>NC_060246.1:49886529-51136529 GCF_921293095.1 Ischnura elegans
AAAAAATACCAAGTTACACGAGAACAATAGAAACGTGTTTCTGGCCCTCCCTTTTCTCCCCCACTGACCTTTTTTTTCCTACCAGCTTCGAAGTTCCCCATTTCTGTGGAGGTCAACCGCTGCATGAGTCATCTATTAGCACAAAAGGTGTCTAAGAATGACTTTCGTCAATTGATGTTACACCTTAATTGAATTGAAATATTAGTAATGTGCGCGTAATTTCAAAAAGAATAAGATCAAACACGAAGTATTTCTGAGTTTATTTAAGCATTTTACGCAAAGAAATAAATGTCAAAATACGACGGAGTCTTAGCATTCTGGTGAAACTCGATATGAGCAGCAGAGCTTCTCGGAAGTTGATGCGGTATTTTTTTCCGAAAACATATATCAAGTTACAATTAATGAGTGGTGCTATAAATCTTTATTGTTACAGTCCCAGTCAAAGGTATATTTTCTCAGAATATTTGGTTTCTCCCTGATAGCAATTCCAATTCATCTTCTTATCTCGTGAGAACTACCAAAGATGGACTGAAAATAATTGAAGAAAATCCGGTGGAAAAGAGCTTGTATTTTGCAAAATGCCTCAGATTGTCAGCTAGCACTTGGCAGCAGAAGTGGGGGTAAAGCGATGTTAGTTGAATTAATTATATGCCCAATTGTTTCCATAAAATTAAAACATTCATTAATCAGCTAAATTCCTGTTCGAATCATTTAAAGGAAATCAAAATTACTCCCCAAAATCTTGTGTTGGCTGCTGCATAGGCAACCGAGTCAAACATTCCAGCATTCATCATTTAGTATTCGAGGTATTCGAAATTCGAGGTATTCGAATATTCGAGCAATGATTTAATATTCGAATTCGATATTCGAATTCGATAAATCTGCTATTCGACCCATCTCTATAGAAAACCATAAGGTGGAAATACAAAGACTGTACCTTGATGTCCTTGGATTCAAGCAAAATGAAGTGGCCTCCCACTCTTGAAGTGGGAGCTATAGGATTATGATTAGAGAGGCTTCTGCGGTGAGGTAATTGGTGATTGTTTTTTGGGTTCATTCCACATTGACTCATATTTTGCGGACTACAGTTTCGGGCGCGTTCCAGCTCCCGTCTTTCGGGATCAGTCCTCTAGAATGATAGAATTCAAGAAGTTAGATCTATGGGATTTCAAAAATAAACACATAGTTTTAAGTTTCACAGCCTGATTTTAGATAATCTTAAACTTAGCAAGGACTGGATAATGATCTGATATATGAGAGTTGATAACAGTAGTAGTTATTAGATTGGAATTAATAAAGGAAATAACATAATTTTGTAGTGTTTAAGAGTGATACGTACATCGAGTTGGTGAGGATACATGGTTAAAAATATTATAGGAACCTAAGAGGTTTACAACTCATCTCTTGATATTATTAGGAAGCATATCACATTTGAAGTCGCCAGTAATTATAATCTTTGGAGACACAAAAGATAGGAAAAGTAAATCTAGCATACTGCCAAGCTTACTTAAAAACAGCTGAAAGTTACCTAGCAGAGATTGATAAACAGAGAATATATGTAAGGATAGTTACCCATAGTTACACTGGAAATTGCAGACTCAAAGACACATTCAGTATTAAAGTGGTCAAAGGTCCAAGGATAATTATGACAGGCAATATCTTTTTTTGCTAAAATTAAAACTCCACCATTCTTGCACCGGAACCAAAAAAAAATATTTGACGACAGAAAAGCCTGGTATACTGAGTGCCGAAATCTCTTCCCCCGACAGTGAGTACTCGCATAAGAATAAGATCTTAGTCATGCTATACTAAAAGAACTTCTACATCTGGAAGCTTAATCCTAAAACACTGGATTTTAATTGTGTATGCTACACCGACAAGTTAGAGTGATCTTTCATGCCTTAATTTCCATCTACTTTTTTATTTTCTTCGTAGTAGCTTCTAACTTTTAAATATATGAGAAAGTTATAGCTTGAAAGCCTAAATTAAGTTCAATATCCAATGTGCATCAGCAGACATAAGTTCGACATCCTGAACTTTCCTAAAGAATCTAGGTTAGAAGAGGATGACTAATTCTGGGTTTCCTTGCTTGAGACTTCAGTTTTTTGTCTGTGGTCGCAAACCTATGTTTACAGTAGAGATGAGTCGAATGGCAGATTTCTCGAACTTGAATATCAAATTCGAATATCAAATGATTGCTCGAATATTCGAAGACCTCGAATTTCGAATACCTGGAATACTAGAATTGCGCAAAACCTATTAAACGTACGTTTCTTCTTCTATTTCACTTGATGAATGCATGAATGAAAAGGCACACAGTGAAACCGTGAACTATTGTTTTTCAAGGTGATGGACGAAAAAAATGATTATGACGAGAATGTTTTACTAGGTTGCCTATGCAGCAGGAAACCCAAGATTTTGGCGAGTGATTTCCTTTAACCAAAATATCTTTCAAATATCCCAAGGGGACACACCACCTTGCAAAAAAATGATTGCATGCCGTCTCAGCATTTATACTGAGCAGATCGTAGCACAACGATGTATTTCTGTCTGATGTATACATTCATATCTACCAAACGCCATTTCAGTAGCACGCCCGTCTGATACTCGGCTTCATCCAACTTCTTATTTTAAATAGGTAGCCTATTTTACCCCCACTCCTAATGTCAAGTGCTAGTGGACAATCCGAGTCGTTTTGCAAAATACATGAGCTTCTCCACTGGATTTTCTTCTTCTTCAATAATTTTCAGCCCATCTTTGGAAGTTCTCACGAGAAAATATCCCTACGTCTGTGACTGTGACAATGGAGATTTATAGCACGACTCATAAATTGTAACTTGATATTTGTTTTCGGAAAAAAATACCCCATCAACTTCCGAGTTCAGCTGCGAGGATATCGAGTTTCGGCAGAATACTAAGAGTCCATCGTATTTTGACATTTATTTCCTTGCGTAAAATGCTGAAATAAAGTCAGAAAAGCGTCGTGTTTGGTCTTATTCTTTTTTAAATTACGGGCACATTACTAATATTTCAATCCAATAAAGGTGTAATATCAATTGCCGAAAGTCATTGTTAGACACCTATTGGGCTAACAGATGACTCATGCAGCAGTTGACCTCCAGAAATGGGGAACTTCAAAGCAGGTAGGCAGAAAAGGTCAGCGGGGGAGAAAGAGGGAAAGGTTAAACACGATTCTGTTATTCTCCTGTAACTTGATATTTTCTTTTGAAGCTTTTGATTTATGGTCTTTGTAATATGAACCCTGCGCGAGCTGGGGCCTTTTGTTTTATTTCGGAGAGGAGGGGTCGAGGGCTGATGGATAGAGGGGGTAGCAGATTTTGGGAATTGTGCTACGTAGTTACTATCCCATGGCACTGAGGTTCTGCTGATGGGGGAAACCGGGGATTTTCAGATTTTTTCACCCGATCATTTTCGGTTCCCCATGTCGAACTCTTTTCACTGATCTAATCCGCGAATTTGAAGTAGATTGTCAACTTACTTTAATCGGTGCTGCATGCACTAAACGACTAGAGTTCTTTACAATTTTCCGAGTCAACTACCAACGACGTGCGTGCATTAGTGTATGGCGCAAAATTCAAAGTATTTGAGGTATTCGAGAATTTACCTTTAGCATAATTATTCGAGATCTCGAATATTGAATACATTCTAGTATTCGATGTATTCGAGTATTTGTGGATACTATTCGCACATCTCTAGTTTATAGGTCATGTCAACTTGTTTATGGGGAAATTTTGAAATGATTTCATACATTAAAATCCAAATAATAATAATAATAATAATAATAGTTTTATTAGCCAAAAGAACCAATACAAGTAAGTAAATGGTATAGGCTTCGTCAAGTATAATACATAATTGGTATTTTAGATAATGTTCACTCAAAAAAACAAAGACATCTTCCTAAAATAAAAAAGTTACATTACAAATTTCAAGCACACAATAGTGAAAGCTGAACAACAGCCATGTATACTTCAACACTTACTTCACAGCACAAAACCTTAAGCACAGGTATACAATTCTCATTTAATAGGTTAACACATCAAACTACATACTTTCTTTACAATAGTTAATAAATTCATCAACACTATACAATGCCTTTCCAGTCAGGTATCTTTTCAGATTTACTTTAAAATTATTTACAGAAGACAAACTTCTCAATTCTTCTGGTAAAAGGTTATATAGTTTTGTACCCTTATGTAGAGGACCATTACTACTCCTTTTTGTTTTCCTGGGTAGCACATGTAAACAGTCTTTGGTTCTGGTCATATGTGAATGGAAGTCAGCATTTTTTGGGAGAGAATTTATACGTTTTTTTATGAATAGCATTAAGTTCAGAATATAAATGGATGTTAGAGTTAAAATTTTGTGTGCCTCAAAGTGAGGTCGACAGGATTCTCTATATTTTAGGTTTAGCATAATTCTTACAGCTTTCTTTTGCATAGTGAATACCTCAGTGCTATTGCAACTGTCACCCCAGAAAATAATGCCATAAGAGATTAAGGATTGAAAATTAGCATAGTACACATATTTTAAAACACTCAAAGAAACACTTGATCGTAAATAGCGCAGTTGATACATAATATGTGACAGTTTGGTGGTTAAGATTTCGACATGTCTAGACCACTTCAAGGATTTGTCTAGTGTGATTCCAAGGAAAGAAATATTATTTACATAAGTTATTTCAGAGTTGAATAGTTCCACTGTTGGTGGCGATTTACAATTTAAGTTCATACATACAGTTTTTTCTAGGTTAACTGCCAACATACTATTTTTTAGCCACATTTGAATACTTTGAACTGTAGAGTTTACCTTAATCTGTAATTCTTGCGAATTTGGGGCTTGCAACAATATACTAGTGTCATCAGCGAATAAGATTGTTTTTGCTTCCTGGAGATATTCAGGAAGGTCGTTAATATACAAAGTGAACAATAACGGCCCTAGGATTGACCCTTGGGGTACACCATATTTGACTTCTTTCATAGTAGAGGAGCAATTATTTATATATTTTGTGTTTGAGTCCAAGTAAGAAATTTGGACAATTTGGTGTCTGTTTGTTAGGTAAGAATTTAACCAAGAATAAGCTACTCCTGTAATACCATAATTTGAGAGGCATTTCAACAATATGTCGTGGTTTACAGTATCAAATGCTTTTCTGAGATCAATGAACAACCCCACAGTTTGGTTATTTTTGTCGAGAGCATCAGTTGCATCATTTAGAAATTCAAACAAAGCATCAGTTGTTGACTTATTTTGTCGGAAGCCAAATTGGTATTTGGATAAACTTGCATTTTTATCTAAAAAACTTAAAAGTCGATTGTACATGACTTTTTCGAAAATCTTTGAAAAACCTGAAAGTAAACTTATGGGTCTGTAGTTATTACAATCCTTTTTGTCTCCTTTTTTAAAGAGGGGGTAGACTTTGCAAATCTTTAGCTGCTGAGGGAAAATACCTTCTGATATTGATAAATTACACAAATAGGTGAGTGGGTTTACGATGAACGGGATAGAGTATTTAATAATCTTATCCGGGATGCCATCAAAGCCCGATGACATTTTGTTATGGAGGGAGAGGCCAATTTGTAAAATTTCCCTTGGAGTGGCTGGGTAAATAAAAGGTGCATTCTTATTTTTAGATGCTGGTTGCTTGTAATGCTGGATCAATTTGGATAAATTTTTTATGGATGTATTTTATGAAGAAAATTTGAGAAGTACTGAATTTTAATGCATATAGAAGATAAAATATTCTAATGCATACTTCAAAACTTTTGTTTGCATAGATTATTAAATTGAAATATCCATTAATTAGTATTGGTGTGCATAATAAAGAAATGTTTAAACTAGGATTGGATGGACAAAGGTATAAGGTAGATGCTGATATTCCTGGTATTAGTGGCATGTTTATGGTAAAATTTAAGTGATAACAAATTAGATACCTACTATCAATTCAAAATTCATTACTGTTTTGGTCAATTAAATGAAGCATTGAGTCCCATCACTAGAGTGCTTTGATACCTAAAGTCACCTGTGATTTGCTCAATGTAAGTTGGGTAGAATTCTTTTCTTTCATTCAACAAATAATAATTTTTTCAAATTCCTTCAAAAAATAGTCGTATACTATTGCTTTTGAGCGAATGGCTTTTTTGATTTAAAATTTAGCACTTAATAAGATATTTATACAAAAGTGCACTATAACATTTTGTTTATTTGCCTAACAAATGTGAGAATTATTTTTTATATTAATTCAGTCGTTATAAATCTCCCATTGTAACTTTCATTAAGTCTTATTACATTTCTTCAGTACTTCATTTATCACTTCTATTTTCTGGTCACATCATGAGGGAAAAGAGGGTAATGAGTTCAAATCTTTAGTAAAGTATTGCAAATCGATATATTTCTTGTCATGTCACCTATGTGATTCAGTATTATAATTAAATTAACAAATTAAAGATTTTTGCTATTTTTTTGTGGTAAGAGATCTCTTTCAATTAATTTACAGAGTGATTGCTGGTATGCGGCTTTTGGAAGTAGCTGGGCGACCTCAACCTGGAAGCGAAGGGATAAGTCCTCTGCTTGTGGCTAGTGATGTTTCCAAGTCAGTCTCTTCAGATTCCAGTTTTGAACTCCTCCATATCCTGTTTGAAACAGAACCATTGGATGGAGAATGTGATCAGCGCCTAATCTTACAAGCTGCACCTTTGCAAATCGTCTATGATGCACTGACTATTGATTCAGTTATGGCAGTATTTAGTCCTCCTGAGGGTGTTGCTGCTGAAAAGTAAGCTTTTGGTGTTTTTCTTTGATTGTAAGCAACAACATCTGGCTCATTCAACCGTTGCATTTTTCAGGTTGAAAGCAGCAGCAATGTCTGGTTTAGATGATATTAAGGAGAGGTCTGCTACGGGGATGCAGTATGCAATTGATCAACATAAGAAGCTTGATCTTTCAATAAATATTATGTCTTCAAGAATTCTTATTCCACAAAAAGGAACCCTAACCAAGTCAGTACTTCAGGCAGCATATTTATATGTAATACAACAAAAAATATTGAATAGCATGCATTTATGCGTAGTGCCATCTGGTAGTGTAAAATCACAGCCTCTTGGAGAGCTATTGCAAATAGTGCCCTCTGGTCAGGCCCAAGTGGTTTGTTCTTTTAACAAGGACTGTACCTTCTACCTTTTCATTGAATCAACCTTCTATTTTAACATTTAGTTGGTGCTACTTATTGTCACGTTTTGTCTCAATTTTAGGTAAAGATGATATTATGTAATCATGTTTTTGTTTAAAAAGTGTCATTTGACACTTTACCTTCCTCAAAATCTGTTTTTACCCTCACCATAGTCATTAAATACTAATGCACAGCTTCTGAATTAAACTTTGAGTTCTAAGTACTGCTAAAACCCATGATTCTTTTGTTTAATCATTGGTGGTAATAGTTGCTATCATCATGTCAAGAAGATTTATTGTGAATTGAGAAAGGAGAACCCTTTTCGAATGTGGATTTGATTCACTTTGTATGTCATCAAAATTCTTTTCATGTCATTTTATCTTTAGGGCAGAATCCCATACTCCCATGCCTTGCTTAGTGCAATTTCGATGTAACGCAAATTTGTTCCTTGGGGAAACAGAGCAACACAGGGTAGTCTAATCAAATAACTTTAACGCTCTCATGATAAAACATGAATTTGCAGTAAGTACACATGAAATTGCTTTCATTTTATGCATATAAATGGTATTGCTTCCCTTATTAAATGTTTACATATTTATCAAAATCCATTGCCGTGCAATGACCAAAAGCGTTGCTTATCATGCGGTCCAGATAGCTGGCCTGCTGAAGTAATTTATCTTGTCTCCTCAACAGAATAACATTAGTTGATTAATCAAGCGTGGTACTAGTGGAAATGAGTTTTTTGAAATCAATACGGTTTGAGATGTAATTTTTGCCCTCATAGCTTATTGGGCGAATTGACTTTCACGTGGAGAATCCACGCCATCTACGCTAAAGCCTTCAAGGTCATCGGTGTTCACGGGGGAGAAATGGATTGGTGGCCGAATTGTGTATGAATAGCATCAACTCGTAAAAGGGTCCGCTAGAGAGTCTCAAACACAATGGCTTCATTCCCTCCCAGCAGTCTTAGGCCCTCTGGGTCTCAGGAAATATAGTGCAGGAATAGATGGTGATTTCGATAGAGCCATACAGAGTAAAAAATCAAGAGAACAATGGCAAAAAATAGGAATACGGGTAGAAAAATCAAGAAGTTATTAAAAACAAACATAAACCTAATAGAGAAATTGAAAGAGGTCAATTGCTTTCAAAATGGAGAGCATCAAAGCGATATTGTGCGGAAGTTTAAACTCATGATGCCTTATTCTGAATAAAGACGAAGTTAAAACATCAGTGACCTCAGCCGCACCAACTTCAACCAACATACGGAAAGTTATTTGTGAATCTGTACAAAAAGACAAGGGTAGTAATCGCTCCGAGACACTTAGTGAAAGCTCCGGTTGGTTCCAGAATTTTAAACAGCAAGCAGGTATTTTCAGTGCGGCGATATTAGGTGAATCTGCAAGTGTTGATAGCGCAGTCACCGCAACATTTTCTGATGAACTCCCAAGCTGTGATTGAAAGTGGCTCCTTTCCCCCTCATCTATTTTTTAGTGTTGAGGAGACAATATTGTTTTGGAAAAGAATGCATTCTCTTTCATTCATTTTCAGGGAAGGAAAACCTCGGTCAGGTTTCAAGGCATTTAAAGACTTTCACTTCAAATTAAAATGATTTATCATTCATAAACTCCGCTAGCTATGAAATGGTATTCTAAGTAGCATTTGCCTATCAGTTCAATGAGCGACAAAAAAGCCTGGGTGACACAATAATTGTTTTTATACTGATTTGAAAAATTGTCAACTGCTGGCAATGCATTATGAATCCCTGAGATAGCAGATGTTAGCCCACCCGCACGACGCGGGGGAATTTGAAAGGCACATACGAATTTTTTTAAACGTTAATTAAAGTCTTTGAATGCGTGCCTAATATCTTTAAAGATATTTTGAAGTATAAACATTTTTATAAATAAGGTTTTTTAAGGCTATTTATAGGAATATATGTGGTTTATGGGAAATTCGATACTCAACACCTATGCTACCAGGAACGCATCCCTATCTTCCCAATTTAAAAATGTTCTCATATAATGCAAATTCATATTGCGTAAAGACCCCAAGGATCCCTTGCACCAAGCAAGGTATGGGTGTAATTGTCTTCGAGGGAAAACCTTTAGTATGATGAAAATCATTTTATATTGATTTTTCAGGGACTGTGCTCTTTTGGTGATTATCCTTGGAAAAGTTTGTTTCAAAACTGTGCCTCAGAAGAGGAGGATCACTGTAACCGAATTATGGCGGACGGGTGCTAATGAAAAAGAAATTTTTGAGCAAATGATGATGTACTCTTACGACATTTTCAACTTTGAGCTTAGCAATATGCAGGTGAGTATATTGTAACAAGTTGAAACTTCTTGCAGGTACAACTCCTAATCATACGGCTTGTGTTTGTGAACTTTTGAATGGTCTATAATAAATTATGCTTATTCATTCTTTTTATGCCTTGATTGCTTAAAATCAAGATGTAAAAGATGAAAAAAAGTCCATGAAAAAGTAGAAGTTTTCGAAGATTATCAGGCATGATCACTAGGAGTACTACTGTAGATCACTAAAGAGCTGGGTGGTGTGCTCAACTCTGGTGGTTCAAATTCCGATCTGTCGTAATAACTGTAACTTTTTGACATGTGGTGGGCAAAGTTATTGGAATTGTATTTTATTATTATACTTAAAAGTTTCCACCACTCTGATTGAACCAGTTGTATAAAAAATTAATTAGAATAACTCTGATCAGTGTCAAACACACACACCTGGTCTCAAAATAATGGGAAGTTATTGGAAAAGCCTGATGAAATTTCATTGATAAGTTATTAGAGATTTGTTTATACTATTTGTTGGATTGACCAAAGCTTATATTAGCATGTGTAAAAATAAACTTTTGGATATCATTAAAAAACTTTATGTATATCCACAGGAAAAGATGAATGATATGAAAATGTTTGTAAATAATTGTTTGCAAGTTTCAGGTTAGTACTCGAACAAATGGAAAACGCGTTCTTTCCTCCTCTTTGACAGTATACACGAGTCATTCACGTTTACGAATAATTTTCTCGTGGCAGTGAGCTTTGATCTGGCTCCTAAGAGAATTTACTGGAGTAAACAAAGAATTTACTGGATTGGTCAGGTAGTGTACTGGCCTTCCACGTCCAAATCTCGTTAAATAATTTGAGTGCATTTCGAAATTCAATCCCTGCGTGTAATGTGGATTAAACCAGTAGTGCAGTACACCATCTGTCGGATGGGACGTTAAACTGTTGTCCCCTTGGCGCCATTCGTTAAGCATCTGTCGGATGGGACGTTAAACTGTTGTCCCCTTGGCGCCATTCGTTAAGAATTGCACAATGCGGACGCCGGGTTTCTGTCCACTTTTCATCCTGTTACCTTTCCCAAGCTGATCCACTTCCGTTTCCCAATGAAAGCATAATCCGTCGATAGGGTGGATTTCCCTCCCAATTAATAATTTAAATGTCATTATTCTGTCCCCACCCCTACAGAAGACAATTTACACTCGCAATAGGGAAGTACACTAGTATTTCAAATGCACCAAACACATTTTTTTAATTAGAGGTCAGAATAACATAATGTCATAAAACCACAGTTTAAATCCTAATAGTGTATATTTGATTCGAGATGACCGTCCGAAATATGGAAAAATTCAAAGGCCGCTAAAACGGGTGTCCATGTTGAATATTGGCCGTGACGTCACAAGGCAGTAGCAGAAGGCAGCTTCTACGCCGTTTAGTTCTACCATTATTCTTGCATGGAAAAATTACTGAATTTGAGGATATCCATTTTTGCTGTCATAATATACCTTCAAAATATATATTTGGCTGCTTCTCTTTTGAGTACATGACTTCATCATTGCGTAATATATTAATATTCATTTACATGTCAACTTCAAGTTTGGAAAGAGTAGTGCAAATAACACATTGAATCTTTAATAAATAGATGATGGTATTTATTTTTCGCTGAGTATATTTTGGCACAATGCCGTTTATCATGCCAAAACATTTTTTTGCAAGAACTGAGTCAAACTAATAGACCTATTTTAAACATTTGCTGCAAGACTTAATCGTTGCGTATGTATTTACGCCAGCCGGAATGTTCGCCCTTTGAAAATAGAATCATGGGATGTTAATCTTATTTCCGTGCTGGCTGGTTGTTGCAGTGGTTTGCTGTCCAGGATGGGTTCAAGAAAAGTAAATCTTGGTCGGGAGAAGGAAAATTAGAACGATTTACCAAATTTCGATGTATTTATGATCACTGAATTTTTGAAAAAGGAGGACAGAATCAACGCTCCTGAAATTCGAGGCGTTAAGGCTAAGTAGTGAGTGGTTTTGTATCAACACCTTATCCTATGTAATTTCGTAGATATTGCCACAATATTAAGTTATTCCAGACTTATTATTAATATTAACCCACTCTTATGTATGTTTACTGCAATACCAGGGAGTCTTACGGTGACAATGCGATTGGTTACGCACAAATCTGAAGGGACATTTTAAATAACATTTATGCTCAAGGATCAGATCCTTTATCACAATTTTTCTGTGGTGTTCTCTATCGATGACTTGGTTGGAGTTTCCTAGCTCTCATCCTGTCACTTGGCAGTCGAATAACCTGGGAATTCTTCCAACTTTGGCCCTGAGCTTAATATTACCTCCCATCAATTTGTATTGCCCAAAATTTTTTCGAAGTCTTCTTCCATCTGCAGACGAAAACAAATTGGTTATTTTGAAAGACAATGGATTTTGGAATTAACTTTTTTTGTACAAACATGTAAGAAAATTCAAGAAGGGTATAATTCTTTAACCAAACTACTTCCAGTTTACACATTACATAGGTCTACGCAGAAGATGCTATATTTTGACTCAACACACTTTCTGATATGAATGAGGTACCTATTGAGTAAATCATTATAATATAAATATCAATTAGATCTTACAATACCTTAAAATGATCTTCAAAACAGAATATGATCGATAGGTAAGAGTCAGGAGCAGCCTTGAACCATTTATTCCGTATGGCTTGTGCTTTAAGCACGGTAATGAATATCTTCTCCAGGCTTTCGTTTCGACGTTGAGATGCAATTTGGAATAAAAAATCATTTACAATTCTTTTTTGAATTCATGTTTTCCGTACTCGATGACATTTTTAGGAAGCAAACTCCACCGATTCCCGGAAACTCTCGTCATGCTAAAGAAGGCGACAGAATACCACGATACTCCTCTGCGTGCTCTGCCTTGTGATGTCACATCTCAATCAAGATGGAGGCACTGTGTTTCAGCGCAACATGAAATTTTCCATCTTTCAAAATGTTTTAAAGTGCATACCCCAGATGCAGGAAATAAAAGCGGCTTTACTAATATTTCTTTTTTAAGCTAAACTTTCAAATTCAGCAATAAAAAAAAATTAGTGCACTTTCCTTGACCCTAATATATCTAGAGAGAACAAATAAATACAAAATCGCCCTTGGAAAGGTATATAGCCCTTGCTTCATTTCCTACCCTTTTCAGTTATTATTATTATTGAAAAACTTAATTTAAAATATTTTCATTGAGGTAATGAAGATAAGAAAACAGTCTTTAAAAATGTAAACAATAAAATCCTTGAAAAATAAAATTAAATAATTTCCGCGAGTGAGGAACGAACACGCCATCCTCACTTCAGCAGTCAACCACCGTAACCACTGGGCCACTGCTTTCTTGGAGAAAGTGGCAGGAAATATCGTATACATATATACCGTAGATTCATTTTTCACGATTTTTAATTGCTTTTTTCTCGAAAAATTTTGAGAGGTGCATCGTCTTGCTTTGGTATGTTGAATTAATATCCATGATCTACCGAATCAGAAAATTTGAGCTCAATCGGCCACCCGAAGGTCGTGTATTCCCCTTGAAGGACACTTTCATAACAATTTTCAGGAGAGAGCTAAAAAAATTGGGAAGGAAATAAAGCAATGAGTGGTTTATATATTTTGTAAATTATTATATAGGTACATTATCTTAAAAGCATTTTCATGCAGAATATTACTATAAACTTGATTCCATTTTTACTCATTTTTCAGTGCCTTTGATGAATTAAAAAAACTTTATTCCATGTATAAGAGTGACATGTTGCTGACTGCAGCAAGTCTAAAATTATATTCCCCAAAAATCCTCATCATTGCATCATTATAGACAAGTGAAATAAAGAGGCAGTAGAAGATCCTTAATCTGTAATTCTATATTCACTACGGAATATCTATTTAACAGAAGGTTATCTGGAATTTTGCCAACTTAATGTATTGTGTTGGCTCAGAGAATGAGGGCGAATTGAGCTGTTAAAAATCCTCACATTTTGCACATATTGGATTCCGAAATCATCCAAAATAGGAGTATCTTATTTTGAGTATGCATACAAGTCAAAGGTTATCGATGGTAACACCAGATTTATCGTCATATATCCACCGCCTCATGCAGGTCGAATGGAGCCAGGAGAAGTTCCTTATTCAGCGTGCTGATCACCTTGTTTCTCGCCAGTTATTAATAAAACATGGTTGAACCTTGAGAAACAATTAGCTAACTCTGCACAGTGAAAAGATTTAATCTTCAACAGAACTTGAGCTAATATGAAAAATTGTCACTACCTCTGGAGTTTGGCAATTTCGTCAGAGTTACGATGTCAAAGTCAATTCCTGCTGGATTTTCATATTTTTCCGTGCTCATCAATTTTACCATAATTATCCAATGTTTTTTCAAAACTCTGATTGCCATTCTCTTTTGTTGTATAAATAGTAGCAGATCTTTGAATCGACATTGATTGCAGCCATGTGCATGTCGGGAATGGGCTCCGAGACATCTAAATATTAGGGATAGTCGGATTAGATACCTCGGATCCATATATCCATGGATATTCCCCTTCATCGGATACATCAGATCCAAATTTGCGGAAGACATCGGATCTGGATCCGAAATTTTAAATAATAGCTTCAGTGAATGCAAATGTTCTGATTCTCTCTTCAAATGCGCCATCGCGTGTGATTCTTTTCCTACTCATGAACCATTTTGTTTGAAAGCTCTTGTAGAGGTTACGTAGGAGAATTTCAGCTATGGAAAATAAAAAAGGCAAAATACGACTCCCACTTAGTGTGACTCTTCCCAATAGATTGAACAACCATCGGGGAAATTTCAGCATCGTAGGATAATAACCACGTCAAAAGTAACTACATCGCAGATTTCAGAAAACCACCCTCGGCCGTCCTTCGGCCCGTGGCTCCATTTTGTTTGTTTCCGAAATCACACAGACCTTAAATCATTGTCTTCTAAGGGAAATATCAAATTACACTAGAACAATGGAAGCGTGTTTCATGCCTACCCCGTTTCACCAACTGACCTTTTTTAGCCTACCTGCTTCAATTCTCCATTGCTTGAAATATGCATGGAGCGCGCTCCTTCCCCTCTACCTCTCCTCTTCACGCTTCTGCTGCCCACCACTTCCTCATGCTGAGCGGTCAAGCACCTCGTCGCACATGACATTAATGCTGTTTTAAAAACTGTTAATAGTGTTGCTGATTGCGCAGTTGCAATTTAATATAATGATATACTGATAAAAATGTCTTTGATTGTGTAGAAACATTTCTATTGAGATAAGGAGTACCAATATATGCCATGTGCATGCACTGTGGTGTGAAATTATCGTGAGGAAGTGCTAAATCCACATCACCATACTGAAGCATTTTCAGGTGAAACACAAGATGGTATGCGATGAGAAAGTGACAAAATTCGGGGGAAACGTGTGTGAGGAAAATTTATATTCAGTCGATGGCGGTGAGGTAGCCAGGAATTTCGTAAGGGGGAGCCCTAAACCAGGGGGGAAAATTTTTAAACGATAGGGTACTAAGTAGAGGGTTTCAAACTAATTTTAACAACCTTCTTAATAAAAAAAACTTCATTTTTCAAAGGAAATCTATTGTAAATTCATGATTTTTCAATATTTTGTTTCCTTTTATGGAGGAAAGTATTTTTGTTTTTATATTTCAGGGGGTCCAGACCCCCTGGACTTCCCCCTCTCGCTACGCCACTGGTCAGCGGTTCATCTGAAGATTTTTCTTATTCTCATTTCCAAACCCAAGTGTAACAGTTTAGGTCCTGAGCATGTAAAGATATTTAAAAAAAACAACTTGAAAGCCTATAAAAATGATTTTTAATTTATAAAAACATTAATATGTGTATGAAAATCTAACTAGCATTCCTTTGATTGTATGTACACAGAATAAACTTGAATAATTACTTTGTTTAATAGCAGGAAGTTGAAAATGCATTTGAACCAAAAATATCCGATCCAAAAGATCCGGCTCCGAAAATCAAGGATCTGATCCGAATCCGGATCCGAAAAAAATCCTGGATCCGTCCATCCCTACTAATACCATGTAAATTGATGATTTTCCCCAGAGAAAGAATGCTCTCACCCACCATCATTCAGGGAAAACTCTCCCTCGGTTCTTTTACAGTTCATCCATAGAAACTGACATTGGAATGGATTATAGAAAGAATCTTAGGGTAAACTGCACAAATAATATTGGGCCTCCTCTTTTGAAGGGAAAATAGCGGATTGAATAAATATTGATCTAACAATGCACTCCCTGTAGAGGTCAGAGATGAAAGTTGAAGGGTGCCATCGATGGTTCCAAAGGTGGCATTGTAAGCCATCGATGAAAAACATTCCCAGAAAACCATCATAGTAGTGCCCTCGGAGAATAACTCATCGAAGTCAAGTTCAAGAAGTGATAGATAAGGTCATTACAGGTTATTAAGGGATGACTTAACTCCATTAGATCAAATTTGAAACAAAAAGTGTTGGAATAAGAAGGGGAGTGAAACATCACGTGAAGACAAATGACCCACCCGACTTGCAAGTTGAAGGTCCCAATGCCACATTTGAGAAAAGAGAATGCTGATGAAGAAGCATACCCGGGTAAATTCAATCGACTCTTGCTAAAATTTCATGAGAATTTTCTTGTTGTTGAACAGAAATTCAAAGATTTTGATAATCATTTGAATAAACCATAATGAATAAACATTAAATCGGGCAAAAATATCTTGTGCAGGACAATTTTTTATGACGTTAAATGCGAAAACACTTAATGGGGATAATTTTTACATTGCTCGCATAGGGAATGAGTCGGGACCCCAAAAATTAAACACTAAATGCGGAAAAACATTGCATGCTAAAAACCTTAAATCCAGATCCGACTGTATCAAGCTGTAAATAATGCTCCTCCTAATAAAGTCCTTGTAATATGATCCCTGTGCCAGCTGGGAAATTTTTTTTTGTAAGATTCAAACTATGTGCCTGTCGTTTTTAGCCATAAATGACACATTGTGTATATTTTGTCTCATTTTCGTCAAACGATGGATGCAGGAAAATTATATGTTGGGTCCACGATCAATTTGGGAAAACGTTACTTCGGGGAATGTTCGATGTGGTAAAAAATTACATTGTTTGTATAGAACTTTAACTTGGACCAGGAATGGTGAACGATCAATGCGGGATTGATAGATCAGGGTTCCACTATATATTCATGAATCTTGGAAAACTTCCAAAATACGACTTCCAGTAACACACATACATTTATTCATGGATGGGTTTTGAAACTTCTATCATATGCTTTGGTATAATATATTTATTGTAATTTATTTGCACAAAATGAATTTGAGAATTTTCTGAATAGATGGATTTATTCAATTTTAGGTTCTAATGGCACGTGAAGAAGAAGACTGGGAGAGTGTTTTGGGAGGCCATTCATCTCTTCATCTGCTACATCCCTTGACCTTGGGTGTGCAGATTTCTTTGTGCCTAATATCTGATGATCCAAGACTACCTCAGGTGAAAGTGAATGCAAGATTACCAGCATTTCATATTAGAATCACTGGTAAGTATTCACTTTGAAACCTAATGATGACTTAGTTCGGATTTGAAAAATTATCACGTACTCCATTGTAAGGTGATTCTAATTTGAAAGTGATACTGTGGTTGTGCATTTGCTGGATCAGGAAAGTATTTTTGTTACTTGAAGACATGACTCACAGATTTAACCATGGGGTGCAGAAGTTTTTTTGCTATGTTTTCAAAGGAACAAAGAAAAGAAGCATGTCATGTAGTAAAATTTGGTTAATAAAGCGTAGAAAAGCCACAGATGCGTCAAAGCTAATGCATGTGAAAGTGAAAGTCACATAACTTTCCTACGGATCTTATGCTAGGCCCTTATTTTGGCTCATCTTTTCGATATCTTTTTATCTCATTGTATAATCCAGGGGTGTGCAGGCAACTCAAATTTTAGTCTAGATGAGTTGAAGAAAAAAATGGATTCAACTTGACCACTTTTTCAAAACTCTAATGGGAAGTGGTGTTGAAGGTGGTGGAAGGCTGTGCAGAAGCAAATAATCAGATGTTTTATCGCAGGAGAATATTTATGGTCAGGAATTATTGCAAATTTAATTGTTAATTTGCAGTATTTTTCCAAATAAAGCACCCTGGTCTCAAAAAAATTTCTGGGGGAAAACTGAAAGTGATGACTGCTAAAGTGACCCAAAAATTACTGCATATGTATGGAAGGCATAATGCGATATTCTGGCTGTCTTATAGCCATCTTAAAATTCAAGTCCCTACTCAGTGGGATGCTGCGCCCTTTCCATGTCCATTAGCCTAAACCCGTCAACGGATTGGTGGCTGTTTTTTTTTTTTTTAACAAATTTGAGTAATTATAGGTAGCCGCGAAGGATAACCTGTTTGAGGCTACCATCCAAAATAATAATATTTATGCTTTACATATAGTGTAGTTCATTTTGTCTTACCTTGATAATCTATGCAACCAAAGCTTAAGTGCGTACATGAAAAAAAACAACTAAAGTACTATTTATAATTCATTTACAACAATATTTGTTCTACACTTTCTTTAGTGAGAAGCCAAGAATGTACATTTTGCAAAAACTTTTTTAAAGACTTTGAAATAAAACATGACTGTGGTAACAAATTAAAAACCTTTGGTCCTACGTACAAAAAACATCTTTTAAACAAAGTCAAATTTGGTTGTGGTAAGGGCACACTTATTTTACGCAGGGTAAAGGGAGAAGGCAGGGACTGAAATATTTTAGAGTTGCCACTTCTAGCATAAAAACATCGTAGGACCTTATAAATATATAGATGCCTCAACGGAAGCAAACCCAAATGAAGAAAAAGTGGGAAGGATCTTTCAAATCTGTCCTTTTTCAAAATAATACGTACAATTCTTTTTTGTAAAAAAACAGCAGGTTTCAAGGAGTTTAGATATGCGCCACCCCAACAAAAAATGCCATAGCTTAGCCTGGTATTTACTAAGGCGTTATAAATTGTCTTTAGAAAGCTTTCAGGACATTTATTTCTAATGAAATAAAAATTTGCCAGTGTGTGACGCATAACATTTGTGAGACTGTTGATATGTTGATTCCACTTTAAGGAATCGTCAATTGTTACTCCTAAGTACTTAATACTAGAAACCCGTTCAATGGGTAAACAGCTATTGCATAAAGTTATAGGACAATTTTCTTCATGATAATGTAAAACCCAATCAAATTTGTACCTGTTACATAAGTTATAACATATATACTTCGTTTTAGCTACACTCATATTCAATTTGTTGGAGGCAAACCAACGTCGCAAATTGATCAGATCTGACTGCATATCATATTTTACATCTATCCAGTTTAAACCTGAATAATTTAAGGCGACATCATCAGCAAATGCTGTCACATGACCTCTAAAATTGAAATTACACAGATCGTTTACATAAACAAGAAATAAGATTGGACCCAAGACAGAGCCTTGAGGCACTCCAGAAGTTATTATACTATAGTTACTATAAACATCACCAATTTTTACACACTGCATTCTCGATGACAGGTAACTGTTAAACCATTTCAGTGGTATTCCACGAATTCCGGTCCTCTGAAGCTTAAAGAGCAGAATCTTGTGATCGATGGAATCAAAAGCCTTGCTAATGTCAATGAATAAGCTGCCAGTGCGTCGATTTGAGTTTATGACACTGTAAACATGAGTGAAATAATTTTCAAGAGCATCTTCTGTGCCCTTTCCACTTAAAAACCCGAACTGGTTTTTGCTGAAGAAGCCTTTTTTGTCTAGAAATTTAATTAATCTCGACTTGACTAGCTTCTCTATTATTTTGGAAAATATCGATAACAATGAAATTGGACGATAGTTGAGTATACTTGAACGATCCCCTTTTTTATACAAGGGCGTGACCACCGCCTTTTTCAACTCGTCTGGAAAAACACCACTGGTAAAACTTAGGTTAAATATATGTGAAAGAACGGGAGCTAAGTCATCAATTACTAGTTTCAAAGTTTCACTGTTTATGTTGTCGTAACCGGGGGCTTTGCTGGAAGGAAAGGATCTCACTAATTTAGTTATTTCTGCGGGGTCAACTGGTTCCAAATACATTGATTCGAAGCTATGTGAATAACCGCAACACTCAGCGACGAATTCATCAATACCACTATTATTATTGCCATCAAAGCAAGAAACAAAATAGTCGTTAAATGCTGTAGCTATTTTAGACGGAGTAGAAGTGATACTACCGTCTATTTCCAGACAGATTTCAATTGGGCTGAGTGGTATGCGACCGGTTATTTCTTTAAATATTTTCCATTGCATTTTAGAGTTCCCATTTGCTCCTTGGAATCTTTTTAAATAGTAGTTATTGGAGGCAATCCTGAGTTCCTTTTTTAAATTATTTCTACAGTTAGTAAATTCCTTTGCTAAACTTTCGTTCAGTGGATGGCGTCTATATTTTTTAAGTAAATAATTTTTCCTTTCAATAAGGTTTAGTAGATGACTAGTTATCCATGGTTTTAATTTTTTGCGTGTGTCATAAGTAATGGATTTAATTGTTGATGCAGATAGCGCACCTATTAGAAAATCATGAAATAACGAAAAAGCCTTTGATGCGTCTACTTCATTAACAACTGGACCCCAATCTACTTCGGCTACTTTGATTTTAAAATATTCATAATCTATCTTAGTTTTGATAGGCGCAGTCATTAATTTTTCTTTGCATAATGGCTCTTTCACGCTTATACAACAGCTAATCAAGGAGTGATCGGTTATTGCTTCATGAAGCACTTCTGTTTGGAGGTTATGAGAGCACATTTTATATAACCTAGCAAACAAGTGATCAATACAGGTAGCGGAGCTTGCTGTTACCCTGGTTGGCGATTCAATTAGACACGCTAATCCCATGGAGCTCATTAAGTTTAAATAATGATCAGAATCATTAGAAGGTACCATAATATTTATGTTCACGTCACCAATGACAATAATATTACCTTTTAAACTATACATTAGCGGTTCAAATTCAGTTAAAAATTGTGAGACCGGAAAATTTTGATCTCTATAAAGAGCAATTAACTGTAACTCAAAATTTTCAAGTTCGAGGGCCACCTGAACAAAATCAGCAGTGACAGCTTGAACAACAGTAGAGTAGCAATCTATTTTACTTTGCACATAAACAATAATACCTCTAGCTCGACTACTATTACTACATTGGGCAAAGTATTTATAACCATTTAATTTGTAATAGTTGAGTTCATGTTCACAAACCCATATTTCACTTAATATGATTATAGTCGGTAAATAAGAAAGGCTATGTAGATACGTTTCAAATAAATCAAAGTTTGCTCTGAGACTACGGATATTTTGGTGTATAATACTTAATACACTACTGTGGAACGTCTTACTATTAGTACAATCTGACATTCTTAATTTTATAAAAAATTTATATCGTCCAAACTCGTCAAAACAAACACTGGTTCTTTCTCAGCTTTTCGCATTAGAACTTTACCTCCACGTATCCACAAGTATTTATAGCCTTTCTCATTTTTAGCAGCTCTTGCAGCATGCAGCACTTTTCTCCTCCCAGGACAAAGAGCCTCGTTTATGTAGAGAGGGGTGGGTGACACATCGAGGTTCAGGTGCCGCGTAGAGAAGTCCCTCTTCACTCTTCTTTTTGCCAGTAGATCTTCTTTGATGTGTTGACGGAGGAACTTGACGTGGATACCACTCTGCCCACTTTCCGACTTGGGTTTGAAGCGGTAACAACTCTCAATGTCGTGCGCTTTGACTGTAACCCCCAACTCGGCTCCGATATTACAAATTATGCTCGGGAGATCTTCGTTTTTTTGAAGTGGGTAACCGTGAATCTCAACTGAATTTACTAAACTGCGTTGTTCAAGCATGAATAGATGTTATATCTACTCAGTGGATTATTTTATCTAAATAAAAATTTGTTATCCTCATCATTGACTTTAGTTTAAATGTGGTATCCTTGTCTTCTTATATGCAGTCAATTTAAAACAATGAATTTCTAGCGTTAGTATTGTATGACTTAAGAATTTCCCTCTGTTTTTGTGAATTATAGTCCTTCATTAATATATTACATGCTACTTATTTCCCATCCTACTTTTAATTCAGAATTATTTTCCTAAGACAACCAGAATTTTATCACTAATTTTTTGGGAAAATTAGCAAACATGACTGCTTATAAAGATAAAAGAAAAAAATTGCTCTAAGATAAAAAGTAGAGATGTGCGAATAGTATCAGCGAATACTCGAATGCCTCGAATATTAGAAAGTATTCGATATTCGAGGTTTCGAATAGTTATGCGAAAAGTACAGTCTCGAATACCTCGAATACTTTGAATTTCGCGTCATACACTGTCGCACGCACGTCGTTGGTAGTTGACTCGGAAAAATGAAGAGAACTCTAGTCGTTTAGTTCTCGCAGCGCCGTTTTACGCAAGTTGACGAATTACATCAAATTCGTGGATTTTAGCGGTGAAAAGAGTTAGACGAGGGGGACCGAAAATGGTCGGGTGAAAAAATCCGAAAATCCCCGATTCCCCCCACCAGGAGAACCTCAGTGCCGTGGGATAGCAACCTTAGGTTATTTCCCACGATCCGCTATCCCCCTCCATTCAGCACTTGCCTCACCCACTCTGACGCTTTCCTCTTCTCCGAAATCAAACAAAAGGTCCCAGATCGCACAGGGATCGCTTTACGAAGACCCCTGCTTCGAAAAAAATATCGAGTTACGAGAACAATAAAAACGTGTTTCACACCCTCCCCCCTTTTCTCACCCACTGACCTTTTTCTGGCTACCTGCTTCGAAGTTCCCCATTTCTGGAGGTCAACAGCTGTGTGAGTAACGTGGGATACTTACATTAGCGCATTTCCCTAGATCCGGTATCCCTCTCCATTCAGCACTAGCCCCCCTCTGAGGCTTTCGTCTTCTTCGAAATAAAAAAAAGGTCACAGCTCGCGCAGGGATCATATTACGAAGACCTTAGCTTCGAAAAAATACCAAGTTACACGAGAACAATAGAAACGTCTTTCGGGCCCCACCCTTTCCTCCCCCACTGACCTTTTTTTTCCTACCAGCTTCGAAGTTCCCCATTTCTGTGGAGGTCAACCGCTGCATGAGTCATCTATTAGCACAAAAGGTGTCTAAGAATGACTTTCGTCAATTGATGTTACACCTTTATTGAATTGAAATATTAGTAATGTGCGCGTAATTTCAAAAAGAATAAGACCAAACACGACGTATTTCTGAGTTTATTTAAGCATTTTACGCAAAGAAATAAATATCAAAATACGACGGAGACTTAGCATTCTGGCGAAACTCGATATGAGCAGCAGAGCTTCTCGGGAGTTGATGCCGTATTTTTTTCCGAAAACATATATAAAGTTACAATTTATGAGTGGTGCTATAAATCTTTATTGTTACAGTCCCAGAGGAAGGGATATTTTCTCAGGATATTTGGTTTCTCCCTGATAGCAATTCCAATTCATCTTCTTATCTCGTGAGAACTCCCAAAGGTGGACTAGTAATAATAACTAACAAAATAATTGAAGAAAATCCGGAGGGAAAGAGCTTGTATTTTGCAAATTGCCTCAGATTGTCAGCTAGCACTTGGCAGCAGGAGTGAGGGTAAAGTGATGTTAGTTGAATTAATTATATGCCCAATTGTTTCCATAAAATTAAAATATTCAATAATCAGCTAAATTCCTGTTCGAATCATTTAAAGGAAATCAAAATTACTCCCCAAAATCTTGTGTTGCCTGCTGCATAGGCAACCGAGTCAAACATACCAGCATTCATCATTTAGTATTCGAAATTCGAGGTATTCGAATATTCGAGCAATGATTTAATATTCGAATTCGATATTCGAATTCGAGAAATCTGCTATTCGACCCATCTCTAATAAAAAGCTATTATTAAAGCTAAAATCGAAAGGCAATATTTTCCAACTGCAGCAGAATTCCTGATTATCTTGCTACGGATTATCCATGCATGAGTTTGACACTCCCTCAATGATTTCTGCTATCTTAATTAAAAATAAAATCAGACACGAAAACACCAGGATTATTGCTTTTTAATGCAAGGCAACACAGGACTTATTATTTCCATTAGAATTCCCTTTGTAAAAATGGTTCATTTTATTTGCTTGCTGACATGGCATGTTTAAAATTTACTAGAACGTCTGCTCTAGCATTGCAGAAGACGATGAGCAGCTGGAAGAAACTCTTGATTAATTTTAGAAGATCCTACTATGGTAACCTATTGTAAATGAAGAAAATTTTTATCTACAATCTTTAAATGTATTATTCATATCACAAATGAGCATTTATTGCTGTGACCTAGTATGCAATTGAATAGAGTAAACTCACGATCATATAAAGTCAGCAGGTCCGCAAAATTGGCACTTTGTAATATTGAATTTCATAATTTCAAACCTTTTTAATAAGTCACGAATAAATGTTTTCTTTTGTTTTCTCTGCTCTTTTTTTTGTCTTTGGAAGCCTTTTTTTTATGTTTTCTGTGTTTATATACGCTCAAGCACTTAGAAATTGCTTTTTGTTATTGATTTTTAGATGTGAAAGATCATTAAATAATTTTAACACCTTAAACTTCCCATTCTTTGTAGTTAAATGTCATCGATCTTAGTGCTAAAGAAATTCCCGTCCATTATAGAAAACTTAATCAAATATGGAATTGAAAATTTTTGTATAAGAATTGAATCTTAGAAATTTGTGGTTAGTAGCAAGTAGCAACTGTTATCTATGTGCAAGATAGATATTTGTTTCCAACACCTGCGGAATTTTCACGGCAGCCGGCCTAACCACCATTAATCTTGCCCTCTATCGCTCAGTGTCAAGAAAAAAAGGTTCTTGGCCCATTTCCCAAATAACCGCCATAGATTTTTTGTAGTTCCTTCAGTGTTTTCAGGTGAATGTGTGATCTTTTTAATTAGTTATTTTCATTATTATTCAGTTATGATCATAAATTACGAAGGATTTTATTTTCTTCGGAGCCATTGATGCCAGATGTGAGATGCCACGTTTATATAGTAACTCTCTTCTTTTATGCCAAGAAAGCAAGGTTTCTACCTTGTGAAGTTATTTACACCAAGATTGAAATTTGTCATGATCACTTGGTGAGAGTGTACCTAGTACTACCTTCTGCTCGCTCAGTGCTGATCAGAAGTGAGGTCAGTGTTTTTACAATCTGTGAACTGGCAACTGATCAGTGTTGTGAGCTCTCTCGTTCTCAGTGAGCAGTAGTGAGTGCTCTATGTGGCTGATTACACCAATTGGTTACATACTTTATGCAGTCTCTGTGCATCCGTTCCGATTTGTCCTTACTATTTGCAGCCTTGGTGCTGCTTTACTTTATTCCTACTAACGCCACTGCTACTGCTCGACTTAATTTCACCGTATTTCTTGCTGTATTTTTCCATAAAGTCACTATGTACAACTGCTGTGCCATTGAAATCAGGACAATAAAAAATATTCAATGCAAAACATAAATCAGCATTAGGCTGTATTTTGTGGAGATACACATATCCATAAAAACAATGGTAAAATTTCTCCAGTAAATATATATAGTAATCAAATTCTCTATTTATAACTGTAAATAATGTAAATGCTTTCTATTGTAATGTGACTAAGGAAAAATAATTATCAGTTACCATATCCCTAATGTAAATATAAATAAACTGATCACTCGAAACTATCCTCTCTCCATTCAAATTTTGCTTTCAAATTCCACTAAGGCTTTGTCTAATGGAGAACCAGCCAGTCTTTAAGCCAAGTATTGAGACTTCCTTTATATTTTTGTGGTGGATTATCTTATTCTCTTAGAAATTTTTTACGTTTATAAAAATAGACTCCTATATGGGTGCTTTCTGGTGTACTTAGCTCAGTGATCCGTTGAATATGCCATCATGATCACTCAGTGAGAGCTCACCAAATGCAACAGCATGTTGCATGATACTTAATTGTTTTTGTACCTTCTGCTCTGCGGTGATCAGTAATTGATGGCTTCCTTTCCTCACCCAATCGTCCTGATTAGTGTGGTGAAGTCACATCACTCAGTTCCATGGCTTCATACCACTGAGTTACTCATTAATCAATGGTGATTGCTCAGATAAAATATGTACATTTTTAGCTGTTAGTAAATTGAGGTATTTTTTTCAGTTCCCTTTAAATTGATGTAATGATATCAGCAATAGATGTACTTCTTTCATAGATGAACGCCTAGTGAGCCTTGCAACCTTGCTTCTGAGTCTTCCCCTTCCTGGAGATGCAGATGAGGAGAAACTAGAGAACTTGGTACGAATTCTTTGATATTTCTAGTTTTTTAGTAATCAGTATTGCATGTCTTCTAATATCTGTTGACAACGATTACATATTTATTTTTGGCTTATGGTTTTCTCAAAGTATCTGTTATCATTTATAAAAGAAATTATATTTTTTGAATCATGGTAATAAGGTTTGCTAGTAATGTTTACTTTACAGGAACACCTTTCACATGCTTCTAGTGTTTGCAGTGTTGCTTATGGTGATTTTGGTCCAGGTGCAAAAGCAATTGCTCGAATTCAAATACCTGATACATCTGAGCCATTGAAGCAATCTACCAAGATGCAACTAAGTTTTGAGGCAAATGGTAAGTTTAAATCCTAATTCTACTAAGCATTGAAAGCATAAGCTGACCCAAAGTTTTGTTCAGCTAAAAGTAGGGTATACCATAATGAAATCCCATGTGTTTCAAAATGAATAGCAGGGTTTTAACGCTTGATGATATTTATTACATTTAACTTTTAGCTATAAATGATGCTTCAAATGAAAGAGCAACTCAAACTGTTTTGTTTGTTGGCTACAGTGCACAGGCCCAATTATTTGTACCATTTGATGGATTTCCTTTCAATGGGATGGTAAGGCATCATTTGATCCAAATAATTGATGCCACTCATGTGATTGGTGAATTCAAATACTGCATGTGGCTTTCTAGATGTGTACCCCCTTGTCTTTTGATGGCATCAATCTTTGATGCACTGAATTTAGTGCTGATCATCAGCCTTTCCCTTTTATCCTTCCAACTTAGGATACAGATTCCATTCTCAAAGAAGGCCTCCACCACTCCACCTTTCTTTAATTTCTGGGAAGCACTGGAGGAATACCTTATAAACTCGTGTAAGAGAACCACCCCTATTTTGAGCATCAGAGCTAAAGAAAACAAATTTTTTGTGGGATTTTTCTCTACTGCATTGAACGGTGTTGCAGACCTATGCCTGGACGTTTGACAATTATCAAAATTTCCACTTTCAATACCAAAAATGTATGCAGCATTTTACATAAATTCACACTACATGTACGGTACTTGGAGATAAGTGGGTACAGTAAACTCAATTTCGTAATTTCAAACCAATTAATCGTGAAAAAATGTGTGCTTATGTTCCCACTGCTCTTTTTTGTCTTTAGCCTATTTCAAATGTTTTCAATGGTTATTTACACTAGGATTTAAAAAAATGCATCTTGTTATCAATTTTATGCTGTGAAATATCATTAAAAAATCATACGACATTTAACTTCCCATTCTTTATTGTTAGCGATCTTAGTGCTAAAGAAATTCCTGTCTATTATAGAAAACTTAATCAAGTATGGATTTGAAAATTTTTGTTTACGAATTTAATCTTAGAAATTTGTGGTCAGTAGCAAATAGCAACTATCATCTATGCATAAGATAGATATTTGTTTCCAACACCTACAAAATTTTAATGGCAGCCGGTCTAACTGCCATTTATGCCACCCTCTATCGCTTAGTGACAAGAAAGAAAGAAAAAAACGAGGGTCTTAACCCATTTCCAAAATAACCGTCATAGATTTTTTGTAGTTCCTTCAGTGTTTTCAGAAGAATGTGTGATCTTTTTAATAAGTTATTTTCATTATGATTCAGTTACGATCATAAATTACATAGGAAATGATTTTCTACTGGTAAATGTTTGAAGTAAATTCTTTGCAGCTTCTCCATTTGGCTGCCATGCTCCATCCTCTTTGCGGATGTTGAATGGAATATTTTTTTTGTTCATCATTAAGGCCATTGATGCTGGGTATGAGGTGCCATAATCATAATAAATAGTAGCGTTGATAGGACAAAGTAAATAACTAATTTTGACTGAAAAGTCTGCAGAGAAGAAGAGAGACAATGTTTTAAAAGCAGCACCTCATACTCTGTAGGAATCAATGTGCAGGATGACGATGGAAAAGTCTCAATTGAATCGTTGGCAGAGAGGTAGATGGAACGCCTTACCTGGACAGAAACCCGAGAAGAATTTAGTTTGATCGTAAATTAGTTTTTTCTTTCTCCCTTCCATGCTAATATTTATCTCCCTGTATTTATCACCTATTTCTAGCGCTAAAACTAAAAAAAAATATTTTTTCTGCATCAACGCTGCATGGCATCATTTTAATTTCAGTGAAGAATGAAACCCAAAAATGAAAGAAGGCCAATGTATTGAGGTATAATTTTCAAGAGTTCACGAAAATAAATCAACACTGAAAAATTACAAATGTACACACTATTTAGAAAATAATGAGCCCAAAACAAAAAGTATTTCTGGCATCATTTATGTTTTTTCATCATGGTTATTGTAGTTTAATAAAACCAAATAATAAGCTCATAATTTCAGATTAACATGGTGTTCTGCATTAATCTTTTTCAAGTGTCAAGCAGATTGCTATTTTTTTATTCTATGGAGGTAAAATAATTAATTTAAAAAGTTTGTGTTTCATTTAGTTTTCCCCAATGGCTTTCTAATTTGGCTAAAATGGTTAGGGTCTATTATAGGATTAGAGAGGCAAGTAGCCCAGCCGTGCCTTTGGGTGAATGGAATGGAAGGGGATGTCAATCTACCAAGTCCCACAGAGGCTACGACAGACTAAAAATATGTCAAGAAATGACGAAACGCGAGTCATAGCCAATGAAATGATTGTGTAACAAAGTTCTCCTCTTAATTTGCCCGATAATGGAAAATACTTCTCCAGCCTCTCTCCTTTTGGAAACTTTCACAGTAACTGAGAATAAAAAAACATCAATATTTGACCACTACTTGAAAGAGTAAAATTTCTTTGAGTTTGACTGAGAATTTCTTTGAGAATGACATAACTGCATTTGGGTAGAAAATATCATGCATATGCAGTGGAGCGCACTTAAAATGAACCCCTTTATGACAAAGTCCCACTTTTAATGAAGTAATAAGTGTTCCCCATAAAAAAAACAAGCTTTTTTTGCCAAGTATCAAGTCCCACATTTTACACGTTCCATGCTCATGACATAACAACTACGTCATTATTTTCTCTGATGGTATATCCCACCCCAAACACCAGGCACCTGTGTAAGGGTAAGGGAGAGGGTCAGTCACCAGCCTTCAACCTGTCTGCCATTCTGAATGCTTCGGAAAAAATTTTTTTTTTTTCTAATTTTCATTTTTACTTATTTTTCTAGTTTGAGTTCTAGTTTGAGTTTAGTCTTTTGAGTTTAGTCTTTTGAGTTTATTTCATGAGGAACGTAGAGATACAAATCGGCTGATTCCTCGACAGTTTAATTTTCTTCGGATGAATTGATGAAGAAAATTTTTGATACTCTTTCTACTACGATTCCCTTTTTTCCTCGGTTGTCGAGTGTCTTCAGGATTCAATCCAGCAGCCATCTTCTTTCGTTTTGTCCGCTTGTGTCTCAAAATACTTCTTCATTAGGGGGAACCTTATGCTCTGTCTTTCACACACACACACAAATATAGCATAATTTCAAATGTTCCTTTAAAGGTGTTTTTAGTTTTGTACTTCAATAAAACCCTACTTTTGGCCTATTCACATTTTCCGTAAGTTTAGTACTTCCTGTGGTACCGCTAAATCCATTCAGTCGCACATATAATGGAAAAGAAGCGCGTCACCATAGTTCGCACGCCTTCATAGCCAATCGAGAGGCCTTTTCAGAGACCGTTGGCTCCTTTCCTGCATTCTCGGATCTAAAAAATATTTCATCACTTCTCTAAAAGTTGGTAACATCAATTTGCTAAACGCCGACGAGGTGCCAAATAAGAGACAAGTCTTCTCACTACACATCCTATTTTAACTTCCACCATCTTCCGATTTATATTATCAAAGATGAAAGCCCCCCTAGCAGCACACACAGGATGAATTTTGCTGTATTCTAGGCGTGGAAGGGGGAGAAGTGAGCGGGGAGGGGACGGCATCGGCCTGGCGTTCTTGTATCCGCGACGCTGCATAGCAGTTGGAATATTTTCTTCACGGAAGCGGACTCAAATTAGTCATTTTGTGACTAAACGGTGGCAGATACGTCAAAACGCACGAAATTTTTGTCCTAAGTGGACAGTAATTCGGCAAAATCTATAGGAAATGACTATAAAATATTATATTTTTTGGATTTTGACCCTCCCCCCCTAAATTGCATTTGAGCGAGGGTCAAGGATTCACCTAGAGGTCTAAAAATTTTCAGGCCTTATTTTTGATCAGTCCCTCAACTTTTTTCAATGGGCCAAATGGATTTGAAAAAAATCAATTATTCCGATCGGCCCTAGTGTAGAGGGAGTTGCTGCAGTCAAAAGTGATTTTCCAATAATATTTTGACCACCTTTTTCAAATGCCCTTTTCTGGACACTTTCACACACTTTCCACACACTGATTAGGAAGACCCTAGGTAAAAGAGGACCTGCAGCTCCAAACTAACTTTATTCCTTACCCGTGTTGCTTTCCCTTGATATATTGATGAAATCCCATCCTACCTCTCCATGGAACCACAGACTCATTGAAACTCAAATCACTTATGGGGGTCATTACTTTGTCCATTGTTTCATTGAATATGTATAAGGGGCCTAATTTTGCATTGTCTGTCTGTCAGGGGAAAGTCAGAGTCATCTGTGTTCTTGATGAAATGAAGGATGGATAATTGACATGAAACGATCACACGACATTTACCTCCTGGAGCAATGCAAGTCATATAAAGTATGAGTTTTCCAATAATCTAGGTTTTCTAATTCCTGTATGAAAAATAAGGCCTAAAAAGCAGTAGAATTCTTCTTAAGTTAAATATTACTATCTGTTAATTCTTTCTTCTGGACAGATTGCTCAGCATGATCGACTCTGCAAGGAAGTTACTTTGCACGACTATTAGCAGTATCGTCTCGTCAGTCAGAAGTATATTGTAGGAAATAGTCTAAAGGGAGGGAAGAGGAAGGTTTCGGCACTTGGAGGCCAGGAGTCAAAGAGAAGGGAATTTAGGGTATGTCGGGTTTATTACGTGCCCATTGTCCTGGAGCCTAAGGGGTTGGGGTTCACTGTTACATATTAATAATGAAAGACACTTTGTTTCTTCCACAAGTTTATAAAAATTTCTATTTTATTACCGGTTACCATTATCAAATACTATAAGGTATTTGATAATGGTGTAATGGTGCAATAGCCGAAACCAGTATTAAAATAGAAATTTTTATAAACTTGAGAAACAAAGTGTCTTTCATTATTAATACGGAGCCCTTCCACCAAGTACGTGATTCAAGTTTCCACTTGATTCACCGTTACATTTGGGGTTTGAGTCCTCTTCCTCTGACATTTTACGAAATGCCTTGTATAATATCCTCAGGTAGGGTCAGTTTCTCTGAGCTGCAAAGAGGTGTGGATGGATGAGGGAAGGCTGCTCTCTTGGGCATTTTTTTCTTACGGAGCTATTGGAGAAACACAGATGTTTAAATAATAAGCCTCTACTACACATGTGATTGAAGCTATGGTTAAGAAAAGCTAGCTATTGTGCATAAAATATAAATAGTAAAAACTGCATTTCAATGTAGAACAAGGATTCCACTTAAGTAATTTAAAAATGTATGCAAGTATGATTAATTTGTTCAAAATAAAAATATTTGATAAATATTTCCATTCCTTCTCACGTACCAAATAAAATAAATGCATGTTAAACTATGTGTGAAAAGTTAAAATACCTGATCTGTAAAATAATTTCTTGCTGAGAAGCTATTAAAATAATTGAGAGAACACATTGCTATTTGCAACATAATCAAAAGAAAGTAATAAATAAATAGGTAATAAAAACTCACCTCCATATGTGTCAGTAAGGTTTATGAGGAAAAACAAGTAAAAATGAAAAATAGAAAGGAAAAAAAAACGAAAAAATTTTTTCGAAGCTTTCAGAATGGCAGACAGGTTGAAGGCTGGTGACTGACCCTCTCCCTTAACCTTACACAGGTGCCTGGTGTTTGGGGTGGGATATACCATCAGATAAAATAATGACGTAGTTGTTATGTCATGAGCATGGAACGTGTAAAATAAGGGACTTGATTCCTTATGCAGGCTTCCGCGGGTCGATGAGTATGAAGATACGTCTCTTTCGGGTAATGCACCGCGTGGGTCCATTGTTCTCGGACGACAGTTTCGCCGGCGTTAAAGAAGCCGACTGTAACGCCGGCGAAACTGTCGTCCGAGAACAATGGACCCACGCGGTGTATTACCCGAAAGAGACGTATCTTCATAAGGGACTTGATACTTGGCAAAAAAAGCTTGTTTTTTTTATGGGGAACACTTATTACTTCATTAAAAGTGGGACTTTGTCGTAAAGGGGTTCATTTTAAGTGTGCTCCACTGCATATGCATAATATTTTCTACCCAAATGCAGTTATGTCATTCTCAAAGAAATTCTCAGTCAAACTCAAAGAAATTTTACTCTTTCAAGTAATGGTCAAATATTAATGTTTTTTATGCTACCTCAGTTACTGTGATATTTCAGTTGTGTGCTATTGGTAGTAATTTTCCATATATTCCACATTTATTCATGATATTGCCTGAAATATGGTTAGTTTTCTTACTTGTTTGTATAACTCCAGTACAAATGAAGAAAAACAGGGAATACAGTGGAACTTGGATAATTCGAATCTCAAGGGACCAAGTAAAAACTTCGAATTATCCAAAAATTCGAATTAAAGAAGTTCTTATAACCGGGGAAGTAAACAATAATAACACGTTTTAAATGAAAACTATTAACTTTATTGATACTATTTGATCATTAATTTATTGAATAATGCCTATTACAGTAATAGTATACAATAAAAATAACTTTCAATCGCTCAAACGGCAACGAAATTAAGTAAACAATCTTAACTAACCTTAAAATGTCCTCAGCAATAGCTGAACTGCACTGCATGACTGCAGTTTGCAAACTACGCACGATTACCAATAGTCCATAGCGAAATAAAAGCAAAAATCTATACAGAACTGAAATATAAAACATCGATCAAAGAGAACTAAAAGTCTGGACACTATATTAACTGAATAAACAATAAACATAAATTTATAGGCCCTAACCTATTGTTTTACAAAAAAAGAAGAGATTTTGGCCTGTTTCTTTGAATTTAATCTCTCGGCCGTTATAAATGATGCTAAAACATCTAATGATTTAAATTGCACATCACCAACATTATTTCTGCTCTCCACAAATCGCCGAATTTCTCTCAGGTAGTCCATAGCGTCGGCTGCACTCGGTACTGGCGTTTCTTCTTCATCGGCTCGTGACCCCTCTATCTCGTCCCCCGATCCTTCATTATTTTGTGTCTCGGTGTCTAGGACTTCTGCTACGATGTCGGCGTCAGTTAGTTCTCCGCACACAGCGACATTCTCGTCCACATTCAGAAAGTCCTCGTACAAGATGATTGGATTGGGTGCCACATCCTCCCAGCCGTCGATTGGTAGAATTTCATCCAATCCCGTTCTTTCGGCGCTTTCTTCGTCGGTTTTAACAAAACCTGCCTTTTTAAAACAGTTTTTTATTGTTTCCGGTTTCACTTTGTCCCACGCTTGTTTACACATTCGCGATGCTTCTAAAATATCCAGCTTTATTTTGAGAGCGTTTCCTTCCCCGGACAGGATATTCTCGACCAACAAACCCCTGTAAAAGTGTTTTAAATTTTTTATGATCCCTTGATCCATGGGCTGGACAACAGAGGTCATGTTGGCTGCGAAAAAAACCACTTTCACATTTTCCATTACAGGTATGGTGTTGTGTGCCGTGCAATTGTCGATGAAAAGGAGAACCTGTCGATTTTCTTTAACAAACCTTTTGTCCAACTTCATTAGCCACTTCGCAAAAAGGTCACTTGTCATCCAAGCCTTAGAACTGCTGACATATTCTACTGGTTTAGACTTGACATTTTTAAAGCAACGAGGATTGGCCGATTTTCCTATCATTAGCAAAGGCAGCTTTTCCGAACCATCCATATTAGCGCCAACCAATAGCGTGATTCTTTCTTTGCTTAATTTCCCTCCGTGGCACTTTTCGTCTTTAAATGCAAGTGTTTTGTCAGGAGTGCATTTAAAAAAAAGACCGGTTTCGTCAACGTTAAAAATATTTCTCGGGTCTCTGTCCTGGATCATCTCTTCCAGATCTCTCTTCCACTGGTTAGCTTCCTGTAGGTTCACGGCCCCACTTTCACCACAGACTGCCTTAAACAAAATTTTATTGCGCTCTTTAAAACCATCCAGCCACCCAGTGCTAGCTTTAAAATTTTGCTTTCCTAATTCTTTAGCAAACTGCTCAGCCTTGATCCTAATCAGAGGACCACTTACAGGAACTTTCTTGTCTCTTGTCTGCTTGAACCATTTCAGCACACAGTTGTCGACATCTGGATTTCCTGGCTCTCGCGATCGTTTCCTGTCTTTATCAAATTCCTCTGCACTGCTGAGAATTTTATATTTATTTTTTAAGTAAGTCAATAGGGTGTTGGGTGGAATTCCAAAGTCTTTCGCGATTTCAGATTTTTTCTTTACTCCTTTTTCCACTTCTTTAATCACACTGACTTTTTCAGCTAATGTCAAAGTTTTATAAGACCCTGGTTTTTTCGATGACGTTGATGCCATGATCACTACACAGTACACTCACTAAAAGTTAAGATTTGGAGAAACCGACCCTAAGACATCAGCAAACCTACGTTAGGTAACGGCCTTCACACGAAACGATATAAACCACGCACAATGCGACACATGCGACACACAATGTAGGGGGAGTGTCGGGTGTCAGGTACAATGACCTTGGAACGCGCTGCGCCGTCTCAGTTGCAAGCAGGGTTGAGTTATTTTTAGTGTGGCCTTCAACAGGCGGTGGCGGGAGGGGAGGTATGAGTCATCAGACTAAACGCAGGCGCGAGCGGTCCCGCGTTTGTTCTAACGCAAACATTTCGTCAAATGTGGCTTGGAATATGTTTTTTTACTTTTTTATTTATGGATATTTTGAATCGTAATTTAATGATTTGCTACTTAAAAATTCGAATTATCCAAAATAAACTTCGAATTATCCACGATGTTTTAGCATTGTTTTAATACAAAATGCTAGGGACCACGGGAAAAATTCGAATTAAAGAAGATTTCGAATTAAAGAAGTTCGAATTATCCAGGTTCCACTGTATAAGGTTTCAAAAACCTATCTAATTGTTATATCAGTTACTATAGTATTTCTTTTTCTTATTATATGCCTATAATTAAATGGAAGTATAAAATCTTTTTTGTTTAAATATCATTATGTCTTCTATTTAAATAATAGTGTAAATATTTTTATTTGCATATTTAATATGCATTCACTGCTTTGTATGAAAAATATTTAAAAATCAGTGCTAACAACCCCTTTCCAAGGATCGACTCTTAAAAATTTTCCTCTTTCCGGATGTTTACTCTTTTCCATTACAATGTTTACATTTTTTCAGAGTTTTCATTCAGCTTGGGAAGAGAAAGTGATGATTTGGACTCCTATTTAGTCATGTTTTGTGTAAATTCAATGGAAGCTGAAGTATGGCAAAAAACATTTGATCTAACTGCCTCTCTCAATATTGGTGATGTGTCTCTGAAACTGGGTGGCTTCGCAAGCCAACCTATCGATGTTTTTATTGGTTTGAAGGGCAGTGCTGAAGGTGTACCTGAGGATAATCATCACCATATGAAAATTAATTATGCTCAAGTAAGTCTTACTGCAGCCACCTCTTTAATTAATTTAAATGCTGCTATGTCAATTATTTTGTACTAAACAATTGCAATAAGTTCACCTATCTGCATATCCCCTTGAAAATGCTATCCCCTTCCCTTAAGTATCTTTTGTTCCACGCTCTACAATTGTAGGTTCTTTCTGCAAATTATTGATGTCTTCAAATTTAAAATTATTTCTGGTTTTATCCAATAAGTAGTTGTGCCTTATTTGCAAGTATATTATTAATAATGTGTCATTCTTCAAGATGGTATAAGAATATGCTATTAATCAATTCATCTGTCTGATAAAGTGAAATAGGGAATTTAAAAGAAGGAAATGGAGAACTTGCGGATTAATTTTTAAAAGTAGAGGTGAGGACAATGAATCTTGAAAAAAAATGAGGGCTTGGTAATGCTTTTTTCGTAACATAAAAATTCTCAGTATGATTGAAATACCAATGATGCAGAAAACTGTCTTTGATAGGGGGTGTGGTCAATTTGGGTGGGTCTGATGTGACAACTGCCATTCTGAGAGCTCTCAGGTAGTCCTGCAGTGGCGTCCACCATCATGGCTACTTGGGGATTCAGGGCAGAATCAATGGGGATTAGCCAGCCGCAATGTTATGCTAAGTATTTTGACGATGCTATTATCCATACATCTGCTACTGCTTCTACAATTGTAGATTCCACTTCGTTAAATGATGGTATTATGGGAGAACACTCTTCACACTTATGAGAGGGATACTCGTGGAACTAATACTATGAGTGTTACTTAAACACCACCACGTTTGGTGCTAGCATGTCGATCTCCCTTGGGAGTTTGTACCCTGAATAATGATGTGCTAACGTTGCAACCATTCATTTTTTAAATCAAATAGTGTGGAATGAGGACACAGGCCATTATTTATCCCTTCTACATAAGTATATTTCCCATCCAGGCAGTTGTCATGCCTTTTGGGCTTCAGAATTATTAAGAATTATTGAAGAATTATTGGAAGCGAAAGTTTCCAGTAGAGCTACGTCTGCTTCAAAATGCAAGGGACTCGATGTTGAAAGCATATATCTCGTATCATATCATAATCAAGTAGGTGAAAAAAAACATGCATCAATAAAAAGCCCATCTTTTTTTATGCTGGATAAAGTGAATTCAAAAATATTTTTGGCAATTTTAGTCAATTTGTCTGAATAAAGATCAATTAAAAAAAAACCCTTTCTCTGACTCCATGGTGGAAGGTGTTACTTGGGTGGCATTTGATTTCATTGCAGTCTCATATATGACAACATACTCTTCAGTAAGTGAAATTTGTGGTAATTTTAACAGATTGATGAAGTTTATCAAAGTAAATTTTAACACTTTAGCAGTTAAAATTGATTTGAAAAACTAAATTATCACTATGACTGATGATTCTATTTCCGCGAAAGTAAACATCTGTCAGGAAGAGTAGAACCATTTTCGTAACAACATGATAAAATATTCACCCAAGATGATGTCAAAATATTTTCATTAAAAATTATTAGATGATCAATGCAGCATCATTTGTTTATTAACCCTTTTAGTGTAGCGGGCGGATATATCGGCTTTTGCCGCTCGGGCGAAAAGTGAGGCAGGCCAATATATCGGCTCTTATGTAGTCCATTATTTAATTTGCTATAACTCATTACATTACTATAACTTATTTCAGTAAACGTAAAAATGTTTTTTCAATATTGACTAGTTAAACTTATCAATTTGAAAAAAAAACTCGTATGGGTATGTAATAAATAGCTTGGTATTGTTTTTTTCCTAGTTGCTACCTTTTTTGAATATACCTTCTGCATTTCTTGCCAGTACCTCAGGAAGAAGGATAGTACTAAGAAGGTTAATGATAATTTAAGTTACTTAGTGCCAAAGGTTATATGCTTTCTAACAGGAGTAGCATTTATTTTGAAACAGATAAGTTTCTCAGTGAGAAACTATTATTAGCCTTCTTTGGTAGGTATTTTTTGTATCGATTTTTACCCAGGTGGCATCAGCTTGTAATTTGAAATCTGTACTTTAGTTTTAATATGTAGTGCTAATTTAATTATTGAAAGAATGTTTAATTTACAATGTCTGAAGGCCATGAGTAGGAATCCTGAGAGCATATTGCTGGGCTCACATTGCCTGGCAATCTTTAATGAATTTAATTTAAGAATCGGAGGAGAGTTACTGAATGTTTTGCTTGCCTGGCAACTTGTGCAGAAATTTACATTTAAGCTTAATATGTGGAACATAAACTTAAAGCTTTATTAGCATTACGTATGTGATCATGTAAATCAAATGCAATGAATTTACAATCTCAATATCTTGTAAATAACAGAAATTACTCAGCATAATACTCAATGCATAGAATTCCATGTGGTGTGTACTTGTCGCAGCTCATAAAGTACTCCATCGTGTCACAAGACGGTCAACTTAATGCAGATTATTTGACAGTCGGTTATAATAGTAACTAATTAAGTAAGTAATAATTAAGTTCCTGCTGGAAATTCCTTGAGAATATTTATGTAAATGAAAATGAGACAAACCACAAAGCAATCCCACAAGAAGAACTTTGGATGGCTCATAGAACTGTGGTACCACTCACCCAGAATGACTTGCACACAATATAAACCACTCACTCAGTGAACAGTCTATTTGAAAACAATAGAATATACCTCATCCTTTCTAAAACATTGTATTCCCTCCCATAACATATATTTCAGCAATCAAAACCGGGCTGCCCTCCCCTTTCTCTGGCCATTTGGCCATCTCCCTTCCTCTCACTTACACTCTGGCTCCACATTTCGGCACACCATACTGTGCATCATTCGGCGACTTCCAGTTTTATGTAACACTAGTATTGATTATTCCAGTTGTGAAACAACCATTGTTAGCCCAGACATTCTGTAAATTTAGAGCATGGGGCATGCGGGAAAGCTTTGTGGTTTGTAGTTCAGTGGACGGTTTAGATCTTGTAGTGTGCACATCAAACTTTTTAGCAACTTTTTTTCGATGCTGCTAGGATCGCAACTTGAGTTTGTAATTTTGTAGCATCAAAAATTTTGGAATATTGTTTCTTTTACCATGTGCCAACGTACCCATTTCGTCAGGACTACAATAATAATGAATAATAATATTTATTGACCTCGTTGGTTCTCATGCAAACATAAGACAAGTCAGATAAAGTTAATATTACAGAATCAGACGATAGTGTATGAAACATAGTGTACCACACAGTTACGTTAGTTAAAAGTAAAAAATGTAGAGATGTGCGAATAGTATCCGCGAATCCTCGAATACTAGAAAGTATTCGATATTCGAGATTTCGAATAGTTATGCGAACTCGTGTCTTTAGTCTTCGTGTAAACATTGAAGTGAAGCATAAGGTGTTCACTGGTGATTTGAAAATGACCTAGCACCATTAGAAAAAAATTAGCACAATGAGTGTCTGGAGTTGGGATCAGAAGGGGGAGTGAGAAACATTATGTTAAGACAAATAACCTGACTTGAAAGTGAAAGGTCCTGGAGCTGCGTTTATAATAATAATAATTAGAGATGTGCGAATAGTATCCGCGAATACTCGAATACCTCGAATACTAGAAAGTATTCGATATTCGAGATTTCGAATAGTTATGCGAAAAGTACCGCCTCGAATACCTCGAATACTTTGAATTTCGCATCATACACTGTCGCACGCACGTCGTTGGTAGTGACTCGGAAAAATGTAGAGAACTGTAGTCATTTAGGTAGTGCTCGCGGCGCCGGTTTTACGCAAGTTGACGAATTGCATCAAATTCGTGGATTTTAGCGGTGAAAAGTGTTCGACGAGGGGAATCGAAAATAGTCGGGTGAAAAAATCCGAAAATCCCCGATTCCCCCCACCAGGAGAAACTCAGTGCCGTGGGATAGCAACCTTAGGGCATTTCCCACGATCCTCTATCCCCCTCCATTCAGCACTCGCCTCAACCACTCTGACGCTTTCCTCTTCTCCGAAATCAAACAAAAGGTCCCAGCTCGCGCAGGGATCGCATTACGAAGACCCCTGCTTCGAAAAAAAAATCGAGTTACGAGAACAATAAAAACGTGTTTCACGCCCTCCCCCCTTTTCTCACCCACTGACCTTTTTCTGGCTACCTGCTTCGAAGTTCCCCATTTCTGGAGGTCAACTGCTGTGTGAGTACCGTGGGATACTTACATTAGCGCATTTCCCAAGGTCCGGTATCCCTCTCCATTCAGCACTAGCCCCCCCTCTGAGGCTTTCCTCTTCTTCAAAATAAAAAAAAGGTCACAGCTCGCGCAGGGATCATATTACGAAGACCTTAGCTTCGAAAAAATACGCGAGAACAATAGAAACGTGTTTCGGGCCCTCCCTTTCCTCCCCCACTGACCTTTTTTTTCCTACCAGCTTCGAAGTTCCCCATTTCTGTGGAGGTCAACCGCTGCATGAGTCATCTATTAGCACAAAGGGTGTCTAAGAATGACTTTCGTCAATTGATGTTACACCTTTATTGAATTGAAATATTAGTAATGTGCGCGTAATTTCAAAAAGAATAAGACCAAACACGACGTATTTCTGAGTTTATTTAAGCATTTTACGCAAAGAAATAAATGTCAAAACAAGACGGAGACTTAGCATTCTGGCGAAACTCGATATGAGCAGCAGAGCTTCTCGGAAGTTGATGCGGTATTTTTTCCGAAAACATATATCAAGTTACAATTTATGAGTGGTGCTATAAATCTTTATTGTTACAGTCACAGACAAAAGGATATTTTCTCAGAATATTTGGTTTCTCCCTGATAGCAATTCCAATTCATCTTCTTATCTCGTGAGAACTCCCAAAGATGGACTGAAAATAATTGAAGAAAATCCGGTGGAAAAGAGCTTGTATTTTGCAAAATGCCTCAGATTGTCAGCTAGCACTTGGCAGCAGGGGTGGGGATAAAGCGATGTTAGTTGAATTAATTATATGCCCAATTGTTTCCATAAAATTAAATTATTCATTAATCAGCTAAATTCCTGTTCGAATCATTTTAAGGAAATCAATATTACTCCCCAAAATCTTGTGTTGCCTGCTGCATAGGCAACCGAGTCAAACATTCCAGCATTCATCATTTGGTATTCGAGGTATTCGAATATTTGAGCTATGATTTAATATTCGAATTCGATATTCGAATTCGAGAAATCTGCTATTCGACCCATCTCTAAAAAAATGTCATCTAATATAGTATAGATAAACATGGATCAGCAAATAAAACTTGTTTTAAGTACAATAATAATAAGTACAACAATAATTTATTGAAGTTCAATAGTCATTGAGTTTCTGATTCACTCAACAACAAGAATTCATTTATTGAATAATATGGTTCTTGTAATAGGTATTTCTTTACTTTAACTGTGATGATGCGTAAATTATTATTTTATTTTTAAAGAAATAGAAGCTCATACATTTGTAATGTATACAAACATGTTGATGTGTGTAGTAATCATCATCCTGATTATTTTTGGTAAGTAGTTTGGGATGGGATTTGGCAAATATTGCAGATTCCTGTTTGTAAGAGCCAATGTGTTAAATTTTATAAAGTAAAGTGAACCAGAAGTTTCTTTGGAAATTCTGGCAATTGTTATAACTGCCCTTTTCTGGAGTTGAAATATTCTATCACTGTGACAAGACGTTGTCCAAAATATTATACCATATCCAATCCTAGAATGTACGTGCAGGGTTGGATCAAAAAGTAGTAGGACTGAATGAATTTGAATTTTTTTAATTGAATGATTCGGTATAAATCCTTTAAAGTCCATGAAATAACACTCTTGTGCTTCGACACAGTGCATATAACGAGATTCCCACAATGTGTGCACCTTCTGGAGCTCACTTTCTGGGATCCACTTCAGAGAATTTGTCACAGCCCCTTGGACTTCCTATGCAGAGCTTAATCGATTTCCCTGGAGGTCTCACTAGAGCCGAGGAAAAAAGAAGAAGTGAGGTGGTGCCAGATTTAGACTTAAGATGAGGCAAGGCAATGTGGTACCCTATGTTTAGTAGCGCAGTGTGGCTTGGTGCATCGTGGTGGTGAAGCTTCCAAAAATTGCTAATTGTTGGCCACGCACAGAGGACATGTTTCCACAGACTGGCAGGCTTGCACACGTAAAAACTGTCATTCACAGTCTGTCCAGGGGTTAAGAAGTGAACCATCCCATGGCAGTCAAAAAATACAATGTGCCTTGACTTTGGATGGTGGATTTGACTCTTGACTTACTCATTCTAGCTTTTTTCTCTACACTTGGTGTACCTACCCTTCCCAAAACAGCTTATAGCACTCGAGCTTTGTTGAGTGGTTCATGGAATGCATCCTTGTAGGCATCCTTAATCATTACAAGGGCCTCCGAAGCAGTTTTCCCAAGACTGACACAGAATTTAATGCCATAGCACTGTTCGAGATTCTTCACCATCTTGGATCGCAACCGCACTTTTTAACAGAGTTTCACGGAAATCAATGTGATTGCTCTGCCCTTGTTCACAGGGAACTGGAAAAAATATTGTATTCTGCAGAAGGCTTCCCACTATTGTGCCCAAGAGGTCCAGCCCCACTCCATTGCACCATTTGCACTACTGAAATTCAGTCCTTCTAATTTTTGATCCTACCCTATATGTATAAGAAACAAAAAAACATTGGAGGATACTATTCCATGTAAGTTTTTTATTAAGTAACAATGTGCGAATGTAATTAATTGGCCATAATTTCAATATGATATGCCCAGTCCAGAATTTTGATTTAAGATATATGCAGTATCAAGGAGTTCTGTTGTTGGAAAAAAAATTCAGGCGGTACTCACCAAAAATTCCAACAGCTGAACATGTATTATACATCCGGCCGCGAAGGTATTTTAACCGGTACGCTCATAATGAGTTTGGATTTTTGAGGGTACGCGATACCGGCCCAACTACAGTACAAGAACAGGGTATCAAGAAATTTTATTGCTTTGCTGTCCATTTTAGGTGATGAATGTTCTTCTAGGGGTTGTTCGACAGACCATTCACACATTCACATGTAGCTAGACCTGTAGAAAACTGTACCACTTTTTCTGCGTGCTGAAGACCAGAAATCCAGAAACCCTTTGGTCCCAATCTTTCCTGATTTGATGTCCTCAAATTTATTTGAAAATTAGGCGGGTTGGTCCAAACAATAGACTTTCTGTATTTATCACTGGATATACATAGCTGAATGAGGTGGTGGGAGTAATTTCTTTTTGGCACTATCAATTTATGTCTTTAACTGAAAATGAATAGTTAGTGTAATCTTGGCTATTTCAGTTTTGTGTCTGCTGAGAAAATTCAATTTTGCTATTCTATCCATCTAGACTTAATGTGTGTATCTTTTTGAACTATGTTTCAAAACTATTTTAATTTAAGCTAAAAATTTCATAATGAAGGCTCATGTTTTTAAATTCTTAGGTGGACAAAAAATCTCCAGATTTTAAAACAAAATGGCAGTCTGTGGAAAAAAGAGTGAGTGTTCACTATGCTGGAGCAATACTTGTTGTTCATGCAGAAGCCATCATGATGCTAAAGGAATTCGGAGAAAATTTGGCGGAAAAGATTGACAAGAATAAACCCCGAAGAAAGACCATCAAAGAACTGAGTTTACGTGGTGCAAGTCGTGCGGCATCGACAATTAATTTGAGTATACCAGTTGGTAAGATATTTAAATGCACTCTTTTGCATAGTATGAGTGAAGTTTTTATCATTAGGTTTCATGGCTTGTGCCGTTATTCATGTTGAAATTCCAACAAGAATCTTGTAGCCTTATAATGATATGTAATGATGATAATGAAATGATAGCCTCTCCAGTGATACCTACAGATATTACTGGAGAACATAATGTTTAACTTTTGTGTCTGCTAAATACCCATATGATTATGAGAGCTGTACTAACATCAAATTTTATCTAAAATGCACAGAAAAGACATACCAATCTTTGGTATTGGTTTGGGATTGGTAGTCTCCGACTTTAATACCTTGTCATATGAGCTATCATTAACATTCAGTAACTTTTCAGCAATTGAACAAATGAAAATCCCAGTCTCAACAAAAATACAATCACCCTTTCCAAAAATCTTCACTACTTCCATATTTCTAATGTGCGAAACTAGTCTCTTTTGATGTCTCATGAAATGAGTTTCATTCGACCCCCTGATCCACCCGACTAGCCAAAAACGTTTACTAAATGCAGAAACTCCAAGAGAAAATGTCATCCCTTACAGTAATAGTCAACCTGATGAATCAGTTTGTTGAATGAAACCACTTCCAATTGTAACTAAAAAGTCCAACAACTACCAGAAGGCCTCAGCAAGGAATCTCACTTCTCCTGTTGTTAGCCAAGTTTTCATGGGTAGCCCCCTAAAAAATTTTAAAAAAAATAGTGCTCTATCAGTCACATCATCTACTGGTTCTGCTATTTGATGATATTTTCTTGCAATAAGAGGGCCTTTATTCCATGAAACATGGCAATTTAAAATTTAATTAATGGGTATCACTTGACGTACGTTAATTCAGGCATTAAATATATGTATTATCATTGTGCTATATGCAGTTTTTTATCAGTCATTGCTGTTACATTTGAAAACTTGACTTGATTTGAGTTTTTAAAAAGTGTTTGAGTGGAGTTGTTTTGTTCCGCTCAATTTAGATTTTGATTTGCTTACACAGCCCTAAGAATGCTGAATTGTGTCGAAATGCTATAAATCCAAAATTCAACCCATAAACTTACACATTACTGATTTGGACACACAGTAAACCTCTGAAAAGATTGGTCTCTTGCAATAAGGTTTCGCTGAGATGCAGTCTCAGTGTTGTAGCTGATTTCACATGATATGATAATTCTTCTCAATCAGAAGCACTTGCTGGAATGCCTTTTGGAAAAAAGTTTCTAGTCTCTTGGGTATTTATCTGGTCTCACCCAGTCATTTATTTGCAAAATTTTTCAAGTATAAAGGTTAAAGGTTATCAGCATTGAAACCATTGAAACATGTGGCATCCCAAACCCACATTATGTCATTACAGTAAATGTAACCTTATGCTCTTGTATTATTGAAAATTTGTTAATTCCAAAATTAGCTAATGCGATGAAGTGAATTTTAACATGAATTCACTGGTTTTCCTGCAATTATGAGAATTTCATTTTCATTGTGATTTTCATTATTCTTTTCTATTCTTCTACTCATATTCTCACCACAAAATTTATTTCAAAGCAAATATAAGCCATGTTTTTCCTTTAAATGGAGGATCTAGATAATTTTCATTTCAATTTCTCAATAATACTGGGTGAAAGAACAGCAACTTATTATAGGAATATGCTAACTTGAGTGATTCCTGGTATTTTGTCAGCGAGAATGTGCACTGTTTGTACAGACTTTGCCAGCTGCAAACATTTTTTACGTAGCTCTAATTTCTTTGTTTTCTCATATCCACAAATTATGATGCATTAATATTGAAAGGAAACTAGTTTACACATCTGATGGATTTATAATGACCTTAGAGAGATTCAGTGTTTGCATGAAAAGTAATTCACGCTAATGACTTTTTGAAAATGGCATTCTTGTCAAAAAGATAATGAGGTAGTACTTTCTGAAAGAGAAATATTGGTGGACTAGTTAGAATAGATAGCTAGAAAAGGACGCCTGCAAAGTAACTACCGTATAAGCCAGTGTAAGAGGCGCACCCCTATTTTGAGCATCGAAGCTTTTAAAAAAAATATTTACGGCATTTTTTTATCCTGTCGTGCGGTGTTGCAGACGTATGCCTGGAATTTTGACAGTTATCGAACTTTCCTCTCTCAATGCTAATTGAAAGAGGAATTTTTGATAACTGCAGCGGTAAGAGGGAGTAGAAAGAGTTCCGATCCTCTCTTTGCATACGCCGTTGCTCTACGATGCTAGTCCTACTCACGAACAATTTTGCTTAAAAGCTCTCGCAGGAGTATTGCAATAGAATTGCAGCCGTGGAAAATTTTAAGGCAAAACACGACAGGCACATAGCATGAACCTGCCCAAGAGATTAAGACAACAATCTGAGCAATCTCAGCGCCACGTCGTAGATTTAACGGAACCACACTCTGCCCTCCATCAGCCAACGCCTCTGCCGTTTTTTTTTTTTTTTTTTTACCTTTCCGAGACCCCACAGGAAAATAGGGAAATATCAAGTTACAGGGGAACAATGGAAACGTGTTTCATCCCTACCCCATCTCACCAATGGTCTCAGGTTCAATTCTCCTAGTTTCTGGAGGCCAAATGCTAGGTGAGTCACATACTGAGCTCGAAGATATCTCGATATCTTTTAGCAATTGTAAGACACGCACGAGGTTCTAAAAAGAATTAGACCAAACGCGATGTATATCTGACAGCATTTAAGTTCTTTAAGCTCTAATTGATTGACACAAAGATTTACAGTTAAAACAAGGCTACTAATATTCAACATAGTCCAAACAGCACAATTTCGAAAGAAACAAGCGTAGCGTAAGCGCATTCAAACAAGACGAGACGGACTGGAAACTTCAGGCAACTCAAACTGCGTATATCAGATTGCTGCACCTTCGCCCCTTCGCTTTCAAGGTAACGACGTCACATGCAAGATCGGACGTGTTCTTCCCTTGCTCTTTTGCTCATAGCCTCGTAGCTTGAAATACGGAGGGGAGGGAGCGTGCTGCTTCCCTTCGACCACTCCTTCAGCGCACTTCTTTTATCAGCATTTCCGATTTCTTCTATTCACCATTTAGTCCAACAATGAACACACTCGTTCGAATTTTTTAAACTGCAGGATTTGACACCAATATAATTTTCAGTTGCAAAAATCCTCATATTAGCGTCTGAAGATGATTTTTTGAAAAATCAGGTCCTCAGCGCAATGGAAATTGCTCGGCAAGACAGATGTTGACTATTAACCAGGTATGTCCTTCAAAACTACGCGTTTCTCTATGTTTGATAAGCGATTACTATATGCAGTATAAATTCCGCAGGATACCCACTCGTGGCAGTAAATTTAGCACGCCCTCCGGAGCAAAAAACCCCCGCGCGATCTCTTCCATGTTCACCTCTGGGGTACCGACGTGACGGCGCGTTGCTTACAAGAAAAATAAACAGGAGCATTTTAAAAATACGTCACCAAGGGAGAAACTCCCCTCCCTGCCGCTTGTTTTTGACCAAGGGTTTCAGATGACTGACTCACGCTGAAAACCAAGGGCACTCAGTTCCCCTTGGACTTGCGACCGGTGAAGGGGAGGGGGGAAGATAAGAAGTTTGTGTAAGAGGCGCACCCCCATTTTCGGCTCCAATTTCTGGGAAAAAAGGTGCGCCTCTTACACGCGCTTATACGGTAATTTAAATTTTAATGATGCACCTTTCTTGTTTGCCAGTATCTATGGAGGACCTTTTTCAATCCACTTAGTTCATATTTTTGCCTGTGGCAGCATTCTTGTTCTTATCCCAAGAAAGACTAGAAAAACTGTATAAAGCATCTTACCATGCGAAAGTCATAGACATAGTGATTTTCTTTTGTCGTATCCCATTCAATTAAGTTATTTTGGTGAAGGCAAAAAACCACAAAACAATACGAAGTAGAATGTGGACGTCATGGACTTTGTGCTGGTGGGAAAACATTGCTTGTAATAATTTGTTTACTATCTTGTGGAAAGAACAGCTGCATGAAGCACATTTTAGTGATTAATAGAAGTAAATGATGAAAACATTCTACCAGTGAATGCAAAAAAAGCATCTACAACAAAACTGCTTCAAGAGAACTAGGAAAATATATGCTTCCCAAACGTTAAGGAAAAAATCCCTACACAAGGTGGACTATTCAGTCATTAGAAGATGGTTAATTAAATATGTTTAAGGTTTATTTTAAATTATGTAACTTAATAGCTGCATTATACTTATGATAAGCAAATTTTTTTTGTTAAGTTTCATTGTTTTTACCATCAAAACTGTAATAAGAAAGAAATAGTTAAAGTGGTATATTTAACATCCAGTGTGAATTCGGGTGATATGGGTTATAATTCAAGTCAGTGCAAATGTATTTTCCTTTCCTGTGTGGTATTTTTGCACTTAACTTGCACTTGTGAGTGACTGTAAAGATACTCGACTGGCTAGTCATTTCGTAGTCAGGGTTCCCACTCAACCGTGAAAACCTTAAAACCGTGAATTAGCCGTGAATTTCGTCTACCGTGAAAAAACCTGGAAAAAGCCGTGAATTTCGTCATTAAACCTTAAAAATCTCTCAATCTTGATAATAATACCTTCCCAGAAATTTTCAACTTCGTTCGTAGCGAGCGCACTTCTATTCACCGTGGCGAGCATCGTCGCATGGGTCAGAAAAGCGTGGGAACGAATGTTGCCTGAAGAAAAAAAAAACATCTTTCCCCAGGGCAGGCCTTTTCTCTCCCCCCCTCCTGAAATATGACACCACTTCTCATCAGCTTGTTTACTTTCCTCGACTGGCTTGGTTTCCCCTCCCTCGGTCACTGGTTAGTCCCCCTTCCATTCAATTAGGCTTCCCACTGGCTGCAGCGACCACATTCGAAACTAAATCTAGATGGCATTTGTGTCGAAAAATTTGAACGTTTATTCAACACCCTCAATCCTGTGATTGGAGGACCGCTAACCTTGACAACCTGCTATGCGCTGTGGACACTACCCTCCCTGCGTTTGAACCGGTTTCATTTTCACTAGTTTAATTTTATTCGTCTTCGGACCATGGCCCCTCTGAAGAAACTATTGAGAACTTTAAGAGATGGACTGAAAATAATTGAACATGAAGAAAAGAATCCGGGCTAGATGCGCGTGAATATTGCAGAGCGCCTTGGGTTGTCCGCTAGCAAATGAAGGTAGGGGTGGGGGTAGAGTGAGCTACCTGGAGAAAACAAGTAGAGATATGAAGGCAAAGATCCAGGTGGGCGTGCCACTGACGATTAACGCAACATTGTTCACGCTTTACACACTACCTCAATTATATTAAAAATATATTCATTAGACAGGAACAATTCAAGTAATAGACTATTTTTGGCCTTCGTCATCCATCTCACAACCAGTCACTGCGCCGGTGAATGCGGTTGTTTTAGGCACAACATGCACATTGCTTTCGTGAATACATGTACTGGAAATGGTGTTTGATGGATAAGAATTTTTATATCAGTCTGAAATCCATAATAGCAGTGTAAATGCCGAGTGGAGAGCAAACATTTTTTTAGTGAGGTGGCGTTTTCCTTCAGAATTTTGAAAGAGATATGGGTCGAATCAACAATATGACCTATGTGTCTTGATAAAGTACTACTATTCCTGTTATTATCTAAAATATTGTTTGAAACCTTTAATGAATATCTTAATTACTCGCCAAAATCCTGCGTTTCCTGGGACATAGGCAACCTAGCAAAAAATAAAGCATTGATCGTTTTTCCGCATTCATTTTATTATCGTATCGTTATTAGGAAAAAAATTTTCTCCTAGTGGAGTTCCAAAAAAGGAGGGTAGTCTTAGAAACATGTTCGTCTTAGATTTGAGCTAATACGGTGTATGAAATTGTTTTTCGATTTATTATGTTCTATAAACAATTTTCATAAAATATTTTCCGTTAAATAAGAAAGAATCAATTTATTATATTCTATAAACAATTTAAATAAAATATTTTCCGTTAAATAAGAAAGATTGGTGTGGGGGAAATTCGGCTACTGTGCAGTAATAACAACGTGCGCAAAAAACAATCTCTCGGCGAGGAATTAAAAAAGGACCTCAGATGTCCGGACGGAAGAAGGTCCGAAGGGTACTAGGCGTCCAGGCAAGAGCGCGGTTGGGCTGGTCCTTTAGTCGGCCCTGAATTGTGCAAACGATAGATCACGTCATAACAGATATCACTTTTCATTGCGGCGTTAACATTCACGGCGTTTGTCGCGTACGTTAATTTTCTGTTGATATACGGCCAGTGATTTTCTTATTGTTGGCTTATTACCGGACCGTGAATTTAGCGAAATTGAGACCGTGAAAACCTGAAAAAAACCGTGAAAACCTGAAAAATAACCGTGAAAACCTGGAAAAAGCCGTGAATTTCATTATTCAGGTAGAGTGGGAACCCTGGTAGTGTATTGCAAAACATAAAAATTTCATTATTCAAGGAAATACCTGTCTATAGCAGTGTAGTTTTGAATATTCTCATTATGTGTGATTACATTTTTTACAATTAACTAAAGTATGTTCATATTATTGGTCAGGTTGTGACAGTTCACATATTTATTTTTACTACGGGGGTGAATATGAAAGGATAAAGCCTTTTTAATTGGAAATAATGAAACACTGTACATGACCAGTGATTGAAATATGAAATTGAAATTTTTAGCCGTTATTTCAATTAGGCATAGTATACATTCAAATTCATGACTATGCTGGTAAAAATATACTGTAGGGATGATATGTATCTAAAATTTATTTTTAAAAATTCACTATGAGTATCCATTACTAATTCAATGGGTACTTCACAAAGTCCAGTCAAAATCTTAAAAATATACAGATATAATCCTTTTGGTGCTACTAGGGTATTTAAGCCAAGCGCTACCAGCTAGCAGGGTACTCGGCTACGTGCTAACATCCTACGTCATATCAGCGATTTAGACAAAAAAATAATAGGAAACCACCCTATTTCAAACAAAGCTGACATCCCAGGAGCAAGAATATGCTAGATGCTATTAATTCTCGTAAAAATATCACTGTGCACTTATTTCTGGAAATATACGGCTTTCTTAGCCTAAGGGGTTCTGAGGTCAAGATTGTGGGAATGAAATCCCATTAGCATTTGGGGGACAGTGTCCATTTTCTCCAATGATGAACGAGCGCTAAAAATTTCCGAGTTGTGTTAGCCATATCCAATTCAATCATTTTCTGGCAATCAAGTAAAACATACTGGACCAGAAGAAAAGCTAAGTTTCGTTGAGAAAACAGAAGCTATAATTCATAATTTACATTCAGGGTCCAATCTTGCAGAAGTCTTGTAATTGCATATCTGGTCAGAGTTTTATGTAGAAAATGTATTACAACCACTTTTCAACATTACCTTCGAATTAGAATAATGAATTCAGGTTTTGTAATCTTTCACGATCGCAAATTTCTGTAATTATATCACTTTCCTCTTCTTTTAAATGTGGAATTCCCAGGGACGTCTGGACATAGCTTGTTATGTAAAATGTTGTGTATTATAGTCCTTTATTTCATGGTTTTTCTTTATTTTGCAATTGAGTATAAGTCAAGAACTCTTTTTGATGCACATATGTAATTGTTCGGTTATTCTTTTCCATTTATTTGTGGCTTAGTTTTACCTTTGTGTTTTACATATATTGTCTTCTAATATGTGCCAATTTTTTTAGCAAAGAAGAAACGTTCCAAAAGAGACCCCGATTTGATTAATCTAAAGGCAGAAATAAGCTTTGTGGAGTTTGGTGTGCAATGTCATGTGGCTGCCTATGAAGAAGCTTTGATGAGTTTTAACATGAAAAGTCTTCAGGGGTCAGTAATAATGAAAGAAACTCACATGATGGTTATGGCTTCTCTGGGTAGTATTCATACCTACGATTACAGCCCTAGCACAATCCACAGAGAGGTGAGTAATTTTTTAATTTAATCAACCTGATATACATGATTAATTTGTTATCAATATGAATTGTACATCCAAATAGGAGAAATATTTCACATTCCCCCTCATACCCTTTTGACACTGGTGTAGCTGAAGGTTGGCCTACTAGTTTCTCACTGTCTGTCAATATTTTCTTTGGTTTTCTAGTACAGTACACTCCCGATTATCCAGGCTAATGATGGGGAGAGACGACATGAATAATTGGAAAACGCGTATAATCCAAACTTTCACTGAAGTGTCATGTTATGCTCATAATTGATGTAAAACAAACAATATATTATTCTTTATACAGTTATTCTGTTATTTAAGAGTGCATCCCGGGCTCATAGAGAGCTTTTTTCGCCAGTTCGCGATATTTTTAGCGACGATAACGTGGTTGCACTCGTATTATTAATGCTCCATTTAAGGCCTGGTTTCAAAAACCACACAGCTGTGGCTGTGTGATCACGGATACAGATAAGTGGTTTGCATGAATGCTTCAAAACCACTGCTCGGCGTCGGAAACTACACTGTCAGGCACCACACCACGTAGTCGCGTCTTGCATAAGTTGCCAGGTTTGCAACTGCCGCGCGATGTGTATCGGTGATCAAGGAGCGTGATTGCGCCCTGCGAAGCTTGGAAAACAGGATCACGGTGCTCCCGTGAATACAGCTAGGGCATGACAGCTTCCATTTTACAAAGGGGATTCTAATGGAAATAATAAGTCCCGTGTATCCTAGCATTAATGCCGTAAGTCCGATGTTTTTTTTTTTTTATAAAGATCGCGGAAAAAATTGAGCAAGAGTGAAAATCATGCATGGATAATCCGCAACCCCGATAAACCGCAGCCAGATAATCGGGAGTCTGCTGTATTAGAAAATGACTCATTTGTTTTAATTCCAACCTAAAATTCTCTCCCTACTATAAAATCCACGAATTTATGCTTTCAGGGCAACTGTTAATGGAAGCATACTGAGTTTACCAATCATCTAATTGCTGGATAGCAATGTTGCTAATGGCTTCCGGGTGAAGCTGCATGTTGCGCATTTTCTCGCAAGCTTTCGCGACCGTTACAGGGTGCATCATCAGGCGATGAATGAAATTACGGAATTGGTTGTCAATTAATATACTCGTCCAACCTCCCCCATCCACCGGAGTTGTGAGGGAGGAGGGCGGCACTGACGTCAGTAGAACTCTCAGCCCTGGCCTTGAGTGGCGAGCGGCCTCTTCTTCGTGTCTAGTGAATAAGCTTGTTGGTTACATATTTGCCGTTTCTTCTTTCGGAAAATTGTTTTCCAAGTCTGACTGAATTTGACGCCGTCTACTCTGTTGAAATTCTGGGGGCATTTCTCAATCTCAATAGCCTCCCGAATTAATCGTCGATGATAAAATTTCTCTTCGGCTAACACCTGCGTCTCGTCGATTAAAATTCAATGCCCATCTATGCATGCTCCGCTAAAGCCGACTTCTCGGTGTCACGATTTAATATCGCCCGTTTATGTTCCTTGATGTGGGAAGTCACGGAGCGCCCTGTCTGCCCAACCTAGGATGTCCTGCATGAGCACGGGATTCTATGATGGATAACAAATCTGAATACTTATTAGTTCTAGCTTTGTACTCAGCAAGGTGTAATAGTCCTTTGGTTTGGTTCTTTTATCTGAGGTTATTACAGATTTTATTTCTATCATACTTAGGTATAGACTACAGTATTCATGTCAATAGGAAGATAACTTCCTATTGATATGAATGCTGTATTCCATATTTGGATTAATTTAAAAATTCTCAGACTCAGTGGTTAAGGAGCAAATATTATGCCTCTATAGATGACAGTAGGTCTCGAATAAAGCGTCAAAAATCTGCTCTCTTTACCAACTATTACTATTCTGTTTAACTCTTACAACCTTTTTACCTTTGTCAATGTAATTACTTGGCTAGAAATGAAGGAAAATGATGCGGTGATTTTTGTTTTGAATATTGTAGTTTATAAAAATCTTATATTCAGTAATTTTCTATAAAACCTTGCTTTCATACTCCTGCACTTCACATCTTTTTCTGATTATTTCTTAATTCCCACTATGTGATTTCGTTCTCTTATTTATTATGCTGGCTAAATTTTTAAAGGTTCATAATTCATCTCAGGGGATAGGATGGTAAATTATGGAGAAAGTATGTATTCATTGTTATTAATTGACTAACGGAACCCTCAAGGGTTTCAAAGTTATAATGTTCTCTCTCTTGTGAATTCAGTTTATGTCATTAATGAAACTAAATGAAACCTTATTAGCACCGTATGCAGGAAATTTAGTCTTCAGACCTGTGAACCAAAATTAAAGGATGAAGAACTTATCAAGAAGAATGCGAAAACATGGAGTTTTGGCATTCTTCTTTCTTTTTGACATTTCAGTATCTCTTTTATTGCATTTTATATGGAAAAAGGATATAATTACCTCCGTATTGACGCATATTTTATGGTAACATTGTAATGTGCTTTATTGATAACGCCAACAGTTATCAGATCGCTTACTATCTTATGAAAATTAATTTCCTTCTTTTTCAACCCATAGACAACTAGTGGGTGACTTTACAAAAGTCACTTGCTACTCCTTACAATACTCCTACACCCTCCAGTCCTCCCAGTTGTATAACCTGCCCAAGTTTTACTCCACCTTCTAGCCCCAGTTATATCGTCTTCTTTCTCCCATTCTCCCCACCCCCTCTGATGGCCTCATTCACATCCAGAAATGTAATCTACGATATTCAATGCAAGCACTGTCCCTCCTATGTAAGCAAATCATAAACTCTCCTCAACCTTCAAATCAACAACCACATGGCCTCATGCACTTCTCTCCACTTTGTTGCCTTCCCTATGGCAAAACATGCGGCCATTATAGCATGGCAATAATTGTGCATTTTCGATTTGAGAAACACATTTAAAGATCGTTGAAAACATTCATTTTCACATTTTCCCAAAGAAATTTATTTTGGGATTTTCCTTTTGAATACGCTTTGTGAAAACCTTAATGCCTGTAAACATGTCGTAACTTTGCTACTAAAGGCCGCTTCTGCGAAATGCCACCAAAATTGATACGTATGTATTTCTAATATCCTTGGGCTCATGGTTTTGATTCTGCTTATGGTAAATGCTGATTCACAATAGTTAATATCTGTTACAGGTATTGCGACCTTTGGCTGAAAGAACATTAGCAGTTGAGTTATTGAAGTGGGAAGAAGGATATGGCATTCATGAAGATCTTCAAGTTCGTGTTCTTCTTGGACGTGTACAGTTTGTCTTTTTAAATAGATTTATCAGTACCCTATTGGTAAGTACTTTTCATAATGTTAATTATTTTTTACCCATTAAGTGACCTCCATTTGGAGGAGCAAGCTTAACATGCTGGCTTTCAGCTGGAGAAGGTAGCTTACAAAATGTGACACTTTTTCATGTGTTGACAAAAAGACATGAGAGGTTACAGCATGAACATGACTTAAAATATGGACAGGAATACGGAAGCTTAATAATAATAATATTATCTTTATTTGCCTGACGGTCTAGTACATTAATAATGAACAAGATAATAGGCAAATCAATATTATGAGTATGTACAAATATAGCAACCAGGATATTTATCTGTGCACATATTTTACATATAAGAGTTAAAATGCATCATTAAAGTATTTATCAACTGAATAATACATATTGGTCAGTAAAAGTCTTTTAAAAAATTAGTGTCATTCACAGTTTTAAGACATGTTGGCAGTTTTATTTATAAAATACGATTTGTTGCTTTCTCAGCCTAATGTGGATAAACTCTTCTTGGGATCCCCAATGGGTTAATTTATCCATATAAGCCAATGTTTAAAGCTCTGACTGGTGGCTCATCCTCAGGGCTTCAGAATGTCGTTTTATTTGTTTGCTAAGTCTCATTGTTACAATAAATTTAGTGAATTAAAATATAAAAAAACAGCTAAAAAGTGTGGTGCCAGTTCTTTTATCGCACCTGAATGTAACTTATGAAACAATCTATTTCCTTGAGCGACTGTTTTTAAAAATTATGTTCTTTAACTGTAATAATAAGCAAATTTGGTCAACTGCGTGAACTGCAGAAATCATGATTGGCTAGCTCTGTGATGCTAGATTGCTTTATTTTGAATTTTTGCCTTCGCAAACTCTCCCTCACTTCGAATATCTTATGTAGAATGGGTTTCCAGGTATTGCTGATAGAGTACCCAGAATCTTTATTGAAGTTATTTTCTTCCAGCCTTATTTCTATAGCTTCCTTTGTGATGCGATCCCAAAAACCTTTGGCTCGGCAAAGTATTTTCGCCTCTTGAAATTTAATTGTGTGGTCTTGGCACACACAGTGTTCAGCAATGGTAGATTTTTTTCAATTGCCCAAGTCTTAGTGGTGCTTGAGCTCCTTGAGCCTAGTCTCGATGTTGTTTTCTTTATATTTTACTTGACTAAATTTATTTTGACAGTGAGACTTAGCAACCACAAACAAATAAAACATCATTTAGAAGCCCTGAGGATTAGCCCCGAGTCGGAGCTTGAAACGTTAGCTACTATGGATAAATTTACTCACAAGGGGAGACCACGTACCTTGCTCTGCCTTTTTCAATGCCGTATTTTTTATGGCCTTCGAAATGGAGAACACATCTCTGAACTAGTAGTGGTTCCATTGAATGGGCCTTCGTTTAGCTGTAAGTAATTAATTTTCATGCGGTACTTTTCCAAAATTCCAAAATATTGCACCTCTCAACAGATGGGTGAAGTGGGGTAGTGGGTTCGGGGCTTCATCAGTATATTTTGTTGTCTTCATTGTGATCATACGGCGTCAAGTTTTTCATTAATTTAAATTGCAGCAAGCATAGACATGAGACAATGTTTTTATCATCATAATGGCGTTTAGGTATTTAAGCAGTGTCACTTCAAACACGGAGATACAACAACTACACTAGCAAGGGTTGGTGTGCACTAAATTGTTAATTTTTTCTTTGCTTATACTGATCAACATCCACATTAAAAATGATAACTACTCTCGCGAGAGCACATACCATTACAGGCTCGCGGCGGGCAACAATATGCGCACAGACATAATTAATAAGAACACAAAATGAATATAAAATGCCATATCTCTCGAACACTTGTAATTTACTTTACTCCAGAGGGAGTTTACTTACACAGTACTTATGTGCTAAAAGAACCATTCCGAAATATAATTTTAATTAACAAATAGGATGAAATAAAAGTTGATAACCCTGGACTGGGCGCGCTGGCATATGAAATACGTCAATCTTCAAAAAGCAAGGATTTCAACATTGTATGTACATTCTGGGCTAGAATGGTCTCGTGTATTCCTACAATGTACTTTGACTGTCTATATTGCAAGTTTTCAAAGTTTGAGGTATTGTAGCTAATTTTTTTAGATGAGCAAGGGGAACTTATCACCCGTGGCACATAAATTATGCCGCACCGCAACGAGGAAAATTTGAATACTGTCAAATAACTTGGAAGCTTATGAAAATGATTTTTAATCTGTGAAAATATTAAAATGTGAGTACTAGGGTGTGGAATTCGCACCCCATCAGTCTGGGTTCCAATTCCAGAGATGAAGAGGAGTTTTCAGAAGTTCATTGATCCCTTCTTGAGAGCTGTGTGATGCAACTTCTAGTGAAACACACTGTCCATTATATGGGACCTAAAGCCATGCATAAATTAAAAATGCTTTTAGATCCGAAAATATTCGAGGACCCAACTCCTGAAATCAAGGGTCCGATCTGGATATAGATCTGAAAAAATCCATCTGGATCTGTCCATCCCTAGAACACTGATTTTAAGGAGACAAAAACATTTAAAAATATTTCACTGTGAATAATATGGGCCGAAACTATCCATAGCACCAAAAAAGTTTCAGCCACTGGCAAGACTTGAAAAACCTACTGCCTTGTTCCATGTGCTAAGAGAGGTTCACCTGTTTATTTGTATTAATCCAGTTATGATAGTACATATCTCCTAATTTTCTTATTTCAGGGTTTCGTAAATAATTTCCAGTCAACTAAGGAAGCAATTGCCCAAGCCTCAGCAAATGCAGCAGAAGCAGCCAGACAGAATATGAAGGAGGCTTATGATCAAGCCATGCGTATTTCAATGGATATTAGAGTGGAGGTGTGTAATAATTTCTATAAGTTGCTTTGCTTGAAGATTCTCAGATACTTATTGTGGGGTATTCCTTTGGCCTGTGACATGATGAGGAGAGAGCTAAATTTATCTTAACAAAATTCATGAAACTTGATAGAATGGGCTAAACTATTAGCAGAGGTGGGCAATATGAAAAGTGTATGAATTTGATGTGTGTGTTTATTTTTAACTTGTATTTTGTATCAGAAATTTGATTCATAAAAGAACTTAGTTACTAAAATACATTTGAGAATTGTTTTGTGATATCAAAATCAAAATTTGTAAATTGTTTTAACCAGTTTTGATTAATCAGCCATGACTGCCTTCAGGCTCCATATCCTGCGTTGTGTTCACACTATGTTCTTTTTACGCCGGTTAGCCCCAACCATGGTTACAAAACGAGGCGTGAATGCAAGTTACTGTTAACCGTGTTTGGGATTCTGACCACCGCTTTCCTACCATGGTTGGCGGTAGTTCGTGCGTGTGTGAACGCAAGTTGCTTAAAAGCTAGTTAGAAAAAAAAGAAGGTGAAGCAGCAACAGGGTGGGATAGGAGGAAAGAAAACAGAAAGTAAAGCATTCAAAAAGGAGACGGCTGTTATTGTTGAACTATATTCGTCAGAATTGATTCTAAGGAAAGTGTTATAGATTCATTCTGTAATTTGTTGTATATTATGAGATGTTAAACCTGATTTAAGTTATGCGATATATTACAGTTTGTAGTGAATTAGCCATTAGCTCGCATTTTATTGTTACGGACATATTGAATAATCTATATAAATATTTTGCTAGAATTATGTAAAAAGTGCGAAACTACCTTAATAAAAATCCGATGGTCACAATGATTTTTATGTTTTGGTATGAGTTCTTTGTCCCAGTTTGAAAAAGATCACTTATGTTCATCCTTGAACAAAAGTTCCTCCCATATCAATATAAAATATCAGGCTAACTGCTAGTTAGATATACCTATAGAAAATAAAGTTATAAATGTCGGGTTATACTTCATATCACAAAAAATACCACATTCATTCTCTTATTTCATAAGTTTAATTTCAACAATCAAGTCACATTCCTGCAAGTTATTCGTCCACCATTTGATTGAAGTAAAATAGTTTTAATTTACGGCATAGCATCAGATTGGATCATGTCCTTTGTCAAAATCAGAAAACAATAATTGCTAAGACTGTAATGCAGCGACAAGTGTATCTCAATCCCAAATCACAAGTGTGCCTCAATTGAGGCTTAAGTTTCAAGATTAGGTCCTCTTTTCTTCACCTACATCAATGATTTGTCAACACATCCGAATAAAGGGCAAGTAGTAGTATATGTTGTTGATATCAACCTAATTATCACTTATAGTCGCTTTAATTCGTATTCAATAGAGCAGTAGAAAAATGCAAACCATGCTATCGATGAAATGATTAGTTGGACGAACACATCTGAATTAACTTCTAAAAATAAGTAGCAAGGAACAATGCTCGACGACGCTGGAATGCAATATTTAATTCATAAGCAGCTCATAATATGCACATACGTTGAAAATCATTTCAATTAACACAAGAACTTTGCCCAGCACATTCTCTATTTCCTTCCAACAGGTTATTTGCTCTTGTCAATTCATTTTTCACTTGGAATTACTTTACCACTCATCAGATGTCGCCAGTGTCTAACCATGGTATGTGTGAACGCACGCTGATTCTGACGTCATCTTACGCTGGTTGAGAATAATGGTAGTGCGAACGGGGCAGTAGGCATTTAGTTAAATTTACTTTTGCCACCATTCCAAAATTAATGTTAAAAGTAAGCTAGAGCTTACGTACTAGGTAGAAACAAGGAATGTGATAAATTTTCTGTCAACTGTTGTTTCACATGAGGTGGGAGACTGCCACTGGTGCTGACATTAATTTTACCATAGCACTGTGGGCTGTTTGCAAAAAAAGGTTGGAAAAATAATAAAACGATTATTACAGGCATGATGTATGATATGATACTTTAGGGCATGCAAACATCAACTTCTTAAGGAATTCCGGTTTTCAGTTTTCTTAGGAAAATTATGATTTAGTTGCTGCAGAAGCAATTGGAATATTTTTTTGAGATGACAATAGTTTCATTTTTTTAGCCGTGATATTTATTCATGACTTCATTTATAGATATTATACCAATTTTAAGTCCTCTTCACAAAATGGCAGATGTTAATTTTAAGCAAATTTTCGCATAATTTATGAAATGAAACTAGCATTTTATCATGATATGCCTTGTACTTTTCTCTGAAAATTGAATTTTAAGAATCTATGAATCTTATTTTGCAGAGTAACTTTGAAACCTAGTTCATATTCAATAACTTTGTGTAGATTTCTTAGTTACAGCATTATATTTTTAAGGAAAGGAATTAAATGTATAAAATTTTAATTTGTGACGTTGAGCATATTCCTAGTTACACTACTGGCTTAGAGGCATCAAGCTGAAATGGTCTTAAAATCTTTAATATCGTTGTAAAATGGAAAAGTAGCTTTTCTAATCTGAAAGTAGAAAAAAGGAAATTCTATCGATTCCCTCGAAACACTCATGTGTTGCAGTTAATCAATTTTTTTGTAATTTGTTACATTTGAGCATTTTTTTAAATATGAATTGAAAGTGTGATGATTATATTTTCAAATTTCAGGCACCAATTATTATCGTACCGGTTAATTCCAATAGCCGTGATGCTGTAATCCTTGATTTGGGAGTCCTGACTCTAAAAAATTCCCTCCGCTCTCTTCCTGTTGAAGATGAACATGGGCCAGCTATTTTAGATGAAATACTTTTGGATTTACAACAGTTGACATTGTTGAGGTAAAGTAGTATACTATTTTCTATGATTATGACAAATTAAAATTTGGAGTGCACCATTGTTTATACCTATGTTACTTTTTTATGGCTCACAGCCATTAATGATATCATAATATATGTCCATACATACTGGTTCAGCTTAAGAATTTGATGCATTTGAATGTAAATTCATCTTTAATTAAAGTTGAAACAATAGTCATTTCTGTAAAAAATAATATTTTCCTGCGTGTTGGAGCAATTTACTGTCATTTAATTTTTATTCTGGAGAGTCTATCTCTCTCTATCTAGCATGAGGAAAAACTAGCCCCTGTGTTGGTTTCCTAAGCAAGAATTTGTGAAATAATTTTTCAGCACATACTTATGGCCATCCTCTGCAGTACCAGCCTTTTATGTTAAAAAAGTTATTGGTGCAATATTTGTGCCCTTACTTTGTAAAACCACTGCTTGACAATACGCTTACCAAAAATTCATTATTTTGACATTTAATGGCGAAAGATTTCATTAATCATAAATTTGTAGTGAATTTGTGGGTTTATAGTTGCTTAGGAATAAGTTTTAGTAAAACCAATGGTAGGTACCCTTGAAATTCCATGCTTTGATAGTAATGTACTTTTAAGACTGTTGTTATGAATATCACTATGGTAAAAATCATTTTTTTATTTGTAACAAACAAGCAAGAACTTTGCGTCTTTATATAACATAAAAAAACTGCATGTAGATCTGAGATTTCTCTTACTAGATTTCAGTTTTCAGTCAACATAGTGGTATTCTTAGCAAGCCGAAAACACCCTGTTCATTACCTGGTTGTTAAACCTTAAAGCTACTGGCTGAAATATCTATATATTAAGGAATGTCATATACGTTTCAAAACATTGAGAGCTCTATCAATTCCCAACTATTTTCATGCACCATTACTAGAGCAGAAATTTATCCCTAGTACCTAATTACTCTTCTTAAACTCGAAGAACTTGCAAACTCCATCCCCTATCATGCGCTGAGCTTGTAATGCACCAGCCAACTCTGCCATTGACCCATCATACGTTTATCAGGCTAGACAACTTCTGCTTCTAGTTCCACATTACCTAAGTGTGATATTCTGTAGACTGTCTGCTGATATTTATCTCAATGGAGGGCGATATTAAGAAGTAAATGTTAATATTAACCACAAAAGTAGAAATTTTCAAGGACATTGTAAGTTAAATGAGTTAGACTAATGTAAAAAAGTGCAAGAATTTACATTTGATTGATAATATTAAAAATTGGGGGAAATTAAAAAGATGGGACAACTTAGTTGGCATGTCATGAGACATGATGGCCTGATGAAAAGAATTGTAGGACAGGTGGAAAGGAAGAAGGGCAAGGGATGACCCCGAATGAATTACATCGGACAGGTTATGAAGGATGTAACAGAGAAGAAATATGTCACTATGAAAAGCCTAGTAAATGGGAGAGAGGAATGGAGACCTGCATCAAACTAATCTTAAGATTGTTGGCTAATAATGATGATTTTAAAAATCAGAGTAAAATTGAAAAATAAAGTGAGCGTGTGAATTTTGGAGCTGATAAAAATAATGGCCAACATCCATCACCAATTACTGGAAATATGCATATTTTTTTCTTTGAGGGCAAGGATGACTTGACAGAAGTATCCACCGATTCTAGTTCCAGTGATGATATTGACTCCATAGAAATGGCCACCAATGAGGCCGCTCTACAGCTGAAAGGTTTATGGAATAAAATTTCAAAAAGGAATGTATTTTTTTTATTTTGTTGCTGTAAATGACCAACTTTATACATGTGAGCCTGAAAATGAGCAGTTGATGGTGGAAAGTGTCCGCCAAGCCAGCATAATCACTGGAGAGACTGAGAGCAGCAATTAGGGTAAAGCTGAAAATATTCAAGATCCAATTCTCAGCCAGAAAGAAGTATTGAATTCTTTGGACATAGTGCAGCATTACTGTGAGGGGTATGGACTAAGTGTGGCAACACTATCTCTTTGTCAAATAGAAAACTTAATATTGGCCAATTTGGGAAAGGAAATCTCCCCAAAACCAAAGTTACAGATTTTTTAAAACAGGAATATGTACAATTATTAAGCATTAAAACAATTCATTTTGTCCTTTTCTTTGGTTTACTTTTTCTTGTTTTTATGCTTTAAATTGGTTATCTCTAATCAGCAAAGTTTCTTTTCATTAACACATGCTTGTTGGAAACTAGACACTTTTATTTTAAAAATTTTTGCTTGCATAAATTTAAATTTCTTATTGGCAGAAGATCCAAGCTATGTGCACTTAATTTAATTTATTCTTTTGCACTAGCAATAGCCATGAAATTATTCTATATATTTTGGCTGAAATGAACAATCATTTTCAATTCTGTTTATCGATTCAATAATTTTTTTCCAAAGTTAGTTCTTCATGTCTAATGTGTTTTGATCATTTTACTTAAAAAAATCAAATTGGTTCTTGAAGTGGTTACATATCTTGTGTGCCTACCCACAAAAATTTTGCTAAAATTAGGCCTCCATAGCATTTGTATAGCCCATATGCTTCTCACTTCCGCTTGCCCCTAAAAAAACTCTGAACGTTCAAAATCCCACATCCCATTTCGTAACCTCAGCTCAGTTTTCCTTTTCCCAAAATGCATTTTGGAGTTTCCCATTAAGCCCACTTCTTTCCCCTCTTTGTGTTTCAACCCCTCTATTCAATGTTTTACTCCATTCGAATCTCGTGCCTTCTTCTTCTTCTCCTTCATGTCTTGAAATTGCCAATACAGGGGTTGCCGATGTGGCTTATTGACCGCTAGTTTTGGTGCTAATTATTATGGCTTATTAAATATGACTGGCACTTTGAGCAAAACTCCTCCTAGAGGGCCAGGATATTGAACTACCATGGTAGGAAGCTCAGAGTCACTGCATAGTAACTTTTTAATGTTGTACACATCAAAGTTAAATGATTATCTTGGGAATTCCCAAGAATCTAATCCTGGTAATTTCAATATTCATGTATGTATGTAATTGTTTATAAATTTTATACTTGACTTTAGCCTTGCAGATGTGTGTACTGCCAATAGTGAAATAAATTTATTTCGTCATTCAAAAACTGTTAGGGGCACTTTTCCCATAATCCAGTATCCCCCTCTCATCCTAGATCTTTGCTCTCATCAGTCCTCTGGCAATGCCTCTGATACTTTTCTCCTCCCTGATACCACCCAACTGGCCCCAGACACTCCGGACATGGTTCATGCAAGGCTCATGTTACAAATAAACGAAGCAGAAACATAGGCGGGCAAAGCAAAGCAGAAACAAAAGAGGGTGGAGCGAGCACTACTAGTTTCGTGTGCGAAACGTGCGTTTTATAAACCGTCAAATACGGTATATCAAATTAAGACTAAATCATATTATGCATTAGGATAAGTCAGCATCCCCCTTTAATGCTTGAACAAGGTTGGGAGGTAAGTCCTGCTCAAGCAGAAAGAAGTCCTCATCTCTACAATTGGTGGCATACCTGTGAAAATTTATGTGATACCATCTCTCAAGTACAGTGAAAATTTTGTCATGAGAATAGACAAATTTCATGAATATGTAACGAAAAGATTACTCTTTATCTGATTAATATCTTAACTGTGTGAAAGATAATTGGATTGGTATGTTCATTTGAGAATGTCTGGTAAAGAATTCTGTTGAAGTTGGTGGAGCTGACAGGCTCTGAATTGGAGAAAGATGGCAGTACTCTCAGTCGATTGGGATGTTAACTATTTTTCTAAATGCTTTCCTGCATTTTTTTCCTCCCCATGTGTGTGCTAGAATAATTGCTGCAATATTACTGCAGTACTAATAATAACTCTTTAGAGAGGTTAGGTCCATATTATGGCTGATACTGTTAAGGTAAGCAAATGCACTAATCAAGAGCTCAAAATTGATGGTGTGTAGATAAGAGCCCAAGGTGGTGGCTGAGGGGTGTAAGCAGTTGAGTCGGCCATCATTGTCCCATGTCATAATACAGTAGATTCCAGTTGATTGGGACATATCGGGACTTGTGCACTTTGCCCCGATTAAGCGACGGCCCCAATTAGGCGAATTATCCTGTTTATGGGCATAAGCAAACGTTGAAATGATAGAAAGAAGACTAAAGAATGTTAATAATGCAACATAAGTTTATTAAACTATTAATTTGATTAATAAATCAGCGAGTTTAGTTAATTTATTATCATTTTTAAGAATTCTAACATTTTTGTTAAAAATATTTATCACAGCCTCGGGTGACGATGAATGAATGTCTTTTACTAAGTCCTATTCTCTCTATAACAACAAGAGCTTTCAAAATAGGGCAAGAATAGGACCATTTGTGAAAAATAAGAGTAAATCAAAGGAGGTAAACATAAAAAATAGTATTCTGAAAAAAAAAAATTAATTTTGTCGCCAGTATAGATTCTATGTTGCCGACACATGGCCCAATAAAGCGGCATCCTGTCCCAATTAAGCGGAGAATACTCTGGGATATTCCTCTATTGTGTTCTTTTCTTCAAGATCTGCCCCAATTAAGCGGCTGCCCCAAGTAACCGGTGGACCCATTAAACGGAATCTACTGTATATGGGATTGAGAACTCTGGCAACTGCATGTGTCGTATTGTCAATTGCTATGCCTGTTGCAATTATATTGTCAATTACATAGTTGCAATTATATTGTCAATTAAAATTATCCTTGCCTTCCTATGCAATATTTTAATTTGGACATGAATCATCAGGAATACTTAAAAATACACTTTTTTCATTACCTCTCCAAAGGGGCACCCATCCCCTTATTCTTAACCCTTTTGTTTTTTTCTGGCTTTGGGCATTTTCCTTTCTGACATGGCAACATTATCCCCATCCTTCACTCAACTCTTCTGCCTGCCATGGGGCAGCTCTGGCAGGCTTGACTGTTGCACTCATGAATAAGGGTACTAGTATTTGCTAATCAGCAAATAGCACCACATTAATGATCAGAAATCCTGGCACAATCAACCTGACCGTGAATGCCTATAAGCCTATTTGGTTATCAGAAAAATTATTTCATTTGATAGAATAGCCATTCGTGATTTTGTTGGCACCTAGTATACTAACTTTTAATTTTGTTGTATGTTTATTCTCAGAGTTACGCTTGCTGAAGATGGGCCTGGTTTAAGTGAAGAGTGGATTCTTCTACATCCTATCAGTTTTGGATTTCGCGTACAAAGAAATCTCTCTTCTTCATGGTACAAAGGAGAACCAGAATTGGATATATCAGGACATTTAAAAACAATTGTGGTATGTTTTAATTTTCCCAAAAAATTATATAAATTCTGAAGTAATATCAATACTTGGTTTGCCCCAGACATAGTGCATCACGTATTATTTTGATGTGAGTATATATCACAGACTGGCATTAGCAATCTAAGTCTAGTTTTTTTAGTCAAGTCTAATTTTTCGAGCAATCTGCATATTAGCCACCTTCAGACTCTTTGTGAACCCATGCTGTGTGACCTCATTGAGGCTAAAATGGAGTGAGATCTCAATCAACAAGGCATAATAAACTTGGTTAAAACTTTTGCAGTCCATGGGTGTCCAGCGATATTCATTTAGGGTTAATTCCTACATCACATGTCACGAAAGCCAAAATTTTTTCCCCGGTGCTGGAAACCTCCTTAGGGCTAATGATCTGCTTTTATTGTGCATGTAGTTTATATAGCATCATGAGTAGTGGGGTTGAGAGCAGATGTGAGGCTTTCTGGAGGTTTCCTTCTTTTCTGGAGATTAGTAGTAGCTAGAATTAGCTAACTGTCTCTTATGAAATTGGTTACATGCTTCCTTATCTCCAAAGCCTCCCTAAATTATTAGGTTTTAAAACGTTTCTCATCGACTAGGATTTTTACGTTCGTCATGTTGACGTTGTGGCCCAAGGTGGTGTTTTGCAACGGCTGGTTTTTTAAAATGTCATGGTTCTGTCTGTGTCTCTGATCCAGATGGTTCTACCTGTTTCTTCCACTTGCACTTTGTCACAGGTGTGGCAGTGTAATTAATGAACTCCTTCCGTTTCAATTTTTTCTTTATCCTCAACCCTTATAATAAGTCTTGTATTCACCTCCGTGTGAATATCATTCTGAAGCCATACTTTCATGATACCGTATTTACCCATAGAAGCCACACACCTTTTTCTGGAAATGCTGGTGAAAAAAGGGGTGCATGGCTTACATATATCCTCAAAATATAAATGTAACCCACGTAACATTTTCCCTCAAATTCTTTTTGTTCATTTCTTCCAAGTTTAGCATTAGAACTAGGAAACCTTCGCAGGAATTACATTTCTAACATTACTTAACCTTATTAATCATGGTAACTTAATTTATCGATTTAACAATGAATCACAAGTTCCTATGTTAGACCGCATCAAAAAGTGCAAAGAAGTTTTTTTTTCCTCCCGAGCCAGTCCAAAAAGAGGGGGTGCACGGGATACACGAGGGCGCAGCTTACTCGAGTAAATACGGTATCTCGATATTTTGTTGTTGGCTCCCTTGATGTATGGCAGTTATGCTTCTTCTTGTCATTGACTTAATTATCCTCCATTTGCAATCTAATCTAACATCCTCTGAGGAACTGCAATTTTTAGGATATTGTCCTCTGTATTTCTCCTTTTCAGTAGCCATTCTCTATGAGGATTTCTGCTAATTTCCTTTATTTGTCATTCCTATGGTTCTCATCATTGAGCAAGATAGATCAGTGAATCATGATGGCTGTTACTGTATTTTGCTGTAGGTGTATTAGTAGGGCTGTGTAGTGGTAGGGTGACTGTATTTTCCTGTGTTTTGCTATAGGTGGTGGTGGTAGCTGGCTAGTAGGTAAGTGATAGTATTAGTAGGTTTTCTATGTATTGAATTTTCAAAGGATCCGTCTTCTTCTCCTTTGATGGGGATATCAAAGAACTGTAGCTTTGAAATGTTGGCTTTCTTAAAGTGTGGCACAGGCATTAACCCAAAAGGAATATTGCTGGACAATGCACAATAAAGTTTTAGGTATTACTTAAAAAGAAGATACTGGAAACTCTTCAAATGCTTCAGCAAGCTTTTGGGTATGATTGCCTCTCCTGATCTCAACTGAACTGTTGGCATATGTGATGTTCCTGGAGAGCCGAGAGGACATTACCAACGAAACTTGTAAAGAGAAGGGTCTAACGAGCAAATCAATGGTGAGGATTGTGCTCATTGTTTTTCCTTTGCCAAAGGGATTGTGTATCCTGAGTGGGGTTCCCCTGGGGAGACCAAAAAAGCTCAGTTTTACTAGTACTCATAAAAATTGACTGACAGAGTGGCCCATGTCCAACCAAAGATCTGGAATTTGTAGAAACTCCACTATGGCAATGCCCTGGCACACACTGCCTCCATTCTCACCTGCTACCTGAGCTGCCAACTCACTAAAAAGTTTCTGCAGCTGCCATACCATTGGAACTTATCCTCACCTAACATTTTTTCCCTATCTCAAAAGTGTGCTGAAAGGTGCAAATTGCAACACCAAGAACATTCCCTCTGACAAATTCCAGAGTGCTGGGTATGGAAGATCCATTGGCATAGATGTATCTATGTGGGAGGAGATCATTTTAAGAATTTTTGGTTTTCATATGAGTAGGATCAATGACTTTCAAATGCAAATGTGACTCACTATTTTTGGTACAAACCCTGTAAATATGGCTCTTGATCAAGGATTACCTGTAAGATAAGGTGAAAAAAGGAAGAATTTTAGCCAGTGAGTTTTAATATCCTTGAGATGATAAGAAAGCTTGAAACACCTTATGTACTGGAACCAAAAACTCAGTTGGGTATTCGGTCTTGAGAGTTATTGAGAGCTGAAGTAGTGGTATTATTACTAGCTTTCTAACTCATCACATGGCATTAAAAGATCAAATTTTATTTTTCTTCATTCATAGTTAAATAATATACACCCATGCCTCGTATAGCGCAATTTCGATTAGTGCAATTTCGATATAGGGCAAATTCGTTCCTCAGGGAAACATTGCAAACGCAGTGTAGCCTAATCAAAAAATTTAAATGCTCTCATAATAATATGTGAACTTGCGCTAAGTACACACGAAATTGTTATCATTTTATGCATATTAAAGGTATTGCTTGCCTCATATTTTCTTTTTTGTTTATATATTAATCGAAATCCATTGCTGTGCAATGGCCAAAAGCATTACTCGTCATTGGGTCCAGACAGCCGGCCTACCGAAGTAATTTATCTCTTCTCCTTAACAAAATGACAATAGTTAATTTAGATCATTAATTAAGCGTGGAGCTGGTGAAAATGAGTTTTACCAAGCAATACGGTTTGCCATCATCAGGTTATCGGGCAATTGACTTCCAGGTAGAGGGTCTATGCTGAAACCCTCAAGGTCATCAGGATTCACTGGGGAGAAATGGATTGGTGGCCGAGTTGCATATGAATAGCATCAACACATAAAAGGGTCCGCTATAGAGTCTCAAACACAATGGCTTCATTCCCTCCCAGCAGTTGTAGGCCCTCTGCGTCTCAGGAATATAGTGCAGCAGTTGCGCAGCAGTAGGTGATTTTGATAGATCTAATCTAGAAAAGACTAATTAGTGCACTTATGCAATCACCAGAGCATGTTTTAAGTCCAAAAAGGTCAATATAGAGAGAAGGAAGAGAAATGGTGGATCACTCATGGATGATTTGTTTGAGGAAGGTTAATACAAAGCCGTGGTGAACAATAGTCAAAAACCTGGTTGTTTAGCAAGAATTTTTTTGTCAGGGGATTAACAATTCTGTACATTCCCAAATAATCTTATTTATCCCACTTATTTCCTAAATGGCAAGATTTTCCCGCCGGCAGTCCAGCAGTTCATGGAGTGTAACAAGAATATTTAAACTCCTTAGGCAACACTTTAATACTTTTAGGTCAGCTTACCTGTGAAAGCAATTTGCAATATCATTAAGTGGCACCATTATTTGAATGTAAACACACTCCTTCAGATAATATTAGTCATTGGTTTCAGTATATTGGCGATATTTTGTCTTTAGTTGAGTAGAAAAAGACAGTTGGATAATTTCCTTTCCTTATTAAAGAACATACTCAAAAATATTAATTTCACTTTTGAAATTCAGGATAAGAAAGTTAATTTTTTTAGATTTGATGATACCCATAGTTGTAAACAAGCATGAATTGTCGATATTTAGAAAAGAAAATATACAGATTCAGTAATGCCTTCAGACTCTTATCTCTTTAAATAAACTTTCTTCCTTTAAATTCAATGCTCCATGGAATTGTGAACATCCCAATGTCATCAAATAATTTTAAAATTGGACTCTCTACCATTAATTATTAGCTATAATGGAAATGTGATCATATCATCACTAGATACTGCCGGCATTTCAAGTCAAAAAATAGTACCCCTAAGTATTGCTTTTAACTATGAGAATTTGCACTCAAAGTCTTTACTGTGGGGTGTATTTCTGTGGATCATCTTCCTCTCAGTCTTCTCTGTGGGCCAAGTTCATCATTCAACATCATGGTGTATTGCTACTATTCAGCATGCATGTTATCACTCTGCCTTATTGACAATTTAATGCTGTGAAGTGGCTCAAAGTTATGGAATTGCTTCAACTGCATCAATGTCAATCTATGGACGGAAGTGTATGAATTCCATTTATTACAAGCTTATAATAATAGGGTGGTTTCCTATTATTTTTTATTGCCTAAATCGAAAGATTATTACTCCTGGAGTACGTATTTCACGCTTTTAGATTTTTAAATGACGATATCTATTTTTCGCGATTAAATGAAAAGTGAAAAATTTCAAGCGCGCTAAAACGCGACGCGTAAGTAGGAATGATGGGAAAAAGTCCGTGCGACGCATTTCTGGCTCCCCCTCCCACCTTGTGAGGTGACCTTGATCGAGGCTCTGAGCACTGATAGGACGCAGGATGCTAGCGGGTAGCTGAGTACCTTGCTGGCTGGTAGCGCTTGGCTTAAAAAAGGTTTATTAATACCTTATCAAACGAAGAAAACTTTCCGACCTTAGCCAGTTTTAATAGGTGATTATTAAGACATGTTTCCCTGAGCTCTGTGCCTCATGCATGCATTGGTAACCTCAGACGATGTATAACTCCTATCCTCTCGTGTAGAAACTAGGTCCCTGTGACGTCACGTGGAGTGGCATCGCATGGGCGCCAATCTGGCCTTTTTCAAATGAGGATAAAATTTGACCCTTGCCATTCGTTTGAACCGGTATTTCAAAAACCAAATAATTTGTGTATTATGAATACACTAATGGTGGGTAAAGAATCGCAATCAATGCCTTTCGTTTTCTTTGATGAAGGAAACTACCCTATTGCAGAATCAAGTTATCTAGAAAACTCGAATTGCAGAATTTTTTACTGCTAAAGTTTTAACTTTGAATTTATTGCCCTTATCTTTATACAATCATAGGTGCATTTATTTTTTATATGAAGTGGTTTTTAGCTTGCTTTTAGTCATGATTTTTACATGGGGTCTTTTCCCCTTATTTTTGCGTTGCATTTTGCGAATGGAAGTAGTATCAGATTTTGATCAAAATTTGTGTTTAATAGAAAATAGGTATTGTAGAAATTTCATAACTCTTCATGCTTTATTCCTACAGATCACTTTATGTGAGGGTGATATGGCTACAATAAGAAGGATTTCAAGTGAAAATTTAACTGAAAAAGGTGCTGTGGATGGAAACAAGGAGACTGCTGCAGTTGAGCCGAGACCTTCTGAAGCTTCAGAAGTTACTGCCCCAGCACGACCAGAGAATTTGAAAGGTCAGAGAGTTTAAGCTAGATTATCACTTTAATTTTGTCTTTCATGGTTCTACAATATACATTTGAGGATAATTTCTCACATATAAAGAAAAATGACCATTTTTGTCATTACCATCTCTGATATGTATTTATAAAAGTATATTTTCGAGGGAATTGTTGGATGTGGAGACAAGCTACCCCTCTCATTGAATCAATATTTCAAAGCGAGATTTTCTCAGTGTGACCTGTAAGTGTTGGATGTCATGTCTGACTCGCAATGAACATGACTTACGAATGCCCTGATCTTACATTTTTGGTCATATCTTGTTTGTAAGTTGAGTATTTATGTGTCGATGCCATAGTAATTTGAATCATGTGAAATCATGATGGGTAACTTCTCCATATTTTTTAATGTGTTCTTTTATTTTCTACTTCAAAATTGTTGCTTTAATGGTACAATATGTTCACAGAATTCAGGATCTGAAATTTGCCTTTTTGTTCATTTTTACTGGCCAAAAGTCTTTGTATAAGCATCACTCTTTGTCCAGTATCAGATAGCTTTATAATGGCCGGTTTTGAAACCAAATCGATGGCCTCTCCTTTTTTTTACTACCACCTCAATTGCACCCATTATGTATTCTGTTGAAATAGCATTTGTCACGCCACTATTTTCACAAAGGCACAAAAGTCTCGTATGGTTGCAGTCACCTCTTGATAACCGAGCTGGGAATCAACATGAGAATTTAAAAGGTTTAAATATCAAAAAATGTAGTGGCATCACATTGCTTTGACACCATCATATACTGTGTGATGTTCAATTTTGTCAGGGTCAGTATTTGACTTAAAACTAAGTTTATTAATGCCAGTCTAACTCTCCTCTCCAAATAAAAAATGACAACTCAAAGTAAAGTCACACATTGCTGTACTATGCATGTGATTTTTGTGTCATTCCAAAAAGAAATTTTGGTGTAGTTCAAAACTTATTTTCATTATAAATTTTAGTCCAAACTTTGGATTATCATAGGTGGGGCTCTTGTCTTAAACTTCACAGAAGATGTAGGTTATTCAGAATACATTTTTGACTTGTGCGTGGAAGTATAGTTTTTGTTTTTTATTTGCTGCAGTTAGATTCTTCAGTATATAAACAAATTAATGTCCTCTTAGTTGTCAGGTTGAGACAGTTTTTATTGGTAAAAGCACCCTTTACTGGTGAAGTCTAAGCAAAGAGGTAAAGGCTTCACTCTCAGAAAGAGAAAGTGCTGTCCAAAGTAGTTGAAGGAGGTCAGAAAATTGATGTATTAAGTAAATTTTTAGTATTAAATGTTGATCATTAGCTGATGTACATAATAATAGATCTCGTCAATTTAAACATACAGTAGAAGATTGATGATCTGGAAATCTCAATATTGGAATGATTTAGGCATTGGAAGATCTTGCTGAGTTTTACAAAATTTTGATTTTTAAAAGTTGCTTTGCCAAAAATGCAGCCATCTAAGTGGTTTAATTGGCATCTCAGAGCCTTCTTCTTCAGAGCTTCAAGCTAATCTTGCGAGAGCTAGTCAACTAACTTGATGTTTTCTTCTTCAAAATATTTCATTAAGTGGCATTGGGATACTGTGATTTTGTGCCACAGAATTCTTGGAATCAATGTTCAATGACTATTCCTTTGATTATCAGGATCCGATAAGGAGAGGAATGGAAGTTGGTTGAAGTTTATATTGTGTGCGCTGCATGCCCAAAATCACTTAAAATTCATCCGAGAAGATCTGCAGTTTTATTAAAAACTAGCAGGCCACCTGGCATTTCTGGGGAAAATACCTAGTACCCAGAGAAGTGGGAAACTTGGAATTCATGGTTATGTAGCAGGATTTTTAGGCACGCTGAAAAGGGAAAACATATTTCTTTGCAATGGGCTCGAGATCAGCTTATATCCTGCTACACAACATTCATCGATATGCGTGTCTGTACGTGTACAGTCTAAAAATGCCTTGTGAACTCATACTCCAGCAAAAAGGTTTGCACCAATAGGCTCAGGATAAGAGTATTATTACGTATTTGAGTTACGGTATATGTCTGAATATAGTCCCCCCTTTTTTTTTCAAAAAATGCCTGTGGTAAAAGTAAAGGAGGGGATTATATTCAAACACATTTTTTTAACTTTTCCCGAAACTGAAGCCTCAAAATTAAGGGGGGGGACTACTATATTCGGAGAAATACGGTATAGTATGTCCCTTTGATCAAGTGAAGAGGTGCGCCTACCTGGCAGGATATTCAACCACAGAAGTTGTATGGCATGACATATCAAATTATAATGAGAAAATGATGCAAAAGACACGTAGGACACAACTGAAAGTTGCGTCACGATTTGGACTGCTTGTGGCATCGTATGCTCAGCAGTCTTTACCACTTTGTCTGGTATAGTCCTCAAATTTCCTCGGGGAGAATGATGCCTCGGTAACTTAACTGGCTAAAGCACTCTACCGGAAATTGGGGGATCCGGGTTCGAATCCAGGTCAAGGGGAATTATTTTTTTCTCTGTGGATTTTTGCACAATTTGTAGCACTACATGTGTCAGGAGCATGTGATGAATCTATGTGCGTTGCTCGGAAGGGTAGTACCTAGGGAAGTGAAACTTGGAATTCATAGTCATATAGAATTTTAGGGCTGTATTCTCAGTACCCTACATAAGTGGTGGGGGTGATTCCATCGCCAAGTTCACTGAGATGATGTAGATGATGGTGCAGCATCAATATTCCACTCTGGGTGTTTAATGAGACCTAACTACAAAAGATGTCCAGTAATTTTCGGGTGGATTGTTAGACCAACGGCTCAATGTAAATAAAAGAATAGACAATCTGTGTTGTCTGCCAGGTCGTGTTGGTGCATTAATTATCGCAACAAATACTCTCATATCGAGCCAGAAGTGGAACCATATTATATTTGATAGTCTTTAAATTACTTCAAAAGCTGTCCTTACAAGATAATAATAAGTAGGGGGCAAATATGATCATTGGCATTCAAATTTAAGTTGCAAAATCAAAGTTCCTCATTAGCTTTTACTCCCCAGGAGTGAGGTAGTTATTTTGCAGATAGCGGCATGAAAATACATTCTCAATCGTTTTCCATGTAAACAAGATAAGTATTGGTTTTTACAAGGCATACCAAGTGTCAAACATGATAGATGTTAGTATATATTTGCAAAATAAGGTGCATGTATACCACCATAATGACTTTGGCCTATTTCATTACTTATTTCACTTGATGTGTAAACTCAGGTCAGAGGCAGCTAATGTTATGACTTGCTTCTGTTCCGGAAGACGCCTCATCATTTGAAAAAGGGAGTTCCATCTGGTGGGTTCATCCTGAATGAGCATAGAATGAAAAGTGGTGAAGATAATTGAATGTTGGTGTATTGATGCATTCAGCCAGGGGCCCACGCATATGCCATTTTTTACTATATTTTAATGAAAATTTTGGTCTTTTATCAAATTTGAAGCATCATTGTGGAGGCATCGTTCGGCATAAAGAAACAAAACTGACATTAGTGGAAGCCTATATTCTTGCAATCTTCGAATTCGTGATGATCTTTCCGATGAGTGGAACTGTTTGGTAGCAGTAGCTCAATGCGTAATGGAAGGTACAATATCTTTTCACCACCTTAATCCACGACTTTGATGTAGTTCGTCAACTTGCCTGAAATGGCAGTGCATGCACTAAACGACTAGAGTCCTCAACATTGTTTCCGAGTCAACTACCAACGACGTGTGTGCAACAGTGTATGGTGTGAAATTCAAAGTATTCGAGGTATTCGGGATCATACTTGGAGTATAATTATTCGAGATATCAAATATTGAATGCTTTCAAGTATTTGAGGTATTCGAGTATTTTCGGATACTATTCGGGCATCTCTATTTTTTACCCATCCTAATGTCTTGTGTTTGGAACCTGGTATTTTAATAAGCATTTCAAAGGGAGGAGTGAAAGGCCACCTTGCATTACATCTTCGAGTAAGTCATTCCCACAGTCTAAAGGAGCTCTCTCCTTGTGAATCATGCAGTCTAGTTGAAGATTGTTTATGAATTTAATGCCAAGTAGTTTTCCAACATACTCGTGTTCTCCGCACTCATAAGATTAGCTGCCACTTATAATAATAAATTTAAGAGAACCTTATAATTCACAATCAGTTGTTATTGATGGTAACTTATTCAAAGTGAGATTATGTAGTTCCAATTGGAGGATTTAATTATTACCGATTAGTTTACGTTAGTAGTCGTGAGAATAACATGTAATTAGTGACAGGTGCACATTGAAAAATATGGATGGGGCAAAATATTGATATTGTTGTTGGATTGTGAACATTTTGTGCCATTTTCTTTCCATTCGCTGGTGATCTGATCAGGATACCTTCATGACTTATCTGCCTTCGTGATTTACGGACGAAGAACTTTTTCAAATGTATTGAATCTTTTATTATCACATCTTTAATCATAAATTTTATGAATTTTTAGTGGATTTTTCTCATTACTTGAACCATTAATTAATAATACATCATTTCCGCTGACACCAATGCCTGCACCCAGGTAACTGATCTATTCACTGGAAATATCGATAATCTGGAATGCGTCTTGTCCCAAACATTCCGGTTTTTTGATCTTCTACTGTATAGAAAAATAACCACCAATGTCACCAGAGAGTTATGTTCCACAAATTAGAAATTCCATTAAATATTTTATACAGTTCACCAGAGATCCACTTGAAGTCAATGCGGATTTCACATTGGTCCAGCCACTCAATATCCACCACCACCATATATCCACAAATCAACGTGAATTCCTCATTCATGCCACCACCCTTTTCTCACTGGGATGGTTTGATCTTTTTTTTTTAGGTATTACCTCTGCTGCTACAGATGTGTATACAGTAAGGATAATGGATGTATCTGCTTCTGCTCCTATTGCTCATGTGTCTATGAAATTCACATTTGTGATGGATGGCTTTAAAATTGATCTTCTCAGGGGGAAAAACAAAAAGGTAGGATATCTTAACTTTTTCCATCAGCATAGACATAATTTTAATTATATGTCCTTAGTCAATACACCATTATTTACATTAATCTCTCCAACATACTGATCTTGAGTTTCGCTTTAATGTAGTGTGGAAAGCTTTTCACAACTTTCAACTAATGCATTGGTATATTATATAAATGTATCCTCCTTGTGTTGTACTCATGTTCAAATTAATTCAGAGTGATATAATTGTGTACAGCAATGTCCAATGATTGTGTCGTCCTCCTTCAGCTTCACTCTGGATTACGTGGGAGAATCGTGACTGTCGTGCTCAGACATACTTTCTTCCTCTTGAATTCATTCCCTTTCTGCCTGTATTCATTCTTCCTCCTGAGATGTGCACATACTGTGTCTCCTCCTCCTCCACACAAGTCCATTCACACTCACCGACACACACATGGCCAAATGTAATGCAAGACAAATGAATGAAGCTTTCCTTCCCTCAAAAACATCCCATTTTATAGATGGCAGTTGATGATAGCAAAGACCTCATTCAACATGACAGACCATCTTCTCTTCAATTTAATTCCAAGATTCCTCTCCAAAAGTGTTGTAGACAGTGGACACGCATTAGTAGAATGGGATGTATCTTTCATGGAATTTCAACCAGGTGAGGTAGTCCTTGATCGGCATTTCTAGGCCAGTCATTTTTTGTCATCGGAGTAGAAAATCTTTCCCTTGAGTTACCAGTTTTAGGCAGATTAGTAAAAAAAGGTTAGATTCTGTAATCTGTATTTGTACTTACCTTCGTGATACTTAATAATTTTAAGTTCCCCGTTTACTGCCTGCATGATTTTGCCATTGATGAAAAAAAACCACCAATAACTCTATGGAAAAAAGCTTTTTAAGCTTGGAGGCAGAGCATTATAAACCTTGGCAGCCATGTGGAAAGGGCTGTAATTATACATTGCTGTAGAGTGGCAGTACATAAATATGTACATCCCACTGTGGCGGGTGGTACGTCTATGCACTTGAGCATTAGTAGTAAGGTCTTTTAAATTATCTTTGATATACAGTAAAACCTCTATGTAGTGAACCTCTTTACATCATAAACCTCCATACTTTATACCACTTTTACGGTCCCGTCAAATTTACATGTAAATTTATAGGCAAACCTCTTTGTAGTGAACCTCTTTATCTCATAAAACTTCCACTTATCATACCAAGGAGATACCCCCGAGACAGCCTAACTACCTCTTCAAATCGTACCGAGAAAACTAGAGACCATTAATGCAGCCGCGATTAAGTACATGGGATGACATTTTCAGCAATAAATATTTCACCCATATTTTTTTTCTTATACACCTTTATTATGTTGTAATTTTCATGTCAATCATTAGTTGCGGCCATTTTGATCCATAAGAGAGCATACCTAACAGTAAATAAGAAAAAAGTATCCAACTATCCTAATCATTTTAAGTGACTGTTGAATTAAGAGAGATCACATCGTTTTGTCTTGAATCACGGCAAAAATCATGCGATAGCGCTTGCTTTCTGTAATTATTAAATGATAAATACATGTTCACTAATGCATGCATGTTTGTTTAAACACATTAATATAATGGTTTAAAAGACAGTAGTGCCTTCATTTTCGAAGGATATGAAAAGATGGTGCCTATCACTGAAACATCTCTATGGTGAACCTCCATACATCAAATTGCCCAAATTTTGGTCCCCTCCATTACGATGTAAAGAGGTTTTACTGTACATACTGTGGCATCCCACCCCCGACTCGCCCGGATACCACAATAGAACCGGGGGGAGACGTCGCACAAAAATAAAGAAAATACAAATCCGCGAAGATCCCTCCCGCATGGGACCTACGGGACAAAACTATGCCACTCACTTCTCGTAATTCACATAAAATAAAAAAAATATTCCCCTTCTGTGAAGATGATTGCGGGTGGGGGGTTCCCGATTCAAACTGATGGGTGACGTTCGGGCGCTGATGCACTCGTCCAACACGCATTTACGGGAAGGAAATCAGACGGGGCGAAAGGAAGGATGAAGGATATTTTCAATGGGGTGACCCGTGGATGAATCAGAACAAAAAACACTCTCTCAAAAACACTTTCAATTAAACAAAATATAATTCTCACAAATAAGGTTGCATATGACAAAAAAAAAACAAAAGGAACCCTCTTATACTCTAATGAAATATGAATTGGTGAAAGCCACTTATGAAACATCGATGATAAATAAAAATAAAAAAACAATATAACTTGATTTCTAGATGAAAATCAATATAGAAAATGATGATAACAAAATAAAGTTCGGTGGTGAACACGTAAATATGATACAAATTCAATGATTTCTTGACTGGGGAGGTAAATGATAGTCCATCCCGTCGAATGTAAATTTGGGGTGCGAACGTTAATTGTACTTGGTGACTGATTTCACTTTCACTAATGTAACGGGTGCGTTCCGTGACTGTTTGTCTTAACTTGGCTTGGCAGGAGACACAAGGGGGCTTTGGGGGGGGGGGGGGAATAGCTGCAATCTTACTTTATCGTAGTCCGAGTCTCGACCAGGTTGGATCCAACACTCTCTCGTTCCATTTACTGCACTCCTTTCTCCCTTGTTGGAGGAAGCTGCATCCGGAACGGAGATAATGCGTCCTCTTCAGCTGGTCCTTTGCTCCTTCGGACGGGGGGGGGATTCTTCTTCCAGATCAATCAATCTTTCTGGAACACTTGGGCCCCTTGTCTCCTCCTGCCGTGCTTCGCACTGATTTTGGGCATAGGCTCCGCCCGACAGTCACTTAGGAATTCTTCTCGGTTCTCCTACGCGCACCACCTTTTATCATACCTCAACTAGGGGTGGGGGTACTGCACAATGAAGGGAGGGAGGAGTAATACGCCACTCACTCAGGGAAAACCCGAGCTCCCCTCCTCCCACACACACACACTCACACACAACCATACAAAAATCGGCGAAAACACATTCATCCCCTCTTACTCATCCACGCCTTCCTCCACGGGCCATGGTCTGGGGGTGGGGTTTTGGGAAAGGTCGTGGAATGAGCGGGTAAACTGGTAGGGAAGAAAATGCGCCTAGTAGAAATGCACTGTAATGGGGCTTGAACCATTACAATACATACTCAAGTGCAATATGTATCTACTCAGAAGGTAATGCTAGGATTATTAATTCTTTAAAATAGGGTTGGCATGATTGCCAAGGGGGTATCTTGGCTATTTTAGAAACCTCGTACTATTTACCCTCTCTATGGACTGCCTGTTTAGGAATACCTCTAACTGGGGCAATTCCCTCTTTTTTAATTAAATTTTAAATTGAATTTAGGTGGTTTTCTTAACATTAACAGTGTCTATTAAGGCTAAACCACTTTTCTAGGAGTGATAATGAACTCTCTAGCTTGGATTGCAGCTGCTGTGTATCCCTGCAGCACATTTCTTAAGATGTATCATCAGCATATAATTCAATATCATTGTTTTTAAAAAAACCTCGGCAAATCATTGATACAAAGTAAGAATTAGAGCATTGCATTTGTTAAACCTTTAATGTAAGTCTATGAATTGTATTGTGGTGTTTATGGCAATGAAGGATATAATGTTTTTTTTAATGGTATTTAATTTTTCCATTATAGGAAGGCGTAGATAATGGTCTCGCTACGTTAGAGCTTGGTGTTATGTCTCTTCGTGGCTGCCTATTTTCTGACTCTTCAGCATCCCTCTCCTTGAGGCTTATGCACTGTATGATGGAAGATTCTCGCCGAGAGAGAGGTGCTATAGTGAGACTATTATCTGCTGGGGCTTCTTTCCAGCGAGCTGCCGATAAAGGACCCAAAGGTGTAATTGATATAACAGTTCGCAAGCAAAGTGATGATATGTTTGGTACGTAATTCTCCTTGCTATTTGATAATAAATTATAGGGCCAGAGCCAGAAACACATTTTTATAGTGGGACCATTTAAAACTATCTCTCTCACACGTTTTGGGAGATGTTTTAACCCTCCCACTCATTAAGGCCTCGTTCATAAGTATAAATGTTATTCTTTCAATTAGGGAATATGACTTTAATCCATCTGTTGCTAGCTTCCATGATTGATTTGCTTCAAAATCCCTGTCAATGAAATGGCCAGAAATAGATATGGATTGAAATGCAGTGTATGCTTGTTATAGAAGTTGTGTACTTATGTCCTCCTGTCATAAAGCTGTAAAAATGTAACATGTGGGTGTTTGTTGTTTTTGGTTTGTCTTATAATGTTGATCATTTTGTTAATAATGTGAAAAGCACGGGGCTTATAGTCGGTTCTGTGTTTTATAACTGTACAAATCATCTCTTTTGATACTATTTCAGCTGATGTTCGCATCTTTGGTTTTGAAATGGTTGTCTGCCTAGCGTACCTGGTAGAGGTTGGTGCCTTTTTTTCTGGCTCAGAACAAAAGCAAGAAGAAATACATGGGCCAGAAGTGAGGAGTTATTCTGTGTCACCTCCTAAAGTGGAAGAACCTAGCAGTGGATCAATTCATGTTAACCTAAAAGTTGAAATGCTTGATATTGTACTGGTTGCAGACACGAGTAATATTGACACTGAAGCTTTAATACTCGAGGTAAGATATTTTGCTACGATTTACCGTATTTTCTTAATACCGTATTATTCAGTAGTCCACACGACAGTGCGGTACCACAATAACTGAAAATGTGGTTTCTTTTAGTTCTAACCTTTACCATTTTCAAGTTTAGGCCAAGTTGGAGTTGGGCATCAAAGGTTATGTTTTTGTTTTCTAGCAGTCTTCAGTTGATTTTCCTGCAGTCGCCTTGTATGTATCATTTTTTTGGTAGGTGATGGACTGAAATGCCTTGCTGCTGCTCTGTTTTCTTGCACTTTGGCATAGTTTAAACTCCTAGTTTATACTGAATTGTATAGCTTAATCTCTTGTTTCCTGTAATCATATTTTCCAGGGTATTTTTTTAAACAAATAATTTTAAGCACCGATACCGAAATGTATGTAGGCTGTGTGTTGGGCGTCATACGTTGAACGAGTAGTAAAATGTTGTACTATATCCTACTCCCCACTTCTCCGCACTGAGGGCGGAGTGAGCGCTACTAGTTTCATTTATTTTTTGATGGGAATGGTGCATCGTTGGAAGGAAAACATCCCTTTTCTCTCTTTTGAGCTATATTTTTGCTGGCAAAAATTTAGTTAAACCTGATAAAGTAATTATGGCAGTTGTAGGAAAAGTTATGTGTCGATACCTTTATCTAGGCTAAAAATAGCATTCACTATTGAAAATTAATCTGTGTCCTTCACATATAAGATGCATGTAACTTTTTTGAGACCAAATTTAGGAAAAAAGTGTGTCTTATATGCCATCAAATACGGTACTCCATTTTTTGTATTTGCTACTCATTTTGTCTCTGTATAGAAATGCTCTTTTAGTGTAAAGAACTTTTTTTGCCATCCATGAATCTATATGAGGTACAATTAAAGCCATTGGCCATCTCACACAATCAGTATGGCTATGACTGGTGCATATTGATTACTACCTTGAAATTATGGTGTACATTTCTTTGTTTACTTGTTATGCACTATTTTAGCATTGTAAATGTCACAACAGAAATTCTAATGAGGTCTTTTAGCGGAAAGCGTATGAGGCAGATGAGTCAAATACATGTGTATGTATTTGCTATTTATTTAAAAATGTCATACGAACAGGGTAGCAGATGTTAGGAATGGAAAGTTGCTTATTTTTTTGAAAAATCAGGTGGTATGATCTGTTTCTCGCTGATGGTGGATACAATCCATGATGCTATGTGTGTTATGTTGCTACTATTCAAAGACATCGACTCACAAGCCACGTGATTTTTCGTCTTGTAATTTTTTGCTTTCCCTCTTCTGATCGCAACACCAGACACTTTCTGTATTAAATTTGATCTAATGGTTTTGGGTCACTTTTAAAGCAAGAGGAACTACCTTATCTTTCACTCCACGAAATTGACTTCAATGATAACGTTGCAACTGATGACATGCGTTATTCTCCAAGGCTATTCATGTTGACTACCGTTCTGTTAAAAATAAAAGCTTTCTGCTTTGCAGAGTTAAGATGATCAATGGAGATAAGTGAAATTTGCGAGATGCAATATCACGTAATAATGTGAAATAACACAAAATAATGCGAAATCGGTAAATAAAAATGAAATTTCGCCCTTATTGTGAATTTTCAGTAAATTAGCGAAAGAATCACACTCTATTGAATCATAATCTATTAAAGCCTAAGCCTTCATTGTTTAAAGCTGCTGACATTCATTCGATCTCTCTCATTACAATTCCGAGGTCAATTGGCTTGTTTTGTCTTGCGTGTATCGCATTCGCGTGATTTTGAGCACTGTAGTGATGTATCTGCCGGAATTTGACATTAAATTTATCACAGCCTCTCTCTTCAATTCACATTTAGAAAAAACCTCCGAAATATCTTTAAAGATGCGCTTTCTCTCTTGAAGAATTAGATATTCTGAATCAATAAAGTGCTGAAAGAAATTTTGCCGTGGCTTGAAATTTAGAGCGGAGATATAAGCTCACAGGCCCGACACGTGTCAAAGCCGAGCAGTAATTCCGGTGACTCACTGCGACACAGTGGACAGCGTTATTGGATAACTTGGTGCAGGAAAACCTTAAGTGTGGGCCTATCTTAACAAATTTTGTAGACTTGAACACGGCCACTGGCTGGGGACAGAAGGCCGCTTTCAGACGGCTAATTGCCAGCCGCCGTTTACGGCACGGCACACGGCGTGGCAGAGCAAGTGGTCTCGTCTGAAAGTGGCCTCAATGTAGCCTGCTGCCTGTATTTCATGCCGTAGACAGAGCACCATCGGGCCAGATTGAAATGGGCGCCATGAAGACCACGGCGGCCGTCAACGGCGCTGTGCTGTCAACTGGGCGATTTGATTTGTTTAAAGACATTCATAGACACTAGGGATGGTCGGATCGGGTACTACGGATCCAAATATCTGCGGATATTGCCCTTCATCGGATACATTGGATCCAAAGTTTTGGAAGACATCGGATCTGGATCCGAAATTTAAAATTATAGCTTCAATGAATGCAACGCCCCATGAGGGTGGAAAGAGTTCCGATTCTCTCTTCGAATGTGCCTTCGCATGCGATTCTTGTCCTAAGCCACTGGTCAGCGGTTTATCCGAAGATTTTTCCTATTTTCATTTCCAAACCCAAGCGTAACAGTTTAGGTCCTGAGCATGCAAAGATGTTTAAAAAAAAAACAACTTGAAAGCCTATAAAAATGATTTTTAATTTATAAATACATTGAAATGTGTATGAAAATCTAAAAAGCATTCCTTCGATTGTACGTATCCAGAATGAACTTGAATAATTACTTCGTTTAACAGCAGGAGTTTGAAAATGCATTTGGATAAGAAAATATCCAATCCGAAAGATCCGGCTCCAAAAATCAAGGATCCGATCCGAATCCGGATCCGAAAAAAATCCTGGATCCATCCATCCCTAATAGACACGTATGGTTATTTGAAAGCATGAAGCGCTAGCAGTTGGGGAAAGGGAAGGAAGGAACGGAAAGGATAGGAGGAGAGGGGGTTCTCCTTAAAAGTGGACGGATCGTCTGATATTAGGCTCTCCACTGAGCTTCAATGCAAATAAATCATTTCGACAATTCTAATATCTAATTCTTCAGGTGAAAAAGAGTCTCATGCTAGACGCTTCAAGATCGATAAATGGCAAATAATTTTTCAAGTTTCTTTGAATGCGATTATGTTTTGCTATGTGCACTTCTTTCCCTGCCTTTCCAGACCGATTGGCAACAGCTGTAATCAAAGCTAAGTGATTTTGTTGTATCTAACTGCTGTCCTACCTTCCCTGAACACCTGGGTAGGGGTATCGAAAGGCAACCCACGACATGAAACATTGCAGCCAGTTTGTAAGTTATACAGTACTATGTTATACCGTAGCGTAGTATATGAGTGATTGTGTTTTGCAGTTGGACGGTATTTTTATTGTGTTTCCAGCTTTAAATATCGAATGAAGGAAAGGAATTTTAAAATGCCAAAAGCTAGTCATACCACTCATACCAGGGCAAGTGCATTCAGCTCAGAAGGATTTTATGTGAAAGAAGAGTATTACTGTGCAAAGTTTGCGGTAAAATATTTGAATTTGAAAGATGTGACATGTTGTTAAACCACATCAGTAGCGATGCACATAAACGTGCGAAAGAAAAGGGTCCTGTAAAACGACAGCTATCGTTTGAACACACAGTCACTCAGTCAAAGAAAGCGAAGGAGGAGCTTATTGTTGCTACTACTGAAGCAATTTTAAAGGCTTCATTTAGTGTAGAGAAACATGACAATCCAAATATTCTGGAATGGCTGTCGAAGTATACACATACAAGGTAGTGGGGATTTGCCGTTTGCAGTTCGTATTCGCCAAGACTACATACTTGATCCATTCATATACCTTGAAGCAATATAACTTGAACCATTTCCTTCATATAGTTTTATCAGAAATTTTGTGAAGTCTAAATTGTGTTAAATGTTACGTAAAATGCTTAATAAAAGTATAAGTATTCATGAAACATGTACCATAATATAATAAAACACCTATAAGCGTGGAAAAATTGTAGCATTATAATAACACCGCCAAGATTTTCTATTACACCGAAATCACATAGTTTTAAAATGAATTTTATCAAAAAATAAAACCACTTTCACGGACCTCTATTGATAACTTAATTAGCCTTAAGTCTGTGAAGAAATATTTTTTGAGCTAAATTTGTGAATAAATAATGACAGATAACTTTTTAATGCGTTAAACAAAGTTTCTGACTGGTACAACACCTGGAAACTTCTATTGAACCTTAGTAAATGCAATATTATTTTTTTATTTCTCTAAAAAAATCCATTACTAACTTCAGCAACAGAACAAATTCCCTTTTTCTCAATTGAGTCATTACCATCAAAGGCCTAGGCATTTTGACAGATCACAAGCTAAATTACTGTGAACACATACTAAAATTAAAAATAAAGCTGTCTTGCCTTGGCCTCCTCTACTACTTCTCAGAAATTGCAGACCTGCTTACATTGCCCTCCTATTTTTTATTTTTTCAATAATGTTTCTTGTATTGCTCCAACATTTGGACCATCACAGCTCCATCTAATACTGTATTTATCTGAATATAGCCTAGAATATATAAATGAGGTACTTCATCCATGATATAAACACAAATCCTTGAAAATGACACTTAAGTGTTGAAACCATGGTCGGTCGTTGAGTGTAAAATTAAATAGTGTGGAAATTACCATTTGTGTTTTTATCATGGATATAGCAATATTCCAAAAAATCAAGCCTGAAACGATTTTATATGGAGGTACTTCATGTTTTGAGACTGGAGAAGTACCTAAGTTTCATAACCTAGGTCGCTGTGCAAATGAAAAGTGTCGTAAATGAGGTTGGAAATTGATGAGTTCATATGGGATTATTCATGGAACCAAAAAAAGTTGGTGTTTGAGTGAGGTCGTAGCATAACTGAGGGTCTTATGTCTGAGGTTTTACTATGCAATAAAATAAACATTTCCTAATCACTCATAGTACATCATTAAAATTGGGTATCATTATGCCCTAAATCTAAATAAAATATGCTTCAATACTGGGATTTTAATACTCAGGTAAGAGGTTAACTTTCTATATTCTGACATTGCAACCTTAAATGTGGAAGGAAGTCAGGTGTACAAATCTACTAGAATTAATAGTATCAGTTTTGAATTCTTGAAAAGTGCTTGAGGATATACAGTATTTTTTTAATAATGTGTTTGCTGAGTTGTAATTTTATGGTAGTATTGTTGTTTGAGATATTTCTGATGGTATATGAGGTTTACATATTTGTGGAAATGTCATTTTCGGTAGTATTTCATGGAAATATTTGGCATTGCACCATTAATTTTCTTTTTCTCTTTTTTATTTTTCAGTGTGAGAGTGAGGTAAAATATAGAGCCAAGGATGATCATTGGACTATTAGTGGATCTGTACAAGGTCTTAAGCTGCTATCTTGTCAGTACAACCCAAATTATGGGGGAAAATCATGTGTTGAGGTATTATTTGTTGTGATAATCATAGTACATATCATTTAATGCTTGAATTGAAAATCCTGTTTTCAAAAATTTGTACCTATTGTGCCGGTCCCGTCTCCCTGGTATGGTTTTGCCCAAACTCCCCCCCTCCCTTCCTCCGAAGACGTTAGGACGAGTGAATTTTGCAATCGAGACGACACGTACGTATTTGTTTTTCCCCGAGTCGGAGGAGTCACTGCCTTCATCTACCACTCCCCTCCTCCGATCCAGGGGTAGGGAACACTGATTTCTGGCGCCCAGCGCCGTTGGATTTGCACTTAAGCTAGTAAAATTGGTGGGGGGCAGAGGAATCGCTGCGTACTGTGACCAAACTCCCCCCTTAAATAATAAGATTCTGGTTCTTTTCCTTTTACCATAAATCACTTTTAATGAACTGTTAACAAAATAACAACAAAAAAAATAACCCAATAGACATCGAAATACCCCCAAAAAAACACAAAAATTACCTTTAAACACGTATATACCCTGACACACAATAAACCCTTAGACGCAATATTGATTAAATAATGAAATTCAGAACAATTAAGTAATGCCTTTGAAAACAAAAGAAGTATTTTAGTCTTTAAGGCAATTTAAATAGCAACCCATTTACAATAGAGAGATCAACCCTCTTTAGCAATGTCAGTTTTTGTTTGAGAAAGACGAATTATCGTCAATGCAACTTTGAGAAAACAGAGAACAATGAGGGATTGACTGAAAAACAATGGTCCTTCTTCTTCTTCGGACAAGAGAGAGAGAGAGAGAGCATGAAACACGCACTTTTTTGGGGGCACACTATTTTAGCTATGACCAGCTTCACGAGGGGAAAATAGGGGAATTGGGGCGTTGTTCACTTACGCTTCCATTCTGCAGCGAGGATCTGGGGTAGAAGCCACTCGGGCCAATAGACGGCGGATTGTGTCTGCAAAACGTGGCCGGTGCTTCCTCCAGAAATTCGACCCCCTTCAGCACCCAGGAACATGCAAAGCAGAATACTCAAGGCCCTCTTCAGCCTTTCCTCCTCTTTGGTGCGAATCCGCTGTAGTGCCTTATAATTTCTCTCCTCCGTTGCTCGTGCGTCACCCTCGTTCTTCCAGGTGCGTTCAGACTGTACACCTTGTTCTGTCTCTCTCGTCTCTCGCCCGTGCTCGGCCTTTTATCTCATTTCTTTACCCATCGTTCCCCGCACTAACGTCGTTTGCACCTCGCACATACACTGACGACGTTAGCAGGGAACTAAGCGAACTACATTTTCACCTTTCGCTTGTTCACTGATCCACCATGATTTGAAAATTATACAATTCAAGCGATACGACCAATTGCAATACAAAATTATATTGCACAAAATAAAATAAACCATTTGGCAACAAAAAACAAAATAAGGGGTTCCGTCACACTATATCATCATTACTTGGCCATACCTCCTTACCACTACTGCTTGGGACAGTGAAATAATGTTGTCATGTAAAGGTTGATGAGTACTTGTGGAAGAAAGACTCATTATTTGATAATTAAATAATGAATACTTGGAGGCTCATTTTTTATCTGAGCCCTTCAATGCTGTGGACCACGTACTGATGTAGTAGAAGTAGTGTTTACCTATTTCAGCCAGCCAAAAGCCTCTCAAAACACATGAGCTACTAATGGAAAAAGGTTGCAGTCATCCATGTTATCTTATTGTCACAGTAATTACGAGGAAGGAATTGAACTCCTTTTAAACATCTATTGTGAGTGTATTTACCAATTACAAATGGCTGTAGCTTTTCATAGCTGTTGGAGTTGCATCACAGTGCAACAACCAGCCTTTCTTTGCTCTTCTTCCCTTTGTGGCATCCTCCCCACACAGCGAGAGTACTTCCTGGCAATATAGTATAAAATATTCCACTGCCATCCATGTTAACAACATCTTTGTATGCATAACCCTGAAAAATGTGCGTCCTGTTTTCTTTCCACCTTTCAGTGTCCACATGTATGTCTTCTGCAGTCAGATTCAATGACAATGTTGTTCCTCTTTTGGAATCTGCCTCCTATCTTTTCTCATACTCCATCTTTAACGTCAACATATTGGCTCCTTCAGATCAGACTGACCTTTTCTTTTCTCTCCAACCTTCTGTTCATCCCTCTAATCTGAGCCTATTTTCTTAGGAATTCCTATTAATCTAATCCCGATCTCCATTTTCAAATGCCTTCAAATGATTTCAAAATCACATAGCGAGCATACATGTTCAAGTTATATTCTGCGATCCTTTCTATCAAGGTCCTCATTACCATTGTCATATCTTGGTCTGACTTGTTCTTCTTGAATGGGATCTAATCCTTGCCCAATTATATGATTGTTTCCCCATCATCCCTGTTGTTTTTTTTTTTTTTTAATATCTTTGCACCACATGCAATTGTAGGCTAATAGCCCTGTGATCTGAGTGTTCAATGACTTTCTTCTTTTATGGTAGCAGAATTAGAGCTATCTTCATACTATCCTAAAGCCAAGACCCCTGTTCATAAATCCTACATAATATTATGAAAACTCTTCTCCCAACCTTTCCCAAATTATGCAGAAGCTCGGAAGGGGAAATTTTCCACATCTACCACTATCCTCACCCATATATGCTGAAGGCCTCTCTGTATTCATTGGTCCAAAATTTCTGGTCTGAGATTATCCTCATCTATGTCCCTCATCACCTATCTTCTTGTAATTTCCTCCTCTATTTTAAATCTCTCCTCTCTGTTCCTGCTGTCATACAGACCTTCCGTGCATTCCTTCCACCTACTCTGAATCCCTTCTTGCTCTGTTGGCATCCTTCCATACTTTAGGCTATCTTTTTGACATGGCTTGTCCTCTTTTGCCACCCAATAATACCGTATATCTCCGAATATAGTCCCCCCTTTTTTTCAAAAATGGCCGCGGAAAAGTAAGGGGGGGGGACTATAATCGAGTGTAATCCTGTTTAGAATACTAAAGGTGACCATAAAGTTATAAATAATGGCTAATGTTCTCGTAGTCTTTCTATTTGAGTATATTTATGAGGATTATAATCGGAAATATTAGTAAATACTGCCACGTTTTACCGGAAATTAAGACAATTTTTACCACAAATGTTGTAAAGATACGATTCTTCCGATTCAAATAGCATATCGAATATGCGTTTTCACGGAATCCATCGCGTAGCCGTTAATTTTTCTTGGAAAAGTATTGTTAGAATAATTCAATCGACACTGATCACTTAATGACGCAAAACAGTAAATAATTAAAATGAAAACTAAACACACACTATCATTACATTAATCGAGCACTAGAATTGAATCAATAATATATGTACCCGTCGCTCATTTAATAGTTACACGATTTAAATAATTGCGAAAAATAAACAGATAAAGTGAACCTTTCGTGACGATTTAGCATTTCATTGCGTCCGTAGCTATGTGCCCGTGCGGTTCGTGTTTACAACCACTGCCTTTACCGCCTTCACAGAACAAGAATGCGCAATAGGTGATGTTCATTTGTTTCTGAAAAGGCGCAATAATCGACGACTTTAAACCAGAAGCGCCGGCATTACTGCATTTGATCGAAATCCAGCGACTCAGCTTCTAAAGTGTTATCAATTTATTGAGGAATCTATTCAATTCGCCAGGGTAAGTAGGATCGATTAATTACGTCACATAACGTTTCGCAATTATTTCCGCGATATTTTCTTTATTAAAAATAATTTTACGTTCAACAGTGAGGTGATGGATCAAGTAGAAAGATGAGGATCAATCCTGCGGCAGATTAGAGGCCATCAAAGACGGAGTTTCGATGCCAATTTCAAAATAGCCGTTTCAGAATAAGCCGTAAATCATAGTATTCACAGCGCTTGCAAAGCGCTAATACATCGCGGAAGTCATTTCGGGGGTCTCGATGCGGCAGATTCAAAGAATTAGAGGAAAATATCGTCGAATTTGTGCGCAAATGCAGAGCAGAAGCTCTTTGTGTAACTTATGCAATGATTCGCGACGAGGCATTGAAAATTGATATCATATTTTTTCAGTTTTAATGTTTGTTGGAAAAAGTTTATTTCTTAATTTTATTACTTTGATATTTGTAAGTCCTGTAGTTTAATTATTTTGCTTAGCAGGCATTTGATGGCAATATTTTTATAATATTTATAATTTATTTAACACAATTTTATTTAGATTTCCTAAATTCTTCAGGTCACTTGGATTTGTGATGACTTGATGGGTGTGTTACACTGGATCTAAGGAAGTTTCAGGGCCAAATGCAATACTGTTTATGGGCTTTAAGTTAAAGCTTATATATTGACATTGTCTGTAGTCATTTGGAAATCAAAAATATTAATAATTAGTGAATGTTTAAATAATACAATAGCCTTGGATGCTAAAAAAGTTTTCTCATTTCTTCATTACATCTGGTTAAGGAACTATAAATTACTGATACATGCAATGGATCACAACATGTTTTAGGTATAGTTATTTTGTTGTGATGGAAAATATGTGAACAGATTTGTTGTTAATCTTCACAGAAAATAATAGTTTTTATCGACTCTAGAATCTTAACTTGCTAACCACAGAAAAATTGCCTTCCTTTGCATTTTAAAATTTTTCCCAAAACTGAGGTCTCAAAATTGGGGGGGGACTATATTCAGAGGGGGACTATATTCGGAGATATACGGTAACTTTACTATGGCATATGGCATGGCTACTTGTTAGTCTTTCTGAAACTTCCATTTCTTCTCACTGCCTTTTTTCACCTATCTTTTTGCCTTCTCTGCCGTATCATAGCTATTCTTAGACATTGTTTATTTCCCGGTATTTTTTCTTGCTCTTTGTCCACATTCTTCCTCTCCTCCATTTTTGTTTTTTATTTGTGAGAGCCATGGTTTATTTATCCATCTTCTATCTGCATATCCAATAAAATTCTCTGTTTTAATCCTGTCCTAACCTTGGCGTAATTTTTAGGGTTATCCTGATTGCAATAATTTAGAGGTTGAAATAAAAGATCTGACAAGGGGAGACCACTTACCTTGCTCTGCCTTTTTCAAAGTCATATTTTTTATGACCTTAGGAATGGCAAGCACATCACTGAATTGGTAGTGGCTCCATTGAATGGGCCTTAGTTTGGCTGTAATTAATTAATTTTTATGCAGACTTTTAACAAGCCTTATATAATTTCAAAATAGCAAATTTTCCTCCAGATGGGTTGGTGTAGTGGTTAGCATTGTTGACTCGCACCCAGGGGGCCTGGGTTTGGGGCTTTGTCACGGCAATATTTTGTAGTCTTCGTTTGGATCATACACCAAAAAGTATTTCATTAATTTTAAATGCAGCAAACATAGACATGATAGAATTTTTTAAATCATAATAATGCATTTAAGTATTTAAACAGCGTCATTTTGAAAGTGGAGATATGACAACTACACTAGCAAGGGCTAGTATGTGTTAAAATGTTAATTTTTTGTATTGCTTATACTGATCAATTTCCGAATAAAAAAACCACTTCTTGCAAGAGTACATGCCATTAAGCTGCCGTGGCTAGTAGCAATATGCAGGCAGATGTTATAACTAAGAAAACAAAATGAATAGAAATTGCCCTATCTTTCGAACACTTGTAATTCACCCTACTCCAAAGGGAGTTTACTTACGAAGTACCCATGTGCTAAAAGAACCATTCTGAAATATTATTTCAATTAACAAATAGGATGAAATAAAATTTGGTTATTTTAAATCAATAACTATGCCAAATGTGTCTTGTGCTCGCTGGTTCCAAAAATCTTCCTTAGCCCTTCCAGCATAATAACAAGAGGACCACCTACAAATATCATTTCTTCGAAAAAAAAAAAAGCCACTGTTATTGCTCCCCATTAATATTTCGGCATGTTATTGAGGAGGGTAGCAAGTGTAGTCTCCATATCTCCACGTTTGAAATGACACTGCTTAAATACCTAAATGCCATTATGATGTTTAAAATAATTTCTCATGCCTATGCTTGCTGCAATTAAAATTAATGAAATACTTGTTGCCGTATAATCACAATGAAGACTACAAAATATATTGCTGTGATGAAGCCACAAACCCTGGTCCCCTGGGTGAGAGTCGAAGATGCTAACCACTACACTGACTGGCCCATCCGGAGGGGGGCACGCTATTTTGGAATTTAATAGGCTTGTTAAAATTACCACATGAAAATTAATTATTTACAGCCAAACTAAGGCTTATTCAATGGAACCAGTTCAGTGATGTGTTCGTCATTCGGAATGCCATAAAAAATACGACATTGACAAAGGCTGAGCAAGGTACATGGTCCCCCTTGTGAGAAAAAAATAGTGCATATGCAGGAATCCCTAGTCACACCCTGATTATCCTAGTTTGGCCTTTTGTAGTATTTCTACATCAATATACTCTAGCTCTATTTGTATACATCCTGCTGTTCGCTTGCTAATCAATATATACCTTAACCGTTTCCTGCCGGCACCTATAAAATCAAAATGTTTTCTGTGCTGCGAGTAGTATGAGAATATTTTAAACCTCTCTCTACAGAGCTCTTCAGCCTACCTTAGGTCTTTTGAATATGAATATACTCATCAGTTATTGTCGACATTCAGCACATGAGGGTTAAGTTCCATATGTATGAAGAAAGAGCTAGGTTTTTAGTGTTACTTTCAGCTTAGTGACATCTTTTAATTGAAGGTTTAGGACTCTTTGTGAAATACTTTATTCTAATTGAAGTGATGTTCATTGTTTTTTATTCCTTTTGTTCAATTCTTGTGAAAGAATAAATGCTCGTTAATTTTTTTTTTAATTTGCTTAAACTTTTCTATCCTAGGTTCTCAGTCCATGTGATATAACTTTAGCAGGTTCTACACCTGAAGGCACTGGTGCTCATGTAGATGTTGCCATTTCAGACATACGGCTGACAGTGTTTCCCGGTAAGTGAGATTATAATTGTAATAATATTAGCCAGATTGCCATTCAGTTGAGCTGCACGTAATGGTTCAAAATATTTGGTTGTGTTTGTTTTAAGCATCTTAGTGATACGGTGAATACTATAATGCAGTGGCAGTAATGCTGACAAGCAGGCTGGGCAGTGGCCGCATGGCTAGTCAGCACTGCTGCAATGCTCTGACTATTCATAATGTGGTACCTATCAGCCTGCTTCATGCCTGGATGAGCTCCTACCAGTGCTCTGGTACAGTGCAAGACTGACCTGATGAAGTCTTGATTAGATTTGGATATTACTCCAAGGCGGTTGACAAATTTAAGCTGGCAAAAATGTTAGCAATTCAGCTGGTGTGGTTATATTTTTTGCATGCATAGTGGAACATAAAGTTGCCTCCAAAACTAATGTTTACCTGCATTCTGTGTTATTTGTTACATCACCATCCATTAATGGGCAATATTAGTTACTTAGAAGGAAATTAGATGATTAATATTATGAAGAGATGATTATTGTGGCAAAGACTTTTGGTCCTTGCTCTATCTATTTTTTTTCATGTAAATTAGAGTTCTTTTGACAATGTGTTGCCAAGCACTCCCTTCCATGTGATTCCCACTCACTGAAACAGGCATACGCTGTATATGTGACTTTGTCTATTCACAACTCCTTGATATCACCAAATGGTAGCAAGTATGGTACAAGGCACCGCTGATAAATATAATCATAAATAGAACTGTTGTAATTATGGAAATCCTTTACTGGTTGGAAAAAAAATAACTTCGTACTAGAGGAAAGCCTCACCTACCATGTATGAATCATGCTACTCTCAAATCATTTGAGGTTTAAATTTGGAAATCAACTGGATGAGTCAGAGTTTACTGAAGGAGATTACTAAACTAAAATACGTACAGGCATCCCCCGAGTTACGTAAGAGATGCGTTCCGGCAGACTATACGTAAGTCGAAATTTACGTAAGTCGAACCTTTGCGTTGGCGCTTCAGAAATTGCTGTATAACAAGTTGTATCGTACAGGAATGAGCGCAACCACATACGCCACCACATCCATCGCTAGAACTGCAAATTTTCACGTTGATTGCTGACTTGGGATTTATAAGCGATTTTTCTACAGAAATTAATGAATTTTCCTTCGAGGAATGACAAAAATGGGTCACTTTGTTATTTTTAGCACGTAAAAAACTCTATAACTATTCGATATTTTTTCTACCATAGGTTGTACGAGCGAATATCTACTTCTTCGCGCTCGCATTCGAAAATTAACGTAATCATTTGAAATACGGTTATCGCTTACGTAAGTACGGATTTACGTAAGTCGAGACATACGTAACTCGGGGTATGCCTGTACAAGATTTCCAAGTTATGGAGCACCATGATTTCGAACAATTATTTTCTGGCTGCCTGCACCTGCAATAATACATTTTTGATGCATTTTTTGTTTGTTAAATGGAGGAAACTAATTTTTTCTAGATATGGTCAGAGGTTTGTATCTTCAAAAAGTTTCATATGCTCAAATGCCTTCCTAAGTGTATCAAAGGGTTTTCTTAGTTAGTATTTTTCATAACTACATTATCCAGCATTCTGCTATGGCAACTTTACTGTTACTGTGTTTTACCAGTGCTTACATTAACCTCCTATTTTTTATTGCTCCAATTATGTATCTTGTGTTACTCCCACATTTGGACCATCTCAGCTCCAACTAATGCTTTAATTATCCTAATACAATCCCCCCTTTTTTCTAAAAAATACCCGTGGCAAAAGTAAAGTAAAGGAGGGACTATATTTAAACATTTTTTATATTTTTTCCCCAAAACTGAAGCCTCAAAGTTAGGTGGGGGACGTTATTCGGGGAAATACAGTACATTTTTATGTGTAGCTTTCCGATCCCTTTAACTAGAGATGGGTCAAATAGCAGATTTCTTGAACTCTAATATGGAATTCTAATATTAATTCATTGCTAGAATATTCGAATACCTCGAATTTCAAATACCTCAAATTTCGAATACCTCGAATACTAGAATTGTGCAAAGACTATTAAACATACGTTTCTTCTTCTATTTCACTTGATGAATGTATAAATAAAAAGGTACACGGTGGAACCTCGATTTATCGTTTTTCAAGGGGATGGACGAAAAAAAAAACGATGAATGAGGGAATGTTTGACTAGATTGCCTATGCAGCAGGAAACCAAGATTTTGGCGAGTAATAGTGATTTCATTTAAAGGATTCAGTCAGGAATTTAGCTGATTAGTGGAATATTTTCCTTTTATGGAAAAAAATTTGGCATATACATAGTTGATTTAACTAACATCTCTTTCAAATATTCTAAGTGGACACACCACCTCACGAAAAAATGATTGCATGCCATCTCGGCATTTACACTGCTACAATGGATTTCTGTCTGATGTGTACATTCTTATCTACCAAATGCCATTTCTGCAGCACACCCATCTGATACCTACTCCGCTTCATCCAACTTCTTATTTTCAACAGGTAGCTCGCTTTACCCCCACTCCTACTGTAAAGTGCTAGCTGACAGCTCTCCGCCGGATTTTCTTCTTTTTCAATTATTTTGAGTCAATCTTTGGAAGTTCTCACAAGATAAGCAGATGAATTCGTATTGCTAGCAGGGAGAAACCAAATATCCTGAGAAAATATCCCTTCAACTGTGACTGTGACAATGGAGATTTATAGCATAACTCATTAATTTTAACTTGATATATATTTTCGGGAAAAAATACCACAAGAACTTCAGAGAAGCTCAGCTGCGAGGATATCGAGTTTCGCCAGAACACTAAGTCTCCGTCGCATTTTGACATTTATTTCCTTGTGTAAAATGCTTAAATAAATTCACAAATATGTCGTGTTTGGTCTTATTCTTTTTTAAATTACGCGCACATTACGAATACTTCAATCAAATAAATGTGTAATATCAATTGCTGAAAGTAATTGTTAGACACCTTTTGGGCTAATAGATGACTGATGCTGCAGTTGACCTCCAGAAATGCGGAACTTTGAAGGAGGTAGGAGGAAAAGGTCAGTGGGGGAGAAAGAGGGAAGGGTGAAACACGATTCTATTTTTTGATTTATGGTCTTCGTAATATGAATCCTGCGCGAGCTGGGGTCTTTTGTTTGATTTTGGATAGGAGGAAAGCGTCGTAGGAAGAGGGGCGGAAGGCTGATGGATGGATGGGTAGAGGATTTTGGGTTTGTCATACTTAGTTACTATCCCACGGCACTGAGGTTCTCCTGGTGGGGGAAACCGGGGATTTTCGGATTTTTTCACCCGATCATTTTCCTTTGCCCATGTCGAACTCTTTTCACTGCTCTAATCTGCAAATTTGACGTAGTTCGTCAACTTGCTTATAACGGCGCTGCATGCACTAAACTACTAGAATTCTCTACATTTTCCGAGTCAACTAACAACAACGTGCGCGCGACAGTGTATGGCGTGAAGTATTCAAAGTGTTTGCGGTATTTGACGTGGTGCCTTTAGCATAATTATTCAAGATCTCGAATATCGAATACTTTCTAGTATTTGAGGTATTCAAGTATTTGCGGATACTATTCACACATCTCTACCTTTAACTGAAGGTAGAAAGTTAGGTAAAAGTGCTGTTTTTCAATGAGTCTCTCTGAAGAAATTCTGATTCTTTTGGAGTGAAAGTTGGTAACAGTCACATGGTTTAGCCTATCTTGTTGGTACATCTTTCAGCCAGAGACATTGGTGCCTTAAGTGACATTTTTATGACTACAACCCTGCAAGAGGAAATTAAAAATGAATGTTTTTACTTTTACAGGTACCATTGCTCTTCTTTCCCAAGTAAGTAGCTCACTGACCATACCTAAAGACGACTCCGAATCAGGTGGACCAGTAAAAGAAATTGATTTTGGTGATATATGGCTGCCAAAAAAATTCAATGAGGAGGACTATTGGTTCTTAAAAACTGGTATGTTATCATGCAGTAGCATATGATACTGTGCATGATTTGTTGATTTTTTTCTAGAATATAACAATAAGATGTGGTAATTATGGGTAATTATGGATATGTGATGGGTCAATTCTATAATTTTAATGATTCCGATCCCGATTACGATTCTGACATTTCGATTCTGATTGTACCAATACCGATTTTATCGATTCTGATGCCATAGGGTCCAAGAAAAATATCACTTAATTCCAAGCAACAAGACAACCACTTAAAAAATTATTACTCCGTGAAAGAATCAGTTGATAAAAGCATCTTTCATATCCATCACTATGTCATTAAAATATAATAGATAAACCTGAAAAGTGGTGTTACCTCATAGGAATTACTTTAGCCAAGCGACAATTTACTATAGCAAGATTTAATGTAGCAATTTAATGCTACTGACAAATCCATTTGATCTGCATCAGCCGTCTGCACAAACCCGTGTCTGTAGCCAGTACACATGCAGATGATCCGCGGGGCAGAGGGGCCACGTGGATGGCTACTCCACATGCAGACAGTCTGCAGTCATGTTTAAGCTTCCATTAATATCAGTTATAACCTTATCCGCACATGTAGCTCGGACCGTCCGCATCCATGTGAAACGGGTGTAAGAATGGTGAGTAGATGGATATCGTTCGACGTGGGGGACCAAAAATGATTGGGGGGAAAACTCTGAAAACCCCCAATTTCCCCCTTGAAACCTCTCAAAAAAACTGAAAATGGTGGAAAAAAAAAATCGACTTTTGGGGTACCTTACATCGCGCATTCAGCTATTGCTCCCGAACTATTCCACTCATAGGAAAGATCATCATGGATTCGAATACTACAAGGATGCAGGCTCCCCCTGACATCAGTTTTCTTTCTCTATGTTGAACGACGTCTCCGCAATGATGCATCAAAGTTTAAAAAGGATCGAAATTTTCGTTTAAATAATAGTAAAAAAACACAGCAGTGGGTCTCGTCAGTGACTTCAACGACCGCACCGCTGGCCCCTGGGTGAACGCATACCATCAATGCACCAACATTTTAAAAAATTTACACCACTTCTCATTCTATGCTCATTCAGGATTAACCCAGAAGGTGGAACTCGCATTTGAAAACGATGATGTATCTTCTGGAACAGAATCAAGAAAAAACATTATCTGCCTCTAACCCGAGTTTTAACGTAGACACAACTCCACCACAGTGGGATGCTATCATGCAATCGATTAATGTTGTGGATCTTTTTCAAGGAGCAACATTTCTTGCAAGTGGAATTGAATAATTTCTAAGTGAAAAAGTTCATTATAGACTGGTCGTTTACCCAACTGGAGCCCATGTGCAGACTTTGTTATTGGTTGGTTTTGTAATTAAATGTTTTTTTTATTGGAGGGTTTTCTCTATGCATTATGTAGGAGAAAGGCCTGGGACTGGTGCCGTGATTTTGATAAAGGAGTTTTTTTAATCAATGTGTGTGTGAAAAATGCTAGAAATAATAGACTTACAACCATTTTCACTGTCATAATGACCTTAACCTTTTCCACTCAGGTGTCGAGTGTTACTTGACATGTGCTATTTTCCATTATTTTAATTTGTTCCATTCTCATTTCATTTGTATATAAATGTATATACATTTTTTGATAATCTACAGCTTCATTGGGCAATAAGTGTAGAGTATAATTGGTATTTTATTTCAGAATATCATATTTTATTTACACCATCAGCCATTAGGATTCTTGGCCACGGAGTAGAGCGGATCGGAAAAATAGATTTTTTTCAAATCCATCTGGCCCAATGAAAAAAAGTTGTGGGACCGATCAAAAATAAGGCCTGAAAAATTTGAGACCTCTACGTGAACCCCTGACCCTTGCTCAAATGCAATTTAGGGGGGGAGGGTCAAAATTCGAAAAATATAATATTTAATGGTCATTCCCTATAGATTTTGCTGAGTTACTTGTCTTTTCGGTATGAAATTTCGTGCATTTTGACGTATCTGCCACCGTTTAGACACAAAATGCCTAATTTGAGTCCGCGCCCGCGAAGAAAATATTCCAACGCCCACGCAGCGTCGGGGATACAAGAGCAGCAAGCCGATTACGTCCCCTCCCTGCTTGCTTCTCCCCCTCCCACGCCTCGAATGCAGCAAAATTCATCCCGCTTGTGCTGCTAGGAGGGCGTTCATCTTTGATAATATCAATTGGAAGATGGTAGAAGTTAGAAAAGTATGCCTAGTGAGACGATTTGTCCCTTATTAGGGGCCTCGTCGGCGTTAAACAAATGATGTTATCAACTTTTAGAGAAGTGATGAAATATTTTTAGATCCACGAACGCAGGGAAGGAGACTACGGTCTATGAAGACGCCTCTCGAGTGGCTATGAAGGTGTGGGGACTTAGGATATGCGGTTAATTTAAAAATTGCTGGATTTTTTTAAATTGCTGGATCAAAATTACTGGATGCAAAAAAAAATCTCGGATTGGTCGCCAAACGCATCCTTGCAACAACACAAATTGGGTCCCTAGATTTCATTCCCAATGTTTATGTCGCAAATCTAAGTCAACTTAGTGCAATTAGTAAATAGACCACTGTAAGGGATGAAATATGATTTGATGCTTTCCCGGCGAATTATGTGGGTAAACTCTTCTCGGGATTCAACAAAATTTATCCCTGAGGATAAGCCCCGAGTCAGAGCTTGAAACGTTGGCCATTATGGAAAAATTAACCCGGTGGGAATCCCAATAAGAGTTTACCCACACTGCAAGGGATGTTGGAATTATGCTTGTAGCAGAGGAATGATGATTTGTTTTGGGGCTCCTCACTTCGGATTCACTTGGTACTATCATAATCAAATCCTATCATATATTTCTGAGCAAGCCACATGTGTACATAAGGTGTGATATTGACACAAAGTGCAAAATGTTATCGTTCTTCGGAGTGCCGGCAAGCTTTGCTAAATCAGAATTGTTTTATTACGTGCCTCTCAGAGCAGAAATACAATGGATACTTTTTGTTTGCCTGCATATTATTCCAAGAGCACACCGAATACGTTACGCTCGCTTCTTGAATGACTCATTTCTTTAACTAGATTATTTTGTGTACATTTTGCACATTTGTTCCATTACTATTTCAACACACTCCCTTTATGACACCTTATAAATGGGAACTAAATCCATCACGGAGGTAGTCGTTTGTAGTTCCTATCCCAGAACTCAATGTCCTGTTGGCCATGGAAAAGTTCAGCAAATTTGTTGATGAAATTCTTTGTGAAAGCAGTGACAATGGGTATTACTTTGGAAGTGTGGATATATCCAGGAGTAGTTCTAGTGATGAAGGTGGATTATACAACAGTCATAAATCTACATGAGTTAAACCTGTTGCCGGTCCTAGTAAACTTGCAAAAAGTGATGAAGGTGGATTATCCAGCAGTCATAAATCTACTCAAGTTGAACCTGTTGTCGGTCCTAGTAAACCTGCAAAAAGGAGGAATCACCGATTTCATCAGCAGGAACTGACAAAAAGTGACAGTGATAGTGACACCCCAGTTGCACATAAAAAACGTAAAAAAAAAGAATTGTTTATTCTAGTGACAGTGTGGATGAGTGCGAAAGTGATGACGTTGACTTTCAAAGTGAAAAACTAACGCAAAAATGGTGATGATGTCAGTGTGAATGACCAATCTCCGAAAAGGTATCCCTTCTCCACTGGTCAAGTGTGCGTTGGTCCACAGGTTACCGGTGACTGTGAAGCCCATTCAATTTTTTCAGTTGATTTTTACAGAAGCCTTGATAGAAAGCATAGCCTGTGAGACAAATATCGATGCACAGAGTAAACTTCTAAATAGGATACCAGCCAAGAGATCAACTTGGAATAGTTGGACTGACGTCACCGCTAAGGAAATGAAGGCATTTCTCGGCATTATAGAACATGGGCATTATTCATCAACCAAATATACAGGATTATTGGTCGTTAGAGTTTGTCTCTCATGTACATTTTTTCGTGCAATCTTCACAAGGGAAAGGTTTTTGCAAATATTTTGGATGCTACATCTAAAAAATGAAAAAGCGGGGATAAATGATACAAGAACCAGAAAAGAGAAGGTCAGTTCATTTTTGAATTATTTAGATATGAAGTTCAGAGAGAAATTCTGTCCAGGACGCGAGATAGCCATTGATGAGTCTGTTGTGGGTTTCAAGGGCAAGGTGCGCTTCATCACGCACAATCCCAAAAAACCCACCAAATGGGGAATTCATATCTATGTCCTCGCAGATTCCCGATGTGGCTACATCTATTCTTTTGTTCCTTAATTTGGTTCTGTAACATCTGACTCCCTTGCTAGATCTGATCTACCATTTACTTCAAAAATTATATGAGAACTTTATGGCAGATTGAAGCAATCTCTTCCTGAAACTCAGGGATTTCATGTCTTTACTGATAGGTTCTACACAAGCGCAACACTTGCTAAGGAGTTGCTAAAATGTAAGTGCAACTTGACAGGGACTCTGATGCTCAACAGGAAAGACAACCCAGCCCTAATAAAAAATCCCAGGCTGAAAAAAGGAGAGTTGGTTGCCTGTAGAGACAGGGACACATTACTCCTCTCATGGAAGGACAAAAGAGTGGTTACATTACTAAGCACGTGGGACACTTCTGAAACAGAGGTAGTGGAAAGGAGGGTTCGAGGTAGTGCTGAAATTCAGAGAGTAGTCAAGCCGAAAGTCGTTGTGAACTACACCAAATTTATGGGTGGCATGGACACTACTGATCACTATACAAGTACCTATTGTTTTATTAGAAAGACATTGAAATGGTGGCGAAAGCTATTTTTCTGGGGCTTAGAAGTTAGTGCAGTAAATTCGTACATTTTATACAAAGAGTGCAACAAAACAAAAGGTGAAAAGTGTATTTCGAATGTAAAATTCATTAGGGAGTTAGTTGCAGAACTTGTTGGAGACTTCAGGATGGGTGGTACAACTCCCAGGGGCCGACCAAAACCATCAGACCCTCTACAAATTGAATGGAAAACTTCATAGCATCATGCCACATTCTGAAAAAAAACAAAAGGACTGTTTAGTTTGTTCGAAAAGAAACGTTAGCGGAGGAAGAAGAGAGACAACTTACTTTTGTGAAACATGTGAAAACCACCCAGGGCTTCATGTGGGGGAATGTTTTAGAAAGTATCACTGTTTGGAAAAATTTAGAGATTAATGAATATATAATGCTTATTACTCAATCTAAAAGCCTAATTTGTCAAATAAACACTTTATTTTAGTGGAACATAAAACTTTATTCCATAAGATATTCTCATTCTTAAATTCAGGGGCATTTAAAAATAAAATTCCGAGTAGGCTACTGGTATAGGGGCTGAAAAATTCCGAGTGCAAAGGGTTAGCAACTTTAATGAGCCTAATCATTCTATCATACCATATTGAATGTCAGTATGTGTGAATTTTTAAAACTTTCAAAATATGGTCTGTGGATACCTCCCTGCTATTAATCTATGTATGGTATTTATTAAAACTTTTGCCCTGATTGAGTATTAAATTCACATTTTTCTGCAAAAAAGTTCAGTTTTATCTATTCTCATGCTTAAAATTCATGGGCCACTTGATGGGTATACTAATGTTATAAATGTAGTGAATATTTGAAGTACTAATTAATATCAATATTATTATTTTAGAAGTTGGTCAAGATGCAGTATTGGAAGCTACCACAAATGTTAAGAAGTCAACAGATGATTATAAAAATGAGATACTTTTAGTCTCAGTACCATCCATACAGATTGCCTTTGAAGCTGGTATTGGAGGGCGTGCAATTCCTTTGCTGCTCATTCAAATGTCACATCAAGGGAAAATATCTGATTGGAGTTCTAAGGTTGGTTGGGTTTATGTCTTTAAGTTTAGGTTTTTGCCTTTGATTTAAATGAATTAGTCAATTGCATATGAAAATTAGACATTTTTCTCTTGCATAATGTTGAATTTCATCATCAAATCACTTTTTAAAAATTTAAATACTACTATTTTGTCAAACCATAATTTTAATGCATTTCAAAATATTCTGATTACATGGAAAATGATGAGTTAGAATTTGGTGGATACATGTTTCAATTCCTGGGTTCTCAAAGTTTTGTTGCTTTAAGAGTCTTTGTTGAAGCTGCTAGTCAGTGAAAAATGACTGCCAATTTCCGGGTTCTCCAGCCTCTTTTGTCGTTTTTAATTTACTACAGTTTCCAAAGCCATCCTGCTTTCGTCTTCAGGTGGAAGGTGAGAAGTGTTGATTTTTTGCCACCTTATATAGCACTGGCAGTCCCTCTGAACACTGATTGGACAGTATTCTCTTCTACACGTTGCTGATTGGGTAGCCATTGCCTCTGTTAATATGTATTAGGTGTTTTGTTATTAGGCTTCCCTGATCTGCCTTGGATACTAGCGGCTGTCTTTTGCCACTACCTTCGCTCTATCGAAATCAATTTTGTGGCCTGCCTCACTCAAAGCATGCTCTGCAATAGCTGACAAGTGCAGTTGTTTTGATTTGTGGCTCTTACATGCCCCTTATCCTTGTCACCATTCATTTGTATGTTTCACCAACATATGATCTTCCGTAGGAGCATGGCACTTTAGACACGTCTTTGTACAGTTCCTGTGGGATTCAATCTTTTCATCCAGGTAAAAGGTAGCGGGGAGCTGCTACTATCCAAGGCAGACAATGTTATTTGCTTTCAAAATCTTTGTCCACATTTTCTGCAATTCATTGTTCACATGGCTCCCTCTCCCTCAAAAACTTACGCTTTCTTTATGGAAATTAAATAATGGCCACGACGGACGAAATGCAATAACAATGCGAATCACTGTCCAAACATTTGAAGTAAACAAGCCCGAATCTTCCTGCCAAATATTGAAGCCTCATCTATACAAACCAGACCTTGGTGCAAATGTACCAAGCCGATGGCCCTGTTTCAGATGCCAATGTCCTGAAATCGGGACAGTTGCAATCTTCGTAGTCTAATGGGTTCCAAATATGAATGAGTGTGGAGTCAAAGTGTAGAAAAATGGGAGAGGGTGCTCTTTGGACGAACCCAGAAGCTGCCTGTGGGTTTTAGCTTATGGGTTAGAGGGAGTACCTAGAGGAAGAGACAGAGCGAACTTGATGCTGCCAATTGAAGATGCTGCCTTTACCTGTTATAGGAAAAAAGAATTGAAATTAAATGTGTGTTGTGAAATGACTAATGTGCCTTGTATGTATAACTATTATTTCTTGTAATTATTTCTGTTCTGATGAAGATAAGTTTTGGAAAAAATTGCTACCTTTATAATTTATAATGAAATAATTTCTGTTTTAGATGCGAGTTGAGAGTTCCTTGTCCTTACAAATGGATTACTATAATGCAGGTCTTGCAGAGTGGGAACCAATGATTGAAACTGTGGAAATAGTAAGAGGTGATGGCACAGCCAAGCGTGAACCATGGATTCTCCTTCTTGAAGTAAGTGAAAGAATGAGGATGTAACTATTCTTGTTTGAGTCGTAGACTTATGTCTGTTCTAACCAACCTGAATTTTGCGTGTTAAATGTAATTTTGAGTTTTATAATGTATTGTCAACATTGTTATACATTGACGTCACATGGAGTGGCATCGCATGGGCACCAATCTGGCCTTTTTCAAATGAGGTTAAAATTGACTGTTGATATTCGTCTAAACTGGGATTTCTAAAACCAAACAATTTGTAGTGAATACACTAATGGTGTTAAATTATGAATACACTAATGGTGGGTAACGAATCGCAATCAATGCCTTTCGTTTTCTTTGATGAAGGAAACTATTGTATTGTCAAATATTTATTTTGAAGCAAAATTTTTTTATCAAGTTTTCTGATATAGTTGCTTGTAAATTGTGTTTCAATGACTCTGATGGCAGCGTTAATTTTTAGCATATTCTTGTAACTATGAATAATTATTGAGAAACTGAATAAATATCAATGCTGAGAATAAGTAATATGTATTGGGCTAAGATTTCAATTCCACCTTTATTTTAAGAGTGGGTCCTATAGTAAAAGTTGGTTTCACAGTGAAGCAGTGTGTCACATCCAGCAAGGCAGGCACTGCAGCTGAGCCTAGTGCATGTGCACGCTACTCTACTCCTCCTAAGTAGCCAGTGCAGTGCAAATTCAAGAATAGCTACCTGTGGTAACAAAATACAAGGCGCATTCATAAAGTAAGGGCCGTTTGCTTATATTTAAATATTGGCGCATCAGAACTTAGTTTTACTCCTGCAATGCCATCTACTGATTCATTAAGAAGCTATAGACACATTTGTTTTTCTTCAGAAGTCGTTTGCTTGTCTGTGCATGCAAACAACAATGTCCGCAACGATCATTGATCCCGCCAGCTGTGAGGTGCATTCTGTCATATGATTCATGTATGCAAAAGGATTGTCGGCTGCTGAATTTCATCGGGAATAATTTCTAGTTTATGGACATACAGTTAGTTGTGAGTGAAGGAAAGGTAATACATGCATAGATTGGACAACATTGACAACATTTCAAAACCGAAGAGGAATCCCGGAATGGCATTCTCTATTGATTCAACTCTCAGGTGGCGAGCGTATATACAGAGGGTTTAACACATTCCGTGCTGACCGTTTTTTGAAGAAAATACCCTGTGGCTGATTTTTTGGCAAAAATTTGTATTTTTTTATTATTATTTTAACGATGTGATCTTATGATTTGTGATGCCTGGTACATGTTTTCACACTTTTTTCCAAAAATAACCCTTCATTTGTTAAAAATTTGAAATTAAATTTTTTTAAGTATCCTGTCAATCTTTTGATACCTTCCAGAAACACACCTACATGTTTCCCATATTTCTTTGCTCTTTGTCAGTACTGTAGCGAAAACCCGTTCAGACTCTATCACTTTCTGGAAAAAACTAATGGAAATAGTAATGCAGCTAACATTATTTCTTTAATCTGGAAATGATGATTTAAATACGATTTTAAATGTTTTATTGCTCTAATGAAAATATTGCGAGTATTACCAATATTTCCAGCAAAAGTGTTGCTCCCTATGATGGAAAAATTATACTGAACGATATGATATCCTCTGGATAAGATTTTATAATGATATACATTGGTTTATAAATGAAAAGGAAAATGTCTATAAACGAAGAATTCTTGCAATGAAACATATTGTTTTACAAATCAGACATTGACCAGCATAATTAGAATAATTTTTCAGTTACTAAATACTATGCATAAAATAATATCATTTTTTTAAATAAACATTGAAATAGAAAATATAAAAGGTATGCATTAAAAAATAATTTTTTCCCGCTGGGTAAATAATTCTCTGCATCACAAATTCTTGTGATACTTCTGGAAACAGTCAAGACACAATCGAGGATCAGCTAGGCAGGTGGGGCTATAATATGATGTGTCCTGGCGGACATTCTTCTTGAAGCACTGCCTACATCTCTTCTGTTTTCATCTTTTCTGTCTTTCGTGTTTTTCATATAATCGGGGAAATGTCCTAATAAGCCCTTGGTTTTGTTGAGGCGGGCTAGGATGGCTATCTCCTCAAAGGGATCGAAGGTACAGATATTGTCATAAGAGATTCTATAATTGGAATTAGAAAGTCGATGAGAGGAATTTTCCAAATATTTTCCTTGAATAAAAAATAATTGTTCAGCAACAGTAATTTCAGTAGGTGGATTCCCAATTTTAAGTACTATTTGATGGATTTCCTTTCAATGGGAAAGTCGGACATCATTTGACTCCAATGATCGATGCTGCAATTGTAATTGCTATATTTAACCCGCCTGTGACTTTCTTGGCGTGCACCCTCGTCTTTTCATAGATTCGTTTATTTTTTTGCACTGCATTCATCGCTGATCATCCGCACTTCCCTCTTATCCTTCCACCTTAGGATACAGATTTTATCCTCATGAAAGGCCTCCACCACCTCACCTTTCTTTAATTCGTAGCTGAGCACCAGAAGAGGAATAACTTTCTTGCCTCTCCTTAGTGTCCCCGTCAAGTTAGGTTTCCCATTTGGATGGAATCTAGAACTGGCTACACTGTTGTAAAAGTTATCCATATAAAAGGATTGGCCTCAGTCAAAATGATCCTCCGTTATTTGTTTACCATCTTCTCCAAATGCCCTTTTCCAGACACTTCTGAGTTGGAGGACCTGTAGTGCCAAACCCTTTGCTTCTGTCAACATATACAACTTTATTGCGTACCTGTAGCGCTTTCCCCTCATATATTCACTATATCCCAGCCTAGCTCTCCATGGAACCATAGACTCTTCCAAACTTAGGTCACGTGAGCGGGTCACTACTTTGTCCATTGTTTCCTTGAATGCGTCTATGTGGGGATAATTTTGAATAATCAGTCGGTCAGAAGAGTGTTAGTGTCAGAGAACGTAGATAGGTTCTTGTTGATTTGAAGGGCTTGGAGAATTGACATGAATTGATCAAGCAACTTCTCTCTCCTGAAGCAATGCAAGTCATATAAAGATTGAGCTTTTCAGTTATTGGAGATACGGGAAATTTTGATAATTCTTGTATGAAAAATAAGGCGGAAAAGTGGGGAAATTCTTCTATGGTTAAATATTTCCATCTAGTAAATTTCCTTCAGGACACGCATTGCCCATTTTATATCCTCGGGCCGGATCAGTTTCTCCGAGTTCGGTGGCATGTGATTGGGTTAGTGGAAATTGTTCTCTTAGGCATTTTTTGTTGGGGAGGATGCCAAATAAAATGCTTGTAAGTATTTAGAATATTATGGAAATAATCAAGTAATGAGTCTCTAATTCAAATGCTAGTGAACATAAGATGGGGAAGTCTAGCTATTGTGCATGAAATGTAAATAGTAAAAATAAATTGCAATGTGGAACCAGGACTTCACTGAAGTTATTGTAAAATTTATGCAAATATGGTTATTATTTCTAGCGTAGCAGCAAATAAACATAGGGATAACAACAGATTTTGCCATGATGATATCATAGCAAATAAAATTCTCTCAGAAACTTTAAAGGTATAAGAACGGAAGCATTTATTATTTATCGTAAGGATTAATATACACATACCTGGAGTATGTCCGAAATTAGGCAACCAGCTTAGCAATTTACCACGCTAGCCTTATAGATTTACCTCACACGCCGGCAGATGGAACTAGAAATACGTCACAAGGACTTTTCCCGTCATTCCAACTTAGCCGTCGCGTTTTTGCGCACTTGAAATTTTTCACTTTTCGTATAATCGCGAAAAATAGATATCATCATTCGAAAATCTAAGAGCGTGAAATGCGCACTCCAGGAGTAATAATCTTTTGATTTAGGCAATAAAAAAATAAGAGGAAACCACCCTATTACTCAATTGTGATAGTGGGTGAAACTTAGCATCAGTGGGAAAACTTAACATAGTAAAATTAAATTAGACATCTCAGTCTCACCCTTGCCTTTAAGACCCATGTTTATTTCATTGCAAAAGTTCTTCTATCTGGTATCGCGTGTGAAAGTGTCTTCTCCTGCATTGCAATTAAAAGCAAAGAAATCAGTTAGAGCACCTAAGTGCTCAGTCCAATGTTCAGAACACATTCAATATATCTGAGCAAGGAGGTTGTAAGTTCACGCTGATAAGTAGTAAGTCTCGACCCTTATTCATAGAGAATTAGTATTTACCTATTTTAAAATGCATCCTAAGAGAATCCCAACTACCTCTCAGTTTAACTTTGAGGGGGTGGGTGGAATGTTGTTTGCTTACACTGGAAAAATGTCTAGAAACCACCCTGTCAGCATGAAATTCATAGAAATTGAATGAATTCCTTTTGGATGTGTCCATTTTTTTTATCATCTGCATATCTGTACCTGTATTATACTCATGATGGTTTACCAGGGGAATGCCACAATTCTGACTGACTGAAGGCTGTTTAAAAAGTCTTTTGTGACATGAGCAAGGTAGAAATACCAATATGAAGTGGAAAAAGTAAAGGAACATTCAAAGGGGTAGAATCCGCTATTGATTCATTTATAGATTGATTCATCAAAAGCTAGTTTTATGTACATATTACTTATGTGAGGTGGAGCACTTATTTAAAATATCATTGCTTATAGCTTGTGGTAAATTCTTATTTAGATAACAGCATTTAATCTTTATTCCAGGTTGAAACAGGAGGAGAAGAGGCTGCTCAGGTGTTGAGTCCCAACTCAGATGATTTGGAGGAAATAAAGCTTCCACAGCCTAATTTAAGTGTTATTTTTACTTCTAAGGTAAATATTATTTCTTATTTTGTGGGAGTACATGTTAAACCTCATGTTTCAATAACTTACTCCTGAGGCTTACACCCATGCCTCGCTTAGTGCAAGGGATGCTTTCCTCGGGGTCACTAATCGAATTTGTGTTATTTGAGACAATTTTAACATTGGGAAGATAAGGATGTGTTCCTGGTAGTATGGGTGTTGAGTATCGAATTTCCTATTGACCATATATATTCTTTTAGAGCCATATATTATTCATATATATATTCTTCTATTTATAGTCTTAAGAAACCTAATTTATTATATATAAATTTATAATTGAAAATATCTTTAAAGATAGTAGGCACTAATTCGAAGACATTTTTCCTCGATAAAAGAAATTCGTATGTCCTTTTGAAATTCCCTCCTTTAGTGCATGCATTCTCAGGGGTTCGTAATGAATTACCGGTAGTTGACGTATTTTCAAACCAGTCTAAAAACAATCCTTGTGTCGCCCCGGCCCTTTTGTTGCTCATCCAAATGACAAGCAAATACTACTTTGAATAGCATTTTTATTGCTTGAGAAGTTTGATAAATCATAAATGGCTTTAATTTGAAGTCCCTTGTGGCATCAGTGCCAAGCAGCAACTTGAAACAGTCTTTAAAAGCCTTGAAACCTGACCCAGGTTTTTCATCCCGGAATATGAACGAATGAGAAGGTATTCTCTTCCAAAACAATCCTGTCTTGTCAACATTAAAAACTAGTTGATTTAGATTCACCTGGTATTGCAGCTCTAAAATACCAGCACGCTGTTTAAAATTCTGGAACATACCAGAGCTTCCACTAAATGTCTTGGAGTAATCATCACTCTCATCTTCTTTTATAGATTCAAATAAAACCACAGCTTTTGCACAAATAACTGCCTCTGATAGAGTAACATCATTTGACCGTTTATTATATATCCAGGTGATTAGAAGTCTTTCCATTTTTTTCTATCTGTGAACTTTGCGTGTGCATTGACAACTTAGCTGAAGTTAGTGTGGCTAATGTCAGTGACGTTTTAACCTCATCTTTATTCAGTGCAGATATCTACGAATATATAAATAGAGAAGAAGATTTGAGGCTAGCAATTCTGTTTGTATGCGTAAGAAGAGGTTAATTTTGTGTGTGCTTAGAGCAAGTTCAAGTTTTATGAAGTGAGTGCTACGGTTATTTGATTTGGCTAAGCAGCATAAGGATATTTCCCCGAGGAACGAATTTGCACTTCATCGAAATTTCGCTAATCAAATTTGCACTAAGTGAGGCATGGGTGTATATTGGTTGAGTTTGAAGGAATCTTGTTTTGTTGCATCTATCTATAAGAAAGTAAAGAAGCTTATTAAATGGAATGAGTTATACCTTTAGCAAACAGTCTTGGTGTTTTATTAGTAAACTAACCAATAGAGTATACGTAGAAAGATAGAAAAAGTAGAGATGGGTCGAATAGCAGATTTCTCGAACTCGAATAGAATTCGAATATTAAATCATTCCTCGAATATTCGAATACCTCGAATTTCGAATGCCTCAAATACTAGAGTGGCACAAAGCATATTAAACGTACGTTTCTTCTTGTATTTCACTTGATGAATGTATAAGTAAAAGGTATACAATGGAACCTCGATCTATCGTTTTTCATGGGGATAGACGAAAAAAAAAAACAATGAATGCGGAAATGTTTGACTAGGTTGCCTATGCAACATGAAACTCAGGATTTTGGCGAGTAAATGTGATTTCCTTTAAAGGATTCAAGCAGGAATTTAGCTGATTAATGGAATATTTCAATTTTATGGAAACAATTTGGGTAATTAGTTGATTAGACTTACATTTCTTCCAAATATTCTAAGGGGACACTCCACCTCGCGAAAAAATGATTGCATGCTCTCTCGGCATTTACACTGTTACGATGGATTTCTGTCTGATGTATACATTCTTATTTACCAAACGCCACTTCAGCAGCACGCCCTTCTGATACTCGGCTTCATCCAACTTCTTATTTTCAACAGGTAGCTCGCCTTAGCCCCACTCCTACTGTCAAGTGCTAGTAGACAATCCAAGGCGTTTTGCTAAATACTCACGCTTCTCCACCGGATTTTCTTCTTCTTCAATAATTTTCCGTCCATCTTTGGAAGTTCTAACGAGATAAGCAGATGAATTCGAATTGCTAGCAGGGAGAAACCAAATATCCTGAGAAAACATCCCTTTGTCTGTGGCTGTAACAATAGAGAATTATAGCACAACTCATAAATTGTATCTATAACTTGTAAATATGTAACTTGATATATGTTTTTCGAAAAAATACCGCATCAACTTCCATGTAGCTCAGCTGCGAGGATATTGAGTTTTGCCAGAATTCTAAGTCTCCGTCGTATTTTGACATTTATTTCCTTACGTTAAATGCTTAAATAAAGTCAGAAATGTGTCATGTTTGGTCTCATTCTTTTTTAAATTACGTGCTCATTACGAATACTTCAATCCAATAAAGGTGTAATATCAATTGCCGAAAGTCGTTGTTAGACACCTTTTGGACTAATAGATGACTCATGCAGCAGTTGACCTCCAGAAATGGCGAACTTTGAAGCAGGTTGGCAGAAAAAGGTCAGTGGGGGAGAAAGAGGGAAGGGTGAAACACGATTCTATTATTCTCATATAACTTGATGTTTTTTTTAAGCTTTTGATTTATGGTCTTCATAATACGAACCCTGCGCGAGCTGGGGCCTTTTGTTTGATTTCGGAGAGGAGGAAAGGGTCGGAGGAGGGGCCGAGGGCTGATGGATGGAGGGAATAGCGGATTTTGGGAATTGTGCTACGTAGTTACTATTCCACGGCACTAAGGTTCTCCTGGCGGGGGAAACCGGGGATTTTCGGATTTTTTCACCCAATCATTTTCAGTTCCCCATGTCGAACTCTTTTCACCGCTTTAATCCGCGAATTTGATGTAGTTTGTCAACTTGCGTAAAACGGTGCTGCATGCACTAAATGACTAGAGTTCTCTACATTTTTCCAATTCAACTACCAACGACGTGCGTGTGACAGTGTATGGCACGAAATTCAAAGTATTCGAGGTATTCGAGAGCCTACCTTTAGCATAATTATTAGAGATCTCAAATATTGAATACTTTCTAGTATTTTAGGTATTCGAGTTTTTGTGGATATTAATCGCACATCTCTAAAAAAAGAGATGGAAGCACTTACAAGAATGTATTTTTGACATAATATTATTTTTTTCTCAGGATCTTTCCTCATATATTAATGATTACTTAAAATGGAATCATGAGTCTGTATTCGAATGGCCTTTCCCTGTGGATGCTGACAATGAAAAATGGTACAAGCGAGATTTTTTTGTTAACTTTATTATTTTGCAGCTGAGTTACTTCATGCAGTTAATATTAAATAATAGTATTGGGATCATTATGAACTACTTAGCTCTAGTAAAAATTATCATGACTTTTCATCACACAGGAATGGAGTTATGGATGAAAATAAAAATCACCATTCGTTGCACGCTGCGGCACTTTAGGGGTCACGCCCACATTTCAATTGCTCATATTTCATAAAATATTGACAGTTGGAGGCTAAAATTGTACATTACTTCTAATCATACCAGAATGTATGGCCATGGCATGTTTCATGAAAATCCATGTTGGTGGGTTACACTTGGTCAAAATATTGGTTGATTTGATATGGAATGACCCTTATGTGTTCCTTTCTCTGTCTTTCCCTCTCTATGAATATACATATATTCTTGTATATGTATGAATATATATGTATTCGAAGTAAAATTCTCTCCAAAAACCCTTAAAAACCTCCTCCTTGGGTTATATCCTTTAATGTTATTTTCCTCCTTTGTCCAAGCAACCTCAACTCTCTTAACTCCTTTATCTTATCCCTGGATGAATCCTCCATTGTATCCTTCTCTTCTTCCAAAGCCTAGTTGATGTTTCTTATTCTAATCAATGCTTTTACACCCATCAGCAGGTTGTGATGGCAATCAAATAGGCATATCCATAGGCTATAATATAATGAATCTACTGTGAAGTACTTTCTCTTTTAAAAAATTTCTAATAGAATCAATTATCACTTTTCTATGGCTTTCTTTAAGTAACCTCACAAATAATTGGGAGGAGAAAGGTAATTCTGTTGTTTTTCACTATCTCTTTGAATTTATTCTATTATCTTACTACAGGAAAGCCTGGAAATCACTGTCACAAAATCCTGCCTAGAGGTAGTGTCGGTATTAGGAACAGCATTTCAGAGTGCTATTCAAGAAAGTACCTCTCAATCTTCAGGTCCTGATGCTCCATATATGGTTCGAAATGACCTTGGTGTGCCAGTAAATCTTAAAATGAAAGGAACTAACTTTCAGGTGAGTAGTTTTTTAATGCAAATAAGATTTGTTTAAAAGTAGTTTTTAATGGGTTATTTAACATTGTTATGATTAATATTTCATAATAGTGGAAACACCAATTTACTGAGCTGAAGGGATTAAAATTCTTAACTTAGTAAATTAGAGAAATTTACCATTATGCCTTGTTGGCTGCATGCATAAGTCACCCAGAAGGTATATCTTTATAAGAAGAATGTCGTTAAGTGTTAGTGGCACATGCAATTTTTAAAATCTCAATAACCCCTGAAAACAACACAATGAGGCCTTTACATCGGAGGTTTCAACAACAACTATAACCAGACGATCTCACACATCCATGCCTTGGATAGGAGCAACCTATCCCGATTGGACCCAAACCCTTGACCTTCAGTATGGTAGGCGAGGGCTTTTCCCCACCGCCACCTAGGTCAACCATAGATAATAATGCATCATAGGTATACTGGAAGCCATATAACGAGTATAGGATTTAACAATAAGCTTGAATTAGCGATAGCTAGCTTTAGAACCATTTTCAACTCTATTGCAGTGTTAAATATATAAGAAAAAAATATATTAGCAATAATGACTAGATTTCTTACCTGCACTATCTGTAATTACAACAGGTTGAGTTTGTGTTTACAAGCTGCATCTCTGGCATTGAATGCTACTAAAACTATTTAATTTTTTTCTGCCCACTTTGACTTTCAAATGTTTGTTATGCCACACTTCTCCATTCTTAAATTAACTTCTTGTGTACGTACTTGTAATATTTTGTCATCCTCTTGTGCCTCCTGCAGTCAGATTAAAAATTTTCTCAGCGTGACTGCTAACATCATGACTGGCAAACCCAAGTCCTTATATCTAAAAACCAAAATGCAAAGAATCGCAGATTGTGAAAGTGATGAGTGTCCCAAGAGTGAAATTGTGAGGCGGTTTGGAATTAATGCATCGACATTATTCACCATCGTAAGAAAAAGGAGCATTCATAGGCAGTGCTTCAAGAAGAACATCCAAGCACTCAAAAACACTTGTCACCTGGAGAGTATCCCCAGGTAGAAACTGCCCTTTTCTCTTGGTTTTGCCAACAATGAGCCACAGATATTCAGATGGCCCTACTGGCCCAATGATGATAGCCAAAGCGGAATATTTGGGTGAGAGACTTGGTTTAGCCCATTTTAAATGCTCTGGTGGGTGGTTTGCACAATTTAAAAACAGGAAGAGACTATCCCTTCTTAAACTATCTGGTGAATATTCAAGTGTTGACGCAAGTGCTGTGGAAGTCTGGGGGGCTATGCGCGAAATTTTAGTCGTGCACGACTTCATTGTCGTTCCTTGGAGACGAATGCGACTGTCTCGTGCACGACTCCAGCCGAGCGCGGACAGTCGAGTGGTTGAGACCCCTCGACTTACCCTTCGATTGCAACCAGTGTGCTTAGTGCTCATCATAATGAATGCATAGTTGCCGCATGTGCTCGCAATTGGAATGCTAGAGGAGGAAAAATTAGATGCTTAGGATTCCACGAGTTTAGAATTCCGTTTTGGAAAAATAAATTTCTATTAGAACACAAGAAATTCGTGCGTTTATACCGGCTGAACAAATAACTTACAGCGGACTTAATCGATGGCTTATGAGAATTTGCGGGAATCGCCAAAATTTCGGCATTGACGTAGGAAACTAAAGGAGTGCTCGTTTTACATTGTAGAAGATTGTCTACATGCCATTAGCTATGACTTTTATGTGATAATTTTATTCTCCTGCAAGGAATTTAATTGATATAACACTATTTCTGAGTTTTGGTCTACATAATTCCAAAGCATTTTAACGCCTAAGGTTCTTACGGCGCTTCGCTTTTATACTGGAGGACCTCACCAGTCATCCGTTGGACAGGATGAGTACACTGCTATGTACCAATCTACGGCTGGCAGATACATTACCGAAGTGACTCATGCCATAAACGCGCATTTAAGGGTCCGGTTCGTGTATTGATTATTGATGGTGGACTATTCTAGGGTTGATTTTAATATATATTTATCTTTTTGTATACTTGAGATGCTGAGACGAAAACACGCAATGTAATGTTGGGTCCGGTGGGTCACTTTCAACCTGAGTCTACGATTTATGGAATTTCTATGGCAGAGTTTAGTGATTACATTTAAATGGAGAAATAGTTGATCTAAATTCAACTACAGTAAAAGAAAGAGGGAATTTCATTCAGCAAAGCGAAGGTCTGTAAATTAATGCCTTTAATGTTCACGAAATCTTGATGACGTTAAAAAACCATTTTAGCACTTTTCGGCCCATGCTGACGATTTTAAATTATAATCAAAGACGCTAGAGACTTTGTAGCGCTCTAGTTGTATGTTCTTTATAGTATAAATGATTGAGTAAATACATGAAACGTAAAACTTACGTAGTGGGAGCAGTAATTAACTTTGCCAATATTATGATATGCGTTCCAATAGTTTTAGTTATTGTACATTATCTATATTCCGTCATTTGTATGAATGTAACGTATTGCTTCGCTTTTAAATTACCTATTACAAGAGGCGATAGGTATCTTTGGTGGACTATTGAAGCTTGGTTCCGAAATCAAAATGTAATATAATTAAATTTTCAACCAAAGCGAATGGGATGCTAAGTGGGATTGATGCACTATTATTGAAAAATGTTAGTGGACATTTGGATCACTTTATACATGTCTTCAATACCCTTCGTGAGCAGCAGAGAATGGGATTTATAATGAAAGTAACAAGAGGTCAAGAAAACAGAAAAAAGAAAATCTAATGAAAGTAACTTTCCTACCTTCGTAAATAGCCTTGCGAGCATTCGTTCATGGGCACAAAAAGCACCGCTACTATTGAAAATGCATCTTGCTACCACATTTCAAAAGAATGCAAATGGCATCACTAAGATCCTCACACTCATTGACGCCGGTACCGGTGCTCACGAATTTCGTTTCAAGCAATGCTGAATTTACTTCACCATACTAACCAAACACCTTACGGGACTTAAAAATAGGTTTATTAATTATAAGACCATTGAGTACGTACCGTGTATTCCAATGGAAGAAAGGGGCCAATAAACAGAATGATTGATCGAAACAAGGAAAAGTTTAATGAATTATTCTTCATAAAACTACATACATTTCATTTCAACACGGGAAAATCTTCATTCCTTCAGCGGTATATCACAAATTTACACTGATCCAGTATATTTAGTCCGAGTCATATCAACGCTAAGATATTTGAAGTAACATGCAAATGGTAACAAAATGCAAACATTAACACTTCCATGAACATCGCACAAGAAATTGATGTTATAAACCGTAAAGTATGTCACACGAGTTCACAATCACAACACTAGCGATGATTCCTTCTATGACATCCACGTAATTTATGCTTTCGTCGACGAATGTATTTTAAATAGCCCAAAATGTGATTTCAAGCGACAAAAAGGTTTCCTAATTAAATAATTACCCTTTTGGAAGTCGTGGACTTACGGCGAACAATAAGGCAAACGATGTAAACAAGCCGTGGTGGAAGATGAACGTACATTGTTACAATACTGATAAACATAATTTTGTCACTACTAATCACAAGAGTATAATCATTACAGGCGTAGGAAAACAAGTACGTAGCACACAAAATCCTATTCAAGATAGTTATACTATAAAATTCCGATATATTGAGCACCAAAAGTTAGCGATATTCTTCCATCGACGAATGTTGAACCCTTGAATATATATACACCCATGTCTCGTATAGTGCAAGGGATGCGTTCCTTGGGGTCTTTGCGCTATACGAATTTGCGTTATACGAGAGCGTTTTATCATTGGGAAGATAGGGATGCGTTCCTGGTAGGATAGGTCTTGGGTATTGAATTTCCTCTAAAACATATATATTCCCATAAATAGCCTTAGAAAACATTATTTATATAAATTTTTATAGTTAAAAACATCTTTAAAGATAGTATGCACGCATTCAAAGACTTTTATTCACGTTAAAAAAAATTCTTACGTGCTTTTGACATTCCCTCCTGTCGTGCGGGTGGGCTAACATCTGCTATCTCAGGGGATCGTAATGCGTTGCCGGCAGTTGACGATTTTTCAAACTAGTCTAAAAACAACTATTGTGTCACCCAGGCCCTTTTTTCGCTCATCGAAATGACAGGATAATGCTACTTCGAATGCCATTTCATAGCTAGCGGAGTTTATGAATGATAAATCATTTTAATTTGAAGTCCTCCGAGTCATTAGCAGCTACGTGAAACAGTCTTTAAATGCCTTGAAACCTGACCCAGGTTATCCTTCCCTGAAAATGAATGAACGAGATTGCATTCTTTTCCAAAGCAATATCGTCTTGTCAACACTAAAAACTGGTTGAGGGGGAAAGGAGCCACTTTCAATCACAAGTTGGAGTTCATCAGAAAATGTTGCGGTGACTGCGCTATCAACACTTGCATATTCACCTGATATCGCCGCACTGAAAATACCTGCTTGCCGTTTAAATGCTGGAACCAACCGGAGCTTTCACTAAATGTCTCGGAGCGATTACCACTTTCGTCTTTTTGTACTGATTCTCTATGAACTTTCCGTATGTGTAGACCGCTTGGTTGAAGTTGGTGCGGCTGAGGTCACTGATGTTTTAACTTCGTCTTTATTCAGAATAAGGCATCGTACGTTTAAACTTCCGCGCAATATCGCTTTGACGCTCTCCATTTTCAAAGCAATTGACCTCTTTCAATTCCTCTTCTAGGTTTATAGTTTTTTTGATAAATTCTTGATTTTTCTACACGCATTCCTATTTTTTGCTATATTCTCTTGGTTTTTACTCTGTATGGCTCTATCTAAATCACCTTCCACTGCTGAACTGTATTCCTGAGACGCAGAAGGCCTAAGACTGCGGGGAGGGAACGAAGCCATTGTGTTTGAGACTCTATAGCGGACCCTTTTATGTGTTGATGCTATTCATGCGCAACTCGGCCACCACTCCATTTCTCCCCCGTGAATACCGATGACCTTGAAGGCTTTAGCGTAGACGCTCTACAAGTCAATCGCCCGATAACCTATGACGGCAAAAATACGTCTCAAACCGTATTGCTGAAAAAAAATCATTTCCACTAGCCCCACGCTTAATTAACGATCTTAATTATTTATTATCATTCTGTTAAGGAGACGAGATAAATTACTTCGGTAAGCCGGCTATCTGGACCCAATGACGAGTAATACTTTTGGCCATTGCACAGCAATAGATTTCGATTAAGCTTTGAGGCAAGCAATAACATTAATATGCGTAAAATGATAGAAATTTCGTTTGTACTTCGCGCAAGTTCACGTTTTATCACGAGAGCGTTTAAGAGTTTTGATTAGGCTACACTGCGTTGCAATGTTTCCCCGAGGAACGTATTTGCGCTATATCGAAATTGCGCTAATCGAAATTGCGCTATACGAGACATGGGTGTACGCTTATTTACTTAGGCTAGAAAAAATCCGATAGAAAACAGAAAAATCTCCGAGCACGAAACACATCGTACCAACTGGAGTAAGAAATTGAGTCAGCAATGTAATTAAACATCGTAAATATCTTACAAAACTGTGATCAACTCTATTTAACTTCTTCCAGGGCTGCCGAGTTTTCTATGGCATTTTCGGAGTCTCATTTGTCACGTAAATTTGCTGTTGCTATTTGAAATTAGCTGTTGTTTACTTCTCAAGCACTCGTTTCTGCGACGTTGCCACTCACCCTTCGTGTCACTCGAGCGACCTATGTCGCACTCGGCCGACTTCGTCTCAAGCATACCGATCTGCGCTCGACTCGGGATACCACTCGACATCACCACTCTCTTCGTTGCCGAGCGCTCGGATAAGTCGAGCGGTTTCGAGCATAGACCCCCTGGGCTCTTTTCCTTAAAAAAATGAATAATTGCAGCCACTATGATGTTTACTTTGTAGATTAGACAGGCTTATTTTTAGCCTTCTCTTGGACAAAACTCTGTCCACTCGAGTGGACCCCTGCAAAGGAGGGAATAAAAATGAAGACCGTTTACTGTTCTCATCTGAGCAAATATGGATATCTCAAATAAATCAAAACCAATTGTAGTGGATCGGGTTGGTGTGGTGGCTAGAGTGTTGGCTTCCCACCCAGTGGGCCCGGGTTCAAATCCCGGCAGCGGCAGAGTATTTTCAGACTGCCCGATCCCTGCTTGAATGTTGTGTGGAGGACATTTCAAGCGCAACACTCCGTCCGTCGGATGGGACGTTAAGCCGTGGTCCCCTTGGTGCCTTTCGTTTAGAGCAGGCTAATGCCGACACCGGGTTTCTCTCCACCCTTCCTCACCTACCCTTCCTGCATGGCGCAAATGACTTCAGCTGTCGGTCGCCTCCTCCAAATACCATACCATACCAATTGTAGTGGGGAAATCTGCTCATCCCCATTGTTTTAAGGATGTTATAACACTCCCATGTGCTAATGGAACAAACAAAATGCGTGGATCTTGGCTGCTTTCCTCATGCAGTTGCTATGAGTGTTAGATGCTAGGATTGGTGGAAGTAATAAAGCATTACTATTAATTGACAATTGCCCAGTTCATCGGTCAATATTGCTTAGAAACATAAAAATTGTGTTTTCGTCACCTTACTCAACGAGTGTTCTTCAAACATTAGACCAAGATGTAATTATGTTGTTCTAACAAAATTTCTGTAGTTTACTGTTGAATTACCTGATTGCACGAGTACCTGGATGCAATCTAAAAGAATTAAAGTGGAATGTTATGAATGTCATGCAGTCAATATCAATAAGCTGAAAAAAAATTCCTCCAGAGCATATATCAGCATGTTTCCAGCTTGCCAAATTTATATGAGAGGAGAGCGGCAAACCCATAGATGTGTCGGAGGAGGTGCATAGGGAAAATGATGAGCCTGATGGTTGGGTAGACATTCAACAAAATTTTGCCCCATCTGACTTGAAGATTATATAGGCACTGATGAATGTGGACTTGTTCTTCAAGTGTTTTGGAGGACAAGTTGTTTGCAGATGCAGTAGATGAAGAAATTTCTGAAAATCTATGCCTTAAGTGGTTGTAGTGTGATTTGCCAACTGATGATGAACATAAAATAATGATTCATATTTACTGAGCTAGTAATGAATATGAACTGGTTATGGAATATGTTATGGCAAATTTTTCTTTAGCAGTTTGATCTCTCTCTAAATAGCATTGTTTTGCAAAATAATTTTATGTTTGTTTAGGCAGTTTTTTTTTAGAGTCATTAGATGAAGCTTAATGATAATTGATCTATGGAGAAGTAACCAAGTCATTTTTACAGCCTATCTCTTTTTTAGCTTTTCTTTATTTATATCGTCTTTCATCCAGCAGTTGGAGAGTAATATGTATTTATTTTATTACTCTTTTCTGCATTATGCTGTGTACTTCAAATCTTGAAGTTTTATTGATGAAAATACCAAGTGTTTCCTATCACTATGCTGTTTTTGTTGTTTGTGTAAGTAAAATACAGTACACTCCCGACCATCCAGGTTAATGATGGGGAAAGGCGGCACAAATAATCGAAAAACATGGATAATCCAAACTTTAATTTAATTTCTTGTAGTTTTCATAATTTACGTAAATCAAACAATCTATTATTTAGAGATGGGTCGAATAGCAGATTTCTCGAACTCTAATATCGAATTCGAATATTAAATCATTGCTCGAATATTTGAATACCTTGAATTTCTAATACATACCTCGAATACTAGAGTTGCGCGTACATAAGTATATTAAACGTACGTTTATTCTTCTATTTCCTTGATGAATGTATAAATAAAAAGGTATCCCATGGAACCACGATGTATCGTTTTTCAAGGGGATGGACGAAAAAAAAACATGAACGCGGGAATGTTCGACTAGGTTGCCTATGCAGCAGGAAACCAGTACGCTTCCTGACCTACTTTATATAATATTTTTTCTCTGCCAGACATTGTACTTTAAATTAAAACTAATTGCTCTATCTTTTGAAGAAATATTTTCCCTCTTCAATAAAATATTCATAAGAACTTTATGCCTTCAGGATTTTAAAAAAATGTTTCAATGAAATTCTGTTTTAAACCGTTGACAAATTCGGTCCAAAAACTCAACGCCTTCGTTCAACTGTACTATCTTGAAAACTGCCACCTATTCTGCTCGTGAGACTTCAAGAAGGGTCAGCTACTTAAGCTTGAGATATGGTATCTTCTAAGCTCACTGCTTTCTCTCCGTCTTCTTCTTGTGTCGTCACCTCAAGCCCCAAGTGCATTTGGTCCACCTCGCTAGTCCTAATCGTCTTAAGGGAAGGGACCATGTGCTTCGCTCTGCATTTGTTTTTTAAATTTATTTTCTGGACAGTAATCAACGAAGATAAGATTCCTTCTAAACAGTCAGCGTATACCACGACCCCTTCGAGATATTTCTTGTCTCTTGATGGAGCTTCGAAACGCGCTTCAGTCCACTAGAGTCATTCGTGCTGTGTGGTGTTCTTTCAGGCAATGTGTTGAAATTCTCATAGGGTGTACTTCCTGTGTGTGGTATTTTTATTTATAATTGGGGATTCTTTGAAATGGGAATAGTATTGAAAGGCAAAAAAGAGACTTGGAAGTCTGTTTGTGTGTTAGGCTATACTAAATTCATTGGTGGGGTGAATTTCAAGGACCTGTTATTGCATTCATACCTAATGGAAAGAAAATGCCATTACAAGTGGTGTATGAAGTTATTTAGGAGACTATTGAATGCCGCAGTCCTAAATTCATATGTTTTTCACATGAAAAACATGTATAAAAAATTGACTTATCATTTCGCGTGCCATTGGTTGAGGTAAAATTTTTGAAATATCCAACTTCATACAGACTGTTTGGACATGGCCGGCCATCACTCCTTACACAATTTACTACCAAGACTCACAGAAATACATTTCCTAAGGACAATTCCTGTGCCTGGGAAGAAATAAAAGTCTCAAAGGAGGTGTTCAGTTTGTGCCTAATATGGGAAATGAAGAGACTTCGTGTACTGGTGTGAAAAATGTGCAGTGGGATTATGTTTGGATTGCTTCAAATCATATCACACAAAGCCGATTTTCTAAGGTAAAATCATTTGAATATTCACATATTGACGTTTGAAACATTAGCACGTGATTACCTGTTTATTTTCAACGATACTGATCGAATATTATGAAAGATATAAAAAAATGAGTGATAGTATGCCAAAAAGGCAAAGTCATTTAAATCTCATCCGGCCGCTCGGATGGGATTTAATTAAATGCCTGCTGCGCTTGATGGGTCAAAGGATTAAAACAGGAATTTAGCTCACTTATGGAATATTTTCATTTTATGGAAACAATTTGGACATATAGTTGATTCAACTAACATCTCTCAAATATCTGATGGGGACACACCACCTCGCGAAAAAATGATTTCATGCCATCTCAGTATTTACACTGCTACGATTGATTTCTGTCTGATGTATACATTCTTATCTACCAAACATCATTTCAGCGGCATGCCCATCTGATACTCGGCTTCATCCAACTTCTTATTTTCAACAGGTAGCTTGCTTTACCCCCACTCCTACTGTCAAATGCTAGCAGACAATCCGAGGCGTTTTGCAATATACACGCGCTCTTCCACCAGATTTTCTTCTTCAATTAGGTAATTTCAGTCTATCTTTGGAAGTTCTCACGAGATAAGAAGATGAATTCAAATTGCTATCAGGGATAAACCAAATATCCTGAGAAAACATCCCTTCGCCTGTGGATGTAATAGTAGAGAATTATAGCAAAACTCATAAATTGTAACTTGATATATGTTTTCGGAACAAAATACCGCATCAACTTTTGAGAAGCTCAGCTGCGAGGATGTCGAGTTTCGCCAGAATGCTGAGTCTCCATCGTATTTTGACTTTTATTTCCTAGCGTAAAATGCTTAAATAAAGTCAGAAATATGTTGTGTTTGGTCTTAATCTTTTTTAAATTACGTGCACATTACTAATATTTCATTCTAATGAAGGTGTAATATCAATTGCCGAAAGTCATTGTTAGACAACTTTTGGGCTAATAGATGAGACTCATGCATAAGTTAACCTCCCGAAATGGGGAACTTCGAAACAGGAAGGCAGAAAAAGGTCAGTGGGGGAGAAAGAAGAAAGGGGGAAACACGATTCTATTGTTCTCCTGTAACTTGATATTTTCTTTTGAAGCTTTTAATTTATGGTCTTCATAATACAAACCCTGCGCGATCTGGGGCCTTTTGTTTGATTTCGGAGAGGAGGAAAGGGTCGGAGGAGAGGCCGAGGGCTGATGGATGCAGGGAACAGCAGATTTTGGGAATGGTGCTACGTAGTTACTATTCCACGGCACTGAGGTTCTCCTGGTGGGGGAAACCGGAGATTTTAGGATTTTTTCACCCAATCATTTTCGGTTCCCCATGTCGAACTCTATTCACTGCTCTAATCCACGAATTTGATGTAGTTCGTCAACTTGCCTAAAATGGCTCTGCATGCACTAAACGACTAGAGTTCTCTACATTCTTCCGAGACAACTACCAACGACGTGCGTGCGACAGTGTATGATGCGAAATTCAAAGTATTCGAGGTATTCGAGAGAGTACCTTTAGCATAATTATTCGAGATCTCAAATATGGAATACTTTCTAGTATTCAAGTATTCGAGTAATCACGGATACTATTCGCGCATCTCTACTATTATTAATTAAGCACATTTTCTATTATTTTACTGTGGTTTCTGAAAACCACATACCCCTGGCTGCGAGGTCACGGATTCAGAAAAGTGGTTTGCACGAATGCTTCAAAACCACTGTGCCATGTTGGAAACCACTCTGACAGGCGCAATGACGAGTAGCCACGTCTCGCACAAGTTTTCCAGGACACAACTGCTGCCGGATGCAGATCCGTAACCACTGAGCCGATCCTGCACCGAAATGTTTGGAAAAGAAAAGCACGGAACTCCCCTGAAGGCAACGGGCACGCAATTACGCCGTGCAGTAGTGGTTATAGGGGGCCAGGACTTACGAAAATTGTCTACGCAGGTGTGTCCCTTGCTATGACTCACGCTATCTGTACTTCCACTTCCCTTGCTGCTTTCACTTTTACTATTCCCTTCCTCTCCAGTTTGGCCTCGACTGCTAATGGCGTAAACATGCCCGAATGTGACGAAATCTCCGGTTCCCTACCGCCGTATTCCACTGCATGTGAGACCATGGCAATAATTGCACATTTGCGATATAAAATATACAATTAAAGATGGTAGGTAACATTTCTCTGAATTTATGAATGATTAACCATTGAAGAATCTATTAAAATTAATTGAGAACTTTTTTCATGCCTTTGATCATCGTCTAAAATGCTAGAGCAGGCATCCAAGTAAAGTTGAAACATTCCTTATCAGCAACTAGATAAAATAATTTCCTTCGAAGAAGAGGATTCTAATGGTTAGAGGTTAAATTCAAAGTGGGAAGAGGTTAAATTCAAAGTGTGTCGCAGCACCAAAACACTATCATGATTCACACCACCTGATTCAGTTAACCTGCTTAACCTTATAATTATTTTTTTTAACACATTGTTGAATTTATTTTAAAAGGTAATTATCGTCAACATGGGAAATAAAAATTACCAATACATTTTTGTGATTTCACAAAGCATAATATAACTTAATTATTTTCTTGAAATATTGAGGGGGCTCCGCCCCCCCAAACGAATCCTTGAGGGGGCTCGGGCCCCCTCAGGCTCCATGGAGTCGGCACCACTGATCACCCGATGATGACGTCTTACTTTGAAACCATGGTCGTGTAAATGTGTGAATAAATATTTCATGTGAAAGCACAAAGTTTCTTCTTTTTAATTTTGAAAGCTGATATCAAATTATCATCTTTTAAAGTAAACAGGTCATCAAGTTCCTCGATTCCCTGTTGTGTTCTACCTTTCCTCCCTCACGCCACTCTCACTTTCATACTTAAGATTATAAATTAATAAATATTAAATAATTATTATTAATAAATTCCCCCTTCTCACTGTGTTTGCTTCTGTGACAGCAGCCTTTGTCAAGTCTTAAAAATGTCTGCATTTTGTTTGTGCAAAAGGTTTTACTAAATTTTGCTCCCTCTTAAAGGTTTCCCTGCATCAGGAAATCCATTCAAGTACATGAAAAGGTTGTATTATGGTGAGTCACCTATAGTACTGATCTCTACTTCTGCACCCCAATGAGCTAGTTTTTGTGGCCATTGTATTTATAATAGGAGTCTTTTAGAAGTAAATTTGATTCCAAACGCTACTTTTAACTTATCTGCTAAACAGCTAGAACATCATATTAGACCTTGAGTTGAGAAATTGAGTAATTATAGAAAGGGTGCATTCAGGGTAGAAGTCGGCATCAAAGTTAGCAGCAAATTTTTAGCATTAGCATTACTATAATACTTCAAGTTATGAATGAAGAGGCCTAGTTTTGGTATTTGATGCAAAATATTATGGTACCATTGAATTGGAGAAGTAAAATGCATTACTAACAAAAAATACCTTTAGATGTGATGACAGATGAAAGTTAGACACATGAAAAAACAAGTCACCTATGTAGTTTGTGAAAGCCTTTGGCTAACTTACATGGCTGTCTTTCTCAACCAATCTCAGGCAATTGAAGTGTGAAAAGTATTAGGAGGGAAAATATATGAGGAGGAAGGGAGGAGATTTTCCTTTCCTTTATTACTTCTTCAAATGCTTTAACTCTGCATTTATGTCTGCCTGTATTTACCTATTCTGTATCTCTTGGACACTATAATGTCTCTCTAATATTTGATCTTTTTTCTGAACAAAAATTAATTTTACTCCTTGAAAAACGTTTTAAAATATTCTTATGCCCAAAGCACCTGACTGGCTCTGATGGGACGTGACACTCTGATGGAAGAGCATCTAAGAGATTGTTATGGTATTTAACACAATTTGTTAAGCAAAATACGTACGTATTGGTGCTTTCCATCCTGCCTTGTTTTAATTATGATGATTCATTAGAAATGTTCCTGTAAGCAAAGGAGTTTAGATCTGTAAGTCCACGAAGCAAAAAGTTGATGATATTCTTGTTTTTATTGCAGCTATGAATGCTAGTACATAATGCTAAACTTTAATGAGCTCTGTCACACCAGGTTGTAACACTTGTGAACATCGATCACTGGCTTTATACTGCTGGGATCCAGCAATGTGGCCCGGCTTCAGCCCATCTCTCCTTCCTTCTAAAAATAGAAAATTTCCACACACTGTCTTTTCTATCCAAGCTTCCCTTGCCCTCTGACTTTCATGCCGTAATAGGGTGGTTTCCTATTATTTTTTTATTGCCTAAATCGAAAGATTATTACTCCTGGAGTACGTATTTCACGCTTTTAGATTTTTAAATGACGATATCTATTTTTCGCGATTAAATGAAAAGTGAAAATTTTCAAGCACGCGAAAATGCGACGTGTAAGTATGAATGCCGGGAAATCTCTCCGTGTGCCGTATTTCTGGTTCCCGCTGCCGCACTGTGAGGTGACCTTGAGGCGAGTTGAGCGCTGATACGACGCAGGCTGCTAGCGGGTAGATGAGTTCCCTGCTGGCTGGTAGCGCTTGGCTTAAATAAGGATTATTAATACCTTATCAAATGAAGAAAACTTTCCGGCCTTAGCAAGTTTTAATAAGTGATTATTAAGACATGTTTCCCTGAGCTCTGCACCTCATGCATGCATTGGTAACCTCAGACGATGTATAACTCCTATCTTCTCGTATAGAAACTAGGTCCCTGTGATGTCACGTGGAGTGGCATCGCATGGGTGCCAATCTGGCCCTTTTCAAATGAGGATAAAAATGGACCATTGCCATTCGTCTAAACCGGTATTTCTAAAACGAAATAATTTGTATATTATGAATACAGTAATGGTGGGTAACGAATCGCAATCAATGCCTTTCATTTTTTTTGATGAAGGAAACTACCCTATTGTTCTAATTCGCTCAATTGATTGTACTCCGTGTTTTCAGGGAAGAAATAGTTGATAAGGGTTCCTACTTCCATTCCAATAGTGTTTTTTATATGACTAAACTTTCTTTGGTCTGGTTCCTACCCTTCGACCTATCTGCTATGAGTGGCCCCACTGGCAGTTATTGAGAATTAATCCCACCAGTCCAGCTCTAGGGGTTATTGGAATGTGCAAGCCTTTCCATCCGCAGCAAGGTTGTAGCCCATTGAAGGGAAAACTAGCATAACTTTATCATATTACACAATGCATCTTTAGGAGCACAAAGTGGGAAATGTTGGTAATTATCTCATAGCTACCAAAATTAATCGCTTAATGTATGTTGTCAATGGACATAAATCATACTTAAGGTATGTACAAAAAAATAGCCATACCTATATCTGAAATATTACAAATCATATCTTTTGATTATTTATTTCATTAATTGAATTACCAATACATATGTTTATTATAAATTTCCAAAGGGGATTGTTCGTATAAAGTTGGTAAAAAGGATGCATTTGATGTTTAGAAATTTTCAGACTTTCACGACTCATTTGAGTCAGTTTTTGCCAGTGAAATTATTGTAATCTAGCTTGCTGAATATCATACTAAATTCCGTGATATGCTTTAAATCATTTAATTTGAACAGCACAGTGATAAAACAGTATTTAGTAAGAAAAAATGGCTTTTGATTTGATATAGAGATTGTGATCAAATGGCCACTAGCCATGCTTGTGGTTAGGGTGTAACTCATGTTTTTCCAGTATTAAGCAAACTAATTCAAAACTAAAATATTTATCTGTAGTCCCTACTTATTAGTTTGCTTATTTGTTTGCTACAAATTTTTTTAATACATAAACTAGGAAATAATTCTCTACCATTTAAGTTCTGTGTGCTAGTAAAAGAAAGCTTAGTGCAGTTGCAGAGATAACTTATTAGTGGACTGCTAAGGCAGATAATTATTTTTAAATGCAAGTGTAACATCTTCATTTGCCTTTTGTGTAATTTATTGTTTATCTTTTTTTTCTCTTAGGTTTACTCGACTGGTGGTGAAGAAAACAGCAAGGATGCCATACGTGAAATATGCTTGCAGTCTGGGGCTCAAGTTCACTTGGGAATTGTGCATACCAAATCATCAAAATCTAAACTTATTGACCATGAGGAGGAGCTTCTATCAATAGAAGTGAGTTCAATAATTCTCTTCCATTACAAATAATTGTTTTAATATTTGCTGTTGCTAGTTGGAGTAATATTAAGTTTCTTTTGACGTAGCATTGTAGGTATTTTAATCATGTGGCTATTGATTGGTATTTTAATAATATGGCATAATAAGATGATGTCTCCATGTTCCTGGGTTTCACCGCATGGATTTTCTTTGTGACGACAATTTCGACAGATCGACCTGAAGACGCCGGTTGGAATACCGGCGAAACTGTCGTCACAAAGAAAATCCACGCGGTGAAACCCAGGAACATGGAGACATCATCTAGACAACGCCGCGGAAAACTACGCATCAACTTCTATGGCATAATAAGTTAAATATAAAAAATTGTCAATGTTAATTGCATAAGTGCGAGTCTTGTGTAACATGTATAGTTAATTATGTATCCTGATCTGGTCAGTTATTCTCATATTTGTTGGGAAAGTCTAAAATCCTCTTTACTCTTAAGTGGAGGGGAACTCTGTTGTACGACAACAGTTTTTTTTTCAACCTCCAATCGCCCAGCAAAAACACCATACAAGCGTCAGGCAGGTACTGAGCGGATAGAACAACTGTGCATCCTCTGCACTGCATGCTCAAGCCATTTCTAACAATCTCATTAACTACCCTGCCTCAATTGATTCTCCCACCAAGCATGCACTGCAGAGTGACAGCCATAAAACTTGCCAAATGGCTTTAGCATGGACATGTCTTGACCTTTATGCCGATGAAAGAGAGGTTTTTAATGCACTGTGGCTAGAGTGTGAAACAGTGTAAAACATTATGCCCATTCTAATGCAAAACAAAAGAGGAAGAACATGCTGACTTCCGACAGTGCTCTGATCTGTGACAGTGCCCGTCATCTCAGCACTGATTCAGCCCAACCGCTCCTTGGGTAATTTCAATGGGACATTTTCGATCTCCCACCATGCAATACCAACCTAGTGATTTATGACTTCCATATTTATGCTGAATTGAAGATGTGGCTAGGAAGGGAAGAGTTTTCAAACGAACGATAAGCTTCAGGACAAAGGCAAAATTCATTGGAAATCATGGACGGCAACATCCTATGAAGGAGGTATAGTTTGTAAAGCTTGTCCACAGGCACGACCAATTCCTCAATCGCCGAGGCCATTATGTCGAAAGGACACCACAAGTGTGCTCAATATTTACCAATAAAATAATTTTTAATCAATCAGTTCGTCTTCTGTTCATGACCCATTGTAGGTTGAAAAAAAAACTGCCCTTGTAATAAGTGTGACATATAGCATGCATTGGAGTACATACAAGGAGTGATTGGCAGCATACCGTCAAAAGGAACATATTTTATGCAGAAAATGAAATAGGTATAGCAAGGTCAAGAAGTCCCTGTCATAGTTTTGGCCAGGTATTAAAAACATATATAGGGAGTGTTGCTCAATTGATTTATTAGTTGACTCTTGGGGCGGCCCATTTTATGTTAAAAATTTTAGGATAGGATCTGAGATGAGATCACTACAAACTTGCAGAAGACTAAAGAATCTGCAGGTTAAATGTAAAAAATGAACCTGGATGTACTTGGAATCAGCGAAATGGAATGGCACTAAGAGGGAGCTTTCTTCTGTATTCGAAAAACACTTATTAATGAGGATGAAGATCCCCATATTATTTTACCATAGGTTATTCTAGAGTGAAAGAGACCAAGATAAAAGATTTTTAAGACATTTAAGCTTAATGTATGTTTTATAACAGATGAAAGATAAAATATGGAATTCAGTTTTTTGCATAAGTGAGAAATATGCGCATCGTACTTAGGTGGGAGTCAAAGTAGATACATAGGAATTTATGCTGATGTACTGAGAATAAATCATTATTTATAAACTGAATGGAATAAGGTCTGAAGAGTTGGTCTTTGTTGAGTAAATAACTATTTGCGTTTTCTCACTATTTAAAATCAGGTCATTACTGTTACCAATTTGACATAAGTTGAATTATAAGTTTTCCTAGGTCTGGTAAATTGCACAAGAAATTGCTTGATGACAACATACTCATATCATTTGCAAACATTATACATTTATATACATGATACATAAACTTATTCGGAAGATCATTTATTAATATCAAAAACAGTACTGGGCCCAGCACTGACCCCTGTGGCACATCTTCACTTACTGTTTCAAATGAAGAGAGGTAAATTTTGCTATTCTTACAAAAGGCCACTCTCTGGTTTGTGATTGCAAGATATGTTTTTAGCCAATGCAATGCAACTCCTCTGATTCCCAATCCTTCACATTTTACAAATAATTTATTGTGTTGAATAGTATCAAGGGCCCTGCTTAAATCAAAGAATATGCCCATTAACTTGTGCTTTATAGTTATCTCTTCAATAATGTAAGCCACAGCTTCAAAGAGAGCTTGTTCAGTAGACCTTCCTTGACGGAAGCCATACAGATAAAAGGGCTAACAGGTTTTGCCTCTCAAGGTAGTCTGTAAGTCGTTTGCGGTACACATATTTGAATATTTTACCAAATGGAGGAGTAATTGAAGTTGGTCTACAATTGCACAGGTTATTTCTGTTGCCTTTGTTTTTATACTCTGGTACAACCTTAGACATTTTTAAGACATCAGGGTAAACACCATGAATCAGGGACTGATTAACCAGCAACAAGAGAGGGGCTAATATAGTCTCTGCAGTCATTAATTATATTGCCTGTTATATCTTGAATATCAGCAGCATTTTTTGTGGCAACCCTTGAAAGATAAGAGCATAAATCAGTCTCAGTACGAGGCCTCAGAAACGTAGACATACTTGACATGACATAGGATGTTGAAGCATCATTAACCCATTAATCCCCAGCGTTGCGTAAACGCAACATTATTGAATTGAAATTATTATAGAAAACCTTTGCTTTAGGATAATTTTTTCTCAGGGTTTCTGAATTCCTGAAATACCATTCGCTCTTTTTCAGTTATTTTTGGAAAAATATTCATTAAAATAATAATTTTTATTTTACTTCGAAATTTGCCTATTTAGAAGCGCTGAAGTACTACAAACTGTAAATATTTTTTTACAAAGATTTATTGTGCGATCTTGCTAGAGGTAATGTTTTCTCTTAGTTCTAAGCTTCTTTATTCATCATGTTTATTTTTGTCACGAACTTTCATCGCTACTGGCATAAATATGGTTGTTGTAAATAATGTTGCGTTTACGCAACGATGGGAATTCTCTGGTAGACCAGAGGGCTTGTCCCAAAGCATAACGAGAATCGTCAATATGGCTTTTAATCGGCAACATAGTCTTTTGGAGGCATTTTAGATGCATTTTTGGCACTCACAGGTTGTGAGTTTACATAGTAAAGGGTGAATGGTATCTTGAATTCCAACATGGCCATCGGTACGAATTTTACATGGAACACTCTGGTAATTCGTGGAGTCAAACTGTTGCGCGCACACGTGGAACCGATACAGGGCAATGTCATTCCCATGTCGTTGAGTCGAAGGATTACTAAGTAGACGTTAAATTCAGCTTCAGAGGTGAGAATGAGAGGGTGAGAAACGTATTAGTTGAAGCAGGATTGTGATGGAAGGTGGAGCGTTCCTCTAGTCACTCATTGGAATTTTCTCCGTGCAATCCTGAGTTACCTATTTTTTCTTCTATCGCTTAGGTGATGTAAGGCTAATAATCTATCTTCAGTTGGGTTCGTATCAGTAAAATTTTCCTCTGAAATGCATCTTTAATTCTCATCTAGTAATTATATCAATCATACCGCAGTAGTTTTTGCTCGGCTTTTTGCAAAATAATTTATTCAGGGGTTTCCTTCAGATTTAAAATTGAAGAAAAATTTATTCGATATTTCTACGCCTCAGACTCAGTATACTTTATAAGAAGCGTCAAGATGGTGACTGAAGAATATAAATTGACAGGAGAGGCGATTTATAATATTTTCTTAACTTTGGAACTACAATGGGGATTACATCTTCTCAGTATTTCGTATATTGCAGGAGGTGCTGCAAGGTAAATCATACTTTACTCAAGCAGTATCGAAAGAAAAATCGTCCAGTAAACGCGCACGCCCAGGTAAATGAAGCAGAGAACAAACAGTGGTTCATCTAAATGTGAAAAAATAGAATCTACCTCCGTAGGAGTCCCGAATTTCTGTGTTAAAAAGGGAATAGAAAGACTTATTACTCAGTGTGGAGGCCACTCACCAATTGAGCTCCGTCACTTATTTCTCAGTGGAAAATTAATTGAATTAATTTTGAGCTAGTCAATAATTACGCTTAGGAGATAAATAACCATTCATTTACTCAGAGTAAGGCAGATATTAAAAAATAATTGGAATGGTAATGTTGTCGGGGTATTATATATTACCACGCACTAAGTTGTACTGGACAAGCCATGAGGAGATGTCTGTTGCAATTGTGAGGCAATTTATGACGAGGATTTGGTTTGAAGAATTCAATAAATATCGACAGCTCTCCGATAATTCTCAACTACGCAAAGTGATACATTTTTGAAAGTTGGACTTTTTCTCAATAGTCTTAACCAAAATTCCATTCAGTTAGGAATTTTCCTAACAAATGGTCCCATAAATTCAGGTGGCACACAGCTAAAATTTTCATTCGTGGGGAACAATTGAGAGTAGGTTATACATTGTGGTGTCTGGCCTCATCTACAGGCTATCTATATGAATTTTTGCCATATGGAGAGGTGGAACTTGAAAGTGATATGCCTAGGATTTGTAAGTTCACTAGAAGAAATGGTTGTAATAAATTTACTGAATTTTTTTGTTAGTCTCCGAAAATTCTTGCCAAGTATTTTGATAATTTCTTCATCAGTTACAATCTATTAGTAACTCTTAAGTGCTAATTGTTATTTTTCAACGGGAAATCAAGAGGAAATCGAACGGAAAACTGCGCACTCATGTCTTCGATTTGACAAAAAAACCTAGCGGGGATTTCTACCATTCGTTTGACAGGTCAAAAAATATTCTCTTAGTGCGATGGCAGGATAACTCTGTCATCGCTGTTACTTTAAATTATGGGAATATGACATCCATAGTAAGGACGAAAAGATATTCCCGGAGATTCCCGTAGAAAATCGAAATATCATCAACGATTACAATCAGGGAATGGGAGGGGTAGATTTTCTCGATAATTATATTGTATGTTACCGTATCCACTTTATGAGCAAAAAATGGAGGTGGCCTCTATTCCAAAAAGGGGTTGACAGTGCAGTGGTGAATCCGTGGTGATTTTACACCAAAGTCACGGGCAAAGCAATTCCTCAGTTAGAATTTCGGTCCGAGATCGTAAAACTTTACTGAGACTAGAAATCGTTTCCAATACAATGGCTGATGACATTTGACATTAAAATCGGTGTCCATATGCGGGACACCTTAGGAAAAATAACATGTATGTGGGGTTAACAGCAGCATGCCCGTCAAGGGAGAATACGGCATTTCTTCCGCAGGCTACTCATAATTCCCGGCAAAGATGTCAAATTTCCTAATCAAGGATAATTATGTTTTTCAAAGCGCTACGTTTAATTCCGAGCAGCATATTATTGAACATTACATCAGAAAAGACGATGAAAAATAAAATATGCAACCTAAGTTTTCAAAATTTTTTTTTGCTTTTATTTACCGGAGTTTTCCCAGTGTTGCGTAAACGCAACATTATGCAAATCATATATTATGCTGAATATAATAATTTTGTCCGAAAATTTATCTTAATTAGTCCATAATTAACCGTAAAATACGAAATAACTGGAGTTAAAAGCCCTATGTGCAGTCTGGGGAATAATGGGTTAAGTATGGGATGATGTACAGTGGAACCCCGATCAATCGTTCCCGCATTGATCGTTTTCCCGCATTCATCGTTCACCGCTCCTATTCCCAAATTAATTTCCATAAAGACAATGTAATTTTTTCCCGCATCTATCGCTCCCCGAAGTATCGTTTTCCCGCGTTGATCATTTGAAGATCACGGTCCCGTCGTATAATTTTCCCGCATCCATCGTTTGACGAAAATGAGACTAAGTGTTTACGTGTAATTTTATTTTATTGTCGTCTAATTTCTATACACTATATCATTATCGATTATATAGATGATATGGTAATTCGAATGTCGATATCCCATTGTATCGATAATGGTCAAAATAAAACGTTAATTTGTAGGGTGGGGGATCAGCTCCCAGGGCACTTAGACCTATAGGTCCATTGTGCTATAATTTGTAGGGAGAAAATTAATTACTTTCCTTATTTCAACTGTAATTCAGTTGTATATAATGCGGGTTAGATTATTTAAGTGCGCCCAAAGGCGCTCTTAAATAATCTAACCCGCGCGGTATCCCGAGAAGATTTTTCTTTGTGTCAATATTTGCTTCATTATACATAATCTGTGAAAACACTATCCTAAAGAGTTTTAGTGTTAGTTGTGATCCTAGTTGGTTTATTAACTAAATATTTCAGGTTATAAGAATCTAAGATAAGTAGAAGTTGACGTTGTTGCTCACCATCAATTAAGAGGTTACTGTTCAGATCACCTGTCACTACAATTCTAGATATATGAGTAGTTAGGGAGAGTAACAAATTATCTAAATGTTCCAGGAAAGTAACAAAGCATCCCCGTGGAGACTTGCATGAATAATTTATCATTTATAATAATGGCATCAGGTTTTTTTTTGGGTTAGCTTTCTAATTATCTTAAGGTGCTAAAATATTTTTCAAATATTGAGGCGTAGTCAAACTAATATGAATGATGATAAATTTTGGATTATCTGTGTTTTCAAATCATTAATGCTGCCTCTCCCCACCATTAGCCTGGGTAATCACAAGTTTACTGTGAATAAGTATACATAATGTATACAATATATGAGGGAGTGAGAAGCCAAGGGGACACGTGATTTTTTTTTCAAAACAGAGTTAGTTACGGAAATTAGGCAAAGAAAATAGACCAGATCAACTAGATATTTAGTAGTGCATTTTATTTTCCACTCAATGTCTGTAAAACAACCGAGACTCACTCATATCCCTTGGTCTCAAAGTTGTTGTATACAGTAGAACCTCGTTAAAGCGAGTACGGGCTATAGCGACACCCCCGCTATTACGAGAGATAGCCGATGCACCGTCAATTGGCCCTATAATAAGCGTGTTAAAAAATTCGTTTTTACGAGACCCTTTCGGTATTGGCTCTCGCCATAGCGAGGGTTTCACCGCCGGAAGACTTTCATCAAGACTCCTTAACCTCTGTTATTGCTAGCGATCTGTTAGAAATGAAGTTAATGGAGTGGTCAGTCTCAAATTTATGTGGTAAACTGTCCTTCGATAAATATAATGATTGACAAAACAATGCATTGCATGATTTTTATTCAGTGCGGCGCTTATAAATTGTTTGAATAGTTAGTCGTTATTTGAATAAGGAAATTTAGTGATGCAAAAAAACATCGCCTTTCGTCTGGATTTATGCTTACGTTTATCGGATAGATGTTTATCTGTCGCCGCACCACTCCTGTTCCTGTATATCTGTTCGCAACAGGTATATTGGCTATTATTTGCTCCACCTCCGGTAAAGCGACAATTCGCTATAGCGAGTGTTTATTAGTGCACCGTGGGGTGTCGTTATATCGAGGTTGCACTGTATTTATTCTATCAATTTCTGTACCTAAATCTGTTCAGAAAAAATCACATTTACCCCTTGGCTTCTCACGCCCTCTTATACGTATTGCTCATTGGAAATTAATTTTATTTGGTGAATTCCAAGTTACTTAGAATGAGTTGTTATCTTCCCTTGCAAATACATATTAAGGTAAGCTCTGTTTCTTCAGAATTCATGTGCACATAACTGTGCAGTACTTTACTACAGAAATTTTGAGGTGAGCCTTTACAACCATTAAAAGAAAGCTTGGCTTATATATTTAGTTTACTGTCTACTATTCTATAAAGAAAATTATTTCATCGCCTTTTTCAATCCTTTGATGGAACAGAATTTCCATTCTATTTTATAAAATATGCAATCGGGGTAAAGGCTTTATCTGCCCATACTGAATAATGAAATTAATTTTTGGATGGTTTTAGGTCTTGACAGAATCCCCTGTGGTTGGTGGTGGACCTGGAAATTGGAAGTTGGATTTACCCGTAGCAAGAGTTGAAAGGAGGCATTTCGCTCTCCGAAGGCATCAAGGAGAACCTTGGTCTTTAATATCTGAGGTCACGGTGGAAAATGGTCATAAGGTTGTGACACTCAGAAGTGCTGTCCAGGTAATTTTTTTAGTTTTAATGGGAACAAAGCCAGCACGTTGAGATAAGATGAAAGGCAAAAATAAGGAAGGCGCTTATGAATTAGCAGGGTAGACTTTCCTTATTGTATTCTTACGGATAGGCTGAAAAACATCCTGAATTATGACAAAATGGAGGCCTATCTCTCAGCACTTCCATAGATGTTGTTATTATTCCATTGTTTTAGAGTATTCATTAAGGCCTTTATGTACTTACAAGAATAATGTTTCCATTCTTGGCACTTATGCATTAGGGGGAGAAATAAAATCATATAGCCATAATTTGAAAATCATTCACATTTATAAAATGATGGCAAAACCAGGGTTATAAGAAAGAAACATGTTTTCACATGTATGAATGATGATTTGGGATATAAAAATGGCGGAAAAAAAACTCAAATGCCAATAATTTATTAGGTAACGTGAACAAAGAGTAAAATTCATAAATGCCAACTTGTGTGGACCTTGAATGAATTCAGTTTGTTTCATGCCTGCAGCATCTAAGTTTTTCTATGTACGTAATTACATTTTTAATTTTTACCTATGCCTCACATCCTTATCCTACACAGTGGTGTTGTGGTTGGCATGTGCAGATATTGATCCCTGGGTTACTAGTTCGATTCTCCCCATACTATTTTTTCTTTCTATCATGAGGAAAAAGTGCGTGTATCATGCTTTGCATTTTTACCAGCAAGCTGCTTGAAGTTGTCAAAAAATTTTCTAGTTAAAGGAAAATCTGTTATCAGCTGTTCAGCTGTTATAAAGACTTGCTGAATTTCACTGGTAGGCTTTAAATTCATGTCAGGTAGAGCTCTTTACAGCATAGGATGTGTGGAATGCTGTTGTGCTGCCTTTGGCACTCATCCAACAGAAGTGACTTAAGTTAACCTGAGGATATTTGGTGGCGTTTTACACCTATTCTTCCTTAAAATCTTATTCTTGCCTTACATGAGTTCGTTAGCTTACAATAGCCTTCTCTTGTTTTTCTGTAAGAAGACAAGGAAACAGATAATTCTCTTACTTTATGCTATCTGGGAATGAATTGGTGCTCTTTTTGTATTCATGTATTTTGGGACTCAAGTGTTTGTGTTGACTGAAATGCGTTTGTGGAAAATTTTTATCTTCAGGACGATGAGAGTTTTAAACTACCTAGAAGTAGAGGAGAATTTGCCACTTTGACTCAAGTTTTCTGGTGTTTAATGGGCACTTTGTGTGTGCGAATGACTTCATCTCTGTGGCTGACCCCTTTCCTATATAATTACTCATTTTAATTGTGTGTGCCATTATTTTTTTAGCATTATTTATTAACATATTAATTTTTATTTGTAAATATTCAACTTCTTTGTGTCTTTGAGAGTTTTGAATGTATACTCTATATAACTTACTCATGTTATTACATAATACCTATTTTTATGACAATTTTTTTTTGTTCAGAATGTTGTGTATAAATTTATCTCAAGGTTATTAATGAGCTACGCGAACCTGTGGAAGTGTACTACATGACACCCCGTGGAAATGAAGTGGAGAGAATTGGTGGACCATTGGCTTCTAAAGATGTCCTTAACCTTCCTCTTCGTGCTGTTTACTCTCCTACTGCTGAACTTTTCTTCCGTGTTCAGAAGTAAGAAATATGCCTCTAGTATTTAGTTTTAATTTTCTGTTCCCATCCTTGTTTTCACCTTATTGGTAAATCCTGAGCAATGAGTACCATATTAACTTGTGCAAGAGATGCACCTTTTTTTCCATAAATTGCAGCCAAAAATGGGGGTATGTCTCCTACACAATTTTTTTTATGTCTGCCGGTAGCAAGTCCAAAGGAGAACTAAGTGGCCTTGGTTTTCAGCATGAGTTATTCAGTGAGTCAGTCATCCAAAAACCTAGGTCAAAACAAGTGGGAGGTAGGGGAGCTTCTCCCTAAGTGACATATTTTTATAGTGCTCCTGTTTGCATTTCTTACTCATAAGTAGCAGGCTGTCACGTCGATACCTCAGAGGTGAACATGGAGAAGATCACGTGGGGTTTTAACTAACCCTCGAGTGGGCACACTAAATATGCTGCCACAAGTGGGCATTCCACGGCATCTATACTTCAAAGAGTGATAGCATGTGAAAAAAAGATAAAAACGTAGTTTTGAAGTTCAAAAGCTGTTTAATAGTCAACTCTAGTCAATGTCTGTCTTGCCGAGTAATTTCCATTATGCTAAGGGACTGATTTTTCAAACATCATTTTCAGAAGCTACTACATATAAGGATTATTGGAATTGAAAATGATATTGGTGTTAAAACCTGCGGTTTCAAAAATTCAAATGAATGTATACATTGTTGGACTAAGTGGCAGATGGAAGAAATTGGAAATGATTATAATTGAAGAGCTCTTGCAAAATCTCTAATCTGGTGAATTTAACACCAAACATACAGCACAGAAACTGAACTTTTCAGAAATTTTCCATGGGCATGTCTACAGAAAGTTTTTTCCTATGCTTCCACTTAACATGAACATTTACCCCTTAAATTAGTGGTAGAGGGGACAGCATGTGGTCCCTTCGTCTTCTAAGCTACGAGGCTGCAAGCGAGGAAGCAGGGGACAAACACGTCCGATCTTGCATGTGACGTCATTGCTTTCAAAGCGAAGGCTGGCAAACTATGTGATACATGCAGTTTGTGTCGCCAGAAGTTTGCTGTCCATATCGTCATGTTTGAATGTGCTCGTACTATGCTTTTTTCTTTGAAAATAGTGCCGTTTGAACTACGTTGAATATTAGTAGCCTTGTTATAACTAGAAACATTCCGCATTAGCAATTCTGATGGAAATAATAAGAAATTAGAATGGTGAAGCTTCACACTAAAATGCAAATATCCTGGTGCTTTTGCGTCCAATTTAATTTTTTATAAAGATCGCTGAAAACATAGAAGTACCGAGAACTCATGTTTGGATAATCTGCAACATGAATAAACTGCAGCCGGGTAATCGGGAGTGTTCTGTACTTAGAGCAGTGAATAATGCCCCTCTGTGAAGCTGTAAGTGAAATCATCAGTTTGCCTGGGTCTCCTGGACATGTTTCAGACTACGGGAGAGCATTCACTTTCAGGGAATTTGAGGAGATGAGTGGTAGGAATGAGATGAGTTGCATTCAAAATGCAACCGCTGTGCACTGAGAGCAAACAGGCAGTTAGAGAGGTCAAACGCTGTACTAAATAATGCAATATCACATAAACCAAGAAATTTATTATAGGATAGGGTAATATTAACCTCATAATACATAGAGAGACTGAGGAAGAACTCTGTGAGATCAATGAAATTGTCTTCGGCAAAATGCTTTACCAATCTACTCTTAAACTTTTAGTGTTAAGGTAAACTATCAAATGTTCAAAATGCCTGTAAATAAGTAAAGTATTCCATTCATATTCTTGCTCAAGGTCATAATCTAGAACAGGGGTCTCCAATTTACTAGGCCACGAGGGCCACATTCCAAGTTCTGAATTGCCCTGTGGGCTGGATAGCAAATTTGCCGATGACTGAAGTATTCGATACCAACGTCTACTGAAGAATCCGGTGGTGTATTTCTTATTTATGAACAGTTGAAGGCGACTTTAACATACAGTACAGTGCTGCCATGCTCCTAGCGGCATCTCACAGAGTTAAACAGTCGAGAATCGCACGCTACTTGAAACGAGTGCGCGGGCCGGATGAAAGCCCTCCGCAGGCCGTAATTTGGAGACCCCTGATATAGGATATTACTCAAAAAAATATGATTGTGGAGCAATTATACTTTTGGAATAGATTGTCAAAGAATTTACATTTTCCTACTTCGTGTATTGGGGTTATTTCATGAATTAGTAATTAGAATTAGAATTTTTTTATTTGTCGACATGATACAATACACTAGTCACATACTAGGCAGGTATATAGGACGTATCAAGATTTCAAATATTAATTTAAATTATAATGTACACATCAAATTTAAAATGTTACATTGTGAGGTCTTACACATTAAAGACTCAAATATATACTCACTAATACTCTAGAAACACTTTTCGACAAGGTAAGTAAAGACCATTTTTTTAAAACACAGGTATTCTATCTTCACATTTTATACAGGAAGGCAATTGATGGTATAGTTTTGCGCACATTGCACGGGGTCCTTTGGTGGTATGGGTAAAATTTTTTGTGTAACATGTAAATCAGTACACTTTCTGGTGTTGTAGGAGTGTATACTATTATTTTGTGTGAAGTCACTTAAGTGTTCTTTTGAATAGATTACAGAATGATATATTTATACACAAGGCACAGTTGACAAATATTGATTTTTAAATATAGGTCTGCAGTGATCTTGATGATGTTGTTTAAACATTACCCCCAACAATTTCTTTTAAATAAAAAAAAATTGTGCAACTTAGGTGAGGAACCCCAGAGGATAACACCATATGATATCCTGGAGTTGAACAAACCATAGTACAGCATCTTCAATGCATTTAGACTGACTGTGTATTTGATCATATTCATCAGATAGAAAACAGTATTTAATTTTTTACATAAGAAGTCAATATGTGAATCCTATTTTAGGTATGAATCAACATAAATACCTAGGAATTTATGTTTTTAACCATGCAGAAATCAAAGTCATCATGTAAAAGAGAATGTCTACGTGAGAAAATTGAAACTTGTGTTTTTTCAGTACTTAGAACCAGGTTTTTGTTTGTACACTATTCAGTCATACTTTCTATTGATGGTTTTCTGGATCTTAGTACTTCATTCACGGTTTTGCAAGATGTTTGAGCACTCACATCATCAGCATATAAAATACGTTTATTGCATGGGTTTATCATCAGCTAATTGGGTAGGTCATTAATAAATATAAAAAATAACTGAGGACCTAGTACTGACCCTTGTGGTACACCTTTGTGAGGATGAATAATTAATGCCATTTTACCAAATGGCTACCCTCTGTTTTCGTCTAGTTAGGTAGGTTTTCAGACAATTTAATGATGCCTAGAGATAAGTATTTTAACAGTAAGAGTTCATGGTCCACAGAGTCTAAGGTTTTTCTCCTATCAAAAAATATCCAATTTTTCACAAAAAAGTTTTGGAGTGAGGATTGATGTCGCAGGGAAATAATGTATGAAGGAGCTTGTCAAATATTTCTTGGTTTTTATAAAATTATTTTCAATAAATGCTACTTTTGTTGGTTTTTATAGTATTCTCTTTATTTTATATAAGTTTTTCATGGTCCAACACAAATTGCAGGCGAAAATTAAAAGTATGTGCTACTTGAATCACAGTGCAAAATACAGAGGATTATTATATACATATTTTCATTGCAATGAACTGCAGTTTTTTAATTAATTGTTTTTAGCTTATTACACTTTCTTAAAATTTTATTCCAGATAAATAAATTATACCAATATTAGGTTAACATTACATGATCGTTCACAGAAATTGATACATCATCAGGGAAGGGTGAAGGGATTTTCACATTGGACATCAGTAGCCCATGTGTTCACCCAACCAGTGATTTTTGGCAATATTTTTATGCATGCTAATCAATCATTGTTTCGTACGTGTATCTTAAGTGGTCTTTCCTGATGCATTTTTTCATTGCAGATCCACCGTTTCAATTGTTCCTTTTGTTTGGAAAGAACTGCAGAAAACTCCAACATTTTCATCAATTTTACGTTGTGATCCCAAAGAAGGGGGAGCTGCTGTGTACCTTCAGGTATTTTTTCTTTTTTTTCTGTTTTGCTACTTCATTTTCCAAAAACTATCATTATGCTGTGACAACTGGATAATGCTGATTGCATGTAATATTTTCTTAGTGGTAAAAAAAGTATGGTGTCATTTGATTATGTATCAGGTAATGGCTAACCCATCTATCAGTTGTATGTGAGAGCATTTCAAAATTTAATATAAAACCCAGCACTTATTTTGGCAATTGACTCTATTGGTACTACTACAATGAGTGGAACATTCTTGTGGACAAAAACAGGCTTACTCTCCACAGGGCAACAGTTGGTAGTAATCTTGCTAGATATATTTTCCGGAAAGCAAATGGAAAATCAGGTGCATTTTGAAAGGAGCTGCACATCTTTCATGAGGATAAATTATTATGATTTTAAACTTTGAAATTTGTTTGCAAAATAGAATAACTGTTTACCTGGTAATTATTAACAATAATAAACTCTAAATTTCTCAAATCTGTTCAACCAGCCCTTATGTTGTCCCAGCTAGCACAGATTTGAACTTATCATTCGAGAAATCAGATATGTATTGTGGGGATATGCTTATCCTCCATGTGCAATATCCTTTTCTTCCATGATTTCAAGTGTTTGGGGGGGGTTGTCACAGTACCATATCGCCAAAATTGGCCGCATAGCGGCACTGACATCCTCCATTACAGTTAACGCCATCAGTGACTTCGTGTTTACATTTGTGTTGTAGTGTATAGTGGTGTTTATGAGTAAAAACCTTGATTTTTTTGTCCAGGCAATAATAGTTAAAGTGATAATGCGACCTAAGCATTGTTGTTGTGTGCCTGGGTTCCATGTAGGCTACGCCGGCACGCACAGGTGTATTAAGATTTTTCCAAGGTTATGTTTTCTGTCGCCCCAGCGAAATAACATCGAAATGAGCCGTTAAAAATCCTCTTGCACTAAAATTTTGGCTTCCAAGGTCATCCAAAAAAGATAATCGTATTTGCAGTATGGACGTCAGTCGATAAGTATTCAATACGATGGTATAAACAGCATGCATGGTCTCATTCCGCAGGCTAATCCCATATTTGCAGGATGAATTGTGTGGGGGGAAAAGTTGCTTACTCGCATCAAAACTGACCCAACTTGTTACTTAGTGGGTTTAAATAAAACATAGTTGGACCTTGAATAGCTATTAGCTTAACTCTGTCTGGTGGCAAGCATTTATTTTTGACAGAATGAGAGTTAGTGTGAATGCTCTTGGAGAATAGCTCGCATCATCAGTCGTCATGTAATCATTAAAGTCAAATTCAAAACGTGAAAGATAAGGTAGTTCATTTCAACTCAGGGATGGCTTATAACCATTATATCAAAGTACAAAAAGTGTCAGGTGTTTTTATCAGAAATGGGATGTAAATAATTCCGTGAAGACAAATCATGCGGCATGTAGGCAATGTTGCTTGTTGAAGAATTGTAGGCAATTCGGGCAAGGGAAAGAGTGTTACCATTTTTTAGCCAGTGTTTATTTGCAGGGAAATAAATGTTGGTGAAGCCTGGTCAGATATTTTTAGACCATAATAAATTATTTAATGACAGGCACTTTTGTTGATTCTTAAAACATTTATGACTTTTTATGTACATGTGATACCATGTCATCATAAGTATTTCGTAGCCAAGCAGTACATAATGGACGGTAAAAATGAAAGGTATCTGCAATTTGGATGATAGCTTTAAGGTATGCAGGTTTGTTATGTTTTTTCATTGAATTGAACTTCTAGTTTTAATTTAATGTTATCTTCATTTATAATTTTTTGCGTTTTACATTAATTTTATCAAGGAGGAATAAAACATTCCTCTGATAGGTTACTTTTTGTGATCGGTCAGGGATTAGTCAGGAAATTAAAACTTGAATATCACTAGCCACCCTGTATATAGATATCGGAACTGACTAAGAATACCATTTTCCACAGCCTTGAAGATATTATAGAAGTGCTCTAACAGAATGTTAGCCAACCTGAAGACTCACGACCCAGTGTAAAACCCAAGAGGAATAAACTCAATCTCTCTGCTGGGAAAGCCTGATGTTGTTCGACAATTTTGGATATTTTTTCTGTCAAGTGAATTAGGAAAGTGTGTGCAAAAAGTTTATGAAAACCATTGGCTTCATTTTAACTTGATGGCCAAGCTAAAAACTGTATAAATTGAGGGAATGTTTAGCCTCTAAGTAATGAATTTTTAATTTACTAGTTAGTGTGTCCCTTACATATTCTTAAATAGCAAAATTACTGCATGTTATTTAATTTTTTTTGTAGGTTGTTGGAGAAACTGATAGAATCCCTCATGGCAAGAGTGGCAAACATACACTTGCCAGTATTTGTCATCGTGTTTATCTCCGACCCATTGTAATAATGAGGAATCTCTTGCCTATTGATATTACAGTAACTCAATATGGTGTCTTTGGAGATCACAACCTTAAGGCTGGTGATGATCTGAACCTTCCATCATGTTGTCCTGGAGCATGCTCTCTTGTCATTAAGGTATGTTCTCATTTGATTTCTCACGTATGGCGATATTAATAGTGGACCTTACTTAGCAGTTTATTTCCAATTCACTACAAGAAGAAGGTACAGTGCACATGAACTTTGGTCTTAAAAAAGATGTAGAGTAGGAAGTGCCCTTGTGTTTTCCATCTACATATTTGGTAGAACTTGTTTTTTCTGGCAAGCACATGTCTATCTATAAAATGGTGTTATCTTTTTGTCGTATTCTTGTTTGATTACAAATATCTGTAGATATATTGTAACCTTGCCAGCTTTGTTAATTTTAAGTAGATACATATGTGTTTAAAAATGAAACGTTAATTACTCATATTTCGCTATAGCCATTGCCATGATAGTGACAGCTGACTGAATAAGGTCTTCATTCGTAGACCTCTGGTATCAACAGATGTGTCTTATATTCTTGGCACTTGAATCCAGCTGGTGATATTCAGTGAGTCCTCGTTTAACGTCACCTACCGTTCCTGAAAAATGTGACGATAAACGAAATGACGCTAATCGAAGCATAATATCCCTTAAAAACAATGTAAAAATTGAATATCGGTTCCTAGACCTCACAATTCCTATGCGAAAAAATTTTTGCGTATCATATCTGGGGTATTTTTTACGATGGGAATGCCAAACCATGGCATAAATACGAGTTCCTGTCTTCATCGACGACAATAGCAGCAGTGACGTAAATCCTTCTCCATTTTTGTATCTTCCCGCCTTTGCTTTTCGGCTTTGCGGTCCAATGAATGCTACCAGACGCTACAGACCGGGGATCCGGTCCATAGGCCCTACCCTCGCTACGAGAATTTCTTTTCGGACCGGTAAGGAGCGAAATCAAAATGAAATGAGCGAGGGCAGGCAATCTGGGATTATGAATTCGAAGAGATGGTTTTAATTGCGAATTGAGGCGGGCGGGCGTCGCCTGGGCATCATCATCACTGAAACATCGTCGCAGTAACAGGAACCAAAATTATTGTGAACATTGTTCTCTTGGACATTGTCGTGGAAATGTCTCTGATGCTAAAATTTGCCAAAACCGTAATCGCATTTAACAATATACACACTGTTTTACACTTTGAATAGACTGACCGTATTACCGCCCACAAAACAAACAACCTGTAACGCCTGCCACTTCGCCTTTTTTCTCGCGCGAAATTTAAAATACGTGACGTTATCGCGAAGCGAAGGGGCGATAAACGAATCACGGTCGTAAAATTTTCGTGACGTTATCGCGAAATGACGTTAAACGGGGTGACGTAGAACGAGGACTCACTGTATGTATATTTTCATTGTTACACAACTCATCAAAGAAAACACCACTGTATTAACTGATATATATGAACTGGTGTTGAGATGCTATTTTCAAAATATTAATGTACTTTAAACTATGAAAATGTTCCAGAATGCAGAGCAAAGCAAGGAAGGAAATTGAGGAATATGGGGAAACTTCCTTTTCATGTCTCTTGTTTATATCTACTCCAATGCAATCCCTTCAGTCATTTAATACAACATCCTAAATCCAACTCTGAGATTCATCTCACTCTCCTCCTGCTAACTTACAGTTCTGCCTATGGCCCCAGTGGTCTATAAACCCACCCCCAACATTTAACTTATCTGGATGTAGGAAGTGGGTGCAGGAAGGCTTAAAGTAGCTGCTAGCTCGGAAGCTTCTGAGTTTGAGAACTGCAAGTCAGCAAGGGCAGTTAAAGTACATTGTACAGTTTATTCTCTTTAAATTTGAGATCTCTTAGGACCCAAAAAACAAATTCAACTGATTGCTGATTTTTTTTTGCCGTATGCACTTGTGAATTATTCCTCTCGGTCTCTGCTATCATGAATGCTAGTGCACCATCCTAATGCCACTTAATCACGGAATGAATTGGTAGACCGCTTTTTCTGCCATATTATATAATTTCCATGGCATTTATTCTTTGACTGTGGTATTTTTAGTCTTGTTTTCTACCACCTAAACATCATTCAACTGTCAGATTTCATTCACACACTCTTTTGTTCTTCTATAATTAGTAGAGGTCCGTGAAAGTAGTTTTATTTTTTGCTAAAATTCGTTTTAAAACCATGTGATTTCGGTGTTAAAGAAAATCTTGGCGGTGTTATTATAATGCTACAATTTTCCCACGTTTACAGGCGTTTTATTATTTCATGCTACACGTTTCATGAATACTTATACTTTTATTAAGCATTATACATAACATTTAACACAATTTCGATTGTACAAAATTTCTGACAAAATTAATGAAAGAAATGGTTCAAGGTATATGAATGGTTCAAGTATGTAGTCTTGGTGAATACGATCGGCAAACAGCAAATTCCCACTACCTTATATGTGTATACTTCGAAGGCCATTCCAGAATTTTTGGATCGTCAAGTTTCTCTACACTAAATAAAGCCTTTAAAAATGCTTCAGTAGTAGCAACAACAAGCTCCTAGTTTGCTTTCTTTGACTGAGTGACTGTATGTTCAAATGATAGCTGTCGTTTTGCAGATCCCCTTTCTTTCGCACGTATATGTGTATCGCTACTGATGAGCTTTAGCTAAGTGTCACATCTTTCAAATTCAAATCTTTTATCGTAAACTTTGCACAGTAATATTCTGTCTTTCACATAAAATCCTTCTGAGCTGAACTCACTTGCCCTGGTATGAACATTATCACTAGCTTTTGGCATTTTTAAATTCCTATCCTTCGTTCGTTATTTCAAGCTGGAACTACAATAAAAAAACAGTCCAACCGTAAAATACAACCTGTCTTAATGGTGTTTTCAAAATGAGTGCTGGGTAGCTACAGTATAACCATAGTGCTGTATAACTTACAAATTGGCCAAAACATTTCATGTCATGGTTTCCCTTTCGATACCCCTCACCTAGGTGTTAGGGAAGGTAGGACAGCAGCTAGATACAACAAAATCGCTTAGTTTTGATTACAGCTGTTGCCAATCAGTTAGGAAAGGCAGTGGAAGAAACAAACTAAACAAAACATAACTGGATTCAAAGGAACTTGAAAAATTATTTCCCATTTATGGATCCTGAAACATCTAGAATGAGGCGCTTTCTCACCTGAAGAATTAGATATTAGATTTGGCCAATGTCGAAATGATTCTTTTTTGCATTGTAGCTCAGTGGAGAGCCGAATATCTGACGATCCATCTGCTAATAAGGAGAACCCCCTCTCCTCCTATCCTTTCTGTTCCTTCCTTCCCTTCCTCCACTGCTAGCACATCATGCTTCCAAATAACCATACGTGTCTATGGGTGTCTTTAAACGAATCGAATCGCGCAGTTGACCGCACGGCCGCCTGCCCATTTCAATCCGGCCAGGCACATGAAATACAGTCACTGCTACATTACGGCCGCTTTCTGACAAAACGACTTTTCGCCGGCCGCTGTTCACGTCACAACGCCGTGAAATTCAGGCCGCTTTCAGACGAGACGACTCTCTGCCACGCTGTGGGCCGTGCCGTGAACGGCGGCCTGGTCCCAGCCAGCGGCCGTGTTTAAGTCAACGAAATTGTTACATTAGACCCACACTCAAGGTTTTCCTGCAACAGGTTATCCAATAACGCTGTCTAATGCGTCGCGGTAAGTCACCGGAATTACTGCTCGGCATTGACGCGTACCGGGCGCATGAGCTTGTATTTCCCATCTTCCATGGCTGCGTTAAATTTCTTTCCGCACATTTTTAATTCATAATATCTAATTCTTCAGGTGAGAAAGCGCCTCACTCTAAATATTTCAGGATTGATACATGGGAATCAAAGAGAGAGGCTGTGATAAATTTAACGAAAAATTCTGGCGGAGAAATCACTTCGTTGCGTGATATTACGCAGATGCGTTATGCGCGAGACTAAAGGAGCCAATTGACCATGGAATCATAATGAGATAGAGAAAATGAACGTCAGCAGCGTTAAACAATGGATTATGACTCATTAGATATGATTTTTTTGCTAATCCTCCTAAAATTGCAAAAAACGCGAAATTTTGTTTTTATATACCGATTTCGCGTTATTTCGTGTTATTTCGCATTATTTTGCGATATTGCGTCTCGCAAAATTCACGGACTTCTAATAATTAGAGATGGGTCGAATAGCAGATTTCTCGAACTCTAATATTAAATCATTGCTCGAATATTCGAATACCTCGAATTTCGAATACCTCGAACACTAAACGGTGAATGCTGGAATGTTTGACTCGGTTGCATATGCAGCAGGCAACACAAGATATTGGGGAGTAATTTTGATTTCCTTTAAAGGATTCGAACAGGAATTTAGCTGATTAATGGAATATTTTCATTTTATGGCTGACAATCTGAGGCATTTTGCAAAATACAACCTCTTCTCCACCCGATTTTCTTCAATTATTTTCAGTCCATCTTTGGGAGTTCTCACGAGATAAGAAGATGAATTGGAATTGCTATCAGGGAGAAACCAAATATCCTGAGAAAATATCCCTTCGTCTGGGACTGTAACAATGAAGATTTATAGCACCACTCATAAATTGTAAATTTGATCCAAATATGCAGTCCATACGGGTGACTTGGGTCTCTAATTTGTTTATTTTTAAAAATATAGATTTGTCAGGAAAAAATAAACAAAAAACTAAGTGATCATATGCCAATAATTTTACATTTTAAGCAAGTCTTTTACTATAATTTTCAAAATTTCAAACATTAAAACATGATTTTGTACTAAGGTATTTTATATCATTCATTACGATAAAGTGAGGGTATTAATATAAAAATGTATTAAACTTCAACAAAAACATTATTATAATCACACAATTTAATTTTCAAACTTAAAATGACCCCGGCTTTCAAAGGTTTTCCCTAGATAGAACACAAAGAAATTGAGCTCTGTCAATGATATATATGTTTGGAAAAATAAATGTATCTTTATTAGAGATGGGTCGAATAGCAGATTTCTCGAACTCGAATATCGAATTCGAATATTAAATCATTGCTCGAATACTCGAATACCTCGAATTTCGAATACTAAACAATGAATGCTGGAATGTTTGACTCGGTTGCCTATGCAGCATGCAACACAAGATTTTGGGGAGTAATTTTGATTTCCTTTAAAGGATTCGAACAGGAATTTAGCTGATTAATGGAATATTTTAATTTTATGGAAACAATTGGGCATATAATTAATTCAACTATAATCGCTTTACCCCCACTCCTGCTGCCAAGTGCTAGCTGACAATCTGAGGCATTTTGTAAAATACAAGCTCTTCTCCACCGGATTTTCTTCAATTATTTTCAGTCCATCTTTTGGAGTTCTCACGAGATAAGAAGATGAATTGGAATTGCTATTAGGGAGAAACCAAATATCCTGAGAAAATATCCCTTCCGAGAAGCTCTGCTTCTCATATCGAGTCTCGCCAGAATGTCAAGTCTCCATCATATTTTGACATTTATTTCCTCGCGTAAAATGCTTAAATAAAGTCAGAAATGCATCGCGTTTGGTCTTGTTCTTTTTTAAATTACGAGCACATTACTAATATTTCAATACAACAAAGGTGTACTATCAATTGCCAAAAGTCATTGTTAGACACATTTTGGGCTAATAGGTGATTCATGCAGCAGTTGACCTCCAGAAACTGGAAACTTAGAAGCAGGTAGGCTGAAAAAGGTCAGTGGGTGAGAAAAGGGGGGGGGGCCCAAAATACATTTCTCTTGTTATCGTGTAACTTGATATTTTTTTCGAAGCTAAGGTCTTCGTAATATGATCCCTGCACGAGCTGGGACCTTTTTTTATTTCGGAGAAGAGGAAAGCCTCAGAGGGGGGCTAGTGCTGAATGGATGGGGATAGCGGATCTTGGATCGGATAAAATGCGCTAATGTGACTATCCCACGGTACTCATGCATCAGTTGACCTCCAGAAATGGGGAACTTCGAAGCAGGTACGCAGAAAAAGGTCAGTGGGTTAGAAAAGCGGGGCGTGAGACACGTCTTTATTGTTCTTGTGTAACTTGATATTTTTTTCGAAGCGAAGGTCTTCGTAATACGATCCCTGTGCCAGCGAGGACCTTTTTGTTTGATTTCGGAGAAGAGGAAAGCGTCTGAGTGGGTGAGGCGAGTGCTGAATGGAGGGGGATAGCAGATCGTGGGAAATGCGCCAATGTTACTATCCCACGGCACTGAGTTTCTCCTTATGGTAGTTTCATCTCCTGGAAAGATTCAAACTAAGTGCCTGTGCTTATTAGCCTTAATGACACATGATAAACACTTCGTCTCATTTATACGAAACCTGCACGAGCTGGGGCCTTTTGTTTGATTTCGAAGAGGAGGAAAGTGTCGGAGGAGGGGGCGAGGGCTGGAGGAGGATGGATGGAGGGGGAAGCGGATTTTTGGAATTGTGCCACGTAGTTACTATCCCACGGCACCGAGGTTTTCCTGGTGGGGGAAACCGGGGATTTTCAGCTTTTTCACCCAGATCAATTTAGGTTCCCCACGTCGAACTCTTTTCACCTCTCTAACCCGCGCATTTGATGTAGTTGGTCAACTTGCCTAAAACGGCGCTGCATGCACTAAAAGACTAGAGTTTTCTACATTTTTCCGAGTCAACTACCAACGACGTGCGTGCGACAGTGTACGACGCGAAATCCAAAGTATTCGAGGTAATCGAGGCAGTACTTTTCGTATAACTATTCGAGACCTCAAATATCGAATACGTTCTAGTATTCAAGGTATTCGAGTATTCACGGATACTATTCGCACATCTCTATCTATTATCCAATTAGTTATCTCTCTCTCTTGTGTATCCTGTCTCCCTCCACTTTTGTTTTACTGTTTATTTGGGGTTAGATTTTTGTTGTTCAATTATTGCTGATAATGATCTTTATATAATTCCTAGTTTCTCATTGTTAAAATGTTATTTTCAGTAAATTTGATTATTTCACTCAATTTACTATCTGGATGAGTTAAAGTTACATTAAATTTAAGCAGTAAGAATGGGAGGAGGGTAGCCGCTGCTTATATTGGAATGACTTGGTACAATGGAGTGACTTCGATATAACAATTATTCTTTGTTGAGATCAGGGTTGAGAGTGCACGAAATTACGTGAAGGTGGTGCAACTGGAATCAAAGGTCCCAGTAATGCATTCATAGAAGGAAGCTGATGAAGAAGTGCTTATGGTGCAATAACTTGACTGTTGATAAAATTAAAAAAGTATATTATTAGAATATGTGTTGAAATTGAATGAGGAAAGGCTCATAGGAGATTGAAGGGCATTTGCTATTTTTTCCCATTCATCACTCGATGTATATAGTGATTGTATACTTATGTAGTTAAATTGCTCACTGAAAAGAATGTGATGTAAAACGTAGAAATATTGTTATTCCGGAATGCTCCTGATCATGCATGTTTTGGATTATTGATCTTCCATCGTTAAATTTGCTTACTGACTTTTGTTATGTAATGTAAATGCTTTAATACTGACAATGTTATTTCTGTATCCTTCAGATTTCTGGTTACTTGGAAAGGGAATGGTCTTGTCAAGAAGGCATTATGCTTAACCATCCAGAAATATCAGTATGGAGATTTAAGTCCCATGATGCAATGAAAGAAGCAACCCTAGACCTCGGAGTCCATGCTGGAAAGTCAGGGGGAACATTGGAACTCAGTCTCTTTTCACCATGCTGGATGGTCAACAAAACTGGATATTTGTTGACGTATAGGGTAAGTCATGAAATCAATTCAGGGTCCAAAACCTCTCTTCTCTCACCTCACAAAACCTCACGAAGTCTCTCATTGGAAATAAACATTAGATGAATTCTCTTGCATTTTTTTTTCTTTATCATAATTTTTAAGGAACATGTAGGTACTTTTTCTTCCTAGTTCTCAATGAAGTCTTGCGGATGTAAATTTTGGTTACTGCTGTTTTTTTCTCTATGGGTAATGAAGCAGTTACCATCAAAATACCATATACTCATGTAAGAGGCTTTCCAGTGTAAGACGCACACCCCTCATTGTGTGTGTCTTCTTGATTGAAATTGTTGTCCTCTGTTTGGCTGTTCTATCTTGTTTGCTGTTCGCCAATATGATTGGGAATCACTTGATGAATTAAATATATTTTCCTAATTAATTTATGACCACTTCTTACTAACTTTGATATGCTTAATGGTTTTCATGAAAATCTATTGTGTTGTCTGCCAACCGTGAAGTAGAAATCCTGAGAAATATAGTACCGTATTCTCCGAATGTATAATACTAATTTTGAGACCTCTTTTTCGGGAAAAATTAAAAAAATATACTTGAATATAGCCTCCCTTTACTTACAATGTGCATTTTTAATATAGATAAAAAAGGGGGACTATATTCAGATGCATGCAGTAAATTGGAAATATTCCACTTAAGAAATATGGTAAGTCCTTGACAGACAAATAAGATTCATTCGGACTGTCATTTAAAATATTTCTACCCACTGAAGTTTAAGTCTAAATTTTCATTTGTGTGTTATTACCCAACAATGCTCGATGGATATGTACACTTTTATGCTTCACACCTGACATGTTAAAGAAACAGTTGCTTAACAGAGTGCAAATATAGAAACTACAACCTGAACACAAGTGTTTTTTGGAAACACACCATCTCACATATGACTAAACTGTATAGTACTTGGAGGTGAACTGTGCTGAAAATATTTCAAGGAAAAAGCTTGCCTTCGTTTTTAAGCATCAATGAAATAGCAAACACACAGCCAAAATGCAGCACAACATAAATGTACTCAGTCTTGTTAATTGCTCCAAGAATAAATAGTTGTAGGAAGGGTGGCATATTGTTGCCCACTGTTAAGTTCTCTTCCACTGATCAGCTGAGCGAGTTAACCTGTAATAAAATGCACCATTAGAAATTGTACCAATGTACCAATGTAAATAAATGCACCAGTAGAAATTATGCACCTAAAACAGTAGAATTCTAATATTGAAAACAGTGAGTACCCAAATATAATATGTTAATATCTATCATTCATACTTTGATATGCTTTCTATGAAATAGCATTGTCGAGTATGTGTTCCCAAAGGATAATGTGTATATAATATGATGATGTGGACAATAAGGAAATATGGTTTAGATTTGGTGCGGATAAGAATTTGTCATGCCTGTTAGAAACAAAGTTCTTGGCCTTGGCCTTCTATGTGCATTGGCAAAGAGTTCTTCCATGCAGCACTGCCGGACACATCAGCCTACTTCAAAGGTGCTTCATTTGAAAATTTGGGTATGATCTAAATTTTCAATTGGGTGTGAATGAATGTTCTTATGTCTGGAAGTTTGTAAGTTGAAGACTTAATGTACAGTAATCGTAGAAAATTGTTTCTGGTTCAGATTTTGTTTGGGCTATTTTCCTGGTCACCAAAAGTGAAATTCTTTGCCAAGGGAAATATCAGTTGTCATATGAATTTGTTTAGCTGCTTCCTAGGAGTTTTGGACTCTTGACTTTATTTCCATGAGAAGGTTTCATTGGAGGAACAAAAAAATTAGAGTTGGCTAAAATTATTTTTTTACTATAAATTAAATATCTACATAGTCACAGAACCTAAATTTATAATTTACCATAATTGCATAAATATTGATGTGAGGTGTGTTGTATTATTACTGATTTTTATTTGCTATTTTTTTCTCTTCGTTTATGACAGGCTGCTGATGACCAATCAAATATCCTGTACCATCCTCCTGATTTAAATAGCCCTATTTTATTTGCTACCAAAGGAAAAGCATTCTTTGGAAAGAAAAAGATATCTGTGCGCTTGGAAGATGGTGAATGGTCTTCTAACTTTTCCTTGGATGCAGTGGGGAGCTCAGGTGTCGTCTCATGTACCACATCACACCGTGTTCGTCAGGTAATGCTGCCATGAGAATGAGTGATTTGATACTTTTAGAGTTTGAATGTGGGTAGGTGAATTTTCTTTTGATTTTTATTATTATAATTGTAGTTGTTAATTTGCCCAGATATAATAATACATTCAGTATGTCTAGGATATAAGGCACATTACATTTATATCAATGAATATAACATATTATACAAAAAGCAATATTAATTCATTTAAGAATGTTTATTATTTAATTCTCTCAAACAATAAAACATTCTGGAGTGAAAAAACTTCTGTGAATTCTTCTTAAATGCTTCTTTGCTAACATAAGATTTGAGGACTGTACCAATATGAGGATGTACCTAGGAAAACATCAAGGCAAAGTTGTGGAGGCCAAGAATTTACTTTATTTTATATGAACTCCGTCGTGCCTGATTCAATTTTTCTGATTCACTTCATAAGAGTCCTCTTTGCTAGCCGAGATAGGAACCCCAATCTCCCGATTGCTAGACAGGTGTGCTAGCCAGTTACACCACCAAGCTATCCTCTCAAAGCGAGCTTCAGGATGTGTTTTACCTAAAGAAGTGTTGACGTCACAAGTCTGTGGCAGATGGGACAGAAGTTGTGCTTACTAAGTCATTGTTGGAGAAATAAACCCTTCTTAATTGCTATTCAGAGATGATGAATTTCAAGCCACTGCATGAAACAAGTGACTTTGTATGCAGTCACGAGCATAGGTGCAAATTTATATACTCAAAGGATGAAGATTCCCATGAAAAATATTTGGTTTAGCCTGGATTTTTATACTTCTTGTAGAATCTGGAATCTGTTTTCAGGTTTGAACTTTAATTCCTCTACCACGTATTTATGCGCTAGTTTTTCAATATCTATTTTTCTGTAGCATTTCCCTTTCTTATTTTTCTGAATTATTGTTCTTTGGGTCACGTTAACAAAAGCTAGTGTTTGGTCAGTCCCCCATTCTGCACCTCTAATACTTTTAGCATTAGTTATACAACTTTTGTGTCTTTGGTCTTCGTTTACGTGATCAATCTGGTTTTTGTGGCATTTTTTTGGGATAACCAAGTATATTTGTGGATGTCCTTACTTGGGAAACAAGTGATGCGAAACTTTATCCTTCCCACTCAGTATTTTTGCCTTGACGTGGCGGGTAGGCTTGAGTACTCCAGTGACCTTGAGAGCTATGCCGTCGGTAGCTAAGCTACTCGCAGGGCCTCCCTAGCCGGACAGGTCTTCAAGGTAGGAGCCCGACAAAGAGAGATACCATGGCCTTGTTGGTTGGGGTTGAGATCTGAGCTGACAACCCACCACTTAAAAAACAATAGTTGTGAATCACCAATAGAGAGCCTCTGAAACAGGAAAGGAAAAACAAGACTCAGCATTGATCAAAAGGACTACGATTTGTCACATGGAACACTAGGACATTAGCAGTACCTGTAGCTGCAAATGTTCTAGCAGAGGAGCTAGAGAAATACAGCATGGATGTGGTGGCACTACAAGAAACAAGATGGCCATGTGGTGGGAGAATAAACACCAACAAGTATTTAATCTACTTCAATGACTGTGAAGACAACATACCGTTTTTGCACGAATCTAAGACGACCCTCCCTTTTTTGGAACTCCACTAGGGAAAAAATTTTTTTCCTAATAACGATAAGAATAAACGATGAATGCGGGAAAACGACAAATGCGGGAATGTTTAGCTAGGTTGCCTATGTCCCAGGAAACACAGGATTTTTGGCGCGTAATTATGATATTCTGTAAAGGATCCAAACAAGATTTTAGCTAATTACAGGAATACTAGTACTTTATCGAGACACTTAGGTCATATTGTTTATATGGTCTGAAGACGAATAAAATTAAACTAGTGAAAATGGAACCTGACTTTATTAAACCCACACGGAAAACACTCGGTGGTTTGAAGTCAAGCCACCCTGGAAATTAGGGAACCACTCGTACGAGGTGAAGTTCGGAACTGATGCTATTGCATGCGGCGTACGCAGAGCATACTGCAGAGGGTGAAGCATGACCATATGACTGCGCCATGAAATTTTTTGTCCTAAAGATACCCATTCTTTTCTAGCGTAGCGACAGATGGGGAGATGAATTCGGATTGTTAGTAGGGAGAAACAAAATATCCTGAGAAGATATCCCGTCGTCAGTAACTCCGACAAGTGAGACTTATGGTATAACTTGTAAATTGATAACTGATAATAATCTGATATCCTGCTTTTGGAAAAAAATGCCTAATTAACTGCCGAGAAGCTCAGCTACGAGGATATCGAGTTTCGCCAAAATCACCATCGTATTTTTCCAACTTGTTCCTTGCTTAAAAATGCTTAAGTAACGTTAGAAATTTACCATGTATAATAAGAAATCATTTCCATAATCATGTAAGTGTTGAAAGGTTATAGAGTAACTGCAACTGAGCCCAATTACTACTTTGGTTGCAAATTAATCTCTGTATAATGCAAGTTTTAAACTATGAAATATTTTAGATCTAGTATATTTTATTCAAGATTTTGCCTTCTAATTTCATAGGAAGTGCTGATTACGCAGCGTCAATATTATTTTTATTTGAATTATTTGTTATGGATAATTTGAATTTTCCCCAATTTTATTTGTGGGGTAGGCATGTGTAAATATGTGAAATTAGTGGAAAGAAATGTGATGTAATTTTGATTTAGAGATGTAATATATGGTTTTGTTTTTTACTTTCATTTATTAACAGTTAGGTGTGCTAATCCAGTTGACTGGTTGCTCCCTTTCAAAACGAGTGACATTTATGCCTCGAGTTGTTCTGATGAACATAGCTAGCTATGATCTAGAATGTAGAGAAGATGGAAGAACTGCTGATCCTTGGGTGAAGATTCCCTCCAATGATTGCTGTGCATTTTGGCCTCATGATCAAAATGGAAAACTTGTTGTCCGTATATCTGGAACTAGGTTGCATACTGCTCCATTTCCCATTGATTTAGTCAACTCTACATTGCTAAGATTATCTAATAAGGTAAGATAGAGTGACAAGAATTTCTTCCATGTTTGTAATTTGATAACCGTTGATATTAATGATTATTATTTACATTCATTACAGTATGGAGGTGTGCAGGTTGAAACGCAAACCACAGAAGGTGCAACTTACATAACATTTAGTCCATATGTGCCTGGACATGCACCTGCTCTCATTATAAATAATCTTCAAAGGGTTGTGGAGTTTTGGGAAAAAGATAGAAATGATATATGGTATGTACTTAAATGTTTTTTTTAGGCTTAAAAGGTGGTTCAACATTCAAAAAAATACTTTTGTTAGTATTTTTGTGTCAGCAGAGAAATATAGTATGCATATGATACCCTGGGAGTTAGGTACAGTGAAACTTGCCTTTGTTGGATTATGTCACAACTAATATTGTTCTGGATAAGATATTTCTGCTCAACCCAGGGTTGAAAGTGATGTGCATTTAGTGTTCTTTGAATAATAGCATTATACATATCCATTTTAGGTTTCTTTGGGCTCTGATTACAGCTTTATAGTCAGCCAAATACATGAGAATTGGACTACAGGAGCTCTCTTTTATTGAGAAGCATTGCATTCCCCACAGTAGGGCAACACTGCTGAAGTCAACATATGTACTTTTATAGCTTAAATTCTTAATGAGATCTATTCTTCATTTTCCAGTCAAACTGAACTTAGTTTTCACTTCAATATCATGTTGCAATACATTTCACTCTCCCTCAGAGACCCAGGCTAAGTGACCATAAAAGGTAAATTGATTTTGCCATCTGCATCTTCCATGAACAATTCCTGAATTTTTCAGAGGTCTTTAATTTGATGTAGTAAAAAAATTACATCAAATCATCAGCAATAAAACAAAAACTGTTGTTGTGCAGACCATACTTTTCTATGTTTGAATATAATTGACTCTTCAATAAAAGTAAATGCCTTGGAAATTGCTCAGGTTGATCTGATGGGGTAGTTTTCTTCATCAAAGAAAACGAAAGGCATTGATTTTGATATGTTACCCATCATTAGTGTATTCATAATAAACAAATTATTTGGTTTTAGAAATCCTAGTTTAGACGAATGTTAATGGTCAATTTTAGCCTCATTTGAAAAAGGCCAGATTGGTGCCCATGCGAATCCGCTCCACGTGACGTCACAGGGACCCAGATTCTATACAAGTAGATAGGAGTTTTACATTGTCTGAGATTACCAATGCATGCATGAGGCACAGAGCTCAGGGAAACATCTCTTAATAATCACCTATTAAAATTGCCTAAGTGCAGGCGCGCACTAGCACAACCACGCCAGATCTCTGTCGCACACCATCCGACCAAAGCACAACCATGACCACACCCACGATAGCAAAACACGTTCACCGTTCACTTGCTCAGTCAGTATGGTCGGGTCTGAGTGAAGTTGGAGTCAGTGCGCAGCGTGCCATTAGAATGTGTGTAATTTCTGGCCACAATGACTGCTGAGTCAGGGACGACCAAATTCATAAATTTTGTTCGGACGACTCGGGTCTGACCAACGAGTCGCATGTGGCCTAGTGCGCGTCACTCCATTTGTTGCAATGCTAAAACTGGTCGTGTGCCACAGGTCGTGATCGTGGCCGTGGTCACACTAGTGCACGCCTGCCCTAAGGTCAGAAAGTTTACTTTTCTTGATAGGGTAATGCATAATCCTTATTTAAGCCAAGCACTACCTACTTGCTGGCAGCCTGCATCGTAGCAGCGCTCACAGCCTCGCCCCAAGGTCACCTCACACGGCGGCCGCGGGAACCAAAATGATGTCACATGGGCTTTTCCCAGCATTCATACTTAGCCGTCATGTTTTCGTATACTTGAAAATTTTCACCTTTTATTTAATCACGGAAAATAGATATCATCATTTAAAAATCTAAGAGCATGAAATGCGTTCTCCAGGAGTAATAATCTTTCGATTGAGACAATAAAAAAATAATAGGAAACCACCCTATTGTTAAAATCTCACAATTGTAAAAATATTTTTCATTCATTCAATTATTTAACTTTTTGTCTAACAGTGGCGGCTCCTTCAGTGAGTGCAGTGTCACTTAACCTACATTTTGACAGAATAAATGAAAATACCAGTTTTGGAATCATCAGGATTTAAATTCAGATTTTCACGACAAATGGTGTACACTCATGCTAAAACTTGATGCCCAATGCTCCCGTAGGGTGCTCAACTGTCCTATCAATCAGCAGTTTTGGAGTCACTTTTGCAGTTAAAGGTCTCTGCTCCTGTACTTCAGTTGCAGGCGAGGCAAGAAAGGAATTAGTAGAAATAAGCACGCTTGGCTTTGAAGGAGTCAGTTGCCATGGCAACTGTTTGGTGAAGTGTTTTTGTTGCACATAATTTGCACAGATACTTTCTCTAGCTTTGTCTGCGTGATTGTGATTTTACAGCCGCCTACGTTCTTCCATCGGCCACATTGGCTATAAAATAGTTTGTCTTTTCAGCCGCAACTTGCATTTACTCATGTCATAATTTATCTGTTAATTGAAAACTCAATGTACCACATAGATTCTACAGATGAATTGAAAGATTTTCCTTCTCCTCAGAAAAATGTGCATCTTCCATAGTTACATCAAATTATGGTTTTGCTAGTAGTTGCCCTAATGATAGCGTTGGATTTCCCTATCCCAGACCTTCCATCCCTATCCTCATCCCCGAGGCGTCCTTGGGCTCCTTATTGTGGCGGTGCTTCCTTCCTTTTTTTCCTTCCTCTCCACACCCAGTTTTGGTACTTGGTTCCATGTGCATTTTACCCTTCTAAGGACCTCATAGAATTAACCTAGAGTACAGTTATAAAATATATATGATAAAATTCTAATAATTCTATATCACCGTAAATCAAGTGAGAGATATACATACCCTTGATTTGAACAGGCTTTTTTTCCTTATGCCCAACGTCTTGTTATGCCTATTTGTACTGGTGCAGACCTATCAAACCCAGTTGCTCAACAACGATCATAGAAAATCACAAAAAATAGGGCTATTAAATGTGGAGGTGAAGTTTATCTCCAAAATAGTGATATCTCTCAGGATAATGCCAAATCTGTGATAGCTCAATTCATGCCTGACATCAAATACATACATACTTTGTCACTGAACATAGTATCTTTTTTGTAAAATAAAATTTGCCAAAGTAATCAATAGTCTTTAAAAGCACCTTTTACATTGTCACTCTGATAGTTTATTTTTAGGATATGCTAATAAAGAGGATATTTCTTTCACCAAAAATAGCACAGAGAGTAATTGGTGATGAAATCTTAGATGATTCTGCACTATCTCCCGTAATTTAGATTAAGTGTCCCTAGGTTGAATCACCCTAAAGCTTTAGTGGCAGTTGGCTAGTTTTTATTGAAGAAACATGATGACCTTACTGGTAGTTGTCAAAATAATTTCTGATGTAGAAAATATATATGTTTATGAAATGTACTCCTTTAATTGTCTATAGGAAAGAATTGTTGTTTATGCTTATTGTAAGATTACTATGTATCTTCTATAGCCAAGTATTGCAATGTTTACTTTATCAGGGCTGTGAAACCTGGAGAGGCATCTCTTTTTGCATGGTCTGATCCAGCTGGTGCTAGAATGTTATGCTGGAAGAACTCTGCCGGCAAAGTGATTACAGATAGTTTGCTGCAGGTAATATGTGATTCCATCTATTTTTGAATATTTTTTATGTATATAACCTATAAAAGACTCCTGTGTTAGTGATTTTGATTAACACATTCAATGCGGGCCCGATTTTCATGAAACTCATCAGAATCGGCCGATAAATTAAGAAAGAAAAATAGAGGTTTTTGCATCATTACTTCCATTCAAATACTGCTATTTACAAATGGCGCACACAGTTTGAAAGAGGAAAGCTTGCTGAAGGCCATGCACACGATCAAAAGTGGATATTAGTCACTTGCGGAGGCGGAGAAAGGGCTCCCAGCCCTACAGGGTGCCCTTTCTCCGCCTGACCGGGATGTCAATTGACGTGCTCCGTGCTGAATGTGTTAAATATTGCAAATAATAATCTAACTATATAATAAATCGATAGTTAGTCCCTCAGATTCAAGACCCTTGCACTTGCACCTTAAATCCATTTGCTTCCAAGGACCTGTTTTGATAGTAAAGTATGACTACGAAACATCTATGGGGGATTTCATCTCAAATCAGGCAGAGGGGTGTCAGGTGACCATCACCGATTTCTCTGAAATTTATATATGTGAAAGCAGTATCCTTGTGATGAATAACGATGACTTTATCTCTGCTCAGAACTGAACCGTCATAAAGTTACCGCCCCTTGAACATTGCAGTGTCAGGCCTCAGAGTAAAAAATGAAAAATCACATAAATGCTGATTACTAAGGAACCATGGCCCATAAAGCAGTGATTATTGTTTTATTTTGAAGAAAATTTATTTATGCACATTATGGCATAACTTGCAAGTCATTTGAAGCAATAATAAACTAATAGGACTTGTTTAAACAATAAAAATTAGTCATTATTTAACAATTTATTACTAAAAAAGGCCACCTTTTATTTTCTTTAAAATTTCTCAGCAAGTAGTTTAAATGTTCTGCTTTCAATTAAAAAAATAAAAAAAGGTAGTATTTTTATACTTTTTGTTTTAAGGCATGTCAAAGTTAGGCATGTTTACGACTATTTTACACCAAGATTGCATACCTTCAAGGGGGAAAAAAATGCAGTTTCCTTCGACTTAGCATTCATAACAGTGAAAAGTTCATATCTGAATGATTGGTTACATCTATTGACTGAAAGCAAGTCCAATCTTGTTTACTTCCATGGCATCCAATGTATGCAAACACCCACTGCTACTGGCTGGAAACGGTGAATGAGTCGCAATTTGCACAGAGTATTTTTCAATGGCAGTTCACATAAGTCTTTCTTCTACTTTGGGCCATGTGGAACATTTCGATGGACCATGTGGATGCATAAATGAGACACTAATGTCATTCTCTTCTAAAGACACTGCAGTGATTTTTGAAATCAGGTTTGACCAGGTTTTTCGGAAACACACAATGAAGTCATTCATGGTGAGATTTTGAGTACTGTACGTCATTACATATATCTGAATTTGTAAGTGTCACAGCCTGTTTGATTATGTGGATTACAGAGCGAGCTTTAGTTGTCCCGTGTCTGTTAACTACCAAGCATGAAACTGTTGACGCCATGTACAGGTGCTACTTTCACCTAATTATTTTTTTGTTAAATTGAGCTTGTTAACATGTGTAAAATGCAAGTTTCATATTAGGCAAGAATTTACTAACTTAACGAAAGTGATAAATGTCAAATGTGTACTTCATGGTAAAATAATGTCTCAAGGCCGTATCACACTAGCGACTGCGACCGCCGCTGCGACCGCGACTGCGGCTGCGACTGCACCCCACCACACATTGCGGTTGACGCCACGATCGCGCATGCGCACGTATGAACGTTTCTGCTTGTGGCATGTTTGTTTACGAAAGCCCAAAAAATAGATAGAGAGCAGCAATTGTTGAAAATATTCCTAAAATATGTTAAAACGTACTTCATTTTCATTCACCTGTGTACTCGGGTGCAATAGCCAATATACTGGGCTTCCATCTTCACTTTAAAAATCCGAAATTATCTCAGCGTTATCTTATAACCTTCTTGAACTTCTCTCGCTACGGTAACCAAAACAAACAAACACGTCTGCCTCAAGCGCGCGAGATTGAAATGGAGCTCTCTGATTGGCTGCGACTGCGACTCAGAAGAATAGCCGGTCGGCTATTCTTCGGAGTCGCAGTCGCAGCGTCGACTGCCTCGCTCTGATTGGTCGACGGGCCAGTCGCAGTCGCGGTCGCAGCCGCAGCGCCGGCCGCAGTCGCTAGTGTGATACGGCCTTCAGCAGTTTTTGAAGAAGCGAGAGTGAAATGTCTATGAGTGACCATGTTCAAATTTTATCATTCATTTCCACAAGTTAATCTAAACAACATAAATTGGCTGCTTTTCCAGTTTCAACCAAACATACGATTGACATATCATGCAGAGCTAAAAAAAACTCGGAATTTGGGGCAATGCTGATGTATACTGCTGGCATCCTCTTCCTCATAGTGCTCAATTTTACATTGTGCTTTCATTTTACTTGGATGATGATAAAGATTGTTCTTGTGTAACTCCTAATCAGCAATATGTGTTCACTGCCATTGAGAATCATTCAGACAAAACATTCATTCAGTGAAATTCATTGCCGAAGTTTAGGATTGAACCAAGAAAAGTGTTTATCATCACCATATTTGGAAAAAAGAAAGGGAAGCTATTCAAAAAGAGAAGTTGGTAACACTAATTGGTGTGGAGTTGGTGCTTCATTTCAACTTTTCCGAGAATTGGAGTGTGATTCTTCCAGATTAAGTACAACCGTATGACTGGCAAAAAGTACAGATATCAATATTAACCTGTGTGGAATATAATAACTAAGGTATGCAGGCACTTCAGATGATTTCTCACAGGACACTGCACATGCTTTTCTTAGGATGAATCAATAGAAGAACAATAGAGTAAAAAGATATCATATGGAGAAATAAATCATATATTTTAGAAAAGTCAGCCGCTAATTAAAAAAAACATTTCAGATATTTGACTTGGAGAAAAGTCTTAAACAGGAAGAAAGTCATTGGTGGTTGTTCAATGCAACAGGACATGAATAGGGTCCTTCTGATAGAGTTGCAAGAATTGGTCAAAAATTATGACACAAACTGAAACCTGAGATATTTCAATTGTGGCAAGTAAATTCAAACAAGTCCTTTGTACAACATGTGAGTATATCCTTGCCTAATATCAAACTTTTGCATTTTACACATGTTAAACTAGCCAAATAGGGTTCATTCCTTTCATTTTCCTTCATCAAAGAAAACGAAAGGCATTGATTGCGATTCGTTACCCACCTTAATTGTATTCATAATATACAAATTATTTGATTTATAGAAATCCCTGTTTAGACCAATGTTAATGGTTAATTTTAACCTCATTTGAAAAAGGATAGATTGGCACTGATGCGATGCCACTCCACATGACGTCACAGGGACCTAGATGCCATACGAGTGGATATGAGTTTTACATCATCTGAGATTACCAATGTATACATGAGGCACAGAGCTGCGGGAAACATCCCTTAAGAATCCCCTCTTAAAATTGCCTTTGGTCAGAGAATTTTCTTTGTTTGATAGGGTATTAATAATCCTTTTTTAAACCAAGCACTACCTGCTAGCAAGGAACTCTACGCTACCGCCATGCTCGGCAGCAAGCAGCCAGAGGTCACACGAGCTTTTCGCAGCATTCATACTTAGCCGTCGCGTTTTCGTACGCTTGAAGATTTTCACTTATCATTTAATCACAAAAAACACATATCATCATTTAAAAATCTAAAAGCGAGATATATGTACTCCAGGAGTAATAATATTTCGATTTAGGCAATGAACAATAATAGGAAACCACCCTATGTAGACAAAAAAATTATTGGGTGAAAGGTGCACCTATACATGGCATCAACAGTTTCATGTCTTGGTAGTTAACAGACACGGGACAACTAAAGCTCGCTCTGTAATCCACATAATCAAACAGGCTGTGACACTTACAAATTCAGATATATGTAATGACGTACAGTACTCAAAATCTCACCATGAATGACTTCATTGTGTGTTTCCGAAAAACCTGGTCAAACCTGATTTCAAAAATCACTGCAGTGTCTTTAGAAGAGAATGACATTAGTGTCTCATTTATGCATCCACATGGTCCATCGAAATGTTCCACATGGCCCAAAGTAGAAGAAAGACTTATGTGAACTGCCATTGAAAAATACTCTGTGCAAATTGCGACTCATTCACCGTTTCCAGCCAGTAGCAGTGGGTGTTTGCATACATTGGATGCCATGGAAGTAAACAAGATTGGACTTGCTTTCAGTCAATAGATGTAACCAATCATTCAGATATGAACTTTTCACTGTTATGAATGCTAAGTCGAAGGAAACTGCATTTTTTTCCCCCTTGAAGGTATGCAATCTTGGTGTAAAATAGTCGTAAACATGCCTAACTTTGACATGCCTTAAAACAAAAAGTATAAAAATACTACCTTTTTTTATTTTTTTAATTGAAAGCAGAACATTTAAACTACTTGCTGAGAAATTTTAAAGAAAATAAAAGGTGGCCTTTTTTAGTAATAAATTGTTAAATAATGACTAATTTTTATTGTTTAAACAAGTCCTATTAGTTTATTATTGCTTCAAATGACTTGCAAGTTATGCCATAATGTGCATAAATAAATTTTCTTCAAAATAAAACAATAATCACTGCTTTATGGGCCATGGTTCCTTAGTAATCAGCATTTATGTGATTTTTCATTTTTTACTCTGAGGCCTGACACTGCAATGTTCAAGGGGCGGTAACTTTATGACGGTTCAGTTCTGAGCAGAGATAAAGTCATCGTTATTCATCACAAGGATACTGCTTTCACATATATAAATTTCAGAGAAATCGGTGATGGTCACCTGACATGATTTTGCACTATCTGCCTGATTTGAGATGAAATGGCCCTATATGTACTCTGCTATAAGATATGAATTATTTTCAAAATGAAAAAATGATATGTGCAAGGCTACATTCTATTGCTCATTTATATGGGAAACAACGACCTACAATCCTCAGACAAGGACTGCAACACAATCAATCGTCTTCAGAATGGTTGCTGGCACAACGTCAAGCATGTTAACAGTGATTGAGCATGCTCTCTGTCTATTCCTTCCCATAAACAATATTTTCAGTGACTTTTTTTGCTCTATTCGAACCTCATATGGACACAATACTTAGGGGAAGTTGGACAAAACAGACTATGTACTTAACAAATTAATTGCCATGTCTCATAAACTAAGCAATTATACTCGGTGAATATTTACTGAACAAGTGCTTTATCTTTCTGATTGACGTCGGCGACAAGAAAACAAACTGTTAATCAACTGAAACAAAGATAATTTATATTTACTTGTTTATTTCAAATACCCTGTTTTATCAGACCGGTCTGATTTTTCAAACAATAAATATTTAGGTTAATCACAAAAAGTACATTTATATGGCTTGTCATAAACATCACCATCACCAGTGCACAATTCATGAGCCCATTCTTTACACTTACAGCACTTTATCCACCTTTCCTCTGGTAAGGAATTAGGATAAATTTCATTGCAGTAAATGCAAGAGGTGTTTCTGTCTTCTTCCTCTTGCTCTTCTGGCGATGACTCATGCTCTATAGCAGTTTTATTTGTCTTCTTTTTCCCGCCCTTTCTACGAGCCTTTGCAGACGTACTGGCAGAGGCAGTCTCAGGCATGGATTCCATCTGAAGTTTCCTTTTGCAATGCCTGTTCCTTCCTTGTTTTGAGTATAAAATAATTCTTATGTATTTACATATTTTTTTGAAATTGAAATTCTTTCTTTTAAGGAGGACTTGTCAGAATAGCTGTATTTCTTTTCCGTCTTCCTATGGTTCCTTCTCTTTTTTCTGCTCTCAGAACTGCATTTTTATCTTGTGGATAGACCTGAAACCCTGACGCTGAAGGTCTAGGTTACTTTGACTGAGTATATCCTGATGGAGATGGATAAGAAAACATTCTCTTTGGTGACTCTGAAGCAGATTGCAAGGAATAGAAAGTATTTCTCTCTAGTGGTGTCTCTGGGGTTTCATGTGGCGTGTCAGTGGTTTCAGTTAGTTTTTCTGTTGTGCCAGCAGGCTGAAAAATTCAATCAGAAAAGATATTTGAATCCAAAGAAAATATTCCAGTCTTATGGAAGTCATTTACCACAGCCTCAAAAGAAGCAGCTTTCCATACAGTCATGAAACTTGATTGTTTGCCATCATGCACCCTGGGTGAGACTGAAGCCACTTCCTTGCATCCTGAGAGTAGTAATTGCTCAATGGTGCCAGAAGTGTCACATCTAAGAGTTGCATCCGATTTGTGCAATGTGTTTTAAAGCATAAATATAGATAGGCATAATTTTCTCGAGCCATGTGAATCCAAGTCCAATGCTCTTGGTGTGTGTTGTGTGTCCATGGAAAAGCAGAGCACTGACTTTTCTTTGACTGGTTTTGAAAATTCAATGAAATGTGAAAACCTCTTGAGGAATATGTCCTCCTGCATCCATCCACTAGGGTGATATCATTCAAACTGCTACTCAAAATCAGTTGTATAAAACGAGGTACTACCCCATTCTGTCCAACATATTGTAACCTCTGGTCCAAAGGGCCTGCACCCACACCAACTTCGCCCCAAGAAGGTGGTTATTATTTTAAAAGGGGAAATATTATACAAATAACAAATCTCTGGTAGGTGTTGGGGCTGGCCCACGAAGGATATATGCATATGACTGCGATTAATAAGAGACAGCCACTTTAGATTATAGCAAAAAAATTTATTGAATCAACAAAATCGGCCAAATGGGCTGGACAAAACTTGACTTGAAATAAACAAATTAATTGAATAAACTGCCCTCTTCCATCTAGGGCAGAGAAAGGTATAAAAACCATGCCCAATAGTACACACGCGCCTACAGCACATTCACCAGGATAGGGAATTTCACTTCTGGGGGAACAGTAGGGGACAGTGGTATTTCCTCTGGGGGAACTGTAGGGGACAGTACTTACCACAGTCGGGTGATCACAGCTCCGTGTTGCCAGTTCCTCCTCCTCTAGTCTCCTTCCCTCTCCTCTGCTTCCACTTTTTTTCACCGCGTTTTCCCTTTTGTACACTTTTCACTTCCTTTTCTTTTCCGTCTCCCCCTTCACTCGCACGCCTGTCCCTTTTATACCCTCCCTCAGATTCGGCTGCATGCGGAACTCAAAATTGGATGTGAATTCTGACTCATCGGAATTCGACAGTGCCCGCGAATTTAAAAAAAATAAAATAATGTGCGTGTGCACTAAGAAGTAGTGGCTATCCGTTACAATATAAGTACCCTGTGTTATCCAGCCATGCCATTTTACAAAGCAGATGAACCTCAACAGAAAAGTAGCGGAATATTCATATTGAAACATACATCATTACATGGAGAAAAAGATGCTCAATTTTCACCAAACTTGCTTTGTAACTTTCAAATGAAGGTTTTCAAGATATATATACTCATTTGAAAGCAAAAAATTACATCATGATGCTCTAAAAAATATTTTTTGCGCAGATAACACACACATGCACAAAGCGAATAGCTTTTACTCTCAGGATGGTGGGGAGAAACTCATGAAGATTATAGAGTGCTGAACATAAGAAGTCAGCCCATACGAGGGTAGCCTTTTAAGTGTTGGGAATGGAGAAAACTATTAGAGGTACAATAAGGCAATTTTTAAAATTGTTTTTCAAAGTCTCCATGATAGTCAATGCACTTTTGCATTTGAAGGAACCAGTTGTTATAACATTTATTCCATTCCAAAGTAGGGGTAGTCAAAATGACTCTGTTTTGTAGGCATCAACCACTTCTTCAGACATCTGGAAGCACTTTCCCTGTAGCATATTCTTGATTCTGGGGAATGTGAAAAAAATCATTGGGGATTAAGTCCGGGCTGTATGGAGGATGATCAAGAATTTTGACATTTTGCTGCTATTCCTAAAACGACTTTATGATATAACTTGAGTGGTGTGTGAGCTTGCGTTGTCATGATGGAGCGTAATGCATTGATTTGGGTTATCTTTCTGAAGCTCGGTGATCAGTTCCGGCAAGCAAATGGTCGTATACCATTAAGCAGTAACTGTTCTTCGATTTTCAAGAGCAGTCGTCGCTACATGCCCTGATTTGGCTACCAACTATGCGACCATTTTCTTGGAAATGCTGCGAGGGCGAACGACTTTTGTCTTTTTCCAGCATCAACAAGAGATTGTCACTGATGTAGAATTAGTTTCGACTTTATCCATGTTGATACTCATTTTGATCAACTGATCAAGGCATCTACAATCATTACTGACTGCATCTCCCTAAGCACAGCAGAACCTCCTTTGTGCCACCACTCAGCCTCCACACTTCATACAGAGTGGTTGTCTTCTTTCAGAAGGAGATGAGCCGGTCGCTACATGAAGAAGGCATACCTATGTAATAATAATAATACTGTAATGTATGCAAAGGTTAGGTTTTGTGGTTTGTGGCAGTTCGGTTGTTACTCCTAAAAGTTTTTGTCATCTGAAATCCTTTGAAGAATAAAACAACTGATCCACCTTAGATTCCAGAATCAAATTTTCCCCAAATTCGGGTGGATTTCTTGGCGAGGTTACATCATGGGCAAAGTTTAGAGTTTTATGTTTGGGGGCAAGTTATCCTGCGCGGGGCTTGGGGTCTGTGAAGCAGGGGGTATTCCATAACACTAATAACATAAAACTAATTTTTATAGTTTAAAACATCTTTAAAGATAGTATGCACGCATTTGAAGACTTTTACTCACGTAAAAAAAAATTCGTACATGCTTTTGTAATCCCCTCCTGTAGTGCGGGTGGGCTAACATCTGTTATCTCAGGGGTTCGTAACGTATTGCCGGCAGTTGACGATTTTTCAAACCAGTCTAATAACAATTATTGTGTCACCCAAGCCCTTTTGTCGCTCATCGAAATGACAGGTAAATGCTACTTTGAATGCCATTTCATAACTAGCGGAGTTTATGTATGAAAAATCATTTTAATTTGAAGTCCTCCGAGGCACTAGCAACTACGTGAAACAGTCTTTAAATGCCTTCAAACCTGACCCAGGTTTTCCTTCCCTGAAAATGAATGAACGAGATTGGATTCTTTTCCAAACAATTTCATCTCGTCAACACTAAAAACTAGTTGTGGGGGAAAGAAGCCATTTTAAATCACAGCTTGGAGTTCATCAGAAAATGTTACGGTGACTGCACTATCAACACCTGCACATTCACCTGATATCGCCGCACTGAACATACCTGTTTACCGTTTAAAATTCTGGAACCAACCGCAGCTTTCACAAAATATCTCGGAGTGATTACCACACTCGTCTTTTTGTACAGATTCACAATGAACTTTCCGTATGTGCTGACTGCTTGGTTGAAGTTGGTGCGGCTGAGGCCACTGATGTTTTAACTTCGTCTTTATTCAGAATAAGGCATCGTGAGTTTAAACTTCCGTGCAATATTGCTTTGACGCTCTCCATTTTCAAAGCAATTGACCTCTTTCAATTTCTCTTCTGGGTTTATGGTTTTATTGATAGCTTCTTGATTTTTCTACCTGCATTCCTATTTTTTGCCATTGTTCTCTTGGTTTTCACTCTATGGCTCTATCGAAATCACCTTCTACTGCTGAACTGTATTCCTGAGATGCAGAGGTCCTACGACTGCTGGGAGGGAATGAAGCCATTGTTATTGAGACTCTATAGCGGACACTTTTCTGTGTTGATGCTATTCATACGCAACTCGGCCACCGCTCCATTTCTCCCCCGTGAATACCGATGACCTTGAAGGCTTTAGCGTAGACCCTCTTCCTGGAAGTCAATTGCCCGAAAACCTATGACGGCAAAAATTACGTCTCAAACTGTATTGCTTAAAAATATCATTTCCACTAGCTCCATGCTTCATTAATGATGTAAATTAACTATTGTCATTCTGTTAAGGAGATGAGATAAATTAATTAGGTAGGCCGGCTCTCTGGATCCAATGACGAGTAATGCTTTTGGCCAATACTTAGCAATGGGTTTCGGTTAATATGTAAGCAAAAAAGAAGATTTGAGTCATGCAATGCTATTAATATGCATAAAATCATAGCAATTTCTTGTGTACTTAGCGCAAGTTTACGTTTTATCATGAGAGCGTTTAAGTATTTTGATTAGGCTACACTGCGTTGCGATGTTTCTCCGTGGAACGAATTTGTGCTATGTCGAAATTGCACTAATCAAAATTGCACTATGCGAGGCATGGGTGTAATTGGTCAGGGAAGGTGGCATCAGGCAGCCCAGCATGCATATTTAGTCTGCTCCCCACACGAAGCTACATTGATGTTAATTTTGCATATCTTTCGTAAAGACTCGTTGTCGGTAAGCGGTTTAGTCATTCAGTTTTGTCCTAGTGGTTAATTTGGTGCAGTTATGCTATTTTTTTAATGAAACCTGGGCATTTAATGGCTGGTAAAATAAATATTATATACATGTTTTCAGAGGTATTATTTTTTCTGTTAGCTGTAATATGGGTGGCCTCCTTTACTTTCGTGTTAACTAGTTATGCTCCACTCTGAAGAAATAAACCATTAAATACTGAGCTCTTACCATGGCTAGGACTTCTTGGCCTTGCTATATATCTATTTTTTTATGTGTTTTTTCCACATTTTTTTACAAAGGTCTTTTAACAGTACACTTTTTAATCACTCATTATAACAAGACTTTCATTATTGCAGTACTCACTAAAAAAAAACTTCCTCCGTAATGGAAATATTACCATCCAAAGTAATTTTAGCTTGTAGTTGAAGCATGTAAATTGATTATATTCTTTGTGTATTCATTTTTTTCATATAGGATTCTCTTGAAGAGCTTGGAGATGAAGCATTTATTGTATCTTTTCTTGATGGCATGCAACGGGTGATATTACTCACTGGAGATGCTGTAGTAGCACAAGATGCACGGATGTCTGGGGAGTTGGAGCCACCTTCTATGGCTCTTGCTGTATCTTTTCATGGCTTGGGATTTTCCCTTGTTGATGATTCCAAGGCTCTGGAAGTCTTACATGCTGGACTGGTCAGGTGAAGTACTCCAGCTATTATTTATTATTTTGTGTGGTTAGAACCATATTAAAAGCATGCTTTTCATCTCTATTTTCAATTTGCATGAAATCTTGGGTATCATCATAAGAATGAATGGAAGAGTGTGTCCTTGTTTATACTGGCCCATGTAATGTAATTTAACTCTTTTGGTCATCCATTATTAACCTTAATTTTTTACTGTCTGCTTTGAAGAGACATCATTCAAACTGTGGATGATAAAAAAATATAAAGTTAAATGAAACTGTGGCATGCATAGAACTTATAGTTTCTTTTGTTTCTCATTTCATTGGGCATGTGGTAACTCAACTAAAGTTAATACATATTGTGGCATCCCTCCCCCGACTCGCCCGGATACCACAATAGAACCGGGGGGAGACGTCGCACAAAAATAAAAAAAAATACAAATCCGCGAAGATCCCTCCCGCATGGGACCTACGGGACAAAACTAGAATAGAATAGAATAGAATAGATATTTATTATGCTCTGGGAAAAAACCCTTGGAGCAAAAAACACAATTTACAAAAATAATGGCTCATCAAAGCAAAAAGTTCATGAAAAATGTCAAGTAAAGTTGTTTGATACGCACCTATAAAAAAGAAATAACACGTAACAAGGATTGAAATTTGACATCATAGGCAGTCGGAATATAGTACATAATACATAATAATGATACATAATAGGCTGTATTTTCGTGGGAGTTTATTTTAGCTCTCCACTGAGTAAATCCATGTACAATTTAATTTTAAAAGCATGGATGGAGCCCCTCTGTCTAAGATCCTCAGGGAGAGAATTCCAGAATTTTGATCCCGTTATCAGAAATGATTTCTGGTAGATATTAGTACGTGGAGTAGGATAACATAAATAGTCATTTTTGCGAGATGACATATGGGTGGTTACTGATCTGTTCATAAAGATTTCCCGGAGATAATTAGGGATTCTCTCTCTGAAAATCTTAAAAAGAAGAGCACCGAGTAGATATTTCCTTCGATTACAAAGATTTAGCCAACCAAGGCTGATTCTGTACTGTGATACATGAACATCCTTTCTTAAATTGAATACATATCTTACACATGAATTAAGTAGCCTTTGTAACTTTTTATCCAGCTCTTTAGGTATGTCATTATAAACAAGACTACAATAGTCAAAGGAAGGGAATACCAGGGTAGAAATTAACATTTTTCGGGTGGATATAGGAAGTAAGTGCTTGTGCAGTTTTAGTTGATACAGTGTGATATTGACTTTATTACAGATTTCGTTCACATGTTGGTTCCAAGACAAATTTTTTGTGAGGGTTAGTCCAAGAGTGCGAACAGAGTCGCTGAACGGTATTTGATGGTCACCAACTACAACTGGAGGAAGGTGATTATAATCTATTTTGTTTAGGATCCTTGAGCTACCGATGATTATTGCTTTCGTCTTCAAACAGTTCAGTATGAGGTGGTTTTTACCCACCCATTTTGTGATTTCTCTCACGTCATGATTCACTAGATTAATACTATCAGCTATGTTTTTAATCGAAGTATGGATGTATATTTGAAGGTCATCTGCATATATCATATATTTACAATTTTTAATCGCAATTGAAATGTCATTGACAAATATAGAAAATAGCAGAGGTCCCAGGACAGATCCTTGAGGAACTCCGAAAGATACTGGAGCCCATGCGGATAAGTTATTTTCAGGTCCTAAGACTGCTTGAAATCTATTGCCTAGGTAGGAGCAGAACCAGTTTAAAGCTGAACAAGAGAAACCAAGCTTCACCATCTTATGGATTAGTAGATTATGATCAACTCGATCGAATGCTTTACTGAAATCAAAAAGAACTAGTATTGTAACCATACGCTTATCAATATGAAGTCGAATGTCATCGGTTATCTTTAGTAGTGCCGTCTGCGTACTGTATCCATGCCGAAAACCTGATTGCATAGCGTCAAGTTTGTTATTGTTATTTAGGTACTCTGTAACTTGCTTGAAAACAATTCTCTCCAACATTTTCGACAGGGCGCACAGAATAGAGATTGGCCGGAAGTCAGAAGGTAATTTTGCATTTTTTGTCTTCTTTATCGGACGAATAAGTGCTTTTTTCACTCCGATGGAAATACTGAATTATCGAGAGAATGGTTGAAAATTTCAAGGATGTAAGGTAATAGGGCATATTTGGCAAGTTGAATAATCTTTACTGGAATGTCGTCAACTCCAGTGGCATTTGACTTGGAGAACTCCAATACTTCGATCAGAGTCTCAGGAGTTACGTGCTTAAAGTAAAAGTTGTTATCACTGAATGGTATAACTCGCTCAAGTCTGGAGTTAGCTGGGGCATCATTATGACTAATCGTAGTTGACAAAAAGTAGGAGTTTAGCTGATCGAGAGTTATATTTGGGGGTAGAGAAGAGTCCCGTCTTCGAACCAGCCCAAGATTTCGAAGCTCACGCCAAATCAATTTCGGGTCTCTCTGCGAGGAAAGCTTCGAGGAATAAAACTGGCGTTTACTGTCATTGATGGCTGATTTAACGCGATTTCTAAGTTCCTTGTATTTTTGTCGCAGAGTGGAACAACCAATGCGTCGAAAGGCACATCGCGCTTGGTTGCGTTCTTTAATCATGAGTTTTATCGTCTCATTCAGCCAAGGAGGTGTTCGGCGTTTAGGCCGACATACCCGTAAGGGAAAAAAAGTGTCAGAGCAACTAGCTATGTTTGACGTGAAACAACCAAGTTTTCCATCGATAGAACTAGAGTTAAAAACACCATTCCAATCCATCGCTAGAAGCGCATCATGAAGGCACCGGGAATCAATGTTTTGAAAGTCACGGAATCTGAAAGAGGTGGGTGTGACAGACATAGATAAACTGAAGTTGTAGGTAATTTCAATCAAGTCATGAGACGACAGGAAGGGGACAGAAGTCTGAGAGTATTTTGAAACTTTTTCCAGATCGTCGACGATACAGAGATCTAACAGGGTAAGACTTTTTCCTGTGTGATGCGTTGCAGCATATGGTACAAGATGGAGATTGTTGCAATGCACAAAGTTATGCATGTATTTACCATCATAATTATTTCGTATGAGGTCAGCATTGAAATCACCAAATATAACAATATTTTTAAAGGTAGGGGCATAGTGCAAAAATGCATTTTCAAAGTCTATGGGGAGTGCCGTTTTAGGAGGCCGATACACGACACATAGCAGTAATTTCGAGGAAATTTCACTATGTATTTCTGATATAATAAATTCAGAAGTATGGGAGTAGGTGCCGGGGGAAGTGGCAAGAACATTTACATTCAAATTCTTTCGTACATATACGCCAACACCCCCACCACCTTTACCAATTCTACCTATTCTACCAAAACTATGCCACTCACTTCTCGTAATTCACAAAAATACAAAAAAATATTCCCCTTCTGTGAAGATGATTGCGGGTGGGGGGTTCCCGATTCAAACTGATTGGTGACGTTCGGGCGCTGATGCACTCGTCCAACACGCATTTACGGGAAGGAAATCAGACGGGGTGAAAGGAAGGACGAAGGATATTTTCAATGGGGTGACCCGTGGAGGAATCAGGACAAAAACACTCTCTCAAACACTTTCAATTAAACAAAATATAATTCACACAAATAAGATTGCATATGACAAAACAAACAAAATGAACCCTCTTATACGCTAATGAAATATGAATTGGTGAAAGCCACTTATGAAACATCGATGATAAATTACAATAAAAAAAACAACAATATAACTTGGTTTCTAGATGAAAATCAATATAGAAAATGATGATAACAAATAAAGTTCGGTGGTGAACACGTAAATATGATACAAATTCAATGATTTCTTGACTGGGGAGGTAAATGATAGTCCAATCCCGTCGAATGTAAATTTAGGGTGCGAACGTTAATTGTACTTGGTGACTGATTTCACTTTCACTTATGTAACGGGTGCGTTCCGTGACTGTTTGTCTTAACTTGGCTTGGCAGGAGACACAAGGGGGCTTTGGGGGGGGGGGGATAGCTGCAATCTTACTTTGTCGTAGTCCGAGTCTCGACCAGGTCGGATCCAACACTCTCTCGTTCCATTTACTGCACTCCTTTCTCCCTTGTTGGAGGAAGCTGCATCCGGAACGGAGATAATGCGTCCTCTTCAGCTGGTCCTTTGCTCCTTCGGACGGGGGGGGGGGGGGGGATTCTTCCGGATCAATCTTTCTGGAAACGCTTGGGCCCCTTGTCTCCTCCTGCCGTGCGTCGCACTGATTTTGGGCATAGGCTCCGCCCGACAGTCACTTTGGAATTCTCTCGTTCTCTTTCGTGCACCACCTTTTTATCATACCTCAACTAGGGGTGGGGGTAATGCACAATGAAGGGAGGGAGGAGTAATACGCCACTCATTCAGGGAAAACCCGAGCTCCCCTCCTCCCACACACACACACAACCATACAAAAATCGACGGAAAACACATTCATCCCCTCTGACTCAACCCACGCCTTCCTCCACGGGCCATGGTTTGGGGGTGGGGTTTTGGAAAGGTCGTGGAACGAGCGGGTAAACAGGTAGGGAAGAAAATGCGCCGAGTAAAATGTATTGTAATGGGGCTTGAACCATTACAATATGCTGGTATATAAAATGTTTTAGAAATATACATTCCGTATATTTTGGTCCTCTGTCCCACCTTTTATCATTATGTTCTGCTGCAATCATTTATAGGAAATCAGTCATTTGCCACCTTGATGATTTAGGCTTATTTCTCCACTGTGAAACCTTGATTTTACTCAGTTTGAGGGACCAAAATATGTGTGCTGCTTAAAATCAAAGGGAGATAAATTAATAGTTGCTGATGAAAGGTGCTTAAATTGTAGGGTATCCCTATTAATTCAATTTTTGCAAACTTTGACTTACAATTAAGGATGAGTCGCTTCTTAAATTTTTTTGGTTCTCGGTACTGGTTTGGTTCTCGATACTCTGTTCTAAGGATGACCTTTTATCATCTGAATTAATGGCAAATTTGAATGAAAAATCACAAGAAGTGAATGAAAATGATTTCACTAAAGAGTAAAATAGCAGGGAAGCTCTTTAAAAGCAACTTGAGATCGTATCCATACTACTACACTATCACTGCTACAGTTCTTACAACCTCAACAATAAACTGCTGAACATGCTGGTACAGCTATCGCAAAAGTGTAATGCAGTGTTGCATCCTGCAGGATAACCACACTTTTCGATGCCTTGCTTGATGGTTTATCATCTTATGAACAAGCTCTCGGAACGCATCTTGCTCGTGTATCGAAGAATTACTGTATATGTACAGTGGCGGAAAAAATTAACGTAAAGCTCGTTGGCATCTGAGAGCGACCATTTCAGGAACTTCTTGTCTTCCAAAATTTTGCCCTTGTAATGCTCTCATACAACCGGGAGTTTTAAAAGCAATATATCCCTTATGCCGGGGAAATAATCATGCCCGTCGCGTTATGACAAGGCACAAAAGCTACAAATTCTTCGCCATATTCTCCGAAGTATGCTTTGCCCTCGACTCACCTAGAATGGAATCTACTCTTGTCGGGACAACAGTGGACACGGCCGAAATATTGGGCATTGAGACTGCTTTAGAACCCAATCGTTCCGGTGGTGTAGTGGGTAAAGTATCATTTTTATCAGTTTAATTACTTTTTTCTCAAAAAATTACAAGAGGAGCGTCATCTTGCTTTGGCATATTGAATTGATAGCCATGATCTACCGAATCGAAAAATTTGAGCTTGATCGGCCACCCGAAGATCGTGTATAAGCTCCTTTTCTGGCAGTCCTCCGTTGTATCCAAAAAAATTTTTACGGGAAATGTCTTGATTTATGTTAACGAAAAGTGGTTAATTCATGGGTTAAAAGTGAAAGTTTTATCACTAAGTGTGAGTTTTTGCCAATTGGAAGAAAGCTAGGAGGAGTCCCATGAAGATGGACCATCGGCACGACAGGTTTCACTGAAAGACTCTTTGGATAAATCAAAGACAACCAAGCTAGATAAAGAACAGTTCAACTATGATTTATATTTTATATGCAGAAGCATTTATAAAGGCTGTTATACTACTCGAAAAAACAGAAAATTTTGCTCTAAGAGGTTTCCTCAACAAAAACTGCCCTGGTTAGTTTTTCTTAGGAGTTAGAAGAGGCAGTAAAAGATAAGGCAGTTAGAATAATGTGCGACAACACTTATACTGACTGAACTGGGAAATGCTTCTTCATTTTTTTTGTTACTATAAAGCCTCTTGATTGCCTTGCTTGAAGTAAGCAGTGTATTTATGTAGGTGGAGTTTGGGTTTTGGAGAACGCAACTGGTACAGTATATTCCACAGAAATACTGAAAGTGGTTACCAAGGTTACTAAGACTGAGGCATTAGTTTGAAAATGTAGTAGCAATAGCTTCATATTCTGCTAGGTTTTTGCTTAGATGTGTTGACTCTCTAACACTTTGAAGTCTGTGGTATTTTCATGTGCAGATTGCATAAAACCCAGGGCTTTTATTGTTTTTTAATAGAATTATTTCCTGATCTGAAAAATTACATTTTGGAGCCACTAAATAACAGAATCTGCCATACAAGAAGACCAGATAGCTATAGAAAGAGGCTAATTATTTCAGGCCAGAAAAATACTCACGAAATATTTTTCCCCAGAATCAAATAGGAAAGCCTGAGCTCAATAAGGCTCAGGTCCCTGGCAGAAAATGTACATCTCGAGGAATATTTGGGCTTCGGCTTCAAAGTGTTAATGGTACCATTTTATGAAGACATGGTACATATACAGTGTTGGGCCTACAAGCTCTACTTGGTGTCCATCATATATGGTCTGCACAACTTCAAGAGCTCAACACTTGTTGCACAATGCAAACTTTTGTTCTTGAAGAAAGCATCAATATCTGTCACACCTAAGGAACAAGTACCCTAATGGAGAAAATTGTGCTAACTTGTTCCTATTCCTATATTAACGAGTTGGACAGGCTGGGATATGTTAGTGGGATAAATTAGAATATTGTAAGGGGTAAGCAATTTTGGTCAACTTCGGATGAAGAGATTAGTTGTATGCAATAAAATTGCATCCATAAGTACTCTGTTCGTTATTTTCTATGCTGGGAAGTTTTTAAGTAAGTTTGAAATTTTCAATATTTTGCATTACCTTGTCATCAGTATTTCCCCCTTTGATATGAGTTGCTTAATAGCATTTGGCTTGATAAAAGTTCATTTTTGTTCTTGGAGAAGGATGGTTTATTTAACAATTTTTTTTACTGCCTTTATCACAAAATGGATCTTTTTACCGTCTTTATATACTGAATTTTGGTCCATTTTTATACCGCTAAGTGAAGCTTTTATGTACCATAACCTAGTAGCCCTAATCATTAGCTATTTACTCTGTAAAAGACATTTGTCAGGTTATTTGTACTGTCAAATAAAATTTTAGCCAGAATTAGCCATAATAATCAATTATTATATTCATCTATGTTTTATTTCTCTTGTGCAGCTCTGGTGTAATTTGGGAAGCACAGAAGTCTGCTGGAAAACGCTATCGGTCTTTATCAAACAAGGAATCTGCTTTGATAGAGAATGGTTTTCAGAAGTATCTCCTCAGTCAGGAAATGCAGCAAACAGAAGATTCACATCCTATGCAGCTTGATGGCAAAACTGTCGTAAGTGTAAACATTTTTCATGCTTAGGACTTCTCTGCATTAATTCTCTTGTTTGTCATGGAAAATATGGAGATTACTTCACGTTGAACTAAAGCACTATGTGATTACAGCATAAATATTTGAGTTAAGTAATACTATTTGGAGCTTTGTGGTAATTATAGATTAATTCTCTAATGCTATTATGTATTTCTGTGTGGAGTTCAAAAGGAAAGTCAACTTTCTTAGGAGAGATGTCGTGAAACATAACTAATGATAAACGAAGATATCGTATTGTCCACAAGTTATCAACCGAGTACTACAAGTGTTTCAATTGTGATACAATCATCCTCGGGTATTAAAGAAACTGACAAAAATTCAAATTCCAACAGTTATCTTCAAAAATAGTGGGGGATGGGGGAGTATGGAATCAGAAGGAAGTATGTGGTGGTGGAGGAAAGTCAAAAGGGGCGGTTTAAATAAGGGGAGGGGTGGGGGGTGTACGACCCAAAGTATGGGCGATTAAGAAATAACCAGACTCCAAACACCGATTAATATAACAGGAGTTTATTGACTTCCAAAAAAAAATATGTTCACACTACACTGTAACACAGCCAATATATAATACTGTAACACTCAGGCGGCACATGCGTATGACCTTCTTGCCAGTCCTCTTGCCGTAAAACTCACTATTGTTTTTTGCACCCCTTACGTGGCACTCCTCGTCCCTCTATCGCCGAGCCCTTAAACCATCTTCTGGAGACTCGCACAGGTGCACCACAGGGGGTTTTGAGGAGGAGGCACAGAAACAAAGACGAGATATTACATCACACAAACAACCAAAAAACCAAAAAATCCCGGACTTGCGTTATGTCACGAGGTAAAAGGTGAGGAGGTGGGGTTACATCAGTAGGGGATTACGTCGAAAATAGGTGAGTGACAAACGAACTCATTTTGATTCAGTAAGTCATAATTCTTCCCTTTCTTTTTCACAATTTCTTGGAATCGAATGATTTTCACGTCAACATGGGATATATGTAGTTTTCTTACATCAAGTGCTTTGCAAAATAGGACTTTGGGTCGTGGTTCTGGAAGCACCTTTTGTGTGCAGACACATGATTACAAGAGTGGGCTCTGTACTTTGAGGTGGCTGGTATTGAAAAAACATTTATTTGAATTATGTGTTATCTAAACTTTAATAATATGTGTTTTGTATTAGAAAAACTATTTTAAAAGTACTTTGTAATTAAAGTACATTTGATTTGTACATATTTTGTTATTTCAAAATACATACCAGAAACAGCTACAGCAGCACTAAAAATCCAGTGAGCACACTTGCCTTCACTCAAAGAGTTCGAAGTGGGGAACCTAAATTGATCCGAGTGAAAAAATCCGAAAATCCCCGGTTTCCCCCACCAGGAAACTCCAGTGCCGTGGGATAGTAACATCGCCGCATTTCCCACGATCTGCTATCCCCCTCCATTCAGCATTCGCCTCAACCACTCTGAAGCTTTCATCTTCTCCAAAATCAAACAAAAGGTCCTCGCTCGGGCAGGGGTCGTATTACGAAGACCTTAGCCTCGAAAAAAATAACAAGTTACACGAGAACAATAAAGACGTGTCTCACGCCCCCCTTTCCTAACCCACTGACCTTTTTCTGCCTACCTGCTTCGAAGTTCCCCATTTCTGGAGCTCAACTGCTGCATGAGTACCGTGGGATAGTAACATTAGCGCATTTCCCAAGATCCGCTATCCCCCTCCATTCAGCACTAGCCCCCCTCTGAGGCTTTCCTTTTCTCCGAAATAAAAAAAGGTCCCAGCTCGCGCAGGGATCATATTACGAAGACCCTTAGCTTCGAAAAAAATATCAAGTTACGCGAGAAAAATAAAAACTTGTTTCGTGCCCACCCCCTTTTCTCACCCACTGACCTTTTTCTACCTACCTGCTTCGAATTTCCCCCTTTCTGGAGGTCAACTGCTGCATGAGTCATCTACTAGCCCGAAAGGTGTCTAACAATGACTTTCGGCAATTATTATTACACCTTTATTGGATTGAAATATTAGTAATGTGCGCGTAATTTAAAAAAGAACAAGACCAAACGCGACGCATTTCTGACTTTATTTAAGCATTTTACGCGAGGAAATAAATGTCAAAATAGGACGGAGGCTTGGCATTCTGGCGAGACTCGATATGAGCAGCAGATCTTCTCAGAAGTTTATGTGGTATTTTTTTCGGAAAACATATATCAAGTTACAATTTATGAGTGGTGCTATAAATCTTTATTGTTACAGTCCCAGACGAAGGGATATTTTCTCAGGATATTTGGTTCCTCCCTGATAGCAATTCCAATTCATCTTCTTATCTCGTGAGAACTCCCAAAGATGGACTGAAAATAATTGAAGAAAATCCGGTGGAGAAGAGCTTGTATTTTACAAAATGCCTCAGATTGTCAGCCATAAAATTAAAATATTCCATTAATCAGCTAAATTCCTGTTCGAATCCTTTAAAGGAAATCAAAATTGCTCGCTAAAATCTTGTGTTGCCTGCTGCATAGGCAACTGAGTCAAACATTCCAGCATTCATCATTTAGTATTCGAGGTATTTGAATATTCGAGCAATGATTTAATATTCGAATTCGATATTCGAGTTCGAGAAATCTGCTATTCGACCCATCTCTAATTTAAAGTCATTAAGTCAATATAATTCCTTGAACTGGGAGTTTCAGCTTATGTATACATTGCAGTCAACCGCTAGAGTGGTCAAGGTGCCTTTTGGTCAGCCGACTGTATTCAGCCCCGGCGCTGCGGCATATTCGGAGTAATTGGAGTGGACTACAGCATTGCTCATACCTTTGAATGTGATACTTTTATACCATATCATACTTTCTTTACTCAAAGGCTGAGAGAATACATAAAAGTTGTTAGGATTTTCATGGAAAAAATGAAACTTTTAGGTTTTAGCGGGATATGTTGGTTTTTTTCCCGGTGCTTGACGTCACAAGTAGTGCCATCTCTTAACCTTTTTGAGCACTAAGTACGTTCAATGCTAATTTTTGTTTATTCCTATTCCTATTATTTAGGGCCCCTGCACACTGGTAACTTTTACTAAGCAACTATTTAGTAGCTTTGACGAAGTTCCAATAAAACACACAGCAACTAAAAAGTCGCCCGTGAATGAGGCTACAGTCAATGCTGTGTGTTTCATATGAACTTCCACAAAGCAACTAAATAGTTACTTTTTAAAAGTTACCAGTGTGCAGGGGCCCTTATTGCATTTAGTTTCCCTCTTGATGTAACAGAAAATAGTTGCTATTGTTGATTAAACGAATTAAGAAAGAAAGAAAACATCTTTTTTTGATCTACAAAGCGAAAGCAAAGTCTATAGTTCGTTCGATTCATCCACTAAAATTCCATGAATATTCAAGATCCATGTAAATCGTTGATATAACTTTTAATAAAACTTCCCAAGGTTCCCAAACCTTGAAACTTTGAAAAGAAAGTACTTTTCCAGCTGCAAAAGTGTGTTGCGAAAGTCATTTTTCTGCAGGCAGTAATTCTGTAACATGGAGAAGTCAAAACCTGCTGCCTGAGTATGTAGAACAATTAGTTCTCTGCATGTGAAATAGAAAGGATCAAACATTACATGATACATTTAAGTATGCAATCTTAATTACAATTGTACTAATATCTTTGTTGAGGGTTCTTCTGAGCAGTTTGGATACATACTTTGACGGCTAAATACCAGAGGTTAATTCATTTCAATGGTGCTTATGGAACTGTCTAAGACACATTAATTTTCATTTATCTCCTAATTGTGAATCAATTACCATCAACGTTCCTTGTTATCTTTTCCTTTTTACAACAAGCTATGCATTCAAAATAGAAAATTTGTAAGGGGATTAAAAAAAAAAGAGGAATATGTTGGAGCATGCTTTCTTGTATTGCCTAGTTCAATAATTACCATACTCGACTTGACTCATTACTCACGAGTAGTTTTCAACTCGACTTGAGACTCAACTCGAGGTCAAAAAGTGCTACTTGCACATCCCTAGTTTATATAAATGATCATTGGACCGTAATATGTATTTGCTTTTGAAATATTTTTATTATGCATTGCATTAATATTTGAAATATTTTAATAGAAAGCAAGCACAAATGAGTCATTAAGGGAGGTAAAATAAAAATTTGTTTTAATGTCAAGATCTTAATGATTAGTGACAATAATCAGTCCCAAGTCTTCAAAGCTGAAGAATTGTTCTACATTAGGCAGCTGCTAATGAAATTTAACTAATAAATTCAGGAAGAATTGAATCAATATGCGGGGATGCACAAAGTAGACATTCTTTAAGTCTCAATGATCAAATGCTCATTCCATTGACATATTTATAAACTTAACACCAATGTTTGATAAATGTCTGACCTATTGGGATTTAGCTAATTCCAATATTTTTGCTTTTTTTTCACCATAGATATTTTTCATTTTCATGAGCTATCCTATTTTAAGTGTTTTTGCTATGAATGCTGTGAAAAAGTCAATGCACCAGAATTTTATTACAAATGAATGAGAAAACTTCACAACTGTCTAGGAGAAAAAAGTACTGAAAGTAGAAAGTAAGTCTCATCTGCTGTATGTGAAGGGCTCTCCAACTACAATTGTTGGGAGGTGAACCCCATTTGGGAGGGGGTTGTACCCAGGGCTGGGCAGTATTTCAAATACAAGTATTTTAAAATACGTATTTGAAATACATTTGTATTTTGTGCTTGGTATTTCAAATACACGGCCTGAATGTATCTTGTATTTTGTATTTCAAATACAAACTTTTGGTATTTTACTATTCTAAAATACAAAATACATTTGTAAAATACTTTTGAAGTAGCTTTGTAACACTATGCATTAAAATATTTACTGAAGCATGCAAAGAATTTGGCTGTTCTCTTTCCACTCCATTGAATTTCGGCGGTAATTATGAGCTTATTCTATTATCTTAAGAGTATACACAAAAATGTAATAATGATCATCTCTTTAAAATTTATATCCTGCAAATGATTATGAAGCTGAAAATGTAGATTTCCATTGCTTGGAGCCTCGAGCAATAGGTTGTGAGAAAGACGGAGAGGGCTCAGAAATGGACTATAGGAACGCTGGCATAATTCTACCCCACCATATGAGGTGTGCGAGTCACACCTTAAATTTAATGGTGACAACTAATTTACAAAATGCTCTTAAGGGTTCGTCTGTCAATAGAATACATTATCCAGCTCTTGAAAAGTGCTCCACATTATGGAATGTATCGTGTCGACCAAAATCTTCAGAAGTCATTCAGGGTATATTATAGGATATCAGTTATTATATCCTTGCCCCACGAGGTGGAATTCACTGTACGACTCAATTAGTCAATTAATGAAGCACAAAGACAGGTTGAATAAATTGTTTGAGAAACTCAATTTAAGCAATTCATTCAAAGAAGTAGAAATTGAATACATATTTAGAGGAATTCATCGTCATGATGAAGCCAATCGCCACTGCCTTAGATTACCTTCAGGGCCAGAAAGCCTGTTATTATGGACAATTACTACCCACACTGATGTCTCTGCGTATCAGGTTGCAACATTTGATGGAAAATAATTTGCGTCACACAGCTGGAACAGCATTGGTGAAAAGCTTGCATGATAGATTTGAATTATTTTTCAGTTTGTCTCCTCTAGTGAATGAGGCTATTTTAGCTGCTTGCTTTCATCCTAGTTTCAAGTTGCGGTGGCTTCCTGACCATATTTCAAACTGTGAACGAAAGCGCATTCAAAATCCATGCATAAATTCTTTAGAGTCTTACATTTCTAGTATATGTGATGATACCTGTGACAATACAAGTGGTGGAGAGGAGGACGACTTCTTTGTGCTATCAAATACTAGTGAGAAAAAGCAACAATCCCACATTGAGTTGGAAGTGATCAGCTATTTCAATGACAAGAACAAATCGCTGTCGAGTTTACAAAATTATCTGAATATTAATAAAATGTTCATCAGATTTAATACAAGCCTATGCTCATCTTCACCAGTGGAAAGACTATTTTCACTTGCTGGTTTATCCATTCCCTTGTGAGGGCATCTCTGTCAGACAAACTTTTTGAAAAACTTGTATTCCTCAAGGGGAATACCGTATAAGCACGTGTAAGAGGCGCACCTTTTTTCCCAGACATTGCAGCCGAAAATGGGGGTGCGCCTCTTACACAAACTTCTTATCTTCCCCCCTCCCCTTCACCGGTCGCAAGTCTAAGGGGAACTGAGTGGCCTTGGTTTTCAGAGTGAGTCAGTCATCTGAAACCCTGGGTCAAAATCAAGCGGCAGGCAGGGGAGTTTCTCCCTTTGTGACGTATTTTTAAAATGCTCCTGTTTGAATTTCTTGCAAGCATCGCGCCGTCACGTCGGTACCCCAGAAGTGAAAATTGAAAAGATCGCGCGGAGTGATTCGCTCCGGAGCGCGCGCTAAATTCACTGCCACGAGTGGGCATCCCGCGGCATTTATACTGCTTACAGTAATCGCTTATCAAACGTATAGAAACGCGTGGTTTTGAAGGACATACCTGGTTAATAGTCAACATTGTCTTGCCGAGCAATTTCCATTACGCTGAGCACCTGATATTTCAAAATTCATCTTCAGACGCTAATTTTAGGATTTTTGCTACTGAAAATTATATGGGTGTCAAAACCTGCGGTTAAAAAATTCGAACGAGTGTGTTCATTGTTGGACTAAATGGTGGATAGAAGAAATCGGAAATGCTTATAAGTGAAGAGCGCTGAAGGAGAGGTCGAGGGGAAGGATCGCGCTTCCTCCCCTCCGTATTTCAAGCTACGAGGCTATGAGCGAAGGAGCAAGGGAAGAACACGTCTGATCTTGCATGTGACGTCGTTGCCTTTAAAGCGAAGTGGCGAAGGCGCAGCAATGTGATATACGCAGTATGCGTTGCCTGAAGTTTCCAGTCCGTCTCGTTTTGTTTGAATGCGCTTATGCTACGCTTGTTTCTTCCGAAATTGTGCTGTTTGGACTATGTTGAATATTAGTAGCCTTGTTTTAGCTATAAATCTTTGTGTCAATCAGTTAGAGCTCAAAAAACTTAAATGCTGTCAGATATACATCGCGTTAGGTCTAATTCTTTTTAGAATCTCGTGCGTGTCATACAATTGCTGAAAGATTTCGAGATATCTTCGAGCTCAGAAGGTGACTCACCTAGCATTTGACCTCCAGAAACTCGGAGAATTGAACCTGGTAGACCGAAAAAGGTCAGTTGGTGAGGTGGGGTAGGGACGAAACACGTTTCCATTGTTCCCCTTTAACTTGATATTTTCCTATTTTCCTGTGGAGTCTCGGAAAGGAAAAAAACGGCAGAGGCATTGGCTGATGGAGGGCCGAGTGTAGTTCCGTTAGGCCCCTTGCACACACACCGATTTTGGACGGCCGGTGAAATATCGGCCGACATTTTACCGGCGAAGCGATGCTTGCACACACGCCGGATTTTTACCGGTCAAACGATAAGTTGCTATCTATGTTTTTGAGCCGGCGCCGGCGATCCACAGTGACAATGGCCGGCAGCTAACCGGCATTTTACCGGTGCCGGCGCGTGGTTGGTACGTGTGCAAGCTCAATGCTCTTCGATTGTTCGCTATTGGAATGTGGACGGCCGATATTTTACCGGCCGTCAAAAATCTGTGTGTGCAAGGGACCTATAATCTACGACGTGGTTATTATCCTACGGCGCTGAGATTGCCCCGATTGTTGTCCAATCTCTTGGGAAGGTTCATGTTATGTGCCTGTCGTGTTTTGCCTTAAAATTTTTCACGGATGCAATTCTATTGCAGTACTCCTGCGAGAGCTTTTAAACATAATTGTTCGTGAGTAGGACAAGCAACGTAGAGCGATGGCGTATACGAAGAGAGGATCGGAACTCTTTCTACTCCCTCTTATGCCGCTATTACCGCCGCAGTTATCAAAATTTCCTCTTTCAAATAGTACTGAAAGAGGAAATTTCTATAACAGTCGAAATTCCGGGCATACGCCTGCTACACCGCACGATAGGATAAAAAATGTCGCAAAATTTTTTCTTTATAATTTCGATGCTCAAAATAGGGGTGCGCCTCTTACACAAGCTTATACGTTAATTCATTCATAGAGAGCAACATTTGATAATTTTTACATTGAAAAATCTCAATTGTATATATGTGTATGTTAGAATTTTTATGTTTATTTATGTGTTAGAACTTTTTTAAAGATGTCTTAGTTTCCTTACAAGTGTATTTTGTATTTTAAAAAGTATTTAAAATACTATTTTGTATTTTGTATTTCAAATACCGAAGTCCAAGGTATTTGGTATTTTGCATTTCAAATACATTTTGTGCAGTATTTTGTATTTTGTATTTCAAATACTCCTCGGCCTGTATTTTGCCCAGCCCTGGTTTTACCCCATCACCTGCCATTTCTGGCATGGTTGCATTTGCTGCAATGCACTTCTCAGTGAGGAGGAGGTTGTGAGTTCAATAATCAATGTGATATTTGTTCATATGTCTCCCTATTCATCCTTATACAAATGTTAGTTTTGATCTGATCAAGCTGAAAATTTGGGAAGAAATTGCTCATAGCATGAGGAAAATGAACTTCTAAAATCCATTTTAAGCAAAAGACCATGGCCCCTTTAAGCCCCAATTGTTATCCTTATAAAAAAGCATCGAAATGATATAATTTTTAAAAATCTGCATTAATGGGTTACTCTCCACCTAAAACACTAGAGTAAGTTTTAAATAGACAATTCAATTTTCTCATTCATAGAATTTGAAATCTATCAGGGTACGAGTAGATATTTATGGGAGTTGGCTGTTTCTTAAAATTTTGCTTTTTTGCTGGGTATTTTATAACTTATCTAGGGTTAATAGTCTCATAGAAAATGAATTCAATAAGAATGATTTTCAAAACATAATTGTGGGTTTGTGGCTGAACTGAAGAGAAAATAGGTCCTTATATCATAATTTTGTCTTTATACATAGTCAGTGTTCCTGCGCCTACCTTGTTCTTTTCTTTGAAGCCATGTTGAGCCACTTACCATACCCCACTTCCATGGGTCCTACTTGGCCTACATGATTGTTTGCATGTCTCAACATAGCTATTTTTTCACCTTGAATGAGGAATCTTTGATGATAGTATTGGGTATATCATTAAAAAAGTGTAACTTTGTCTTTTATACGTGTGTTCAGTTTATGAAAGTGTTAAGTCCTATGAATTTTTAAATAAATACACTTGTCTTTTAATTTAAATATATTGTTAAAAAATGTCTAACTTTGTCAGAATATGTTATCCTTAAGTTATTATTCATCTTTTGCAGGTTGACTTTCGGTTGATGATAATGCTGCGGCCATACAAACGTAACTTGCGTCGGTCTTTTCTAACTGGTTTGTGGTTGGAAATGCTGACTTCGCCTCATTCCCGAAAAATTCATGCAAAGATAAACAGGCTTCAAATAGATTGCCAACTTCCTGACTCTGTCTTTCCTACTATCTTCGCTCCTGTGCCGCCACCAAAGTCAATAGCTACTGATTCAGGTACTCATAAGTTTTAAATAATTAGTGAGTTCTTGGTATAGACAAAAATATTGGGATTCTTGGTACAAAATTACAGGTAGTTCTGAGTTTGTGCTATTATTTTATATTCTGGTTGTACCTTCCAACATTTGGAAATAGGTTTTACTGAAGTTTACAATACATTAAAACCTTGCTAATTTGAACCCCCTTAATTTAAAATTCCTAATTATAAGCTGTGATCAGTCACTACCAAGCAGTATAAGATATTACGAGTTATTTGGTACACACATTTTGGATTTACAAAACCAGTAACATGGATACAAATTATGCCCGTGAATTCTGTTTTTATCAGTAATTCATAGTTATCCTTGGCAACTTTTTATTGGTCACCTGCAATTTTTTCCAATTGGTTTACATAAGCCCACTCTTGAAATCAAAATTTTACTTCATATTTCAAATGAAGCTATTCTCTCAAAAAATGGCTGGACCTGGCTGACAGGCCTTGATGATTTCATTTTTATGACCCAAAAATTTATGATCCCAGTCAACCCCTACTTGACAACCGTGATCATGAATATGGGTTCAGCACTTGCCAACTTGACCAACTCTGGGTAGTCATTATAAACGCTCAAGTTATTCCATGAAAGGAAAATGTTATTATTTTCATCCACCTCTTGAGACATTATTTATAACCTGACAAACTCGATGGCAATGGAATCTGAGTAGAAATGAGGAATTCGAACTGAGTGGAGAAGGAAGAAAAGCAGCTGGAAAATGCCCATCTTAAAAGAAATACTTGTAACTGCATAGTAATGGGGTGAATTGAGGGGCTGCCATATTCTTTTGGGTCCATCCCTTCCCAGTAAAAGAATTGGAGAGCCCCACACAAAGGATCCCAAAGAGTAGTAGTCTACCCACCCTTCCCCACAACCTTCCACTCAAGGATGCTGCTTCATGAAATCCCCTTCTGTCAAATAGGTGAATGATTTGAAGATGTATTTTCTGCTATCTTGATGATGGAAATGCATATACTTACTTTCAATGAAAACCTTTCCAAAGCCTTGAGCTTTTTGTGTTAATATGTACACAAAAAGAATAGTAAACAAGTAAATTACTGTATATGTCTTGTATTTTGTCAAAAGCAACATGAAATTGTTTAGGAAATAGGAAGGGAGATTTTGGAAGTTCAGAGTTTTTTATTAGGGGCATTTTAAATACATGGCTGTCAATATATGCATGTTTAGAGCAGTTGATTTTTTTCAGTGAGCTCCTTTAGTCACACGCTCAATAGATTTTTCAATTTTTTTTATGTTTTAATCTACTGAGTAAGTACTGATACGGGGAGACCACAGACTCTGCTACGCCTTTTTCAATGCCATATTTTTTATGTGCGTGCAACAGTGTATGGTGCAAAATTCAAAGTATTTGAGGTATTCGAGATTTTTCCTTTAGCATAATTATTCGAGACCTCGAATATCGAATACTTTCTAGATTTCGAGTCATTGGAGTATTCACGGATTCTGTTTGCACATCTCTACTTTTGTTCCCACCACCCTTTTTCTATCTAAATTGGCCTTGTTTAACGATTTCGGTGACTATTTAAGATGGAATTTTTAAAATGCTCTTTCTAATTGATTTTATGCTTTGAAAGATCGTTAAAAAATCATACGACCCTAAACTTCCTATTCTTTCAATTTGAATATCCATTATCTTAGCACTAAAGAAATTCCCGTTCACTTTAGAAAACGTAATGAAATAACATCTTGAAAATTCTTGCTCAAGAATTTAATCTGAGAATTTTGTGGTCGGTAGCGAATAACAACTATTATCTACACATGAGATAAATATTTGTTTCCAATGCCTATGAAATTTTAATGGCAGTCCGCCTAACCACTATTTGTGATGGCCTCTATTGCTCAGTCACAAGAAAAAAAGAGGGTCGCAGCCCGTTTCCAAAATAACCTTCTGAGGTTAATATTTGTAGTTCCTTCCATATCGTCAGGTGAATGTATGATCTTTTAAGTTAGTTATTTTCATCATGATTCAGTTAGGATCATAACTTACGTAGCATATGATTTTCTACCAGCGAATGTTTGAAGTTAATTCTTTTCCGGCACTCCGTACAGCTGCTGTGCTCCATCATCTTTGCAGTCGTTAAAATGGAAGACTTCTTATTCATCATCAAGACCATTGATGCTGGCAGTGAGGTGCCATGTTCATATAATAAGTCTTTCTTCTTTTATGCTGACAGGAGTAAGGTTCCTACCGGAGAAAAGCTGGAGAAGCATCTTCCATTATCGGGGAAATAAAGAGAGAAACGTTAATATCCACATTCATTTTTTCCTACAACACACGTTTTATCATTGCTCAACATATTTAGGTGAAGTATTGGTTCACTTGCGTGAATTCCCGAAAGTGATACCCCAAAATGTGTACTTCAACCTTATTTAGTTTTCATGTGTCTTTCTCCATCGTATTGAAAATTAAGCAAAGTATCAGTAATATAGAGAGAAGACTTTTTTATTTTAACACTAAAAATTAGTCGTGCTATTATCACAGTATGTAGTTAAGTTGAAAGGTCTAAGCAAATAACTAATTTCTATTGAAAGTCTGCCGAGAAGAAGAGAGACAATTTTATAATCGCAGAACCTCACACCCGGTAGGTATCAACGGCATTGATGACGAAGGATCTTCGATTGAATTGTCGGCTTAGAGGTAGATGGAGTGCCTTACCCGGACAGGCACGCGAGAAGAATTTAATTTGATCGTTGTTTAGTTTTTTCTTCCTCCCTAATGTGGTAATCTTTATTTCCATTTATGGCGAATCTATATCTATCGCTAAAACTAAAAAATCTTTTTTTTCTCTATCAGTGTTACATCATTTTAAATATATTGAGGTTTAATTTTCAAGAGTTCGCAATAGAAACCAACATTGCAAAATTTTTAATCTACACGATATTTATAAATAATCAGCCCAAAACACAACTAATTTCAAGCATCATTTAAGTATGTTGATCATGTTTATAGTGGGTTAACGAAACCAAAAAATAAACTCATAATTTCAGTTTGACGTCAGGTTGTGGATCAATCTTTTCAAATATTTAGCAGATTTGCTAATTTTTCAAATATTTAGCAGATTTGCTAATTTTTCAATCCAATGAACATAAAATAATGGATTTAAAAAAGTTGGTTTTTCGTTTAGTTTTTGCCAATATGTGATTCCTGCTTCCTAACTTGGCTAAAATGATTAGGGTCAATCACGGAATTGGCGAGGCAGGTAGCACAGCCGTACCTTTTCATGAACGGAGAGGGAGGGCATGCTAATCTGCCGAGTCTCACGGGAGCAAGGACAGACTAAAAATAGGATGAAAGCTTCTCGGGTTTCCAACCGGGTCAGGGTCTGCATGGTGTAGGCCGACGTTTCGTTGGGAGACTTTCCCAACATCCTCAGGGCTGATGATGCCGATGTCGCGGTGTTCCGATATTTATACCCACCTCCTTCACCTAGGTGGTCTCTGATTGGTCTGGGATTTTTCCTCCTTCCTCGTCCTATTTAATGCCAGGTTCCAAGCGCTACTTAGCTGCAGTCCTCGATCTCTATTGATGTTTTTGGGGTGAAGACGGATTTCTACGGCTTCTTTAGTTATACGGTCCCAATAGCCTCTTGTTCTTCCAAGTTGGGCAGTTTCTTCCCAGTGGATATTATGATTTTCCTGGACACAGTGTTCAGCAATGGCCGATTTTTCAAGTTGTCCGAGTCGGAGGTGGCGTCGATGCTCCTTCACCCTCGTCTCAATGGTCCTCTCCGTCTCTCCAATATACACTTTACCACATTCGCATGGAATGCGGTAAATGCCGGCTGTCTTGAGACCAATAGGGTCCTTGGCTTGGAATAACTGATCCCGGAGTTTGCCAGGAGGAAGGTGAATGCTGTGAATATTGTGTTTAGCAAGAATTCTTGCTATCTTCCCCGAGACCGTGGAGACGTATGGCAGGATGGCTTTTGATGCTGGAGGCCGTTCTTCGTTTGGTTTGTCTCCTTTGTCTTGTATAAAGGCCCTTTTAAGGGCCTTATGGACTTGGAAGTGGCTGTATCCATTGTCTATGAAGGTCTTCTTCAGATGTTTCAATTCTCCTTGTAAATTATCCTCGTCAGAGATCTTTTTGGCCCTATGAATTAATGAGGATAGGACTGAGTTCTTCTGTGATGGATGATGGTGACTTTGCCCATTTAGGTATAGATCGGTATGAGTGGGCTTCCGATATACCTTGTGCCCCAGGGTACCATCTCCTCTGCGGCGGATGAGGATGTCCAGGAAGGGTAACTCTCCGTTCGTTTCAGTCTCCATGGTGAAACGTATGTTGGGGTGACGGCTATTCATGTGGTCGACGAATGAGTGCAGGGTATCCATTCCGTGGGGCCAAATGATGAATGTATCGTCGACATACCTGAAGAAGCACTTAGGGCGCAGTGGAGCCGAGTTGAGGGCGTGTTCTAAGAAGTCTTCCATAAAGAAATTAGCAATGACAGGCGATAGAGGCGAACCCATAGCCACTCCATCCGTTTGCTCGTAGAAGTCTCCGTTGTATAGGAAGTAGCTGGAAGTTAGAACGTGGCGGAAGAGTTCCACTGTTTTGCGGTCCAATATTCTTCCCAGCAAAGCCAGGGTGTCAATAATTGGCACTCTTGTAAATAATGACACCACGTCTAGGCTCACCATGATATCCGTCGACTGTACGTGGATGTCTTGTAGGGTTTTGATGAATTCCATGGAGTTCTTCACATGGTGTTCACATCGTCCTACAAATGGTGCAAGTACTCCACTTAAGTATTTTGCCAGGTTGTAGGTTGGGGCTCCAATAGCAGAAACAATGGGCCTTAGCGGCATTCCAATCTTGTGGATCTTTGGCAACCCATATATCCTTGATGGGGCTGGTGCCTTCGGTCGTAGATTCCTTAGTTCTTCCTCAGGAATGCCAGACTTTTTGATCAGTTCAATGGTCTTCCTGGAGACGGCATCTGTAGGATCACGAGGCATGACTCTGTATGTGTCATCTGTCAGAATGTCCAGAATCTTTTGGTGGTAATCTTCTTTTTTCATGAGGACCGTAGCGTTGCCTTTATCTGCCGGGAGTATCATGATATCTTTGCTGTCCCTTAATGTTTGGAGGGCCAACCCTTCCTTGATAGGGCTCCTTCCTTGATAGATTTGATTTTGGAGGTATGGCCCTAAAAAGGACCAGTGACACTTCATTCCGTATTTCTTCTGCTTCCTCCTCAGGTAGCTTCCTCACCGCCTGCTCTACTGCTCCAATGTATTCCTTGTGCGGAATATTCCTAGGTGCTGGTGCGAAATTCAGTCCTTTGGAGAGCACTGTCATGGTGGTGTCGTCAATGGCGTGGTCAGTCAAATTCACCACAAGGCGATTTTGATTCTTCAAAACACCACGGGTGCGGTTCCCTTGTAGTCGTTGGAATTTCTTCTTCTGCCTCTCGGTGTCTCGCTTGAGGAGCAATTCTGCCGTGGCCGATGTTATGCGGTCTACGAATTCCCAATCCAAGGGAGAGAGAATCGTAGAGAGTCTTAGATGAAGGGCTTTCAATTTCTTGGCGTTGGTATCAAGAGCCTTTCTCTTATCGTGGATTCTTTCCCGGAGAAGGGCACGGGATGTCCGATGGAGGATGCGGTCAACGGCATGTGACCGAATGGGTGACTTCACTGCGACAAAGGTTGGGATAGTGTCTTCGTCTCGGCATCTCAATAGAAAAGCGAGGCTGCTAAGAAGCTTCGCTTTCTCACTACGCAGCGATGCAAACTTCTGTATGCTGCGATGAGTCTCCTCCCCGTAGACCCTGACCCGGTTGGAAACCCAAGAAGCTTTCATCCACGCTATTCACCGGGAAAATCTCAGATTCTTCAGACTAAAAATATGTCAAGAAAGCAAATAAAGGCCTGTTCCTCCGTTCACTTCAACAGGGGGTCCATTTAAAAAGTATTTCTAAGATTTTGATTACAAGCAAACTAGTTCATCGGCTATATATACTTAATTAGTAAGTAACAACTTCTTTTGACGCGTGGAAATATTTAATGAAAATATCAAACGGATTACACATATCCCGTATCCTCCTTCTTTCCAGATGAAATCGATCTCTTTTTTATATATCTAGCCGACGCTGGTTGAATCTGTATGTGCTTGGAATATAATTGAACTTTCTAATATTCAATTGAATGCAATTTGGAAATTCTATTAAATATTTACACATTTGGATATGATAATGAATATGAGGAAATTCAGTTGCATTCTGTTGAAAATTTCGATTGAATAGGGAAGTGCACTAGTGTTTCAAATGCACCAAACACATTTTTTAAATTAGAGTTCAGAATAACATAATGTCGTAAAACCACAGTTTAAATCCAAATAGTGAATACTTTATTCGAGATGACCGTCTGAAATATGGAAAAATTCAAAGGCCGCGAAAACGGGTGGCCATGTTGAATATTGGCCGTGACGTCACAAGGCAGTAGCAGAAGGCAGCTTCTACACCGTTTAGTTCTACCACTATTATTGCATAGAAAAGTTACAGAATTTGAGGGTATCCGTTTTTTGCTGTCATAAAATATCTTCAGAATATATATGTGGCTGCTTCTCTTTTGAGTAAACGACTTCATCATTGCGTAATATATTAATATTCATTTACGTGTCAACTTCAAGTTTGGAAAGAGTAGTACGAATAGCACATTGAATCTTTAATAAATGCATGATGGCATTTATTTTTCGCTGGGTATATTTTGACACAATGCCATTTATCATGCCAAAACTTTTTTTGTAAGAACCGAGTCAAACTAATAAACCTATTTCAGACGTTTGCTGCAAGACTTATTCGTTGCGTATGTATTCACGCCGGCCGGAACGTTCGCCCTTCGCAACTAGAATCATGGGATGTTAGCCTTATTTCCGAGCTGGCTGGTTGTTGCAATGGTTCGCTGTTCAGGATGGGTTCAAGAAAAGATAATCTTGGTTGGGAGGAGGAAAATTCCAACGATTTATAAATGGTATACCAAACTTTGATGTATTTATGGTTACTGAATTTTTGAATAAGGAGGACAGGTTCAACGCTCCATAGAAATGCGAGACGTTAAGGCTAACAAGGGGAGACCGCGTACCTTGCTGCATCTTTTTCAATTAGGGCGTTAGTTAGGCTGTAATTAATTAATTTTCATGCGTTACTTTTTACAAGTTACATATATAAATTAAATGTCCACAGTTTCCCAATGGATGGGTTGGGGTAGCGGTAGCGTGCACGATTCAAAGGATAGATCTCACTCGAACGACCGTGGTTCAAGACTTCGTCATGGCATTATTTTTTGTTGTCTTCATTGTGATCATACGGCATCAAGTTTATCATTAATTATAATTGCAGCAATCATTGACATGAGACAATTTTTTTATCATCATTATGGCGTTTAGGTATTTTAGCAGTGTCATTACAAACGCAGAGATACGATGACTACAAGGGTTGGTGTGCGCTAAAATGTTAATTTTTTCTTTGCTTATACTGACCAACTTCCACATTAAAAATGAAAACCACTCTTGCAAGAGCACATACCATTAAAGGCTCGCGGCAAGCAACAATATGCGTACAGGCATAATTAATAAGAACACAAAGCGAATATAAAATGCCATGTATCTCGAACACTTGTAATTCACATTACTCCAAAGGGAGTTTACTTACTCAGTACATACCTCAGTACCTTGTACTCAGTACCTACCAGTTTACCTCAGTAGCAGTGCTAAAAGAACCATTCTGAAATATAATTTCAACTAACAAATAGGATGAAATAAAAGTCGATAACCCTGGACCGGGCGCGCTGGCGTATAAAATACGTCAATCTTTGAAAACCAAGGATTTCGACATTGTACGTACATTCTGGGCTATAATGGTCTCGTGTATTCTTACAATGTACTTTGACTGCCTATATTGCGAGTTTTCAAAGTTCGAGGTATTGTAGCTAATTTTTTGGATCAGCAAGATGAACCCGTCACCAGTGGAGTACAAATTACGCCGCGCGACCTGCCGTGTACCTTTATATCTGTATCACCTATAAATGTACTAATTTCAACAAATAAAGATTAACTTTAACAAAAATCGTTTGTTATCATATATGCACATATCATGGGCAAAGTACGCATTTTGCCCGGTCGTATAAAAGAACAGTCGCGCCATAATTCTTTAACCAAACTACTTTCAGTTTATAAATTACGTAGGTCTACGCGGAAGATGCTATATTTTGACTCAACACACTTTCTGATGTGACTGAGGTACCTATTAAGTAAATTATTATAATATAAATATCAATTTGATCTTACAACACCTTCAAATGATCTTCAAAACAGAATATCATCGATAGGTAAGAGTCAGGAGCAGCCTTGAACCATTTATTCCGTATAGCTTGTGCTTAAGGCACGGGAATTAATATCTTCTCCAGGCTTTTGTTTCGACGTCGAGATGAAATTTGGAACAAAAAATCATTTATAATTCTATTTTGAATTCATGTTTTCGGTACTAGACGACATTTTTAGGAAGCAAACTCCACCGATTCCCGGAAACTCTCGCCGCGCTAAAGAAGGCGACGGAAATCAGCGATACTCCACTGGTGACTACTGCCTTGTGACGTCACATCTCAATCAAGATGGAGGCACTGTGTTTCAGCGCAACATGAAATTTTCCGACTTTCAAAACGTTTTAAAGTGCATACCCCAGATGCAGAAAATAAAAGTGACTATACTAATGTTTCTTTTTTAGGCTAAACTTTCAAATTCAGCAATAAAAAAAAATTAGTGCACTTCCCTATTGGCCGATATTTTACAATAGTGTATGCTTTGTCGAATTTAACGCAAAATTATATAGGTAGTTTTTTTGCATTTGTTTTGATCATATTTATGAAACTAATAAAATTAAATCAGAATTCTGGATGTTATGTTTTGAGAAGCGTGTAAAATATAGCATTGTTACAGGTGCTTGACTCAAGTTAGGTTAACTTGATTGGAGTGGAAAATTTATGTTTTCTTAGCATTGGGAGTAAACAATTATTTTTTATTTTTTGTTTAATATCTAATTATATAACCTGTCAAATCTGAAGAAATTATCTGCCATAAGTTCTTGTTTGTATTTCAGAATTTTTTTTACCTGATTCAAGCTAAATTACTGACTTAGTCTACCAGCGGTTATTTTTTTTACTTCCTGGGATTTGGAGAGCTGCTGGCATAAACATTAATAGATACAAAGTCTATGGTTGATCATCAAGTGACTTAAAGTGTGTCCTTATTTTATTATTCCTTATGAATGTATTATAAAATATGTATAATGATTTTATTTTTCAGCTCCTAAGCCATTTGTGGAGTTAAGCATTGTCCAGCACCTTAATGAGCATACTCCTGTGCAGCAGTTCAAGTACTTCAAAGTCTTGGTTCAAGAATTTCATGTCAAGCTTGAAATTGGATTCCTCAATGCCTTGTTAGCGGTATTCTCCCCCGATGGCGGGTTGGGCGTTTATGACGTACGTAAATGTTTCTTTCAGTTTAAGGAGAATGTTAACAGAAAAATTGGTAAAATAAATTACATACTTATATTAATATTACAGTCCTTTTGTTCACAAAGCAACTTCTTTTAGTAGGAAAGCAATTGCTTAAGTATTGACAAAAATTATTTATTCATTCCAAGATCTCATAATTGTCGGCAACAATCTTTGGAAGTCCTCATGAGTACAGTAGTATGTACTTGATGTTTTTGGAAGAAAAATGACTTATAGAAACATAGAATTAATTCAATGAAAGCAAGCAAATGATCTTACCAAAGCTTAAAACACCAAATTACAAGTTCATGATCAGAACAATGAATTTTATTAAAGATAGATAAATGTTTGAACATTAATGCTGAACTGTTTAGAGATCATTGGTTACCTTGATGTTAGGTTGGCTAATCCATAAGAACCCTCAACCTAGCTTATTGATATTTCAAAGCATCCATTGTTTGCCTGTAGAGTTCATATTTCTTGGTTGTGGGGAACATGACCAAGCTCTGTGATTTCTACTAAAGCAGACATGTGTGATACTATTGTGCACCCTGTTGTCTTTGTAATAACTTTTTTCATCACTATTTGGAGCAATACTTTAAAGGGATACTTGCAAGGTGTATTCTGCAGATTTTGATCAAACTTGGTGGGATGATAATGTTTTATGATAAAATCGCTAATGTGAAATTTCATATGACAATATGCCTATCGAGTGGGGATATGAGCTTTCCTAGTTCCATTCTAACCACTCATTTTCCTCCCAGGGACCCCTTGCCATACAAGGAAACCTCATTTCATGTTACTTGGTGGCTGATGGCAATAGCACAGGGGAACAGCGACTAAGCTTTCTGGGTCCTTCCCACTCTGTTTGTTGGCTTTTGGGAGCAACAGGTGTGGGTGGTAATCATTTGTATTATTATTCTGTTAATTTTCTTAGCTTGTTCTTATTAAAGAGGTACTTCAGTTTGCAGTTTTGCCTAACAAGCTATCGAAATACCTAACAAAATGCAAAGCTTTCTGACCATTATACAACAGACTCCCAATCATCCAGCTGCAGTTTGTCCGTGTTGCGGCTTATGCGTGCATGAGTTTTACACTTTTTTTGATGTTTTCCGTGATCTTCATAAAAAATGAAAAGAATGCGATAGGTACTCCAGACTTATTATTTGTATCAGTATTCCTTTCGTAAAATGAAATTATTTTCTTAACTTGTTGATAAGGAATGTTTCAAGTCTACTTAACGTCTGCTGTTACAGTGCTGATGACAATCAGCAGTGGGAAAAAACTCTTTATTAATTTTTGAAGAGTCTTTAATGTTTAACCAATCATAAATTATGAAAAATGTTATTTATGGTCTTTGATTGCATATTTCATATCGCTAATTCGCAATTATTGCCGTGGCCTTGCATGCGGTTGAATACTGCCTACGGGAACCGGAGATTTCATCGCACTCGGGCATGTTTATGCAGTGATGAGTCAAGGTCAAACTGGAGAGGAAGGGAATAATGGAAGGGAAGGCAGCGAGGGAAGTGGAAGTAGAGATAGCATGAGTCATACCCAGGCACTCACCTACGAAGACAATTTACCATTAGTCCTGGTTTCCTATAATCACTGCTGCACGATGGCATGATTGTATGACTGTTGTCTTCATGGAAGTTCCGTATTCCTGTTTTCCAAGCACCGCGGTGCGCAATTCAGATCATCACAGATCCGCATTCCGCAGCAATTGCATCCCGGGCAACTTGTGCAAGACGCTACTGCGTGGCATAGTGCCTGACAGTGTATTTGCCGACGTCGCACAGTGGTTAGAAGCATTGGTGCAAAACACTTTTCTGAATCTGTGATCTCGCAGCCACGTATGCATGGTTTTCAGAAACCAGGTATTACATGGAGCAGTAGGAATGTGAGTACAATCACATTTTTGCAGCTAAAAAGATTGCAGTCAAGAAAAGAAAGCTTTTAAGATTACAGATCTAAAATAACAGGCAATGTGCACAAACAATATTTAATTGTTTGTTTTATTTGATGAAAATTACATGTAATATTAGTGAAAGTTTGGATTGTTTGTGTTTTCCGATTATTCGTGCTGCCTCTCCCCATCAATTAGCCCGGATAATCGGGAGTATACTGTCCTTGCAAAAGGTTCCAAAAGGTCATTAACCTCAATCACAATGAATTAAAACAAATGTAGATTCCAAATATCAGACAAAGCAGTTTATTATTGAGCTGGAAAATAGGCAACTATAACCGACAATTGACTAATAAAAGATAGTCACTATTTGAATGAGCACGAAATTATATACTGTATTACTGAAGTACATTCGATCTTCAAAAACTAATTTTATCTGCAAGAATCTAAAAAATTTGTTATTAGATCAGTGTTACCTCTCACTAAATGAATATTTTGAGAACATTAAAAAATATACAAGTGAATTCTGTATCTCAGCAATCATCATTATGCATGCATATTGTGACTTTAATTTCTGATTTTATGTACATATATTACATATATGTACTGACGAATCCTATACCTACCTGTGTGTAAGTGTGGTCAATCGAGGATAAATTATTATTATTATTTGTACTACCCTGGATGATTCCCATGCCTTATAACCATTGTAACAAATTAGTTTGTTACCTTTAGGCCTCATAAGTTCTTTCTTCCCCTCTTGTACCTTTCCACCTTGCGGGTCTTCTTCCCACCTTCTACTGTGTATAGGTTTCAATACTGTGTTGATTTAGAATTGTATATCCCCCAACTATGTTGTCATTCTACCATAAATCTACAAATTGCCGTATGGGAGAGTGAAGGTTTCTTTTGCATGAAGAGTTCTCTGGATCGCCACAGGGTCAGGAACTGTATAACTGCCGACATTTCCATGTTTGACTCAGGGCTGTGAATGTGGAGTGAGAATTTTTCCTTGCTTATATACAGGTAATCTGATGGTCTGGTGACTCTCGATTGGCTGTCATCAACAGCATGCTCTGATTGGCTGGTGTACTGGTGATGATTTCGCCTAGTCTTTTTAATGGTTTTGAGCACAGGTTTCCAAGTATTGCTTAACGTAAACCGGAATCTCTATTGAGTGTGTTCTCGGCCTGTCTAATTTCAATGCACTCTTTCAAAGCAGGTGCCCTAAAATTCGTTACATTTTTTGCCGTGTCAGATTTCAGAAATCCTTGACTATTAACCCTTAACCTGCTCCCATCATCTATTAGCAATCACCTTTGCAGACTGCTCCTATCGTCTTTTGAACTATGCTTCTACTCTCCGAGTCCATAGGGGCTAAGAAGTTCTTCCTTTGACAAGTAGATGCCATGCAGGCATCTTTTACTCCTCTTTTTATTTTTATTGCCCTTCATCCCTAGTAGCACCAAAAGGATTATATCTAGAATTAATATGTATCATAGTATGCGCTGTATACATATTATATCTGTATAATATACATGCAAATGTCCTCTACCACGCAGATAATATCTAGATATTATACCTATTATATCTGCTGCCATAATATGGATTTTATATAGATTAAATATGTATAACTCGTCGTAAATCTGTATATTATACATATCTTATATATGTCTGATGATCCCTGGTTACGCCGTTAGGATAATATTTGCATATTTTAAAGATTCTGGTATATATCAAGGACCATGGATCATCAGACATGTGTAAAATATGTATAATATACAGATATAATCCTTTTGGTGTTACTAGGGCAGTAGCTGCCAGGAACCCTCAAGAGCCTATTTCAGCTTATTTGCACAGTTAAAGGGTTAAACACCTATAGCAATCACATTATGTTTATGTCAATAGAATTGTTTGTACTATAAGAGGTAGCAAGATGTAAACATAAGAGATAGTGCAAAATTATCCTTTGATCATCTCTGTTTTGCAAGGTTGCTGCTCCCTTATGTGATACCTTTTAGGTGACAGTTTTTCAATGCAGCACCCATCATTGACTGCATGGTTTTCCTGCCATTTTTAGGTTTTCTGAATTAAAAGCCATCTACAGAAATTTTTAGTAAACAAGAGGCTACAGAAAATTACATTCTAACCTCATTATCTTATCTGGTTACACTCTGACTGCCCATATCATCAAACATGGGCGTACCCAATGAGGGCAGGGGGGTGGAGGGTGGGCTGCTCCCTCCTAGAAGCAAAAATCGCTTAATTCTTTAAGCAAAATCAGTACTGAATTGAAATTAAACTATGCATTCAACAAATTTTCTTTAAACCCACGAAAAATGATATGTATTAGTATAAAGTATGTAACTAAAATAAAACTATTTTTTCAAGTGTCACAACTTGGCTTGCCCCTCCTCCTTGTCATCACAGACATATTCATGCTCAAGTAAAAAAATTTCACTAAATGAGTTAAATATGTATTTTTTCTTATAAATTTCGTCAAAATTTTCTTATAAAAGCATAATGAATTAATTCCTTCTTGACCTGTTGTATAACATGATAAATATCTAAAAGTGACAAAGCTAAGCAATGAAGCAATGTTAAAAACCCAGTGCTCCACAGCAAAGAAGTGCTTTGATGAAGGGTTCATCCATGCCCAATCATGGATGTTGTGTTAAAAATGTTGGCATATTGTTCCCTAATGATATATTATGCATGTGAGGATTTTAAAATATTGCCCAAATACTTTGAATATAATCTTGTTTGTGCACATGAAGCACTTGAAGGATTTGTTTTGACTTTGTTAACTGCTCTTGAATACAGTGTACCTGAACCATATAGACACGTACTATTTCTCAATCATAAAATCAAACCCAATGTTTTATATTTCAGTATTTAGAGGTAGAAAATTTGACAATGTGCTATTGCCGCCAGCTGCCTTCCCACAGGCCTATAAGGCAATGGGCCATTGGGAGGGTAATGGGTAGCGAGCATGAAGCTCACATCCCCATTCAATAGGTATTGTGGTAGGGTAAGTTAACATTTGGTTTTACTTCCTTACATTGTCATGCAACCAAGTTTGATCAAAATCTGCGGAGTGCACATTAAAAGTTTCCCTTTCTTTCATAATTTTGTAACGGAAAAATTCATCATTATTGAGACTGAGACATCATACTGAGGAGATTCTAATACACTGAGCTGAAATACTTAGAGAATTGGCTATCATGGAAGGCCCATGATATTGTAAGTCTTCAGCTCTAACTGAAGCATTTTCCCGTGTTAATATTTGCTCAAGTTCAATGTTCAGCCTGACTGACGGAAAGAATGAAAAGCAAACTTTATGGCTCAGGTTAAAGTAAGATAAAGGCAAAGGAAGGTACCTATGTGAGGAAGGAATACCATGAGTAATTAGCTATTATTGGTTACTTTTTTATGTAATTTTGTATGAGTTCATACTACTAAGTAAGTACTGGTTATGCACTTATCTTCCCTCAACTCTTCTTCACAATGACTTGTGCAGAATACATTCATTAGATTTCAAAACACATGCATCTTATCTCATTTATTAATTATTCAATTTTGCCTTCCTCATATGTTGATTATTTTTAAAAAATTGCTTGAATATTTTTACAGACTGCAAGGTTTCAGAGTGATTTAGATTTACTCAAAGAACCACTCTTGGCATATGTCACATTGAAATCATCAGAAGAACAGAAGAATTATTATGATTATCTGCACTTCTCTCCACTGAAGGTATGTTTAATTTTTTATTGCTATTATAATTGCTATTGGTTGGGTTATATTCACAAGATCATGTACCCTTATGAAGGTGCTTTTTTATTTGTTCTCTCAATCTGTGTGTATGCAATAATCACTATGACTTTATACATATTGATTGCATTTACACGCTCATTGCGGAATATCTCTGGTTTTTATACTGCTTCCAAGTGTGTCCCCCTAAGTTTTTTCAATTCTGAAATGGGTCTTAATTTGGCAAAGTCTCTCAGAATAGAAAGCTCAAAGTTGCAGAATGGAAAGGATGCATTAACCATTCATAGGCAGCTACTTCAGCTAATGCTCAAAAGGGATTGAGGAAGTGATTAGACCACTATTTCTCTCAGCTTGCAGTGTCTCGGTGACTGATCATTTACCCATTTGTATAGAGGTATTGCCTTCTGCCGAGGTACTAGTAATACATGGTAGGTCATCACAAATCTCCTATAATGTCCATTGTAATAATTGTAAATACCCTTCAATGATGTCACCACTAGTGGTGTATATTTACAATTTTTTGTGTTATTATTCAAATTACATGCATAGATGCATGCCAAAAGATAACCAGAAGTTTGTCCAAGTCGAAATTTTATCACTGTGTACACCTATTAGCAAATGATAATGTGTGATGCTCCATCTCTAAGTCACACACCTAGAACCAAACCATACACTATAAATACACACTGTGAGATAAACAGCCTAAATTTAAATGATGTAAGCTAATTTTACCGGCAGTTGTCAGAGATGTTAGTAGTGATCATGTAGATCTCAAATGGTACCCATATGGCTCTTCATTGGTTTTAACATAAGTTTTCGGCACATATTCACCAACACTACAATGATAGCAGTAATTAATTATGTGTAGTGCAAAATATAAAACCGATTACCTAATATTTTAATTTTGATTACTTCTGGGAATCAATTACAATCTGAATTATAAAAGCCTTCATATATTTGTTACTTCTTGAAATGAAGCCAGCAAAGTTGATGCCGAGTGGCAATTTTTGTGAGTAAAGAAAAATAGGAATAGGAAATTAAATTAGGCATTTAAATAGGAAAAGGTCAAAGGAATATAACAGGTGCTCTTTAAAGGAGTTGACAATGCTTAAATAATGAAGTATTAGGTTAGTACACTCACAGTTACAAGAGATACTAAATCACCCTCTAATATGTAATAATAATAATACATATTTTTATTTGGCCAGCGATCTAGTACATTAATAATGGACAAGATATAAGGCATGTCAAAATGTCAAAGCTGCTTCCTAAAATCAATTTTTTGCATTATAAACTGATAAAAACACTTGCATACTGCTTTATTTGTACTTATATGATGAATTTCGATCAACTTGTGATAATGTGAATATCAAATCTAAACAATCACTGTAAAAGGATATACATATTGGTTCAAATATCTTTCTTTCTTTGATGTTCTTATTTTTAAATTATTATTTTGTATTCCTATTATTCTTTTTCTTGTAATGTTCTTATTTGTTATTGAATTTTCTTTTCCTTCAATAATGCATGACATAGCAGTGGATAGTTTTTTACACTGTTAATTAGTATTTACACTCAAAGAGTGATTATAACCTCTAAAGTTAATCAGACATAAATTGTGTAGCCATACCATAGATCAGTGTTTCCCAAACTTTTTCGAGCCACCACTTTTTGGATCCATAAACCTATACTCAATGCTCCCCTAATCGGTAGGTATCTTTAAAATACTAATAACAATCATTTACTAATTAACCAAATGAGGAACATTGTAATAATTAAATTTTAAAAATGACTAATCAAATGCTTATTTAGAATACAACGCCTGTATGGTTTTTTAATCATCTATGCAAATGATTTAATACGCAATAAAAGGAACTTACCTGAGAATATACTTTTGACATAAAAATAAATAATGTTAAGAAAGTTTTTTTTAGAATTTTACATTTCATTTTTTTACTTAAATTAAGCAATTATGTAGCATGAAAATTTTCAATTTATAGTAATAGAATAACCAAACATGTTTTGTTAAAATTATTTTGACAATTAAGTGACTTTTTATTATAGTTGTTCATCGTCTAGGAGTCATTTAAGAAGATTCTATTGCTAAAATCAATTACATATTTCCATCAAATAAAATTTTAATGAGAAGGATGACATGATACAAGTTTTCCAACATCCGGTTTAATGTCACTTAGCAGAAGTCTTAAATCACTGCGTTTGCAAACCTGAAGTCTGTTTCTCTGCTTGGAAATAAGCTGAGTGACTGCACTAAAACCATGATCCACCAAATATGAAGTCTGAAATGCAAGAAGGAGTTTTTAACCACCATCCATAATGCAGGATAACGATTGTAAATCTCCTTCTGTAGTCAAAACTCTTGATAATTTATCTTAAACTTCGGTTTTAATGCATTTAGTGCATTAAATCCGAAGTGCATGCATGCATGTAGTCCAATTAATTCTTCCTCTAATACCCCAACTTCATCAATATCTACAAACGGATGTATCACCAAGTCTGGAATTTCCAACAAAAGAAGATCCTCAAATCTTTGCATCATATTTTTATGTAAGGTAGCTAAATGGTCGTAAAAGATGCTCAAATCATCATCAAATAAACCAGCTCCTTCTAGCTCAAGCAGGGAAGGAAATTGATAAATCTCACAGCGACCTATGTTCCGCTTAAATAAAATCAATTTGGAAATATACACAGTCACCACAGATTTTGCCTTTATAAGATTTGTGTCCTTTCCCTGCAATTGTAAATTCACTTCATTAAACTTTCCTAAAAGTCCAGCCAAAAATGCAACGTCACTCCCCAGTGAGAAATCGGTGGTGGAAATCACGTGGAACCCACGTGGAGAATTAACGTGGATACCACGTGTTTTTGGTCATGGAATCAACGTGGAACCCACGTGGAAATTTGTTGGAAAAATTAAAACAGCAGTTGGTGCTGTCCTAAAACCATTAAAACCTCAACCACTCTATATCTAAACCTTCTATATATGTGTCTACGATTTTTCATGTGCTCTCATGGCTGCCTTTCCACGAATTATACAAAAATAGAATGTGCAATACATTTTCACATAATTAGCGTGGTTTCAGGATGATAAATGATGCAATGTCACCAGAGAGTTAAGTTCCACAAATTAGAAATTCTGTTTAACATTTTATGATAACCACCACAAATCCACTTGAAATCAACGTGGATTCCACGTGGGTCCAACCACTCAATATCCACCACCACCAAACATCCACCACTCAACGTGGATTCCACATGGATTCCACCACCCATTTCTCACTGGGTCCTTATCTCTCTAAGGTTGTTGCTGAGAAAAGCATCTTTCTCCTCAAAAAACTGCACGACAGTGAGAAAAAGTTTATAGCAGCGCCTTATACAATTGCCTTTTGACAGCCAACGAACTTCGGTGTGTAGTAACAAACGTTTAAAAAAACGTTTCTTCGTCGTTCTCATCACAACTCTCGAAAGAGTCGATCATTAAGAGCATGGGCTTTAATTTTGTTAACTGCTGTAATTACAATGTTTAAGGACTTGTGAAGGCGATCACTCAGTTTTTGGCCACTAGATGTTGTCGGTAAATGACACAATAAATAGCAAAGACAATTGGTACATATTTTCTCAAGTATGCAATTCAACCATGGTGACTACCAGTCATTGATGGAGCTCCATCTGTTGCAATCATATATGTACGAAGTATGAGAGAAAAGGTCCTCGTTTTGATTAATTTATTACCATTTCATGAAAACGTAAACAATAGACAGACCATTTATTTTTGTAATATACTTTGCCATCATAAAGTGGTATAAAATATTATATAATAGTACTGTAAGGATATCATCTCAAGAATGAAAAATCACTTACCAAAACAGCCTTGATAATATCACTGGAGCCGACTTCTTTGGAAAATGGTTATTCTGGTAAATATTTGGTGTAAAACTACCAAATCTAGTTATCAGATGACCTAATTCCTCTCCGCATTCACAACTGTTTTATTCACACTTAACTTTGCTGCCGAAGTTCTCAGTGTCTTGAAATTGTACCAACGATAGACCAAATGAGACTAACAGAATTTCTGTGAAATAAATAAGAATGGCATTAGTTTTCATGCGAAGGTTGCTCTCATGTTATGTAGACAATTCGAAGAAGAATATAAAATAATCTTCAAACTTTACATGAATTGGAAGTGGTTTCCCGCACTCTGCTAGCATCTCAGCTCGTACCACCTGCAGGCATCAGTGAAATAATGTACTAAGTCAACCATCTTTGTCGTAGTTCCTTAATTTAGTTCAGTGAATATGCTGAGAATGTTCACATTGCACATGTTCAAAGCTCTGCCTGTTATAAGCACATTCAATCTGAATTAAGGCAACTCTGCACATATTTTGAAGTACTTCAGACTTAATTCTGCACTAAATTTCCTCACTGGGCCAGAACAATTGGGACTCGAGTTTCAGTCACTAGTGACCAATTGGCACCCTAAATAGCTTTGTGTTTGTACAGAGATGAAGTGTTCTGCCATAGTAAATGTTTAAGTCACAAATTTATGTTATGTTCTTCATCAGATGCACCTGAGCTTCTCCCTGAGCCAGACTGGAGGAAGTGGTGGTGGAATTCAATCATCCTTCCTGAACATCCTTCTTCAAAGTGTTGGAGTAACCCTCACTGATGTCCAAGATGTAGTTTTCAGGTACTGTGTTCCATTTAGAAATATTAGGGAAATCATGTAATGAAAGCATATGAACATAAAGTATTTGCTTTTTCAAGATAGATTTTGGTCTGAACAGCAGTCGTTTAATAAAATATTCCTCTATAAGTAATTGACTACATACATACCAGGAATTACGGGACAGGAAAACAAATATTCCAAAATCTTATCATTATCTAATACAAATGTGTCTTATTTTCATCAAAATATTTTAAATGTTTATTACCTTAGTTATTGAGGTCAATACATGGGTAGACAAAATTTGGTTTATGCATGAAATGCAAGCATTTCAATACCTAGTTTGTGCATATGAATTGTTTTTTGTCTCTCTAGATAAAAGGCCAATCAGAAAATAAATTAATTTATATTCAGAATAGTCACTGCTGAGAAAGAACTGCAAAGACTGCTACAACAACCAATTAAAATGTTGGGAACAATGTTGTCTTGTCATGTAGCTAAGCCTTGAACTCTATACTTCCTATAGGATGCACTTTCAATGCTCATCATATCTATTTTTTGCAATGTGAATGTGTTTTTAGGTTCAGCATGAGGATGAAGTGACCTATGAATGAGGTCAATTATTGGGCCTAAAATTTGTGTGGCTTGAGATGACTTAGGGCCAGATTCATAGTCACTGTTGTGGAGGTTATCTAGGTCTCCCCTAGCTGGAGGATGGCTAAGTCCTCTTAAATATGCGATTCATAGGTATCACCTGGATCAGTTCTGACAAGGAGAGGTCTAGGAAGAAATTCAAGGAAAAGGATGGATTAATCCTATAGAGAACTATTCACCAAGGTTTCCGAAGCTCTGTTGTCAAGTCCAGCAGCAAATCGCTACATTGTGAGCTACATAAATAAACATAGTAAACTACGGCAGCACAACTGATTAATTTATGTTAAATGAAAAGTATTATGTTTAATTTCATCGTGCCATATAAAAACATTGCAAAACATTAAAATGGATGATGACTCCTACTTTGGAGAAGAAGAAGAAGGCATAAGAAAATACCATTGAAATGCATATTTAAGTAATGTTCCCAAATATGTGAATGGACTTTTCAGAAATAAATTAAACTCATCAAAATTGTGTATGAAAGCGTTTTAACCTAAGTCTCAGAAAGATCCAAGCCTTTTTTCTATCAAGACTCTTTATTTCTCTCAATAATTTTTCCAAATCCAGCTCTAGTCCTGTATAAGATCTACATATTGCCCAGAAATAACTTTAAATTACCTTGTTCTAAAAGAGAAAAGTAAAATCGGGTAATAGTTCTCTCCCTCACATTGATATGAAGACGATTATGGTAGTCTACAGGGTATTGCACTTAGTTTATGTTTAAAATTGAGAACAGAATGTTCTACCATTTTCACTTCATTTCTGAAACCATTGCACACAAAATTAGGAGCTTTCATAGTATTCTTGTATAGTTTTTTAAGCAATTCATCAATGGCTTATTGTGTCCATATTTTTTATTTGACTGGGTGCTGCATTTGGTGTTTTCATAATTTTCCTAGAGGTAAACTTAAAGCCCCAGACCAACTTTTCAACCTGTTTTCTCAAAGTCATTATATTTCCAACAGCCTTCCTAGTTATTAGACTGCTTCTGTTTTAAATGAAATTTTGTGGGTCATTCTAGTCTCCTTATGAAGGTGGCTTAAATTTTTTCCTAATATGTTACCTCGACAGAGATTCCCATGGAAATGGCCCAGCTTTAAGCCCTGTGAATGCTTAATTTTATTTGAGCAGTGATATTTCAAAGATTACAAAAATGTATTTTACACCTTATGACCTAATTGTTTTCATTTTAATCTAGGCTTGCCTACTTCGAGAGAAAGGCTGTTTTCTTAAATCGTCGTCAGATGATTGATGAAGCAACTATGCACTACATTGGTCAATCATTGAAGCAATTATACGTGCTTGTTCTGGGTTTAGATGTTATTGGAAATCCATTTGGTTTGGTTCTTGGTTTTACACGAGGTGTGGAGGATCTCTTTTATGAACCATTTCAGGTGAGTACGCATCTGTTATTTCACTATGTACCATGTTTAGTATATTGTGGGGCCTCTTGTAGCATTGTTTACTGCACTTGAAAACATGGCTCGAAACAAAGGGATGCTAATCAAAGAATTAAAACCCATGCAAGCCGATTTAAGAAATAAGAATCTGTTCAAAACTTTCACCCCTACAATGCAATAGTGTTTTATGTCCCCTTAGTGAGAAATTTCAACCGCTAGGAAACTCAAATTATAACTATTGACTCCATCTTGAAGGATCAGCATAAGTTTTTCAGTGGAATCTGCGAAATCTATTTCATAGAATAGTTCCACCAGGTCCACCACCTCTTTTGATTGATAAGTTATCAAGCCCTATCTAATTTTACTTCATATGAGCAACCCCATTGGAACATTGATGTTGAATTCATGTTGATATTTAATCAGCACTGCATTGATGTTATGTAGATGATATCCTCATGATGATTCAACGTTGATCATAGGCATTGCTGAATCTATGTTGTATTCACCAAATATTGATTTGTTTTTGGACTGACAAATGCAGCCCTTAATCATTTTATATCCTTGTTACATTTATATCCCATTAAAAATTTCCTCTTGGACCTACAGAGTTCATTATTTGATACTAGAATTTCCCTTTGCAATTAGAATTTCCTTATAGGGATTCGCGTTTTTCCACAACTCTATACTCTATTCTCCCATACATCATCCTTAATTATCTGCTTAGAACAACAGTTAAATAAATTACTACACTCCAATGATTTGCCTAATAGTTTGTCTATAATAAAATTTGTAAGAACAAGAACTTACCTACCTTCAAAAATTTTAGTCCATGGGATGTTTAACCTCCTGCCAAACATGCAGATTACATATTACCAAAATAACAGTCCTGATAATTTTATTTGTTAAGCCTGAAGAAAGGTATACTTGACGGCACTAAAAAAATATTGAATAAATAATATACCGTATGAGCACGTGCATGAGGTGCACACGTGTAAGAGGCATACCCCTATTTTGAGCGTTGGAGCTAAAGAAAAAAAAAACTTTCCGGCATTTTTTATCTTATCACGTGGTGTTGCAGACTTATGCCTGGACTTTCGACAGACATAAAAATTTCCACTTTCAATTCTGTTAATTCTCGTGGCATTTTTCAGCTAAATTTACATGATATGTATGGTGCTCGGAGATAAGTAGGTATTCACTTGTAGCCTTAACCTTATGATGCATTTGGGGGCATAATATACCATGAATAGTCCTCCACAAAAAGGCAGCAGTTGAAGAGAAGAAATATTGCTGAAACACAGTACATCAATCGGAAGTCCACTAGAAAAGGCTTTCAGAATGGTCAAAAGTAGAGATGTGCGAATAGTATCGGCGAATACTCGAATACCTCGAATACTAGAATGTATTCGATATTCGAGTTTTTGAATAGTTGTGCGAAAATTACCGCCTCGAATACCTCGAATACTTTGAATTTCGCGTCATACACTGTCGCACGCACGTCGTTGGTAGTTGACTCGGAAAAATTTAGAGAACTGTAGTCATTTAGTGCTCGCAGCGCCGTTTTACGCAAGTTGACGAATTACATCAAATTCGTGGATTTTAGCGGTGAAAAGAGTTCGACGAGGGGAACCGAAAATGGTCGGGTGAAAAAATCCGAAAATCCCCGATTCCCCCCACCAGGAGAACCTCAGTGCCGTGGGATAGCAACCTTAGGGCATTTCCCACGATCCGCTGTCCCCCTCCATTCAGCACTAGCCTCACCCACTCTGACGCTTTCCTCTTCTCCGAAATCAAACAAAAGGTCCCAGCTCGCGCAGGGATCGCATTACGAATACCCTCGCTTCGAAAAAAATATCGAGTTACGAGAACAATAAAAACGTGTTTCACGCCCTCCACCCTTTTCTCACCCACGGACCTTTTTCTGGCTACCTGCTTCGAAGTTCCCCATTTCTGGAGGTCAACTGCTGTGTGAGTACCGTGGGATACTTACATTAGCGCATTTCCCAAGATCCGGTATCCCTTTCCATTCAGCACTAGCCCCCCCTCTGAGGCTTTCCTCTTCTTCGAAATAAAAAAAAAGTCACAGCTCGCGCAGGGATCATATTACGAAGACCTTAGCTTCGAAAAAATACGCGAGAACAATAGAAACGTGTTTCGGGCCCTCCCTTTCCTCCCCCACTGACCCTTTTTTTCCTACCAGCTTCGAAGTTCCCATTTCTGTGGAGGTCAACCGCTGCATGAGTCATCTATTAGCACAAAGGGTGTCTAAGAATGACTTTCGTTAATTGATGTTACACCTTTATTGAATTGAAATATTAGTAATGTGCGCGTAATTTCAAAAAGAATAAGACCAAACACGACGTATTTCTGAGTTTATTTAAGCATTTTACGCAAAGAAATAAATGTCAAAATACGACGGAGACTTAGCATTCTGGCGAAACTCAATATGAGCAGCAGAGCTTCTCCAAAGTTGATGCGGTATTTTTTTCCGAAAACATATATCAAGTTACAATTTAAGAGTGGTGCTATAAATCTTTATTGTTACAGTCCCAGACAAAGGGATATTTTCTCAGAATATTTGGTTTCTCCCAGATATCAATTCCAATTCATCTTCTTATCTCGTGAGAACTCCCAAAGATGGACTGAAAATAATTGAAGAAAATCCGGTGGAAAAGAGCTTGTATGTTGCAAAATGCCTCAGATTGTCAGCTAGCACTTGGCAGCAGGAGTGGGGGTAAAGCGATGTCAGTTGAATTAATTATATGCCCAATTGTTTCCATAAAATTAAAATATTCATTAATCAGCTAAATTCCTGTTCGAATCATTTAAAGGAAACCAAAATTACTCCCCAAAATCTTGTGTTGCCTGCTGCATAGGCAACCGAGTCAAACATTCCAGCATTCATCATTTAGTATTCGAGGTATTCGAAATTCGAGGTATTCGAATATTCGAGCAATGATTTAATATTCGAATTCGATATTCGAATTCGAGAAATCTGCTATTCGACCCATCTCTAGTCAAAAGCCTCTTCAGAATACCTGGAAAAATATGATGGCTAGGTGTTATTTCTAATTTATTTTCACTGAGCACTGACAGCTTTGGTTTGGAGAAGAAGCAGCTCGCAGTGTTCCCATAATTTGTCTGCCGACTGGTTTGTATTCTCTACTAAAAGTCCCATTCTTATCCTGAAAGGCAGTAGCCATTCTCTCTTCCTACTATCATCATCATCTTTACTGACGATGATAGCTTATGTTATACAGACATGTTTACTATTTTCATGTTTATTCTAAGAAATCCATCAGCTTCAGCCATCTGCTTTCTTAGTATAAACATGAAAAACAATATTGTCTTATATTAAAAAGTTATTGATTCTGTTTTTCGGGGTAATTAATAACGGATAATGGGATGCAATATAAATTTTTAAAATGTACATTCATTCCATTTCTTGATGTTTAACCGGTAAGCAATTCCCGATAGATACTAAAAAAAGAATATAGCAGTAAAGAGGGGATAACCCAAAAGAATATTTATTTCGTGTATAAGCTTCTCACTCATCCGTTCCAACTGGTTCATTTCTTATAATTTATTAATGAGTTAAGCCGAAGGACTGGTTCATTTCTAACTTAGAAATAACACCTGGTCATCATATTTTTCCAGGTACATATTCTGAAGAGCTTTTTGAGAGGTTTCTGTCTATTCTGAAAGCCTTTTCTAGTGGACTTCCAATTGATGTAGTGTGTTTCAGCAATATTTCTTCTCTTCCACTGCTGCCCTTTATGTGGAGGACTATTCATGGTATATTATGCCCCCAAATGTAACATTTCAAGGAGCTTGTATTCGTTAGAGCACTGTATTTATAAAACAGTAATATGAATGAACTTTATTTTTTAAATCAACACCACAAACACCATGAGATCATAAGAGGTGTTACTTAGTAAATAACTAGTAGTGGAGGCTGATTATGGCACCAAGGGATAATTGCGGTGTGTTGGTTGTGTGCAATGACAGGTTCGATTCTTTTCCTTCTTTTCCAGGTCAGGGGGATTTCTGGTTTGAAAGAAGCTTAAATGCGATAAATTAGCAATGTATATCCATAGGAGAATGAGTAGGAGTAAGGAAAAATATCCACTTTACAGACATTTGTTCATATCTCCTCATTGGGCTCATGGGTAACCAGCGGTCGTGGCGAACTTTCCACTTTCAATATATGCCATAAAGAGAGTATGAATGCACTAGTGGACAAATATTAGCCTTTATTTTTAAATTTTGCATCTTTCCCAATAATTGGAGTGAAAATCATAGTTGTGGAAACTTTATTTGCTTAAAATTGGACCAACGACCAAATTAGGAAATTCCGCAGCTTATTATTAGGCCGGGCGGCTGCCAATACATACCCCATCCTTAAAGAAAAAGGTGCAAGTTCATGCAAGATTTTTCTTCTGAAACGTGTAGTAAAGATCCAGGTCTTTCTTGCCATGTATATTTTTCGATCGTGTCTTATCACCCTCATAAAGATTTTTTCCACTTCATTAAAAAAATAGTCAGAAATTAGTAAATTTTTGAATGTTTAATTACTATATGAAAAATTCATTAAAAAATGTATTTTTCAATATGATTCTAAGGAAAGGTTTATTCTTTCACAAAATATGCTTTGAAATCTACAGTAAACAAGGTAATCCATGCCTTAGGGTAAGTAAAAACTTGATTTTTGTGAAAATTTCAATTTGAAATTTTTTATTATTTTCTCTCATTTTTGACGGCTTCTCGTGACTTTCTGGATATATCAAATATTTAAATAGCCATAGTTCCTTAATCATTAGGCATTTCAATATCAGGCTACCATTTTTGCTTTCCAAAAAATAGTGAAAATTTAGGTTTTTGTAAAGGTTTTTTTCCACTCGCTGTTTGGTGATGGGTCTCATCAGTGGAATGTTCACTGAATCTGAGATATTTCAGCAAGAGTATTTTTAACAATGCAGATGGTACTGAAAGAAAAGATAATTGCCGTTTTAGAATTATGTAGTTGTAGAGGCACTTCAAAACTTAAATTTATAGCTTTTTAAGTATCAGGGCTTAAGTGTATAGTAAAAATATTAATAAAATATTGATTAGAGCACAAAATCACCAATACAAGACTGAATCCATGTCAAGGCTGATTTTGGTTGCCATCTCAGAACTACCTCCTGTTAAGAAGTCCACAAATCTGGCGACTAGGGCTGGTATTTTAGATTGTGAATGAATGGGAGTACAGTTTGAGATTTGCATTAAATTTATGCCATTTTCCAAAAGTAAATTTATGGTGCTTGATTCATGAGGAAATAAAACGAAAGTTGCTTTGCAGACAAGTGGAATCACAATGATTGTCAACATGGATTCTATGGAGACATTACGTTTCATTTTTTATTTCTTACAGCCACATTACTTTGATGTGGGTACCTCATAGCAATCAACATCGACGCACCATCAATTTAGATATTACATGGCTATGATTATCAATACTGATCGATGAAAATTACTTTCATTCAACATAGATTTGACATTGAAGTTCCACTGGGAGTATCCCTTTCCTCCTCCTTCCACCTTTGGGAACCATTGCCTAATCGAAGTGCAGCAATATGAACCTAGGAATACTGAAAACTACCAAAATATTTAAGGGGCACACATTAGCCATTAAATCATTGAGCACAGAAAATTAATGGTTATCTAAAAATTGGTGGTGGGATTAAGGTTACTGTTTTGGTGGAAGAGAATGGTCTTCTACTTTTCATGCTCTTGGAGTTATTTGTGATTTCGCAAGTAAACAGGGGTAGGGAGGACATTATTTTTGTGGAACCAAGAGGCAGTGGCTAAAAAGAGGGAAACTGTGGCATAAATTGTTGAGCTTAAGGTTATCAAACTGAAGCATATGCTTCGAAGTATGAGGTAAACTTCATACTTACCAGCAAGTCCTTATGCTCCTACCTTTTGTTCAAAGGTCATGCTCATAAGTATTTATTCAACATTTATTCATTTATCCTAGTGCTACAACAACATTGAAAATAAAGTACATATTTCAGAGATATTTTGCACTTATCAGATTCTCTAATTCCCAATCATTACCATTTTACTTTTCCCTACTATGATTCAAAATAAAAGATGATAAGTTGTGAATATTGACAACAATGCCTGATCAACCATGTGCACATGGTTGATCATATTTTTAAGAAAATATGTTATGAAAAATTATCTTTTATTTTTTAGCTGAGTCATATATCTTATTACTTATAGGGTGCTGTTGAAGGTCCAGGAGAATTTGCAGAAGGTTTAGTTTTGGGTGTACGCAGCCTTTTTGGACATACTGTTGGTGGATGTGCTGGTGCTGCATCAAGGATAGCTGGAACTTTAGGTATTAAATTATTACTTATAAAGAATTTTATATTTATTGAATTTAGGAATTTATGTTCAACTCACTAGCTTTCCTATAACATCATCTTTGGCTCATACACCCAAATCTCGTGTCTGGCAACTAGTTAAGAATCTCAACATTGATCACTTGCTGTCCATTTCTAAATTATAGATACCAGAGTTTGAAGGGCTGTAGTGAAGTAATGGCTGGTTTGATCACAACATAATTAAAATGAAAATAATTCTATTTTTGTTGTATGTTGGCAATGAAAGTATGGAATCAGGTTTTTGAATGTGATGAGAAAAAGTACCTGTTATTCAGCATTTATCACATGATCATGGAGTTTGTGCCCTTATAAAATCGAAGATAAGCATTGCATGAATTTGACATTAATACCAAATGCTAGACCTTGCTTTTGAAAAATGTATTTTACAATTTCAATGGTGAACTATCATAATAATAATAATAATATTTATTTGCCCAAAGGATACTATATGTCATGATACAATCATAAAACAAGTATATAGGGCACGTCAAAATTAACAAATTCACATAAGAAAATGTTACATTTCAGATTGAAGATATTCTTTTATACTATAAAAACACTTCTCTATTAAGTAAGCTAAGACACTCTTTTTAAAAACATCAATATTTTCTATACTTTTAATATATACAGGTAGGTTATTATACAATTTTGTACACATGAGCTCAGGCCCTCTAGATACCAGAGCTAGGTTCGATTGTTTGACATGAACGTCATTGCATCTCCTGGTTTCATAGGAATGTATCCTATTATTCATAGTAAAACAACCTTTATACCTTTTTACATATATGACACTCTGATATATATATACGCAAGGTACAGTGAGTAATTTAAGGCTTTTAAAAAAAGGGCGACAATGAGCTCGACACTTTAGTTTGCACATACTTCTCACAAATTTCTTTTGTATAACAAACACATCATGAAGTTGGGGCGAAGATCCCCATATTATAATTCCATATGAAATTCTTGAGTAGCATAATCCATAGTAGAGGGTTTTCAGAACATACTGGCTTACACTATGCTTTAATACAGATATAAGATAAAACACTGTATTCAGTTTTTTACATAGGTGCTCTATATGTGCATCCCACTTCATATTTCTATCCACATAAATTCCTAGAAACTTTACACATTCCATATCATTAAGATAATTATTTTTACATTGCAGTAGATCATTGTCCTTTGGGCTGTGCCCAGCAGAAAACAATATCACTTGGGTTTTATCATCATTTAGCCTTAGTTCATTGACATCACACCAGGTTTGCATGCATTTTATTATATATTGACTGGAATCAATTAACGCGGTCAGATTTTTTCTTTTTGATAAGATGGTTACATCATCTGCATATAATACACACTTATTATCTTGGGTTACAATTTTATTAGGTAGGTCATTGATGAATATTAGAAAGAGAAGAGGACCCAATACTGACCCCTGTGGTACACCCTTTTTGACTTCTAACGTGGAGGAGAAATAGACTGTCCCATCTTTCCTGTATGCTACTTTCTGTTTTCTTCCATGAAGATATGTCTTAAGCCAATTTAGAGGAATGCCCCTAATACCTATTGATTCACATTTTTTTAGCAATTTGTCATGATCCACAGCATCAAAGGCTCGGCTCATGTCAAAAAATATCCCCATTACCTTATTTTTACTATTTATTTCCTGTGTAATATTATCAATTGCATTAAATAGAGCCAATTCTGTCGATTTTCCCTGCTGAAAGCCATATTGATGGAGTGATATTATGTTTTGCTTATCAAGATAGTCAATGAGCCTTTTACAGAATACATACTCAAATAATTTACCAAATTGTGGCACTATAGATACTGGCCTGTAGTTTTGCAGATTATTTCTATTGTCTTTGTTCTTATACACTGGGACCACCTTGGATACCTTCAAGGAATCAGGATATACACCTTCTGACAAGGACTGGTTGACTAACGAGAGTAAGGGTCTTCGTATGAGGGACTCACAGTCTTTAATTACTTTTCCCGTTATTCCCTCAATGTCAGCAGACTTTTTCTTTCCTATCTTGGCTATATAGAGAGACAACTCTCTTTCTGAGCAAGGCTTAAGATACAATGAGCTACTTATTTTATGGTTTTCGAGAGTAGCTCCACTTTGGGTGGTAATCACCCTCTTAGGAAGATGCAAGAATGAGTGGTTTAGGGCATTGGAGATTTCAATGGGGTTTGTAGTAATTTCCCCTTGTTCATTTGTAACTTGATCTGGCAGAACTGTTGGGTTGGCATTGACATTACTTTTTATGATGTCCCAGGCTACTTTAGAATAATTAGAGGCATTCCTAAACCTTTGGTCATTATACTCCCTTTTTGCTTTTCTTATAAATATCTTATATTCTTTCCTAAGTTGAGAGTACTTCTGTCGCAACCCATCATCATTTGAGTACCGTATTTGCAAAAATGTTTGTTTTAGAACTCTGGATAAGTTTTGAACTTCTTTTGTAACCCATTTTTTTGTGCTGACACTCCTGTGTTCCACGGACTGCAGCGGAAAAGCTAAGTTGAAGTAATACTTAAATCTACAAAGATATTCATCAAAGTTAACATTCAGAGGTCTTCCACCATATATGTCTTTCCAATCTTCTTGATTCAACAATACACAAAAATAATTCATATTATGCTCATTAAAGAACCTACATTGATTTAGGGTTTTTGATTGAGGATGCTCCTCATGTATATGAAAGATGGATACAATAGCTGAATGATCAGATATTGCTGGGTCAAATACTGAAGTATTAACATTAGATTCATTGTAATCAGTGAAAACGTTATCCAGTAGTGTCCCTGTGCCATTAGTAATCCTTGTTGGAGTATTTACCAGTGGTTTCATTTGATAGGACTGTAAAATTTGCAAAAATCTTCTTTTATCTTGTCCGTCCTTAAAAAGGTTACAGTTGAAGTCTCCTGCCAATATAACATTTGGTCTTGACAATTGACTTGTCAAGGTGTACAACAGATTATCTAAAATTTCTAGGAAACTATTAAAGCTACTAACAGGGGATCTATATACAGATAATACAATAAAATCATTACTTGCTACAGTGTACCTCACTGCTGCACATTCAAATATAAGTTCAGCATTTAGATTATGCACCAACTGCGACATATTAGAAAAAACTAATGTACTTTTTACAAAAATAACAACACCTCCATTACGATGATCTTTCCGACAATAAAAGTCACCAATCACATAGCCTGGTATTGATATAATTATATCTCTCATCCAATGTTCAGTTAAACATATAAATTCTGGTTTCTCTGCCTCTGCTAGTGCTTCAAGCTCTGCTATTTTGTTACTCAGGCACTGAATGTTTAAAACCAGTAATTTAAACCCTGAGTGTGTCTTTTGCTGATTTGAGTCACAGAAAGCTAGTCAGGAAGACTTACCCTTAGGTTTGACTCTCATGTCAGTCGACTGTTGTCTTGGTCTTGTAAATTTGTTGATAATCACGCCAGAAGGCCAGTGAAGCGGATTAATCACCTGTTTAAAATCACTGTATTCAACGCCGAGTTTGAATGCACCATGTACACTTTTACCATCTATTTTTTCACAAGAATCACACGTGACGTCAAACTTATTTTTTACATATTTTACCACTTCATCTTCAGTGGTATCGCTGGCCAAGCGGCCCACATATACGTACGTTATCATTTTCGCAGCTCGGAGACCTGCACCGTTGTTTTCAGTCGCACCTTTTCCGATACCAAAGAAGTTTCGTTTCTTTCTTCTGTGTTGCACTCGGGTATAGCCGTCGTCGTCTGATTCTCTTCGTGATTGTTCATGGTTTAGGCGCACTATTCCGCAGCTGGTTTGATCAACATGGGTCGTTTTTTCCTTTTTTGCCGAAGGTTTTGAGTCAGAAACAGTGTTTGCTCCAAACTCAGCCTCTTTTCCATCTCTTTGACGATGTTTCGCCGGCTTAGCTACGTCATGTGAGGCCTCTGTTACGTGATTTGCCACTTCAGCAAATCTTAACTTTTTCACACGATTTTCATTCCCCGCGTGAAACTTAGGGTTATCCTTTAGATTGTTAATCTCTTCTTTTAATAATTCGATGTCGCACGCCATCTTGCTAAGTCGGTTTCCTTCAATAACGCGACATGAAAGACATTTCCAGAATAATCCGGAAATTTCCTCCAGAGCTCTCAAAGCAATTTCTTTCAGGCCCGTACACTTATAATGATAAAATTGCTTGCAATTTTCACAAGGAAGGGCTTTTTCACAATCCTTTAAATGGTTTTTACAAGCGTGACATTCAATGTTTACTTGACCGGCCGCCATGTTGAAGTCGAAAGTGTTATTATCATTTAAGTAAGAGTTATTGTTAACTTTGTGAAATAACTTTCTTCTGAAACTATGAGTCGGAGAAACTTGAGCATTGGACTGAGGTGTTATTCGTAGGTATATTCTCAACTTTTAGGTGAGGAAATTATACCCTACTGCTGTAAATTTAAATATCTGACTAGAAAGCAACATAAATGACTTTCCAGTGGTGTCAACTACAACACTCTGGAAGATAAACAGAGAGTCAACTGGTGGATCAAAGTCAACACACAAACGAATGTCAACACTAATATCACAAAGAGGATGTCAAGACCTGTCTCTTGACATTCTCTGTGTGATCTCATGGCTAATTTGATAGTAGAAAGAAGAGTTCACTTTATAATGGATTAGGATTGCTTTCAATTTCTTGCTTGACCACTGATGGCCAGCTAGCCCATGACTGGCTTAACTTTCCATTCCTTTCCAATCTTTGCATTGTGAACGGTTGTCGTTTCTACTTGCCCCGATGGCAATGAGTATTTTTTGTGGCTGTCAGAGCTTCCCTGCTGGCCAACTGAACTAAGTTCTGCTCCATCTAAAAGTCCATCTTCATTATTGATATGTAAAATAATTTCTTGCTATCCAGCACCATTAGAACTTCTCAAACATCCCCTTAATCCAAATATGTCATGGGAGAGCATCCGCTACTGATCATAGTTATAAAAATTACCTTGGAGTGTATTCACAATGTTTTATACTCTATTGCGAATAGATGTATGATTTTAGCCTCACCACATCTCATCCTTGTAGGATAACATGTATCCATTTGAATGCTTTCTTACAAAAGGCTGGCGAAAAGCCACAACCATGACAGACTCCATTGAAACTGGCTCCTTATGTAGTTTTTAAAAACAGAAGTCTTCTCACTATCTTCCAGAGTGTTGTAGTTGACATCACTGTGTAATGTAAGTGTATCATCGAAGTGTAGCGCCGGTTCGCGGGAGAAGGATATTAGAAATAACGTTCACTCACTTCGAGGTCCCACAACTCAACTCTTTATTCTTTCTCTTTTACAATGGGCCATAGCCCTTCTCCCCAGTGACGGCCTTCACCCCTCACCTCCTGGGTTTCTAGAGCTCCATGTCCTGAGAGGCCAGCCACGGCCCGTTACACTGCCCCCCCCTTTCGAAGGTGTCGCACCCTCGCGATGGTGTGCAAAGCGGGAACCTTCCTGTCCTCGGTCCTGGGAAAGTGGGTGCCTTTATCTCCTTACATCTGAAATGAAAGGAAAAGAAAAGAGACTCACCCCCCGGAATTACTCCTTCCTCAGAGCCCAGCCTGAAGCTTTTGTGGCTCCCTTGTCACCCATCTGGGATACCGCGTGGTCGGCTCAATAACCGCTTCAGCTGGTGGCTCCTCTCTCGCTGCTGGAGTCGCTTGACCCTCATGTGTTGGTGGAATGGAGAAAAACTTCCATTCACCCCCTCTGCGGACGACAGGTTTTTCCATCGCTGTCTCGGCTTCTCTTGGCCCAGCTTTTGTTTGTTCCACTCCATCAGTATTTACACATTCCTTTTCCATGGCTCCTTCCGGTCTTACCTCCCACCTTTTGAGTCGGTTGAAGTGTACCACCAATTCCTTTCCTTTTCCATGGCTCCTTCCAGTCTTTCCACCCACCTTTTGAGTCGGTTGAAGTGTACCACCAAGTGGCGGCAAGGATTATCTACCTTCTTCTCCTGGTACGTGACCTTGGACAATTTCCGTATGATTTGGAAGTGGCCCGTCCAGGGGCGGTGGAATTTAGGACACTTCCTTCTTGCCGTAGCGGGATCGTGGAGCCATACCCTTTCCCCTTCCTCAAAGGGTGCACCATGACACCGGCGGTCGTACTGTTCTTTTTGTTGGAGATGGGCCGACTCAAGCCTCTGCCGTGTGAGATCATGGGCTTTCTCGAGGCTCTCTCGTAAACGTCTCTCGAAGTCGCCTTCTTTCCACTGCGATATCCCCCTCTGCACATCAGGAATCCTCCACTCCAACTCAATAGGGAGGCGCACTTCCCTCCCAAACATAAGGAAATAGGGTGTGAATCCTGTGCTGCTATGTTTGGCCGACTGATAGGCTAGCATGACTAAATCTAAATACTCATCCCATTCGGCTTCATTCTCCGTCCGTTGGCTCAACATGGCTAATAATGTTCTAATAAACCGCCGAGAAGGTTACCACCTTCTTGGCCTTCCGTCGTTTCCCAAGAAGGAAAGCCGTGGGCATTCGGCTCTCAGATGGCCCTCTTCACCGCACATCCAACAGTGCAGCCGATCTCTGCGCCTCACGCTGGAATTAGAGCGCCGCCTCTCAGGAGCGGGAGCGGGGCTGTGGTCTTCACCACTCGAAGCAACCATTCCTCATAAGAATTGCAAAACCTCTCTCATTGTCTCCGAATTCTGTGATAATGCAGCCTCCACTCTGTCCTCTTGACCGCACCCTCGATTCTCCACACCGATTTCCTGTGATCTCCTGGTGAGCATCGCTGGCGCCAATGCATTCACTCCCCTGGTGGATGACTCTGCAAAATGAATTGCCTCCATCTCGATGGCAATGCCGATAGCTTCTTGGAGGCTAGCAGGTCTCGCCTGTTTCACCCACACTCGGATGTTCCCGTCGAGCCCATCCAGGAAGCGGTCACGCAACTATGGCCTTTCTCACATCCTCGGGCCAGGAAGGGTATGCGTGTCGAGCAAGGTGCCCGAGGTCCGTAGCAAAGGCGGCGATGTCTTCTCCGGGGTTGCGTGTCCTTTGGACAAATCGCGCCTTTTCCTTCTCGCTTGCTTCCCTTGGGTTGAAGCTCCGCCCTAATGCCTCCTGCGCCTTCGCATAACTCCCTCGGTTTTCCTCCGGTAGATCACGAAACGCCGAGTGTGTCCTGCGAGGCAGAGACTCAGATAGAATGTCTTCTGCTCCTCAGGCCACTTATTTATTTCCACAACTGTCTCAAATTGGAAGACCCAGTCTTCCCACTCCTCCGCACCATTAAACTTCACCGGCATCACCATACCCGCCATGGCTGCCACCGCCGAACCGCACGCGAAATCTCAGGATCGAGAAACAACTGCGCCAATGTAGCGCCGGTTCGCGGGAGAAGGATATTAGAAATAATGTTCACTCACTTCGAGGTCCCAAAACTCAACTCTTTATTCTTTCTCTTTTACAACAGGCCAAAGCCCTTCTCCCCGTTGAGGGCCTTCACGCCCCCACCTCCTGGGTTTCCCCTCAAGAGCTCCATGCCCTGAGAGGCCGCCGCGGCCCGTTTTAGCAGTAATAGGGCAAAATTTCTGCACTTAAAAGTTTAGAATATTTCTATGAATAACACCACAAGTAAATTATTGGATTTCAGTGTTGGTTGGTTCACAGTCTCTTCAGTTCATAGGTTGTCTCAGTCTCTTGGAGGTTGCGAGAGATTCAGGGTTCATATTCTCCCTGTTACTTGCACCAACTTTCCTCATGGAAATATGGAAAACTCCTAAACACTCTGCCTCTTTTATATAAACTGGAAAGTGCTTATCCCCAATCAATTCCCTGTTTATGTTTAAAAAAGAAATGGCTCTTAAATTAATTGCAATTTCCACTTCGGAGAACCATGACTTGGGGGCATCTTGAAACAAAGCTTAACCGAGTACAACTCGAGACAGAAATGAAGGAAAATATTTTTATCAGTGAATAATTGCTTGTGTGTCCCTTATTCACATTGCTAAGAGTTGAACAAGACTTCTTCAGATGGGAAGGTTGAGTCATGTTGGCAACTCAATGTCTATGGGGGAGTTATAAACATCAGCCGTGTGTGGTGAGATAGCATGGAGAATATCAAGACGCAGGCAACAGTCCAAGTTTCAAGTTTCTCAGACTCCTAGTTTCAGAAAAAAGTTTTTTTCACACAAATTTAACAATAAGTCTTACTTAAATAATATTTCACCATTCAAATACAGTTTATAAAAGCAAGATCTAGCATTGGAATTAATTTTAAATTTCATACAATGATTTACTTTGGTTTTAAAAAGGCAAAAGTCCATGATCGGATGGAAAGTGCTGAATAACAGGAACTTTCTCTCATCTTGGTTTATAAACATACCTTCAAAAACCTAATTCCACATTTTTATTGCCAAGGTACAACACAGAATATCAAATTACTTAAACTTTCCTGGTCTGTATTCATCAATATTAATGGCTTTTAGAGTAACCCACGTCAAGATTTTAGCGCTTTCCGTAGGTTCTGTCCTCTTATCTTGTAATGATGAGATCTAAGAAGGGTAACTTCCCATACCTCTTCATTTTTGGTTCAATGTCCTTATCAATTCTATTGAGATAGAGATGAGACTCTTCCAGCCTCTCGCTGCTGTATCTCCTTATTGCAAAGGTTCATCCATATGCCACAGCCACATTGATGGTTTGGAGGGGGCTTTCTTTAGAGCTGTCATCTCAAAGTCCTCCGTGCAAACAGCCCTTCAAACTCCGATATCTATACTTTAGAAATCGACATAGCAGTAATTAAAATTATTCAAGTTGGCAGGAGTGTAAAATAAGTCAGGAACTTAGTTTTCCCACCCTATACTTGAACTCCTTAAATTTACATTCAAATTATCTTCATTAGATTTTAAAATCCCAATCAAATAAAGTACACTCCCAATTATCCGGGCTAATAATGGGGAGAGGCGGCATGAATAATCGGAAAACACGAATAATCCAATCTTTACTTTTATTTCTTGTAATTTTCATAATTTACGTAAATAAAACAATCTATTATTGCTTACACACATTGTCCATTACTATAGATTGCTTTCCGGAATCATTAAGAGCTTTGTCCTCCTCACCTCAATCATTTTCGCGGTGATAACATGATTGGACTCGTATTCCTAATGCTACATGTAATACCTGGTTTCTGAAACCACGCACCCATGGCTGCGAAGTCACGGATTCAGGAAAGTGGTTTGCACAAATTCACTTCAAAACCACTGCAGGATGTTGGAAACTACACTTACAGGCACCATGCCGAGTAGTCGCGTTTCGCACAAGTTGTCCGAGATGCAACTGCTGCGAGATGGGGATCCGTAATCACTGAGCCCAATCCCGCACTGCAATGCTTGGAAAAGAGGAGCACGGAACATCCATGAAGGCAATGAGCGCACAATTACACCATCGTGCAGTAGCAGTTATAGAAAACCAGGTATTAAGGCAAATTGCCTATGCAGGGGAGTGCCTGGCTATGACTCATGCTATCTCTAACTCCACTTCCCCCACTGCTTTCACTTCTACTATGTATTCCATTCCTAAGCAGTTTGGCCTTGACTGGTAACGGTGTAAAAATGCCCAAGTGCAAAGAAATCTCTGGTTCCCTTGGCCCGTATTCAACCGCATGCTATGCCACGGCAATAATTGCACGTTAGCGATATGAAATGTACAATCGGAGATCGTAGTTAACATTTCTCTGAATTTATGAATGATTAACTATTAAAGAATCTTGTAAAATTAATCAAGGTTTTTTTTCTGCCCCTGATCGTCTACAATGCTAGAACAGATGTCCAAGTAAACTTGAAACATTCCTTCTCAGCAAGTAGATAAAATAATTCCAGTTTAAGAAGGGGATTCTAATGGAAACAATTAGCCTGGAGTAGCATTGTATTTAAAAAGTGCAAAAATCTTGGTGCTTTTTTGCCTTTTTTTTTATAAAGATCGTGGAAAACTTATAAGGACCGTAAACTCATGCACGGATAATCCGCAGCCCGGATAAAATACAGCCGCACAATCAGGAGTCTGCTGTAGTTATACTTAAACTTTCATCATTTTCTTTGAAATTCACTAGATTATAGTGGCAGCTCAAAATAATGTATCCAGCTTGCCTTGTTTTATATTTAGTATTATGGTAAATCACATCGAAAGAGTGTGATTTTTTTAAATAGTCCATTAATTTTTTCCTTAGGGAAAGGAATTGCTGCATTAAGTTTTGACCCAGAATTCCAGCGTCGTAGACAGCAGCAAATGGGTCGCCAGCCTGCAAATATTCAGGAAGGACTGGCTCGAGGGGGTAGAGGCTTCGTTTCTGTGAGTACCTAAAAATGAATTATCAATACCCAAATGCAATTATCTTTTATCATGTGCACCCTGATTTATCATACTTACTTGCTCTTAGGGTGTGGTGGATGGAGTGTCTGGAGTGATTCTTAAACCAATTAGTGGGGCCAAAGAAGAAGGATTTGGAGGATTTCTGAAAGGAGTGGGGAAAGGAGTGGTAGGGCTTGTAGCTCGTCCTACAGCTGGCATTGTCGACCTTGCAGGTGGCTCTTTTGATGCAGTCAGACAGTAAGTTTATATAGCCTACATGTAATGAACCTAGTTATAACCTCTTAAAAGATATAAGAGATTATTTTATTATTTGATGGCAAGGTTTGTCGCTTATCACTATACATACGTAACACACTACAAAGATTGGAAGTGACTTGAGTAAATAATAATAATAATAAGTTTATTAGTCCAGCGATAGATGCATGATATAGGACAGGTCAGACATGTTACAGGTTAATTAACAAAATTACAAGAATGAGAAGAAAAGACACTAAAACAATATTATAATCGGTCATTAATGAGATCATCAACTGTGTAGTACATTTTTTGTAGTAAAGTTTCCTTGATTATGGTCTTAAATATAGAAGAACTGTTAATGCATTTCAATTCATTGGGCAATGCATTGTACAGTTTAACCTGGATCCGCCCAATGTAACATAAATGTCACACCCTGTATCGCTCCGCTGTAATGGCTCTTGCATCGCTCTGGCATGGTATATTGTTGTGTTTTATACCTTATTAGTAGGGGCACCGAATTTTCGCGAACCGCGAAACGCGAAATTTCCAAAGTTGCGCGAAATTCACTTGGTTCCACGAAATTTCGCGTTTAAGCACTTTTTCTGCGAATTTGGCGCGATATTTTCCACCGTTGGGGTAAAAAATACCCCGTTACTTTAAGTTTTCTTAAAAAACCGGTATGAAGAACCGATCGCATAAAGTCGGTGCTTTGGAACCGGCTCGGAACTGTTGCGAGGATTTGAATTTGGCGCCCAAATCTGAAATGGTTCGCAGGGTATTCAAGGCCAAAAAGTGAAGGAAAAAAAAAGATTTGAAAACGCATGTATTACTTTCCGATTGCATGGCGTCAATGTTTTTTTTCTTTTGAGAGTTGCTCCCTAGCACGCGCATTTAAGAGGTCGTCAATTAGTCGCTCGCGCCAACATTGTAACATTCTGTAGCCGCTGCCACATATGCCGCTTTAAAACAAGCTGACTTTTCGCCTGCCGCCGGCCACGGAACGGTGACGTTCTTTCAACCTACTATAGGCCTATATGGATGTCTTCAAACGAGTCGCATAACATCGTTGCGTTGACGGCAAGGCGCCCATTTCAATCCGGCCCGGCGATGCTCCGTCTACGGCGTGAAATATAGGCTATGATACATTGACGCCGCTTTCAGACGAAACGACTTTTCACCGGTCGCCGTTCACGTGAAATTCGGGCGGCTTTCAGACGAAACGACTTTCTGCAACGTCGTGTGCTGTGCCGTGAACGGCGCCAGCGGAAAATCGTTTCGTCTGAGAGTGGTGTTAAGATTGATTCATGTGTATATACAGCAATTCTGCGATATACGAGCAAGATGCGTTTAGAGAGCCTAATCGTAAGTTGATAAACCTATGCAAGGCGTCGAAAAGTGTGGTTATCCTGCAGAACGCAACACCGCATTACAATTTTGCGTAATTCATGGCCGCTCACATCAGTTTAGGAATGTTGTCGCTGTACCGGCGTGTTGATCAATTTATTGTTGAGGTTATAAGAACTGTGGCAGTGAAGCATGCAAATCAGTTGTCAATTAAAGTAACAATTTAAGCTAGCTACATCACAGAATGTATTTAGATCTGACTTATAAGTTACAAAAAAAAAACCTGGAGAAAGAACCAGTGGCTGCCTGATGTAATGAGACATATTGGTCGATCATGCATTCTTGACTTTTTTGTTATTTAACTTTTTTACTTGGTAAATAAAATTATGGAGGCGATCTTGAGTTTTTTTTACAGAGCTTTCCTGCTAATTAACATCTTTTGTGAAATTATTTTCGTTCACTTCTTGTGGTTGTTTAATTACCTGAATTAATGGCAAATTTAAATAGAGTTCATTCTTGGAATCGAGTATCGAGAACTGATGGGGGAGAACCAGAACGGTAGCGAGAATCGAAAAAATTTAAGAACTGACTCAACCTTAATTTATTGAATTCCTTTACCCTAGTCAGCAATGCACAGTTTGGAAAAGAAAATGAATCTTCACTTAATAGTCTCAAAAAATCTGTGAAACTTTCCATGTGTGAGGTCCTGAAGCAAATAGGCATAAAGACTGATATCAAGTTATCATCCCTTGTATACAGGGATCCAGGGAGGAACATTATTACAGCCATGGGAAGATTATTTAACTCAAGGTGTATATTGACAACTGATGTGAAGGACTTAAGCACAATTGTTGCTTATGTCCTCATATAATCATTAACAGAAACTCAAGAACTTTTTGGCTATTCTGCTGTGAAGGATTCTGTTGGATCAGTTCAGGAAGAAGGAAGAGCATTTTCAGTGCTTCCACGAATGCTTGCCCTTTAAAATGATTTTTCCCATTTTGTAGAAAATTGTGTGAAAACCCTGTGGATACCTGTGGCAGATGTAGATGCAGAAATAGGATTTTCCATGCATGGAAATATAAATAAAATAACCACTAAACTTCCAAAAAATGTAGAATTAAAGTCAAGTTTGACCAATGGATCTCAATTCCAGTAAAATAAGGATTCAGCCAATTTTAAATTCCAGAGTGTGAATAATTTCAGAGGGCATATTTTAAAAAAATATAGATAATAGATAAACACATACTTGCATGTGTTGATATTATATTTTTTGTGTAAGACCTTAAAGACTTTTGTTATCAATGTGTTAAGTGAAAACTATAAGTTTTTTACATCGTGCAGGCCAATGAGAAAGTGAAATTTAGACCAATCAAAAATATTCTCCATCTATACAACTCCCGCATTTGTCTAGCGGTATGCGGTTGAAATACATACATAGCAAAGAGTGTTTATGGTATGTGTATCTAACAAATGCTCAACTTATTCCGTTAGCATTTGCTTTGACCCTTCTTTATCAGGGTTTTTACCATTAAAAATATATTTGAGATGCTAATAAGCATTTTTATTGGTGAAATTATTGTTCTTGGAATAAAAAAGAATATTTGTGACGAGTGAATTTTTATGACGAAACTATATTTTTTTATGACGAAATTGCAATATTATGACGAAATTTTAAACCGAAATTGACAGATTTTTATGACGAAATTCACAGTTTTTATTCACCGATAATCTTTGCCTCTACTTATTAGAAAGAGGAAGCTAAGTGCTTCAATTCAAGGTAAGAATTGTCAAGTGAGAGTGAAGACGTATCCTTTTAGCAATCCTAGTACTTAGGTGCCTTCCCAAGACACTAAAAATGGACGTTCGCTTTGAGTAAATATTTAATTTTTTCATTAACTATTTAAGCCACAGTGACAAATTTTGGTGTATATCAACATAATGATACAAAATTATTAATAATACATTAATATGTTTGGTATTGCTTTCCATTTCTGTAATATACTCTGATAAATGGTACTGTGACATAAATGTCACATTGGGCGGATCCCTATGCAAATCTTCAAAGTTTCGAATTTTTGCTCTAGTTAGAATATATTGCATTTTCAACGTTTTTTCCTTCGTATTCCTGCCAAAAGATTTATTATTTATCAATAAGTCGATAAATTTGCATTTATTAACTTTTATTCTGGTAATTAATTCTGAATTAATTTTTTTATATATTAGGAATATCGATAGCTCAGAGATATTACACTGCGTGAAGCCAAAGAGCTTCCAAAAAGCGAAGACTTTGACGAAGTATAATCAATATACATTGAGCCACAAGGAGCAGCAATTGTTACTGTTGAGGACATTGCAGATGACCAGGCTGGTGGACTTGTGGAAAATTTAACGGGAAGACAACTTCGGGCAAGAGTGGAGCTTGTTTTGCAGCTTGATAATGATAATACTAATGAATTTCAAGAGAAGTCCGGAAGAATTTCGGTACCAGTTACACGTAAGGAAAAGGAATCGAAGTCAACAAAGCGTACATCACTTCTCCAACAGGAAAAAGTAAAAATAGAAGCAGCCAATTGGCGACGGGTAGATCTTTTTGTTAGATATAGGTTATTCCCCGAAACAGATCTTCCTGAATTGAGGGAAAAATCATGTGTAGAAATTTTTGAAATGGTTTTTTTCGGATTAAATTTTTTTTAATTTTTTTTCTCACAACAGAATCAGATTATCATGTTACGTTTATTGTTTTTTTCATCTCCTAGTATCAGTATAGAGGAGATGAAAATTTTCATAGGAATTTTACTGTTACGGGGTTGTAACAAGGTTCCATCCAAGCGATGCTCCTGGGAAGATTCTGGGGATGTTTACAACTCGATGCTTGCCGTAGCCAAGCGAAGGAATAGGTTCCTTGTGATAAGTAAATACCTTCACTGTGCAGACAATACGATGCCTGACATAATAGACAAATTGTGGGAGCTTCGCTGTAGATCACTAAATTGATACAACGTTTCAGGGGGATTTTTCCCACTGAGAAAACTCTCTTTTGGCAGGAGTATGATTACGTATTTTGGAATCCATCCTTGCATGCAATTCATTCGGCGGAAGACAATCAGTTTTGGTGGTGGTGGTGGAATATATTTCCTTGGCTTTTGGATGTAGCTGTTCACAATCTGAAGCTGTTCACAAGCGAAATCTGGCCCTTGCATGTCACAATTAGAGGTCAGGCGTGTTACGGTGCAAACATAACTGACCATACATCGATGCGAAGCCAAGTATAGCCGCCGTACAACTTCATTTTCAACAAAGGCAGATAGTGAAATATATTACGATGCTAATGATCAATTAGTCCCTGTTTTACTACAATAAAAGATTGCGTCGCCGTGCTGGAGAATATTGCGCTTCCGTCAAATGCACTGCATGCGATGCATGTAATATGGACAAATATTGCTTTACTACTTACCACTCAAAATGATACGTATACGCCGGCAATGAACTCTAAATCAATCTTTAGTTCATTTGAAACAAATTGATTCAAATTTCATTTAATTTTATACTGTATTACACTCTTTGCGTTGTGAGAATATTTTTCAAATATGTATGTTTATTCTATGTATTTTCCAAAATTGAGGAATGCATTTTCAACTGTTTTACTTAATAGCCATGTAATAATATTATTTAAATGTACCTTCAACAAATCTATTGACTGTGTCAATTCAAGGTTCCGTAATTTCATAACACTCCTGACGAAAACTTTACATAAATTTAAAATAATTTTTCTTGATGTGTATTTGACAAGTTTATAATATGAACATTATAAATCTAAATATACCCCACATTTGTGAAATAACATTGAAAAAATCCAGAAAATTTGAACAACTTAAAACATCACAATTTACATCGAAAATTGTATGAATCGCGGGCAATTGAACTCTGAAAATTATTGCTAAATTTTTAAACAATTTACTTCAAATATAAACAAAAGCTTGAAAATAGTTTACGTAATTAATAATATGTTTTTCTAGTGTTTTTTATCATTTAAATGAACTGTGCAGCTCAAATGCGAAAAATATTTGCTTTTTCTGGGGAAATATTACCTTGCACCAAAAGACAACAGATGCGCCCAATGTGACATTTATGTCACAGCCTGTATTTCGGAAACTACACAACCGATCAATGTAATATTTTCAGAATGTAGTAAAAATGAGACCCTTAGCATTCCCCTAGAATATGAATTATTAATCTCAAAAAAAATATTTTGGGCGGATCCAGGTTAAGACCCATTAAGTTAGGGCCATATGATGCAGTTGCAGTGCGTACATATGGTACATGCAGGTCATTGGATCTTCTGGTAAAATGATTGTGTACAGCACTGTTTTTATTAAATTGGTTCAAATTATTATGAGTGTACAATAACACATGTAAAATATAGACACAAGGAAAAGGTAGAAGGCCCAGCTTTCTAAAAATTGGTTTGCTAGGGGCAAGATAATGAGAATTTGCTATTAGTCTCACAGCTCTTTTTTGCATTATATGCAATGCAATATTTTTTCCTCCAGGAGTAACATTTTCAGTCAATTTTACTGGCAATCATCAAATTTTGAAACACTTAACTATTACTTCTAATACACCTCTCCTTAAGAAATTACTTGTTAATTTTTCTGTACAAATGTGTGATACCAGCTTTCCTTTGTCAAAAACAAAAGTTTTTTGCATGTTCATCCAGGATAACTAAAACATTGCATCACCTCTAAATTAATGGTAAAATACATTTTCTATTAAAGATGTGGCTTAAAAATCTATTTTATTAGATCATTCTTATGCTTTAACTTCAAAGAACATTTTCAAAAAGTTTTATGAAAAGTGAGTTCTCTTCTTTTTGCCTCTAGTTCCATTTTTTAAGTTTAATTATTATTCAATACATCTTCGCTGCTTCTTTTACTTAGTGGTGGTAAACAGTCTTTTCTTCAAATACGCTAGTGTACCTCTGCATCTCCTACATTTTAACCCTCTCAAGAATGATGTAAGGCTATTACAGCAACATTTTTCAAGCTAGAATTGATTAATATTAAGACATACACAAACATTTTTTTCTACAGTAAAGTTCACTAGCAATTAGTTGTTGACTCCATCATTTAGTTAAAAAATATTATCATAAAATGTTATTAAATAATTCCCTCAACTTTTTATTGTCTTCATTATGTCACTTATGTGGTTTCTAAGATGGATAATAATTAATTATGAGATTCACTCACCTGGAAAAATGAGCTTATTGAAAACCCTGATTATGATTTCCATTTTAAAATGTGACCCCAGTAGTCTTTAGCCAAGCTCCCCCTTTTATTACGGTCACAGGTTCAAAAAGTCTAAGTTTCGGGACCCAGCAAAGCAGGACTTAGGCCGTACCCTCGAAATCCGGGAGCAGGTCTCGAAACCCGAGGATGAATCTGTGATTTCATCAGTTATAACCAATACATAATCTGCTTTATTAATTTCACTTTTTATTTCTTCCTGAAAAACTTGAAGCATGCATTGCAACAGGTCATTCTGGAAGTCTTTAGATGTCCCTTTAAAGACTGTAGCTTGGAGCAGATGATCCTTCAGAACTGAATCTAATTTTGCTATGAAGTTGATCAGACCTCGAAAAATGCCCAAATTGGCAGATTCCGCAGTTTCATCATGTCCTCTGAAAGCCAGTTCAAATGTGCCACAGAATCATACACAATTTATGGTCTGAGACAAGATAACGATTCGCCTCGGTCGTGCAAGGTTCATCGCCACTTTCCGAGTCACTTTTTCCCGTGTCAAAACTTATAATAAATGAAGACCCACTTGAAAAATTGTCATTAGGTGAGTCCATTGCGAGAGCACGTATTTCATCCTCCCTAAGCATTTTACTTGGTTGTTTTTTCTCGAGGCTATAAAAGGTAAAGAGAAATATATTTATAATTTTTTATTGTGCGAATAATTTACTCTATATTAATTTGAAAGCATAATTTAACGAAACCACTTATCAGAAAAACCAGAGGGACCAGGTGTTTCATCGTCGCCTGGGTTCGTCGCTGGGTTATTTTTTCTTTGGCTCGCACCCTGGGAGACTCTTCTTTTCACCTTCAAAGAGAAGGTAAAAATGTAATAAAAGCATAAGTTAGTTTCAAATACAAGTAAGATAGAATGGGAGGAAATGAAAGCAAAATACTAATAATATCACACAGTATTAGAGTAAAACTAAGTATTACGGATATTTGAATTTTAAATTTCAGAACGAAACTCAGTGCCGTGGGATAGTTACATTAGCGCATTTCCCGAGATCCCGCATCCCCCGCCATTCAGCACTCGCCTCTCCCCGTTTGAAGCTTTCTCTTCTTCTCCGAAATAAAAAAAGGTCCCAGCTCGAGCAGGGATCGTATTACGACGACCTTAGCTTCGAAAGAAAGTATCAAGTTACTTGAGAACAAAAGAAACCTTTTTCACGCCTCCCTCGATTTCTCGACCACTGACTTTTTTTTAGCTGACTCACTTCAAAGATCTCCACTTCTGGAGGTCAACTGCTGCATGAATCACCAATTAGCCCAAAAGGTGTCTAAAAATGAATTTCGGCAATTGGTATTATATTTTTATTAGATTGAGATATTAGTGATGTGCACGTAATTCAGTAAAGAATGATACTAAACACGACGTATTTCTAACGTTATTTAAGCATTTTAAGCAAGGAAATAGTTGGAAAAATACGATGGTGATTTCTGGCGAATAACGATATCCTTGCAGCTGATAGTGAGCTTCACGGCAGTTGATGCGATTTTTTTTCGAAAACAGGGTGTCTGGTTACAATTTACGAGTTATGATACAAGTCTCACTTGTCTGAGTTGCTAACGAAGCGATGTCTTCTCAGGATATTTTGTTTCTCTCTACTAGCAATCTGAATTCGTCTGCTCATCTAGAGCTACGCTACTTACTGTTAGAAATGAGTGGGTAAGTTGCCTTCTCTATAGGATAAAAAATTTCATTGCGCAGTCATATGGTCATGCTTCACCCTCTGCAGTAAGCTCTGCCTACGCCGTACGCGATAGCTTTAGTGCCGAACTTCACCTCGTACGAGTGGTTCCGTACTTTCCGGGGTGGGTTGACTTAAAACTAGCGAGTGTTTTCCGTGTGGGTTCAATGGAGTCCGGTTTCATTTTTGTTAGTTTTATTCTTATTCATCTTCGGACCATGGCCCTTCCGAAGACACAAGTGAGAATTTTAAAAGATGGACTGAAAATAATTGATGATGAAGAAAAGAATCCGGGCTAGAAATACGTGAATATTGCAGAAGGCCTCGGGATGTCCGGTAGCACATGACGGCAGGGGTGGGGGTAGAGTGAGATCCCTGGTGAAAACAAGAAGTGGGATGAAGCCGAGGATCAGGTGGGTGGGCCGCTGACGATTAACGCCTTATTCCCTTAATCATATTAAATATTTAATTGCTAGAAAGGAACATTTCAAATAATAAACTATTTTTGGCCTTCTTGATCCATCTCATAACCAATCACTGCGACGGCGAAATCAGTCGTTTGAGGCATAGCACGCACATTTCTCTCGTAAATAAATACGTGTACTTGAAATGGCATTTGATGGATAAGAATTTTTACATCAGACAGAAATGCATAATAGCAGTGAAAATTCCGAGTGGAGTGCAAACATTTTTTAGCAAGGCGGCTTGTTCCTTTAGGATATTAGAAAGAGAGATAAGTCTAATCAACGATATGACCTAAGTGATAATATTCCTGTAATCAGCTAAAATCTTGTTTGAATCCATTAATGATTTTCATAATTCGCAAAAATCCAGCGGTTCCTGGGCCATAGGCAACCCAGACAAACATTCCCGCATCGATCGTTTTCCCGCAGTCATCGTTTTTTTCATCCATCCTCCTGAAAAACGACAGATCGAGGTTCCTCTGTATCACTTGGAAAATCTTGAAAAAAACACTGATTTTCCAGAACCCACAGAAAAAAAGTTTTTGGCTGACATCCGCCCTGAATGGGTTTACAGTTGTTTCCACTGCAAGATGATGATGTCTCTGAAGTACAGGAGGTTTACATAGAGTAGGGAAGAGGAATCCAGATTTACCTCTGGGAATTAATTTTTTGTGCTTTCTTTTAGGCATAAGGATGGAGTATTCTCTACTGGCTCATTATTAATGTTAGTCTTTACGTGGTACTTTTATTTAAAATTATATTTTCTTATTTGAAAATCAAATCAGAATCATTTGTTTTCATGCCTGTTAATTAAAAAAGTTATTTATATTATGTGTAGGGTGTACCTGAAAAAAAACAATTGATGATGAATTTTGGAATAGTCTAGGAACTAATTTTAAATTAGAACTCATCTGTGAAATGTTTTATTTGTATTTCACAATTGTGTATTTCTAGTTTTTTTAATTGAAAAGTTATTTGTCTCTTGAGACAACATTACACTTAGCTAGAGATTTTTTTAGGCGAGGCTTTAATTAGAATTTAAAGTCGAGCATATCAGACATACACATTAGTTTTGATATCTTTCTTTACAGTGCTGCAGAAATTTCTGAGCAAGTGGTGCGTTTAAGGCAACCACGTTTCTTAACTCAGGGAAGCCAAGTACGACCATTTGCTTCATTAGAAGCTGAAGGAGATAGATTATTGAAGGTAAGAATCCATTTTCATATTCTGAAGTTGATTATAGATCTGGTTTAAGGTGTCTATTTCTTCTTTTCTCAATCACTTAATCTGTTTGTCGTTATGTGGATGAGGATAGTATGTTGTTGTAATGCAGCATACCATGTCCAGTAGCATGAAAAGCAGGTGCTAATCAATTCTGGTCAGAATCATGTTCAAATAACATTATACATTTTGTTTGTAATTTAATGTTGTTCTTTTTCTTGGTGAGTCCTACTTTCCTGTACCTTTATTTTTTGTGTGGAACTATTTACTTTACGTGATCAAACTGATAAAAATGTAAAGAAAGTATATTAAACTGATAAAAATGAAATCTAAGATGCAGTGACAGCTTGGTGTAATAAGTGTTCTCAATTGCTTGTAAATAGCTCCAAATATCAAAAGGTGAAGGATGTAGTCTGCCCATTTCCACAGCCATGAGATTGCTAAGACTTAGCAAAATGCTGTGTGGTGGCAGAAATCATATTCGATGCACTTTGCTATGCAGAGTTAAGTGTGTGGCATGCATAGTGGGAAATGGTTCTGTGATCATGCAATGCAGGCACACCTTGTGAGATAGAAACCAGACACACATAGTCCATAAAGACCGCCAGCATTTAATCAAGCCACTATAAGCATCACTCAACCATGGATATATGATTCTTGGAAGTTATTAGTTATTGTGTCAGACAGATTTTTCTGCTGGGTTGCAATTGCTCAGTAAGTGCAGCAATGACATTTTGAATGACCTAGATGACTGCATAGACACCATATGAAATTAGTTTCTGAGGATGTTTCCTTTGCACATGTTGATTATGTCAGTCTTTGTTTTCAGGCAAAATATTTAATTTTCCGATTTTGATGCAATCATTGTTTTATTCTGTTTCATTGATAATGCTTGCTAAGTTTAGATTGGAATGAACTGAACAAACAGTGAAGAGGAGTGGTGTGGCTTAGGACTTTACTGATGCTGGCTACATCCTTTTCTGTTCATCCCTCTGCCTCCTGGTCTACCCCATGAGAACCTTGCTTAGATCTTGATCTACTTAATTCTGTCCTTTACCCATACCATGGACATCCATTGTCATGTGACTGGCTGGATGCTTGTCTGCTCAATCCACTCTTGCATGAACTCAACAAATCGCAAGGAAAAAGCGTTTTCTAATGCAAAATATGTCAGGGCAAATTGAAGTCATTGAATTACATTGTATACCTGAGCATCAGCTGTAGCATTATCTCTGAGTTTGGATGTATATTTTGTAAGCATAACTTCTGCATCCACACTGTTAATTAATTGGAATACATTTCTGACTGACAGCTAAAAATATGGCTTCTTGAAACGAGAAGTGCTAATTGAATATTAAATACAGCAAGAAGTTGAAATGCTGAGATTCTAATGCTACAATGGGAACTTTTTTTCGTTGTATAGATGTGTTTCATGTAGAGGTTCTCTTTTAAAGTGGTGTGGATTCATTTCATCTACAATACATGATAATCAAGATAAGCACTGATTAACATTGAAGGGAACACAGCACAGGTGGTTATCATGGTGTCGATGGCTTTTGGGAGCAGCTGCGTATTGTACTTTGTCACATGAGCTTTCGCGGCCATTGCATGTTGCATCATTAGGCGATGAATGAGAAACTGGAAAAAGGTAGTCAATAAATATATTCGTCAACCATCCTCACTCCACCAGAGTAGTGGGCGATAAGGGTGACCCTAACGTCAGAAGAACTCTCAGCCCTGTCCTTGAGTGGCGAGCAGACTCTCCCCCACTGTGGTGTGGCAGGCAAGTGAATCATAGCTGAAACCATACTGGAAACATCGTTACTGTTGTTTCTTTCAGAAGATTCTCTTCCACGTGTGCCTGAGTTTAACGCTGTCCACTCAGTTGAAATTCTGGGGGCATTTCTCACTTTCAATTGCCTCCAGAATTAGTTGTCTGTGATAAAATTTTTCTTGAGCTAACACCTGCGTTTCATCTATTAAAATTTTATGTCCATCTTCAGAGTAAACATGCTGCGCTACGGCAGACTTCTCCGTGTCACGATGCAATATCGCTCATTTGTGTTCCTTTATACATGAAGTAATGGAATGCCCGTTTGTCTGACCTAAGATTTCCTGCAAGAGCATGGGATTTTATATCATTCATCAGACAGACGGGAGCTTGCGTGAAGAATTTGAAAGAATTCATCGAAGCCTTGAAACAACTGAGAATGTCTGACAATGACATCCTTGTCAGTTTCGACATTGTTTCTCTTTTCACAAAGGCTCCCATAAAGGAGTCTGTAGGCATCATCAAGAGGCTCACTAAATTTGGACTTCCTATAGATTTTTCCAAAACTACCAGACTTCCATCTGTGGAGCACTTATTTTCTATGGGAAGGAGAATATTATCAGCAAAAGGATGGAGCAGCTATGGGAAGCTCTCTCACCCATCGTCGCAAACGTATAAATGGAACATTTTGAAGAAGATGCTTTGGCCTCCAGCAAACTCAGACCATCGTGTTGGATCAGATATGTCTATGATATTCGTCATCTGGCCACATGGAAAAGATATGCTAGAAGATTTCACTGCTCATCTTAACAGCATACACCCATCTATCCAGTTCACTATGAATCTTCTGAAAGAAACTACGCCAACAATGTTTCCAGTATGGTTTCAGCTATGATTCACCTGCATGCCACACCACAGTGGGGGAGAGTCTGCTCGCCACTCAAGGACAGGGCTGAGAGTTCCTCTGACGTCAGCGTCACCCCTCTCCCCCACTACTCTGGTGGAGTGAGGAGGGTTGTCGTGTGTATTTATTGACAACTTTTTTCCAATTTCTCATTCATTGCCTAATGATGCAACCTGCAAGGGCCGCAAAATCTCGCATGACAAAGCACAATACGCAGCTGCTCCCAAAAACTGTTGACATTAATGAATTTTGCTGCGGGAGCCTACGTTCCAAGGTAGTTTTCCCATTTTTCAACAATGAAATCTTGAAATTCTGGAAGAACTGAGGTTGGGCATAAGAATTCAAATATGTACCAATCAATTCATGTTTACATAAGTATGTAATATCACGGAGTACTATTAGATTACTCTAGAGTTACTCTATGGTAATATCCACTCTAATCTTATCTGAAGGATTTGGCACGTGAATAAAAACTTGATTTTATAAGAATTTCACACAAAGGAAAATGAATGTGCTAATAATTATTAATGGTAATGAAATCCTTCAATCTTATGGGTCCTTGTGCATTTTTGCAATTGTGCTTCTCTGTGCTTTTAACTGTTCCTAACCTGTTCTTTCTCTGTGCCTTCATTTTCTTTTAGGAGCTAGAAAGAGGGCGATTTTCATCCACGGACACTTATGTATTTCATGCTCGGACATCCCAGGGAATAGTATTACTGACAGATCAAAGAGTCCTTTTTCTACGCCACAATGATGTATTTGGGCACTGGCAGGTAGGATTTATATCCGTCTCTTTCAAGTAAATGAATCAAATTGTTGTGTAGATCGCATAGTTCCTTTGGTGTATTAATTAACCTACCTTCCTCAACATGTCCCCTATTTTCCTTCAAATACAGGTGTTAAAAATTATCATGGGCTATTTTTTAATATAATCATATTCCAATGAGATTACCATTTTTTACCACTTCATGCACAATTACAATTCCTACATTTCTTTCTCATATGCCATTAATGTTGAATTTTCTCAAGAATATTATTTGTCATTTAAAATATATGCATACATATTTGTGAAGGTGATGAGAGTGGTAATCAAATCCCAGAATCAATATTATGATGGGATCCAAAGTCTTTTAATAAGAGCTGTGTGAACACCAAATTCTCATCCCCTCATGCCACCCTCCTAAATCCACCTAAGAAGGTAAGTGCCTCCTTGGATACACCCCTCTTCACAAGCAATTCGTAAGTGGCTGGGTGAATTTATCTATATCTGGGATGATAACTATAATTGGTTACCCTAAGATAATATTATAGATAGATAATACTAGTAGGTATGTTTTACATGCTTTCTTAGATATCTGCTATTATTTAAAACAATACTCATTTTCCAGCCCGACTGGGGTCAAACTTGGTCAGATATGGTTGAACCACCCCAGTCTATTGATGCAGGTATTCTAATTGCTACCCCGAGAAGGAAGGTGCTTGGCCTCTTTGGTGGGGGTGAACATGGAAGAGTACTTAATGTTCGAGATGATCGTCTGAAAGAAGTGAGTATTATAATTTTCCTGTAAGAAAATTAAGAACTGCTGTCTTTTGAGGTGATTATGGTGGTAATTTGGTGAGCAATTGATATGAAGACGAAATTTTCACTAAGCTCTTTGTTTAATATGTTGTTTTTTTCTATAGGTAATCCTCAAGAAAATGGAAGACCTGTTTAGAGCTCAGAATAACTAGCTCAGAATAATAGTGTGAAGTGCTTCAGTAATGGAGATATTTGGAAAAATAAGTACCTCAATTAAATGATTGACCATTTTGGCTGCTAGCTTGACCACTAAATATGTGCCTTTTTTATGCATTACCATTTATAAATATTTTACTGTCTGAGGTGAGATGTGTTGTATTATATCTTTGTTGTTCTCTCTCTTCAAACAAATGAAATTGCATATATCATCTTTAAAAAATGAGAAAGCAGTAATTTGTATCATTAAGGTATTCATGGCATTTTAGGCATTGCTATATCATTACCATGGCCATAGTGCTTAAAATTTTCCAAGTACTTATAATCCTTAGTAAATATATGGCTTAAGTCTATGCACTGACCACATTACTTCTGCATACTTACCTAGGTAAGTAGGTAAGAGCTCTTACTCATTAACTTAATACCTACCTACCTTATTTTATATGTTTATTTGGCCCTTGCACATTACTTTTGGCCATAAATTTATCCTCAACAAATAATTCCCAGTAATTTTTATATTTCACAGCTTAATTGAACCATTGAAAGTTATCATGTTCCACATTTCATTTCCTTTTCATGTTAGAGGTAATGTTCTCATTTGTATGAGTTCAGAAATGCATTTGTTAAATGACTGATTCACACTTTGTGGCAGATGAACATGTTGAGCAGCTATTCCATTGGAAAACATTCATGTGTTGTAAAAAACCATGATGCTTGTCCATTCTGTGGATATATATTTTATTATAATTTTTGAGCCTAAACATACAAACTCAGTGATGCTTTGATTCTATCTGTAAAAGTTGTTAATGTTCAATTATAGTAATAAAACTCATTCATGTTAAAAATATCTTATGGTGATTTGAAACTATGCCTTAAGGCCGCTATACAAGGCGAATGATTTCATTCGCATGATCATTCAGCATGATCATTCACCGTGTATGACGGAACAATTCACGAATGAACCTTCATGCGCATGATCATTCAGTGAAAATTAGAACACGTCCTATTTTGCTCTCATGATCCTGTGAATGATCACGTGAATATTCAGCATGATCATTCACCGTGTATACCGGCCTTTACCATTCAAATGAATTCAAGTGCTGTTATTGATATCACATACAGAAATTATTATTTCTCTGTCCAGAGGAAAGATTTAGCTGAAACAGTGAATAGAAACTCTTAATGGATGGTGTGTACCTCCATGCTAAATTTACTTTGCATCAAAATTTTAGTAATAAGAAATTTACAGGCAGTGGCCTTTTGGCATCCTAGAAATTGCTGCAGCTTTACTGGAACGGAGTGCAAAATAATATTCCAAGAAATCAGTGTTACTACTACATTGTCATCATTTAGGTACTTCATGCAGGTGTTGCCATAATAAGAAAAGTAAGCTTCGTCTTCTTGTTATGGAACTCACTCCCTAAACTGCCTTTTGTGCATGGCCTGTGGTTGACAGAAACTAATGTCCAGCAATGGTAGAATGATAGTGGGCTGCACATTAAATCAGAAGTTGAAAACAATCAATCTTTCGATCCAAATTTCACATTACACTGGTGTTATCTGAAGTTTTGAGAGTACAATGAAAATTCATGGAGTTATGTCAAGGAAAACTAAGTCTCTCTTTGTAGGTACGACCATGAGTGTCATAAGATTAGCTTGTCTCTGCTTTCACCATTTGCAGTGCTTGTAATCCTTTCCCAGCATTCCTGAGCATTGTGCTAGTGTGATTCTAAGTGTAATCATGCTCCTCCAATCCAAAAACAACTATTTAAATACCAATTTGTACATTAAAATTTGTAAGAACTTTCTAATGATAAAGCAATACATTTTGATAGTTTTTTAAATGAAGCAATCCTTGGCCATATCTGAAACCAATGGGATTTTTTGGACCTCTTTCTTTAGATCCCCACAGAATTTGGAAACTAATAATAAAAGTACATATGTACATAGTTTTATGACCAAATTTTTAGATTTTGTGGCATTTTAAGGAATCATAGTTTTCACGGAAAGTGGTAAGTATAACTTTTTCAGACTCTGCAGCTGATACTGAACAATGAAGAGTATGACAAGCAAAATGTAGTACATGCAATCTTTATGATTGAATCCACTTGAGTGATTGCATCAACTGAGTTAATCATTTGGATTGACATGGGATATTTCAATCCATGATTGAATCAGAAAATCAGAAGATACAAACAGCAAAGTCTAATCAGTACACTTCAAGATGTTCCTCGATGAGGTACTTAACAAAAATATCTTCTACCCACCATTCTTTTTCCTGACTCTGAGGAAGGTGGTAGTGCCACCGATAATTTCTTTCTGGGGGGCACAACCAAGGCCGTATTCAGGATTTTGTTGTGGGGGGGAGGCACAAGGATATCTTGTAATACAAAATGAACGCAATGATAATGGGACCGTATTAAAAATCTTGCATATTTTTCAGGGTCTGGGGGGGGACGTGCCCCCATGCCCCCCCCCCCCCCCCCCTGGATCCGCCTATGACTGGGTGTACCCAACATGGTCTCTGAAATGAGGAAGGAATTAAAAATTGTCTCTGGCAAGGAAATATGCCGTCTGGATCCATCATTGCCTGGACTCATTTGCTATACTGCTAAAAAATTTATGGGTACATGAGAAAAAAGTGGTGACCACTTTAAGGCTAAAAATATGTACAGTAAACTCCCAATTATCCAGGCTAATGATGGGGAGAGGTGGCACGAATACCTAATCGGAAAACACGAATAATCCAAACTTCACTTTAATCTCTTGAAATTTTCATAATTTAGAAAAATCAAGCTATCTATTATTATTTACGCACATTGTTATTTCAGATAGCTTTCCGGAATCATTAAGACCTTTCTTTTCCCGACCGCGATCTTTTTAGCGGCGATAACGTGAATGTGCTTGTATTCATACTGCTCCATATAATACCTGGTTTCTAAAAACCACGTACCCTTGGCTATGAGGCCACAGATTCAAGAAAGTGGCTGGCAATTATGCTTTGAAACCACTGCGTGACGTCAGAAACACTGTCAGGCACCACGCCAATTAATCGTGTCTCGCACAAGTTGCACGGGATGCAATTACTGTGGGACACAGATCAGTGATCACAGAGTGCAATGCTTGAAAAACAGGAACAAGGAACTTCCGTGAAGGTAACTGGGATGTGATCACTAGGGTGCCTCGTTTTACCACTTTTTTTAGGAGCGAATCGTAATACCGGGCAAAAGTTGAGTACCTGGGTGGGTATTACAGGTATGATTTTTTTTCAAAATCGGTTAATATCTTCTGTTCGCCATGTTGTCTTGAAATTTTTAACGAAAAACGTTAAAAATGTAAATAATTAAAATTTGGTTTTAGCAAGCACTCATTTTTTCCAATGGTGTATAACATTAGTCTTTCCTACGATATTTTAGACCAAATATATAAGTTCTATTTCTTTTAATTATCGAGAAAATGACCCTTTATTGTGTCCCCGATAACAGTTTTTGTGAGTAGGCAACCCGCTACACACAGTCTCATTCTACGCTATGAATGCGATAAATGACGCGAAATAGAGATGTTTTTCAGTCAAAAACGTGTAAATCATGTCTGAGTTGTTAAGGGTAGTCACTAGGATGAGTGTATGCTCTTATATGCCATTGCCGACTACATTGACCATATTTTCGTGTAATCACTGTATATCACTGAAGTTTCTGTCAAGGCATGTGCCGTTTGGAAAAAAGTGTCTATTTTAGTAGTTACATAAACCAGAGTACTTCAACTTATCTCATGATACATGATGAAAACAATATGGAAAATCGTATAGAGTAACGGTGTGTCAGAAAACATAGGAAGACTTATAAAAGTCTTTTACTAAGGAGGCGACGAAACTATTTGATAAAGCCTTCTGCAAATGTGCCAACTTTCCCAATTGTGTCTGTCATGAGAAAAAAATTTATCTATCCCAGAGTAGCAGTTCTTTGTGGAACAGCGAGGTCCAAGAATCATCCGAATTGGAACTATTGACATCCCTAAGTCAAAAAATGCAGGAAAGGGCTGAATGTAATCATATACATGAGAAGCTTAAACTTAAATCATCTGAATCAACGGTTATCGTTTTGGAATGATAGTGAATACTTTGAGGATACTCAAGTTGATGAGGAAAACCATGACGAGTGGTGCGCTAAGGATGTGGCACTCACCAAACCAAGAGAAAGAAAGTCCATCGTCAAATTAGACTTGACTAAGACTGCCATAATTCACCAGAGATATAGCGTAAGTGGGGTGGGGCTGCAGCACACATTATATCCACTGTACTTATGGCTATGATTCATGGGAAACTAAATAAAGCCTGTTGGTTGACCACAGCTAACATAGTACTCAGGTTATACATTTAGACTAAGAAACCTAACAATAAATTCTTCGAAATAGTAACATTTATATAAAAGGTCTACGTAGTGATGCAATGTAGGATCAGGACTCAATCTTCATTCGCCCATGATGATCATCACGTCTGTGAGGCCATTTATAGATATAGATACTTGACAAGGAAGCACCAAGCAGTAGTTTATTCATCCATCCAAACAAAAGTGTTTCCAGCATTCCCAGAAAATATTCTTCTCGTAGTGATGAGTGATCGTCGACTGACTGTCCGACACAAGGCGCAAATTAAAATTCTTCTACTACGAGTGCTACCAGTAGCAATAGAATATCGTAAACCTCTCTGTACGGAGCTCTTTTTTGGGGTAGAGTTACCCTGGTATTTTCATCCCTCAGATTTGGGACCCGTCCCTTGCCCCGGCCACTGGTCTAGATCCTCTAACCCTATCTTGGCATGAATCCATGGTCAACTTATTGCGTTACCAGTGTTTTTTCAACCAAATATTGCATTTGATTTTCATTAATTTTCTCTTTAAGCATTGTGGAATTTTTAACGGATCTCTAGCGTTAATAACAACAAAGTTAGGAACATAAGGAACTAAGACTAAGAGTCCAGAAGTCCATTATTTGTAATGCTAAAATATCATTTAAAAATTGTTTAACCACAGAAAAAAAGGAAGAATTCAATTCAAAGCATAAAAAAATATAGCATGCAACAAAATATATCATTGAAATAACTATATTGACAATATTACCACTTCACAACGGATTCCTGCAGTGAGGATGATCATGAATGAGTGGAAGGGTCGGGCTTAATTGCTGAGGAGTGGCCCTGAGGACTCGCTAAGCTGGGTCTCAGGCCAGGCCTGAATGCATCAGACAATTGCTACAAAAGTGGTCACTTCCCTTCCCTCGCATCAGCCAGAGCCGACATCCTGTCGTTTGCATTGAAAAATCCACGACAGCTATACCCAACTGCATATGTTCTGCATATGAAAGTTCCCGTCGGCTCCACCCGACATCCAGTGTGAAAGAAATATCAATTTCACATCGTCTGTAGGGCCACAATCCTCCATGTCACTTTTACCGCCACATCAATATTAAAAAAAAAAAATCCAAAGTGTAAATATCTTTGCTGGTTAAAAAGTTCAATCAATCAATGCATTTTTTGACATTGTTTATTTTTGACAAGTGTGTCGATATATATTTTATATTGTGTGGTGCGATACAATATTTTCTTTAGCCTCTAGGAGCCGCAAGAAATTAGCCAGTGGGCCGCATGCAGTCCACGGGTTGAAGACCCATGCTTTAGATTTTCACTTGCTGCTTTGCTGAGGTTACCCTGAAGGCTGTGAAACCTTCTCGATTGACTGATGATCTTCTTCCACAGCAATCTGCTTCCAAGCCAACAAAATATGCCATCCTCACAGAAAGAATGAACAACCAGGTCTGTAGGAATGAACCAAAACACTGGTTCTCCCCAGTTAAACCTACTTGAAAATACTCCCCTAGTTAAGAAAGAGTGTTGTTATACCCCCTTCCAGTGATCAGGAGAAAGCAAAGTAAATTGTGTCAATGGAGAAGGATGAAAGTATCTCAGAGATAGAAGTTCTTCCAAGCATATGAACAGAAAAAAGAACTGGCTAAGACACTTTCACACAAATGAGTAATTAATAAAATGTGTAATATGTATTTATTTATGTTTGCTCTACTGGTTTGGAATAACTACCCATTCTGTGTCTCTCTAAGAGAGACATTTCACAGCAATATAAATGTGGATTGTAAAATGCATTTCTTATACATATTTGAAGAGGCCAACGTGTCCAGGGTGGAGTAGAGGTCATAATTCAGGAGGCCCTTTACTAGCCTTATCAAAAAATAACTCAAACATTGTGGCATATGTGATGATATAAGGGCAGTGGTAAGGAAACATAATGAAGATACACTTTTGTATGTTCCACAAGAGTTTTTATTTTTTAATAATAAAAGAGGTATTAAAAACTCTTGTGGAACATACAAAAGTGTATCTTCATTATGTTTCCTGTCAACAAGTTCCACCAAATATCGCCTTCCAACCTTAAGCTGGGCAGTGGTAAGATTTTTAGGTCAGTGAACAGTGGCCAATAGGGTGCTCGTAGTGCAATGAGTCTCATACGTCATTTTTGAATTCGAAATATTTTTCGGGCTGAAGGGGATGATCCCCAGAGGCCATGTGTAATACCATCATTGATAAGGCCATAGTGAAGAGTAAATACATAGGACATCAGTGGTAACAGTAGGATGGATGCATGTCTAATGGTTTCTACCACCTACCTCGAATCGGGTACCATCACAACTAATTCCTTTTGGCTAGGATACCAGTATGAGTATCTGAAGCAGTAAGAGTCGATGTGTTGGCATAGGAACTTAACCTGAGGAATTAGTGTACACCGGATATAACTGAAAACTGATCTTGTGAATGGACAAAAACTGAAGAAAGCACAAAACTCGTGATTAATCAAAGTTTGACACCAGAAGATTGTCATTTAATACCCCATTTAATGAAATATTCCATGAGTATCAGATCATTATTCAGAATGGATTGGAGATTGACAGATGAAATGATACGAGTTGCTGCCATCATCTAGGAGGAGGGGTGTGACCCTTCTAGTAGAAAGAATAAAATCATAATATTCATTTATGTAGACCAGAAAAAGTATAGTATCCAAAATTCATCCCTGAGGCAAACCCTGAGTAGCATTCTTAGTAGGAGAGGTTAAAATCTGACTTATTGCAGTGAGATAAGAATGAATTCACTAAAAGAGGACAATGGAAAAACTGATGGCTTTACCTTTTGAAGGAGGCGATGATGGTCCGCCCATGCAGCACAGACGTTTGGGACTATGTTGGGGAATGGCTATGTCCAACAGTTGGTCAACCATTATTCATGTCTGTTTTGGTAACTGTTATCTAACTGTAATGGCCTGACCGTTCCTCAACTCCTGGCCCCACCATCCTTAAACCATTGTACAACTATCTTTCCTATAAATGTATACAATGTTACTATTAGCGTTGCATTGCCTTGTGTATCCCTGTGCAAAACTAATTACCTCTCCTGTTCTTTACCCACCACTGGTATACTCTGTGATCTAGATATAAAAAGTCGTGTATATTTGATACATTGCAGTAAGAGTAGCAGCTAAAATCTCACAAGAGTTCTCTGAATCATAAAAAAATAGTACAAAACTCAGGATAAGATGAGATACACCACCTTACACCATCTGTAAATGTTGGCCCAATAGATCATAAAATAACCATGCGAATGGCACTGTTTCTTAATGTTGGGCCAGCAGTCGTTAAGTAACCGAACTATTCCTCAGTCATGGCAACATTTCCCATTGGCCCAACCATCTGTGCTACATGAGCAGTGTTTAAGCTTCGGAAAGATCAAATTATCAAGTTCTGATTCCATTTTTATCAAGGACTGACAAGTTTTAACACTATGATTAAAAGAGAAAAAATTGTATAGGAAACTCTGCCAGCAGAAGTCAATTTTTTTTATAACTATGAGGGAATTAACTTATCATGAACATATTCTCATGCAATTCCAAAATATGCTCATAGTACAAATTAAGTTGCAACACATACAGTCAAACCTCGCTTAACGAGCACCTCTCATAATGAGCTAAACAAAATGTAACAAAGTGACTCCCTCTACGAGTGATGTTTCGCAGAACGAGTGATGAGGACACATCATGGTAAGCTTCCTGAACGAGCGATGTTTCGTAGATGGATTGACGAGTAGACATTATGGCATCACAAGGAGGTTCCTGCATGCATCTCGGCTATCACTCTATGTTTAGGGCTAGTTCAGCTAGCATCTTGCTGTCACTTGCAAAAGTTTTATTCGGTCAAATTATTATGTGTTTTTTAGTGCAAAGTTTAAATATTCTTACACGTTTATCCCCAAAGGAAATGCCAGAAGAAGACAGGTGCCAGAGAAAAAACTCACCATATAAGTCAAATGCCAAATAATTGAGAAGCGGGATCGAGGTGTCATAGTGTGGCTGACCTAGCACACACATACAATCGGTCTACATCTACATTTTGCACTATCCTCAAAAACAATAAGGATAAGATTAAGGAGATTGATGCTTCAAAGGGTGTCGCAGGAATTTCTACATAAAGGCCACGTATTCTCGACGATGTTGAAAGATTGCTTCTCATATGGATCAATGAGAAGCAACTGCAGTGCGACACTAATAATGAAAACATAATTTGTGAGAAGGCGAAATTACTTTTTGCCAACCTCATTAAGAAGACACCAGGATCATCAACGGATGAAGAACAAGTATTCAAGGCAAGCAGTGGGTGGTATGAAAAGTTTAAGAGAAGAACTGGTATCCACAGCATTTTTAGGCATGGAGAAGCAGCAAGCTCAGACATTAAGGCAGCCGAGAACTTCACTGGCATATTAAAGAACCTTGTGAATTCTGAGGGTTATCTGCCTCAGCAGGTTTTTAATTGTGATGAGACGGGTCTCTTTTGGAAGAATATGCCGAAGTGAACTTATATTACAGCAGAATCGAAGGCATTTCCGGGCCACAACCCAATGAAAGACCATCTCACGCTGTTGTTTTGTGCAAATGCATGTGGCGATTTGAAAATTAAACTGCTGCTCACTTACCATTCGGACAAACCACAAGCCTTCAAGAAGTATAAAGTCCAGAGGAGCAGGCTAAATGTCATGTGGAGGTCCAACAGTAACGCTTGGGTGACACGTTACCTTTTTATAGAATGGATCAATGAAGTGTTAGGTCCATGTGTAAAAAAATATTTGTTTGAGATGAATTTGCCACTCCATGCCTTGCTTCTTATGGACAATGCACCTCCTCCAGGGGTAGAAGATGACCTCCTTGAAGACTTTAAATTCATCAATATCCAGTTCCTGCCTCCTAACACCACTCCTTTGCTGCAGCCCATGGATTAGCAGGTCATTTCAAATTTTAAAAAGCTTTACACTAAAACTCTCTTCCAGCGCTGCTTTAGGGTAACTGAAGGAACCAATTTCACTCTAAGAGAGTTTTGGAAAGACCTCTTTCACATTGTTGCCTGCCTCAAGATGATTGACAAGGCATGGGAGGGGGTCACCAAGAGAACCCTTATTTCTGCAAGGAAGAAGCTCTGGCCGGACAGCATTGTTGAACACAACTCTGAGGAGTTTGAGCAAGTTCCTGCTTGACGAGTTGTTTCTCTGGCCAAGATTATGGGGCTAGAGGTGGACAGCAACGACATCGATGAGCTAGTGAAAGAGCATAGCCAGGAACTGACCACTAAAGAGTTTATGTAGCTGTATTCTGTGTCACAGCGAGAAGTTGGGGAGAGCATTTCATTAGGGGAGGAGGAGATAACAGCCTCAGCAGAGGAACAACCTTCCAGTGCCGTAGCAGGGGGCAGGGTGGGGGTCAGGACAACTTGAAATGCAAGCATTTCACAATTGTATTCATTCCCCCCCAGTAACGTACACTTGCTAGCCGACCTAACAACCTGTCTGCCCCCATACGGCCTATAATCGTGGCCACAGCCCTGCTGGAAGCAGAGTAGTCTTCCTCTCGGGACCTATCCTCGCCATCCTTGTGTATTTTCTTTACGTTTAGGTTTCTTGAGCTACCTAACGGGCTTCGCGTTTCATCGTAATCAAAATTCAATCGTAGCTAAGTCATTCCGCTCATCTTATTTTATCGCAGAAATGCTGCTGTGCTCAACTACATATATAAAAGAATAAGTAATAACCCGTGCGCTTTGCAATTTCAATGATATTTATGTGATTATTGAGACGAATATTCATCATGAAAGGATTCGCGAAACCTATTTATTTTGTTAAACTGTGTTCACAAGTATACAATTATAACTGCGCTGCTTCAAATGAGTTTTTAAACAGTTTGCCTTCGTAAAAAAAAAAACAATTGCCTTATTACGAAATGAAAGTGACGGCCAAGACGTAGGGGCGTAACCGATCAGCTGGGGAGGAGTGGGCTCCAAATCTACTGCAGGGGCGCAGGGGCATCTGATCCTACGCGACCGCGAACCGCTTCTGGCTTCATGCGCGTCATGCACTTTCGTGTCACATGATCGTCGTGTCGCCACGGCGAGTTTACTTGAGGGTGAGGGGGGGAGAAATTCGCGGCGAAGCGGGGTCGCGCCGCTACCCCGGCCACCGTGGCGTGGCAATCGCGTGACGTCAGGATAACAGCCAATCGGCAGCGACTAGCAGACAACAGCAAACCGTTTGTAATCGTTTGAATCTAAAGATGCCTTCGTCTCAACCGGTCTCAACGTTGTCATGCTTTTGGATACGACGCGCGGAAAACTCCTGATAGCCCTATCAAGTTGCATTCATTTCCTCGGAATGAACATCTGTAAGTACAAAGTGAAAGAATCTTGTAGTATAAGTTGACCATTAATGCACTGAAAGCCAGTAGGTGAGAACGGCGGTTCCGCTGTATATCCCTGTTCTTCCAATTCACTTTCAAACTTAATGAAACAATCTGTTTTTATGTGACATATCGTACTTAGCGTATAATATTCTTATGTTCTTGGAGTATCTGTGGATTTTTTTCATTAGTGTCATACTATATATGTGCTGTAAATTGTGTTATGACGGGGTGAATGCAAGTGCAAAGGGTGGGGACTTAAGTACTATTAGGGCATTATTTTCTTCCATGCGAGAGACAGTCATTCACTATAAGATAATTTTCCACGGGAGTACCCTTATATTAGGGAAGCTGGCGTGATGAGTAATCCCTTTGAAGATAGTCCTTTCTACTCCTCCAACACTTTGGCAAAGATATCCTATCTTTATTTCAGATTTGCGGGTGAAAAAATGTTCACCATCGATGACCCTCCACATCTCCTGAAGTGCCCACGAAACATGTTCATATAATATGACAATAAAGAAGAGGTATAAACATTAGCAAATACTTCAAAATTGTCAGTATTATGTAAATAACCATAATTAATTATAAATTTTGTTGTAGATGACAGTTGGTGGTGTAGCTATTACAAGGGTTGGAAAATAGACCCACAATGAGGAGACTAAAGAATCTGAGTAGAAGACACTGGGAATATCGTTCACTTCCCCAAGATATCTACCTCTACTCTTAATCCTAGGTGAAGAGAGAAAATGAAAGGGAGCCTTGCCGCCCATGCATTCTGTCGATTACTGTCTTCTCCATTTGGACATTTTTGTTCGGTTAGGTGAGTATGATTTCATACAGATTTGAGAAACTGTAAATAGATAAATTTAGTAAGGGAGACATCCATGTTATTTTTACTGTCTATTGCAGGGTGGATTGATTAAGGTGTGAGTGTGACTGCAGAAATCGTTCAATTCATAAAGCAGTTTTGCAGCTTTAATGGAAGTGCCCAACAGAAGAACTCGAAGGAAATCTTGTGGCCTCTTGCATGATAAATGTCAGCATCTGGAATTTTAGGAAGAAGGTATTGAAAAAGTTTATATATTTGTGATTCGCCAATTCTGTGCAGTCTCTATTGTGGGTATTTCTATATTATGTTATATATTTTATTTATCAAATTGCATTTCTCTGACAATTTGCATTTCTCTGACCAAGCATTAGCCTGTACCTCTCCTGATGTTTTCACAAAGTTGTATGGTATGGTTTTTTGGAAAGTATCTTTCCCTGTTACTCATTTAGTCTGTTTAATTACTCATGCACCAAGATTCAATAGAACACATCAGTCAGATTACACAACATAGCCAACATTCTTAGCACACCTTACAAAATTATTCGGTACATATAATGGCCTCATTTATTTCAACAATCAACGATGGGAATACCATTCAAGATATGTATAAACATACTGTTTTCTGTGTAAGATGAAGGAGATATTACTTCTTTGTATCTTATGAGACATTCTTTTCTCTGTCTTTTAAGGAAGTGTAATGAAACTTTGTCTTAAGGCCTCACCCTTAGTGAGCAAGATATGAGAAATATTAGTGAAAACAGTAGTTACAGTTTTTGCTACCAACTTTAATAAAATAACCATTACTTAAAGACAACGAGTACCAAAACCTCTAATTTTTGCATGGCAGTGGTAATACAGCCAACTTTTTGAACAGAGGACAGTAAAGGGCATCATGTTTTTTAAAAATTCATAGCCTAAATGCCTCTTTTTTTGATCTATAAAAATGGCCATTGTCTGAGACGAGGAACTCCAATGTATTCAATGAGATAGGTAGAGAAAGTATGACTCACTTTTTGCATTTTTATTTCAATTCTCCAAAATTATTTTTGCGGTGAGAACAATATTGGTGTCAACAGCATAGGGAATGGATTGGAACCATTTATTTGTAGAAAACTATTTATATGATCATTTATGTCTGAAAGTGATAGGATAGGCACAGGGAAGGAGCTTAATGGAACTCCTTGCTTCAGGCCTGTACCCAGGCAAATGAAAGTTACACCATTTCCTGAGGTAATGACAAATTGAATATGGTCCGACAAGTAGGTTTCAATCAAAATTAGCTATGACACAAAAACCATCAAGTCAAGTTTATTGAGTATCAATTGGTGGTCCAGAGTGTTAAAAACTTTTGAGAAATCAAAAAATATTGTAGCAACTTCCATTTTATTATCTAGTGCATTGGTAATCTGGGTTTCTAAGTGATGGATTTCAGAAGATGAGATTACTGTTTCCTGCCCTTGGTATTTATGGTTAGGAAGTAAATACCTATGTCCTTATTGATGTTGGGGGAATATGAATTATTTAATCAGTATAACTGCATTTATCAAGGGAGATATTATCGTGGGAAGAAATGGATTGCTAGACAAGTGAATCTCATCTATTTGTCAGCATAAATGTGAAAATTATAACTTCATATCTCAAATGAAACTTGCCTACAGGAGGTAGTAAAGAAATGCTGCCTTCGATTTTTGGTAACCAAAACGGTTGTTCCATAAGAAATGCACAAGGATAAATGTTTTACCACCCTAAACACTTAAGGTCACTCAAAAACATTTTTCAAACAAAGGAGTGGATACTGCTTTGGCAAATCTGGACAGCTTTTAATGGAAATTTTGAAGCATGTAGTAGGGCATTTGCAATTTTCTGACATTTTCCGACCTTGAGTTTTACATGATTTCAATGTGGATTGTACGCCCCTAAAATTGATTAATTTGGAAATTCCTAGTAAGTTTACATGGAGACTACTGTTCATTATTCCAAACTTAGGATTCTTTTGAATGCAAAAGTGTATTTTTTCCATCCTTTGAAATAAATAAATATTTAAGGCTGGGTAAATTAATCAAATTTCAAAGTAAGACAGAGAGTCGGGTTTTTCTGTAATCAGAAAAATCTTTCCCATTCCCACCTCATTGTTTTGTTTGCTTTTATTTAATAGTTCAGTCAGACTGTTGAAAAGTTACTGCAGTCAAAATTTTTAAATACACGAGTGTTCCTACTGCTAATTTGCTTTGAGTTGTATTCTCACGTGTAAAGATTTTTTAGATTAATTCATTTAGTCATTCATTTTACATAACAAATGAGGACCATAGAAGCCTAGGGGGACTAGTGCAATTTTTTTACATAATAGCTGATAATTCTTGGTAATTAATTGCACTTATCTTTCTTGGTTTCTAAGATCCTCAATTATTCAGTAAAACCTCTTTACATCGCAATGGAGGGGACCAAAATTTGGGCAATTTGATGTTTTGAGGTAGTTAGGCTGTCTCGGGAGTATCTCCTTGGTATGATAAGTATTTTATGAGATAAAGAGGTTCACTACAAAGAGGTTTGCCTATAAATTTACATGTAAAACTGACCGCAGGGGTGGTATGAAGTGTGGAGGTTTATGATGTAAAGAGGTTCACTGCATAGAGGTTTTACTGCATATGTACATAATCCTAACATGTTTGGTAGGTAGGCAACTAAAAATCGTCAGTAACAATCCCGATTTGGTTGACAACCGAACATCATCTGTAGCCGACCGGGTTCAGTAGGCTACCGAGAATCATCTGCCTGAGTGAATTCTTCCCATTTCCAATTTGATTTCCACCCTTACCAATATGTCTGAAGCCTTCTCATTTAAACTCAACTGATTTGGGCGTTACTTAGTAGAATGATGAAATATTCATGGTGAAACAAAAACCAAGTGCTGTTCCAAAAACTTTTTATTTGGTATCAACTATCTTGTATGATGTTGGGCACGATATGGTGGAAGTTTTAACATTAGTAAAATAAGACATTGCAATATTTCCACTGACTTTTATTATGACACTAACATTTCGTCATTACAAACAACATTATCAGGTGTTGCTTGGCCATACTTGATAACGTTGTTTGTTACGACGGAACACGTAGTGTCATAATAAAACTCAGTGGAAATACTGCAATGTCTTATTTTACTAATGCTATCAACTAGTTTCAACATCATTACCAAGACAATTTGTCTTGATAGCAAATAAAAAGTTTGTGAAACAGTATTTGGTTTTCGTTTCAACTTCTAATTTAATTATATTGCATCAAACGTAGGACATTATACTGTAGTACACATTACGGTATATAGCCTGATATTTACAATACAATTTTGTACATTAATTGTTATGATCGAAGCTTATTTGTTAATATAAATACTGCATTTTCAATGTATAAATATTATTTTAATGTGTGTTGGTTGTAACCCATGTTACTGAATTGAGCTATCCTAACTTTTTACAATGTTAGTTTAGACTGGTAGAACGTACGAGTGGTACGTGGGAGTTTCGTTCGATTTAATTCTTACAAACTAATCCTTATCCGCTTTAAGTGTGAATTTTGTGAACTCCTGTCCTGCTTGTTAAAGAATAATTTCTGTTGTAATACCGATTTTTCATGTACAGACACCCGCTCAAAATAAAGGCTTTTGAAGCGTAATCGGATTTTTTACTTATAGGAAGCAGTAATACCCCTATCCTTATAAGATCCCTACAAAATCCTGTCCCTAAATTCGCGCTGGTTAAAGGAAATAAGAAAAAATAATAAGTAATACGTAAATACAGCAATATATGCAGACGACATTGGCAGTCAATTCCGATTGGCTGTTATCCTGACGTCACGCGATTGCCACGCCACGGTGGCCGGGGTAGCGGCGCAACCCCGCTTCGCCGCGAATTTCTCCCCCCCTCACCTACAAGTCTACTCGCCGTGGTGTCGCCGTCGTCGTCGTATGCAGGGCAATTCGTTCCTGCACAACACGCAGTTGCCATTGGTTGATAGCGGTTGGCAGTCGAATGGTCGAGTTTGGTGGAGTTGGTTAGTAGTTCATTTGCTCTCGTCCGTGATCGTTCTTCAGTGAGCTGGCTTTGGCGCTGGCGGTGTGGGGGATTTAGTTGTGCACGAAAGTGAGAGGTCCGGAGAATGGTCGTCTAACTTCTTCAGTGATTTTATTTTTTTTTAGCCGCGGAGGAAGACGCAGTCGTTCATTTATCTGAAGTATTAACTGTGATGCCTACTTTTCAACAGGTATGAGTTTCACCTGGTTTCCCACTGACTATTTTTATATGGTTACACGAATGCATTTTTAGTTTCATTATTTATGTCCATTTTCGCTGTATACAAAGTTTATCCACTTACCCATTTGACCCTCTTTGCTGTATGGGATGTCCGTTCAAGTGTTCCTCTAAATGCTGTTAATTTGTTACAATACGTTGATTGATGAATAGAAATCCATCCTTAAAGAATTCATAGTGGATTGAACGGTAGTTGATGATAACTAGGTTTTACCATAAATTCAAATGTGTTAATGTACGCGTGTGGACACATTGTCTGATCCGGCATTTTTATGATTTACGATATATTTTTTCTTGGGGGTTGAAATTTTTCATGCCGAGTTGTTTTGTTATTGGGTTAAAGAAAATTTAAAAGACAGTTTTTTTAAAAGACTGATGTGGCGAGGGTAAGGGATGGAGAATAAACTGGACGTTGACTGAGAGAGATTATTTTGGAAAGATTTTGTATTCCTTACGCGATAGTAGTGCCCCTTGCGCTCTGTGGTGCGTAAATCCCTTTTAACTCACGTTTCAAGAGGATTTTCAAAGTTTGGTTCATTCCGTGTTAGTCCGTACGCAAGTAAGACCCCCATCTCATTTTTGATGAAAGATCTGTTAATCCTTCTTAGTTGGGAAGCCTAGCTATTTTTTCAACCTTTCGAAATCCATGCGAAATTGCCGTATTTCCTCGGTTGAGGCTTTCAAAGGAAATTGTATCTCTAGAAGAATTGTTTCGTCTCGTTTTCGTTTAAAATGAATACAGTTCTGGTTCTGCACTATGCCAGTATAATAAGAGTTTCGAAAGGGAAACACAACATTAATGATTATACTTGAACATGGTGATTTCACTTCACACAAACAAATCTACGAGAAACATAGTCCTCCGATAATGTTTGTAGGTTTTTATCGACGACGTAACACACTTATGAATAGTATCCTACATGTTCAATACAAATATTAGTAATTGCTCTAAGACTGAAGAGACACGATAAATTAAGAGGGTTGTACCTTAAAGTAAGGTTCCCTTATTTTATGCAGTTAGAAAAATTTGTTAATTGCTATTAACTTTCACATTGTTTAAAAGCTTACACTTTTGCCTATTTTTCAACATCATCTCAATTTTTTTCGGCGCACTTTGAAGACAGGGCTCCAGCTTTTGTATCCTTAAGTTGAAGTCTCCTGCCAACCCTTTGAGGAAGCATTTGACCTCTGCTCAGACTTCATCGTTGCTCTTTAAGCAATTGCCACCTTAGTGTTTTGTTTCGGGGGTGTAATGGAACACCCACGTTTCATCTCCTATGATGATAGACTCCAGCAACTTCTCCTTGTTGCCTCCCCCCTCACACTTGAAGAAATCTGCGAACACGGTCAAGGCATTGCTACTTGTATCTGTCAGTCAGCATCTGAGGTATCCAGGGAACACACATCTTGCAATAACCCAATGTTTCCGTTCTTGTGTCGTTGGAAGCTTCAGGAATGTTTTCAACAAGTTCACGGACAGTGGCCCTCCGATCTTCGAGCAGCTCACCTTTGATCTTTTGGACAATCGCATCCAAAACCGGTGGTCTTCCACTCTGTTCTTCATTGTGAAATTCCGTGGGGCCCTCAGCAAAGCCCTGCGCCATTTGCGGACGTGCTGAATGGACATGCGCCCTTCAGCATAAAATTCAGTCAGTTGCTGATGAATCTCCATGGGCTGTATCTTCATTGCGTGGAGAAATCGGATTACTGCTCGATCCTCACACTTGGTGGAATGGGGATCAACACTTTCATTGTTGACGGTTGCTAAGCCAATAATGAGCGACATTGTGGATCGCAGACGGGCAGACTCAAGAGTAGGGGATCCACTGTGCATGGCACAGTTGTGGAATTTAGTCTAGCACCTTCCCTCAACATTTTAGCTCATTGGGATCCCTTACTTTTGGTATAACCCTCGTACTAAATGACCACACTAAAGAACAAATATCACATTGTGACTTTCACTCTCACTGAATGGATGTACGAAAGACTTCATTCAACGCTGCGGTGATTTATCACAGGTTAAATAATTCTCAAATAAATGTTTTCTCCACAACCTACACCTTAACCATTATACAGTTGACCATATGTGCACGTAAACATGTATAGATAACGGTATTGGCGTTTTTTGCGTTTGCTATCTTCCATAGGTAGGTGGCAGCGCCATGCCCATCATCTTTCCCTGCCTGATGACAACCTGTTCACTGTTCATACGCTGTAGTGTGAAATGGACAATCAACCGGCCCCTTCCTGTTGAGTGCCTGTTCACTATTTACTGTTCATTCCCTGTCAGGTGAAACATACAACCAACCGTCCCGTGCTTGTAATGAGCGAAGTAAAGTATTTAACGTGCATAAGCCATGATAGCAGTTTTAACTTTTGTGCTCACTTCATTAGTCATCATCCGTGGTTGGTGATAATCATAATAATGAATTCAAGCATATATAATTTATGTTTAAGCAGATGATATTTTCTTGGAATTCAATTTAATTTCCTTGCATTCAATTAAATTGAGATTGTTCATAGTCTGTTCATACTCTGTTCACTAAATCTCTAACAGGCTTCAAACTGACAGCTAACAGGCAGTATATTTTTTAATGTATTTTTTAAGCTTAAAATTTCAATTTTATTCTTAACGACTGACTAAATTGAACAATTTAAGAAGTTGAAATAAATAATGGAGAAAAATGAATAGCTAAACTCATTAAAATGAATAAAAATTGAATTTTTTAATAACAATTTGAAGGGGGTCACGACCCCAGGGATCCCCTTTTAAATCCGCCACTGGTTGAGAAAAGGTGACAGCCAACCATTCCTAGCCTGTTGAGAGCCTGTTCACTATTGTCTGTTCGTTCCCTGTGCGGTGAAACATACAGCCAACCGGCCCCTGCCTGTTAAGTGTTTGTTCACTATTGTCCCCGAAATGCTTGCTGCCTGCCTGATAAGGAACAAGCTGCAAATAGTATGAACTGTTGGAAGACTGTTCTTTAGTTGTTCCCATTAGTGTGTAGCCTGAGATTGTTCGTAGGCTATTACTGCTCTTTTCACTAAATCTCCAACAGGCTTCAAACTGACTGCGATCAGGCATTAAGTTACAGAAATCGACAGGGTATCCTCAAGTATTCTACTGTCATGAGTGCAGCAGCTTAACTGGACTTCTGTTGTAGCCCTACGTTATTCTAATTTATCCTACAATTTTTATACTGTATTTCATGCAGTGGTGCACTGGTTACAAGAGGTGAATGGTACTTGAATGACTGTCACTGGGTTCAATAGACATATTGTACTCTAATTCAAAATGAAAAAAAGTGGAAGGCAGTCAGGTTTGAGTTGACTTACTCTGAACAATACGATCACTGTTGATCAATTAAAAATAGTAAGATTTTTCAAAACTCATTTTGGCCTACTGGAAGAGGTAGGAGAAATTTTAGCAGGGTAAGCTCTATCTAAAAAGTTTTAGCCTCTGCATTGCAGATATTGTTTTCTATATAATCTAAGTCAATTGAAGTTAAGGTCGTTCTCGGCTCGCAATTTGGTAACGGTCAGGTCAGTGGAGCAGTGGGGAAAATATTGCTTGAATCCCAATAATCTTCAGTGTGCAGTTGTTGTATTGATTCACACATGTAAGCGCAACTACTTCTGAAATTAAAATATCTAAAAGGGACAAGGTAAAGAAGCAGATGTGTGTGCCAGCTGACACATCTTTGATTTTTTTGTGAGAGGTGAGTCACTTATACATTTAAGGTGCGATTCATAGAAGGCACTTTAGGCTAAAGTATACTTTAGATGGGCTAAAGTCTGCTTTCTCCGTTTTATAAACATTAGGCTAAAGACGGCACTTTAGGGTTAAGTATACTTTAGATGGGCTAAAGTCTGCTTTCTCAGTTTCAGTAACGCCACTTTAGAAGAAAAACGTCCGAATCGTCACTTTGCCATAAAGTGCCCAGCCAGAGCTCACTTTAGGGTTAGTTTCCTTTACGGAAGAATAAATATGGCCGCACTGGCTGTTGTTGAAAGATGAAGATATTTTGGGTTACGGAAATTAATTGGAATTAATTTTTTTGTGAGAACACAGCAGCAGATAGATGTGTTACAAGAATTAACCGGACACGTAATATGTCTCTTTTCCCTGAAAATATGTATACAGAGTTAGTATTGATGGAGATGACCCATTACTATTCTACAGTTGAACTCAATCGGTCGTTGTACTATCTAGGAAAATTTTGTATCCGTGTGACGAATACAGTGCAGTAAGTGGTGGAACAGTTTGGCATAATTAATGTTAATTTTGAATACAATTTAATGATTAAATTCTTAGGTTAGTCATGTGTTTATGTGCTAGAATTTCCCTTAAAGAAACTTGAATTGATAAAGGAATTCTGTTTATTTATGTGAAAATGGTCCGGAAAGCAAAGACTTAATTGTCATGTCATTTGGCCTGCTTACTGCTAGTTTCAATACATTGCATTCTATCAAAGGTTTTCATTCCATGATTTCATAATGTACTCTTTCCACGTGCCTCCTTCTCACATTCAAAATTTTCCTGACATTTCTGTTATTTTGAAACTAGCAGTTTCTCCGTTTCGTTTTTAGACTACACATTTGAATGTTTACAATGATGATATAAGATCTCATCACCATTAGTAGCAATCAGAGAGTAAAACATACTTTCCTTCATTGTCATATTATATGCAGCAGAGCAATATTTTCTTGAGGATGTAGCATTGTTAAGAAATTTTCTTTACACAGCATTACAGATTTCATTAAATTTTCTTACTACAAAATTTGTGAATGGATACTTTGGTTAAGGTATTCACAGATGTGGAGGCATCATTTGGAGTAGAAAAAGAAATTTATTGATATAAATCCATTCTCACAATTAACTTGTTTTGTTGCGTGGCCATGCATTTATACGTTTTGATGACATAGGTTTGTTGCATGTCCATTCCTCTAGCATATAGGCTGGTACATCAGTCAACAATTAAGAATTAAATATTGCTAAACATTCAAGAATTCATTACACACCCATACCTCCTTCGAAATATGCATCCACCTGAGGGTACATACCAATGATTGGTATAAATCTTCAAGTTAATTGGTAGTTTCAAGTTAATGCAAGAGTAGTGAGCTATTTCACCCACCTTTAATGAACATACATATACCATAAACCCTTCGACTAAAATGTAATGTAAACGACCATGTGCAAATAAACTTACAAGATGATCATAAATTTTCATGAAAATATCAGCTTTTGAATCTTTATTTTGCTGGAAACATCGAAAGCCAGTGTCCCACGGTCAAATTTGCATCAGATTATTTGTATCAAATTTTGATACAGCTGACGTGCACTGTCTACCATGGTCAAAATTTCATCCAACTAGCTTTTGGTACTATTTACCATTCTTCCTAGGACTTCTTTTCCATCTTCCCACAAAAGATATGCTTCCTCCTCTCTCTTCTGTTCATCCTCATATTCTTCTTCCTCTTTGATTTCCTTTCACTTTCTGTGGATAAGAACAGGAAAACTTGAAATCTCGTGCTAGCCCTGTTTCAAACACTGCTCACAGCACAAGAACCCAGGGCTTCGGATGAGAAAGATAAAAAACTGATTGCCTGCTGGGGTCGGACCACGGTTCGGACCTGCTTCTTAGGTCGGCGAAAGAATAGAGGAGAATTGACACAGATGGGGGGGAAACAAGAGATGGAGGGGAAGTAGTGACAGAGACTGCTATGGGTTGGGACTCTCTTTCCTTGAGAGTGGGGGACCAGACAGCAGTGCCATGGAAGAAAAAATCTTACGCCCTTGACGTTGAGAAAACATGCTCAGGAATTTGAGCTTCAGCGTGGTTGTTGCAAAGATGACATTCATGAAACGTACCTTATTTCCAAGAGGAAGGTTGAATGTTCTCATCTACTGAAAAAAAATTCAAATCACATTTTCTACATCGTTGTATTATATTGAGAAAACAGGGATTTAATTGTGTTTTTGAGGGCCAATAATTAATTGACAAATGCTTTTCAAATAAATTTTTTTCACTTACGGATTACAATAATCATAGCTAAAATCATACCCAAAATAAGTTTTCTCTGGAGTCTATACTAAGCAAGCAACTGGCGAGGAAACTGAAGTCTCCAGAACCCTTTTTTGCAGAGGTATAGAACACCCTTAATAATATTCATATAATTTTTTTCCAAGTAAATATGTAGTTACTCATTTCTCTTACATTACAGGTTGAATCAGTAGAAGGTGTTCAAACACCACCAACAACTCCAATTCCAGCACCCATAAATCATCAAAGTGAAATACTAAGGCAGATTGATATGTTGCTGCATGAGGGTCATGCTGAGTCTGCTACCCTCGCTGGAAAGACTCACCTAGGTAGGAAGACCAGTGGCTTTGTCTTCATTCCGGCAAATTTGGTTGATTTAATTCCTATTATTTAAAATTGTGTTATGCCTTCACTTTTACAATCAGGGTCATGATTTTAATTTTCAAATCTTAATTTAATTTTTAAATTCATCAAATTTAGAGAAAAAGTTAAAAGGCTAAAAATGTTGCCTTGATATCATTCCACAAAATATGTCTTAATGAGTCGAGAGATGTGCTGATAAATTTTTGCAATTTGGACTTACTTACCTGGAGAGTGCCTCGTCAATGCCTAACATGAGATTCGGAAAAGGTCTGCAAATTTTCCCCATTAATTCATGAGATAGATGTAGAATTAGCACTGACATGAGGACCATATTTATATGGACATTTGCAAACCAGATTGTCCAAGCATTTTGATTCTTTCTAATACATGGAACATGCATTAGAATCATTTACATAGTAATAAAAGTTGATTAATTTTAAACATCGGTGAGAAAGCATTTAAAACTTATCAGCAAAGTTTTCATAAATTAGAGGCAACTGCTTTGATTACTAAGTAGATGTCTTAACCCATTTATGCCTAGAGTTCTGTAATGCTGCCCTGTTAAAATGAAGCCTACCATAACCTTGGAAGTAAATTGTTTTTCAGCCAATGCAATCTGGTCTTCAAAGACCAAAGTCAATTAAAGGAATTCTAGTATTTGAGACAGGCCCAATTCTAAAGTTAACCAACTAGATGTTGGGATGTGCCCTCGCACTTATATAAGTTAAGTTAAAAAAATATGCTGTTATCAATCTAATGGTAAGGTTGGGTCCAGAACATTTAGAAAACATTATCTCAGCAACTAATTCTAGAAAATCTCAGCAATTGATTTACTTGCATATTTTTATCTTATTTGTGCCTCAATTCGTATTTTTTCACACCAATCTGGTTGTTCAATGTACAACATAACATTATTATTGAGTTTAAATATTTGCACCACATGTGGGACCACAATTTATTAAATTAACCAAAGAACTTGGCCTCTCTTGAAGCTCCCAGTCACAACTGAATACAGTGAAACCTATATGTAGTGAACCTCTTTACATCATAAACCTCAGTACTTCCTACCACCCCTACGGTGCTGTCAGATTTACATGTAAATTTATAGGCAAACCTCTATGTAGTGAACCTCTTTATCTCGTTAAACCTCCATACTTCATATGAAGGAGACACCCCTGAGACGGCCTAACTACCTCCACAAATCGTACCGAGACAACTAGAGACCATTAATGCAGCCACGATTACGTACATGGAATGACATTTTCATCAATAAATGTTTCACCCTTTTTTTTCTTATACACCTTTATGATGTTGTAATTTTCACATTAACCATTAGTTATGGCCATTTTGTTCCATATGAGAGCATACCTAACAGTAAAAAAGAAATCCAACTACAGTAAAACTTCGATTTTACGCACTTTGATTTTACATAAAGTCTTGTTTTTACGTAGCGACACTCAAGTCCGGCCGGAAAGCATAGGGAATTGCAATGGTGAAACTTCGATTTTACATCTTTTCTTGATTTTACGCAGTTTTTCGATTTTGTGCAGCATAACCCCAGCCCCAAAGAGGTCGCTAATCTAGATTTTACGCAGTTGTCTTTCGGCTTGTTTTGAAAATTCGACTGGAGCAATATGAAGTTTGGTTATTATTTCGTCCCAATGAGTTGCAAAAATGAATTCAGGAACGATTGAAATGACGTCACGCGTTTGAGCGTGAAACTAAAAACATCGCGAATCTAATTATTGCTTCCCCGTGCGCCCTCTCAGTATTATTTCAGGCTCCTTTACGAATGCGGATGTCGCTCTTAGTTCAAATTTGCCTTAGAAGGATATCGAAACCTAAAACACACGGCAATCGCCGTGTATGCGTAACTACTTTTAATTAAGACAGATGATCGCTGGAGATATGAACATTATCACCTTTCGTTTATTATTGAACTTATTGATCGACGCTGTTACATATTTATTGTAATTACAGTAGATGGTCGCTAATCCGGAATTATGAACTACAGAATATCTATCCCTAATGGAAGGTTTTCTAGAATTTTGCCTACGCTGTTTTCCGTCGCCCCAGCGAAATATAACCATGAAATGAGTCTATATAAATCCTTCCGTGCCAAAATTTTGGCTTCCAAGGTGATCCAAAAAAGATAGTCGTACTTCTAGTATGGACCGAAGTCGATGGTGATTCAACACGATGGTAAAAGCAGCATGTATAGTCTCATTCCACGGGCTAACCCTACATCTGTGGGACGAATGGAGGCAAGGGATAGTTGCTTGCGTAGCGCGCTTATCAGAACTGACTCAACTTGTATCTCATTGTCAGTATGTTTAAATTAAACATGGTTGGGACTTGAACAGCTATTAGCTTAACTCCGCTAGGTGGCAAGCGTTTATTCTTAACGGAACGGGAGTTATGCCCTCGGAGAATAACTCGCGTCGTCAATCGTCATGTAATCATTGAAGTAAAATTCAAGACGTGAATGATAAGGCAGTCCCTTTAAACTCGGGAATGGCTTAGTACCATTAAATCGAAATACAAAAAGTGTCCAGTGTTGTTATCAGATATGAGGAAGCAAAATATTACGTGAAGATGAGTCACACAGCTTGTGAGTCGAAGGTCCCGGCGCTGAATTCGCGGAAGAATGCACACAAAGAAGCTATACGCGGCAGATTCAATATACTAATTCCATAATTTCATGGGAGAATGCTTTTTTAATGCTTAAAAATTATAAAGTTGGAAAATTGTTCCGAACTATTAATAATTTTTTTACTCATCACTGGTGGCATGACGGTAGTTGCGCGGTTATGTAAATAGCTCACTTAAAAAAAGTGAGCTTAACACCGGAAAAATCTGAATTTCCTAATATCCCGGGTACTGTGTGCTCCGTATTATCTATGGTATGGTATTTGGAAGGAGGTAACCGACAGCTGGGGTCATTAGTGCCATGAAGTAAGGGCTGTGAGGATAGGAACCCTATGTTGGCATTAGCCAGGTTGTAATGATAAGCTCAAAAGGGACCAGAACTTAACGTCCCATCTGATGGACAGACTGGTGCACTGGAAGTGCCCTCCACATTACACTCAAGTAGGGATGGGGCCATCTCTGATAAGTTTCTGCTACTGCCAGGACTTGAACCCAGGCCCACAGGGTGTAAAGCCTTTGTGATGTATTAGCAAAATTTTGCTCCCTGTTAATTGGGTTAATTTGGATAACTATCCTCAGATATCTCAATTCTTCAATCTCCAATCTTTGTCTGGAGGTGGTTAAACGGATATCCTGAAAACTGCTTTTAATGAGAATATTTTTGAAAATTAGCCTCTCTGCGAGCATTTAGTATCACCATTCCGAAATTTCTCCTGGGTAACAGAAGTAATCTTAGTGCCAGAAATGCTGGCAATTCAACCATTTTGTTCAACCTTCGGAAATTTTGTTCAGGAATGCAACGTTGTTTCTCTTAAGGTAACACGTCATCTGTGGTGTTGCTTGTGAGTAAATAAGATTATTAGGCTTCATTTTCTTGCCTCGAAGTGAGTAATTGAATCCGGGAAACATATATCTGATGCGATTGAAAAGGATTTCATGCTCATTTATCGTAAAACCTCACATATGAGACTTTTTCTGGTTCCGGTTCTGGCTTAAATAAGAACTATATGTACAAAAACGTATGACTAAGCCTTCTAAAAATAATGAGTAAGTGTTATCCTGAAAAATATACTCCTCCTCAATACCAACTCTTGATTTTACACACTTTGATTTTACACAGTGCTCATATTTCGGTCCCACCTACTGCATAAAATCAAAGTTTTACTGTATCCTAATCATGTAAGTGAATGTTGAATTAAGAGAGATCACATAGTTTTCTCTTGAATCATGGTAAAAAATCTCGCGATTGTACTTGCTTTCTGTAGTCATTAAATAAAATATATTTGTTCACTAATGCATGCATGTTTGTTTAAACACAAAATATAATGGCTTAAAATACAGTAGTGCCTTTCATTTCCAAAGGATATGAAAAAATGTTGCATATCACTAAAACTTCTCTATAGTGAACCTCCATGTATCAAATTGCCTAAATTTTGGTCTGCTGTATTACGGTGTAAAGAGGTTTGACTGTATATGGTTGCCTATTCATCTAAACATGACCATTAATTATCCTCAAGGATTAGATATATTTCCAGAGATTTTCCTTTCTTTGGTTCACTTGTCAGTTTTTATTTTCCTACCGAGATATTGTTGTCACTCATGAAGATGTTGTCACATATGTTGTGGTTAGCATCAAATCCACTTAAAACGATTCTCATGTCAAATCTGCATGTAATGGCTTTGATAATACCTAAAAATCATTTCCACTTCCTGTAAATCTCTTGTACTGACTAATGCATAATCTGTATGCATACTTACAGATCCTCATTGGCTTTGTTCCTTATGTAGTTCCTAGTTCATTTGTCTTGAAATCAGCCATTATTGCAAGCTTTAATCAATTTTACTTGTAAAATGTTGGTGAAGTAAGGACATATTGTAACTTTATATTACAGATGATCAAGGGAAGTCGATATCAGACCTCCTTGGTCTCAATATTCCTAGGGGAACCTCATTAGCTGGAGAGGAGGCCGTCAATGAGTTGGTGTCCTCTGTTAGTAGCCATAATTCGTCATTTCGCCAAAGCAGTACCCTGCCTAGCAGTCATGCTTTGCAATTTTCAGGATTCCAATACAAGGTAGGACTATAATTGATACCCCTGACTGTGGAATCATTTTTCTGCTATCTGCTATCTTGATTAAGTTAAAGGTTTTTCATTTCCTGCTATAATTTTTTCCCTTGATAAACTTGTAGGACATTTTAACCAAAAACCACCAAAAGTACATTATTTGTTGTGTACTTGGAGGATCTATTGTTGTTTAAGAAATATATCTGAAAATATCTTAGAGGCTTCTCCTGAATTTAGCTAATGCTGGAAAAAGTTATGACTTGACAGATTCCCGGTAAGAAAAATGATCAACATTCAATAATCTGTATGGGTCTTTCTCTGTCAAATTGGCCAGAAAATTTTCAAAATGACACCCACAAACTCAGCCTATAATGAAACTTTTGTCACTAGCTGGGTCATTCCATGTCAGTTCATCCAGGCATGACACCCACCGCCTCGGATTTTGATGAAACATGCCAATTTTCATCCTTCCATGCAGGAATGAAACAGTGTAAAATATTTCTTGGCTATCTCTAATAGTTTTTTTTTCACGACCATTTGAAGTTTGGGTGAAACTGCAATTTTTCAATGGATGCGGTTTTCAGAGGCACTTGTACCTCCAGAGGGAAATAATTTTTTTCAGCCATAGTTTTCATCCGATTCGTATGAAAATTTGCAGGTTTACTATAGAAGTCATGAGGATTCCAAAAACTAATTGAAAAATATCCTAAGGAATATTGGAAATTCTCTAAACTCATATGTTTCATAAGATTTTAGAAAATCTTGCGTCAAAAACATGGTTCTATAAAACATCAAATTTTGACCTGAGGCAGTATCTGAATCAAGCTAAATTAATTTTTCTAATATTCCTTAAGGTTCACCCACCACCTGAAAAAATAAAATTCATCGCTTTTTGCTTGCTTTGTTGTTAAAAAAAATTTTATGCAAAAAAATCCCTTTTCACGACTCTGGTAGTCAGTGTTGGGTCCTCCTTCAAGTGTGATGAAATGCTTGTGTTAACTGTTTTCTTTATCTAAGCAAATATTTACAACATGAATCTAGTACATAATACGTTCAAAAGTTAAAACATTTTTTATGTGTAGGTTGTTTTTCTCCCGATAAGAAAAATATATTTTTGAAATAGAATATTTTAAGGAATTCATAGCACTTACCCATCATTGCTGGGGAAAACTTGATTGTTGCTTTATAAAACACATCAAAATACAGGATACATGTCTATACAAGTTAACTTTCTCCATTTTGTATTGGCAAAAAACTTCACGAATGTGTTTTACTTCATTAATGTTGCAAAACTTATAAATGAACAATCACAATATATAGTCACTTTTGTCTGTGCATCAGTTCGTAGTTAAATAGCATAGTACATATACAAGGTCTTCACTGAGGCCTATCTCTGAGAAAGCTAATATTTCAGTTACACTAGAGTTATATTTTTTCCCAGTAGTGATAATTCCAAGTTTTCCTTTTAAATCCAACAGCCGTTGGTTTACGCGTTCAATGTCTTTCAGGCGTCGAGTTTTCGCACGCTTGATATTTTTCACTTTTCATTTCATCGCGACAAATAGGTATCGTCATTTAAAAATCAAAAAGTGTGAAATACGTACAGTGTGTCCTCGTTTAACGTCGTCCCGTTTAACGTTGTTTCACGATAACGTTGTCCAAAAATTGAAACCCTTGATCATTTAACGTCGTTATTGCTTCGCGATAACGTTGTTCAAATTATGCGCGGCGAAAAAAAAATGAATGGCGAATAGGACGCAAGCGCATCTTATGTATAGTAAATATTACTATATTAATGCGATTGGTAATTTTTGCTCGACAGAAAAGGTTGGCGTGGGTAGCGTATGTTAAATATGCGTATGAGCGAATAATTATCGCCTCATTTACCCATTATCCGTTTATTTTTCTGATGCCAACCGAAAAAAATGTCCACGAAGAAGAGTGGCTATCCTGGCGGTTCTTCAGACGTGAAGAAAAAACGGCGATATTAGAACAAAAACTTGGTATTATTAAAAGAATTGAAGAAGGTGCAACTGCTGGAGAGATCGGTCAAGTTTTAGGTTTGCAGGTCGAGTTTTTACAATTAAAATTTCTTCTGTTACTGAAAATATCGATGTTTCGCTATTAAAATACATTCTTTTTAGTTTTTATATTTCATTTAATAATGCCTTCTTCCCAACCTTTTCGTTATGAAAATTCGTTTCGTTTCGAATGAATCGTTATCACGCTGAAGTGAATAATCGGTAATGAATGTTTCTCGCGATTTCCGCCGGGTTAAAGAATTCATATCATCACGAAAATTGACTCGCCCTTCATCCTCGTGCTTCCGAGTGTCAGATTCAGATTTTTTTCGTTTTGGCCTGATTCAGGTGTCTCCCGATTGGTCACAAAGTCTGCTTAAAGTTACGGCTCCGATAATTAGCCTCCTTGGATTCTCGCCCGGGAAATTCTGGATTCTTCACGAAGAAATGGATTGTTAGGAACATGGCTAGGAACCAATTTAAATTTTTTACATTGTTTCTTATGGGAAACACTGCATCGTTTAACGTTGTTTCGCTTAACGTCGACTTTTTCAGGAACGAATCAACAACGTTAAACGAGGACTCACTGTACTCCAGGAGTAATGACCTTTCGATTTAGGCAATAAAAAATTTTAGGAAACCACCCTATTCTGGCAGAGAAGCCGAAGAAGAATGCCGACAGAGAAGTTATACCTGTAGATTTAATCCACTATTTCTAAAATTTCATAGGAAAATTCTTTTTTATTGCTTAGACATTATAAAGTGGGTAGATTTTTCTGGGCTCTTAATATATATTTGTTCATTCATGACTGATGGCAATTGTGTGGTTATTTCAATTGCACACCTAAAAAAGTGATCTAAACACGGAAAAATTTTTGTTACGGAATATCCCGAGTGCAGTATCCTCCGTATTATATATGGTGTGGTATTTGGAGGGAGGTAACAGACAGCTGGGGTCATTTTCACCATGAGGTAAGGGTGGTAGGATAGAAACCCTCAGCTGGAATTAGTCAGGTTGTAACGATTGGCTTAACCAGGGCTTAACGTCCCATCTGCCAGACAGTGTGTTGCACTGGAAGTTCCCTTCACACTGAAGCCTTCGTTATGCATTAATGAAATTTTGCTTCCTAATTATGGGTTTAATTTGGATGACTTTCCTCGGGTATCTCTTTTCTTCAATCTCCAATCTTGGGTTTGTATATAGGTGGCAAAATGAATTTTCTGAAAACTGCTCTTAATGAGCCAACTTTTTTTGAAAATTGGCTTCTCTGTTAACATTTAGTATCACCATTCCAAAATTTCTCCAGTATAATAGCCTTGTGGCTTAGTGCCAGAATGCTTGCAATTCGACCAAGATGTTCAACCATGGGTATTGTTGTTCTGGAACGCAAGGTTATATATGTTTCTCTGAAAGTAACACATCATCTGTGGTGTTGCTTGTGAGTAAATAAGATTAGGCTTCAATTTCTTGCCTTCAAATGAGTAATTGCATCCTGGAAACAAAGCAGACCCTATTGAAAAGGATTTCATGATCCTTTGCCGAAAAACCTCACTTATGGAACTTCTTTTGGTTCTCTGTTGTAAGTTTCATAAGTTAAGTTCTTCTGTGTAAGAAAGTTGAAAGATCAAACGCATCTTGACGGTTGGCTAGATTGGATCCTCATTTGCGAATAGTGGACCTTAACGTTGGCTACGAATGGACAAATAAATAATGACAGTGGAACATGAACCAGACTGCTAGTGCCTAAGTGACATGCCTGGCAATTATAATATCTAGCTATTACTGGAGCATCAAGTAAACCAAATTACCTGATATAATGTTGAAAATCGAAAAAATTTAATTCAGTGGAAAATTTACCCAGAGTTGCTTCTTGTGACACCATGGTGAGGCAATACTTTTTAATAACCCTCATAGCTGTAATTTGGTTCCCTGAACCTCTGCTAAAGTATAGCTTTCTTTATTTACAGTGATTTCATTTGTTTTCATCCTTGGGGTGAAAAAATTTAGAAAAGCACATGGTTCATTGGATTCTCGTTTGAGTGACTTCGTTTCCCCATAATCATGTCGTAAGGGGTTTGTTGTGGAAGATGTTTTCACCAAGTAATGTAGGGAAGAAAATTAGTTCCAAGTCTAACTTTGTTTCTATGTTAAAAGAAAATAAATTAGGAAATTCTTCTTAAAACATACCTTCTATTTATTTTGATCATTTTTCTTTCATGGATTATGTATATCCTCATGACTGTAGGTTTTATTTTTGTAATTATTCCTCTTTTACCAAGTGATTATTTCCTTTTGTAGATGTCGTATTTGCATATTTAGTAACTTTTCGTCATTCAATAAACAGTTATTCTTCAATATCTATGCCGATTTTGTTTATTGTCGCTTAATAAATTGTATAACGCATTAAGATAACAAAACATGTTGATGTGTTGTTACTGTTAGTTCACATTAGCACTGACACGGGGTGGCATCATGTTTCTTTTCAAGCGCCACAGATGGCTCTGATGTCATAATAGGAGGTTTTACCCAGAAATAGACTAAATTTTACCACCACATTACCAAAATTTCACTACTGCTGACTGAGTATTACATATCACTATTTTGGTTGGATCTGTGTTGCCTAAGTGATTATTTACTGTTTTCTTTATTAATTTTCTTTGATATCATAGGGTCACCATGATGACTGCCAAGAGACTACTTCACCCATTCACATATTACAAAGAAATCTTGAATGTCTTTCTCTGTCAACACCACCTTCTCCATCATCTGTTGGCTATAGTGGCCACCGTGGCTCTCCACCTTTCAGGTTAGTCCTGTGTCTTTGTTATTTGAAACTTATCATAAATTTTTGGAGGTAAATGTAACCAGTAAGATATTGAGTGCTGAATATTTTCAGTGAGAACTTTTTTTTTTAAAGCTGTTGAATTTGCATTGATATAAGTGGTGTTATGAGTGAGAAAAGATTTTTTGCATAAAGTTGTCTAGTTATGAATGCATAATGTTGATGATCACATGACATATGATACATATAGTATAGTATAGTAGTTCAGAGTATATGAAAGCTTAGTGTGGTATCATATGGTTTGTGCTATTGTAATTTCAAGAAAATTCTGTCCCTGGCTTTTACTTGGTTTTCCGTATGCAGGAAAATATCTGCGGTCCACTGTAGAAAAAGCGAGAATTAATATTTATCAACTCAGCATCTGACGCACTGAATTGTTGAGGCCTTTACTTTGTAGAATTCCATATTTAATGTTTGGAAGGAAATTTCTTAGCTTTTCTACAAAAACACACACTTTATTGCCGACTAGTTTCAGTTACACTGTACCATTTTCAAGACTAGTGATACACATCAGAATTTGCCGGTATATATACTCTGTGGTCGGGTGATTGGAGGGGAAGGGGAGAGGTAAGTGACGGGAATGGTGAAGGAGGGAAGGGATAGGGGAAAAACCAGAGGTAGTTACAAAGAAGAGCGTGGTTTGGCGCAACAAGGATTTTTTGGGGTGTAATAGTGGAATGTCTAGGAGGGGGGAGTGGAAAGGGAAAAGGTGGTCATTAGCAATGGGTTCTTTCCTCTTTACAATTTTTAAAATTTCCAACTGTTCTCTGATGTCCAGCTGTGTTCCTTTTTTGACGCCAACCCACGCTCTTCTTTGTAACTACCTCTGGTTTTTCCCCTATCCCTTCCCTCCTTCACCATTCCCGTCACTTACCTCTCCCCTTCCCCTCAGCATCTGACGTTATTCATGTATTTAGTGCCAGAAAAGTTTTTAAATGCTCCTCTTATGAACAACTTAAACGTTCATATACAGGTAACTGTTCTTTATCAATATGTTGAGTATTTGTTTGTGAATCTCTCTTTTAGACTCATCAGTGAGATATCAATTTTTTCTCCTCGTTACGGCCTGTGTCAGGTATCTATCCACACTAGCGTTGCTATCAACGGGCAATAATAGCTTGTATTAGAGGGTGAGAAATAATGCTTCATTGCCAAATTTGTACTTTAGTTAGCATGTAAAAAAAAGTGAAATAGGTTGCAGCCATGGAATTCTGTAACATATTTAAGATTTAAACATGGAAAAAAAAGAGTTAATGCCCTTAGGTGTATTTATATGCAATTAAGCTAAGTGATCACAATGTAATACATAAAATGTTGCAAGGTGATAAACCTAATGTCATCAAATAAAATTGCCGTGAATAATTTATTTTTTTCATTCCTTTGATAATGATGGATATATGCCTCCATAGACTTTCTCTAGAAGAGTACAAAGTCCTTCCCCTTCGATGTCTAATTACGCTACAAACAAGTAACCTGAGGAAATTTTGAGCCAAATTAGTGTTTCCCAAAATCATCAGCTCAGACCTCTGAAAGCAATGCAGAGTAAAATATGGATTAAACCAGTTAAAAGGTCAATATCATCATGAATGATTTAATAACAAAGTAAATAGTGGATATAACATAATTCATCAATTTGTTTAACTTTTTAATTTTCTGAAACATTTTTTGCATTCATATGACTAATCAAAAAAAGTTTTTGCCGAATGTTTCTAGCTTTCAACCATAGCAAAAATTACGAACAGATAACAGATCCATGAATTGACCGCAAACCTGTACCATCGCATCCTGTTCTTCCAACAAAAATGTTCAAATGAACAAGAAATCAAAATGAAAGTGATATCCAAAATGAATGGCCTGAGGAAATGAACGGCCTCCAAAAAATGGATGCCCTGGGGAAAGAAATGGCTTCAGGAAAAGAACCCCTTCAAAATATTAGGGCAACCGTTCAGCAGTTAAACTGTTCGTTTTCGTGGATAGAGGGGAATGGTAGAAAAAGAATTGGAGGGGCCAGATCGTCTACGGTGCACCTCGACGGCCTTGGATGGTCTGCAACGTAACCACAATGCACTTTCTACACTAAGCTGCAGTTCAAATATCTCTTGACGAGTATACCTGTTAGGCTGAATGTGCCTCACGTGTGCAATGCAGACATGAACGGTGAATTTAGAGAAGTGTTCATTTTCGAACGGGTTCATTTCTGTGAACAGTTTGGTTCTTTTTGACCCATCTGGGTCAAGACTGAGAGTTCCTCTGATGTCAGGCTCACCCTTTACCCTACCACTCCAGAGGATTGAGGAGAGTTGACGAGTATATTAATGAAAATCAACATCCTATGTATTTTTATTCATCGCCTAATGATGCGACCTGCAATGGCTGCGAAAGCTTGCTTGACAAAGAGTAAGATGCAGCTGCATGAGAAATAGTCTTTTATTATTTTATTAAAATTTTATGTTTTCCTCATTTTCTTTTGAGTAGAAAAAGAAAATCATTGAAAAATGAAATGCCAATAAAGATGTACATTTTGTCAATACTGAATTGGATATTTGGTTTGCTTGCATGGATAGCTTATACAGGGCTAAGATAAAAGAGATAAGATTTATAAATGCTTAAGATATACAGTGGCATCATAAAAGAATGGTATGGTTTCAGTGATTCATAGGAAGATACCAGATCTGGCACCTTTCATATTTCTTGTACATCAAAAGTGTTGTTCATAGATGTCACTAAACTAAGCAGGCATTATTAGTACCTTTGCAACAGAGCAGATATCCTTCAGAATGAAATTTTTCAATAACGGCAATTTGGAAAAAGAATGATTCAGCATGTGATTTCCCCATTCACTTCATGACATATACCAGTGCATTACTTGATCGCATATTAAATGTAGGATCTTGAATTATTCTAAATTTATTCTTGTAATGAAATAAATGGCCATGTAAAATTAAAATCATGTAAATCTACAAAGTATTTGGTGACTATTGCTTAAAAAATGTGATATTTTTTGTGATGTGTCTGGTAAGAAATGTTGGAACGAGGATTGTTAATATTAATGTCATTGGACCTGTGAACTACCTAATATTGAGTCTACTGTGTATGTTTAAATTGGACCTAATTTCTCCTACAATACTAGGGGTGAAAGGTGTGTAGGGTATTATAGAATATTATCATACAGTATGAGGGTGACGAATTATTGCAACCTGCAAGGATAATCTTGCCTTTGGCAGGGCTCCCACCCAACCATGAATAATCTGTGAATTTTATCTACCGTGAATTAACCTGGAAAAAGTCGTGAATTTCGTCATAGGACCTTAAAAAAATCTCTCAAACTTGATTTTAAATCTACAATTGACAGCTCAAAAGAAAAATCAGTTTGTCGATCATATTTCAAGGTTAGTCACGACACTGTTTACTAATTTATCTGCTCAGGTATATTCTAAGCATAATTATTGGTCCGTGTGCCATGATAACACATTGACCTTAAGCCTGTACCAAAGCCATAAGACGGGTAACGAGTGTGTTCATTAATCCTGGCGAAAATTCAGAAACTTCTTAACTTCCCTGGCACCCTGGTGTCACCATTTTCCCACTCGCAGCCTTTAGCCAGAGCTGAATTATGCAAGTGATATGTGAATGTGACGTCAGGACAGATAGCAATATCATTGCTGCGTTTGCATTCTTGGCATCTGTTGCGTTTGTTAAGTTTTTGTTAACGTGCGGCCGATGATTGCACGATCAATAGTTCTGCGTAAGATGTTTATCTACAAACCATGAATTCGACGGCATGTAGAAACCTGGAGAAAACTGTGAATTTAGTTTGAGTTGGAAGCCTGCTTTGGTTTTCAAATTTAAGAACTTTTTGTCCCTTCATCATCATAACTTGGTGAGTCTACTGTTTAGTCATAGCTCAATGCCAAATTGTCTTTCTAGGAGTGAATTATGGTTATAAAATGTGGTACATAATAGTTCTGTGAGTATAGTGCTTTTAGGTGCTTTTTCTTTTTTTGCATTTGTAGTGAATGTGACAGCCCCACATTGGAGCAAGTATTGCTGATGAATAGATATGGCAGTTGTTCTCGGTCAACTTCCCCCACAGACTCTGATACAAGCTTTAGTGGAATATGCAGTGGGGATGGAGTTGGAATCAGTGGTGGAGATGGAGGAAGTGTCGGTGAAATAGTGGTAACTTATTTTATAATATTATTAGAGGCATTATATTGTGTATTAAGTGTTCCACCATAAATCATTTGACATTATTTTTTGTGAAGGATGTTTGAATCTTGGTAAGAAGGAATATTATTCGGTCATTTTAAAAGGTCCTCTGCTGCACTTGAGTGAACAGCCATAAGGAATCATCCTCCAAATGGAGTACTCATCCACCCTATTGCCTTGCCCCTTTAAAGTAGTTAAACATGAGGAATTGTTGCTATTCAACATTCCACTGATGTACTCTCTCATCAAAAAATGTCATTGGTGTCTTATCACTGCATAAACACTACAGAATTATCTTGCAACTTCTACCTACCAAGTTTCATGCCCCTGTAATTTGGCAATATTATGTTTTTAATCAATATTATTTCCAGTTTTTAGTAGTTTGAAGGTGTTGCGAAGGTTTTCCATCCAAGCCCTAATTTTTATCCTTTTTATTGAGCTTGAACCAGATTGGAACCAATGTCACAAAAAGATGACATTTTGGAACTTATTAATCTCAGGGGATGGATCAGTTCCTATTTTTTTTCTTTTCTGGCACTGGTTGTTCTTTGCTGTGATTATCAGTTCTGGTTCTTAATGAAGCACCTACCGTATATCTCCGAATATAGTCCCCCCCCCCAATTTTGAGACCTCAGTTTTGGGAAAAATTTTAAAATGTAAAGGAAGGCAATTTTTCTGTGGTTAGCAAGTTAAGATTCTAGATTCGATAAAAACTATTATTTTCTGTGAAGATTAAGAACAAATCTGTTCACATATTTTCCATTCACAACAAAATAACTATACCTAAAACATGTTGTGATCCATTGCATGTATCAGTAATTTATAGTTCCTTAACCAGATGTAATGAAGAAATGAGAAATTTTTTTAAGTATCCAAGGCTATTGTATTTTTTAAACCTTCACAAATTATTAATATTTTTGATTTCCAAATGACTACAGACAATGTCAATATATAAGCTTTAACTTAAAGCCCATAAAAAGTATTGCATTTGGCCCTGAAACTTCCTTAGATCCAGTGTAACACACCCATCAAGTCATCACAAATCCAAGTGACCTGAAGAATTTAGGAAATCTAAATAAAATTGTGTTAAATAAATTATAAATATTATAAAAATATTGCTATCAAATGCCTGCTAAGCAAAACAATTAAACTACAGGACTTACAAATATCAAAGTAATAAAATTAAGAAATAAACTTTTTCCAACAAACATTAAAACTAGTGATGGGTCGGTTCGATTCCTCGATTCTCAGCCAAGAATCGGAATCGAAAATGAGTACTTGTCAATGTGAAAAATCGATTCCGATTCCAGTAGTACTTCGAACCACAAATTTAAATATGACCGCGTTTCCAGCAGTCATTTGAATTTTCGCGCCGCGTTATCGTAACAACAAAAAACATTATCTTCTAGGGATTTGCGAGTACTCGAAAGTTCGAGTAGAGTCGAGTAGTTGGTACTTTTATGCGCTTAAGTAGTTGGTACTCGACTCGAGCATTTCGAGTAGCATTGCAAATGTCGAGTCGAGTAAGTTACGGTTACACGGCTTTCGAGGCTAGTAGGTCCAGCAATCTGCCGACAGGAAGTGCTATCATGAAACTCATGTAATAATACAGTTTTTAAAGCCGATAAGTCATTCCAATGTCTTGGCTTGGTAGTTTTAGCTTGCTGTACACTCTACAGTTGTCGACGTGGGCGCCGAATACCTGTACGCCAGCCGCGGCGGCCGATCGTCTTTCGACCCGGCGCACACCGCGGTGCACCGGTCCGAAATCGGAAAAAGCTGGAATCAAGTCCAAAATCACCTTATTGGGAATAGAGGCTTGAAACTTAGCGTAAATAATCATAAATCATTACCAGATATACACTTATATGCCATTTTACCTAAATACGACGCTTTAGTGATGATATAGTGGCCCAAACAAGACCAACTTTTCAAAACCACGCGCGATCTCGTTAATCCTCGAAAATTTTTAAATTTATCCAGGTGGTGTTGCGTTGGTATGATTTTAATGGAATAAAAAACGCAATATTCCTTACACTTGGTGCTTTTTCTATACTTCTAATGACTTTTGAAGATTTTGGCTTTCATCTGTCTGGTTTTACAACGCCAAATGGTCGACCCGTTTTTCACTTGAAATTTGACATAAAGTAGAAACTATCTTTCGTTTGCGAAAAATTTAACTCGGAAAATTTGAACCACAATATATAGTAGGGATTTCTAAAAAGTACTAAGCAGAAATCTTGGAAAAACACTTTTGAGAAGAAGGAAAAAAGAGCGATTTTTTAATCGCGCGTCAAGGCTGAGCTACACGCCGTGGAACTCGGTAACTGAGGCCGATTTTTCAAGTTTTTTTAAACTTAAGTCTTGAAAATCGTCATTCAAAGCACGGAAAATTGTCTTCATTGACTTAAAAAACTAAAATGAGGGTGTTAAAAAGGGTTATATATAGATCGACTTGACCATTTAACGCATTACTCGAGTGAAAATACTAAGGATTGGACCCACCCACGCGTAAGAAATATGGCTCGGGTATTGAAGTAAAGTGAAGAGATTAATTCGGCATGCTTAAGAGAGAGGAAAATGAACTGTTTCCTCGAAAGGCAACAGCCGATACCCTTTTTCCCTCTCCACCTTCGCAAAGGTGAGTCGTGCAGAAGGCAGAGTTTTCACATCACAAGGCATCTTTTAGCCTTTTTTAATACTGCGTCCGTCCAATGTGATATTCATTTGTAGCGTTTAGTTTCTTTCTTGAACTTAAAAAAGCAAGAGTTTTAAGGCTGATTAAACGACGTGAGAAGTTAGGTATTTTTGGCTCTACAAAACTAAAGCTAAGTTCTTCAGTTCATTTGCTTAGGCAACTTGAGTTCCATGAGGTTTCAAGATCCACAAAGATCAATGATATACTTCAAGTTTCCGAAATCTTGCATATTTAGGGAGGAAAGTACTTTCCCAGTCACACAATTATGTAGCAAAAGGCAATTTTCTGCAGGCAGTAATACTGTGACATGGAGACATCAAAACCTGCTGGCTGAGCATGAGCATGTTGGTTTTTCTGCTTGAGAATTTGTAAGGGCCAAATATTACACGATTCATATAAGCAGTATTTAATCTTAATTATAACTGTGAATATGACTTTACTCTGGGCTCTCCCTTGTATTTATAAGTGGTCTTTTTCTTGGAGCCTATTTCGTCAGAATCGATGGAATCGGTATCGGTAGAATCGGAATCGAAATGTCAGAATCGGAATCGGGATCGGAATCGATAAAATTTTGGAATCGACCCATCACTAATTAAAACTGAAAAAAAATTATATCAATTTTCAATGCCTCGTCGCGAATCATTGCATAAGTTACACAAAGAGCTTCTGCTCTGCATTAGCGCACAAATTCGACGATATTTTCCTCTAATTCTTTGAATCTGCCGCATCGAGACCCCCGAAATGACTTCCGCGATGTATTAGCGCTTTGCTAGCGCTGTAAATACTATGATTTACGGCGTATTCTGCAACGGCTATTTTTAAATTGGCATCGAAACTCCGTCTTTGAAGGCCTCTAATCTGCGGCAGGATTGATCCTCATCTTTCTACTTGATCCATCACCTCACTGTTGAACGTAAAATTATTTTTAATAAAGAAAATATCGCTGAAATAATTGCGAAACATTATGCGACGTAATTTATCGATCCTATTTACCCTGACGAATTGAAGATATTCCTCAATAAATTGATTACACTTTCGATGCTGAGTCGCTGTATTTCGATCAAATGCAGTAATGCCGGCGCTTCTGGTTTAAAGTCGTCGATTATTGCGCCTTTTCAGAAACAAATGCATCACCTATCGCGCATTCTTGTCCTGCGAAGGCGGTAGAGGCAGTGGTTGTAAACACGAACCGCACGGGCACATGGACGTATAGTAGCTACGGACGCAATGAAATGCTAAATCGTCACGAAAGGTTCACTTTATCTGTGTATTTTTCGCAATTACCGTATATCTCCGAATATAGTCCCCCCTTTTTTTCCAAAAATGGCCGCGGAAAAGTAAGGGGGGGGGGACTATAATAGAGTGTAATCCAGTTTAGCATACTAAAGGTGACCATAAAGTTATAAATAACGGCATAATGGCTAATGTTCTCGTAGTCTTTCTATTTGAGTATATTTATGAGGATTATAATCGGAGATATGAGTAAATACTGTCACGTTTTACCGGAAATTAATACAATTTTTACCACAAATGTTGTAAAGATACGATTCTTCCGATTCAAATAGCATATCGAATATGCGTTTTCACGGAATCCATCGGGTAGCCGTTAATTTTTCTTGGAAAAGTATTGTTAGAATAATTCAATCGATACTGATCACTTAATGACGCAAAACAGTAAATAATTAAAATGAAAACTAAACACACTATCATGACATCAATCGAACACTAGAATTGAATCAATAGTATATGTACCCGTCGCTCATTTAATAGTTACACGATTTAAATAATTGCGAAAAATAAACAGATAAAGTGAACTTTTCGTGACGATTTAGCATTTCATTGCGTCCGTAGCTACTATACGCGTCCATGTGCCCGTGCGGTTCGTGTTTACAACCACTGCCTTTACCGCCTTCGCAGGACAAGAATGCGCAATAGGTGATGCATTTGTTTCTGAAAAGGCGCAATAATCGACGACTTTAAACCAGAAGCGCCGGCATTACTGCATTTGATCGAAATCCAGCGACTCAGCATCGAAAGTGTGATAAATTTATTGAGGAATATATTCAATTCGCCAGGGTAAGTAGGATCGATAAATTACGTCACATAACGTTTCGCAATTATTTCCGCGATATTTTCTTTATTAAAAATAATTTTACGTTCAACAGTGAGGTGATGGATCAAGTAGAAAGATGAGGATCAATCCTGCGGCAGATTAGAGGCCATCAACGACGGAGTTTCGATGCCAATTTAAAAATAGCCGTTGCAGAATACGCCGTAAATCATAGTATTCACAACGCCTGCAAAGCGCTAATACATCGCGGAAGTCATTTCGGGGGTCTCGATGCGGCAGATTCAAAGAATTAGAGGAAAATATCGTCGAATTTGTGCGCAAATGCAGAGCAGAAGCTCTTTGTGTAACTTAAGCAATGATTCGCGACGAGGCATTGAAAATTGATATAATATTTTTTTCAGTTTTAATGTTTGTTGGAAAGTTTATTTCTTAATTTTATTACTTTGATATTTGTAAGTCCTGTAGTTTAATTATTTTGCTTAGCAGGCATTTTATGGCAATATTTTTATAATGTTTATAATTTATTTAACACAATTTTATTTAGATTTCCTAAATTCTTCAGGTCACTTGGATTTGTGATGACTTGATGGGTGTGTTACACTGGATCTAAGGAAGTTTCAGGGCCAAATGCAATACTGTTTATGGGATTTAAGTTAAAGCTTATGTATTGACATTGTCTGTAGTCATTTGGAAATCAAAAATATTAATAATTTGAGAATGTTTAAAAAATACAATAGCCTTGGATACTTAAAATTTTTCTCATTTCTTCATTACATCTGGTTAAGGAACTATAAATTACTGTTACATGCAATGGATCACAACATGTTTTAGGTATCGTTATTTTGTTGTGATAGAAAATATGAAACATTTGTTCTTAATCTTCACAGAAAATAATATTTTTTATCGACTCTAGAATCTTAACTTGCTAACCACAGAAAAATTGCCTTCCTTTGCATTTTAAAATTTTTCCCAAAACTGAGGTCTTAAAATTGGGGGGGGGGGACTATATTCGGAGATATACGGTATTTAAATCGTGTAGTTATTAAATGAGCGATGGGTACATATACTATTGATTCAATTCTAGTGTTCGATTAATGTAATGATAGTGTGTGTTTAGTTTTCATTTTAATTTTTTACTGTTTTGCGTCATTAAGTGATCAGTGTCGATTGAATTATTATAACAATACTTTTCCAAGAAAAATTAGCGGCTACCCGATGGATTCCGTGAAAACGCATATTCGATATGCTATTTGAATCGGAATAATCGTATCTGTACAACATTTGTGGTAAAAATTGTCTTAATTTCCGGTAAAACGTGGCAGTATTTACTAATATCTCCGATTATAATCCTCATAAATATACTCAAATAGAAAGACTACGAGAACATTAGCCATTATGCCGTTATTTATTACTTTATGGTCACCTTTAGTATGCTAAATTGGATTACACTCGATTATAGTCCCCCCCCCTTACTTTTCCGCGGCCATTTTTGGAAAAAAAGGGGGGACTATATTCGGAGATATACGGTACCGTAAGTTGGGGCGAGTTCGGACTCTTTTTTTACATATAAATGCGATTTACGCATCGAAAAACTTGTCAAAATGCGTGAAAATCGAAATTTAAAATCCTTAATCCTTTGAAAATACTAAGCAAATGAATCATAAGATATTGTCTTAGATTTAACTTCGAAAAATGATCAATAACACCATTCGAACAAGCCTCACGTTTTGGGGCGAGTTCGGACGCATGCGAGTTGTTAGCGTTAATGTTGTTGTGAACGAAATATTTTTCTTAAAACATGTTAATTTATTAAAAATATTACTTTCTACTTATCTTGGTGATGTTAAACAGCAACTATGAGCTTTTATTTTTATTTTACTATCAGCAAATTTGTTGAAATTGAAAAGCGAATCGCATATCTCGCGAGCGTTGCATTGATAGATGTGCACTAACATATGGTGGCATTTCGTGTCAATTTTATACATTAAATACAGACGGAGTTTTAATTTAACTCTTTGGTATGAAATAAGTATCATTGAAACAAGAAATTTCTTTAGGTTAAACTCTCAATTGGACCGAATAGCTCAGGTTAAATTCCGAGGCCTCGAAATGGTTGTTGATGAAAACGGAAATGAAAAAATTTACAATAATATCAATTTTTCACCAGTTTTAATAATGAATTTTTAATGACAATCAGATACAAAATTTGACATATTAATCGACATCATTAACATCAATTAAAGAACTAAAAACGAAGCGGCCCCTTCGCAAGTCCCTTGGCGGAGCAAGCTGACGAACAATTTGCGATTTTCCCACTATGCACTCGTCAGCAACATCTGGAAACCTGAAATAAGTTTCCTTCGCTGTATTTTTTTTTCGAAGGCACTGCACACGGATTTTTTTGTTGGAGCAGACTTCAATCACTTTCCCTACAAACAGCCTATCTCGTTTATTGGTCCCAAATTTTAATAACACGAACGAATTTTCTGTGAGAGAGCCGGGAATTTCAAAATCGACTTCATTGTTGACATGCGATGCCAAAACCTCATCAACAGACAGATTTTTCTCTGAGGAAATGTCAACCACATCATCACAAACAGATTCATTTTTAATTTCAGCACTCACACTTTTTCCTGCTTCAACATTTAGTTTCTTCCCCCGCGATTTTCTACCCTCTGGTGTTTCTGCGCGGGATGATGCTAACATCTCCAGAAATGCGTTGGACCAAGCATCGGAGGCTGCGTCAGAATTTTCCTTTGGATTTAAAGAGGGGACCTTACTAATGACTCGACTTTTGTCGAATGGAAAAATTCCCGTGGCTCTAAACCCTGCACAAATATTGGGAGACAATGAAGATCCCATGGACTCAAAGGCAGACTTTAATAACCTGGGGAACTCACTTTTCGGAAGAACGCCACGATTTTTGCGCTTCCACTGGTCTAAACATTTTCGCCATGCAATTTTGAGAGGTCTAAAAAAAGCTACATCGAGGGGCTGGCATAAATGGGTCGAATTAGGTGGAAGCATGACAAAGTCTATTCCCATTTCTTCACACTTCCTAATTACTTCCACCGAGAGGTGACTCGATAGATTGTCCCCAATCATAACTTTCGGCCCCTGCCTGTTTTTGAAGAATGGCACGCACGTCGTGGTGAACCAGTCTTCGAAGGTTGTGATGTCAAACCATCCACTAATATTCCTATTGAACCTCGATCCCTCAATGCCGCCTTCTACCCAGGTAGGATACAAGTGAACGGCTTTATATACCGTGTATGGGGGTAAAAGTTCCCCGCTCGCTGATGCGGCGATCATTACAGAAACACTCGTTTTGCTGGTGTCCTTAATCACTGACGGATGTTTCTCCCCCCTCTTAACAATCACCCGGGACTTTCCAGGATCGTCACTGAAATTAGTCTCATCGTAGTTGACAATATTTTCCGGAGGAACACCATTTAAAACCACCTCTAAATTATTAAAGTATTTTTCCAGAACTTCCCTTGTCACTGCTGCGCGGACTCTCTTAATGTTCTCTCCCAAACGCACGGTGAGTTCCCGCCGTCTTGACAAGAAACCACAAACCCATTCCATTCCCGGAAAGTTGTCTTTAAAAACTTTTTCTTTTCGTCCCATCCTGTTCAGGTATTCCCGAACGACTAACCTTAAGTCTATTGCTCGCAAGGGAATGCCCCACTCGGCACATTTGAGAATCCCTTGCGCTAGCTGGTCCTCTTCCTTGGCGGATAAAACCGTTTGTCCTCCAGATTTCTTTGGGTGTTTATCCTTCAATATGTCGTGAACTGTGGATTTTGGCACTCCAAACTCCTTGCAGGCCCCCCGAAGACTCATTCTTCCAGATTTCACAGCCTTCTCAATTTGTTGGTTGTCGTGTCCGTGTGAGCGCCGGCCTCCAACGACCCTTGCGTAATTTCTCACCATTCTGCCCTCGGAGCTAGGTGCATGAAATCAAATAACGCGCTCTAATAAATAGAGTATTCGAAATATTTACACGAAATTTTTCACACTTAATGAGAAATAGCACAGCTTTTGGAGGAATTGAGTATTATTACATTCAGAAGTACTTACCAAAGAGGAGAGATGTTTCTTTTCGCCGGTAAGATTTTTCACTCTAATGTTGCACTGCAAACTAATCGGATGAACTGCGACCAAAAGCGACAGATCCATCGCTTTTATAGGTAATATGATACATTGTACCTTTCTTTGTCTTAAAGCCATGATTACAGTGTATTACAAAGCGAAAGTCGGAAGGAAATACAATGTAAGCATCAGCCGGCGCGATCGTCCGGACTCGCCCCGCGTGTCCGAACTTGCCCCAACTTACAGTATATTAGCTAAATTTTCATCAGCGTGAGAAATTTTTGCTTGAATGTTAAGCTGATCTACGTAATAATCAATTTCATCCAATAGATAATCTAATCAGCAAAAACATCACCCTAAAGAGATCTGTTCTCAGCATCAGTTCTGGGCACTGTCTCTTGGTTCATCATCCTTCTTTAGCACTTTAATATTCTAAATTAACAGTTGTTCGCTCCCAACTCAGGACTATTAAATGCGTGGAGATAAAGGTAATTGACAGGACAGACCTTGCGAGCCCAGATGCTGGGGAGTGAAATTGTATGCTTGGGAGAGCAATAAAAGAAGGAAAGAGACACAGGTGTTCAACTCATTCTCTACCAGCAGGATCCTTCCTACGTTGAGGGATGAACTGTCTACGACATGTTGGCAGGAGAGAGTTGTCTGGCCAATTGTTCTGTTGATGACTCACTCTCAACTTCTCTCTACTTCTCTCACCCTGTCATCACTAGTAGTGGCAACCTGTGCAAAATGCAAAAAAGTGAAAACAATCCAATACACACTGAAGCAATGGAAAGAAAACTAAATGGGGAACCACCAGACATTCCACTCACCAGTGAATTGGCCTAATTGACACAAATACAAGACCAAAGTTTGATGAAGTTGTTTTGATTACAAAATCTCGTTTCCAAAATGAATGAAAATATCCTATACCACAAACTTGGCAAGTGCACTAATTTAATTAAGTGCCAAGTTAGTTGGCCAAAAACAGTCCAGGCCAGGATCAGCTTGACTGCATGGCCCATTTTCCATTTTGTAGGAGAGAAATTTGTTTTTTTTTTTTTTTTTTGAATAAGGAGTAAGTCCCTGAGATAAGTATTTGGTGAACCTTTGAACCACTTGGCATGTTGCTGCAAACTGTTCAAGTATTCCCTGGATCAACATCGCCAAAAATATAGAATGATGTGCTCAATGAGTTAAGAGAGAAATGTCAACTTCAATAACTTTTTCGGGCAATGCTACTTAGGGGTGGCCAATCAAAGAATGGCCAGTAGTTAAACAATCAACCTCCAAAAAGTCAGTGGGCAGAGGGGTAAGAGGTCGTACATTTATAATTTCCTCTATTTTACAAAATAACAAATAAAATCCCCCAAAACCCAAGACTTGGTTCTTACACATCTCATATAAGTTATGCTTTTAAGATTTGATTGCAGCTTCCCATAAGCCTTTAAATTAAGGGGCAGAGGTTGAATTTCCATAAAATTCCCTCCTCGGTGAATGAGAAAGAAACGTGTTTGAGAGAATATGACCTTGTGATGATATAGTTCTGAAAGAAGTCTGTTCACACTGATGAAGTTGGTGACAGAAAATATAATGGAGTGAATGCTGTGCTGAGTGATAAAACACTGAAAGGTGGGAAGGAATGCTGGAGTGGGCAAATAAGTCACTAATTCTAAATGGACGAGTGAAAAGGCAAAAACTAAAAGTATGCCTTAAAATGCGAAGCATTGTCTGGTACTAGTCTCACATAAGATTTTTACCTGGGGCAGAATTCTGTACACGGATACCGACGATCGTCGGTCGCACCGATAGAAATGTGATTCACAAAACCCCGCTACCGACAGATTGTCGGTGCAACCGACAAATTCGTGACGTAATGCTTTTGTCGGTACGAAAGTGGCACCCGCACGCGAGGCTAGGTGCCTCGACCAATCATATTTCTCCTTTGTTTGCATTAAACAAATGAGGCTCCGAAAACGCCATCTGTTATTCGTCAGCCCGCGAAGAAGTTAAAAAGAGTTGATCACTGCTTTGTGAAATATTTACGATGTTTAATCACTCTGCGAACACAATTTCTTACTCCCGTTGGTGCGATGTGGCTTGTATTCCGAGATTTTGCTGTATTTACCATCGGATTTTTTCTAGCCCAAGTAAAAAAGCCTTTATATTCAAGGATTCAACGGTCGTTGATAGAACAACATTAAACAAATGAGGCTCCGAAAATGCCATCTGTTATTCGTCAGCCCGCGAAGAAGTTAAAAAGAGTTGATCACTGCTTTGTGAAATATTTACGATGTTTAATCACTCTGCGAACACAATTTCTTACTCCCGTTGGTGCGATGTGGCTTGTATTCCGAGATTTTGCTGTATTTACCATCGGATTTTTTCTAGCCCAAGTAAAAAAGCTTTTATATTCAAGGATTCAACGGTCGTTGATAGAACAACATTAGGTGCTCAATGTATTGGAATTTTCAAGTATAATTGTCTTGAAGAGGACTTTGTCTGCTACATAATTGTTCACCTACGCTTATTATAATTGTATTCTTGGGATTAGCAGTGACGAAATTATTTTTATTAGTATTGTAACAATGTACCTTCATCTTGAGCCACGGCTTGTTTACATCGTTTGCCTCATTGTTCGCCGTAAGTCCGATACTTCCACAAGGGTAATTATTTAATTAGAAAACATTTTTGTCGCTTGAATTCACATTTTGGGCTATTTAAAATACATTCGTTGAGAAAAACACCGAGATTCCGCGGATGTCACGGAAGGTATCATCGCGTCAAGTGTTGTGATTGTGAACTTGAGTGACATACTTTACGCTATCTATTTGGAAGTGTTAACTTTTGCATTTTGATACCATTTGTGTGTTATTTGAAACTTTGCGTTGATATGACTTTGACTAAATATGCTTGATCAGTGTTAATTTGTGATATACCGTTGGAAGTATGAAGGTTTTCTCGTGTTGAAATTAAATTTTTGTAGTTTTATGATGAATAATTCATTAAATGTTTCCTTGTTTCGTGCAATCATTCTTTTTATTTGCCCCTTTCTACCGATGAAATACACGGTACGTACCTACTCAGTGCTCTTATAGTAATAATGAAAATCTATCTTGAAGTCCCGTACGGTGTTTGGTTAGTATGGTGAAGTAAATTCAGCACTAATTTTACGGGAAGTTTTGTGCACCGGTAACGACGTCAAAGAGTGAGAGGAGTTAAGTGATGCCATTTATATTCTTCTAAAATATAGTAGCAATATGCTTTTTCTATTTCGTCGTTGCTGTCTGATGCTCTCAAGAGTACTTACGAATGTAGGAGAGTTATTTTCATTATAAACCCCATTCTCAGACGCTCACATAGGGTATTGAAGTTAATATAAAAGTGAACGAAATGTCCACGTATATATTTCATTGAAAGTGCATCAATAGGCATTCGTTTTTATTGAAAATATAAATTATTTTCGGATCCAAACTTTACGAATCAACAATAGATACCTATCGTGTCTTGTTGTGAGTAATTTAAAAGCAAAGCAATACGTTACATACTTAAAATTACGGAATATTTATAATGTAAAATACCTTACGCTATTGGAACGCATAATGTAATATACGTTTAACATTGGCAAAGTTAAATACTGCTCCCACTATGTAAATTTTACGTTTCAAGTGTTTAATCAATCATTTTTATTATAAATAACATACAATTAGAGCACTTCCATGGATCTAGCGTCGTAGATTATGATTTAAAATCGTCAGCTTAGGCCGAAAAGTGTAAACAAAAGTCCGCCATGTTGCTAAAAATTTGTCGGTAGGTCCTACCGAGCGTTTTGAAATCGTCGGTATGTACCGACGGGTTTACCGACAACTGTCGGTGGGATAACGACAATCGTCGGTAAAACGTGTCACCTGAATCGCTCGTACCGAGACTTATCGGTAGGACCGGCTTACCGACACCGACAATCGTCGGTACGGTGTACAGAATTCCGCCCCAGGTTTCCTATAGGAGATATTTGTCGCTTAATTTCACGAATTTAGATTTTTTTCAGTGACCATCACCACGGTGCAAAATCACGTAAAGAAAATTCTACCGACCAAAGCATAATATAATCCTTTAACTATAAGCAGAGGCTACATACATGCGACACCTCGTAAATCAAAGCTATAATTTGGGAAATTGTGAGACCTTGCAGCCAGTTATTCGATAACGCGAAGTCTTTTCGAGTCATCCTGAACGCCTTTCCTTCTTCCGTGAGTCACATTCCGCGAGTTCACTCCTTTGCCTCCCCTCCTGGCCCTCCCTTCCACAGCACACAGGCCCTACCCTCAACAGCAACACCGCCAGCCGCCCGGTCACACGTTTTCTTAGCTGCTTGATTTTGAGGTCGCATCGTTGTTCTTTCTTTTTGCATTTTTTTGTGGTGTGATGGAAGAGTCTAGCCAGCCCCATGGGAAACGACGCGGTGGAAAAGAATAGAAGCGTTGGAAAAGGAAGACGTGCAACAAACAGACTTCTGCCAAATTAACATAAAATGATCAAAACAAATTTTTCCTATCTTTTGAGAAAATTGTCAGAAGTATATGTGTGCAGTTGCGTTTTGTTTTAAAATGAGTTATTTTTAATGATGCCATAAAAAGAATGAATATGTTTAGACTCCGTAGTATTGAAAATTTCTTTTCTATTGATAGTTTGTATTATTTTCTATTAAGCGATTTAAATGTTTTATTTTTCACCTATTGATAACATGGTTAGAGGAAAACATCATGTTTTTCACATTGCTATGCATAAGGTTTTACACCGCATTAAAAAAAAAATTTTCAACTTTAATTCTCAAAAGAGATATCTTGCACCAACCTGCCACCCCACCTCTCCTATCAAGTTATGTGCCTGAGTGTCTAACCACTCGATGCGGTGATAAGATGTGGAAATTTGTTCAACCTTAGTTATAGTTGAGGATATTTCACTGAAGATGAGACGACATTACAGTTTTCTACACTTGCATACATTGTAAATTCTATGTAAGTGTTATTTTTTTGATTTTTTTAATGTGAAAATTACGATTTTATTCATGAGATATATGTTACGGACTCAACGATTGCGCTGGCAAGTCAAAGCATTTCTTGGAAAGCACGTGGCTGCAAGGAAATAGCTTCTTATTCTTGGAGAGCCCATATCTTACCGCAATGCACCCGCATTTTGCTAACCACATTCTCCTAGGTCTCTCATAGCTCCCATTAGCTCAAACATAAGAAAGGGCTCATGAGTGGCAGTGGGCACTACCCTGCCTACCGCGTTAATCCCTTCTGTGACCATAAACCCTACCCCAGTCTTACGATTTTTATCTAGCTTTTAAAAAGTTTGCAACTCAAAGCATAGCTGTCCGTTTGTAGAAATTTTACTTATTGCTTTATTGCCTCGTTATACGAAGGGTTTTTGCCATTTTGATGATCGCTTCGCTTTGATACGGGTGATTTCTACGAGGTGGCTCTCACGGGGATTTCCACAAATGCTTCTTCCCAATTGATTGAAAAACATTCCTTTAACGATTTTACCGAGCAAATTAGTCAGCTTTTACTAGTGACTGCCAAGGGATCTCAGTGCTTGTGCTACGGAAGCGAAGAACCTAGGTTTATATTCCCTAGAGCGTGAGATTTCAGCATTTAGGATGAACTACCACTACTGGAGGATATCTCGCAACGATAAAAAGTTTCCTATGTTTTCCAAGATAAATATCTCACTGATTTCGTATGTTATATAATGCAGGGAATTATATTCTAATTTCGATTTTCATGTTTTAAGTATACCGGGACTAGCCACTCCGGTAGTTTCCAAAAATATCCACGGGAAAGAATGACGCCTCGGTAGCTTAATTGGCTAAAGCACTTGACCGGAAATAGGGGGATCGGGGTTCGAATCCCGGTCAAGGGGGATGATTTTTTTCTGTGTATATTTCATTCGATTTTCATCTTGGATGAAAATCTAATGAAATAATCTATCTTCTCAATAAGTTGAACTGGGAGCAGGAAGTGAGGACGAAGGAAATAATGCAGAATGTCATGAACAAATACTTTTTCAGTACGAATTTCCAGAAATGGGACGAATGCAAGAGAATCAGCTACAGGTTTGAAAAAAAACGTCGATGTTGGTTAGAGAAGGATATACCCAGCTGACATGCATAGTAATCTCCTTGAGACTCCTTGCACAGGTTGTTGCCTATTATTGTTTAACGTATTCGTATTGGCTTTACTTTCCTCCAAGGCGATTTTGTATCACTATTGCTATCTAATTCCTGGTTTTTCTGGGTAAAGTAGCAAAGAAAGGCCTAAGAAAGACTTTAAGAGGTCTAGTGATAGGTCTAACAATAAGAGCAGAAAAGTGACTGATTTGAGAAAGCAACAGCATCTGAGCTATCGCTAGCCACATCTGTGACACTGCGCTCACAAGGGAACGATGCGGCAGCGAAGATAATCGCGGAAATGACCACGACCACCCCCACCCTAGGGAAACGGACATTACAGAAATGGAGGAAAGTACCTACAACTCAAAATTAACTGATGCCAGAAGAAGCTCTTTTGCCGATTGTTGATTGCAATTTAACAAAATTTCTATCCAAAATTATTCTTAAGACTGCCAAGATCTGTGGCTACCAGCTTTATCCTAGTTATGAAAGGGCTAGACGAAAAAATCTTCATACCCAGAGGGGACATCAGTAGAAGAAAAAAATTTAAAGTGGACCTTCAAGGGCTTCTGAACCACACAGCCTTGCACACCATAGCATCGATGCCAATTCAGTGATGATCACGGGGTCAACTTTTCCCTTTAATGCAAATGAAAACTAGTTGTAGAGCTGGTGAATTTATTCTTTATGTTTTCTTTTGATTTAAATACTTTTGTTAATTTATAATTGTTCATATATAATTTCATGTTTTCCATTGCATTTTTCAAAGTACAAAATGCTTGCAAGGTGATTTCTGATCCCCTCCCCTTACTCTCCCTCGTGGCGATTCTGCTTCGGTCTCCATGTTCTGGCACTGCGGCTAGAGGGCTTCGAGAGCCGTTAAATTGGGAAATTCAAACGCTAGGGCACCCCCTTAATTTCAAAATAAATTCTCCTAAACATCATGTTATTGATACAGTGAGTTAAAGGAAAAAAGGCATTTCAGGCTATGTTCTCAACTTGGTAATTACCTATTAGGTAACATATACCTTTGGCAGCAATTGGTGTGTGTCAGAAATAAATTGAAATTACATATTTTTTTCATTGGAAATACAGTTACCAGAAATGGAAAAAAAGATAAAGAACTGGGTACATAATAACTCAATGGACTTGGTAGCATAAGAATGACATGCTCATATTTTTAATTGAATCATTAAATATCTGAAAACCCTTTCGTAAAGAGAAGAAATTTATATGTATTTTGAATTTTTATTCTTCCACGTTTCCAATGTGATGACTTTCAAAAATTATGTTGGTTATTGTTGTGTTGATATAAATCAATCAAACCTGCAGTATAGTATGGGAGTGGAGGCTTTTTGGAAAAAAATTCATTTATTTCATTTCAGAATTGTCTTTCGAGCTCATTCGACCATTATGACCACTCTGGCATAGGAGCACTGGCTAGTCAGCATATTCTTGGGACTCCGCCTGGTGTTCCAAGGCATCGGCAGCAAATGCAAATTTCAAGTTCTAGGTTAATCGAAGAAGCACGAGGCTCAAGTCCAGATTGTTTCTGGGATTCTCGTCAGGTAGGTAATTCTACCTGACTATCTTTCCTTCATCTATATAACAAGGCTGTTTTTTAAGTGAGGGCCGTTTTGTAGTATAAAATACCACTAAAATTATTTTTTTCAAAATTCTTTAATTTTTAGTATTTTCATACTTTTCTTTATATTTCCCCATGGTCACCTTGTTTGTTTAGGCACTTATCATGACTTAAAACTAAGTTTTGAAACCCCTCTTTAAAGAAGTTTGCCACCTGCCCTGACAACCAGGAGTTCAGGTGAGATCTTTTGTCTTTTGCTTTGAATGGCGCGTACGAGTTTGGCCAGGGTTGCACTGTAGGCTTCTGAGTTGATCATCATTCCTCGTGTCATAAAGTCCTCTAGCAAAACTCTGTGCCTGTCCCAGAACACTGTTGCCATGATTTTGCAGCGCGACAATGTTTGTGATCAAAGATGGCCGTCCTGATCGTCATCGTGAACATTTTTGTGGCTATCTTTCAATTCTCTGACCCATTTCTGCACTTCACCTTCGCTCATTGCATTAGCAGCATGCACTTCACAAAGCTGACGGTGAATGTCTGCAGCCAACAGGTTCTTGCAGTCAAAAATCTTATCACTGACCACACACTATCTCTCACGTGGCAGGCGATTCAATAATCTTATACATTTTAAAGACCCACTGTAAAGCGTTAAGGTTAGATACATAACTGCAACTGACACGTGGTTGTTTGCAAGGAATGCTAGGAGGCGGTGCACGCACATGTTATGGACAGCATGCAAACCACTACAGTGTACGGCAAAACGACCCTTACTTAAAAAAACAGCCCTTACTTAAAAAAACAGCCCTCGTACATAAAAGAGAATGTCTGTCTGCTACACGTTTCCATACGGCTACGTGGATTGCAACCAAAGTTTGTACATAGGTGCTTCTCATGCTTTCAAAGCCCCTGGTGCTACTTTCCACTGCGTTTGATGTGTCATTTGTGTTGTTTTATCATTACTGTTTGCTACGTTATGTCATACAACTTCTCTGGTTGGACATCCTGTTGGGTTGGCACACCTCTTGACAACTCAAAGGGATAACACACATCTAAAAGATACTATGCATACATTTGCCTAAATATCCTTATGTGATCATGAATTCCTCGTTTCCCACTGTTGCAATTATTAACTTATTTCTTCCTTATCAGTTAATTACACCAAGAGCAGAGCGTAGAAAAGGAACTCGAATGTCGTTCTTTGTTACTTACTTTTACTATATAACACAAACAACCCAGCTAGCGCATTATAAGTCATTGAGATAAGGTGAAAGGAAGAAATTAGGAAGGCGCTTACAATATATTGCAGTCTCGTAGGAATATGCCGTTTTTACTGTCGAATATAATCCTATGCCTTTTTATGCCACGTATATGAAAAATATCGTCATATTAGATAAATAAAATCCTTAAATATTATGGTTCCAATGACATGTTATTGTTATTTTACCTAAATCCACTATAAAATAGACATGCTTTACGGTTTGAAAGAAACAAGTCAATGCGAAAATTTTCTCAGAAGAGCATGTATTTCACATTTTTTCATTGACTTTAATTTTATGATTGCAGATTGAATTACAACAATCAATGGCTATTTATGAAATACTCAGCATTTTGGGTGCAATGGAACAGAAAATTTTTCACTTTCGTACATGGTTTGGCTTTTACACTGTCGTTTCGGTAACTACTGAATTTTTTTAACTCTATGGCCAAATTTATCCTTATATACTTCACGAATCAGCGATGAATTACATGGCCTACCTTTTTCTATGTTTGTGGATGCGAATTGTACAGGGGTACGTCATCTACAGACTGATTCACTTCTCTTTTTAGATGTGTCCCTGCTAGATACGATTTGAAGTCTACCAGTGACAGTTACTTCCGTTGCATAACCTGTACAATTTCCTGGCGTCAGTGCAAATGCTGTCCAGTAATTTGATAAGCTAGGACCTTTTTTCCCCTGAATTCTAGTGCGGTAATTTGCATTTGCAATATCAAGTAAGTCCACACCTCCCATGTATTTACTATACTCCCCATTAACACGAGGCTGTGGAATAGTATTTTCTTTTTTCTGCTGAAACTTTTCCCTGTGCCCAATGGAAGTGCAAAACTTGTATTGCTGTCTACATTGACACTCTAGTTATCATTCCATCGATCAATACTAAGACTTTCAGCTTGTCCTTTATCAAATGATTGTTTTCATATTCCTCTCGGTTTTACGTCGACGGTTTTACTATATTCTATCTGGCACTCCTCCGTCATATTTTCACGGATGGCTCCAGTGGCAAATAATCCTTTTTCTTTCAAAACAATAAATAGTCTGCAAGATGAAAAGAAGTTATCGAAAAACATACGATGATTCGAGGGTTCAGGGATAACCTTGAGAAATTCCAGAATAATACTTTCGATAGAAGTAATTTCCTATCGACTGGTTGAACCCTAAAACTGTCTGAATAACATAAGCACCAAAGTTAAAACCGAAATCTAAAAGGCTTGCTTTTAAAGAACATTTATGCACTGTAGTGACCAAAGTAAGGTACCATTTGCTCATTATTTGAAAATTGATGCGCAAATATTCCGAATCGTAATAATTTTTAATTCAAGTCGTCAAATTGAGGTCATAATTTACAAATCTGTCATTTTTGTCCGGAGAGGAATTGTCTGAAAAGTGTAGATTATTTTTTTTTAATCTAAATATGTTTTGGCTCAATCATTTCCGAACCAAATCCACGCCTTATCTTCTTCTTTCGACCAATATCTTGTTGTGGAAGTCGGTGATATTGCTGAATCGTGAAGTAAGGAAGGACTAATTCGGAATGAATGTACAAAGTTTTGTGTTCCATTGCTCCCGAAATGCTTTCATGTAATTCATAAATAGTCATTATTTGTTGCAATTCAATCTGTTGTGATTAAAAATGTCAATTAAAAACTGGAAAATACATTATCTTCTGTAAAAATGTTCACTTTGACTCATTTCTTTCAAACCGTAATGCATCTCTATTTTATATTGGATTTAGGTTAAATAATGTAGCATCTCATTGGAAACATAATATCTAAGAATTTTAATTATCAAATATGATGATATCTGTCAAATATGTGCCATACAAAGGCGTAGGATTATATCTGACAGTAAAAATGGCATGTTTCTACGAGACGGAAATATGTGGTAATGCGGGTTGCATAACTGCCTATAGATACTGGATTCGGCCAAAGTTGCAAAAGCGCAACATTATTTTCCCGAACTGATTTTCGCATAATGTTGACTCCCTGACAAAATATAAGCTTTAATATATATTAATTGAAATTTCTACGTCCACATGGACGAATAAAAAACTTAATAAAGGGAATAGTTACTTTTAGGAAAAATTATTTATTTTGCTTAACAGATGACTTGAAAATTGACACATTTTGAGTATTTTTATAAATATCAAAATACTTATGAAATGTCATTATAGCCTCACTAAAAATCAGTTTAAACTTACTTTAATCGAAAAAAGTAACTTCTATATGAATTAAATTCAATTGAAACATTTTTTTGCCTTCTGAATAATGTTTCGTTTTTGCAACTTTAGCCGTAAATGGGTTAAGAATACTGTTGCGGCATAGTCATATGGCAATACAACCCCATAAAACCAGAAGAGGCGAGGTAAAAAAAAAGTGCAACAGATCACTCTCACCAGAGACACCTGTGGCAATAAAAGCTGTACAAAAACATGTTAACATCTAAACAAATGCCACTCATCAATTACCCAAATTAATGTTGTCGGGTAAACTCAATCATGCTTTACCTATGCCTGCTACTTTAAAGGGTGCTTCATTGCCAACCTTCAATGCCACTATAATTTTGAAAGCCTAGAAAGAGGTCTCTCTGAGGTGTCATATGGTCTGATGGTGTGGAATCAAGTGTCCACACACTGTCGTTCTTGAGCACATTCCTCCCCATACACAGTGCCACATGCTCTCTTTTATGCGGTGACCTATATCCACTTTTCATCTGCCTCCATTTTTCTTGGGCACTTGACCACAATGTGACCTTCGTCACAAGCATAGGGCCTAAACTTCTTGTTAGGTGGTGGCTTTTTCAGTACTTGGGTCTCCATCCAGCATTGCTACTTTTGCCCTCATCAGCACTGCTGCCCGAGGAATACCTTGCTTGGCATGGTTGCCAAGGTTTGTGAGATATTTTTAATGCAGGATGTTTCATATGGTTGACATTTCTTTGCTGCTCTTCTTCTTTCAGAAGATATTGCTTTGCAGTAGCCAACTTCATGTTTCTTGGCTGAGCACTGAGTGTTTTAATTGTATTTTTGCATATTAACAGTACTGTTGCTGTATTTCTGGAGACTCATTTCATCAGTCCTCTCAAAACGCTCCAATTCACATTATTTTAATGTTGCATGTAATAATGAGTTTTCATTACGTACCTTATCTAGAATTCTCCAGGCCTCCTTCACCACCTCACAATTTATCGCATCATATAAGCTCATCACTTACACTTCTGATGATGGCCAATGCCACAGGATTGCTCTTGGTGCATTTTCTTACCTCGGTTTGAGATAATGCATCCCTGACAGAATATGCATAACCAATTATGGTCTCCCAACAATCTTTCATTAGCATCTTGGACTTGATCATCACTTTCCACCCATTGTAGTTCTTCAGAGTTAATTTTGGAATAGAGAAGGTCATACTATTTTCTCTAGTACAAATAATAATTTTTCACTCACTTAATGCTTCAACCCATTAACTGTTGAAATTGTCGGGATTGTAGCCAATCAACTTTGTTACATTTTAATGCTAATTGCAGGGAATCTTTAGTAATACTTTAATTAGAACTGCATACTTAAGATTTCCTCCATGAGCTAAATTTTTTTTACAATCATATGATAGCTGGTAGAGCACCCTCGGCCAGCAACCAGGAGGTTCTGGGTTCGAGTCCCAATCAGGCCACATTTTTAACCTCTGATTTCTGGCTTTTTCCATCTACCGCTGCACTGTTTCCTCGTCCTTTTTCTACTATGTGTTCCTATCCCTTTCTTTCCTGCCCTATGAATTTATATGTATGATTGTGCTTAAGGCGTCATGTGAATATAACTATAACTACATTGGCACGTGGAACACAATCATGGTCTATTCATTCAGGTTTCATCTTGATTTTCTGCCCTTCCTGTATTAATTGGCAACTAAAAATGATTAAAGTTGAGTACTCACTAAGCTACCGAATTTGTCATGTATTTAGTGTCATGTGAAAAATATTGGGTTTGAGTAAATCTTTTTTATAAATATTTATTAAAGGATATGTAATATTAATTGGGGATTTGGCTACAATCATATTTTTGCAATCCTATGGAATATGTGTAATGCTAGTTTTAAGGTGAAATCTACTTCAATCACAATAATTTTTAACACTTTTTGTAATTTAACCTTCTAAGTGCCACCGAAATTTGGTGGTACTAGCGAAAAGTGCCAACCTAAATTTAAGAGCTTTGTAGCACTTTATGAAAAAACACAATATGAAGTTACTATTTTAGATATCAATGTTATGTTTTTTTTTATTTTTCCGGAAAGGAATTACTTGTTGATTATAACATTCTAATACATTGAATAAAGAACAGTTTTAACTATTGTAACAATATTAGTTTGAAAATCCGGTCGACGCTCAAGCCGATATATATTGGCTCGTTGCACTTTTTGCCCGTGGCACTGAGAGGGTTAAGCTTAAACATATTTTGTAATTCACTTGGAGTGATAATAAGTATGTATTTTGTTTAGACAGCATCATCACTGCAATCACTGAGATACTTGCAGTCTTTGGCATGCACTCCACCAAGACAATATTGTGGATCCACAATAATAGAACAATATCCTGTGACACCCCATTCACATCGAAGCTGTGCTCAAGTTGCTAGGCGTCAGCTTAGTGGCCGGGATAGCTCACTGAGGTGGTCATATTCATCACCTTTTCCTGTTTCATTTAGCAACTGTGAAGGGGGAACCCTGGAAAGGGCTGCTTTGGTGCATCGTGGTGCTGCAGGTATAAGTATGAATCATTGTAAGATGAATTTAGATACTTAAATGGTTAAATAAGGTTTGCAATTGAATCATTCACTCCGAAGGAGCTCTATTTGGCCTGGTCAGTATATTTCGAAAAATTTACTGAGGCAGTTTTTTTTTTTTGAGCTAAAATTAGACTTTGACTTCTTTAGAAAATCCCTGGTAGCTTGAATTTTTTTTGAAGGTTTTGTAATAAGTTCAATAGGGTGGATTGAAACATCATAATTTTTATATTTAAAATCTTCCTTATTATGATCATAAATTTTATTGTGGAAATTTTAAGCATTGAAATATGGGATTCTTAAAGAGATTGTCTGTATTTTTAGCTGTCAGTCATGCAGCCTGTACATGGAGTGGTGTTCTTCCACCTAGAGATAACAGAAATCCTGTGTATTCATGCAAGGTGAGTGGGTAAAATCTCTTTTTCGAAAGGTGGTTGTGGAAGGAGCAATTTAAGCTTCCATAATTTCTGCTTGTGTTAATGCAGTCATCAAATTATATTTAGTTTTGGTTGATATTTGCTTAGAAATAAGCAATTACATAATTTATTGCTTTTTTAAATGCAGTAAGAGATCGATAATCTGGAATGCTTGGGACCAGAGGTATTCTGTTTTAATGATAATTCTGGTGATAGATTGGTTACCTGGATGTAGGCGCTACACTGCAATTTTTTAATCTTTTGGAACGTACGTGCATCGGCTTTGGTTGAAATGATCCATTGTTCAAATGGGTCAAGTAATGAGGAAACCTAATCAAATTAATACAATGTATATTTTAAAAGATTAAAGAGATTCATAACATTGGAAAAAGTTCTTCATTCGGAAATCACAAATGTAGATAAGTAATGATGACACATTGGTAAGTGAAAGGAAAATGGCAAAAAAATTTTACAATCAGACTGGAACATATTTAGCCCATCCACATTTTCCAATGTGCATTTGCCACAAATTACTTGTCATTTTCATGACTTCTAACATAACTTATCAGTGATTATCAAATCCTCGAATCGTAGGTAATCCCACTCCAAATACGCTAGTGTAAATAATAACTAATCGGGAACACTAACTCTTAAATTTAATACAAGAGGTTGCTGCTAATCTTATAAGTGTGGAGAATGCGAGTATATTGGAAAAACTACTTGGCATGAATTTCATAAACAATCTTTGACCAGTTCTCATGACTTGGGTAGAGACAGACCCCTCCAGCTGTGGGCTTCGCTGCAGGAGTCACCCACCTAATGACCAACTCAGAAGCATAAAGCAGAGCGGCCTTTCATTCCTCTCACAAAACTACTTATCTAAATCCCAGGTTACACACATGGGCCATAGGAAGGATTAAAAATGTTTTGAGAACCAATACTTGTGAAAAGGGTATGATGCATTTGATAAAAAAAACAAATGCGAGGTTCTCGACCTTGTAGCAACTATCGGCATCTAAAGAAACTCATTTTAAACAAATTTTTAAGTCTCACTGCTGCAAAATGAGTGCATGTAGATGAGACATTGCTAGAATTCCTCTGTATGACAGTTGGAGCTCAATGGATGAAAAAGTAGATACAGTAAACTCTTGATTTTACGAAGTCAGTGGGACCGGAAAATTGGCACTTCGTAAAATCGAGTTTCGTAAATTCAAACCTTTTTCATAAGTCACGAAAAAAATGTTCGCTTTTGTTTCTTCCGCCGTTTTTTGTCTTTAGTGGTCTTATTTAAATGTTTTCGGTGGTTATTCTCGGTATAATTCATAGAAAAGGCTTTTTGCTATCGATTTATGATGTGAAAAATCGTTAAATAATTATACCACCATAAAATTCCCATTTCTTGTTCATACTTCAACATCAACGATCGCTAAAGAAATTCCCGACCAGTTTAGAAAACGTAATCAAATAATGAATTGCAATGTTTATTATAAGAATTAACAGTAATAAATTTGTGGTTAGGAGCCAATAGCTACTATTAAGTATGCAAAAGATAGATATTTGTTTCTGACACCCACGGAATTTTAGCGGCAGCCGGCCTAACCGCCATTTATGTCGCCCTCTATCGCTCAATGACGAGAAAAAAAGAAAAACAAGGGTCTTAGCCCGTTTCCAAAATAACCTTCGTAAGTTAATATTTTGATTTACTTCGTATTTTCAGCAGAATGTGCTCTATTTTCACTGAGATTCAATTACGATCATAAATAACGTAGGATGTGATTATCTTCTGGCGAATATTTGAAGTAAATTCTGTTTGAGTTCTCCGTCCGATTACTGTGTTCCATCATCTTCGCAGACGTTGCCATAAAAGACTTAATTCTTCATCAGGACTGTATTCTTCATACCGGGTGTGAGGTGACCTGTTCATATAGTATGTTTCTCTCCTTTTATGCCGACAGGAGCAAGGTTCCAACCGGAAAACGACAGGAGAAAAATCTTACAGTATCGGAGAAATATACAGTAAACTCTTGATTTTACGAAGTCAGTGGGACCGGAAAATCGGCACTTCGTAAAATCGAGTTTCGTAAATTCAAAACTTTTTCATAAGTCACAAAAAAAATGTTCGCTTTTGTTTCTTCCGCCGTTTTTTGTCTTTAGTGGTCTTATTTAAATGTTTTCGGTGGTTATTCTCAGATTAATTCATAGAAAAGGCTTTTTCTTATCGATTTATGATGTGAAAAATCGTTAAATAATTATACCACCATAAAATTCCCATTTCTTGTTCATACTTCAACATCAACGATCGCTTAAGAAATTCCCGACCAGTTTAGAAAACGTAATCAAATAATGAATTGCAAAGTTTATTATAAGAATTTAATGTTATAAATTTATGGTTAGGAGCGAATAACAACTATTAAGTTCGCGTAAGATAGATATTTGTTTCCAGCACCCACGGAATGTTAGCGGCAGCCGGCCTAACTGCCATTTATGTCGCCCTCTATCGCTCAGTGACGAGAAAAAAAAGAAAAACGAGGGCCTCCACCCGTTTCCTAAATAACCTTCGTAAGTTAATATTTCGAGTTACTCTGTATATTCAGTTGAATGTGCTATCTTTTCCATTGGTTATTTTTGTTGAGATTCAGTTACGATTCTAAATTTCGTAGGATATGATTATCTTCTGGCGAATATTTGAAGTAAATTCTGTTTGAGCTCTCCGTCCGGATACTGTGCTTCATCATCTTCGCAGACGTTGCAACGAAAGACTTTATTCTTCATACCTGGTGTGAAGTGCTATGTTCATTTAGTATTTCTCTCTCTTCTTTTATGCCGACAGGAGCAAGGTTCCAATCGGAAAACGACAGGATAAACATCTTCCATTATCGGAGAAATAAAAAGGGAAACGTTATTATCCGCATTGATTGTTTTTCTACAAGAGATGTTTCATCATTTCTCAACGTGTGTGAAGTATTGGTTCACTTGCGTGAATTCCCAAAAATGACACGCAAAAACTGTACCGTCACCTCATTTAGTTTTCGTGTTCCTTTCTCCGCCATATTGAAAGTTAGGCAAAGAATCATTGACATAGAGAAAAGATTTTCTTAGTTTTAGCACTAAAAAATAGTCGCGCCATAATCGTAAATAAATATAGTGTGGAAAGAGCAAAGAAAATAATTTCAATTGAAACGTCAGCAGAGAAGAAGAGAGGGAATTATAAGCGCGGCACCATTTCCCTGATAGTGGAAGATACTTCTTCAGCCTCTCTCCGGTTAATAACTTACCCCCGTTGCAGGTAAAGATGAACCATGCCCTTCTCCACAATCGGGGAACGTTCCCAGTGGGTGGGGTGAATAAGAGTGGGATGGGGATTGCCTGAGGAAAGAAGTGTGGTCAGCACAAAGGAGTGGTGAACAGTGGTGAACAGTGGTGAAGGGGGCAGGAGAAAGAAGGGTGGGGAAATGGCCTTCAGCTCTGCCTCAGACTACGTTTGGGGGCCGTATTTTTTGCGACGCACTCGACCTCTGTCACCTTAGGGGGGAGGGAGTGAATGGGAAATGCTGGGGAAGGAGGGGTTTGGGATGTGTAAGATGGGTGTCAGCAAGATCAGCAGAAGGTCGCGGGAGGAAGTAAACAAAGAATTTGGAAAGATCTCTCGGCATGGGAAAACGGGGAGACGCGCGAGAAGAAAGTTCAAGGTTAGAAGTGCGTCTTCATTACTGACTGAAAAATAAGTTGGTGGTTAATAGAGCCCAATACTTAAGATATTTAAGTTATTTATTCAGGAAGGCTATTATATACACAAAAAGATACTACTAAAATATCAATTATTTATTTCCTTTTTGCCCTTCTCCATCGCCGCTTCAACCATGGTTTCTCACTTGCATAAATGGGAATGAAATTGGGGACCTAACTCGTTAGCCAGATCAATATATCTTAATGTTTGGAGGGAGCGGGTACTTCTTTTTTATTTGGTGAAATTGCTTCACTTTCATCTTCGTCGTCACTGCTATTATGACTAGTCCCGGCCGCTGCTTCTTCCGACGCATGTACCGGCGTCCCATTGTCGCAAGCCCTGAGATCATCGTCAAGGGCAATATAATCGTTTGATGTTGCGCGCTGTGCTCTTCCTGCTTTTTCCAAGAATTTTTCAAAATCATCTTTTAAGCCTCTAATCTCCTCCGCGATTTTATCCGCTGCTGCTTCCTGAATGTATGACGTAACGAATCAACCATATCCGTGATATTATAGCAGTAGAATTACTAGTAGGCTAGTTGTATCAATTACCAACCTCGAGAACATCCTCATGATGCGCTATCAAAGGGAATCCGGCCGATTTCCAGCAATTTGCGATTGTAGTGGAGGAAATAAAGTAAGTCTTTGAACCGTGTTTCTGCGATGAAAAATGACAATTTTATTAACTTGGCCATTTTAGCAAAGTTAACAAAGTCGTTATTCCTCATCGCAGAAACACGGTTCAGAGACGTACTTGAATGCCTGATAGGCAGGAGTGCGATGCAAAAAACTATTTTTGATGATGGCATTGATTGATAGATTTTCAAAATGCAGTCAGAGCGGTCACTTTTGGGGAGCAAAGGTCGAAGGGTCGAAGAGAGGGGCCAGCGAGGGTGAGCTCGTCGAGGAAAGGGTCCTGGATTAGGGACCCTTCGAAGTGCTTCGGCGAAAAGTAGTCAAGTAGTCTTCGAAGTACGTTCACAGCAGCCTGCCTTGCGAACGTACCAGGTACGTCCACAGCAGTGCAAAGGGTTAATTAGGAGTGTACGAAATACCCCGCTCGACCTTCCTGACATGTTAAACTACGAAGTATTGTCGATGCGATGTTTACGAATAGGCACGTAAATAGGGGCATTATATCAGTCGCGATATTTTAATTAAGTCCTACTTCCCCTAAATTCCCACCGTGAGGTTTTAGGCGAACCCTTTCTCTCCAAAGTTGCACTGTCATTTACGATTTCACACTTTTGATGAACCACAGTTGGAAGCGCTGATTTTTTTTAGCTACTTACGTCGGCGTAACTAGTTTTGTTGACAAATATTTCGCCATAGTTCGTATAAACGAATGCCTTTTGCTCCTGGGGACCGATCCGAGGTTCGTAAATTCGAAACATTTCGTATGATCGAAACTTCGTATAATCGAATAGCACCATGTATTTACCATAGGCTTTTCGCCGGGACCGCACTATCACTTCGTATAATCGAAAACTTCGTAAAATCCTGCTTCGTATAATCGAGAGTTTACTGTAGATAGAAACGTTATTATCCACATTGATTGTTTTCCTACCAGAGACGTTTTATCATTTCTCAACGTGGTTAAGTATTGGTTCGCTAGCGTGAATTCCCAAAAAATGACACGCAAAAACTGTACCGTCACCTCATTTAGTTTTCGTGTTCCTTTCTCCGCCATATTGAAAGTTAGGCAAAGAATCATTGACATAGAGAAAAGATTTTCTTAGTTTTAGCACTAAAAAATAGTCGCGCCATAATCGTAAATAAATATAGTGTGGAAAGAGCAAAGAAATTAATTTCAATTGAAAAGTCAGCTGAGAAGAAGAGAGACAAGTATAAGCGCGGCACCATTTTCCCGATAGTGGAAGATAATTCTTCCGCCTCTCTCCGGTTAATAACTTCCCCCCGTTGCAGGTAAAGATGAACCATGCTCTTCTCCACAATCGGGGAACGTTCCCAGTGGGTGGGGTGAATAAGAGTGGGATGGGGATTGCCCGGATTGCCTGAGGGAAGAGTGTGGTCAGCACAAGGACTGGTGAAGGAGGCAGGACAAAAAAGGGTGGGGAAATGGCCTACAGCTCTGCCTCAGTCTACTTTTGGGGGCCGTATTTTTTTGCGACGCACATAAGCTCAGTCTCCTTAGGGAGGGAGTGAATGGGAAATGCTGGGGAAGGAGGGGTTTGGGATGCGTAAGGTGGGTGTCAGCAAGATCAGCCAAAGGCGGCAAGAGGGAAGGGACGGCTTTGGAAAGACAGAACCCCAGCATGGGAGAACGGGGAAGCGCGTGAGAAGAAAGTTCATGGTTAGACTTGGAAGTGCGTCTTCATTACGAGAAGCCTGAAATATAAATTGGCGGTAAATAGAGCCCAGTACTTAAGATATTTTAGTTGTTCATTCACAAAGGCCAATATACACACGAAAAGATATTATGGCGCGGATTGCATGTATCAACGTCCATTTCGGGATGTTATTAATTTCTGTTCCCATTTATAAAAGTAGCAAATAGATTTGAAAGAATGATAATCATGAATAAAAATATCTAAATCGATATCCAAACGCACATGAGCAAAATAGATGAATGTATATATACCGATCCATCGCAAGTAATACCGCTCAAGCTTCTTCCGGTATAGGACTTTAAAATCCTGGATAATGCCTTGGTCCAAGGGCAGGGACTTGCTAGTCGAGTTCGGGGGTAAAAAGAGGACTCGAACATTAGCCAATTTTAGATCTTCCACGTATTTATGAACGGTGGCATTATCCATTATTAAAACAATTTTGCTGTTCTCTCCAGCAATTTTTCTCTGTAGACGTATAACCGTTTGCTGGAAAATTTCTCGGGTCATCCAGCTGTTTTTATTTGCATGGTAAAAAACAGGGAGGGCTTCCAATTTTACATTTTTTAAGCACCGTGGCCTTTCAAATTTCCCAATGACAACGGGCTTATTTTGTCCGTGCCAGTTTGGTTGACGCACAGCCCCACAGTAACACGCACTTTACTCTTTTTCCCCCCATGGCACCTTTGCCCTTTGAAACCCAGGGTTGCGTCAGGTAATGCATTAAAAAATAGCCCAGTTTCAGGGGCCAGCGAGGGTGAGCTCGTCGAGGAAAGGGTCCCGGATTAGGGACCTTTCGAAGTGCTTCGGCGAAAAGTAGTCAAGTAGTCTTCGAAGTACGTTCACAGCAGTGCAAAGGGTTAATTAGGGGTGTACGAAATACTCCGCGCGACCTTCCTGACATGTTAAACTACGAATTATTGTCGATGCTATGTTTACGAACAGGCACGTAAATAGGGGCATAATGTCAGCCGCGATATTTTAACGTAACTCCTACTCCCCCTAAATTCCCACATTGAGGTTTTTGGCGACCCATTTCTCTCCAAAGTTGCATTATCATTTACGATTTCGCACTTTTGATGGACCACAGTTGGAAGCGCTGATTTTTTAGCTACTTACGCCGGCGTAACTAGTTTTGTTGACAAATTTTTCGCCGTAGTTCGTATAAACGAATGCCATTTGCTCCTAGGGACCGAGCCGAGGTTCGTAAATTCAAAAAATTTCGTATAATCGAAACTTCGTATAATCGAATAGCGCCATGTATTTAGCATAGGCTTTTCACCGGGACCGCAATATCACTTCGTATAATCGAAAACTTCGTAAAATCCTGCTTCGTAAAATCAAGAGTTTACTGTAATCGTATTTCAAGGAGGAAAATACAGTGGAACCTCGTTAAAGCGAGTACGGGCTATAGCGACACCCTCGCTATAACGAGAGATAGCCGATGCACCGTCAATTGACCCTATAATAAGCGTGTTAAAAAATTCGTTTTTACGACACCCTTTTGGTGCTGCCTCTCGCCATAGCGAGGGTTTCACCGCCGGAAGACTTTCATCAAGACTCCTTAATCTCTGTATTTTCTAGCGATCTGTTAGATATGAAGTTAATGGAGTGCTCAGACTCAAATTAATGTGGTAAACTGTCGTTCGATAAATAAGTAGTTAATTTTGGTGAAAATATTGTGGCATTAGCATTCGCGAATGCTTCATCTTCTTTTGTTCCTCGGACGGCAGAAAGCAGTCGGCAGCATACCCGCACGTCCGTGAGTTGCGTGAATAGAAAGCATTTGATGGCAGTCACCATGGCCAAAAAAACACCAAACACGTCTAAGTGAGAAAATAAAAATAAAGGAGTAATATGAGAGTGTCGAAATTAATTTTTCTTCCTATTTGCTCTGCAAAATTAAAAAAACAAAAGCGCCCAAGGAATGCAGACGATGAAGAGTTATAAGGAGCTTTGTTCGGATAGTTTTGCCCACTCAAATCTGCGGGAACTTCTGAGAAAGAAGCTACGCCTAAGCCTAAAGCGGATTATTTCAGGGATAGATTGCGAATCGAGAATTTCAAGAGTGCGGAAGGTTGATTATACTAATGCGAAGCACCAAAGCGTTATCTCCCCTCATAATTGCTGGTGATGCCTGCGGTGTAAACCCGAAGTCGTGGAAGAAAGGACTCCGACCGCAAGTATCTTTGGAAGTATTCCCCGCGTCATATAACATAGACGAAACGGAACTTTTTTACATGCAACTCCTCGACAAAACCCTTGCAGTATGAGGTATTTCTTGCAATGATGCCCCTAAAGGTAGGTAGTGCGCCTTAGCGATGATGTAGGATGTACGAAGCAATGATACTCAGCGTGAATTGCCCGGATGGACGTATTTATTCTCCGTTGCGGATTTACAAGGGTGAACTATTCGCGTCAGTGGTCGGAGTCGTACTGGCGCTCTCTTTTGTCACGTGGGTAGCCGAGCATCCCCTGGTGGCCGCTGGAAGAACTCGCAGAACAACTAACTCTCGTTTGCAGTGCCGTGGTAAACTCGGTGTATTACTTCAAATACGTCGCGAGCGTAACACTCAAAAAGAAACTTTTTTTCAACAACGGCAATTTTAATCACATCATTTTTCAAGGTTAGCAAACTTTTTACCGTAGATTATGTAGGTATTACATTATTTGATAGAAAAAGTCTTCCAAGGCGGGAACGTTATACAACCTTCCACCGTTTTCGCCTGTAGAAACAAATGCAATGCGTTATTTCACTTCACTGCCGCATAACGTACAGAAACAATAAACATACACCAATGGAAACATTTGAGGCATTAAATAACCGCGATACTGTTTTATCAATTAATTTTTGAATTTTCAGTGGAAAATACCAAAATAATGGAATGATCACGTAAATGAACTAATTAAGTGCATAGAAAAATGGCTTCGTCGGTTGTGCATTGGCATAATGATTGACGAAACAATGCTTTCCATGATTTTTATTCAGTGCGGCGCTTATAAATTGTTTGAATAGTTAGTCATTGTTTAAATAGTGATGCAAAAAAACATCGCCTTTCGTCTGGATTTATGCTTACGTTTATCGGATAGATGTTTATCTGTCGCCGCACCACTTCCGTTCCTGTATATCTGTTCGCAACAGGTATACTGGCTATTATTTGCTCCACCTCCGGTAAAGCGACAATTCGCTATAGCGAGTGTTTATTAGTACACCGTGGGGTGTCGTTATATCGAGGTTGCACTGTAAACAATTATGATTCATATGCCACTTATTTTTTGTGAAACTATAGATTTCCTTGGATGGATTTTAACTAATTTTGAGCATGCAGCATACACAATGTAAACTGTAACCCATTTGCATTCCACACCTAATTAAGTCCGGAAAGTTTGAGGAGCGACATCATATGTTGATGTTGTGAATCCTGTTGCACAAAATCACCTTTTCTGGGTATCTATATCATGTATTGAAATATCATGCAGTGGAGAATGGCATTTGAGTGGACTAGTTCTCATGAGATTGGAGTTAAGACATCCAGGTTCTGAGACAGCAATTAGACCACTTAGATAACTGTATTTTTGGCATTGCAACATTAAAAATAGAAATTTTGAAAAACTCCAGAAAACGTTCCATTGTTTCAATCATTCCATTAAATATATTTACAGAATATTGATACTCCACTGTATGTGTTTGTCATAATAAATGCTGTAAGGTTTAGAGGAGCCCAAAAGGTATCAAAGTGTATGGATTCAAATTTTTGGTACTTGTTGTTTGAGTATGTACACATAGCTGCAGCAGTTCCAACCCGGTGCTCGACAGTGTAGCTCCCGACATCGTGCGATGATTTTGAAACATTCGTGTAAACCAATTTTCTGTATCCATGATCATGCAGCCACGGATGCGTGGTTTCCAAAACCAGTTCTAATGTGGAGCAATAGAAATAAGAGTTTAATCATATTATCACCGCTAAAAAGATCGCGGTCTGGGGAACAAAGCTCTCGATGAGTCTGGGAAGCACTAAAAAAAAAACAGAGTGCTCAAAGTATAATATATTGTTTGTTTTACGTAAATTATAAACATTACAACACATGAAAGTGAAAGTTTGGGTTATCCGTGTTTTCCGATTATTCATGCTCTCTCTCCCCATTATTAGCCCAATTAACGAGAGTATGCTGTAGTACCAAAATTTTGAATGAACAACAGTGGAATACATTATGCATACATACTTTCACTGCTGTCTTAAAATTTGTAACTCATTACAATAGATACTTGATAAACAGGTATCACAGGGTGCCCATATAATCCCATGGTAAGGTAAATTATCGTCTTACTGTGGGTGGAGTAACCCATACAGCACACGGTCCTCTTTAGGACATCCGGTTAATGTCTGCCAAGTGACTTATGGACATTCATAGGCTGTCCACATTTATGCCGGAGAATGTCCGCTGCACGTCTGCATGTCAGTAAAAAAGACTGCCTACAGACGTCCCGAAAGTGTCCGCTCTGGACACTCTGAGGGCACTCAAAGGACCCATATAGGTTAGGACTGAATTTTATTCAATTCTAATAAATACTAGGTCTGGACAAGAATTTAAATAAAAGCATCAATTTCATATGAAATATTTATTAGACTTCTTTGGTACAAGAAACTAACACAAAATATTATTACATATTTTTCTTCTTTCTCTGTAAGTGCTCCTTGGCGTGCCTCACAGCCACCTCTACATCTTTTCCAGGGGCAGGCATGCTCTCCTGCACTGCTCCTGTAATTATGAATTATAAAATAATGGCATTGTAGCAGGGTATCATCTCTTGTGGATAAAGGACTGTTAAGATAAGACAAGGAAGCTACAGCCTCATTACTCTAGGGCTAATTGTACTTAGGGCAAGTTTCACCAACTGGTAAAATATTCTCCAAAAACAACAATTGCATTTCACCAAATGCATTAACTCTGTTTTGGGCTGATATCTCGGTTTATAATTTTATTGACGATATTCCTCTGTTCAAAGCTTATTATCCTAGTTAATGTGAGGGCAGACGTAACATGCCATGGTGCGCATGCAGCTTCATCAGCTCTTGGAAAATACGTATGACAGCGATGAAGAATACAGACATTCTATTCGAAGACCACATTCATTATGGATAAATAGGCGTGCAGATTATTTTAATATACATGGTAACGTACATTTCTTTACTCATCCCAAAACGGCAAAGGAAACTGCAAAGGCAGTTATCGCCCTCATTGAAGAAGACGAATTTTACTCACAAGGGGAGGTTGAGGTTTTCAATGCCATATTTTTTATGACATTCGGAATGGCGAGCACATCCCTTAACTAGTAGTGGTTCCATTGAATGAGCTTTAGTTGGGCTGTAATTAATCAATTTTCATGCGGTACTTTTAACAAGCCTTATATAATTTCATAATAGCGCATATTCTAGATTTCGGTCAGTTGGTGTAGAGGTTTCGACAATGACTCTACCCAGGGGCCAGTGTTCGGGACTTCATCAATGCAGTATTTTTTGTCGTCTTCATTTTGATCATATGGCGAAAAGTATATGAATAATTTTAATGGAAGCAAGCAAAGGCATGAGGGAAATTTTTTATCATCATAATGGGGTACGTGATCTTCCCGTGTCAAAGCAATTTCACGTTTCTTTAACTTGAGCTTTTCCATGCCTATGCTCTTCTTGAGCCAATGATTCCGACAACTCTTTCCAAAGTATGTTTATATTCATAATGTTACTATAGCCTTTCTTTGAATATTCTAACATGTATGTACAAAATCTTTAATCCCTGTCCTCTTCCTGAATTAATACCTATGTAACAGCATCGTTATCTTCGAAATCACAATTTTACCAATGTGAGATGTAATTAATTATTATAGCACAAGATAAGCAATAAATATTTTTATTTAAACCTGGGAGACTCGTTAAATTAAAAATGTTCATTTTTAAATAAAGATGCATTAAACAAAGCTGCTTACAAGTTTTTTACAGCAATATTCTCGCATTCCTTGCTCTTGCAAAACGCGGTTCCCCTATTTGTTTTTAATTTATTTTTTGTTACCTGTGCAAGGTATTCGGCATTATAAATTAATAAATCCTTCCACGAAAACGTCATATTTGAGCTTTTTTAACTCTCACTGTCAATATTAACACTGTTACTGTTCATTTTCTCACTCTATGCTTGGTTGCACAGTTACTAGCTGATTAAAGCTGAATGCATGTCATACAGTCGCTTACCATCATTTATTTTTCCCACATCAGAGTTATGAAAAATGTATGAGCCAAATAATTTATTCTGATTATCTCAGTTTTTGAAAACTAAGTTAAAACGTTGTTGATGAAACATGGTCCTCACATTACTGAGATAATAATTTTAACAGAGTTTTTGAAAGCTGAGATAATAGAGAATATTATCCTTGTTGGTGAAACTGGCCCTTAGTCTTATAATCATAATGTAAAAATTGTGTAACCTGTCCATGGTAGGCCCAAAACTTTTTTGAAACTTTTCTTTAAGAAAAATGTGTTTTTGAGTCCAACCTGAAGATGAAATTGAATTTCACATGTGGAGGCTAGAAAGAAGAAGTATAACCTTGCACTTAGTATAAATTTGCCACTATCAGTAGGAATACTAATAATAATGATGATGATGACAAAGTAAACTTAATACAGTGCAACCTCGATATAACAACACCCCACGGTGCACTAATAAACACTCGCTATAGCGAATTGTCGCTTTACCGGAGGTGGAGCAAATAATAGCCAATATACCTGTTGCGAACAGATATACAGGAACAGGAGTTGTGCGGCGACAGATAAACATCTATCTGATAAACGTAAGCATAAATCCAGGCGAAAGGCGATGTTTTTTTGCATCACTAAATTTCCTTACTCAAATAACGACTAACTATTAAAACAATTTATAAGCGCCGCACTGAATAAAAATCATGCGAAGCATTGTTTCGTCAATCATTATATTTATCGAACGACAGTTTACCACATAAATTTGAGACTGAGCACTCCATTTACTTCATTTCTAACAGATCGCTAGCAATTACAGAGGTTAAGGAGTCTTGATGAAAGTCTTCCGGCGGTGAAACCCTCGCTATGGCGAGAGCCAACACCGAAAGGGTCTCGTAAAAACGAATTTTTTAACACGCTTATCATAGGGTCAATTGACGGTGCATCGGCTATCTCTCGTAATAGCGGAGGTGTCGCTATAGCCCGTACTCGCTTTAATGAGGTTCCACTGTACACTCTTTTCTGATTGAATTGACAAAAAAGTACATGAGTCAATGAAGAAATTACACTGAAATAAGTGATTATGTATTAGTGAAAGGATAGGAAATTTATATAAAATGTTACCAGTACCAGTGCATTCATATCATCTCTCTAAAAACTAGAGATGGGTTGAATAGCAAATTTCTCGAACTCTAATATCGAATTCGAATATTAAATCATTGCTCGAATAATCAAACACCTCGAATTTCAAGTACCTTGAATAGTAGAATTGCACAAAGCATTATAAACGTGCATTTCTTCTTCTATTTCACTTGATGAATGTATAAATAAAAGGTATTCAGTGAAACCTCGATCTATCTTTTTTCAAGGGGATGGACGAAAAAAACGATGAATGCAGGAATGTTTGACTGGGTTGCCTATGCAGCAGGAAACCCAGGATTTTGGCGAGTAATTGTGAATTCCTTTGAAGGATTCAAAAAGGAATTTAGCTGATTAATGGAATACTTTAATTTTATGGAAACAATTTGGGCATATAATTGATTCAACTAACATCTCTTTCAATTATCCTAAGGGGACACACCACCTCGTGAAAAAATGATTGCATGCTGTCTCTGCATTTACACTGCTACGATGGATTTCTGTCTGATGCATACATTCTTATCTTCCGAACACCATTTCAGCAGCATGCCCGTCCGATACTCCGCTTTCTCCAACTTCTTATTTTCAAAAGGTAGCTCACTTTACCCCCACTCCCACTGTCAAGTGCTAGCGGACAATCCAAGGCATTTTGCAAAATACACGCGTTTCTCCACCGGATTTTCTTCAATTATTTTCAGTCCATCTTTGGAAGTTCTCACAAGATAGCAGATGAATTCAAATTGCTAGCAGGGAGAAACCAAATATCCTGAGAAAATATCCCTTTGTCTGTGACTTTGACAATAGAGATTTATAGCATAACTCATAAATTGTAACTTGATAAATGTTTTTGGAAAAAAATACCGCATCAACTTCCAAGTAGCTCAGTTGCAAGGATATAGAGTTTCGCCAGAATTTTAAGTCTCCGTCATATTTTGACATTTATTTCCTTACATAAAATGCTTAAATGATGTCAGAAATACGTCACGTCTGGTCTTATTCTCTTTTAAATTACGTGCACATTGCTAATATTTCAATCCAATAAAGGTGTAATATCAATTGCCGAAAGTCATTGTTAGACAACTTTCGGGCTAATTGATGAGACTCATGCATGAGTTGACCTCCATAAATGGGGAACTTCGAAACAGGTAGGCAGAAAAAGGTCAGTGGGGGAGAAAGAAGGAAGGGTGAAACTCTATTCTATTGTTTTCCTGTAGCTTGATATTTTCTTTTGAAGCTTTTCAGTCATGGTCTTCGTAATATGAACCCTTTGCGAGCGAGCCAAGAACCGAAAAAATTTAAGAACCGACTCATCCTTTTTTAAGATATTTCACTTTTTTATTCTGGAAAACTAACGATATAGATGGAAAAATATCAGCCAAAAAAATCTGATTTTTTTTTGCATTGTGCTCTTCTCCATTGCAGCTTCCACCATGGCATCCAGCTTGCATAAATGGGAACGTAAATGGGAGTCAAGATCGTTCACCAGATTAAAATTTCTGAATGCTTGAAAGGTTGACTAAACTTCATATTTATGTGGTGGAATTATTTCCTCACTTTCATCTTCGTCTTCATGGCTGTCATGACTAGTCCTGGCCACTACCTCTTCTCCACTGTTTGTTGCATAGAAATTTGCTAGGCATGGACTGAAGCCCTTCTCACATACTCTCATGAATTTAGTTCAAACCCATACCATACGATTCAGCACTTCCAGGGCGAAAGATAGCCAGATGTTGGCCCTTCATTGATTGATAGCCACAGGGGCTTGCATGAAAACATAATGCACAGAATCATCAAATCCCTGTTCAAATTGGCAATATAGGAGACATTTTGCCCTGAATATGGGCTGGTGTATAAATTAGGATGTCATGGGTGATATCCTTGCTACCTTACTCCTCCCCTCATCATTGACAACTGCGGTGTTTTCCCAGACCTTGACCCCCCCTCCTAAATGTAAAATTGTCTCTAAAATTAAACGTTTTCGTAAATATTTCCTCTATTACTGAGTGACTTAATTCTCCTTCTTCCTTCCTCATATTTCCAACTGTTGTTTTGAAAAGTGTTGTAACGAGGTCAACTATTAACTTACAAGAACATTGAAATGTGAGCAATTTTATGGACTTGAAACATTTTCTATGTATGATTCAATTACGTAGCATTGAAGTAGGAGTGTTACAAATACCCCTCGTGACCTTCCTCACATAATGAACTATGAAGTATTGTCAACACGATGTTCACGAGTAGGCACGTAAATAAGGGAATTGTTTCAGCCATGATTTTTATTGACCTCCTATTTCCCCTGGATTCCCACTGTAAGCTTGTAGGTGAACACTTTCCCTCCTAAGTTGCACTACATATCATTTCACACTTTGATGCACCACAGTCAAACGCACTGATTTTTTTGTTGCTTTCATCAGAATAACTAGTTTTGTTGACTATTATTTTGCTTTTGTTCGTATGAACAAATTACATATGCTCCTGGGGACTGAGTCCAGTGTTTTTCATCGCTAAACATGTTTTATTTTCGAAACTTCAATGTAATTACCATAGGGGTTTTGCCAGGACCACATTTTCACCATGTATTGTCAAAAATTTCAATTCTGCTTAGTGTAATTGAGAGTTTATTGCATTGTATTTTCAAAGCATACCTTACAAAGATATTACTTATAGTAAAGATACTACTAATGCCTACTACATACTTTTTCCTTGCATGTATGCTTTAAAACTTCAAGAAAGCTATTTTTTTATCATATACATAATATGTTGAAAAAATATATAATTTTGAAACCATTTTTCAAGGAAGAAAATTCTTTTGATGGCGTTGTTTTTGATGGTGTTTTTTTGATGGAACATACTTTAGATGAAATTATTAACTGCAATAGACACTCTCTATGGCACCTATGGTGTTGGCGGATGCGATGCAGTGTAAAGTAGAGGAACTTTACCTTGGGATAAGTCTGACCTTATTGTAAATTAATCTGTTGTGAAGTCAGGAACTGTTCAGTGTTTCTCCCCTTCTTCCTTCCCTTTCCCCACCCCTCCTTCCCACACGCGTAGTTCGATCGCTAGACCAGTTGGTCACAATTGTTTGTTAAGGTGCAATTGTAATGCTGTGTTGCATGCTGCAGGATAATGACACTTTCTGATGCCTTGCATAGGTTTATCAACTTCTGAGCATTGTCTCGGAATACATCTTCTTCATACGCGGAGGATTTACTGTATTTGTTCATACTTAAATTGCGTATGTCATACACATGGCTGAAGCTATTCCACAGCATGACTATAAGTATGGGAGATAGACGAGAAAAGGAATTTTGGCAAGGTATGTTTTTTTTGTGATGATGCCTAAATGAAACTCTTGCTCTTATGATGTTCGTTATTATGGACCACTGGTTTTTTAGTCCTGTGAACTTAATAATGACGAGAGTTGACTGTATGAAATTTTATTTCATAAAATTTTGTACCTATTTCCTTTAAGTGTATTTGTTGCTGAAGGATTTTATGGAAACTGACAAGATCTGTTCATGTAAAAATTTATGAATTATCCAGGATTTGACGAATTTACTTTGTTTTTGTTGCTTTATGTATATTTTTTTTGTCATCTTTAGGTTTTCCTAGGTGGAGTTCCATGGGATATTACGGAATCTGCCCTTATCCAGACATTTCGCTCCTTTGGATCAATTAAAGTTGAATGGCCGAGAAAAGAATATTCAACATCTCAACCGAAAGGCTATGTGTATATTGTATTTGATTCTGAAAGTCAGGTAAGACCACATTAATTGCTTTTGTCATTAATTGGTTTGACATTTGGAAAGATTTGTCGGGATTTTTGTTTTAGGTTAATTTTTTCATTTACTTTGGCAAGAGTTTGTCTTTGCTTCTGCAGTCATTGTGGGTTTTATTTTTGGTTATCATCAGATGACGATTACCTTATCAAAATTTTGATTATATAGTACTCTCCCGATTATCTGGGCTCATGATAGGGAGGGGCGGCACGAATAATTGGAAAACACGGATAATCCGAACTTTCCCTTTAATTTCCTTTTACTTTCATCATTTACGTAAATCAATCAGTCTATTATTATCTAAGCACATCTTTTTATTCCTTTCAGGAATTATTAAGAGCTTTCTTTTTGCGACTGCGAACTTTTTAGCGGCGATGACGTGATTGCAGCCATATTGTTACTGCTCCGTGTAATACCTGGTTTCCGAAAACCATGTGTTCATGGCCGAAAGATCACGAATTCGGAAACGTGGTTTACACGAATGCTTCAAAATCAGTGCGCGACGTCGGAAACGACACTGTCAGGCACCATGCCGAATCTCACACAAGTTGCCCACGATGCAGCTGTTGTGGGACGTGCATCCGTGATGCCCAAGTGCGATCGTGCGCCGCGATGCTTGAAAAACAGGAACACGGAACTCCTGTGATGGCTACAGGTGCGCGATCACCCATTCACCAAGCAGTGGTTATGGGAAACCAGGGCTTATGGCAAACTGTCAACGCGAGCAAGTGCATGGCTATGACTCATGATATCTCTATTTTCACTTCCCCCAGTGCCTTCACTTTCACTCATCTGCTTCCACTATTCCGTTCCTCTCCAGTTTGACCTTGACTAGTCACGGCGTAAACATGCCCGAGAGCGGGAAAATCTCCGGCTCCTTTGGGCCGTATTCAATCGCATGCGAATCCACGGAAATAATTGAACTTTCGTGAGATGGAATATACATTTAATGATCGTAGATAAAAATTTTAGAAATTTGTTTGGTTAACCATTGAAGGATCTTCTAAAATTACTTGTGAGATTTTTTTTTTCCTCCACAGATCGTTGTCTGCAATCCTAGATCAGACATCCAAGTAAACTTGAAACATTCCTTGTCAGCAAGTGTATAAAATAATACCATTTTAGGAAGGAAATTCTGATGGAAATAATGGGTTCGGTGTAGCCATCCATTAAAATTCAAATATCCTGCTGCTGTTGAGTCCTTTTTTTTTTTTTTTTTTTTAAGATCGTGGAAAACACTTAATGCCGGTTTTATAATGTCTGGTTAAACCTCACGTTAACTAACGTGGAGATAACGGTAACGTGGAGTTTAACGAGAGGTTGGGTTTTATGAAGCAAATCCTACCGCCAGTTGGCTGATGGGAACTTTAACGAGAGGAAAGCGCAGCTCTTGTAATTCTCATACCAACAATTGATCGCAAAAAGTGAAACAAACCATTGAAGGATCTTCTAAAATTACTTGAGAGATTTTTTAGGGATGGACCAATCCAGGATTTTTTTCGGATCCAGATTTGGATTGGATCCTTGTTTTTGGAGCCGGATCTTTTGGATCGGATATTTTCAGATCCAAACGCATTTTCAAATTCCTGCTATTAAACAAAGTAATTATTCAAGTTTATTCTGGGTACATACATTCAAAGAAATGCTTTTTTAGATTTTCATGCACAATTTAATATTTTTATAAATTAAAAATCATTTCTATAGGCTTTGAAGTTGTTTATCAAAACCATCTTTACATGCTCAGGACCTAAACTGTTATGCTTGGGTTTGGAAATGAAAATAGGAAAAATCTTTGGATAAACCACTGACCCCAGTGGCGTAGCGAGAGGGGGAAGTCTGGGGGTTCCCTATCCCCCGAAATATATGTAAAAACACAATTACTTTCCATCATAAAAGGAAACAAAATATTGAGAAATCGTGACTTTAAATTAATTTCTTTGAAAATTGAAGTTTTTTTTTCAATTATGAAGGGTGTTAAAATTAGTTTGAAACCCTCTACTTTGTACCCTGTTGTTTAAAAAATTTTCCCCCTGGTTTTGGACCCCCATAACAAAATTCCTGGCTACCCCACTGCCAGCCACTGAATTCAAATTTTCCTCATGCACATTTACCCCAAATTTTGTCACTTTCTCATCGCAAACCAACATGTGTTTCACCCGAAAATGCATCTGTATGGTGAGGTGGATTTAGCACTTCCTCGTGATAATTTCACACCCATGCTCGCAAATGACATACATTGGTTCTCCTTATGTCAATAGCAATGTTTCTACACAATGAAAGACACTTTTATCAGTATATCATTAAATTAAGTTGTTACTGCGCAGTCAGCAACACAATTAACAGTATTTAAAACAGCATTAACATCACGTGCGACAAGGTGCTCGACTGATCAGCATGAGGAAAGGGTGGTCAGTTGAAGTACGTGAAGGAGAGGTGGAGGGGAAAGAGTTCGCTCCTTCCGTATTTCAAGCAACGAGGCTACAAATGAGGGAGTCAAGGACAAACAAGTCAGATCTTGCTTCAGTGACGTCGTTGCCTTCAAAGCAAAGCCGGGCGTGCTACGTGATATATGCAGTTGGCGTTTCCAATCCGTCCCTACTTGTTTGATGGGTTAATGCTGTTCTTGTTACTTTGAAAATTGTGCTGTTTGAATAATGTTGCATATTAGTTTAGTCTAATTGTAAATAGAAAACTCAGTGGCAATCAATTAAAGCTGAAAAATAAGCAGAAGTATCATCAGGAATGCGTTGTGTTTGGTCTAATTCTTTTTTAAATCTTGTGCATTTCATCTAATTTTCGAAGCTATTGAAACATCTTCGGGCCCAGAAAGTCACTAACCTAGCATTTTTTGTCTAGAAACAGAGAATTGAAGCAGGTAGGCCAAAAAAGGTCAGTTGGTGAGATGGGGTAGGGATGAAACAAGCTTCAATTGTTCTCGTGTAATTTGATATTTTCCTTAGAAGACAATGATTTATGTTCCATGTGATTTCGGAAACAAAAAAACAACAGAGGCACGGGCTGATGGACGGTCGAGGGTGGTTTTCTGAAATCTGCCACATACATAGTTATTTTAACGTGGTTATCCTATGATGCTGAGATTACCCCAATGATTGTTCAATCTCTTGGTAAGAGTCACACTATGTGCCAATGTATTTTGCCTTTTTTATTTTTCACGGCTGAAATTCTCCTACGTAACCTGTGCGAGAGCTTTCGAACAAAGTGGTTCATGAGTAGGACAAGAATCTCATGTGACGGCACATTTGAAGAGAGAATCGGAACTCTTTCCACCCTTATGAGGCGTCGTATTCACTGAAGCTGTAATTTAATATTTCGGATCCAGATCCGGCATCTTCCACGACTTTGGATCCGATTTATCCGATGAAGGGTAATATCCGCGTATATTAGGATCCAAGATATCCAATCCGACCATCCCTAGTTCCAAGCTTTGCAGTCTATAGATTAAGTCAGTCTGTATGTTGAGGAATAAACATTTTTTAGCTACATTTAAATATATTTTCTTTAATCCTTTCAATTTCTTATTTCAGTCATTCTTTGATGATATTTGTTGGTTATAGTTTTCATTATTATGTTGACAAAATTACTCATTTTTTCAGGTGAAAGCACTCCTTCAGGCGTGTTCACATTATGCGAGTCAAGGCAATTGGTTTTTCAAGCTCTCATCTAACAGAATGAAATCCAAGCAGGTAAGCCTTATCCATTAGTAGAACTTCCCATTTTACAAACCTCTACTTAACAAATTGATATAGGTTTATAAACTCTTGTCCTGGGCCTAATCGTTCATACAGAAAAAAAGACATTTACAGTCTCTCGAATTTGTGAAACCTCCAGTTTATTATTTTACAAAGTATTTATTAGAGATGGGTCAAAAGAACAGAACTGCCAAAACGTACAATTCTCTAAAATGAACCAGTTTAAAAACGAACAGCTCTCTAAAACTCCCTGTTTACTGTTCATGTCTATGCTGCAAAAGTGCGGTGTGTTCAGTCCAACAGGTATGCTCAAGAAGAGGTATTTTGAACTGCAGCTTACTCCAGCAAGTGTGTAGTGGTCACAACAGATGGCAGTTAAGTAGCAGGCCATCCAAGGCCGCTGAAGTGCATTGTAGACGACCGAGCCCCTCCCCTTCCTTCTCTATCATTCCCCTCCGTCCACGAATATCAACAGTTTAGCTGCTGAATGGTTCAAACAATATTTTTAACGGGTGTTCAAAATATTAGGTTTGTTTTAGCTGTTCTTTTTCTCAGGGTACTCATTTCTCGGAGGGTGTTCTTTTCCACGCTGCGTTCATTTCTCGGAGGGCATTTGTTTTTTTGGAGGCTGTTCGTGTCCTCTGGCTGTTCATTTGGGCTCTCATGTTTATTTTGATTTCGTGATCATTTGAACATTCACATTTAATGAATGGGATGTGATGGTTCAGTTTCGCGGTCAATTTACGGCTACATTGTCTGCTTGTAATTTTTGCTGTGGTTCAAAGTTAATGTAAACATTGGGTTAAAAAATTATTTTGATTAATTATATTTATGCAAAAACTCAGTTTCAGCACTTGGAAAATTTGAACAGAGATTGTTAAATTATGTTATCCACTATTTACAGTAAAACCTCTATGTAGTGAACCTCTTTACATCGTAAACCTCTATACATCGTACCAACCCTCTGGTCCCGTCAGATTTACATGTAAATTTATAGGCAAACCTCTCTATAGTGAACCTCATTATATCGTAAAACCTCTATATATCATAGCAACGAGACACCCCCGAGACGGCCTAACTACCTCCGCATTTCGTACCGAGACAACTAGGGACCATTAATGCAGCCACGATAACGAACATGGAATGACATTTTCAGCGATAAATGTTTCACGCTTATTCTTTTCTTTTACACCTTTACTATACTGTAATTTTCACGTTAACCATTAGCTTGGGCCATTTTTTTCCATATGAGAGCATAACTAACAGAGGAGCATACCTAGAGGTACCTAACAGTTAAAAGGAAAAAGGCAACGAACTATCCTAATCATTTTAAGTGATAGTAAATGATGACAGAACGCATCGTTTTCTCTCGAATCATGGTAAAAATTGCGTGATAGCACTCGCTTTCTGTTACTTATGCCTTTATTTTCCTGTAAGTGCTTACATACTATGTTCAGTTAATAAAAGAGGCGACCAGCGCAGCCTATAATCCCTTGCCCGCGGAAATATTTCAACTAACTTCACTCCCATTCATGGAGACAGAATTACTCAACCGCATTGCTAATTCTGTTTCTAAAATGAAAATATTTCATGAATTTACTGCGACTCGAAATAAATCAAATACAGTTTTGCAATTATTTTATTCCCATACTTCCCGGTGTAGCACTTTCTCACTGCCACCTTGGTAATTTTTTCGATGCTTTCGTGAACGATCATAGTTTACAATTTATTGCGCTTAGCGACAGTCATATGTCTTGCGTGCGTATTTATGCCGCGAAATCTAACTCTTCCATCGGGAGTCCGGGGCGTCAATTTCTAGCAATACTGAACGAACATCACTCCATTCGCGACAATGTTAGGTGAAGGGGACAGCTAATTAGCTGATACGCGGTAGAGCAATGAAATTTTTTACCGTCGCCGCCACATTCTGAAGTAGTTCGCCCAGCATTCTCCCTGGAAAATCACGTCGTTTTGCAGACCTAACGTTTACTTGTGCCCTCGACTGGGCTTTTCTATGGAACTCTACGAGCATTGTATTTTAGAGAAAGGGAATTCGACGAAACTTTCAAAATTACGCTCAATTTTTTGTTTATTTTTTCCAATAGTCACGTGTTTATTTATTTTTTATAATCTATAACAAGTCATACATTATAAGAATGATAAATCAATTTTCTAAAATATATAATAAGGAGTATTTTCAATTATTTGCCATAAAATATGAAAATATACGAAAATTACTTAAGTAATTATAAGCTGATGATGGATTCGACAAATGAAACAAGGTGGCTGCTTGACATTACCACATTCTGAGGAATTTTCCGAGCCATATAAAAGTTGTGAACTATAAAGAAATATAAAAGTTGTGTACTTCCCTCCAAACACTACTAGTAAATTACAACCCTTAGACCAGGGAATTATTTCTTTGGTCAAAAGGCATTATCGAAAACAGCTAGTGATTTATTTTTTATGGAGAGTGAATAGTGAAAACGACATTAAAAGTGCTCATGGAACATCCTTCAGACCATGCACAGGCTGTGTCTTTCGTGGAAGGAATTAATATCTTCAATTTTTGAGAAATGCTTCATCAAGGCTGGGATTACGGGTGGTAGCAAACAGGAGGAAAGTGAGATATTTGAGAATGAACCTACAGAGTACGATAAAATCAACAAAATAGTTGACACAAATTCAACATTTGAAGACTTTGTAAATGTTTATAATGATTTATTCATATGTTCCCCACATGATATGGAAGATAGAGGTGAAGGAGATGCATATATATATATATTGCAGGATACAGGAAGAGATGGATTTAGAGGAAGATGTTGGTAATGATGAATCAGTTACAGTTCCCACCAAAAAAAAGGTTGAGGATTCATTGAACGTAATTGAATGGTTTTTATTAAGCATGGAGGAATGCGATCATAAGATGATTGTATTCAATAAAATTATTCCGAAAGAGATTCAAAAAAGGTTTAAGCAAACCCAATAACTAATTTCTTTCCTAAAAAGCCCTCTTGAACAAGTTACTTTTACCTTTGTGTAATCATTAAATTGTAAATATATGTTCACTAATGCATGCATACATGTTCAAATATATTAATACAGTAAACTCTTGATTTTACGAAGTCAGTGGGACCGGAAAATTGGCACTTCGTAAATTCGAGTTTCGTAAATTCAAACCTTTTTCATAAGTCACGAAAAAAAATTTCGCTTTTGTTTCTTCTGCCGTTTTTTGTCTTTAGTGGTCTTATTTAAATGTTTTCGGTGGTTATTCTCGGTATAATTCATAGAAAAGGCTTTTTGCTATCGATTTATGATGTGAAAAATCGTTAAATAATTATACCACCATAAAATTCCCATTTCTTGTTCATACTTCAACATCAACGATCGCTAAAGAAATTCCCGACCAGTTTAGAAAACGTAATCAAATAATAAATTGCAATGTTTATTATAAGAATTTACAGTAATAAATTTGTGGTTAGGAGCCAATAGCTACTATTAAGTATGCAAAAGATAGATATTTGTTTCTGACACCCACGGAATTTTAGCGGCAGCCGGCCTAACCGCCATTTATGTCGCCCTCTATCGCTCAGTGACGAGAAAAAAAGAAAAACAAGGGTCTTAGCCCGTTTCCAAAATAACCTTCGTAAGCTAATATTTCGAGTTACTTCGTATTTTCAGCAGAATGTGCTCTATTTTCACTGAGATTGAATTACGATCATAAATAACGTAGGATGTGATTATCTTCTGGCGAATATTTGAAGTAAATTCTGTTTGAGTTCTCCGTCCGACTACTGTGTTCCATCATCTTCGCAGACGTTGCCATAAAAGACTTAATTCTTCATCAGGACTGTATTCTTCATACCGGGTGTGAGGTGACCTGTTCATATAGTATGTTTCTCTCCTTTTATGCCGACAGGAGCAAGGTTCCAACCGGAAAACGACAGGAGAAACATCTTACAGTATCGGAGAAATATAGATAGAAACGTTATTATCCACATTGATTATTTTCCTACAAGAGACGTTTTATCATTTCTCAACGTGGTTAAGTATTGGTTCACTAGCGTGAATTCCCAAAAAATGACACACAAAAACCTGTACCGTCACCTCATTTAGTTTTCGTGTTCCTTTCTCCGTCGTATTGAAAGTTATGCAAAGGATCATTGACGTAGAGAAAAGATTTTCTTAGTTTTAGCACTAAAAAATAGTCGCGCCATAATCGTAAATAAATATAGTGTGGAAAGAGCAAAGAAAATAATTTCAATTGAAAAGTCAGCTGAGAAGAAGAGAGACAATTATAAGCGCGGCACCATTTTCCCGATAGTGGAAGATACTGGGGAAATGGCCTTCAGCTCTGCCTCAGTCTTCTTTTGGGGGCCGTATTTTTTTGCGACGCACACAAGCTCAGTCACCTTAGGGAGGGAGTGAATGGGAAATGCTGGGGAAGGAGGGGTTTGGGATGCGTAAGGTGGGTGTCAGCAAGATCAGCCAAAGGCGGCAGGAGGGAAGGGACAAAGGCTTTTGAAAGACAGAACCCCAGCATGGGAGAACGGGGAAGCGCGTGAGAAGAAAGTTCATGGTTAGACTTGGAAGTGCGTCTTCATTACGAGAAGCCTGAAATATAAATTGGCGGTAAATAGAGCCCAATACTTAAGATATTTAAGTTGTTCATTCACAAAGGCCAATATATACACGAAAAGATATTATGGCGCGGATTGCATGTATCAACGTCCATTTCGGGATGTTATTAATTTCTGTTCCCATTTATAAAAGTAGCAAATAGATTTGAAAGAATGATAATCATGAATAAAAATATCTAAATCGATATCCAAACGCACATGAGCAAAATAGATGAATGTATACATACCGATCCATCGCAAGTAATACCGCTCAAGCTTCTTCCGGTACAGGACTTTAAAATCTTGGATAATGCCTTGGTCCAAGGGCTTGGACTTACTAGTCGAGTTCGGGGGTAAAAAGAGGACTCGAACATTAGCCAATTTTAGATCTTCCACGTATTTATGAACGGTGGCATTATCCATTATTAAAACAATTTTGCTGTTCTCTCCAGCAATTTTTCTCTGTAGACGTATAACCGTTTGCTGGAAAATTTCTCGGGTCATCCAGCTGTTTTTATTTGCATGGTAAAAAACGGGGAGGGCTTCCAATTTTACATGTTTTAAGCACCGTGGCCTTTCAAATTTCCCAATGACAACGGGCTTATTTTTTCCGTGCCCGTTTGGTTGACGCACAGCCCCACAGTAACACGCACTTTACTCTTTTTCCCCCCATGGCACCTTTGCCCTTTGAAACCCAGGGTTGCGTCAGGTAATGCATTAAAAATAGCCCAGTTTCAGGGGCCAGCGAGGGTGAGCTCGTCGAGGAAAGGGTCCCGGATTAGGGACCTTTCGAAGTGCTTCGGCGAAAAGTAGTCAAGTAGTCTTCGAAGTACGTTCACAGCAGTGCAAAGGGTTAATTAGGGGTGTACGAAATACTCCGCGCGACCTTCCTGACATGTTAAACTACGAATTATTGTCGATGCTATGTTTACGAACAGGCACGTAAATAGGGGCATAATGTCTGCCGCGATATTTTAACTGAACTCCTACTCCCCCTAAATTCCCACAGTGAGGTTTTTGGCGACCCATTTCTCTCCAAAGTTGCATTATCATTTACGATTTCGCACTTTTGATGGACCACAGTTGGAAGCGCTGATTTTTTAGCTACTTACGCCGGCGTAACTAGTTTTGTTGACAAATTTTTCGCCGTAGTTCGTATAAACGAATGCCATTTGTTCCTAGGGACCGAGCCGAGGTTCGTAAATTCAAAAAATTTCGTATAATCGAAACTTCGTATAATCGAATAGCGCCATGTATTTAGCATAGGCTTTTCACCGGGACCGCAATGTCACTTAGTATAATGGAAAACTTCGTAAAATCCAGCTTCGTAAAATCAAGAGTTTACTGAATTATGGTTTATTAATAAAATGGTGCCTATCTCAAAAACCTCTCTATAGTGAACCTCCATACATCAAATTGCCCAAATTTTGGTCCCCTCCATTACGATGTAAAGAGGTTTTACTGTATTTTGTTATTAGATTATTCTTGATATTAAATTTTAACCCAGCTCTAATGTTTTAATTTTCTTATAGAGAGCATTTGAAGGTAGGCACCATGGCCAAACAATTCAAAACATGTGGAGAAAATTAAAACATTAGAGCTATACGAGAATGCGTAATTAATTTATCTACCTATTAGCTCTTCACAATTTAAAAAAAAAAACAAAGATAAGATTAGGTCTGCCATGGTGCGGGAGAGCAAACCATCACAGCAAAAGCACCCGAGGAATGCGGAAGATGAAGAGTTAAAAGCTTAGTATTGTCCATGAGGTTTTGCCAACTTCCGTCTGTGGGAACTAAACTGAGAAAGTAACAATGCTTAAGGCTAAAGCAGTGTATTTCATTGATAGATTGAGAATCTAGAACTTCAAGTATTTGGAAGGGTAGTTATACTACTTTAAAGCACAAAAGACTTGTATCCCTTCATAATTACTGGTGATGCCTGCGGAGTAAACCCGAAGCTGTGGAGGAAAGGACTCCAATGCTAGAGGAATATCTTAAGAAATATTCCCCACATGATATAATGCACACGAAACAGAACTCTTTTACAACCTACTGCCCGACAAAACCCTTGCAGTACAGGATGTTTCCTGCAATGATGCTTCTAGAGGCAGGTAATGCAGTGTTAGCGATGACATGTGAAAAGCGGATGCTGCACTTTTAGTTTACATAATTTAAAAAAATTTTCATTATTTTTTACGTTTTGCTGTCATTATTGAGAATGTTAAATCAATGAATTCATACTTGAAAGTTTTGTTGGCAGTAGGGTCCGTCAGATTCGTATTCTTTTTCTTATCTTTGTTGACTATTACTTGTGCATCTTATATTAGTTGCAGTTTCTTGCACCTTGCTTTTGTTTTACTCAAGTGAAAACAGCATAACATCTGCGTTATATTTTTTGTGAAATAATATCAAGTTAATATCTTTTCTTATGTTACCAATTGTTATTCAAATAGTTTTTATTGCAGTGCTGTGGATATATGTACTCAGTGTATTATTTCAATGACGTCGCGGGTGTAAGAATCAAAATAGAACTTATTTTTTGAAACAATGGCATTTTTAATCAAATCATTATACATGCTTTGAAGACCCTATAGGGTCAATAATGAAGATGTTACATTGGATGATAGAGAAAGTCTTCTGAGGCGGGATTGTTCTACCTGTACCTTCCTCCGTTTTCATCCGCAGAAACAAATGCAAATATGTTATTTTACATTACCTCCACAAAATGTACAGGGACTAAACTAATACCAATGGAAGCATTTTGGGCATTAAGTAACTGCGATACAGTTTTATCAGTAATTGCTCGAATTTTCAGCAAAAAATACCAAAACAATAGAATGATGATGACCATGTAAATGCACTAAGCAATGCCTTGTATGATTTTCATGCAGTATGGCACTTCTAAATTGAATGTCTAGTTCGATAATAAGGTTAGGAAATTTATTGATGCAAAAAATACCACCTTTTGTCTGGATTCATACCAACGTTTATCAGACAGAAATGTCTCCATCGCTGCACAAATCCTGATCCTACATTAGCGTTGACAATAGGTTTATTTGCTATTATTTGCTCCATCTCTGGTAAAGCAACAATTTGCTATAGCGATTGTTTATTTGAGCACCATGGGGTCCAGTTTTTATCAAGGTTGCACTGTAACTTCTTTTGATCACATACTTGTCAAATACACAATAAATGTGTATACAAAATCAAACACTTCTCTGAGAGTAAGATTCCTCAAGAAATTCAGTTGTTTTATAATAGCTTCAAATTTGACTTTAATGATACCCTCGTATGGGCATTTTTAATTCCCCCATGAATGTCTCCATATGATAGGGGCTCTTAATGTTCATGGCAGTGGAGCCATTCTTTTCTATGTAGGAAAACACTTTACAAAAATCCAAGGGTATTCCCCAGAAAATAATTCTACTAGAAAAAAAGGGATCGAAAATTTCCAACATTATACCATTCTCAGGACAAATGTATCCACAATATCAGCTAGATTTCTCAGAACATAGTTTCTTTTAGCCAATGTAGAACATAGAGCATTGGTGGAAGTCTACCAGCTTATTGAGTCATCTATAGCTGCTTCAAGAAACCTCATGCTGTTTACTTTTCTATGGGCTGGTTTAAGAATACATCTAACAGTGGTACTTCCCTCTTTTTTTTAAATTGTATGTAATTAGTTTTTGCAATGTTTAGGGAGCATTTATTTAGGTGAAACTACTTTTCGAGAAGTATTAGTCAGCTCTCCAGCTTGGATTGCAGCTGGTTTTCATCCTTGTGGCTTCTTTCTAAAGATATATATTATCCCCAGTCAGCACAAAAGATAATTTAGACGGAAATTATTTTGGTAATTTGGGGCAAATTTACCCTAGTAACCTTTACCTTTTCTTTACTACGTAATTACTCGCGTGCAGAATTGCCAACAGTGAAGTATACAAAATATATAGTGAGGCATTTACTTAATTGTATGAAGTTGAGGAACATTTAAAGTAAAACAAAATAAAGTTCAATTTAGCCAGAGCGACACTGTAGTGGTATTTTTCAAATTATTTTCAACCAGATTATTTTCGGTTTAATTTCCCAAATAGTTTCACGTTATATACACGCTATCGATGAAAGGTTTTGACATTAACAAAAATTCAAGCACTTAAAAATTACCTTATTATTTTCGTAAATACATAGAGAAGAGTACTAATTTTCATCGGATAATTATTTTCGCTAAAATAATTTTATGAAGAATCAAATTCACATCTTGACAGTTGGCTATTTTGGATCCTCAACTGCGATTTGTGAATAATGGACCGTAAGATTGGCTACGAGTGGACAAATAAACAATGAAGGAGGAACATGAATGTGACTGAAAGTGCCAAAGTAACCAGCAAGTAAGCTGAAGTGCCTGGCAATTATAATTTTGAACTATTACTGGAGCATGAAGTAAACGAAACTAGGTTATCTGATAAAATGCTGAAAATAGTAAAATATAATTCAGTGGAAAATTTAACCAGAGTTGCATCACTTTTTGTTGTGATGCCATGTTGAGACAATATACTTTTTAATAACCAATAAAACTGAAATTTGGTTCCCTCAACCTCTGCTAAAGTATAGCACACTCTATTTACAGTGATTTCGTTTGAAAAATTCAGGTGAAAAAAGTTCGGAAAAGCAGTTTTTTGGATTCTCATTTGGCTGAATTTATTTCCTCGTAATCATGCCCTAAGGAGTTCCGTATGGAAGCTATTTTCACCGAGTGCTCAACGGAAGAAAATTAGATCTCTGCATTTCTTCAGGGTGTTTCCTTCCGCGTCAGCTTGTTTGTGGACAACAGTTTCGCTGGCTATCCTGCCAGCGTCTTCAGGTCGAGGGTGTCGGCTGTCGGTTTCTGCCTCGCTTATATACTGTAGGCTGCATGGGAGCTGCACTGTGATCGGCTGTCTGAAGAAAATTAGTTCCAAGTTTAACACATTTCCTATTTTAAAAGAAATCAAATCAGCAATTCCTATTTGAAAATAACTGTTATTTATTTTGGTAATTTCTCTTTCTTTGAGTATGTATGTCCTCATGAATGTAGGTTTTATTTTTGTTATTATTTCTCTTTCGCCAAGTGGTTATTTCCTAATATAAATGTCTTATTTGTAAATTTAGTAAATTTTCGTCATTCAAGAAACGGTTATTCTTTGATATCAATGTCAATTTTGTTCATTTATCGTGTATATGAATGCCTATAACGCATTAAAGCTATGTTCTGTTAGTTCACAATAGCACGGATTGAGGGAGTGTCGTCATGTTAATTTTAATGCCCCAGAGATGGTTCTGATGTCGCATCGGGAAGTTTTACCCAGTAAAAGTAAGACTTTTATCTGTGTTTTACCATGAAATTACACAAATTTTACCTCTTAAATTAACAGATATTTTACCCGTTAACACACAGGTTTGATTACCAAAATTTGACCCACGTAAAATAAGGGTAATAATGGGGTAATTTATCTTTTGTGCTGACTGGGATCCCCATACAATACAGTGGAACCTCGAACTATCGTTCCCGCATTAATTGTTTTCCCACATTTACCTTATGCCATTCCTGGTCCCAAATAAAGTCCCACACAGACAACGTAATTTTTTTCCTGCATATATCATTCCGCTAAGTATCATTTTTCCCACATTGATTGTTTTTCCCAAGGTATTATTTTTCTGCATCCATTGTTTGGCAAAAATGAAACTGTCATTCATGTTTAATAACAATAGGCACATTTTTTCAATCTTCCCCTAGAGGTGGAACTACCATAGGGAAAAGCTCAGTGGACCTAGGATAGTAACCTCAGTCTTCCCCTTTCCTCCTCTCCAAAACTAACCAAAAGCCCCAGATATCCCAGATCATGGCTCATGCAGGGTTCATGTTTCACTGGGACCATAAATCATTAGCTTTGAAAAGAAATATCAAGTTACACAAGAATAATAGAAACTTGTTTCACACCTCCCACTTTCTGGCTCACTGGCCTTTTTCAGCCTACCTGCTTCAAAGTTTCTGGAGGTCAACTACTGCATGAGTTGTCTATTTGCCCAAAAGTTGTATAACAATGACTTTTGGCAATTGATATTATACCTTCATTGGATTGAAATAGTAGTAACTTAAAAAGATAATGAAACCAAACAAGACGTATTTCTGATGTTATTTAAGCATTTTAAGCAAGGAAATACAGTAGACTCGTTAATACGAACAATGTCATTACGAAGTTCTCATTTTTACAAAGCAAATCGTTGTTCCCGATGAAAAGGCCCATCCAAGCTATAGGAAAAGAAATGTTATTACGAAATTTTAGTTTTTACGAAATTATGAACCTCAGTCCCGGTCCCAGCGGTTACAAAATGAACTTTATTATTAAGTTCCACGCATAAGCTATGGCATTTAGAAGGACATTCACTACGCTAAGTTTTAATAATCACGCCACGTTTAAGTTCTCCTCGTGTACTGTGACCAAGAGCGTCATTTATGGTCCTTTCTTCACCGTACAGGCAATGTCATATAATAAGCTTCATTCCTGGGGAATCATGGTGACAGACTCATTACAGCTCGTAAATTTGATGTACAGTTAGTTCTCTTCCTACGCACATTTGATTTACGAACTTTCAGAGATGCCAGCATTAAAAATTTCCAATTTCGAATTTGGCGCCTTTTGATTTGGCCATTGCTACACGGTGCTGCTTAGAGGAAATTGTACTCTGGGCATAATCTAAACAAAGTATCATTGAATCCGGTGTGAAGTTAGGAACTGTTCAGCGTTTCGCCCGTTGTCCTTGCTGTGGAGAGTTATTTTTTTGGTTCCGGCTGTGTTGCATGCCCAGCTAGATCAGTTCGCCTCAATCGTGAGTTAGCGCACAATTGTTATGAAGTGTTGCATTCCGCAGGACAACCATACTCCTCGATGCCTTGCATACAGCCAGCCAACGAGAGTTGTCCGATCACGGCACAATAGGTGGCGCGGATAACCCTGCGCCAGCACGGTTTGCAGCCAATCGCTGTCCCCCAAACGCACCTCACACTATCACCCAGTCATACAACGTTGTCAAATGTATAAAGAGCAGCATAATAAGCCTGATCCACTAAAACATGCCCTTTCTTCGAATCCCCAAAACAAGTGATTCTTCCACTGGGTCCTTCACGCTCGTCGTCCTTTCCGTCTCCTTTCTTCACAGAGCCCTTTGTTGGCGTTTCACTTTCTTACCTGGCAACGCTACCCCAACCTAGGCCATTCTGCCTGTCATCGGACAACTCTCGGCGGCCGGACTGTAGGTTTATCAACTTAGGAACAAGATCTTGGGACGCATCTAGTTCGTAAATCGGACTTACAACACTCGGGAAGATATCAACCCTCGATTATGTCATGCCGCATGCCGAAACTGAAACGAATTTTCCTGTTTGTATATATTTCCCCGTAATTTAATCGTGTTCATCATTTATGGTTTTTTCCGATGATTCCTAAAAGAAACGTTCATAAGAGCTTCGTTATTACGAACCTCCGGTTTTTCGGTCCCCTGAACGTCTTAATAACAAGTCTACTGTAGTTGGCAAAATATGACGGGGAAATTATGATAAAACTCTATATCCTCGTAGCTGAGCTTCTCAGGATTTGATGCAGTATTTTTTCCGGAAACAGGATGTCAGGTTACAATTTGAGTTACTCTATGAATCTCTTGTCACAGTCTCTGACAATGGAATATCTTCTCAGCATATTTTCCTTCTCCCTTCTAGCCATTTGAATTCATCTGCTTATCTGGTGCTATGCTATTTAGATATGAGTGCTAAGTTCCATTTTCTCGAGGACAAAAAATTTCATGACATAGTACATTTCGGATATCAGACTACTTTTGGCCCATATTAGTGCATGTGGGATCCATCTCACAACCAATCCCTGTGCCGGTGAAAACAGTTGTCTTAGGCTTAACATGCTCATTGCACTCGTAAATATGTGTACTTGAAATAACATTTGGTGGATAAGAATTTTCATGTCAAACAGAAATCAATCATAGCAGTGTAAATACAGGGACTGCAAGCATTTTCTTTTAGCAAGGTGTCATGTTCCTTAAGGATATTTGAAAGTGATATTTGTCAAATCAACAATATGCCCAGAGTGTTTCCATAAAATTCAAATATTCTTGTAAGCAGCTTAATTCCTGTAAAATTCCTTAGAAAAATATCGCAATTACTTGCAAAAAAAACCTGCATTTCGTGCTAAATAGGCAACGTAGTAGAGCATTCCAGTATTAATAGTTTTCCAGCAGTCATCATTTTTTTTGTCCACTCTCTTAAAGAATGTTAGATCAAGGTTCCTCTGTATCATGTTATTTAATTAATGTTGGTGGGTAAATCATTAATGTATAGTAAAGATAGCAGTGGCCTATGAATACTGTCTTGTGGTAGCCCTACATTTATGATTTCAGTGGGTGACATTGGTTTTCTACAATGTTGATGACGCTTCTACCCTCAACCTCCTCCATTTCCTATCCTTTAGATGGGATTGTAGCCATTTATACCAATTGGCTATATTATAGCCAATATCCCTGATGCCATAGGGCTCGCACTTACTCAGAAGGATTTCATGGTCCACAGTGACTAATGCCCAGAGTGAAGAATCATTGAATATACCGAGTATTCATTCTGGTCCCAAAAAGTCATAATATTTATGGGTCGCAGGCTAGGCAAGGTGAAGAGCAGATGGAAGACTAGCATGAGTAATGCAAGACTGTAACAAGGATCTGTTCTCTTTAGGACTTATTGAAAAAATTATTGTAGGATTGTAAGGAAGCATGGGATATTTTGCTATATATTCATACATGCACGAGTGTGTTCTTTTCATTCGCTATAAGATTCCTAATGATTGAATATGACTTTGTAAATTTAGAAAAAGTTACTTTCTTATTATTCATAATTGTTTGTAAATTAAACATATTTAAATAAAATTCATCTCATTTTCTTGTGACTGATCAAATTCCCTAGTAAAAAACATTGCAGAGACCCTAGTGATTCTCATTACTACCACAGCACCTGAAATCTAGCAAAATCCCATATCTGGTGTAACCCAAATCCAGACAAAGTCGGGGTTTGACTGTTTAGACTTGTAATGAGGTGAACTGTGCATTTCTTTTTTGTTTCAGGTACAAGTTATTCCTTGGATTGTTAGTGACAGTAACTACTTAATGCTGAAATCGATAAAATTAGATCCCCAGAAAACTGTTTTTGTTGGTGCTCTTCATGGAATGCTAAATGCTGAAGGATTGGCAAAAATAATGAATGAATTATTTGGTGGCGTCGTTCATGCAGGTGAGCTTATTATTTAATTGGCAGGAACATTTTTTTATTCATAATATGTCATGAACGTAAAAGTTTTGTGAAACAAATAATACAGTAAAACTCAATCCCAGCCACTGTAATGATGTCCGTTGGATGTCCGAGCTGACATCCGTGAACATCCATTTGATGTCCTCTGGACTTCCAATGGATGTCTAAATGTCCCACCTGTGTACATCCATTGGGTGTCTGTTTTACTCTGGACTTCTTAGAGAGTTCAAACATCCCACTTGTGGACATCCATTGGATGGCTTTTTCAGGATTTTGAGAGGATTTGGAAAGGAAGGGTATCAACCACTGAACTTCATTTACTTGTTTCATCAGCACCTAGGTGAGCACATATTTAAATTTACTTTTAGCCAGATTTTATATTCAATACATTGAGGACCATTTTCACCTGGTGGATTTCTTGAATTTGTGTGGTCCACGACAAACTCTTTTGGACAAAGTTAAATAACTCTGATACTATTCATTACATATTCACATTAAGCATATTTAGATCATCTATATTGATCGCCTATTAAGCACATAATGTTTAGATCACCTACTCTGTTGACTAATTTTTTAAATCAAATTTTCAGACGTTTTTGACATTAAGAGTAATGTCAAAGCAAAGAGTTTCACAAAATACTTAAATACAATGTGGCCAAAATATTTTTCTTTAGGCTATCCAAGTTTCCAAATTTTAATGCTCATTCTTATAGGCTTCAGTCAGATTCATTGGCTGCACCGAAGGGGAGTACATAGTTTGTAAACCTACTTACTCTTGACAATTAAGAGTCATGGCGCCATGAGACGAAAACCGTTGTCTTCCTATTCAAATTTCCTGCACAAATCGGGTATTGTCATTGTGCAAATAGCAGAACCTTATTTTTTCACATTATGTTTGTTGCGAAAGCACCCTGTCTCAATCCTGGAATTTCTAAAATTGGTATTTTTACTGTAGATTCCGACCTTGAGGAATTGCGCTTTCACTGTTGACATACAATTTGATAAAAAGCAAGCCTTTGATTTTAGTGCAATGATAACATCTGATTTGTTATTAAATTTTAACTTGAGTCAACCAGATATTTGCGTAGGCAACACATTCAAGAAATCTACTTCGTAAATAATGGTTCACAATAATATGAATGAAGTCTGCCTAATATGAATTGCAATACTAAACAATCTACTCACACTTTCAGTGGTTGATACTCTTCTGAGGAATCTGGAAGAATTCCAAAAAAGGTAAACTAAAGACCTCACAGTCAGATGATCATTGATTCGCAACTGACTACAATGCAAATTACTGCAACTGTATTTGTGTGACAGTAATACACATAGCACCAGTAACATGTTGTCAGTGGACATCTTGCATGGTTGGTAATCGATTTCTGACAAAAGCTTTTGTAGTTGATAGATCAATATTTGTAAATCACAGGTAGTAGTTCCAAAATCAGCCTTCAGAAATCAGAAAACTCTGACTGATGATTTGAGAGAAGGAAGGGTTGTGTCCCCTGGTGAAAATGAAATGTTCACGAACCATTCCAGAAGTATTTCACAAAGCATTCATAACCTGTTCCCGAAGTGTTCATGAACTGTTGGGGAACCATTCTTGGACTGTATTTTAGCCCAAATGAAGTGTTATGAACTGTTCAAACAAGCCATTCGTGAGGCGTTTCCCAGCATTTCATGAGGTGTTTCCCAGCTGTTCATGAAGCGTTCTCTAACTGCACAGGAAGCATTCAACTAGGTGTTCATAACCTGTTCCTGAAGTCTTCATGAACTCTTGGAAGTGTTCACAGACTGTATTTTGGCCCATGTAAATTTTACAGACCGTTCTAATAAGCTGTTCATTAGGTGTTTCCAAATGTTCATGAAGCATTCTTTTACTGTATAGGAAGCACATTTACAACAATACCAATGATGATTTACATCTCTGAGTTTAGGTCTGAAAATAATGTGCAGAATTATTTGCCAACATTTGAATATATTCCTTGTATCTTATTCAGGGCTATGAATGGTAATGGTGACATTAAATTGATACATGAAGGCATGAAAGAATATTAAAATATTTTGTTACAACGAAAGAATTGATGTAAAAAAATTCAATGTTGATGTTCATAATATGTCAAAATTCTTGTCTCTTCTTTAACATATGTGCACAATTGAATTCTTTCTAAAGTTTTTTTTATTGTAGCAAAACATTGTAATAATCTTTTATACCTTCATGTGTCAATTTATGTAACCGTTGTCATTCATAGCCCTGAATAATATATAAGGAATATCGTATAAGCACGTGTTAGAGACACACCCCTATTTTGAGCATCGAAGCTAAAAAAAAAAATTTGCTGAATTTTTTTATCCTATTGTGCGGTGTTGCAGACGTATGCCTAGACTTTCAGCAGTTATCAAAATTTCCTCTTTCAATACTAAAAATTTACACGGCATTTTTTTCAGCTAAATTTACACTGTGTGTGGTGCTCGGAGATATGTAGGTATTCACTAGTAGTCTTAATCTTATGATGCTTACTAGGGGTGATCGGATACCTCGAATCCAAATATCCACGGATAACGCCCTTCACTTTATACTCCGGATCCAAATTTGTTGAAGACATTGAATCGGAATAAGAAATTTGAAATAAATGCTTTCATGAATCTAACATCCCATAAGACAGAGTAGAAAGAGTTCTGATCCTCTCTTCGCATATGCAGCGGCATGCCATTGCTCTACTATGATTTTCCTACTCACGAACAATTTGTTTAAAAGCTCTCGTAATAGTATTGCAATAGAATTGCAGCCGTGGAAAATTTTAAGGCATCTATCGTTCCCCGAAGTGTCGTTTTCCCGATTGATTGTTTGAAGATCGCGGTCCCGATGTATAATTTATCTGCATCCATCGTTTGACGAAAATGAGACACAGATGTGTTCACAATGTGTTATTTGTGGCTAATTACAACAGACAGTTTGAATCTTCCCCAGGAGATTGAAATATGTACCATAGGGAGAAGCTGAGTGCCTGGGATAGTAACATTAGTGCATTTCCCAAGATCCCCTATCTCCCCTCATCCAGCACTCGCCTCCCCCCCCCTCTGATGCTTTCCTCTTCTGCGAAATCGAACAAAAGGTCCCAGCTCATGCAGGGATTGTATTACAAAGACCTTTGCTTCTAAAGAAAATATCAAGTTACACGAGAACAATAGAAACATGTTTCGCACCTCTCCGGTTCTCGCCCACTGAATTTTTTTCTGCCTATCTCGTTAAAAGTTCTCAGTATCTGGAGGTCAACTGTTGCATGAATCACCAATTAGCCCAAAAGTGTCTAAAAATGAATTTCGGCAACTGGTATTATACTTTTATTAGATTGAAATATTAGTTACGTGCACATAATTTAAAAAAGAATGATACCAAACACGACGTATTTCTAACGTTATTTAAGCAGTTTAATCAAGGAAATAGTTGGAATAAAACGATGGAGTTTTCTGGCGAACCTCAATATCCTCTCAAATGAGCTTCTTGGCAGTTGATTCAGCTTTTTTTTCTGAACACAGGACATTAAATTACAATTTACGCTACAAGTCTTACTTGTCGGAGTTGCTAACGAATCGATATCTTCTCAGCATATTTTGTGTCTCCCTGCTAGCAATCTGAATTCATCTGCTCATCTAGAGTTACGCTACTTATTGTTAGAAATGAGTGGGTAAGTTGCCTTTTCTCTAGGACAAAAACCTTCATTGTGCAGTCATGTGGCCATGCTTCACCCCCCTGCAGTATGCTGTGCGTACGCCATACGCGATAGCATCAGTTCCAAACTTCCCCTCGTACAAGTGGTTCCGTACTTTCCAGGGTGAGTTGACTTCAAACTAGCGAGTGTTTTCCATGTGAGTTTAATAAAGTCAGGTTTCGTTTTTATTAGTTTTATTTGTTATAAGGAGTTATGGCAGTGGTAATAAGATTCACACAGCGTTAGTTCAACAAGATATATTCGGATATAAACGGATACAACTCAATGGTACATTTAGCGCGAACACACAGAGAGAACACTAGCGTGCACCGGAAGTGCGCGCGCACACAATCGACAAACATCCAATACAATCGATAGTATCGAACAATCGATACAGGATCATAGCAGACAGACATTAAGAAACTATTGAGCACACCCTTCAACACTCCCCTTTGCTCATAGTTGCAGCCCCAATTCTTTAGTGAACTTCTGAGTCTTTATACGGTTTAATCCCTTGGTTAAAATGTCAGCTACATTTTCAGAGCTTGGGATGTGCTCATAAAATATTAAACCCTTGGATACACAGTCTTTGACATAAAAGTAACGCACTTGGACATGCTTTGAACTTTCGGCAACAACCTCATCTTTGGACCATGAAATGGCTCCCAGGTTATCACAAAAAATTTTACATGGTTGAGGACAGTAAAAGGATTGCCCTAATTCCTTCAACAAGGATGATACCCATACAACCTCTCTAGCTGCTTCCTGCATTGCAACAAATTCTGCCTCACATGTTGATTGAGACACAATCTTTTGCTTCCTTGACAACCAAGACACAGCACTGCCAGCCAGTATAAAGACATACCCACTCCTGGATTTTCTGTCCACTGTGCAGCCTGCGAAGTCTGAATCACAAAACACCCTTAAAGTTTTCCCAGTCTTTCGATAAACAAGTTTCAACTCTTTCGTTTTGAGCAAATACTTAAACACACGCTTCACAGCTCTCCAATCAGACAAAGTAGGATTTACACACTTTTGACTTAGTTTACCTATGGCACATGCAACATCTGGACGGCTTACCGTGGCAACATACATTATATGACCAATAGCTTGTTCATACAATTTTTTATCAAAGGGTTCATCACAATCAATATCAAAACCAGCTTCACACTCCTTAGCTAAAGGTGTTGACACCCCAGTCTCATTCATAATATCAAATAACTCTAACATTTGACTCACTTGGGCAGATTGGTCGAACACAACTGTCTCACTGTCAGGCATATGTAGATGAACAGAAAGAAATTGGGTGTCAGAGCCCAACATTTTGACATCCAACTTTTCTTTAATCTTGCCCTTAAAACCTTCAATCATAGACTTTTTCCCAACAATCAAAAAATCGTCAACATACACAGCCACAATGAGATCCTTAGTTTCATTTACATATACACATGAATCACTCAAACAAGGTTTCAAGTCCATACCCTTCAAAATATTGTTTATGTGTTTGAACCACATTCTCCCTGCTTGCTTCAACCCATAGAGACTTTTCTTTAGTTTGCACACATATTGGTTCCTATTCTTTCCCTCAATTTCGAAAAATTCAGGTTGCTCCATATATATGTCCTCATCTAAGACACTGTTCAGGTAAGCGCACTCAACATCAATGTGTTCATAACACCATTCATTCTCAGCACAGAGAGCAAGTAAAATCCTCAATGTTCTGCGTTTTACAATTGGACTGAAGGTTTCAGTGAAGTCCACCCCAGGTCTCTGCCAGAATCCCCTTGCTACAAGTCTAGCCTTAGGTCTGTTTGAGTCCCTTTTAATACTTAGAACCCACTTACAATCGATCACATTTGTATTTAACGGTCTCTTGACAATGTCCCAGACATCCTTTTTGTAAAGGTTCTCTAATTCAGCCTCCATAGCTAATCTCCATTTTCCAGATTCATTTCCCCTTAAGGCATCATTTACAGAAATGGACACACACAGATCTTGAGCCCTACAAATCATTGCAATGTTCCCACAACAAGAATGAGTCTTTTCTTTTCGAAGTCTGGAAGACCTCCTAGGAGCAAGTACATTTTCAACTCCCAAGTTAACCCCATCGTCAAGTACCCCCTCATGATTTTCATCTCCATTCATCAAGTTCTCCAAGAAAAAATCATCATCTCCTTCCTCATACTCACCATCACTCTGGACTTCAGGCTCGTCCGGGTCAAAGGTCCCTTCATCATCCACATGCCATATCCAATCATTACATCTCCTTGGAATGTGAGTGATTTCACACATCTCTTTACACGGGAACACCCTCTCCTCAAAACGTACATGACATGATATAATGACACTCCTACTTTTTGGCAAATAGATTCTGTACCCCTTCACTTCTCTATCATATCCCACAAAAATACCTTCATCTGCCCTACAGTCAAACTTATTTCCAGTTGGACTCACCAGATACCAGACCTTACAACCAAACACCCGCAATCTAGAAAGCTCCCCTTGGATGTCAGCCTTCTCTCCTTTCCATAATTCCAAGGGAATTTTGTTCTCAATTGCAGACGATGGACACAAATTTCTGATATGACATGCTGAACTTATTGCTTCAGCCCACAAGAAAACAGGAAGCCCTGCTTGAATAAGCAAACACCTTGCCATTTCCACTAGTGTTCTATTGGCACGTTCAGACACACCATTTTGCTCGGGGTTTCTAGGCACACTTTTCCGATGCAGAATACCCTCAGCCTTCAAATAATTCTCAAACTCAACACTTGTGTATTCGCCACCATTGTCTGATTGAAAAACACTTATTTTCACCTGATGCTGAGCCTCAACCTCTCTCTGGTATTCTCTAAAGCATTTAAATACTTCACTTTTTTTCTTGATTATCCTGACATTTGTGAATCGAGAGAAATCATCAATGAAAGTCACAAAATAATGACCTCCCCCCAACGATTGACACTGTGCCCTGCCACTTACGTCACTGTGGACAATTTCTAAAGGGCATTCACAATTGTGATGAGCAACTTTCGGAAATGGCAACTTAGTCATTTTACCCTTCACACAGACTTCACATAATTCATCGTCCCTTTTGGAATCCTCTTTCTTGAGATCAAGACCTGGGATTCTGTTCATAGCACCTTCATGGAGATGTCCTAATCTCTCGTGCCACAACGTACTCTTGAAGGCTTTGGCCTGAAATACTTCGATTTCTGTACCACCATTGCACTCATCGTTGACAGAAACATTTGCGACGTAGCTCTCATCTGGCTCAGTCTCTAAATAATATACACCATTTTCCACTAAGGCATTGAACAACACATCACCGTCATCATGCTCTCCAATAGCTTCATTTAATCTGAACACGGTCTGTACACCTTTCTTCGCCAGCTGTCTGACAGACACAAGATTCACGTCCAACTCAGGTACCCACAGAGCATTTGATAGTGACAAGGTCCAGCCCCCACAAGAGTTTGCTAACTTGATGACAATAGTTCCCTTCCCCTTCACGGCCAGACGTCCCTTTCCAATCTTTACTTCTCCGGTGGCAGGTTGGAAATCAAAGAAGCGGTGACGGTCTGGCGTCATGTGGTTCGAAGCACATGAATCTAGGTAACTAACACACTTTCTTTGGGAGCAAGCCAAAGCAAACGCAGATATGAGTCCTTTAAACTTCGGCTTGTCCCCTCCTTTCTCTTGTCTCTCCCGTGACTCCTCGCCTTTTTCTTTTCTTTCCTCCGACTTGTCTCCCCTTGGCGCCCCACACTGGTAAGAAATGTGGCCCCACTTACCACACTTATAGCATTTCTGATCAGCAGTGCTCCTCTGCTTTCCGTTGTTGGCTGCTCTCGTCCTGCTGAACTTCCGCGCTGCCAACGCACTGCCATGTTCAGAGGACTCCGCAGCATTAATCCTTCTCTCCTCAAGCAGAAGGTCTGCCTTCACCGCCCTAGACGTCAGTTTCTCATTGATCTTTGTTATTCTCACATACGTAGAATACTGTGGATCCTTCACGAGTCCCGCCAATATAAAAGAGGCCACAACGTGGTCTTGGAATACGATGCCGTTTTTGGTTAATTTACCGCAGAGCTCCTGTATCCTCCCAGTGTACGCTGAGATGTCCATCGCCTCTGTCTTCTCAATGCTACCCAGCTCTCGGAGACACATAGCTATATCCATGGATGTAGCCCTCCCATGAATCTCTTCTAAGGTGTCCCAACACTCCTTGGCTGACCTCAAATGGCTGATGTCTGTGAGGTACTCCGGGCGCACATGCCGGAAAATGTATGCGCGAGCCTTGTTGTCCTTGCGCATATTTTCTGGTCTCTTCAACTCGTCAGCACTCAGCCCGGGGTTGATTGCGTCCCAGCAGTTCAGAAAAATCATCGACGCCTCTGACATGGTCCTCCAATATTCGTAATTATCCTTGCTCAGGATTGGATTCATTTGCCTATCCGAATCCAGCATCTCATCTTGATCCGCCATGGTCTCGCCTTTTCTATTATGTCCAATTTACCGAATCACTAACGTCTATCACCACACAGCACGATCCCTGGGCCCATAACCTGTTATAAGGAGTTATGGCAGTGGTAATAAGATTCACACAGCGTTAGTTCAACAAGATATATTCGGATATAAACGGATACAACTCAATGGTACATTTAGCGCGAACACACAGAGAGAACACTAGCGTGCACCGGAAGTGCGCGCGCACACAATCGACAAACATCCAATACAATCGATAGTATCGAACAATCGATACAGGATCATAGCAGACAGACATTAAGAAACTATTGAGCACACCCTTCAACATTATTTTTATCCATCTTCGGACCAAGGCCCTTCCTAAGAAACATGTGAGAACTTTAAAAGATGGACAGGAAATAATTGAAGATGAAGAAAAGAATCCAGGCAAGTAGCGCATGAGTATTGCAAATGCCTCTGGTTGTCCCCTAGCACATGATGGCAGGGGTGGGGTAGAGCGAGACACCTGGTGATAACAAGCAGTGGGATGAATCAGAGGATCAGGTGGGCGTGCTGCTGACAATCGATGCAAATTGTTCACGTTTTGCACATTGCCTCAATTATATTAAAAATGTAATTGTTAGAAAGTAACATTTCAAATAATAAACTATTTTTGGCCTTTGTGATCCATCTCACTACCAATCACTGCACCGGCAAAAGCGGTTGTTTTAGGCATAACATGCACATTGCTCTTGTAAACAAGTGTACTTGAAATGGCGTTTGATGGATAAGAATTTTTTCATCAGAGAGAAATCCATAATAGCAGTGCAAATGCTGAGTGGAGTGCAAACATTTTTTAGCAAGGTGACGTGTTCCTTTAGGATATTTGAAAGAGGTCATATTGTTGATTCAAATTATATCTAAGTGTTTCGATTAAGTACCAATATTCCTGTAATCAGCTAAAATCTTGTTTGAACCCCTCAATGAATATCATAATTACTTGCAAAAATCCAGCATTTCCTGAGATATAGGCAAGTTAGCCAAGCATTGATCGTTTTCCTGCATTAATCTTTTTTTTTTATCCATCCCCCTGAAAAACGGTAGATCGAGGTTCCACTGTATTACTTAACTTTTTCATATAGTGATATTTTGATTTTTGTGAATCCTGCTGTATGGAGGTGTGTCATATTGGAGTTTTACTGTATATTGCCCATGGAATTAATTATAATCATAAGCTGATCTCCATTCTGCTCCCCAAAATGCTAGCCTTTTCATAGTGATGCATTGTCTCCAATAACCAGTCCTTCCCCAGATAGCACAAAGTAAGAGAGTTAACCATTTCTTATGGTTTTCTTACGGAAAAAATTGATAAGCAGCTTATCCTAAGCTAAGGGACTTATATAAGGCAAGGGTAAGATGTTAGGGAAGAATTGGTAAGGAATGCCGTCAAATATCCTCGGGCAACGTAAGTCACTTCTGTTGGAGCGCCAAAGGCGGCTGAACAGCGTACTACACATGCTGCGCGGCTCATCTCGACATGAATTTTAAGGCTATCGGTGAAATTAAGCGAGTTTTTATAAGGGCTTAACAACTGATAACAGATTTTCCCGTAAATAGAAAAAAATTAATAACTGCAAGCGACCGGCTAGTGAAGATATAAAGCATAATACAAGTACTCTATCCATGCGGGGGAAAGAAAAAAAAAAAACAATGAAGTGAACCGAACGTGCGACCTACATAACTGAAGTCCTGTACGCTAACCACTACACCACGGCAGCTGTTAAAAATATGAGGTGTAATTACCAATTAAATATCCAATTATGTAAAAAAAAACTTGTTTGGCAAGTGCCTTCTCTTTAGAACAAAAAATTTCATGGCTATTTATATGGCAGGATATTTTAAAGAGATATTATTCGAATCAACAATATAACCTTAGTGTCTCGATAAAGTACTAGTATTCCTGTAATTGGCTAAAATCTTCTTTGAATCCTTTTACAAATATCATAATTACGCGCCAAAATCCTGCGTTTCCTGAGACATAGGCAACCTATCCAAACATTCCCGCATCGATCGTTTCCCCGCATTCATCGTTTTTTTTCGTTCATCCCCCTTAAAAACGATAGATCGAGGTTCCACCGTAATTGTATGAAATTGATTTTTTGATTTATTTTTACTTTTCATTGCTGCGTTTACATTATATATCTCGTACGTATGGCGTATGTCGCGTACGTTAATTTTTAGTTAGTATAAGGCCAGTGATTTTCCTAAATTTCACTTATAAACGGACCATGAATTTGACGACATTGAGACCATGAAAACCTGAAAAAAACCGTGAAAACTTGGAAAAAAAACTTGAAAACCTGGAAAAAACCGTGAATTTCATTATTTAGGTTGAGTGGGAACCCTGATTAATCTTCAGAGAAGAAAAGATAGTAAAAATTAAATATTTTTTACAGGTATTGACACTGACAAGTACAAGTACCCCATTGGCTCTGGCCGTGTCACTTTTAAAGACTTTTCATCGTACATGAAAGCAGTTAGTGCAGCTTTTATTGAAATAAAAACTCCTGATTTTACTAAGAAGGTAAGATTTAAAATTAAGGGTTATCCTTTGAGTATATTGTAGGCATTATCAAACAGTAAATCATTTAATCTGTCAATTATTTTGCAGGTTCAAGTGGATCCTTACCTTGAAGACTCCCCTTGCTCTTTGTGTGGCTTACATCAAGGGCCTTATTTTTGTAGAGAAGTTTCCTGTTTCCGCTACTTTTGCCGAACTTGTTGGCAAGTGCATCATCTTGAGCCTCCATCACGTTCACATAGGCCTCTCATGAGAAATTCAAAAACGGGAGTGGCAGTTCCCGTTATATGAACCAATATCATTGGTGTTTTGTGACTATGAGTGTGTGTATGGTGCTCTCTTTAGGAATCTCTTCCAATTATTTATGTGAATTCAGTACATATTTTAAGAAGAGTTAGATACTTCGAAAAACACATCTTTTTCACCCTCATGTTGTTCAAATGACCTTCTCTTTATGTGTGTAGCAGAATATTTTTTATGAAGGTTGCTTAAAGGAGTTTTGAGTTAATTTTAATGTTTAACACAGTTTAATTTGATAGAAATTATTTATTTTGTTATTTTTTGCCATTTATTCATGATTCTTGGCATAGTTTTAATTTTTGGGTGCTCTTGTTAATGATGGTGATAAATTCCATATTACCTTTTGATCTTAATTTTGTATCCAAATGTAGCATATTATCCTGTATTAAATTCCAAAGAAGTATTTTATTTATGTATTAAGGATAAGTAATTTCCTTGCTGATTTTGTTAAAATTTGTTGATAATAATGAGACTGACTATATTTTTTCACTTTGAAGGCATGCTTTGTTGATTCAAGTTATTGCCTTTGGAGTAAATATTATGTTACCATTTTGAAATCATGACAGTGTAGCAATCTTACTGGTGAATGATTTTTGGATTCTAAAAATAAAACTCTATGCTATTTTTGCAATCAATTTACCTATGCTTCCTTTGCAGTTGTCTAAATAATTACATATTAGAATGAAACAAGTGCCCTAGTCTTAGCGTTCTGAAAGTTTAATACCATTGTTCCTATGTCTATAACTTATTTGACTTCTCAATATCTGGATTACTCAGCACACATTGCCTGGGGTACGTTGGCTGTCAGCTCTTACGGGACGATCCATGGCCACTTAAATTTTGTCATTTTGCTCTGTAGTAACTGACCTTTTGATATGTTGGAGGATTTTCAGGACCCCGAGAGGATGTCTGCTGGTAGTCGGTACTATTTGTCCATTGACAGTCTGTGTAATGCATCCATCGGACGTCCTATGACTGTCTTGATTGTCCAATATAGTTAACATTTATTTAAATCATTTAGAAATTATGAAATCAAATGGCCTTGGATTACAATTTTTGAGTTAAAAAATCGTACAATCATGAAGTTTGAAAGGGATGTTGGTTTAAATATGTTGGTTTTTTCATACTTCGGAGGAAAAATGGCGCTGTGGAGTTCCATAATTAAGTGAAGATCACATTGGATTAGTGGTATTATGAGACTTAGTATTACTGTTGTAAGAAGATAGGAGGGAAAAATTGAAAGAAATGTACTCCAGGAAGACCAGAGGCAAGCATTTGCGGCTGGTTAAGAAATACTTATATGGAGAAGAACAACAGGGAAGTAAAAGAAATCTCAAGGGATTCAGAGAAATGCTTGTGTGACTGAAGTACATTGGAAGCTCATTTTAGTGAGTATAGCATATATGTAGCAAGAATCATGTGTAATAAGAGGAGGGAGTTCCCACGGCCCTGAAACCTTTGCTCAGGCTAACTAAAAAGAATGTAGAGTTTAATTGGTCCAAGGAGTAAGAGACTGTATTTCTCAAGAGATGGCACTCGTTGTTGGCCAACAGTCTTGTGGCACTATCTACCCCATTTCCCATTAGTTCTGGTAACAGATTCTTCCCCACATGGTGTAGGGGTGGCCTTATGTCATGAAATTGAGGGCATATAACCCCTTCAGAAAAGAAATATGCCTAAGTGATAAATTTTTATTTACTGGCCTACATTATCCATGGTAACAGCTGCCATAAGAGGATCTGCAGGGGGCCCAAGGTAAGGATTCCAACCCTAGCAGCAGAAAGACTACAAGGATGGGCCCTCATTTCAGCATGGATATGACTATCAGGTGGTTTACAAGAAAAATGTCGATTATGCAGACATGTTATCTCGGCCAAATTAAACTACTGGGACATGGAATGTTTTTTTTTTCTTGTCGGTGGACCCTTTAGTAGTTCAGACACCAAATGACTCTGCCTAGGACTAGGTACTACCAAAGGTTTTGCACAATACCCAAATAGGGTGGGCAAACCACTGATGGAAGGGTTTCGCCCTTATTTCATGTGGAAAAATGACCTATCAGTTACTGAGGGATGTCTGTGCTGGGGTAACAGAATCATAGTACCTGCCACGCTAAGGGAACAGGTGTTAAGGCCTGGTTACACGATACATTAGAATGCACAAGATTCTGTACATTTTTCTGAATGGTTTTCTGAACAGATTCTTGTACATTCTCATGGACAAGATCCACGAATGGGTGGTTACATGGTACATTTTTTAATGTGCATTTAGCGTGTTCATTTATGTTTTTCCTCAACTAAGGGCGCGTTATATAAACAAAAAAAAATGCAGGAAAGCGGGCGACTTTTAGGAAGCAGACGAAAGCTGCATTGAATTTATCACATTATTTCCACCTACTGGCAGCAATTGGAAACGACACATTCCGTTCCTCTGTCTTGTTATTGACGACCACTTTGTTTCTGTTTGTCCTTTGCTTCGTTTGGCCCTTAACTCGCCTGATTTTGACCCTTGCGCTACTTGGACAATTCTCGTATTCGGCACCTTTCCTTCATTTTTCTTCTTTTCCTTCCTTTCGCAACCTTTCTCCCATCAGTAATGTCGTTGAATAGAACACAGGTGGACACATTGATTAATTTGATGAGTGAAAGGCCATCTCTCTTCGACCCAAGGAACTCCTTGTATAAAAACAAGGGGAAGAGGATGTCCGGGTTCAGAGAGATTGCGGAGGAGATGAGTCCATCAAGGTAGATATTATTAGTCATTCTAATTCTCCTTCGATTACTGTAAATAACATTGTGGTGATCACTGCTAATGTGTTCTACATTGAACTTATTGTGCTTAGATTAAAATATGGATGGGAGACAATTTCATAACTGTCATTTTCAGACCCAATACCATTGCCGATGACTGCAAAAAGAAATGGTATTCTTTGAGGACGACATACTTGGCGGAGAGGAGGAAGGTGGCATCCTCCAAAAAAAGTGGATTAGGGGCGGAAGTGGTGAATACATTATATTTATTAATAAAGTTTTTATTGCTTATCTTGATAAATTGAGTACTCTTCAGGATAACTTATATTTTGATTATTCCAGGTGTATGTTCCATCATTATTTTACTACCACAACATTAAATTCATTGATGAAAATACATCGCCTAGAGAGAGCACGTCAACGTTGGATACGGAGGCTGAGGTTAGTAGTTCGTTTCCTTATGCATTTTGTATATTGGACGCTTTGCATGCCACACTTGAGATTTAAGTTATAAACACAGTATATACTATCTTAAGTAAGGCATATACAATAAAAATCTCTATGGATGAAGTAAATATTGATAAAATACCGATAAAAAACAACTTATCACACTAAGCAAAGGAGATACATTTATCATTACCTCACACTGTAGAACTAAAGAAACAGTTACTTTGTTCATGTTTTGGTAGTATTAAAAAAGAGATTTATTACTTACAAAAACATATATGTATTAACATCACCAATTCCCGTGTATTCATGAAACTGGGCCATGTTAACCTTAAATTATAATGTACAGGAACTTCCGGCCTACGATGAGGAGATACCTGTGCTTGAGGAAGGGGAATTAGAGGATGTGGTGGCAGGTCCAACCATGGATGTAGTTTTTGTGGAGGATGAGGCTCGCCCTGCAAGCACTCCTCCGATGAGCCAAGGGAGCAGTGACCCCGCAACTCCTGGAACATCAGGGTCAGCTAAAAAACGAAAGAGACCCACGTCTGACGAGGCCTCTACGCTGCTGACAAATGCCACTCAGGCTCTTGGTAGTCTAACATCAAGGATGGCACCAGTGGAGGACTTGGAGGGAAACTTTGCCAAGACAATAGCTAGCAAGCTAAGGCTAATACAAGATAAAGAAAAGAAAAATAAAATAATGTTTGAACTCTGGAAAGTTTTCCATGATAATGAAGAATAAATTTAATAACTCGTGGTTTTACTGGTACCTAATTAACCTTAATGTGTCAGACAAAAAAAGTAAACTTTTTTGTATTCTACAACATATTTATTTTTAAAAAACTCAACTAGTCATTTTCAAGAGGTGAACAAATTAATGGACGGACAGTGTGGTATATATACCTATGTAGGGTATCACAACAGTTAAAATGGGAGGGGGGGAAGGTAGGGGTAACTTCAAGGATGGTAATGAGTGGGTGATTGGGAATCTATGAAAACAGGGGAGAGGGAAGGTGACGAAAAGTAAGAGAACCCACTAGCAACTTATCTGGTTATGGTTATCACCCTTTTGCTAGTACTTTTCCCCACTCCCATAATCTAAATCTATCATGTCACTATTCCACAAAGTGAATTCACAAATCACTGATTTTAACCTTAATGTGTGTTGAAATAGTTTTTGTATTCATTCCTTATATCAAGGGCAGAATTAGTGGGCCCGTTTCCAGTCTGCCGTGGTAACTCGAGAAAGAAACAGCTATTGTCTGCACATGAAGTACATAGAGCACCATTTTTATCACAAAGGTAATTATGCAAGGCAACGGATGCTAACGTAATGGCTTCCACTTTTACAGGGCTGAGGTTTATTGTAGTGAGAAACACTCTAAATCTGTTGCTAAAATACCAAAGGCATTCTCTATTACCCGTCTAGCCCTTGAGAGCTGGTAATTAAAATTTCTTTTCTCATCACTTAGGTCTCTACTTGGATATGGCTTTAAAATCTGGTGGCTTAGAGGGAAGGCATCATCAGCCACAAACACAAATGGAACTTTTATGTGCCTATTTGGCAGTTGCTGATCAGGTGGGCTCGGCAATTGCATTGTTCAATGAGCTTTCACGGAACACTCCACCATCGCTAACTCTTCCATTCACTTCAACATCGACATAAATAAATTTATAACTGGCATCAGCTACTGCCAGCAGTACAATTGAGTGGGTGCCTTGGTAATTAAAAAAAGTGATCCTGCACTTGCAGGTGGACTGAAAACGACGTGTTTACCACCCATTGCACCCAGGCACATTGGGAAGTTCCATACGGTCTTAAATTTATGGGCAATATCTTCTCACTCCTGACGTGATCGTGGAACCTGAAAAAACCTATGAAATAAGAAAATTTTTATTTTTATTAAAGGTTATCATTATTACGAAAAATAACCGAATAGATTTACCTTGAGGTATTTCCCTTTCAGATGACGATATATACTTTCACAGACTTCAGGTATTATTTTCCCTATTGTGCTGTGGTGTATCCTTGTTGAGTACATTAATGACCGATATGTTTCTCCCGTGGCGAAAAATCTCAAAATTAGCGATAACCTTAAACGTTGATAGTGTATTACATTAGGTAAATTATTAATAAATGCTGAAACAACACGATAACTATAGTTCTAAACGAAAAAAACTAATGAATACCTTTCCTCAGCAGATATTGACTCATTGAGGTGTCCTGCTTCTCGATGTCACTTCGAATTAGATCGAGGACCTCAAAAAACTGCTCCTCTGTCATCCGCATGAAATTGCAGAAGGCATCGCGATCTTCCACAGCGAGCTCCCAATGAACCATATTCAGCAGCCCTTGATCTCCATCTCTCCTTTGAATCCACGGCCTTGTCCAAATCGCTCTCCTCCTCTGTTGTTTCAACAACTCGCGAGGACAGATCCCACACGAGAGGTTGCTAGGAGTTGTGAGTTTCAGATACTCAACCCATCACTTGAACGTGACCCTGCGTCTACTTCTTCAGTTATCCCGAGGGCGAAACCGAGCTGAAACGAGATGGCAAGCGACACCCTTACACCATTTCCCCACAAAAGTGAATCGCTGAATAATAAGGAATTACTGTTTATATACAGCGATTCATCTAATTGTATTTCACCCCACAAAATTTAAAGATACATATAACTATTGCAATACTACCCACACAATGTACTGCCCATAAAATACATAGTTATACAAGTTATTAAGTTTAAGCAAACAAACACCCTCTAAAATTGACTACTAATTATATAAGAAATAAAAAGTTCATGTTCAATTGAAAATTACAACTAAAAATCACTTAGTTCATTTTTTGTGTTAAACACTATGGTAATAATTAATCTTCCTGCAGAGACCATATATGATAAGTATAGATAGGTAGAATACAATACAGACCCCATACTCCGGTTTAATTTACCTTTGAGGGGTAGAAAACCCCAGGCTAACTTCCCACTTGCTCTACAGGCCCTGCACCCACCTCCTCTCCAGGAACTTCCAAGCTCGACAGCGTGACGTGCACATTCTTTGCATCGGCTAATCTCTTCCATTCGGCCGTTCCACCGATGCATTCACTACCGACCCACGACCACATCCAATATAAACACAACAAGAGCATTATTATTCCAACGGCGCTCCCCAATCCCCCAATAATTCCCCAATTTCCATTTTAAGTAGAGATCCCCACGGTCCTCAGTCTCTAACCATTTGGTGAAATCCACTGGGCACCTGTGTGTCATTAATTCCTGCCCCAGTTCGTTTCGCAGATCCTCCAGATCGAATTATTTCCAATATCTAGGCCCCCCTTCTCCTCGTCTATCCTCATCTGGAAAGATTGTTTCCAACAATTTACCCTTCATTTCACTCCGTTGGTACCCACTTGCCAATAACTTAAAATTGCTCCCCACTAAGTCACAGTGGCTGACATTCATAATTATGCCACTTCCTTCGAGTCGGCGAGAGTCTGGCCTACTCGCTGTGGCCGAGTCTTGACACGCAACTGTGACATGGCATAGAGTAAATCTACCCTTGATTCACTCGGTCGAAATATGGCTCAGTAAAATTAATCCCTTCCCTTTCACACCCCTCTGCTCCTCTTCCTCTAAACAAGTCGTACACACAACTCCTCCAAGACCCGATCCGCAAAACAAACTTTGTGGGACACGTATAAATGCCCTCTCTCCAGCCGCTACCTAGGGGAAGAGTCATGAGACGAACGCTCCGGGCTGGGATCATCCCAGCCGACACAAGACGTGTACCGGCATATTCACCCGTGGGCGGCGCCATTTCCTTCCCACGTCTCCCAGCTCCTTCGCCGTGTACCTCGCCGTTGCGTCCACTGGTTGCGTCTCTCGGTCTCTCCTCCGTGATGTTCGCGGCTCCGCTTACCCACGCTCGTTCAGCCACGCCCTCCATCCTTATCTCCATAACGGCCGGGCACGCCCCCTGCCGTTCGCCATCCGTCATAGCGGAAGTGGTCGCTTCGCCAACCTCTCTCGGCCGCGGTGGGGTCTCCGCGTACTCTTTACTTCCACTTTCGGTTAGACAAATTATGCGTCCGTCAATTGTTAGGTCGCCTCTGCTCACATCAATTATCGCTCCATTTTCGCAGAGGAAGTCTATTCCTAAAATTCCCTCATGGCCCCCCAAATTCTCTACAACCTGAGCCTTTAGGCAACACTCTGATCTATTACCGACAACTAGCGGTACTACCACTTCTCCGAAGTTCCAAATAAGCCCTACATTCAGTCCTTTTATCCTGAACTGAGATCTCCTCGGTGTTAGGCCCCCACAGCACTTTTTAGTTAAAAGGCTCAATAGCGCCCCTGTATCCACCAACCATGGCCCTTATATACGGGCATGTACGTAAGGGCCATGCCACCAACATTCGTCGCCGCATGCCTCTACACGTTACAGTCACCGCCAAATCCTTCACATTCCCCTCGCGGTGCACACATGGGAGTACGATCCTTGGGCCGTTGCGGGCGACTTGCTCGGCCCCGGAACCGTTTAACGGCATCTCAGAACGCTGGCTAAAATTACTTCGTCCTCGCGCCCGACAGCTTCTAGCCCAGTCCCACAAGCGTGACAAGCTCCATCACGGACCGGGAAAACGCTCCTCTCGCCCCTCCTTCACCGGTCGGATCCTCCGCTCAGCTTCCCGCACGCGCACAGCTGTGGATATAGCAGCGTCAAAAGTCTGTGGCATAGACAGGAGCGTGTGCTCCCCCACCCCACCAGGAAGGCCATTTAGGAAGGCGTCTAAAGCTCTCTCATCAGCCTCCGCACGACGAGCTGCCGCTGCGGCGGAATCTTCCTCTTCCTTCCATGCATGGCTATTTATTTCGCGGATACGATCCACGAACTCTTCTATCTGCTCCGCTGGGCCCATCTGTATGTTCGCCAACATCTCCCTGTAGAATCTCCTATTCTTCACCCCCTGGCAGTGGCGCAGCGAGGGGGGGGGGGGTTTGGGGGTTAACCCCCCCCCCCCCCCCAGAGCTCACAGAAATGTTTAAGTCTAATCCATTTTACTTTACTGGATTGATATTACTAATAGAATAGTGTAAGGATTAATGAAATATCCCTCAGAAAACCGTAAAAACTCACCATTTTGAAGCATTTATCTTAAAATTCCGCAAGTTATTAATCTCTCACCTACCGCTTATCCTGGTGGGTATTCCATAACCCCACACACCCCGGTATTAGTTGCACCTAAATGCCCCCCAGACTGAATTTCTAGCTGCGCCCCTGCCCCCTGGTACCATCTCCAACAGCACCTCCTTTGCTTCGGGGTAGGTCAAGGCATCCCCCGCTCTTGTCTTCGCCCTCAGGAGATCCGCGGCCCCACCGCGCGCGCGAAGTATGACCGCGGACCGTAAGTATTAAGATATCCAAGACATTGTAGATATTCTCAAAAATCTAGAAGATATTTTGTGGGATGTGGTGCGGTTTTGACCGGTTCGGACTTCCCGCGTGGAGAACAATTGACATTCCATTGCGAATGGCGAATATCATAAACTGCTACGCGATATTTAAAATTTTAGAATACGAAACGTGAAACCATAGAGCGTGGTGACAATAAAAGCATAAGGAGATAATATCGCTCTGTGTTCATGGTGTAATCATTTAAACTGGTTTTGGGGGAAAATGAATTTATTTTGTATGGATTTAATGTGTTGACAGCACAATCCTACCGAATGGTCTACCGTTTTACCAACAACAAAATAAGGGAGTGCTGTGACTTTTTCGTGTTTCTGTAGGTCGTGTTATCGTTGACAACAGCTATTTTTGTACGTCCACTTTTGGGGATGATACCTCAGATGCTCGTGTTATTTTTTATCTCTGTATACGTGACAAATTTGCACGGTGGATCACTTTATCTTAGATAGTTATCATGATAACAATATCTAAAGATTTTTAGCCTTCTGCATGATTGTGTGTGTGTATGCAACAGGGCGCAAAGATCTTCTGCGCCTTTGCACGATTCATAGTTGCTATAAAAAGGCAGCTTAAGTTCGATAGTGAAATATTAGTGGGCATTTAAATGCATGCAAACAAAGGGGAATACTCAGAGTGGAAACCATGGATTTTATACCGTCCAAATGATGTGAATTCCAAATGTGCTGTGGTGGTCTTAAACTGCCCCATTACAGTGGAGAAAGACGTAATGTTTTCACTGTGGAGAAAAGGTATGTACTGCATTATATTTTTGAATTTATTAAGTATGCCATTGTTCTTACGAAATCGTGGATGATATAATTTCAGCCTGCGTGAAAGTTTTAGTGGACGGTGGCGCGAATCAGTGGTATAACTTTCTCGGAGCTCATGGAATATCCTCCAATGACAAGACGTATGTGCCAGATTTTATCACTGGAGACTTCGATTCAGTTTGTGAAGATGTCTTAAATCACTTTAAAGCGCTAGGCGCGAATGCCATTCACACTCCTGACCAGAATGAAACGGATTTCACGAAAGCTCTCAGGTTTTTGGGTGAATCATGCAAAGAGAAAATTTCTAAGGTAACGCCCGTTTTACCACCTCCTATTTGTTTGCGTATCTCTCATTTGTAAGGCTTAATTTTTTTTTTTTACAGGTTGAGGCAGTAATATCTGTGTGCGACACATCCGGAAGGTTTGACCAAATCATGGCCAATATCAATACCTTATTCAAAGCTTATAGTCTCTTAGACTGCCCAGTTTATTTGTTAAGTGGGGAAAGCCTTACTTGGTTGTTACGGCCTGGTAGACACAAGCTTGAAATTCTGCCATCACCAGAGGATGATCAATGCAAAAAGTGGTGTAGTCTGATTCCCATTGGTTGCTGCTGCACAAAGGTGACCACAACAGGCTTGAAGTGGAATTTAGGTATGGTAACTATATTATTTGCTCAGTTTAATCTTTAAAGTTTATCTCTTTATTCTATTGTGGGTTTTTGCTTTCTTGGGCAATGATTTACATTAAATAATCAGTTAATGTTTGTAATGATGTTCATCTTCTACTGCTCTAATATACCGCAAAAATGGGATGTGCCTATCACTCACTCAAAAAATAATGGAAAGATATAATCAAAATGTGAAAATAAGATACAGTGGCGAAAAAAATTAACGCAAAATTTGAAAAATTAACACACAGCTCATTGGCATCCAAAAGTGGCCAGTTCAGGAACTTCTCGTCTTCCAAAATTTTGCCCTCTCTCTTGCCCTTATACCGGGGAAATAATCATATCTGTCACATTATGAGAACGCTCATAAGATCCAGCAGCGCATTCTTCCCTATATTCTCTGAAGTTTCCTAGAATGGAGTAATTACTCTTGTTGGGACAGCAGTGGACGCAGCAGACATATTCATGGGCATTGAGACTGCCTTAGGGCACATTCATTCCAGTGGTTAATGGGTAAAGTATAGGTTGTGCAAGATAGAAGTTGAATTTCAACAAATAAATGAGACCGAAAGAATTCAGTAGCCATGCAACTTCCTCTGGACCTCGTGGCACATTTTGCAAAGTTTTAAGATCAGAAAAATGTCCACAGATTGTGTGCAGCATTGAATCTTCCATCACTGAGACTTGATCTGTGGAATTTCTGAGTCGTTGCATGAAACTTTACCCACTACTCTACTGTAATGATTGTGCCCTAAGACAGTCTCAATGCCCAAAATGTCTTCTGCATCCACTGGTGTTCTGAGAGTAAACTCCATTCTAAGTGAGTCGTGGGCGAAGCATACTTTGGAGAATATGGAGAAGAATGCATAGCTGGATCTTATGCACCTTCTCATAATGCGACAGATATCATTATTTCCCTGGTATGAGGGGCATATAGCTTTTAAAATTCCCTGTTTTATGAGAGCATTACAAGAGCAAACTTTTGGAAGACGAGTAGTTCCTGAACCGGCCGCTTTCAGATGCCAATGAGCTGTGTATTAATTTTTTCTGCCACTGTACATGATATTTTTTTTTTGGTTGCACTTGGCTTTGAAACCAAGGGTCTTTGCAGGGAGGAGGCTTGAAATGGCTTCAGCCAACCTTCATCCCTAAAATCCTTCCGTCTGCTTATATGCATTCAGATTGTAATGGGTATTCTTGAGGTGCAAAGTTTGTTGAAACACTGCAACTAGTTCAATGCATGTGTATTGTTAGTTATTTTATTAAAGGAATTTACTTTGGACTTGCAAGTGGCAAACGTATGCCACTAAGGTAAGGTACCTTCATGGAGTCACCCACAAGTGCTCACAAGATGGCCCTGTAAAGCCAACAAAAACTATGTGGAGGAAGTTCAAGTGGTGGAACACCTGGCATGAATTCAGGAGGTCTGGGTTTAAATACCTTTCTAAGCAAATGACTTTTTCTCTTTGGAATTTTGGTATGTTTTATGCACTTTTGGTTGACTCAGTAAAGATATGCCCCTTGCTATTTCATGAACAATTTTCCTTGAGTAATGCCCATGGTGAATGCCATAGGGTTCAAAGTTCTGGCTCTAGCCTTAGGTGGTGATATGCTTATGAGCATACTGCCATGTTCATTATATTTCTGGCAGTGTGGACCATCTTGTTCTGTTAAGCCAATGAAAACTCTGTAGAAGAAGAAGGTACTTTCGTATTTCATGTGGTCGAACACCTGGCACAAATTTGGGGAATCCAGGTTTGAATTCCGGTCAAGGCAAACAAGTTTTACTCTGTAGAATTTTCACACTTCATGGTTTACTAGCTGACTTGGCAATCTTCGTACTGCCTAACAATCAATGAAGAGTTTAATTACACCATTTATAAATAGAGGGCAGCTACCAATTTTAATCATATTTGACTTTCGATAATGAAATAAGGAAAAAAATGAATTAAACAACGAAAATAAGTATTATGATGGCTTGTCAGAAAGACTTTCTTTTTTCAATCTACATAGGGTAGACTTGGGCACATTGGCATGGATTTTAACAATGAATTTTGTAATTTTTATGTTTCAGCTTAGGAAATTTTAGGCATTGTAGTTTTATAAAGTAGTTAATTAAGCCAAAAGTTTATGTATTCAGTCGTTGGCCTATTTGTGGTTTTAACCGTTAAAAATTTTTTTTATGCTCAAGTCTATGGTGTGAAAAGTTAATGCAGCACTAGACTGATGCGTGGCTGATGCTCAACATTTTGTGAGAATAGCCTGTAGTAAGCAGCATTTATATGGGTGGCATGACTTGTGGCACAACAGTTATAACTTTGTTTGAAAAAATACAATGCGTAAACATGCCCTGGTCTACCCTACACATTCAAATTTATTCTCTTGTGTCAAGAACTTTATGATATACAACAGTTTTTGCTTTGCTATCAGGCGCTGGAACAAATAAAGCCGATATTTTACCAACATGTGAATATGCCACAAATACATGGGTTTTCTAGATTCAGACTATAAACACTCTACAATTGACCTTGTAGTTTGTTAATTATCATTCCGAATGCAACAGGAAATAGAAATTCAATTCTTTTAAATACAAAGGGTATATCGGTTGGGATCATGGGAATCCTCAGAATCAGGGTGCGGTCCAATGAATGCTACTTTCGGTACCAGACGCTACAGACGGAAGTGCTCCAGAGCACCGGTCCATAGGTGCTACATTCGCTACAAGAATTTCTTTTAGGACCTGTCAGGAGCGAAGTCAAAATGGTAGAAATGAACGAGGGCGGGCAAACTGGGATTAGGAAATCGAAGAGATGGTTTTAATTGCAAATTGAGGCGATTATGGTAATTTAATATTAATAAATATGTTCGAATATCATTTAAATGAATTTTATTTTCCACTATTGAAGTTCCACAAAGTAAAGCAAGAAACTTCGGGTGGTATTTCTCACACCTACCATCGCCTACCCCTTCTAATTGAAAGTCATTACCCTAGTAAAGGAAAAGTAGGTACTCTACCGTTTTCTCACTTGAAACATATTACCTTATTATGGCTAACGACTACTATAAAACATTAATCCATTCCATTTGTATCCTATTTTTCTTCAGATTTTAATTTATGGCATGAGTTGATGTGTCGATATGTGTTCTTACAATCCTTTCTTATACTTTATATCATTATCCTTATATTTTTTTGTTGCCTTTTGAATGTAAAGGCTGCTTCCAGAGATATTTGAGTTCATTTTAGGGGAGATACAAGAATGTCTATGGAGACATAGTGCTTGCTATATATTTATTTAAATCATTATTAAATTTATATCTATTTACTATGTGCGCCTACTCCGTTACTTCATAGTGACCTTAACAGAAAAAAGGCATCCACATTCAGCGTCCAACAACTGCAACGTGAGTAAACTCTCCATTGCCTCAGTGAATTCCCTTCGAATTTCTGCCAAAAAATGACTCGCTCCTCTGCAGACCCTAGTTTTCTCGGGAGCATCTGGAGCAAGGCGGGAAACGGGTGTGTGATGTTTTCTGTGACGTCACACCTTAACCTGTAGTGCTCCATAGCGAATAACGGACTGCTTGGGAGCTCGTCTGTGGTGCTCCAAAGCATTGGTAGCGTTCAACGGACTGTACCCTTAGAGCTTCCTTATTTTTGAATTTTCCTTTGAGTATACTTGTGTGGATCACATTGATTATCAATTTTTTTATGCCACTAAACGTGTTCCATTGCATGGTTGATTTAGGTTTCGAAACGACATGGCCTCAAAGCATAAGCGGATTTGGGGGGGAACTCAGGGGCACAGGCCTCCCCCCCCTGACGCTTAAAAAATAGACAGATTTTTTACTACGGTTATCACTACGATCGTTTTGTTTTATGTATTCTATCATTTAATTTCATATTAATTACTTTCAAATTAAAATAAAGGGAATATTTCTTACAGTAATTGTTGTATCTTTTTTAATCCCAAGTATGAGGAGATTGAAAGCACTGCAGGAGCAAGTGACTTTGTATGCAGTCACGTGCAGGGGTGCAAAGTTAAACACACCAAATGAAGTTCGCCATGAAAAAATATTTGACTTAGCTGGTATTTGAACCCGGATCTCCTGATTGCCGGTCAGGTGTGTTAGCCAGTTACACCACCAAGGCATTTTCTCAGAGCTAAGTTTGAGAACTTTGTTGTGTAGTCAATAGATTTGAGTGAATGCAAAGTGCCGACGATTTCATTCTGAATTATGAAGTTCAAGTCATCCACATCTTTGTTTTTAGCTGCCAAAATTGCTCGCCAAAATTACTCAACCATTTGTGATTTCTTTGGTTATCAATTATGTTCAGAAAAATTTGTCGATCAGCTCATCTTTTGATGAAACGAAATTGCAAAAATTCTCTTCTTCTCAGTCTGTATTAATTGTGAGGAATTCTGTGTGGTTTGGGAAAATCAACAGCGTCACACCAAAAAAATTTTGAACTCAACAAGAGTTGGAAATGTGTACTGTGAATTTAAATATGTAGCATACTTTGTAAATTTAAGGAAAAAATCAAAATGTCCTCACTATAACTGAGCAATCCCCCTCCCATTTCCAAAAATTCCAAGGAAATGAATTCAATCCACTTGGTTAGTTGACAGGAATACAGCCATTAGCGATTGTCAACTATTGCTTGAAGACTTGTTTACAAGCACAGTAGTGACATGCCAACTCGAGCTGGGATTAACTCAAATTAAATGTTTTTCCTATTATTTTAATATTTTAAATATTTTTTAGCTATAAAAATGTTTCATTATCGTTACGAAGCTTAAACATTAAACTGGTAAAAACAAAACAAATAATTTAGCTGGTAGTTAAGACCAACTTGATAGATGTTGCAGTGTTGTCAACTCCTAAAAAAATACCTTTATGATCAAGATTAATTTTTTTGTGAACTTTTACTATTTTTAAATGTTTATACCTGTTACTTGGGGCTGAGGAAAATCCAAAAAAACAAATATCTTTAAAATCCGTATTGCCATTCTTGAGTTATAAATGGTGTAGTTAACACGATTTTCGATTTTTATTATGCATTCGGATTACTCTTCTTCTCAGTCTATTTTAAATGTGAGTGACTTCTGTTTGGGGTTTGGGAAAAATCAGTGTTGTCACACCAAAGCAAATTTTGAACTCAACAAGAGGTGGAAATGGGTACTGGTAATTTAAATAGCATGCTTTATAAATTTAAGGAAAAAATCAAAATGTCCTCACTATAACTGAGCAGTCCCCCTCCCATTTCCAAAACTTGCAAGCCCCGTAGAAAAATTTTGGCACTATGACTCGACCTTAGAAGGACCCTTGAAGTCCTTCAAACCCTTTAATTGTTAAAAAAAAGTCCATAGATGACTAAGCCCTCTGGTCAGATTTGATGGTCTCTATGTCATGGCACTTTGGAAAGTCTACAAATATGTATTGTCATAGAGTCTAATCTGATCTTTATTCCATATTATATGTAGTTAAAATTTTCCATCTTATAATATTTTTTATCTGGACCAGTTCTTTTCTGCACATTTTACCAACACAATAATCCATGTTTGTGTTTACCCTTCAGTAAAGGGTTGGTAAGATTTGTTACAGAAGGTGTGAGCTCTTGAGAAATAAAGAATGGAATTCATGGGAGAGTATCAGTGAAATTAAAAGCATAGTGGATCATGCCCAGCAGCCAATTCATGGTGGCTATCTTTTTGAAAAAAGGTCAGGGAAATGAATTGTTTATGGAAAGTCATATAATCTCAAGGGATATGTCAAAAAATAAATGTGAAAGTTAAATGATGGTGTACCCTCGTCCACTTAAAGAGTTATTATATGTTGAAAATTGTATATCTTGTTAACAATTGAGCATCCCATGCTCTGCTGGTGGCCTTTTGGACTACTATATTGTTAGGTATTTTATTACCTTCAAGAATTTAGGCAACATTTTTTAGTCTAGAATGGGGATAGGTATACACCAAAAATTTGATATATGGTTGTCAAAACCAGTTATTGAAAAATAAACTTTTTAATTTCCACAGATTTGGTTATGGCATATTTCCAACTATGTTAAACCTGAAAAAATGAATTTTATTCTTGATGCTAATATTTTCACGATGCCAAAATTTTTTATACTAATCAGGACTTTGGATACCATTATGTAGTAAATAATCTAATTAGGATAGGAATGAGTACATCACTTGTTTCAAATTTTTGCTCTCATTTTGAAATTTTTGTGGAAATATGCAAGTTTTGTTCATAAAACATCACTAAAAAAATCAAAAAATGGTCAGGTGAACAGTAGCAATGCATATACATAACAATACTCCCATGACCATTTTCTATAATAAATATTCATGTCCTTAATATTATTAATTTAAAATTTCTAATTCATCAAGAAAGTGGAAGTGATTTTGACTGAAATGGGGAATGAGTGACACTTGATATTTCCCTTTGATATTCAAGTTATGGGAAAATTCTAGAGATGTGCGAAAAGTATAGACTCTAATCCGTGAATTTGATGTAGTTTGTCAACTTGCCTAAAACGGCTCTGCATGCACAAAACGACTAGAGTTCTCTACATTTTTCCGAGTCAACTACCAACGACGTGCGTGCGACGGTGTATGATGCGAAATTCAAAGTATTCGAGGTATTCGAAATATCGAATACCAGTAAGTATTCGATATTCGAGATCTTGAATAATCGGGTGGTTTCCTATTATTTTTTTATTGCTTTAATCGAAAGATTATTACTCCTGGAGTACGTATTTCACGCTTTTAGATTTTTAAATGACAACATCTATTTTTCGCGATGAAATTAAAAGTGAAAATTTTCAAGCGCGCGAAAACGCGACGCTTAAGTATGAATGCCGGGAAATATCTCCGTACGTCGTATTTCTGGTTCCCCCTCCCGCCCGGTGAGGTGACCTTGAGGCGAGGCTTAGCGCTGATACGTCGCAGGATGCTAGCGGATAGCTGAGTACCTTGCTGGATGGTAGCGCTTGTCTTAAATAAGGATTATTATTCCCCTATCAAACGAAGGAAACTTTCCGGCCTTAGGCAATTTTAATAAGTGATTATTAAGAGATGTTTCCGTGAGCTCTGTGCCTCATGCATGCATTGGTAACCTCAGACGATGTATAACTCCTATCCTCTCGTGTAGAAACTAGGTCCCTGTGACGTCATGCGGAGTGGAATCGCATGGGCGCCAATCTGGCCTTTTTCAAATGAGGATAAAATTTGACCCTTGCCATTCGTCTAAACCAGTATTTCAAAAGCCAAATAATTTGTGTATTATGAATACACTAATGGTGGGTAACGAATCGCAATCAATGCCTTTCGTTTTCTTTGATGAAGGAAACTACCCTATTATGCTAAAGGTACCAACTAGAATACCTCGAATACTTTGAATTTCGCATCATACACCGTCGCACGCACGTCGTTGGTAGTTGACTCGGAAAAATGTAGAGAACTCTAGTCGTTTAGTGCCTGCAGAGCCATTTTAGGCAAGTTGACGAACTACATCAAATTCACGGATTAGAGTGGTGAAGAGAGTTCAACGTGGGGAACCGAAAATGATCGGGTGAAAAAATCCGAATATCTCCGGTTTCCCTTACCAGGAGAACCTCAGTGCAGTGGGATAGTAACTACGTGCACAATTACCAAAATGTTGATTTCTAAACAGCTCCTACGTCGGGAAGGTAATACAGGGATTGTTCGGGAATAACTCAATGAACGACGCGACACAATGTGACTTCGTGTGAAAGGCCAAAAACAGATTGAGTTTATTTCCGATAGAGGGCAATGCAGTACACATAAGAAAAGACAATAGAGAGACGAAAAAACTTAGGTGGCTTTTGTCAACTTAATATGAATTAACAGTACAACACAAAATCCGCTACCCCCTCCATCCATCAGCCCTCGGCCCCTCCTCCGACACTTTCCTCTTCTCCGAAATCAAACAAAAGGCCCCAGCTGGCGCAGGGTTCGTATTATGAAGACCATAAATCAAAAGCTTAAAAAAAAACACCAAGTTACATGAGAATAATAAAATCGTGTTCCACCCTTCCCTCTTTCTCCCCCACTGACCTTTTTCTGCCTACCTGTTTCGAAGTTCAACGGAGGTCAACTGCCGCATGAGTCATCTATTAGCCCAATAGCTGTTTATCAATGACTTTCGGCAATTGATATTACACCTCTATTGGAATGAAATATTAGTAATGTGCGCGTAATTTTAAAAGGATTAAGACAAAACACAATGTATTTCCGACTTTATTTAAGCATTTTACACAAGGAAAGAAATGTCAAAATATGATGGAGACTCAGCATTCTGGCAAAACTCGATATCCTCGCAGTTGAGCATCTCTTAAGTTGATGCAGTATTTTTTTCTGAAAACATATATTTAGTTACAATTTATTAGTTCTGCTAGAAATCTCCATTGTTACAGTCACAGACGAAGGGATATTTTCTCAGGATATTTGGTTTCTCCCTGATAGCAATTCGAATTCATCTTCTTAACTCGTGAGAACTTCCGAAGATGGACTGAAAATAATCGAAGAAGAAGAAAATCCGGTGGAGAAGTGCATGTGTCTTGCAAAATGCCTCGGATTGTCCGCTAGTACTTGACAGTAGAAGTGGGGGTAAAGCGAGCTTCCTGTTGAAAATAAGAAGTTAGATGAATCCGAGTATCAAATGGGCGTGCCGCTGAAATGGCGTTTGGTAGATAAGAATGTATACATCAGATAGAAATTCATCGTAGCAATGTAAATGCCGAGACTGCACGAAATCATTTTTTCGCGAGGTGGTGTGTCCCCTTCGGATATTTGAGGGAGATGGTAGTTGAGTCAACTATATGCCAAAATTTTTTCCATAAAAGGGAAATATTCCATTAATCAGCTAAATTCCTGTTTGAATCCTTTAAAGGAAATCCCAATTACTTGCCAAAATCCTGAGTTTCCTGCAGCATAGACAACCTAGTCAAACATTCCCGCATTCATCGTCTTATTCGTCCATCCCCTTGAAAAACAACAGATCAAGGTTCCACTGTATACCTTTTTATTTATACATTCATCAAGTGAAATAGAAGAAGAAACGTACGTTTATTATGCTTTGCGCAACTCTAGTATTCGAGGTATTTGAAATTCAAGCAATGATTTAATATTCGAATTCGATAAATCTGCTTTTCGACCCATATCTAGAAAATTCCCACATTTGCATCTTGTCAGATGCGTAAAAAAAGGCATCATCTTTGTCATCTCTATAGTAATTGGGGTGACAGAACACCTTGAATTTTTTACTTGAGGAAGCAGCAGGGCAAAATATGCGTTTGAGAAGCACCCTTGTCGTCATTGAAGAGGGCTGCACACAAGGTCATTACATACTCCCTTTTATCTTTAGATATTTTGGTGACTATTGACGTTGGCATATTTACTTACAAGGAGTCCTTCTCCTTCTGTACGCGTATTCCTTTATGCGACAACAATTTCTCGTGGGCATAAGGTCTAATGAAAGGAACGAAAAACCAAATAATATCGGATTGCGGGAAAAAGCAAAGGAAGTGGAGGAAAGTGGGAGTCTGGGGAGGCCATGGAAAAAGAAAAGGGAAGGGACGAGCCGACAAGCCAAACAAAAAATAGTACTATCATATGGGCATTGACCTCAACCGGTGCGGGCCATGAGCCAATTTTAAGTTGGCCGAGTAGTATAGTCCAGGTAATTAAAAGCTCACATGTATCGACATTCGTTCCCCAGCTTATGCAGCTTGTTTGAATGCTCTTGGCACCTAAATACGCGGAAAGAAGGACTCTGACAATGAGAGGAGAGTAAGTTTGGGAGAGAAAAGCGTACCTCGCCCATCGGTCGGTGAGGGAAAGAGGAGGAATAGGGAATAATAGTCGATAGGGTGGCCAAAAATGGCTTTTTGGAGACTTAAAATTCCAACAAAATATAAAGACAGAACTTGAACCTTCTGTCCAGGTTATTATGTGTTAAAAGAACTTTGTTCTATTCGTCTGGCCCTTCAACTTTTCAAATGTTGAGGAAAAAATTTCTTTCTTTCCAAAATCCCATTACACACAAAATTTTAGCCTTTTAACTTTGAACTCAATATCTCCGGTATATCAAATTTGCGTGGATAGGTTCTTGGCAACAAAATACATGCAGAAAAAGTTATTAAGCAGCATAAATTAAGTTTAAAGGGCATTTCCTGACAATTGCCAAGTTAAAAAATAGACTAGTGGACAGCAACAAATGTAAGAAGAGCAATAGCGTTTAGCACTTGGAATACTCCAAATTGGTCACATAGGTAGATGGGTAAAAATGTACTCACAGGAGGAACCTGGGAAACTGTACAAAGACAGTATGTTTAAAATATTTTGCTTTGAAAATAAGGTCCCTATACTTCAATTCCAGAAGCACAGTTTTATCACTCCTGCTTGGATGAATCTTGGCAACGGAAAGAATAATTCGATGCTAGGGTTAGCTAGTGACATAAATGTCAACTTAGGGCTTATTCTCAAAAAGTAGTCAAGTAAAAAAATGTAAACGTCTGATATAAACAAATCTGAAGAAGATGGAACAGATTACAAAAAATGGAAAAGGTGGCAGATTGGAAAAAATTTACTCTCTCCGAGTCTCAAACCCTGGTGTTTCAAAACAAAAATGCAGTTAGCTACTACTAGGCCAAACCAGCCTTGAAAAAATGTGCGAAATTTTTTAATTAAATTCAATGTGACTGTATTTTTAAATGCTTTTTTCTCTCAAACCCGGCCGTATGTGGACAAAACTCTTCAGCTGTATTCCTATCTAAGAGTCTACTTTCAAATAAAAAAGATTTTATCTTCTTTCTTGACATCACTTATGCAAAATCTCCTTGTTAGATACAGAGCTGAGTAAAAACATTTTTACACACGTAAATACAGTAAAAATTAAAATGACAAAAGCTTTCTCGGGCACCAGGTGAGTGGTTTTTGTATAAGTAGCCTAAGTTTTTATCGGATTGACACTGTCATGTGTTTTAATAAGAAGACGTTCTGATGTGTCTTACTCTTGTCTGAGAGAACTTTAAATGTATCATTCGATAGGAAAACACAAAAAAATTAAAACGCATGACCCGAAATCGTTTGTATAACGTTGGCTTTGAAAACTACTTTGCTATCACCGTTCCACTACATATTAGATAAACTATTATTGTGTAAGGAGCCACCGATGCAGCTTTCTGATGGGTTTTCGTATAAATGCCTGTGAATGACTTTTTCAGTGTAATCGTCCCTTATAATGATCTAATTAGTGGAAATACTAGATAATTAGATTAATACGAACGTTTACTTTCAACTTATTAACAAATTTTATCAATTACAAAAGTACCAGTATACAGGCTAGTACAAACGAGGGAACTGCAAATTATTATTATTAAATTATTATTATTGCTTTTTAATACCACAAAAATACGCTTGAACATGCCATTCTCGCGAAACATAATATTTTTCCTATCCGAATAACACACCGAAGCCCGAACGAAGCAGTTAAGTAGTTTGTGGGGAAGGAAGGCAAGAGAAAGGTAGAGGGAGAGAGAGGGGGGAAGCAGAGAGACCGACAAAGGGAGGGGAAGTGGAGGTGGGGTTATCCTTCTTTGGAGGACGGCAGCGCCAATTCCCTGCTGGCACTGTGAAAGACATCGAGCCGTAGAAATGCCAAAATATCCATCGCGCATAAGGACATCACGTGAATATGGTTGCATGCACGCACTACAGGCAAATATATTTGAAAGTATTAAAGAAAGAGCTTTGACTCAAACTTTTGATCAGTTCTCTATCTCTATTTGGAGCGGAGTAATTCTCACGAGAAAAAGACCATTTCTTTGGGTAGTTAGCAAGTTTTTTCCTCCCGACTGGTTTCACATGCGTAAAATTCAAACCAAGGCTACATATATCCCATGCTTTTTAGTGGAAACAGTTCCTCGATACATGCAAAAATGGCCTCCTAGCAACCTTAATGGTAGCGTCCTGCAAAGGCACTTTCCGGTGTGGTATCCAGTCCCCTTAACGATTTTGCAATGCATGCTAGTGCCCTCAGGGTCAACGGGTACTACAGAAACCTGTGCCTATTCCGGAAATATAAGAGGCATTACCTTTTCCTTCTATTTTTAATTTTTTTAAACGAGTTGCTTGTCATCGTTGAAGGCTTTTCTATTTTGCAATTACGTGCCTTGAAGTTTTTAGTAGCCTTATCGAAATCTAAATATGTATTTATGTATGTATATCCAAATGAGTTACGTGAAAAATTATTTTCTTCTGACTTAAGTTATAGGCATCTAAAAACATTGCTCTTCTAAAAAAAAATGAAAATCTCATTGCAAGGCTTTAGATTTCTTTATGTGAATGGTTTATAGACCTGCTTTCTTGCTAGGAAAAAGATGCAGGTCTCTCCTCGTGTTACCCAAGCATATAAAACTGCTCAAGCATCTTTAACATTGTTGTACTCGGAAGCTGACCACGTTGCTAAATTTGTTGAGCAACAAAATAGATATTGATGGAAAAAGTTGCATGTTTAGGTGCGTGGGCTACAATTGTGACTCACCCATGTACTAGGCACTCACTCTGAATTTCCACCAATTCTGGAACAATTTGCGATAAACAGTGATGTGCTGTATTCAAGAACACACTAAATTTACTGCTACTGATTATTTTGAGAATAGAATGTGATCAAATGGAAAATGGCATGCAAAAGAAGCACCTTGGACAACATCTGTGGCTTACATAACCCCTACAAAGTAAATGTACCAATTCAATTCATCAATTTACAATTAAACGGAATGAAAAATATGCTTTAGTTATTGAAAGGGAAATTTCTCTTTTGTATTTCAGATTCACAAGCTCTTGAGTTTGGAGAACTTGTAAGCACATCCAACACCTATGCTCCTGATGAAAACATAGTCTGTGTTGACAGCAACGGTCCTCTTGTTTGGTCTATGCAAACTTGGTGAGGAAATTATTTTTTGAAAGGGTTGTGATGTCAAATTCAATGTGATTACTTAATAAATTTTTGTTATGAGTAGGTTATCTGAAAGTACTTAGTATTAAATTCTGATTTTGGTATTCAATTTCCCCTTTTTTATTTCCAAATTGCTCATTCTAACCGCACTACTTTTCAACTGAGCAACTATTTTAGTCTGTGCTGTTCAGGTTTTTTTATGCCATAAGTATAATTTATGGATTGTATTAGCTCAATATGGTGCTGAATAAGTCGCCCAATAACTCAGCAATCATTTGTGTAGTTAACATCATTAATCATCATCCTCAAAATGTTGCTCTAATAAAGACTAGACTTTGATTTAATTAACCTAAAAATATTTTCATTCTAAATCTTATTTTCACACATGCTTAGAAATGCCTCTCTCTTTTCTTAGAAATTGAAATTTGGGTGGTATTTTTTACATTTACATTTTATTTAACCTACCATCAGCAATTTTCTGTCTACAATCTAAATTTTTTGTACGTGCTGTTGATACCTGCAGATAAATAGAAATTTTGTAGAATTTAACATCAGTCACCAAGAAAAGCTTTTAAAACCACATGTAACAAAAATTACTTGCTTAGAAATTGCTCAGAAAAAATGCTGGTGCTGTGTGTTAACTTATAAAATTTGTGGTTGCTTTATGAGAAGGTTGTTCAGTTGTTTGATTAATCTTTATAATCATTTTTATCTATATAATCATAGTTTTGAAAATTGATGATCCGGCGGTGACCATCAATAACATGCATTATCAACATCATCTATAAAAAGCTAATGAAAGATATTGTGAATATTAATAAAACAGTTGCTGGTTCAACTTAGTGGGATAGTGCTGTTGTGATCTTGCCTCTGGAGGAATGAAGTACAATTTACTTGGTACTCTTATATAAAATTTATCAACTGGTTTCAGAGCTTCTGCATGATTACAAAGGATAAAAGCTCCCTCCCTTAATTTCAACTGAGTTACAACAGAGACTTTTGGAATAATGTGTTAATTTTAAGCTCTCCCTCAAGATGGCTAGAAGATTTTAGCATGCAGACAGAAGATTGATTCAAATGTACCAATAGTGTCTTCAGTACTAGATTTTCGTGTTGGCAGCTAATAAGTAGAGGCAAAGATTTAGAAAGGGATTAAAATTTTGGAATTTGGTGACGCTTGATTTTCTGAGGCTGCATCTCTGGTTGTCCCAAGTTGGGTGGAGTCCCTGGCTCAAGATGGTCTTAATCCGCAATCTTTCCTAGGACTGGGAGACTCAACACTGGCCTCTCTCTTAGAGTCAAGCAATGGAATGCCTTTTCCAAAACTGTGTTCCCTACATTTAAACCTTGGAATCTATTTCTTGTAGCAACAAATATTGTGTGAGCAAGCACATATTTTAGTTGTTGTGCTTTGATGAAAATTAAGAAATTTGTCCACTCTGCTATAAATATGGTGAATAAGTTCTGGAAGAGTTCTGTTCTGAATTTAGCTCTGGTAGTTATTGGTTGACATGGTGATTTCTGAGAGCAGGGAATTTAGGGTATTATTATTTATTGAATAGGATACTTGAAAAGCTTTAATTACACTCGAAAATTCAAGCATCAAAAGTTGTATCTCTACTAAAATAAAAAAAAGAAGGTAGCAAACAAGGATGGTATGGTGTGAAAGTTTGAAAATCATTTAAGGCGATAGAGAGCATGCCATACAGAGATGAAAATAATCTGAACTGATTTATCCACAATGGATCGCGAGTTGATATATAATAAAATATATAAGCTGTCTATAGAAAACTGTCATTATTATATGTGTACTAGAGATGGGTCAGTTCCAGTACCCAGTTCCCAGTACCGCCGGTTCTTGCCTGTGGAGCCGGTATCGAGAACTGATCGTTTTAAGTCAGTACTTTGGAACAGGCTCGGAACAGTCGTGAGGATTTGAATTTGGCACGGAAAGGTCTGAAGCATATTTAAGGCAAAAAAGTGAAAAGAGATTTAAGAACGCGTATATTACTTTCCGATTGCATAGCTTCCTTTTTTTTTCTTTTGAGAGGTGCTCGCTAACTCGGGCATTTAAGGGTTCGTCAGTTTGTCGCTCTTGCCAACATTGTAACATTTCTGTAGCTGTGGCTGTTGAGGCCACTTTCAAACGAGCTGACTTCTTGACTGTCGCCCTCCATGGCACGGTGCCACTCTTTCAACAAACCATCAGTCTCTATGGACGTCTTCAAACAAGTCGAACCGTGCGGTTGATGACATGGCGCCCAATTGGCCCGGCGATGTGCCGTCGACGGCATGGAATACAGGCAATGCTACATTGAGTCTGCTTTCAGACAAAACGCCTTTTCATCAGTAGCCATTCACATGAAATTCAGGTGGCTTTCAGACGAGACGACTCTCTGCAATGCCGTGTGCCGTGCCGTGAATGGCGGCCGGCAGAAAATCGTTTCATCTGAAAGTGGTGTTATGATTGAATCATGTACCTATATAGTAATTCTTCGTTATACGAGCAAGATGCGTTTCAATTGGAACCTTATTAACTAGCATAGGTTTATCAACTTCAGTCTTAAGACTTTGTTCGTAAGTTGATAAACCTATGCTAGGGATCGAAAGGTGTGGTTATCCTACAGAATGCAACACCGCATTACAATTTTGCGTTAACTCTCAGCCGCCCAGTTTATCCACGGTGTTGCTGTACCGGCGCACAGTGAGTGAAAGGCCCAAAAAGGTGGCCAAAATTGGAAAATATGAAGTTAGTATATAAGGTTTTTGAAACCTTGTATTGGCTAAAGGAAGAATGGGAGCATGCGAAAATACAATTGTAAAGGCTGGTGAGTATGTTTGCACGTTGATAAACCACTGTGAAAGTGCCTCCACGTGAGTAAGAACGGCCACTGAGCAGCGCAAGAATAAGTACTTGTACTTCATAATAACGCTACTGCTGGTGTAGTAGGGCGATTTTCGTTCTGTAAAATGGATGTAGCCAAGTAATGTAAGTGCAATCTAACTACATTTTTTTAAAATTGCTATAGGTTAATAAATTGGCAGTAATAAAGTTTTTTTGACTAAAATGAATACAATATTATTCGAAAAATTATTTAAAAATGAAGTCATAAGTTACGCATTCTGTTGTATTCTGCATACTAACTAACATATCATCAATCTTACACATTTAATAGTTATTACGAAACAAAAATTTGCTGCCCCAAACTGCCCCTCATGAAGTTTAAGCCATTTAATTAAGATAATCACATGGCCACACGCTGGGTTCCATAGTCGGTACTCTACACGCTCAGTATGTTTCCGCTAAAAACATGAATATTTTTAAGCAAATGTTTTTAGTAGTTGAATTGAACAAAGAGTATTTATTTTCAAGTTTGAAAAATTGTTTATACGTTTTGTTATTAACTATTCAAATTTTGAATGGGTCATCAAAAGACGTTATAAATTTCACTTGTGAATTCAATACTCTCAATCTATATATTTCGACGATTCTGAAAATCTTCTGGTAAAAAGTACCATTTGTAGTTTGATGTCTTATGAGGAACGTGGGCTTGGTTTGGAGATGATTGGGGGAAGAGTCCAATTGGTTTTCAGCGCGGTGAATCGGCTGTTTGGTTTACAGCGAAGGAGTCGGTTGATGGTGTGCTGGGACGGGGAGGGTGCACCATGTTTCCGAACTTGTTTATGAGCTCTTGTCCGTGATTTATAATGTTTCTTCCTTCACTGTACAAACGACACATTGTATCTTTCTATTGTATTTAATGCTGTCAACCGTGAGGCGGATTGGGGGATATATGCACATGCCATATTACTAGTACGTATATAGTATTGGAAGATAATATATTGCTATATGCTTTGTATTAATATTAAATTTGCAGGAGGTAATTTGGGCTGCGACACCGTGCGTGCATAATCGCCCGAAGTCGAGGATTGATGCCACTTGGCTGGCCTAGTCGAAGCACTGCCTTGAGGGATGAGTGGGCTTGGAGCACTGATGTTGAATGCAGAGGATGCAGAGAGAGCAAGAAGAAACTCAGTGTGACAAGGAACTCTGTGTTTTGCGGAACTTTGTGTAAGACCCTCTTGTGCGACAATCGCGTTGACTCTAGTGTTACGTTACTTTGTGCACTACTGAATCATTTCCAAGGTGTTTTTAATACCTCATTCTGTAAAATGGATTTAGCCAAGCAATGTAAGTACAATCTAAATACATTTTTTTAAATTGCTATAGGTTGATAAATTGGCAGTATTTAAGTTTTTTTTTACTGAAATTAATGCAATATTAAATTTTCAGGTAGTAATTTGGGATTTACACGGCTAGAGATATTCACATTAGTGAAGGATCTTTTGAAGGAGGATGTGATGGTAGCTCTGGGCAAAGCAATTACAAACAGAAGTTTGTAGATGCAAAGAGGAATGAGATAGATGACTCCAGCATCCTCTTAACGTCTGTAGTGCCGCTGCAGCTGTCATCATTCACTGGAAAAGAAAAAATTAATACCTGGAAAAACGCTCGGCCGTCTTCCCCTCAGTTTTGCCGGCCCATTTCGATCGAATTCCTCAAGGAAACTACAGATGTTAGAAGAACTAATGTGCACACCGTTCAGAGTGAAGTGGATAATTTGGTCCCATTTAATGTTGAGCTGGATGGATGGAAAATTAAGGTGACGTTGGGCATGACGATGATCGATGGCAAAGTATGCAATGTGGTCAGTGATATATCATCCTCCCAGAGATGTCATCTTGTCAGGCAACTTCGAAGGAATTCAATGACATCGATGAAATGATGGGAAGAGAGATTGCTGAACAGCGTTTAACCTTCGGCCTTTCGACCATACACACATGGATTCGATACTTTGAATGTTTCATACATCTGTCTTACAGACTGCACATAAAAAGTTGGCAAGTCCGAGAGCCTGGTTTAAAAGCAGCAATGGAGATTTGGAAGAAATCTATTCAGGAGGGATTCAGGTCTCACCTAGGCCTCATTGTTGACAGGCCAAAGCAAAGTTTTGGGAGTAGCAATGACGGAAACACAGCTCGTCATTTCTTTGAAAATAGCAGCGTTTCTGCACACATCAAGTAGATGTAGACATATTTGAGGAGTATGCAATTGAAACTGCCCGTTTATTCGACACTTATATCCCTGGTTCAACATGCCAACAACGGTGCATAAACTACTTGTACATGGGAAGGAAGTAATTAGAAATTCCTTATTGCCCATTGGGCAGATGTCAGAAGAAGCTGAGGAGGCGTGCAATAAATACTTCGTGAATATTTTGCACGGTAATGTTCACGCCGAAAAAATATGCAAGATGTTTTTTCCAGGCTGTTGATTTTTTCAGATCCGTTAATAAGCAGCCAAAGGCCATTGCCAAAAAAGAAATTGCAATGCTTCAGCAATGAGGCGTTGCGTCTGATAATACCACCGAGTGTTACAATGTCTGAAGCTTCATGCTCATCCTCATCGACCTCTCCTGAAGTATATTCGGACTGCTGAAGGCCACACACATGATCGGAAGACTTGGAAGTGGATATTAATAACGTATGGAGGCGGAGAAGTGGGCTCCCAGACCGACCGGCACAGCACGTCAATTGACGTGCTCCGTATCTCAGCTTGGACAGGACCATGTCAATTGATGTGTTAAGGATGTAAAGTAGAAGAATTATGGAAGTGTTTAGAGATTAGCAGATAGGAGAATTGAATATAGGGTTGGATCAAACCAATCTTAGGATTGATGAGTTTGATAATTTTTTTTATGAAAGGTTAAAATTATCTGGCAGTAACAATAGATACATTGAGCATGACATAGCTACCATATAACTTAAATATTAGTAGTCTGAGATAAAACAGCAAAATAATAAGTTGCAGAAGCTATGAACCCCATATCTTAGCCGCACTCGGGTAAATTGGCCCTCCCAAGCAAGTGTTTATGTCCTCTGTTTTGGACAACTAATTCTAAAATTCTCATAAAATCTCTCGAGATTCTGAGAATACATGCATAAAATCTCGTTGGAATTACATACTTAGTCGGAAAAGAAGGATTGGAGCCCATTACGTTTGAATTGGTAGGCAGTGGTGAAATGTGTCGTTATCTCTGAATTTGCTGATAATTGAATCAAAAGGAAAGCGTTTAATAAGATGTAAGAAAAGGTCAGAAAATGATCAAAAACAAGGATACGAGGGCAGTCTGAAGAAATGATGTAAATAAATCAAAAACGGGCCATAGATTTGCTGGTTTGGAGATTCCCTGTTAGTGGCATTTCTGCTTCGGTCACCCACCCTCACCAATCCCCTCCACAGAAGACAGCCTTCTCCACATCTGCACCTCTCGGATGGACCAAATGACATGGTGTCGAGTCAAAGTTATCTTGTGAAAAGAAGTGTTCATTTTTTGAGTTTTCTCTGGAATAATATCTGCTTAGTAGAAAAAATACTAATAACTAAGCATGAGATAGCCATAACTATGATTGTGCGTGAGTTATACCTTGCTCCATCTCAAGATTTAACCTGAGAAACAATTCCAGCTCATTGTATCTGCTGGTATCAACAGAGATTGCTTCTTATTCCTTCACCAAGAGTGTCGATTCTGTTGTACCTCTGTATCTATATTTTTTCTCATGCACCTATAATTTTATCCTGCTCTTGTGCTCCCAGTCATTCGTTTGCTCCTGCAAATACACTGCATGTCATGACATGTCTTATAATGATCTAAATTAACTATATCATGCTTTTATATGAAACAATCTGTTAATTCACCTGCCCTAAATAAAATTCAAAAGTCTTCTTTCAGTGTTCAAACATTATTTCTACATTCAATCTAATTATTTGGACCATATTAGTTACTTATCACTAATACTTTGCTACAAAGTTAGTTTGTTTAAATCGTGAAAGGCAAAGTCGAGAATACCATTATATTTATAGCAGAATTTAATCTAGTATGTCAGTTTCCTGATTTCTGAATACATATTTGTTTACAAAAATTACTTATGCTTCCACCTAAATCAAGTGTTTCAAGTACTCTTTAAGTGCTGGAGTGGATTGTATACCCGAGGGCCCTTGTGGACCAAAAGAATATGGATCAGCGCAGAAAGTGGGAGTTAAAACATGAAAACCATTGAGTTAAAAAGTGAAAATTAAACTGAGAAGGGAGCGAGATGGGGCCCCCATCCCTGATGTGTTTTGATAATACAATGTTGAGAGCATTGAAAGGATGTGAGAAGAAAGACAGGTCATACCACTGCAGAAGTGTGTTCTTTCAAATTACAGTTCATGCACTTGCAGGGTCCAAGGAAAATGAAAGGTAGTGAGCGAGCCCCCAACTTCCTAAGGTTGTCCAGGGTCTTCTTTGACCCTGATGCCCTTACAGTAGCCTTGTGGTTTTTTTGAGATATTTTATCCACTCAGGTTAAATTTCATGAAAAAAAGGGGCCCCTGGAAAAGGGCCACCCACCATGCATACTCTGACTAAGCTTGAACTCTGTTGGCAGGTTTACTCCACCCTCAGTTAGCCTGGCAAGGAGATGAAGGAAAAACATTTTAAAGGAAAAACCAAACTACAGTGGAAATTAAAAATGTGTCCGCAATTCCTTCATCCTTTTATTAGAGGAATTGCTGAAATATTTGTAATTTCCACTGTGATCACACAGCCACGGTTGTGTGGTTTTCGAAACCAGGCCTTATATGAAGCATTAATAATACGAGTACAACCATGTTATCGCCGCTAAAAACATTGCGAACTGGCAAAGAAAGCTCTCATTGTGAATAAATCCATAAAAATGGTTGGCTTTATTTCCATATTTACCATAGGCATAAAAAATGTTGATGTATTGAGGGTCTTTTTTATCAGTCTAGTTTTGCCAATCCAAAAGTATTTCTCCCAAGTCTAAGAGTCTACACTATAAAGGAAGATATACGAAGCCATGGATGTAAGATCACCAGAAGGAAGATGTTAATATCACGGCATTTTACGAAATGTTTAATGAGCTGTCATATCCTAATTTATTGAAATTAATACCACCTGGAGAACCTATTGTGATAACTTGTAACCCTGAAAAATTACTCTGGATTTTTCATCACAGAAATTATGTGTATGACCCCCCCTTTGGTTAGAAATACAGAAACAAATGTGTCCCCTTCATCTATTGATTTTATCATTTGTCTCTGGGTAGCTTTAAGAGTGTTTCAAAGAAATCATTATGGGAAGCTTACACCTATTTATTATTACTCTTATAACTCTGATTTATATTTAATGTATGTATTTAATGGATATATACTATTTATGTATGTTTCATATAGGAGCCGTATAATGTTTATGCATGTTTGTGCACTAGGTAGCTGCCTGTATTCTAAAAAAAAAAAAAACTATTTGTATATGCTAGGGCACGTAAGGTCAGACCATACGAGATAAATCCCACAGCAGAATGTGAAAATAGTATCGCAGCGTAATTCTTATTTAGGTAAATCGATATAAACTTGAGAATGAACATTCCATTCTGTGGCGAAGCCAAAAGAATCAAACTGGATACTCAAACTCACTAGACCTGTATTCTTAATGACATGTGATAATAATAATTGTACAAATAATGTGCTAATCACTCTTTAATCAGTTCACTGTCAAGATAGTTTTTCATAAGTCTTCAATCAGGTTCAATTTATTTCCTCATCCCATATTACTCTTTGAGGATAATTGTAAGACTTGTGAGAATTTTTGAAACTTGTATTTCGTCTATAATTTTCAGTGTTTTTTTTTCATCCCATGCATTACAAGAAACGCATGTGAATTTTGGAATTTGCTGGTGATTCATTGAGAAGTTATCTCAGTTATCAGGAAGGAAGGGAATCCCCTTCTCTATTGTTAAGTAGAATGAAGACTCCTAACTTATGTGGATGCTTTCTTTGATCAATAATTTTCATACCAAATAAGCGCACACCTTGAGTAACATGCTAAATATCATATCCAACATACAAAAATCCATTCACCGAGTAATATTTATGACAGTACAAATTTTTATAGCTAGTAAGTCACCTTGCCTATTACACCAGGTTATGAGGTACAGTGGAACCTCGTTAAAGCGAGTACGGGCTATAGCGACACCCCCGCTATTACGAGAGATGGCCGATGCACCCTCAATTGACCCTATAATAAGCGTGTTAAAAAATTCGTTTTTACGAGACCCTTTCGGTGTTGGCTCTCGCCATAGCGAGGGCACAGAGTAGGGATATACAGAGAGGACAAAACGGCTGAGGGCGGTAATCAGCTCATTGCGCATTTCACCATGTTCTAAATAAGGAAACGTGGCTCGAGTTGCTATTTGGTTGCTATCGTTGCTATCATTCGCGCTTGGCGTGGAGTGTTGTCGCACAAAATTTTTTAATTATTCCTCCACTCTTCAATGCTTTCATGTAGTGTGCTAGTGTTTTAAAGAAACATGGAAAATGAAGGAAGTGGAAAATAAGACGAGATGAAAAGGTTTTGCTTGGTGTTCAGCCATTAACTGCAAAAACAATGCGGGCATGACGGAAGCAAAGTTGAGTTTCTTCAGTTTCCTTAAGGACCCTGTGAGGTTGGTAATTTCATATTTTTTCTGAGTTACATTGCTGATCGGAGAAACTAAACTTATATTCGAGTGTTATTTTGCATGCAAAATGAAATTGTCGAAAAAGTTTAATAAGAACTTGTGATGTTGGCGCAGGTACAAGGAATGGATGATTCGATGTCGTCGGTCGGATTTAGAAAACAAGACTGTCAGTTATTTACATAATAACTGCCGGATTTGTGCGTGCGATTTGGCGTTCCTTGCTCTACCTTTATTAGTAAAGAAATAATTAGGCTACTTTGAATTTTAAACCCTCTTTTTTCGGTGGATGGTAAGTCATTAGCACTATTTGGTTTGAATTTACAGCATAATTTTACTTATTTTCAATATGGCCGCCGTGCGCATTTTTCATTACAGAGAAACCTATGGTACAGCCAATTATGTCCCCTCTGTATATATCTACTCAGTGGCGAGGGTTTCATTGCCGGAAGACTTTCATCAAGACTCCTTAACCTCTGTAATTGCTAGCGATCTGTTAGAAATGAAGTTAATGGAGTGCTCAGTCTCAAATTTATGTAGTAAACTGTCGTTCGATGAATATAATGATTGACGAAACAATGCTTTGCATGATTTTTATTCAGTGCGGCGCTTATAAATTGTTTGAATAGTTAGTCGTTATTTGAGTAAGGATATTTAGTGATGCAAAAAAACATCGCCTTTCGCCTGGATTTATGCTTACGTTTATCGGATAATGTTTATCTGTCGCCGCACCACTCCTGTTCCTGTATATCTGTTCACAACAGGTATATTGGCTATTATTTGCTCCACCTCCGGTAAAGCGACAATTCGCTATAGCGAATGTTTATTACTGCACCGTGGGGTGTCGTTATATCGAGGTTGCACTGTATTTGGTGTACTAATTAGTAGCATAATGATTTCATTATTTTGAGCATTCTGATAGCTCTAGTGTTTTCCCTAGTATATGTATCTTTAAAAACTTACACGTATATAATTAAGAGAATATTGTTCCTTATAACTCTTTAGTAGAGTAATTTTTTATGTTATGCTTGAAGCTATCTTTGTTGTTCATATTACTAAATAATCATGCATCTCTCTTTTTTTAATAGCTTACTTCCTGAGCAAGAAACACCCATTGTCAGTGCTCAAAATCCTTGGTCCAGAAAGAAAGTACCAGCAGATTTTCAGTCCCCTGAAGTTACAAGTGGAAAAGGTTTTTTAAAAGTATCCAGTCTTTTATGCTGCAAAAAAGGTGTCTGTAGGATTTTTCTCCCTAAATGCTGTTAGAGGCAACGGAAAAGGAAAAAAAAAACAAAAAAAGAATGGAGATGTGGCTGTTCACATGACCTCAATTCATGCATAGCAAATTCTATGCGCTGTTGTAAGCACATTCCATAACAATTGAAGTAAATCAGATTTACAATCTAATAAAAATGAAGCAAAATGAGAAAAATATCTGCAGGGGGATTGGAAATGGGTACCATATAATTAAGTTAAAATGCAATTTGAATATTTTCGCTTAATATTGAACGTACTTAGAACAATTGTATTTAATTTTTTGTGCCGAATATTGAAAAAAAGTAATTTTTTTTAAGAATAAACAATATTATACATGTATTTTGCGTGTTACACAATGAATTTATTGAGAATGAGCTAGGTATTTTATTTTCTTACACTGGTAGTGGTGAAATAAGCTAAAAATTGATGGGAATGTGAATGTTCATTATGCCTCAATGTATGCATGTACCTACATCTGATACAAAACAAAAGCAATTAATGAGAAGGTGAAGGAGTTCTGCCACATGGGTGTCCGAGTGACCAACAATGGATGAAGCAAATAGTAAACACAGTCCATAGTAAGCCCAAGCAAAAAGGGAATCCCTGTAAGAGATGTATCTCTTTACAGCTGAAAATATAGGCATTGAAGTTAGGAAGCAATTCATTACAATTTACATATGGAGCATGCTTTCTTATCTACATCTATATAATACCCCGCGAGCCGCCTAAAAGGCGCGTGTCCGGGGGTGTTAGGACACCAACCGTTTACAGCTTAAAAAATATGAAGTGCTCCAACGAAGTTGGGACTAGCGTTTATTAAAGTCCTTTATGGTTCGGGGGAAAAACGAATTCCCATATCTATCCGTTCGGCAAAACATCTCTCTTAATTTATCGCTTCTATCGGACCTGGAAATATAGTGTGACTCTAACATCATGTTCTCTGTGTCGCTCTTAAAGATATCCATTCTCAATTGTTCAAGCAATCTAAGCCTAGCGCGCAGCCTCCGAGCCTCCAATGGCTCCCAGCCTAATTCGCTTAACATCTGTGTAACGCTGTCCGTACGCCCGTAGTAGTTTTTGACGAAACGCGCAGCCTTCCTTTGTATTTTATTCAGTTCGCGGATTAAGTCTTTCTGCACGGGATCCCATACGCTCGCTGCATATTCAAGGTGCGGTCGGACGAGAGCGAAATAGCACCTTTTTTTCACTTTCTCATCCGAAAATCTTCCAACGATATGCTTGACAAATCCTAATTTCTTCAGGGCTATGCCGCAAATATTCTTTGTATGTGTTCCCCACGTGAGGTTCGAGGTTATCGTAACTCCCAGATATTTCACTTCGTCTGTTGCCTTTATGTTAATACATGATAGTGAGGCATGGATAATGACAGCAGTGGAGAAAGGTTGGAAGCTTATATGTACATATAAGATTCAAAAAAGTCTGTACTTAATGATTATAAAAAATAATGAAGCAAAAGGTGTGAATTATCTTTGGAAGACGTAAGTATTGCTAAATGTTTTTAGTACTATACAATTCTTTATAAAGTGAAAATTTTTCATTTTAGAATAGATGTAGTGTTTTGAATAAATTAGCTAAGTACATAAGAGGCCTAATTTTGGTTCAGATGAAGCAACACAACGATTGGCTTGCAACGCAACGATTTGACACTGATGCTGAACTGCATGCCGGTGTAAACTTGAACTCGCGCAGCAAATTTATAGAGAAAGGGTGTTGAAAAGCTAGTACCACATGATAATAAATGCCTTAATTTCAATGGCTTGTTCGTAGAACAATAACCTAAGGCTTCACCTTCAAAATGTATATAATAGAAATTGTTATTTTCTCTCTTTTGTTTTTTTATTCAAAAGCACCTGCTACTTTCTGGATAGCACCTGTATATGGCTCAAAGACATGCAGACTGTAGAGGAGGTTGCTACACGATAAAAATGGTAATAAGAAAGGCAGCAGAGATATAAATTATATAGATGTAGGATAAGAAACCATAGATAACGGAGAAAATAATATGGAAAAGGTAGGGGAGAAGGAAGACTGAGGGCACTGAGTATCGCAAAAGGATCCATAGCAAAATAAGTAATAGATTAAAATGGGAAAGACAATGTGAAGAAGTGGAAGAGTATCAGAAGGAAAGAGAGGTAGGCATGCAATACGCCAACATTATGTCAATATCAGGCAGTAAAAGAGATCAAGCCATGAAAAATTTAAGGCTAATAATGGAAGGATGATTACAGAACGAGGCGAGTTTCAGAGTACAGGGAAGGAATATGTTCAGGATCTGTAAGACTTCAGGAACAGGAAGGAGAGATGAAACCTAGCGGGGGAAGTGCCATGAATGAGGGCAATCTCAGACCAGTGATCTTAGAGAGTAAAATCAAAGAGCCCCTCCGGATATAAAGAAGAGGAAACCAGTGGGCCTAGGCAGTATTCTGTGTGAGCTTCTAAAGAATTTCGGGAAGGCATTGAGTTTTACTAACTTGTCTGTAGAATCTATGTGGAGAGGTCTTTGGCCAGAGTATTTCATGAAGACATCTATAATTCTACTAGTGAAAAAGAATGAGGCTGAAGAATGCGGGGAGTACGATAGCCTAATATTTTTTGCAACAGAAGAGGGCTACACAAGAAGGTGGGGGAAACAATTATTTGGGAGGACCTGGAATATTACCATAACTTTTAAGCTTGCTTCATTGATTTTGAAAAAGCAGTTGATAGACTTAACTGTGAAGTAAATGGTTGAAGCTCTTGCGGGTCATTTTAGCAGTTGGTGATGTTTTTCAGGTGTGCCCTGCATATTTTTCAACAATTTTTATACCACATATTATACAAAAAAATTGCCTAACAAATGAAACTAAAAATAAGGACACAACACCTTTTCAAGTACAAGGAGAGTATGAGATACCCTGCCAAGACTGCCCCAAGAAATACGTTGGCGAAACTGGTCACTCCGTACAGACAAGGAAACAAGAGCACAACCGTGCCATTCGGCTGGCACAACCATTGAAGTCGGCAGTAGCTGAGTATGCAGCCTTGGGGGATAGGATTGACTTCAAAAATACAATAGTAATTGCCAAAGTGACAAACTACAAACTCCTGGCTATTACGAGAGGCGTTGGAGATACGGAAATGTGAACAGAATTCCAGCAGGGACTGTGGTTTAAAAATCAGCCGCACGTGGGATTCTACCCTGAAATTAAGCAAACTTCCTTCCATATAAATACCCTCCACAGTTAGGTTATCCTCATTCCCTATGAAAAAGTGACAGCAACTCAAGAGCAACGGCCACAAAATGTCGTGCAAAAACCGATCAAATATGGAGGGCACACCAAAAAAAAATCACCAACAGCCAGAGTAAATGGCTTTTCTCAAGGTAGAATAGAGGTAGATCGGGTACCTCTAGGTATAGGTAGCCAAGGTAAGCCAATCAAACGGAGGTAGATTGGACGGATTGGCGACTCACTCCTTATTCACTTATGTCTCAGACTGCTAAACTGCTAATGAGGGTAGTGTATGGAGAGTTAGGGTGGGCAAGTATTGGTCAATGAAAGAGATAGAGATGTTCAACTTTGCTTTCACTCTATAACCTGTATACTGAAGAAATGGTGGGGGAGAAGTGGGATGAGTTAGAGGCAGGAGTTAAGTGAGAGGAGTGAAATATGTATATATCACTCTCCCTACTTAACATACGAAGAAATGGAAGAAATAGTCCCAAGGATATAAACAAAAGAATACCTCCTTCCCAAAGCATGGCGGCGTTAATAAATGAGCTGATGAAAGTATCACAAAGGAGTTTTAAAGGAAAGTTGAGTGAAGAGTCTGATCCAGAGTATATGTCTTAATTATGCAGAAATATGAACGCTGAGGAAAGAGGAAGAGAAGAGACTAAAAGCATTTGAAATTTGAGCGTGGAGGAGATACTCATTTTTGAAGGTGAAGTAGATGGATTGGAAGAGGATGACTGAGTGCTAGACATGTTGGGTGAGGAGAGAAAGGATCTAGATGAGATAGAGGAAACATAGGGTTTGGATGGAGCAAGTGCAGAGCAGGGAGGGGAAGTTAAAAGGTGTGCTAGAAAGAAGGTTTGGCAAGAGCCAGACCAGAAGGGTTCTTCTTCTATTATTTGACCACCTCCTCATATTTGCTGCCACATTGAGTAAATATTGCCTCTTCAGCAATCTGGCAGCCGGCATCTGTGTAAGAGTACGAAGTGAGGATTTTTTTTATCCACACCAACCCAGAAACAGTACACTGAAGGCCTTTACAGCCAAGGAATCCAACAAATAACAACGATGTACAATCATTAACAGCTATGCCAAGGAAGTTTTGGCAAGATGGCGTGGTTTGGCAATGAGATTCTCTGTGGCTCCTGCGATAAAGTTGTCGAACGGTTGGACCAAATGCTTAACTGCGATATTTGTTCGTACATTTTTCAATTGAAGTGTGCGAGCCTCTCCTATTAATGATTTTGACCTCTAAAAGACAATAGAGACATTTTTTGGAAGTGTTTACGTTGTCGCCAATCTACGGTTTCTCTGCCAAAATGGCGACCAATATTGAAATATTAAAAAGTGATTTAGCAGCATTAAAATCAACCGTGAAGCCTACATCCGACTCTGAACCATGTCCGATGCCATAATCTCACTCGGCACCATTGGTGAAAAAAGTTACCTTTGTAGAGGCTGGCAATGTTGTTAGCGGTGAAGTTGCCTCTTCCGGCCCACGTGATCAAAACAAAGGTGCTAACGATCGTCGCAAATTTCATTCAGACACGTTACCTGTGTTCCCTAGTTCTGATTCTTCCTTGAAAGTGCACGTACATTAGTGGTTGATTCTAAATCTCGGTCCAGCGATGCAAATGATAATGATGGTTTCATAGAAGTTAAGCACTCGTGAATCAAGCGCTGGAAAAATGTACACCGAAAGGCCAAGGACCTTAGGGACTGCTCATTCAAGGGTACTGCAAAAAATGCCATATTCATGTGTGGAAAGTCCAATTGATGACCACTACCGAGGATGAAATAAGATCTTTCCTGCAAAGATCCGTGAAAAGTGATCTAGAAGTGGTGAAACTCAAAGCGAAGGGTAATTACGCTTCCTTCTGTGTTTTCGCCGCGGATTCTGACTAACACTTGCTTCTCAGAAAATCTTGGTGGCCCGAGAATGTGGCTTTCAGGCCATTCCATTTCCCTCGAAACCGCTCCTCTCAGGGTGAAGTTTTGTCGAGGGTCAATATCCCAAAAGTTGCTGATGTTGCTGTCGACATCATGGATGTTAGCTACGAGCCTATAGTCAGTTCACAATCAATTGACGCCACTCCTGCCCAGGTAAGTCGTACGTCAAATGATACTGTAGGTATCCAAACCCAGAATGGTCACACAACAGCTGCGATATAGTATCCAGTAATTTTCCATGCTACACACTTGGAAGTTATTCTTGCAGAAGTGTGTACAAAAATGGTGGGGTTTGTATTTTCCTCAAAAATGGTATTAACTTCAAACCCATTGACTTACTGACCTTATACAAATTGAAAAAGATTTTGAATTTTCAATTATCAAACTGTTGAAATCTAAGATATTTATTGTGTGTCTGTACAGATCTCTGGATGGTAATTTTAATACTTTTATTGATTACCTAACAATACTACCGGAGAAACTAAAAAAAAAAAAAAAATGGGAATTCTATCATTATATGTGGAGATCTCAATGTTAACTTCCTGCAAGAGCATTGTGGAAAAGTTTTACAAATAAATCAGTTTTGGATTCATTCCAGGTTAAGGCCTTATTAAGCAAACCTACCAGAGTTACGAAAACGAGTGTGACAATCATTGATCAAATAATTACTAACTTAAGCAAAGGTAAATGTAGTGCTTTAATTTTCAACACAGGCTTTTCAGATCACAAAGGTGTTTTTGCTAGTGCAAGTGTAAATGCCCCTACCCTCTTTGTTTATTTTTGCACTCATTCTGTTTGTTAAAAATTATATGAAATCACATGAGTTAAACTGCAACATTCACCAGCATCATACCAGGTCAAACCTAGATATCCACATCAAAACTACATTTACCACACTAAATACCGAGGGTCCATATCACAAAGGAGCCTAACTCCACAATTCACTCCCTCAAAATATTAAGAAAATCAGCAATTTGTATAAATTCAAAATTGAGCTCAACAATTTTTGAATGAAAAAACCTTTATATTATATTGATGAATTTTATGCTCTAGTTAAGGTAAAACTTAAATGAGTAAGCATAATTATAGCATTTACATATATGTACATATTGTGCCTTTACCACTGATTAATATTTTGTCCTGATATATCTTTAATTGTCATTTGTGTTCTATTGCCATCATTTTTTATGTGTTTTAATGCTTTATGAAATGTATTCCACTGGACGAAACTATGAAACTGTATTGCCTTCAGTGAATAAATTATTGTTAATATGCCCTAGATAGGAGTCATTCCACGTCAAATCAACCAAATGAAACCAATTGACTCGGATTTTCACGAAACTTACTACAGACATTAATTTCTGTATGAATGGAGATTTGAAATTTTAGTGTCAATAGTTAAATACATATACATACATGGGCAATTGAAATTTGGTAATAATAATAATAACTTATTTATTTGCCAGACGACAAGTACATATTGTACATACATTGTATATGGCACGTCATGAATACAAAATCAAGTTGCATACAAAATGGCAGTTAAAATTCAAAGGCAGTTATAAAGATAAATATTCATCAACGGAGTAGAAACATTTGGATAATAAAAAGTTTTTACTCTTAGTTTTGAAAGTCGACAAACTCATAGGAGCTTTTAGGTTCTTCGGAAGCTTGTTATAAAGCCTTAGAGTCATTGTTCTAAAGCCACAGATAGCTTTCTTAGTACGTATAAATGGGACATGCAAGTCTCCCTGCTGCCTAGTACCCTGGTTATGAATATCCGAGTTTAGTGAAAAGTCCTTAAAGTTTGACTTGGCATATAATAAAACAAAAAGTATGTAGACACAGGGAATAGGTATCACGCGAAGACATTTAAACAGAGGGGGACATGGGGTTCTACATGGTTTGTTTGCAATCAAACGTATAGCTCTTTTTTTGGATTTTAAAAATGGTCACTGCATGGGGTGAAGAGCCCCAGTGTAGAATGGTGTATAGTAAATGGGGGTAGAATTCCCAATAGTAAATAATTAGAAGAACATCAATGGATACAGTGGACCTAATTGATCTGATTAGGAAACACTTAGAGCTGAGATGACCAGCTAGATTAGAGACAAGTTTTTCCCAGGAAAGATGCACATCGATATTCATTCCCAGAAACATGGTGTCGTCAACCTGTGGAATACATGTTCCATTTAGGTCAACATTAAGCAAACTAGGGGTTTTATTGAAATTCGAGAAGTAAATAAGTTGGGATTTTGTGACATTGAGATTACGACAATTAAATTTACACCAAGTAAGAACCTGATCGGAGACAAAGTTGGCTGCTGTATGTAACCCTTTGACAGTTGAGGACGTTATAATAAAATTGGCATCATCAGCATATAATACTGGGTGAATACCAGTTGCTGAGGATACAAAGTTGGTGAGGTCATTTATGTATAATAAAAATAGAATTGGGCCAAGAATAGATCCTTGAGGAACACCTTGGGTCAGAAATTTCGGAAGAGAATTGAACTTATGACCATTCGACACCACTGAGACAATTTGAGATCTATTGGAGAGATATGATTCTACCCAGTGATAGGGAATACCTCTTATGCCAAAAGAGGGTAACTTATTCAGCAAGATATTGTGGTTGACACTATCGAAAGCCTTGGAGAAGTCATAAAATATGCCAAGTACTTCCGTTTTGCGGTCTAGTGCTGTTAAAATTTTGTTGACTACCTGGGCAATAGCAAGACTGGTAGATCTGTACTTGCGGAAGCCATACTGAAAAGGTGATAGGAAGTTGTTTGACTCTAAATAAGAGGTCAGTCTTCTATAAAAATTTAATTCAAAAACCTTGCCAAACTGATTTATAAGTGAAATGGGTCGATAGGAGCTGAATGTAATGACCCCTACACTACCACAACATGCATTGCATGGTGATTTTTTACTTCCATCCTTAACTCCCTTCCTGTTAGATGACAAGTCATGATTTTTTACTGTGGCTAAGAACTCCAAAATGATCCCATGGCCATCAATAAATAAACCCAGCAAAATATAGTTAAGCTGAAAAAAATAAATAGAATTTATGAAAAAATTGCACTTAGACTCTTATCATTTGCATATATTCACAGAGAAAGACCTTGTATATACAGACTCATGGTTTAGCTTAAAATAATCATCTATGTATGTATAAGCAAGGGTTATGGGAAAAAAACATGAGTTCATCTTTGTTTTTCATAAGAATAACTACTAATTACTTGTCGCAGGAAAAAATGGATTTTATTAGGCACAAAAAGCAAATCAAATCACGTAATGTCGAGGGCAGATAAGCTTGTATTTTTGTGGGCACACTATTGGAAGATACATGATGTCACCATAGTCTATGATAATGGAACACTAAGTACAAAAAATCTAATTAACCCCTTGCACTGAAATGACGAGTTTAGCTTGGATGTAATGAGGTCTGCCTTCAAAATATATCTTTCAATGTCTTAGTACTTATGAATATGAGAGTGACATTCAACTCATCAAGCAAAAGATAGCCTACTTGGATAACCTGCTAACTAATATTAGGAGTAAATTACCTCCAGTTAGCACACACAGAGAAATTCTAATATTGATCATATCCCCTTTATATTGGTATAGGAATTAAATCCTTACGTAGTGTTCTTTGTGTAGGCTTTTGTGGTGTAGTGAGGATTCAGCGTGGAGGTTTTCGGGGTTACTACCACGTAGATTCATCTCTGAATGCAAACAATATGTCGTCTGTGGAGATGAATCTACGCAGTAGTAACCCCGAAAACCTCCACGATGAACTATTATGTAGTGTAATGTTTCATACCACAAAGTGAGACAGGCGAAATGGCTCCCCAAAGAGAATGGAATGAACATTAGCTGTCGTCACATTGTGCTAGGGAACCAGTTTCAATGTCCACTGCAGAGCAGGTTATCACTTTTTATGAGCTTGATGAGATTTTTATGTGGAAGAAGTTAATTTTGCATTACTTCAAGGAAATTTTTGTACTTTTCAAACAATTTCCAGGGGAAAAATTGGTTTCTCTTAATTTGTAAGAAAAAAATTCTCTTAGGTCAAAATGCAGGGTATTGCTGATGCTTCTGGAACTCTTTCAACATAGTATTACACATACACATGTGAAAATGCTTATTAATGCTCTGAAATTGACGGGCGCATGCAAGTAGTTTGAATGTTGTCATCTGTGAAAATGAATGCAAATTTTATCCGCAGAAAATGTTCTTTCTGGATCCTTCCAGGCTTAAGGATATCTTAACTGATAAATTTTCTGGAAGTCTCTTTTGATACAGTGAAATATAGGCTATGGGTTACCACTGCTTGAGTAGAATTGAGGTTGCATCTAGGTCATCCATTGATGGATATTCTATCCCTCAAAATGAATAACAGCTATGCTAAGTTGACACTACAGAAAAGTCATTGTTTTTTTTTTTAACCTTTTCCCTACGGAGGCCTTGTTTTCACGGCTTGAATTTTCCGACGCAAAAAACCGAAGGCCATGTTTTCACGGCTTTGCGGTCAAGCATGCCAAGTGGGTCCCGAGTGCCATTAGGGTTCCTAGGCACGAGAGGTCCGACCCTTTCCTATTGTCCGTGTGGGAATTATCTCGGCCCATTCCGGCCCTTAGTATCCCACTCAAGGAAGGTGCTCATGGTCACTTATTTGTTTATAAGTTAGAATAACTAAAAACATACATGTTGCATTTATTGAAAATCAATGCCAAGAATTACATTCTGGATGCTCTGCTGATCGGTTCCAAATTTTAAACGGAACTCTAGCATTCATATTAACGGAGTTCATCATCACCTAGAACAAATTTTGGAGACGTTAATGTTAGATGTTTAATTGTTATTTTCAAACCTTACTAGCAAATTTATAGGAGCAATATTGTAATGATTACATCTAAAGATATAGGTTACTCTGTTAGCCACATTTTAAGTGTATATTTGCGGTGAAATTCGATAAAATATCCGATTTAACTCCTATGAAAAAAGGCCCTCGTGATGTAATAAAATATGATACTCTCAGTTCTTTGTCGTGAGCCAAAATTACAGCAGCTATTTTTAATAACCTCTAATCACCCTTTGAATACAAACATATTATTAATGAATTTCACTATAGCTGCTAACTAATGCATATCCTAAAAATTTGTAAATTTTATGTACAAATAAGGAATGTTTTACGTAGACACATGTTGTGAAAGCATTCCATACCATTGCAAGAAAGAGAACTGCTCTACCCGGGTATCTTGGTTCTCTGGTCAGGTTACATTAAGGTGGTCTGCCCTGTGCACCTCACAGGCTCACTTCGGGACACATTAGCGCATTAATGTTTTCTTGAAAAAACTTATTACCCTCCAACTGGCACATCCAAGAGTAGATTGGTACAAGTAGCCTCCTACTGAAATATGTGGAAGAAAATAACCTCACTCTTCTTGGAATAACTAATTTTCTTTTCAAAATTTTCTTGGCATGTATTCAAATTTAGCCGTTAACTCTCTGTACGCATTCCACTGCCTATACAAGGGATGGTTTCTGTAGAACCCTGCTGTGCGATGCAGACCATACCATGAATGGAAAGAGAACTGCTCCACTCAGGTAATTACTCTCATATCTTGGTTCTCTGGTCAGGATCCATTAAGGTGGTTTGCCCTGTTCACCTCACGGGCTTACTTTGGGACACATTAGCGCATTAATGTTTTCTTGGAAAAACTTATTACCCTCCAACTGGCACACCCAAGAGTAGATTGGTGCAAGTATCCTCCTATCCCAAGTGTTTAGTATTTTTTGTTATTTCGTGCAATTTATTTTTATCTAAGTGAAATTGCTTTATAAATATAATTTAGCAATTTCAAACAACTAATTTGTAAGATTCAAGTAGTTTATGAGAATTTTTCGGGAAAATATTCTTCTAAAAAAAATTCGAATTTCATTCACATGTTTTTAGAGAACTCGTGGAGAGCAGATGCGAAAGAGGAGAGTGTGGATTTGGGCATCATGGATCTAAAATATGTTAATATCAAAAATCGTAATTACCTAGAAGTATGCTAGGAACATCGAAAGATTTCATTCCCTTTAAAGTATTTGCTGGTCTAGGATATAATGCCGGCATTTGCGGGGCCCCTTTGCTGAAAACCCTAAAAATAACTGTAGAACTTTGTTTAAAAGTTCTATAGGCATTGCAAAATGAAAGGTATACATTGATGATTTGACATTTGCAGCGATAGTAACAATTAAAAAAAAATTAAAATCGCACTAGTAACAATAAACTGACCGCAAAAGTAGGCCGTGATGGGCTGCCTTTGGGAAAAGGGTCGAGGATTATATTTGCCCAGTTGCCAAGGAAAGGGTCCGGCACCCTGCTAGGAAAGGTCATTATGTGGAGGAAGCGACTACCTGGACAATTCCTTGCCGAGAAACAACTCCATACAGGGCGAAAAAGCAAAGCTCAAAGCCTTCGTACAGCCAAAAGCAACTTCCCGTGAAGGAGCCTGGTGCGAAAGGGTTAATAAGGAAAGATACCTTAAATCAAAAAAGTTACATAGTTATAATAGTAGATTTCAGGGATAACTATTTTTAATTCAGGAGAAAGTTCAAAGTTGTCATAGGACTAACCAATCATGCAAACTTTTAAAATAGGCAATGTTTCTTCTGTCTCTTCAACTCCCTTCCTTCATAGCCACCACAAATGCCTGAGTACTTCAATAGGGTGGTTTCCTATTATTTTTTTATTGCCTTAATCGAAAGATTATTACTCCTGGAGTACACATTTCACACTTTTAGATTTTTAAATGATAATATCTATTTTTCGCGATTAAATGAAAAGTGAAAATTTTCAAGCGCGCGAAAACGCGACGCGTTAGTAGGAATGATGGGAAATCTCTCCGTACGTCGTATTTCTGGTTCCCCCTCCGCCCGGTGAGGTGACCTTGAGGCGAGGCTTAGCGCTGATACGTCGCAGGCTGCCAGCGGGTAGCCTAGTGCCATGCCGCCTGGTAGCGCTTGGCTTAAATAAGGATTATTAATACCTTATCAAACGAGGAAAACTTTCCGACCTTAGCCAGTTTTAATAAGTGATTATTAAGACATGTTTCCCTGAGCTCTGCGTCTCATGCATGCATTGGTAACCTCAGACGACGTATAACTCCTATCTTCTCCTGTAGAAACTAGGTCCCTGTGACGTCACGTGGAGTGGCATCGCATGGGCGCCAATCTGGCCCTTTTCAAATGAGGATAAAAATGGACCATTGCCATTCTTCTAAACCGGCATTTATAAAACGAAATAATTTGTATATTATGAATACACTAATGGTGGGTAACGAATCGCAATTATTGCCTTTTGTTTTCTTTGATGAAGGAAACTACCCTATTGGTATACACTAGGGTGCCCCCTGTTATCTAGGTGCAAACGGTACAAATTTTGTATGATTCCAGTCTCAGAGGCTATTTCTTAGGAGAGTAAATACTGGCACCAATTGCATAATTAAATAGATGGCTCCTGTACCATGTGATCATAAATATCTTTCGGCGAAATTGGCATTAGTGATGCTAAAACAAATTTACTCCCAAAAGAAAAATGTGCAGCACATAGAAGGCATCAGGATTCTGATCTACGTTTGTAAAATTCATGCATGAATGCATCAGCCCGAAAATACGCTGCCAGACTAATCTGAAGCATTCACAGAAAATACAACCGCTGCTAATGTGACTATAGTTATAGCATATTTTATAGTTCCATCACAACTGAATTCACGAATAACCACATACATAAAAAAAGCAAATGCATCATGTAACCTATACATATATAAGGCCTTCAGGCCTTGACAGCACACGCAGAGCTGCCATACATGATAGTTGAATGCCATTCTACAATGCTGTGTTACTGAAATCATACCGACCTTGAACATCACTTCTCTGATGATTAACAAGCATGAAGATTGTAATTACATAATTCTTGTGCAGTACATGTATACATAATATTAATATGGTACAATCCCGAAATATGTATGTATATAATAATAATAATAAATTTATTTCATGGGCTTAAGCCCTTTTACATTAGCACAAATTTAAAATTGCACAAAGTTGTCACAATAACATCAAGACAACACTACAAAACTGAAAAGGGTACCTTAGGAAATGCACCGCAAACAGTCCATCAAGAATTTTTTAAAAGAAACTTTTGACATTTGGAAAATATCAGCATCTACACATATGTTATTATAATCTCTCGCTATCCTGAACATAGGCAAAAAATAAATGTAATTGTAACTGCAGTGCGGGAGATAAAAAAGATTATGAGTTCTAGAGTGTAAGGCAGGAATTTTAATATTGATTAAACTTAGTAGATCCCGACATATAATTAGGTTATTTAGCAGGCCATACAAAAACAAAAGACCTAATTGTTTTCTTCTATTACATAAGGAACAGAGATTGAGTAGATTTAACAGTTCAACATATGATCCTCTTTCTCTTTCTAAGTTAAATCTAAAAGCAACAAGTCTTAAAAATATAAAAAAATTAAATAAAAATATATATAAATAGTATGCTAAAATCAGTGATACTAAAAGAATGATTTCACCGAGTCATTACGTATATGAGGAATTTCAATGTAGACTATTACTACGATAATGCATTCTCATAAAATAAAACTTATATTCGAGGTTGAAGAGATGAGAAACGCCTACCATGATAGAAAACTCAGAGAAACGTACGTAATATACCACTTAGGGTCATTTTAAGTTGATAGCAGACACACGATTCAAGTCCAAATCAGTCCACCAACAAAGTTCATCTAATTCTGCATTATAAAATCCTTACAGTATTAATGATAAATTCTTTGTTCTGCACCAGCAGGGACACACGCTCCGCTACCTCTGCTTACCATCATCCCATGTTACCATCCTTACCATTATAACCGATTACAACCCGCTATCCATCGCTACCGCCGCTGCCTACTCGTGCTACCCGTTGCCCCCGTTGCCGTTGCTCTCGCTAGTCCCTCTCGAAATCCTCGAAAGCGTCGATAATTCGATGGATCGAATTCTCGATGTATAGTGTGTTAACAGAAAATAGAGGCAAAGTATAAAATTATTGCAGGTAATAAATTAATTTTCGTGAATTTTGGTCTATTCTCCGTGCCAGATGTGATTTGTGGTGTAATCTTACTTATGTTATACCCTTCGAATGCGAAATGCAGTCTCAAACCATGTATCTTAGAGATGCCGAAGGCGGCAGATAAACACTTCAGTGTTCATAAAATCAATGAACTTAGTTTGTGAAATCGAAACGAAATATTCTGTAAGAAATGTCTTCTAACGCCTTATTCAGCGCCTTGGAGATATAATGCATCAGATAAAAGCTAAATACTGCAATTTTTATGTGATAAATGTTGGTGTATTCGCGTTTGAGTACTATCTTTTGGTGGACAAAGTTGGATCGTGAAATAAAGTACTGCGCCGTGGAAGTCAGTGACCAGTTAATTGAAGTTTTAATCAAAACTGTCCTCATATTTTTAGAAAATGATCAACTTTGAGGTGGGTGTCATACTGCCATCAGCTGGGTCAAGTGAGAGGCTGGACACTACTACACCAAAGCAGTATTGTAAAATATTGGTGAGTTAGTATCTTTGCTATTTCGTGGTACTTTTTTGATTTGAAGTTCTATGGTGATTATGTATCTACGCTCGGCTTATGTAGAGCAATATAAGAGTGTAAGGCATGCCTTTCAATTTCTTGTGTGACGGCTTTATGTGGTATTCAGTTAATGTCCTTATATTTTTCATTTCGTTTTTTTTGTGGAAATACTTATTTCTTTTCTCCAATGCATTCAATCTTTTCGTAGGTCCTTTGTAGCTTTCTTACTTGTATTATATTTTGAATGTGTTCATGGTGGGTATGATTATGTAATTTTATTCTGAGGAGGTTAATCTGGTAAATTTAATTCAGCCCTTTCTATTGTGTACAAAATTTGATATAATTTTCCTTACTTGGAGGGTGTTTACTAGTCCTAAATTCCTTAGTGTTTACTGTCTTCAGTTTTCCGCATTAGCGAACTCGACCTATGACCGATTTTACTCATAGATAGGTATCTTGAAAATAGGTACTAATTGTCGGTTGATAATATTATTCCGTGGTCACCAAACTCGTTGGGACTGAACTTAAAAGTAAATAAACTAAGCGGGCTAAGAGTTCATGAAAATACAGGCTTTGGTGGCATAAATTCCACATACCCTGAAAAGCTCATGTTATTTTACTTTAATTATAGTTAATTATTCTTTATTTTCATCAGTCCTCGAGAAAATCACTAATGATTTGGATCAGTTAAAACATTTCGTATCATTCCCTATGTTGGCTTATTCAGAAACTTTATTGCACAATTTTCAAAGAGAATTTTAGTGCATAACCGTTAGCGTGAAATTTCTGGGAATCAGTAGTTTTCAATGGTTTTAAGCCTTGCACTACACAGAATGCTGTAGTTTATTATTGATCTGTTTATAGTTTTTGATACATTGTGACTATACTGATGGTTGATTAGTCCACCACTGGGATAGTGTAAACAACTACTACTTAAGTGAACTTCTGGCGAATTACTAAGATTGTGTCAACAAATACTCAGTAATATAATCGCGCATAATGGCATTTGAATATCACACCCTGGTAAAAACTTTGAAGTCGAAACGAGATAATTTCAGTACTGCTCTAAAACTGTTTTAAAATGCAATTCATGCTATTTGAAAGTGTTTTTTTTTAACTTCTGCTTAAGATATAATATAGGGTTGTTCCCAAAGACCTGAATTTGCAATCCTCAAAAGAGTTCGGTCATTGGAAGAGAAAGATAAGTAACTGCTATGCAAAAATCCTTGGTGTTGAACCATTCTGTCATAAGTTTTAAATAATATGTAAACCTTTAAAAGTTTACTCCCTCTTTTAAAGGTTTACTCCCTCTTTTTATGAGTTGGTGACGACATTATAGTTGCGGTTCACAAACTCACTGTTTATTGAGAGTAGGAATCGCTTAAAGAGATTAAACAACAGCAAACCAGGTGAGGTTAATGCAAGGAACTTAGGAGTCACTGAAAAGCTGTGATCCATATGGGAGCTGGGAGCATATGATAGCATCAGCTGATATGTTTAATGGTTTGGCTAGTTGGTTGTGCTAATTGTAATTTTGTCAATTCGTAGCCTCCTGTCTTTTGAGTTGGAGGCTCAATTGCCATTGTTTCCTTGTTATCCTTTGCCAAAATTGTGTTATTAAGTCAGTAGGCAAATCAGTCCACAGAATGTCAACTGTCCAAAGTTAACTTCGAACAAAAAATATTAGGGGGTTATAAAATGCCATAAAAATCCAAGTGATGCTTATGTAAAATTCTTGTCAATTGCATATTTTACTGGCATATGCTTCTTGTACTCCCAAACTCCACTTTGCCCCTGCCCGGCTTCATTCCTAAATATATTGAGTTTATTTATTCAAGCTTCAATATCCCTTGTATAAGTAGAAGATAAATAATATTCATGTTAAATCTACCTTATTTGACCTAAGTACCATGGATTGAAAATGTGTGTGATAGGCAGGTTTAATGCAATGATATTACTACGGTAAGCTTATGGAAGTGGTATATTGGACAAAGTACCTCAAAATTACTATTGTAATCCAAGGGTAAGAATATGGCAAATGGCTATCATGCCAGTACAGATTCTTTGTATCATATAAAAAGAAAGCTCTGGACAGTGAATTTTATATCCTTGTCCCTAAACGTATTGAAAATATATGTAAGTAAATATGTATTTGAATGAAATATTTTTTATCTATAGATCTGTAATTTGTATTTTGTTTCAGAAATACATTTTAAAAATATTTTGTAACTTTAATATATTTGAATATATTATGTACTTTTAAAGTACATATATTCAAAATCAAAAGGCATTGTTTCAATTAATGAGCCATGGCCACCCTCAAACTCCCTAGACATTTGTTTGGCTGGCTACAAACGTGATGGATTTTTCACTCACATTTAATGTACTTAGCCACCTGTCAGACAATAATGGAATGAAGTAAGTTAGAGCTTTCACACTGGCTAGGGAAAAAAATGCATGGTAAATTTTCTGCCTACTGATGTTGTGCATCCATTCATTACCACTGGCACCAATGCGACGGCAATTTTACCATCACACTATGGGCAGGTAGCAAGAAAATGGTTGGAATATTAGAACCTGGTTGTTACAGGTATTCTGGTCCACCGGTTAGCTGTTCCTTTTTCTTAAAAACAGGTAGCCTTATTCATTATTGGGGAAAAAATGGGTATAATGGTAGGAACTGGTAAACCGATATTGCCCCCCTAAAGGTTATGAGCCACCTCAAGGGTTTTTTTTCCAAGTCGTTTTGAAGCATCCACATTGGGAATATGTGTTGAAATACTCATGTCTGTGTCTCCAATAGTTTGCTATTCTCAGTTGAAATATTCCTGTAATTGTAATAAGGTTCTGTTACTGATTGAAAAGTTCATTAGAAAAAATTGGTTCAGTTAACTAAACTGGTGCAGCAAATTATCAAACAGTTTACTTTCAGAACTGTGAACTGGTTCAGATTTTAAACTGAGTTTAGGTAGTCTTACAATACAAAATGGTGTATGTTAATTTTACTCAAATTTTTGCATAGCCTTGAATAAAACTAGCATTTTACCCCTCACATGAATTTGCAAATTTGGTTATAATGATTGTGTTTTGGAGTGGCTGAGGTGCTGCAGTTATTTTTTGGCAATATCTTTAAATCGAGGCCTTTCTTGGTAAATTTGTTTCAGTCACCTGATTATTTAAATCTTTAGCTTTGTGTTTTTCTGTCAGCTTTACTTTAGAGGTTTTGTTCATGGTTAGATTTTCAAGTAAATTTTATAATTTCCTATGCATTGCATTTCAAAAATATTTTTTTTTGTTAAGAATAGGTAAAAAGTCCATTTTATTTTATACCAATTGTCTTGTTATAGTATTTATCTGTTACACAAATTCATATGTAAGACGTCATAAGATATGTAAGAAGTTTTCTATTAAAAATGCTACATGCTATACTCAATTTACACAACGTTCAAAAACTTGAGTTCTTGCATGGTAATAATTAGGAACAGATGAAAATGGTCAGAAATGTCATGAAACTGATACTATTCTGGTTTTAGGTATTGATTTTGGCTACCTTTGAACTAAAATGGAGGATGCTGATAGATTTTTGGAACTTCAGAGGCTGTAAATATAATAAAAAAGCAGCCAGTCCCTTAAGTTGTTGTTTATTAGTTTCAGCGAGTGACCATGGTTTGTCTATGGGTGCTGGGAAATCATTAATGTATATTATTACAGAAAGGTCTTTTTCTGTCATTCTGTATATGGTCCGTTAATACTGCTCCTCATTTTTTGAAATCTATACTTCAATAAAGGTTTATAAACCCGTAAAATCCATTACTATACTAAAGAAAAGTAACATAAGCAGGCAAAATTATTTAAGATAAAATATTAGAAGTTTGAGACCTTCTGAAACATTTTTTGTAGGAAAACAAGTATAAATAAAAGTACTTGATGATACACCTTCTTCTCTCTTTTAAACCCAGTTGCACCGTTTCATTAACATACTCATTCCCTGATATGGTGAAAGTGTAAAATTTTCACATTATTATCCAATATTTATAGGTCCTGCCTTGCAACAGGCAGGGCACTTGATGATACTGAATCAACAGAAAGTTTTATGTTTCTTTTTACGTGCTACTTATTGACGGTTAACCCTTACACTGCTATGAACGTACCTGGTATGCTCCTAGGCAGGCTGCTGCACGGCTTTTTTTCTTCCTCCCTCCATGTGCTCAGCAATTTCGCCAAAGCACTTCGAAGGTTCCCTAATCCGGGACCCTTTCCTCGACGAGCTTACCCTCGCTGGCCCGTATCTTGGACCCTCTGAGCGTGGGGCCTCCCCGAAAAGTGATTGCTATGACTGCAATTTGAAAATCAACCAATCAATTTGATCATCAAAAAATGATTGTTTGCATCGCACTCCTGCCAATCAGGCAATCAAGTACGCCTTTGAACCGTGTTTCTGCAATGAGAAATAACGATTTTGTTAACTTTGCTAAAATGTCCATTTTCCGGTGGTCCGCAGCCACGGTTTTAGCAAAGTTAATAAAATCGTTATTTTTCATCACAGAAAAACAGTTCTAAAGACTTACTTGGTTGCTTGATTGGCAGGAGTGCGATGCAAACAATCATTTTTTGATGATCAAATTGATTGGTTGATTTTCAAATTGCAGTCATAGCGATCACTTTTCGGGAGGGAGGCCCCACGCCCGGAGGGTACAAGATACGGGCCAGCAAGGGTGAGCTCATCGAGGAAAGGGTTCTGGATTAGCCACCCTATGGAGGGTGTACCACGCCCATCCTGGAAGTACCTGCTCCATGGCCCAACGGAATGCATTTAACATTTTCGCCACATATGAGGAGAAGGTTTTTGGACATTGAACAGCAGTGAAAGGATTAAATTCTAACAACATGTGTCTCAAAATTTGGACGATTTGAGACAGGTGTCTCAAACATAGTATAATGACATTTAAAAAATTAAATTCAAGCAAAACAACTCTTTGTTTGCAAATGTATACTTCTTTTTCATATGAAAGTATACCGGGACTAGCCACGGTGATAACTTTTTACGGAGTCACCCGCAATGCACAAATAGTGCGAAAAATCCACAGAGGAAAAATCATTCGCCTTGACCGGGATTCGAACCCGGATCCCTCGATTTCTGGCCGAGTGCTTTAGCCAGTTAAGCTACCGAGGCGTCATTCTCCCCTGTGGAAATTTGTGGACTATACCGGACAAGGTGGTATGGACTGCTGAGCATATGATGCGACTAGCAGTCCAGGTCGTGCGCATGGCGCCACAGCCGGAGAGCAAAGCCCGAACTTTGAACACTAGAGGTGTTCGCTCTGGACTTATGAAAGTATACCGGGACTAGCCACGGTGATAACTTTTTACGGAGTCACCCGCAATGCACAAATAGTGCGAAAATTTCCACAGGGGAGAATGACGCCTCGGTAGCTTAACTGGCTAAAGCACTCGGCCGGAAATCGAGGGATCCGGGTTCGAATCCCGGTCAAGGCGAATGATTTTTCCTCTGTGGATTTTTCGCGCTTCTTTTTCAGTTTAATGAATTTTTGGTTTTTAATTTCAGTGCGCAATTAAAAATATAAACCGTTTCTTTTGCTCTCCCGAAAAGTTGCTATTTTTGAGATACGTGTTGTTAGAACTTAGCCATCATTATGTTTCTTTTCACTTTTCTCGGAAACAATTCACATTTACAATCTTTAGCTTGACATGGACAGCTTTTTTTTCGTAGGAGCATGTGATCGAAATGAAATACAACTGTATGAGAATTACACAGGACTGCATGAAACAAGTGAATTTTTACACAGTTATGTGCTAATTTATATACACCAAGAATGAAGTTCTGTATATAAACTATGAAATTTATTATAAATTCACCCACCATGTTTTTGATAGCTGTTCATAAATCAAGCTACTCTAGACACTTTCAGCAACCTTTGGGAGTATTGGACGCAATTTTGATAATATATAACCATTTTTCCTTCCAGTATTCCACTTACACCATTTTTCCTTTACCATTTTTTGCATGAACATTTCTGATAGGGACATAACATAAATCTCTTATGCATTTCATGCATTACAGGAGTAAACAAGAAATAAGTGAAAACTGAAATATTTGCTATGCTGCCTTACGGGCTCTCAGCCACCAAATCATCATGTATCAAGATTATCCCTTTTCCTCAAAACTTAGTGCTTTTCAATGAAATGGTAGTTCTAAAAATATACAAATCTAATTTTGTAATACAAATTTGAAACCTAGTTCACATTTAATAACTTCCAGTGGAGTAACATGGTTCATTACATTGTCACTTTCATTCCAATCCATTTCTTGCATTGAACATTTTGAAATTGCAATTGTAATTTTGTGTTTTAGATACAAATTTCTAGAGTAATTTAAATTTTCCATTTGAAATCAAATTTTTAGGAGTCTTAAGGGAAATGCCAAATTATTTCACTTGAAAGTGACATCTGCGTGTTGGGATCAGTCAGGATATACCAAATATTAAGTTGTGTGGAATGAGTATAGAATATATGTACGAAGTAAAATATTTTTTTAGCCACAAATTGTATGTCCCATAAAGTGCATTCATAAACCATTTAAGATATAAGCTGCCTAGCGTGATCATTCTTTTTATGCTGTTTTGTTGTTGCATTTTCAGGGCAAGCCTCTTTTTCTCTATGCCTTGGAAGAATTTGATAGAATACCCTGGATTAAAAGTATGGTGTTGGTTGCTGATAGTGTAGAGCGTGCCCGTGGTCTTCTTGATGAATGTGGTTCAGTTGGGCGAAAAGTAGCTGTTGTTCAAGGAGAAACATCACGGCACCGCTCCATTCGTGCTGGCCTACTTGCACTGCAGAAAAGTGGTTAGTAAGATTATACATTTTTTATTACAATGACTTATTGGCTTACCCATTCTAAAATCACAAGAAATAATTGCTTGACATTACAAATGAGAGCTGAGGTAGCTTTAGAAATGATTCATAAGGTAACAAAAGAGATGGTTGAAATTATTTCTACTTTTGAAAAGTCATTTTATATTACAAAAACATCTTAGTTTACTTAATATCATTTGTTAAAGTCAAACCAATGTCCAAAATGATATGTCAATTTTCATTGTATGTACTCATTAAATTGGTTAATGAAAGCTAACTCTCGAAAATGAGCAATGTACACTCTAACATGAAGAAGCAGAACAGAAAACCAAAGCTAAGAACTGAACTGAATCCGAAGATAAATTTATCCAACCCATACCTAAACATAATAAATATTTGCAGCTAGGTTCCAAGGATGCTAGAAATCATCAAGCTTGTTATGGGAAGGTCCTTTGGTGAAAAAGTGATACAGAGGTACTACTTTGCACTTGTCGTGCCATACCTTGAATATCAGTGAATCATATGGTGTGTGGTACAGAAAGATTAGATCCGTGAAATGAATAAAATGCAAAGGAAAGGGACACAATCCATCAAACTCTGCAGTGAGAAATTGTATACATGCAAGCATGCACATTATGTTGGGAGCAGCTGGTGACTCAGAGGCTATGTGCTAGGCTATTATTGCTTGAGTAATGAAGAACGGATATCTTTCAGTGAGACATAGAGATCGTCATCTTAGAACCGCAACATATTTTCAGTTCCAACAGAAACTATAAAATAAGAGAGATGCTTTGCTAAACATATATATGAGGTCTTCCCCTCAAACAAAACCGTTACTTAAGTCAAACTTAATGAAATGTCTTGCTGTGAGCATCTATTTTTTTTCATCAGTCCTAAAACTTTGTGTCCCATGCCTGAGGTCGGCTGTATGTGCATAGATGTATACCATGCCATTTTGTATGTTTATTTTAAAGTCTCCTGAATATGAAATGACCAGGATTACATATACTATCATGTACCTATATATGCAAATTCTTACTCGTGTATGTAAATTTTTGATGGCATCCTTGATCAGATGTTTTTTAAATATATTTATGCCTGTTCTTATCATTAAGTCTGACATTTACTTCGTACACATAGATTTAATCTTTAGTTAGAATGATGTTCTAAATAATATACTTCTATTTTCATAAACTTTGAGAACCAACAACCAGAGTTGTGGTGGTGCATGATGCTGTGCGACCAATGGTTCCAGCTGGTCTCCTCGAACAACTGGTTTTGGCTGCTGAGAGGTGTGGAGCTGCCGGAGCAACACGACCTCTTGTATCTACGATTGTTGCTTCAACTGGACCTGAAGGTCTTTTAGATCATTGCTTGGATCGATCCACTCATATTTCTAGTGAAACTCCCCAAGCATTCCGTTTGGATACCTTATGTGCTGCTTATAGTAAGGTTTGTGTTTATCCTTTTTTCCACTTCAGATAGAGAGTTGATGTTCAGGGTCCATTATAAAAGTAATGAGCATTTTCTAGGAAATATATATTTATTGATCCTACTGGTACAAATGCTTAAGATTCTTAAAATTCTCTCCCTCAGCATTAATGTACTTGCATAGACATGTCTGCAGTACCTGGAAGGCACCCCAAAACTCCTCAATGGGAATGTCTCTTAGGAACATTGTAACATGCTTTTGAAGTTTAACACGGACTCCCAATGCATTCCATTCAGTTCTCTTTTCAGTTGAGGAAACAAAAAAAGTCTCACGAAGCTAAGTCAGTGCTTAAAGGGAGCTGGGGGACCACTGGGGTGTTTTTCCAGGTGTTGCTATGGGTCAGGAAATTGGTAATGATGAAGGACTTGTAGCTTGGGGAATTTCCATGGTGGAGCCTGACAGTGTCTTTGATGTCATCCCTCGCATGGGCGACTCAGCACGCCACAGCATTTCAATCTCTGGAGCACCTACTGCTAAAAGGCTGAATTCACAATTTCTCCCTGCGATGCAAACTCAAAATAGACGATTCCTCTGTTGTTTAAAAAGACAATGAGCATCATTTTGATGCAAGGCTTGCTCATTTGCAAGTTCTTGGGGCAGGGGGATGATTTTGTGTGCCACTCGTGTCTCTGCCTTTTTGATTTTGGATCATATTTGAACATCCAGGATTCGTCTCTGGATAAGACAGAGTTCAGGAAGTCCGGCTCATTTTGAATCAAATCAAACAATTCTGGACAGTGTGTGTCATCCTTTTAAGTCCTGTGATACAAAGTTGGAAGACACACTTCACACTGAGGCACATCTTTTCGTTCAGGCTGCTCAGAGAAAACTGGCAACCAGCTGCGTTGGAAGGGCAGACCCCTCACCACATTTCCCGGCCCGTTTTACCATTGCCATGGACAGTCAAGTCATAGTAAAATCATGTGCATTGCTTTCATAATCAGCGGTATAGAGTGACAAATTAGGGTTTTTCACTCTGGCAGTGGCTTAGTAAGCACAACCTCCTCTGCATGTGCCACAGTGTGGACAAGTGACGTCAACACCTTGTTTTGTGAAACCTATCCCGAAGTTCGCTCAGAGGAAATCGCTTGGTGGTGTGACTGGCTAGCATGCCTAACCGGCTATTGGGAAATCCGGGTTCAAATCCCGGCTAAGTCAAATATTTTTTCATGGCGAACTCCATCCTTAGTGTATTTAACTTTGCACCCGTGTGCGTTACTGCATACAAAGTCATTTGTTTCAGTTAGGGTTCTTAAGTATCTTCCATGTATGTATAATAAGTCACTCTCTCACTCGGCAGTCAAGCTTGAAAGGCAGTTGGCAAACAAATGCTCTCTGTGCCCATACCACTGGGAAGATGACCCTCATGGTCCACCGAGTTGGCCTTATTCTGTAGGTGAAGTACTGCCTTAACAGGTCACAGTTTTTATACATATCGTAAAATTCCGATTTTGATCATCCTTACTGGTTTCAGAGATTACTTTGTTTTTCTAATTGTTTAATATTTAACAAATTATTGAAAATTTAATATTTGAAGTCTACCTATCAACAATAGTTCAACTCTTATTAATTGAAAAGTATGTGGTTTTATAAAATAAAACAGTGTGGAGTTATCTGTCACCAAATTAGTCTTATTACTGTTAAATTATGATTATTTTGAGATCTTATTTCAATTTTAATTCAAAAACATAAATAATTAGTCCATCTCAAGACTATATAATCTATATAATATATATACTATATAATCATTTTCTTCAAATTTGTAACTCTCAATTTCCTCTTCATTCACTACCAGAGTACATTCACAACCCCCCTCCTACATTCATAATAATGTTAAGATGTGAGTAAATTGTGGGTATGATGACTTTCATCAGAGGTTACAATTCAGTTATTTGAGTAAGAGAAAACACTTGGGGTGTTAGAAATATTCCATGCTCCCTTACTTATGTTAAACTCTTTAATATATTCAAAAATATGTTGACGAAACTGTGGCATAGTAACTATTAATTACATTAGTGTCTACTTGTTACATTCTTCTTTGCTTCTGTTTTCTTCTATTCTTCATTTTGTGTCTGCCCCCTCACCCTGGTTGTCTACCATAAGTTTTTGAGCAGCCCTTTATCCCCAGTAGAGCAATCACGTGTCAGTGCTTCATAATATCATGCTCTAGAACCCATGTACACCCATGTCTTGTATAGCGCAATTTCGATTAGCGCAATTTCGATATAGCGCAAATTCGTTCCTCGGGGAAACATTGCAACGCAGTGTAGCCTAATCAAAAATCTTAAATGCTCTCGTGAGAAAACATGAACTTGCGCTAAGTACACACGAAATTTCTATCATTTTACGCGTATTAATATTATTGCTTGCCTCAAATCTTCTATTTTGTTTATATATTAATCGAATTCCATTGCTGTGCAATGGCCAAATGTATTACTCGTCGTTGGGTCCAGATAGCCGGCCTACCGAAGTAATTTATCTTGTCTCCTTAACAGAATGAGTTAATTTAGATCATTAATTAAGCGTGGGGCTAGTGGAAATGAGTTTTTTTTAAGCAATACTGGTTGAGACGTAATTTTTGCCGTCATAGGTTATCGGGCGATTGACTTCCAGGTAAAGGGTCTACGCTAAAGCCTTCAAGGTCATCGGTATTCACGGGGGAGAAATGGAGCGGTGGCTGAGTTGCACATGAATAGCATCAACATATAAGAGGGTCCGCTATAGAGTCTCAAACACAATAGCTTCGTTCCCTCCCCGCAGTCGTAGGCCCTCTGCGTCTCAAGAATACAGTTCAGCAGTAGAAGGTGATTTCGATAGAGCCATGCAGAGTAAAAACCAAGAGAAAATGGCAAAAGATAGGAATACGGGTAGAAAAATCAAGAATTTATCAAGAAAAACCATAAACCTAGAAGAGAAATATAGGTCAATTGCTTTGAAAATGGAGAACGTCAAAGCGATATTGCACGGAAGTTTAAACGCACGATGCCTTATTCTGAATAAAGACGAAGTTAAAACATCTGTGACCTCAGCCGCACCAGCTTCAACCAAGCGGTCTACACATACGGAAAGTTCATGGTGAATCAGTACAAAAAGACGAGAGTGGTAATCGCTCCGAGACATTTAGTGAAAGCTCCGGTTGGTTCCAGAATTTAAACGGCAAGCAGGTATTTTCAGTGCGGCGATATCAGGTGAATCTGCAAGTGTTGATAGCGCAGTCACCATAACATTTTCTGATGAACTCCAAGCTGTGATTGAAAGTGGCTCCTTTCCCCCTCAACTAGTTTTTAGTGTTGACGAGACGGTATTCTTTTGGAAAAGAATGCATTCTCGTTCATTCATTTTCAGGGAAGGAAGACCTGGGTCAGGTTTCAAGGCGTTTAAAGACTGTTTCACGTAGCTGCTAATGACTCGGAGGACTTCAAATTAAAATGATTTATCATTCATAAACTCCGCTAGCTATGAAATGGCATTCAAAGTAGCATTTGCCTGTCATTTCGATGAGTAACAAAAGGGCCTGGGTGACCCAATAGTTGTTTTTAGACTGGCTTGAAAAATCGTCAACTGCCGGCAATGCATTACGAACCCCTGAGATAGCAGATGTTAGCCCACCCGCACAATAGGAGGGAATTTCAAAAGCACGTAAGAATTTTTTTTAACGTGAATAAAAGTCTTCAAATGCGAGCATACTATCTTTAAAGATGTTTTAAACTATAAAAATTTATATAAATAATGTTTGCTAAGGCTATTTATGGGAATATATATGTTTTAGAAGAAATTCAATACCCAAGACCTATGCTACCAGGAACGCATCCCTATCTTCCCAATGTTAAAACGCTCTCGTATAATGCAAATTCGTATAGCGCAAAGACCCCAAGGAACGCATCCCTTGCGCAATATGAGACATGGGTGTACAATGCCCCAATATGACATCTGCCTCAGTGCCAGTGTAGACCAAACATAAGAGAATTTTTATGAGCGTAAATTCATTCCACAACATTTGTCCGTTGTCTAGCCTTGGTCGTTCCAGGTGCTTTCCATCTTCCAATATTTCCATCAAAACTATTGGAAGATATTGTTATAATATAAGCACGAGATGGTAAATACTCTTTCAATAATAGTTTATTTGTCAAGTTTTTTTTCTCTATTTCGTATAAACAAATAAATACTGCCTTATGGAAACTACAGCCGAAGTTTGCTAATTCAAAAATTTTGTCTTATTAAATTTATTATGAATTTGGCATTGGTTTTATTGTATTTTGGGAGCACAGTGAGATGCAGTGAATCCTTAACTGACAAGCATCCAACTTACGAGCTTTCAGAGAATGTTTATGAGAATGAATGTTCATTCCTAATCGAAAAGTTGTAGGGCACCTGAAATTTCAAATTCATCACCTTTGGAGGTAGCAGATGCCACTGTAGGTGCAGTGCGAAGAATCTTGCACTTTGAGCTTAATGTGTGTGAACAAATCTTTGCCGTGACGAATAAATTGAGAGCATAATGGTATATGTAATTTTAATTATCAATTTAACCTTTTTAAGTCAGAAAATGTTCAGATTACCTGTTTTTGAATCTCGTGGATAGTGAAATTTTTTAGCTACAGCCATGTCGCATGTGCAGGATGATGTGTGGATGAACAGTTAGTGATGGTCATAAGTTAAAAAATTGTTATCCAGTGATGCATTCTGCAGGATAACTACAATTTTTGATGCCTTCCCTAGGGTTTTCAACCTTGATTTTCATCCCCAAATATGAATCATACGTTTTGTAAAGCAAACTTGCTCTGCCCAGTGCCACAAAAAATACCACCTATAATTGAAAAAATCAAATATGAACTTGCTCATACAATAAGATTTAACCTAAGTGTAACTTTCATTAGTGACTTAAAAATGTTTGTAGCATAATGATGGCTTGTCAACGTTGAGTACGTTATGGTTATGAATTTTTCTAACGTTCCATTTTTGGAACGTCTCATAATAAACAATTAAGAAGAGATAATTGTTTTTTTTCCTTCAGACATTCTTTTAATTTTAATTTATTCCTACAATATATTAAATTCAAGGTAATTATTGCATTTTTTAAACCTTCGCCATAAGTGGGTTAATATTTCTACTTGCAAAGCTGCAAACACTCATTTACTTTCTTATGAAATGTATTATAGAATATTTTTTTCCTATGGCTTTTATGTTATCAGTTAGGTGATAATTTTTACATTTTCATTATCGATTCCTCCTAATATTTTGATTCATTGATGCTAAAGTAAGTGAAACTTTCTTTAAATTTAGAAATTTGTTTGTGTTTTCTTTTATTTTATAGTGTTCAGAGCATGATCTTGATCATGGAACAGAATGTCTGCAGTTAGCACTAGCATATGCTGGAGTTAGAGCACAGCTAATTGAAGGTCCTCCAGACCTCTGGAAAGTTACTTACAAACGTGATATTTACGCCGCTATTGGATGCCTCAGAGGTATGTACATGAATATTCAACTTGTTGTTTAACCAAAAGGGTTTGTAGTACAGAAATTGGCTGTTAGTTTTGTACTTTATGTTTTTAGTTTTTTTTTTTTTGATAAAACTGTGGAACTGCGTGAGGACAAGTGAAGTCTATTGCGTGATCTCTGCCAAAATGAATGAGATAACAGGGGCACCGTCAATTGGCTCATAATTAGCATGTAAAGAAATTTGGTTTATATGAGGCCCTTTTGGAGTAGACACCCACCAATACATCAGATTCATTCTTCAGAAAAGATTTCCCACTAATTTTGGTTCATTGTAATTACTAGCGATTGGTTAAAAATTAAGTTTATGTGGAGTGTTAAGTATCAGTTGTTTACTGTTAATGACATCAGTTTTTTTTACAGTTGATTTGAGTCTAGATTGATGGCTAGTTGTTAGATTAAGTAAAGATGTTAATTGCCATAAAAACTTTCCCCTTCTTTTGGCGTTTATCCATAACTTCCATAAATGGAACTATTTCTGCCACCACGCCAACTTGACTCCTAAAAAATTGTTGACAATGTTTCTTGGGCATGATTTGCTCCATCCCTGGTAAGACTATAATTTGCCATAGCAAGGGTTTATTTTGGGCACTGTGGAGTATCGTTTTAATGAGTTTCCACTGTATATTGTAACGGTTGCACCTGCTCAGAAGGACGCCCCTCCCCAATAGCTTAGCAATTAAGAGACACGAGTGCACCAGACAGTGCCGCATCACTGTCCAACAACCGCCTGAACAACCCCCCTGAAAGTGGATCGCACATGCACAAGTAAATAAAAAGAAAAATAGTGAAGTTGAAACACTTCAGGTCCCGATAAAGAATTAGTGACCAGCTCTTTCCTTGATGGGAGCAAACAAACTTGGGCCGAGGGCATCTACTTGCCGATTACTCCCACCCGATGAAAGTCTCCTTCCGCCGCGGCATGCGCACCGGGACGACGCTAAACAATGAAATAACCACCTGTTTGACCGCAGGGCCATGCAATATCAGTTGAAATAAGAAAAGGGTAACGCTTTCATTCGATAATTTTAATTAAACAGTTGCACAAATGAAATTAATCATACCCTGTGAAGAGGTGAAGAATGCTATGAAATGATTGGTGAAAACAAATGAACAGAGATGAGAAAGGGTGAAAGAAATTGAGCCAGATAACATAAATTAGCATGAAATACAATTATAGTCAGATGATTATTCTCTTGAGTTTTTTTGTTGAACAGTTATTTTTAACAAAAAAACGACGACACTGTGCACTTGGTCATAATAATCTGTGGAGGGATGGGACACTTGTCAGAGACGAGAGAACAATGGCTAGATACTCTCATACGGAGAATGTCTCCGAAAATTATGGCACGAACACTCACAGACAAACTGCTTCAAAAGCGGTTCACCAGTTCGGAATTTTTCATGCTTACGTAAACCCGGTGAGATGTCCACGGAAGAACTGCGTCACTCTGTATAAAGGAAGCCGGCTGTAATGAAATGAGTTAGCCGGAGAGATGTCCACGGACGAACTGTGTGACTCTGTGTAAAGTAAGCCAGCTTCACCAGTCGTTCGCTGTGAAGCTCTCTCTCCCGGCCACTTTCTCGTAATCACTGCCCTTCAGTCTAAATCGACCGTCTGCCCTTGTGCCATCAACCGTTCTCTCTCTCTCTCTCCTTGTCACATTCCTTATACCCAGAATGCCCCACACACACACTAACACCCTCTATAAGATTCATTTGAAATCAATTGATTCACACGCGGGAACATGAACACAAAAAAAAACACACACTCATACAAATCATACATTGGTAACTTAACAATTTTGTTACATGGCCCCGACTTAAATAAAAAATCCTTTCTGTTATGAATCATTACATAACAAAGAACAAAATATGTGTACAAATTTCTCAGTGATTTCAATCACGACATAATAAGGCCAGAAGCGATTTTTTTATTTAACAAATCATAGCAACCTAAACACATTGCAATAATAAAAAAAAACACTACTGCGTCACAGTCCCATGGTCAGCCGGTTCAGAAGGAGCGAAGTAGGGTTTGAGGCTATGGAAATTGTAAGCCCCGACTTCCGGACCCGTCTCATCCTTGAGATAGCATGAATTTGGCCCCACTAAACGGGAAATTACAAATAGCCCAGTGTACAAGGGGAAAAATTTATGAAAGAGCTGAGCTTTGGTATCAGAAACCTTAGGCAACAACACGCGGTTGTTGACTTGAAATACATGAATTTTTTTCATTTGATATTTCTTTCTGCGACCTCTCTAAATTTTGGAGAACTAATTGTTTTACTCGGTTGTGACTAAATTCTGGGTCGTGAATCCACTCTAAATACCGATTTGGAAATTTTGTTCTCTGACATAGATCACAATTTCGCAGTTGGGATTTCACCATTTTCTTCATCCCAATCCAGTAGTATTTATCCCATTACCAATGATAAGTTTTAAAAACTCCACAATTGCCCTTGAGGAAGACCCGCATCTAAGTTAAGGATTGCACGGAAATGCATCACAGTTCTGCTGATATGATGTGAAAATTTGAATTATAATGAATTCTGGAGAGTATGAAACCCGATTCTCGTAAAATGCCGTACTCGCAATACCGGGCTTCCACTGTATCTTGCAAAATAACTCAATGTTGTTGTTCTTAATTATGTATCAAAGCTCCCATTAGAAGGCCTGCTGTGAATTAGCATCCTCTCCCACTCTAGTCATCCATATACAGCACCAGACTACTTACCTCTCTAGTCCCTGTTGCTTTCCCTGCAATATTAGTTATCATCTTTGTCTAGCTCCACGGTGGTCTCAAAGCTTAGAAATGAGGCACAAAGTGGACAGTGTTTTATAACTTGTGTAAGGGATAGCAAAGCTACATGTTCTGCTGCAATGTTGACTTCCCTAGGTGAAATGCATTTGAAATAAGCTTACAACTAGAGATGGGTTGGTTCTGGTGCCCGGTTCTCGGAACTGCCGGTTCTTGGCTGTTGAACCGGTATCGAGAACCGGTCGCATAATGTCAGTACTTTGGAACAGGCTCGGAACGGTTGCGAGGATTTGAATTTGGTGCCCAAAGCTGAAATGGTCTGCAGCATATTTAAGGCCAAAAAGTGAGAAGGGATTAAAAAATGTGTTTATATTTCTTTCCAATTGCAAGGCTTCCACGCTTTATTTTTTCTTTTGAGAGTTGCTCGCAAACTAGCACATTTAAGGGTTTGTTAGTTTGTTGCTCTCGCCAACATTGTAACATTTCCATAGCCGCAGCCACTTAGGCCGCTTTCAAACGAGCTGACTTTTTGCCTGCTGTTGTCCACCGCATGGCGCCGTTCTTTCAACTTACCATAGGTCTCTATAGATGTCTTCAAATAAGTCGAATAGTGACGTTGACGGCAAGGTGCTCATTTGGCACAGCGATGTGCCGTGTACGGCGTGAAATACAGATAATGCTACATTGATTCCGCTTTCAGATGAAATGCCTTTTCGTCAGCAGCCATTCATGTGAAATTCAGGCAGCTTTCAGACGAGACAACTCTGTGCGATGCTGTGTGCCATGCCGTGAATGGCAGCCAGCAAAAAATCGTTTCATCTGAAAGTAGTCAATAGGGTGGTTTCCTATTATTTTTTTATTGCCTAAATCGTAAGATTATTACACCTGGAGTACGTATTTAGATTTTTAAATGACGATATCTATTTTTCGCGATTAAATGAAAAGTGAAAATTTTCAAGCGCGCGAAAACACGACGCGTAACTATGAATGCCGGGAAATCTCTCCGTACGATGTATTTCTGGTTCCCGCTACCGCCCTGTGAGGTGACCTTGAGGTGAGGCTTAGCGCTGATACGACGCAGGCTGCTAGCGGGTAGCTGAGTACCCTGCTGGCTGGTAGCGCTTGTCTTAAATAAGGATTATTAATACCTTATCAAATGAAGAAAACTTTCCGACCTTAGCCAGTTTTAATAAGTGATTATTAAGACATGTTTCCCTGAGCTCTACGCCTCATGCATGCATTGGTAACCTCAGACGATGTGTAACTCCTATCTTCTCGTATAGAAACTAGGTCCCTGTGACGTCACGTGGAGTGGAATCGCATGGGCGCCAATCTGGCCCTTTTCAAATGAGGATAAAAATGGACCATTGCCATTCGTCTAAACAGCTATTTCTAAAACGAAATAATTTGTATATTTTGAATACACTAATGGTGGGTAACGAATCGCAATCAATGCTTTTCGTTTTCTTTGATGAAGGAAACTACCCTATTGGATCATGTAAATGCACAGCAATTCTTCGATGTACGAGCAAGATGCGTTCCAAGAGCTTGTTCGTAAGTTGATAAACCTATGCAAGGCATCGAAAAGTGTTGTTATCCTGCAGAATGCAACACTGCTTTCCAATCTTGCGTTAACTCACGGCCGCTCAGTTATTCCATGGTATGGCTGTACCGGCATGTTGAGGGAGTTTCCCCTATTGATTCTGATGATATGCAGTATGTAAACTGTGCTCCAAGTATATTCAGCGCAGCCCTTCAAAATCAACATCGACTACTACTGTTTTCAGTGAATACCTGTTCATGGCAATATGTCTGCCAAAAAAAGAATAGATTAGACCCAGGTAGGGTAAAAATGTTGAACTTTTTTAATCAAAACTTGGAGAAAGAATCAGTGGCTGCCTGATGTAATGTGACATATTGGTCGATCGTGCATGCTTTTACAACTTGTTATCTAAACTTTTTTGCTTGGCAAATAAAATAATGGAGATGATCCTAAGTTTATTTTACAGAGCTTTCCTGCTAATTTACATCTTCAGTGAAATTATTTTCATTCACTTCTTTTGGTTGTTCATTTAAATTTGCTATTAATTTAGATAATAAGAGTTCATCCTGGGAACCGAGTATTGAGAACTGAGAACCGATGAGGGAGAACTGGACCGGAACCGAGAACCGAAAAAATTTAAGAACCGACTCATTCTTACTTAAAATCACTCCACCGTTAAAGTTTAACGAAGGTTTCTACAGAGATTTATGCACTTCAAATGATTTTTGTGGAAAAATTGACTCATTACAGAGCTAGTATGAACACAACCACTTGCTATGAGTGAATTACACAATTCCCTATGCTTTTCCACATGAACCAACCAACACAAAAAATCACTTCTTATAGCTCTACCCTTGCTGTGCGCCGTACTCACATACCATGGTGAACTTTGCTGTATTTCTCTTAACGTAGTTGTAATTATTCTGATGCAATTTCTGCTTATTTTCTACATCGAAGAAATTTTCAATTTTTTTGCGTGCTCTTATTGCAGTTGTGAGATTTAATTTCAATTTCTAGAAATGTATGATATAGCAGGTGATTTATTTTATTGGCTGTGTTATTGTCTCCTTATTTCAGTTTATCTTCCTGTGATACTTGTTATGGCAATGATTTGCTGATTGTTGAAACCCTGCACAGTGACATTAACTTTTCTGTTTCGGTTGCAGAAAATAAATGCCGAGTGTGTATAGTTGCCCCTGAGGAATGTGAAGTAGCAGACATGCTGATGGAGCATTTGGCCCCCAAAGTGAGTGTCCTTCAACGAGTTGTTGGCCTGGGAGAAGCCACTGAAGGACATTTCAATGCTGCTGTGTTCTTTCATCGGCACAATATTGCACAAGGAAATGGACTTCTTGATCCGGAGCGACCCAGCACTGTGGTGCATGTATTTGATCATGATGCTCCCTCTAGTGCTGGTGCCGATGGAATGTGGCAGGTTGGTGCTAAAAAATATAGTTCAATCTCATACTTGGTTGCTATGTGGAGGGCACCATATGAACATTGCTTTGTTTGGTGTCAAGTAGTGTAGAGTTAACCTTTGCCTATAGTAAAGGGCAGACCAACGGTGATGCCAGGTTCTTTTCTTACCTTTCATCAGTGGTGTTTTTTGTAGCCTTAGTTGCCCATTGCTAACCAAAAAAGCCATTGATCCGGGTGGATTGAGAACACACTCAGATATACATATTAATTACCTGGAAAAACTAACTAAATGAAAACTTAGCACTTTGAGTACCGGTCGCTAATTTACAGGTCCTTCTGAAAAATCCAGCCATTTTTACTAAATTCGTACATTTTTTATAAACTAGCATCAAAACTATACTTATAACGATGAGTACTATAAAAAATGAACTTTGCTCTTATTTATGGATGAAATAAATAAAATTAATTGCTAACTTTTAAATATATAATTTCACAATGAAAACCTAATGTATTTGAAAAATAAAAAAGTTGTGACAAATGATGCACAGCCATAAAATGCATTGCATATAATTTTTTATTACACCGAATTTGAACTATTTAAACCAAGGGAATCATATAACAGCATTGTTTTACAAAAATATCCTTTTAATTTAGGTGATGTAATTTTTCTTTTTATGGTACACTTGACAGCATGGTGATACAAAAACAACCCACTTTACACACGCTGCACTGAAATGAGGTGTCTTTCCTTGTGGCTTTCCTTATCTCTTTTTTTTCTTTTTTCAGTGCATACTTAGAACTTTTTTTTTCCTTCTGAATAATTTTATTAGGTTCGCAACTAAGTTCTCACTGTTTGTTATTAGATGGCTCTAGCAGTGATTGCAGGTCGATTTCGACTTATCGGAAACGTCACGAACGATATGCTGCTATTAGTTAAACGACATGCCGTGATTCGTTTTGTTGCTTCAAAGATGGTCATTTCAATGTCCACGTGAAGGAAGACCAAAAACCTTCGAAGACACTGAAATGGAGGCTATTGCTCTATAAGATCCATGCCAAACTCAAGAAGAGCTTGCTTCAGCATTAGGAGTTACTCGCCTAGCCATTTCCAAGCAGTTGCATGCGATAGGAATGATTCAAAAGTAAGGAACTTGGGTTTCTTATGATTTGAAGCCTAGGGACGTTGAGCAATGTTTTTTCACGTGTGAAAAACAGCTCCATTGTCAAAAAAAAAGAAAAGTTTTCTTCGCAATCTTTTTATCGGAGTGCAGTCGCGCACGGCGAGGCTTGGAAAACAGGAACACGGTGCTCTCATGAATGCAGCAAGCGTGCAATCGCCTCCATTTTACGAAGAGGATTCTAATGGAAATAATAAGTTAGGTTTATCCTAGCATTAATGCAGTAATTCCGGTTATTTTGCGTCCGATTTTATTTTTTTTTATAAAGATCACGGAAAAAATTGAGTGAGACTATAAATCATGCACAGATAATCCGCAACCCTAATAAACCGCAGCCGGATAATCGGGAGTCTGCTGTATGTTCATTTTTGTTGCATGTAAGGCCACGTTTAAATTCATTCTCTCAGTTGTTAATAGTTGCAGACACAGGAGGTCTTCTATGAGCTTCATTAAAAATAGCTTTGATTTCTATCAGCATTAACTTTTTCAAAAGCAAGTCTTTGATCACCGCAAAAAACTCTCTTTTATCAAGTTTTATTAACAAATGAAAGTTGTTTGCTATAATTGGCAGTAACATTGAAACCATGGAATGGATACAGTTGAAAATTTAATAGTTGACTATTCAAGAATGCTGCTTACTGGGAAAAATTAATTATTGATACTAAGAGAGCAATCTCTCCGAAATTCTGAGGACTAATAGAACGACCCTCGAAGCTTATTGTTGGCCTCCCTATCTGACAGCAGTTGATGAAGGGCTTTGTCAGAGTTATGGAATCTTTTAGTGACACAATGTTGGCAGTTTCTGCCTATCAGCAATAACCACTGAGGCTTGTTGCTGTCAAATAGACTACTCCAAAAATTGACTAAGCACTCAAAATAAACATGTACAAAGTAGTCTCGGGGAAATTCTGTGTATGGAGCACTCAGTCTCTTTGAATGTATTTATTATTCTTCAGGATAGTTTCAAACACTTCAACCCTCAAAACTCTCAAGGCATACAATGACACAGCATATTCTTGGCCTCCTACAAAGGAGGTTGTAAATATCTGGAGGCGCTGTTCTGAGTTTTCAGCGTGGTCAAAGTTCCACCTTCTTAGTTTGACAATTTTTGGACTTAGTCTCCGACTGACATTTTGAGGTGGCTAAGTTTTGTTCTTAAAATAAACTACATCAAGTGAAAAATGCTACCATAATCATTAGTCTTTCGCTGTGATTGTCATCGGATTTTTCCCATCGTTCGCAATATTTCTATTGATGTATAAACTCTGCATTTGTTAGCCACTTTACTGATAGGGATATCCTTAAAATATATACGTATGTTTATGAAATTAAATATATGCTAATTTTAGTCGCTGATTTATTTTTAATATTTTGTACTGTGGCACAAAATTGAATTGCCATCATGTGTGAATGATTCCTTTATGTAAAAACTTGCATTACAGGTGTCTGTGCAAGAAATGCACCGGGGTGCTCGTCACAGGGAAGAATTATATGGGAAGGAAGGCAAGAGTGTAGCTGTGGTCCATTGGGTGACAGCTGGTAGGGAGGGTCGGCTGGTGCGTCTTGTTTCAGCTCTCCTCCTCTTGTCTGCAGAGGATGATGAGGAGGATGCTGATGTTTTTTCTGGACAGACACTATTTGTGTGATTGGTGATGCTGAAATTGGCTTTAGGGTCACCCTTGCCCTCAATAAGGATCAATGGATGAGAAGGGCCTGGCAGTGTTTCCAAATCTCGAATTAGAAGGAAACAATTATGTTGATCGTGGAGGATGCTCCTGTGTGTTTCGGGATATATTTTTAAGTGAGATGAGGGTATGACACTAATGGTGTCTGCTAATTGCCTTTTTGGCCTCATTTCGTACATTTACAGATCACTTTGTCCTGGCACAAAAGGCTCCCATCTGCCAACAATGGCTCTCATAGAGGTGCCACTATATTTTTGATGATGTTTGTGAAGCACTTCAAAGGAATATTTGGATTAACTCTAGAGAGTTTGGCCCTTGCTTAGTTTGCATTTAGCTTGCCTTTTTTCCATTTCAATGGGAGGGTGCAATTAATGAATGTATTTTTCATGAAGTAGCAGTCAGTAGAGCACTTGGGTCTTTGTGTTGAGGTTTCATAGAAGCTGACAAGAAGAGTGTTTGTGAGTCAGATCACGAAAGCATATGGGTATATATATGCTGTATTCAAAGATGTCAGCATTCAAGATAAAATCGTTACCTGTATATAGTTAGCAGGTGATTGCTGTAGAATTCTGAAAATTGACTTGATTTTTCTGCAGCTCTGGAGGTATTGTGGTGTAATGGCAGGGTTGTGCCCGAAGAACAATGAATATCATCTGCCAGGTGTGGGAGCAAATTGGTGTGTTCAACATCACCTCTGTATGCTAATCGAAAGTTCTCTTTGTGTTTATCACCCTGCCTGTCAACCCAATTCTTTCAACACTCTGGTCATTTTAAAGAGTCATTGATTTTAAATTTTATGCTTAAAACATCTTCAAAGAGGGTATTTTACCCTTGTAGACTGTGATTTCCATTTTGGTGACTTAAAATCACGTAATGGTTTCCACATGCCCATTATATATATGGGACAAGCATTCCAAAGCGCACAGTAATGCGCTTCTTGTGTTCACTTAAGCTTAAAGCGTAACTTAAGCGTAATTGGGTGTAACTTGTGTTACATGAGCATCAAGGTGAGTGAAAACAAATAGTTTTGATGACAAACTGATTACACAAGTGCAGTGCAGTGGTGGGCTGAATTTGGTGTTTCAACCGTGATTGATGCTGATTTAGAGAGTTTGTGTGTGTTTTGTACTGTTGGGAATAGGAGGAAAACCTATTATGCAAGTCAGAAGAGATCCCCTGTACAAATATCTATCAAAGAAGGAAGTGGGAATGGATGTGAGATTTATCGTGGCGTCATTACATTGCAAATTTATCATGTTGCCTGGATTTTGGTAATAGATAAATTATTATTGTTTAAACTTTTACATTAATTTCGAAGTTTTTAACCAAATGACAATAATTATAATGCACGTAGTGGATGTGCTCAATAGTTGTAAATCATTGGTACTTACTCTTCCCATCATTAGCATCTTACTGTGTGTATGAAAATATCCTCTTGCAGAATACTCCTTTTTGTGATTTTTCAGTGAACCTGAAAAAATTTTATGAGTAGAAATTGATAGGTATGGAACAAGTCATAATTTATGGCACCCATAAGTGTGCAAAATTAAGGAAATGTGAAATTCGTGTTGGGAAAATGGGTTTCTACCTTTGATATTTTTCTCAGGTTTTCTGTGGATCATTTATGACATGAATTTCTTTCATTCCAAATTTATTCTAAGGACATCATCTTCTTAACAATATTTATTTCATTTTAAATTTTTCCGGAAGAGATTTTAGTCTTGAGGTTTTCAGGATGATTTTCATGTATTTAATTTATGTTAATTAAGAGCCATTCACAAATTTAAATTGGTAGAATCATAACAAGTGCATAGCTAATGAGTAGTGAGAATACATAGTACAATCTTCATATACAAATATGTTCCATTAATAACTGCATTTATGAAAGCAATTATTCTATGTGTTTTAGCTGCGCTGAAAAAAGTGAGTGTGAGGGTATGTCTGTCAAGCGTTGTATTGGGTGTTTGTCTCTTTGTTGTGGTTTAAATGTTTGGATTGTGATCAAACTATTAAAAGTTAAAAAACCTCCGGTCATTTCATCTTTTATGTCCCCACCAAAGGGTTGTAGTGGAGTGTTATTATATTTTAATATATTGAGGCTTGTACTGAATCTCCTTCATCTAAGAGTACATAATGGTTACATGAGAGTGATTAATTTGGTTTTATGATCATTTCAAATGCAACTCATTTTTTGCAGATGTGGTATTCGGATTTTATTTTCATCAAATATTCTTTTGCATATGATTTCAAACGGTTATCATTCCATGTGTATTTTCTCATTGTGGGTCTCATTGCAGGTGGATTTGTGACACCCTTACTCATTCTAAAACCATGTGATCTAACAAAATTAACAATGAAGAAAAATTTAACCATGAAAAGAAATTTCTCTTTTGGCCATATGCACCTGGAAAATATTTTGGTAGAAAAAACTAGTTAGTTGACCAACTGGAGATGTAGTAAGTGTATGACCCATTCCAATATTTTTATTACAAAGCAATCATTCCTCTTATACAGGCACTGATTACCCCTCTTGTGTCATTTAATGCATGGAGTTGAAATCTACTTAGTTTTTGCTTTTCATGATGGATACAATTTTTTTTTTTTTTTTTTAATTTCAGCTTCAATGATTTTTCCTTATGCAATGTTACCTGCTAAAGAGATGGTTACATTGTATTAAATGACTTATAGCATTGTATAATGTATTACTGTTTCACCAGTATTCAAGGTTGACAAGGCTCTGCTGCAAATAATCTTCAATCTGTCATATTTAATTTTGAGCTGATGGGAAGATTTAATTCTCATGCAAGAACTTTATTTCTATGAAGTCCATGAATGATTTTATAATAAAAACTATCTAAAAGTGTAGTTCATTTTTTCTGTATTTATGCAAAGAATTTTCTTGAGTTTCTAGTAATATTACCAATGCAGGTTAATATTTTCTCTTGGAAATAAAATTCAGGAAGAGATTAGATCAACCCTTGAGGTTGGTGGTCAGATTAAGGTTTCCAATATATTTAATGGACTAACTACATTTTGTTAGACCTATTATCTCTTTGCCATTGAGAATAGTGTATGAAAGTGTTGATCTCCAAATTTTTGGCAGCTTTTCATCCCGCTGCAGGGACATGGCTTGGGAGGGTCTGATGGAGCTTCCCTCCTCCCCTCCACCTAAATTTTTCCCTTGCATAAACTGCATTTGATTCGTTTGATTACATATTTGCAATAAACTGGCTTATGACTGATGCAATAGGTGGCTTTAAGTGTGATGAAGTGTGTGGTTAATTGTTTTTTTCAATTGGATTTGCATGACTAGAACTTCTTTTTTAGAGGGAAAGAAATCTAATGAGACCATAAGATTGTAAGCAGTGAACTCAGATGGTTAGAAAAGATAAAATTAGGCACTGTTAAAAGTATTGAGTGATTAAAATTAAAGGGATTATCATCTCAGATTCTTGTGATTCTCATCCTACATTATAGTTTTGCTACCAACTTAGCCTTTTGCTTCCAAGTTGGCAGACCTCCAAGGCAAATTTCAGGATACAAGCCTGCCCTGAGATGCAATGTCAGATGAGATGAGATGTGATGTAAGATAAATTTTTCCAAATCTTAGTTACTGCAAACCATGATCTGAGTAACAGTTGTGCCTTATAATAACAATGACTGGTTGTTTTCCTATGAAAATACAAATTTGGGGCATATGCTTTCTTCATAACTTACCTCTTGGAGCTTTGTGAGGAAATAAAGGAAATGTATTAATCATCTCATACCTTTTTAGTGGTATCAAGTGTAAGTCATGTGGTATCTTTCCTCGGTTAATTTTCAAGCTTATCTTTTTGAGAGTGGACATAATCTTGAGTTTATTCAAAGTTATTATTCAAACAGGCTCTGGGCAAAAATGAGCATTAAAAAAATGTTAAGTGATGTGGAAGAGTTTTGATGCATAGAGTTGAACCAATTAATTTTACTAGCTTGCTTGAAAAATAATATTTTTATTCAATTTAAAATAATTTAGAAGTCAAGAATGTGTATTTTAGTCTTTTGTCTGTTTTGATTAGTGCTTTGACAAACTGATGGAAAGGGAAAATTTTTTTTTTAGGTTTTTTGTATTGCATAATTCATTGCAGCCAGTCTGATTAGAAGCATTCATTCTATGAACAGATAGCCTTTAGTGAAACTCTAATTGTCTCCCATTATTTTTCAAATTTCTAATATTTGCTTGTTAAGTAAATTCCTTCATACTACTACAGGAAGACACTATTAACTGTGTTTCTTTCACTTTGTAGAGCATTCTCTCTTTTCAGTTGAAAAAAATATGATGGACTTCTTGATATTTTCATAGTTGCAGCAAATAAATATTGCAGTAAAACTCTTGAATATCATGATAACTTACTATTTCTTATTCAGTGTTCAATTAATGACTGTGTCACAATGTGCCAATTTGGACACCTTGTTGTAAGATGTTTACTAAGTTATTTTCACTTCTTTAATCATTCATGCTGGCCAATCCTTTTATTTTCTGATTTCAAACCAAACATCATGCAAATTTATTGTGTGAAAGAAAGTGACTTGTTTTGGTTATCCATCTGTGGTCAAGTAGTCTCCAAAAATAGATACCCTCATGATATTGTCATTTGCAAATTCATATTAAGATAGGGATTCTTGTTCTTGGTTTCTGAGATTATTCCCATTAAAACAGTTTTAAGAGGTTATTGTTTAGTGGCTTGGAATTATCTTTTGCTATTCTTTTCTATTGTGGTAAATTCTGTATTACCTGGAGAAAGCTTTGGTGGGATGCTTTAATTGAAATAGTATGTCTTTCTAGAATTCTTCCCTACTTTCATATTTATCCAAATAACATTGTCTTGGATGTTGCAATGAGAGGGGTCACTAAAAGATGTGAATATAAATGTTTGTGGGGGAATTCCGTGGCAGTGTATACTTTCAATTAGTATTTCTTTGTTAGAAAATTATCATTGTTATGGAAAGTGATTAGGCTTTTGGTCATTTTACTTACTGTTCCTATATTGTGTTATTCTGCAAAAAATAGTATTTTATACTAATTTTTTTGTAAATTGGCTAGCCTTTTTCTGTAGCTGGTGGGAAAGGGTAACACAATTTTTACTTATAATTTAATTTGCTATCACTATTTAAAAATCTTTTAAATATTATAACATTAATGCTAAAAAAAATGGACCCATAAGAGAAAATCAGTGGACAATGTACATGTTTTCATGGCAAGAGACTAATTATGTATGTAAAGCTAAGTGAAAAAATTTTTGTTTTCACCTCATGCTAAGAATTTTGTCAATGTTTCATGAAATACTTTGTCAAAGAGCATTTTTTGATTGAGTATGATTGTCATGTTTTGTACATAGTATAACAGTTACCACTGATATGGATTCTGTAAATTTGTATCCTGAACATTTTTTGGGAGGAAGGATTGTTTACAAGTCCATGGATATATAAGGTTACCACTTGTAATTATTTAAAAGAACATGATCTCCTGCGCATGCTCTTTTTCAATGCATTTTTATGGCTATGATGTAATGTAAATTTTTGTTACATTTTGAATTTTTACAAGCTTGTTATGACTTTACAGGATATAAAATTTTTAAACTATTGTATCATGTATTGTTTACAGTTCTGTGCATTTTCAGGAGAAATAATTGATCTTAGCATCAAAGTAAGTTGATCAGTTGTAGAGGGATTCTAAGGAGTAACTGATGTTTTAGACAGGGAAAATGTAGGAAATATACCAAAATGTCAATACAATACATAGATACATTTTTTGGATACTCTATGCTAGAAGGTATTTTAACTTGCTGTTTTCATTTCCTACTGTATTTGTGTAAGTGCCTATTTCATGAACACTTCTTTGTATTTGCTGTGATTATATTTCTGTTGTTCCTGTCAGTAGATGTTGACCATGCTTTAAGTATTATGAGTGAATAATTATTAATGTACATTTCTGTTAAGTCATTCCATTTTTCATAATGTTGTGTGGATACACATGAGGTAGTTTGCCATAATTTTTTGAGATCTCACAGAGTTAGTTTTTGGTTACTTTCAGATATATCAGAGAATACATGTATTGGGTTGGCATTTGTTTCCATACTCCAGCTTAGAATTTCATCATTTGCTTGACCCACACAACTCGGTTCATCTATACTTAGGATTTGTAACAATAACTTTTCAATGCATACAGATTTCATAAGTAATTGGCGTAGCCATTAGCAGTGATTTATAAGTAAGAAAATAGGAGTGCTGTAAATGCCTATTGTGCAAAACCACATTAATATGTACAAGTAGTTTTGGTACGTAAAAATCACAATACATTAATTTTCAAGTGTTATGTTAGAATTTCACAAGTGTTGAAATACTCTTCAATCTCTGGTAAATAATGAATTGTTGCCTTGCATGTAATAGTTTACTTCTAATGTAAGCAGGTAGAGGAAAAACTTAACAGACAGCTAGAAATCCTAGTTAACATTATGTGATCCAAATGCTAAATTGTTAATGAGTCATGTCAAAACACCATCATAATTTAATCTTAGATGGTTTCATTTATTTATTTTATGTTCATAGCTCTCAAAGGGTCCAGTTTTTGTATATTTAAAATTCATGAGCTGTTATATTCTGACAGAAACTCATTATGATGTAAACTTTTTATATATGTACAAAATTATAGTAAATTCTTTTATTTTTAAATTTATATTGTAATATGCAGGCAATCAAATGGTCTGCATAGTAACATTAGTGTTGTATTCAATAGCTGAAAAATCAATCTATTCATTAAAAAGTTTTTATTGGTGCCATTTTTGTTGTATCATTTAAGATTCCAGTTTAAGATTTTCTACTGAGTCAAAGATTATGTGAATTTTCATATTTGTACTCTTTGCCTCAGCTATTTGCTATAGCTCTGATTAAATATCGAACTTACTGGAGAAAGACAACTTAAAATTATGAGGCTCTTGAGGCTTACAGGGAAGAGGAACTTTTGCCTTCCTCACCTAACAGCCTCCATGTTGATTTTTTCCCCCTCTTTTCACAGCTGTTCTATGCACTGACGTGTCAGGAACTCACATAGCACTGTGCATGTAATATAGATAAAGTTAATATTTAAAGGAGGGGTTGGATTGGGAATGAGAAACGGCCTTGTGGAAAAATCGGAAGAATTTTTGGGAGGAAAGAGTTATAACAAACCTCGTTAGGAGCTGAAGTAGACTTGAAAAATCCGGAGAATATCTGGATGGCGATCGTCGGGGAAAATTTGGGATTGTCTGAGAATTTTTAAATTCTGTAAAGGTCAGAGAATTCTCAAGGTAGTTCGGGAGAAACTTGGGTTGTAAGTCGCCATTGAAGTGGAAAATTGAAAATCGTTCCATAGCACATTATGGAACAGTTCCACCATAGAAACCTCGATACCCTAAGTTATATATTATTTTGGTCATTACCAATACGCATCTGGAGGCAGTGGCGCCGACCCCATGGGGCCTGAGGGGTCCCGAGCCCCCTCAAAAATTCGTTATCGGTGTGAGGAAAAAATGTGTCAAGCTTTTCGATTTTCCCCGGAGTGTCCTGATATCGAGAATCAAGTTATCAGGGTTTTAATGTTGATCATATTACTCTTCTAAAATGCTTCAAAAACTTAACACTCACTACTTATAAAATTTCCCGGGGCAAGATCCCCGGTTCGGGCCCCCCCAATATTTTTTGTAAGTCGGCACCCCTGTCTGGAGGATCTATAAGAAGTCGCTTTCCTCCTCTTCACGGAGCGTAGATGCAGTGCAAATGGAATATCCTTCTGGGTTGAGGCGTCGAATTTTCGCGTACTGATGTAACTGCACGGATACGCGAAGTTTACTTGGTACCGCGAACGGCTACTAACTTACCGTGACGCCTTGGCGGTATGCAATACCTCGCAGCTATTAAGTTTTTGAGGTCTGATATGAGTAGACAAAAGGCTTTCAGACATCCGTCAGTTAATTCCAAGCATTATTAGTTAAATTAGTGAAATAAAAACTCACATTGGATAGCCATCGTAAAAATTACAATAATTCAATTTTTCTCAGAAATTACGGGGGACGCGTCGTCTGTAATCGACACCGCTACCTTAGGGGTGGTGGGGTCCTGCATAGCAGCGCGGCTCCTCCCGAGCTCTTGAAGAGTAGCGACGCGCTATCAAAATTCGATTTGTGATTGCCGATTTTTTTGTTCCCCACAGTTGGGCCTCTGGAGTCGCTCTATCTGTGCTGGACGAGTCGCGATGTCTCCCTTGGGAAGAAGTGCGTTACGCCAACTGTGGTCATACCGGAAATGACGGGTGACGTGCAGTTGTCTCATTAATATTAAAATAATTTCTGTGCCATTAAATTTTTCGGGAATGTTGTTTACCGCGAAAAAAATGTGAATGAAAAACTTCAATGGAAGACAACGAAAATTTAGGAAGCGGCTGACGCGCATTAACTTCAGGAAGATTTATATTAATTTGTTTTTTGTGAATCAATTCAATTTTTCGTGAAATTATTGTATATACTGGTTTAATTTAATTCACAGTTGCCACTTGCAGCTTACCATGCCTCAGAAATGGGGACTTGGGCAGTGGCTTCAACGTGGCTTTACAAGCGCAATCGTTAGTGGCCGTGCCACTAACGCTAGCCATGCCACTTGCATGTTAGTTGCCATGTTAACCATGCCACATGCACTGCCATGGAAGAAGCAGAAGTTCCTTTTTATTCCTTGGCTGTGAGTTACTATTAGCTGAAAGATGATGCCAGTAATGGTTTCAGCGACGGAAAAATGGCCGAATGATGGGAAAAGGGATGGAATTCTCCATCCCTGGAGACATAGCGGAAAATGCGTAATCGCGTGAAACGGTCACTTGTCCGCCATCATTGGAGTGATCACTAAAGATATCGCTCGAAAGGGATGGAATAAAAAATCGTGTGAGTCAGGCTCAACTGAAATTAAGACAAGTGTCACGAGCCTAGAGAATCGTAATGTGTAGGCTGAAGTTGGAAAATTAAATCTGATTGTGTTTGGGGACAAAGTGCAATAATTTTAAAAGTTATGGGAAATATGAAATGAAACTTAGCTGAAATACGTGCATTTAATAACTAATCATTGTAAAACGTATCTCGTTGAAATCAGTTTACTTATACAGTTTTATGCGTAACGGTTGAAATAAGTATGTCGACTTAATAGTGTTTGGAGAGGACACATGTATTGTATGATAATTTAGAAAAATGCGAGAAATATGCAACGAAACGTGGGAGGAAGACACGCTCTAAATCAGAGCCGGCCTTAGGGCGTGGCGACTGCCCCGGGCCCCGCGCTTTGGGGGGCCCCGCGTTCGTGAAAAAAAATTAAAATATACGATAGTTTGAAAATGCAATTTCAACTATTACTGTATTGTTAAGTCCGTGCAAGACAAAAAATAATATTATGAAAAAGGAATAATAATGCAGTAATTTAAAGTTAAAAGCGCGCTTTTTATGTTTATTTTACGTTATAATTTTATGAATAAATATAATTATAAATTTAACTTGTATTATACTATTTTGAACTCAAAGGCGTGATGGTATCATAACGACGTAATTACGAAGTCTGAATTTGGGAGGGGAACACATACTTAGCCAGAGAGTGGTAGGGATTCAAAATGCTCGAGTTTGTAGATGGGGTATAGAGTTTAATATTTTAAGTGAAGGGCCCCGCACTGAAGGTTCGCTCCTAGCCCCGCACCTGCTAGCGCCGTCACTGCTCTAAATAGATTATCATTTTAATACATATTTGATAGAAATATATTGACAAATAGATCATTTGTGGGAAGTGGTGAATCCAGGATAGGGACCATGGGGGGCTAGGTGGAGGGCCTGGGTCGTAACCTCCCAGGATTAGCAGGGATTCGAACAAAATTACTGTTTTATCTAACGTTAATTGAACACCCCAGGGGAGGGCTTAGCCCCATTTAGCCCATCTCTGAATCCATCTCTGCCTACAGTCAACTATAAATTGACATGAAAATGTTTCCAAATCAATTAACGTATATTGAACTTATAATTTTCCAAAATGCTAGAAAACTTTGAATTCCCAAACAGAAAGTTTTAGAAATAAAACAGAAAATTTCTGGCTTTTATGATTTTATTCCGAAAAAATACTTAGGTGAGACAGAACCATCGAAAATATGCCCTGTGATAGTGTCGTATCTACCTAGCTAATATAGGTATTCGGTAGAGTTGAGGGGGGTAGAGGAAGACAACGGGACCGGGTCTGGAATACAGGCCGGAGCTAACAATAAGAGGCGCGTGTCTTTACGCCTAGGAATCCCATACTGACCTCAGCTAGTCAAGCATCGTTCACCTACAAGCTTATCAGACTCATTGTCAGTAGGACTGAGTGCTGGGTTTTTGATTTCGCTGTACTTATCGCATATACTCGTTTATTTGCTTGCTAATCTTTGGCTAAGCTGGAAAAATGTCAACGTAACAGAAAACTTTGTGCTGATTTACATTACCTACCTACACATATCAATAAGTGATAAGTAATACCTACATTTTAATTAAAGACTAATTGTGTTCTGGTTCTGATAAATCACTGTTAGAACATTTTAAAAAATGTATTGTGTAAATTTTGGAATGGTTTCTGTTACATCACAGTTTGATCTTTCTCATATGTTGACGGTATTGTTATACTCAATTGTCTCTATACTATCGGCGGTCTGCACGGGAGTATTTGATTGAATTTTTATTATATCCATGTAACGATACTGGATTTGTAAAATGTGATGTACCATTATTTTCTCATGGGCCTGGTGCCCACGAAAATAAATGAAACAATTATTATTAATGCTTATCACGGAGTAAACTAAATAAAATTCTTTTGGGCCAAAATATTCGTTTTATGAACATTTAGTTTCAATAAAATAATACAGGTCTTTTAAGCCAAAAACTTCAAACAGCGACATAAACAAGGATTGTAAGTGGGTAAACTGTTCTCGGGATTCCCACCGGGTTAATTCTTTCCCGGGTTAAGGATTGTATTTTATATCCCATTTGAAAAAAGACTTTAAAACATAATGTATGCACATGCTGAAAAATAACGAGTGAATGATGGTTCTGTTATACAATTTTTTTGTTGCTATAATTTTTAGTGAGATTGTGTACCTAATAAATTTATTCTCGTATCTCTTTGCTATTCGTCACTTTAGCTGACAGATTTATTGTAGTGGATTTGAATTTCTTCTTAAGTGATTCCTAGAAAAATTACCCTCTCATGTTTGCCAATTGGAGACAGAATGGGATTGCCGAAGCTTGATAGCGTTATAGGCGATTGAACGATTACGACCGTGCAACAGTTGAAAGAAAAAATCCCCAAGGCCGTACTCTTTGCAAGGCAAAACGGTGGGAGGTGGGAAGTTAAAAGGATGACAGTGGGGTGATACACGAAAATTAAGCTGAAACACTATGAAACAAGCAATCGCGCAATCTTACTTACTCACCTTACAGATTTGCTCAAAGGAACAAATTACCGCGTGGGTCTCAATTACACACACACTCAGGTTTGCGAAGCTTCCGCTTACGCCAGTGACCTACTCACACCATAGAAATAGACTAAAGTATAAAACTAGGAAAATCACGCTCACTGTCACCCCACTGTTATCCTTTTAACTTCCCACCCCCTCCTTTTTTTGCCCAGGAAAAAGTACGGCCTTGGGGATTTTATTTTCTTTCAATAGGGTGGTTTCCTATTATTTTTTTATTGCCTAAATTGAAAGATTATTACTCCAGGAGTACGTATATCACGCTTTTAGATTTTTAAATGACGATATCTATTTTTCGCGATTTAATGAAAAGTGAAAACTTTCAAGCGCGCGAAAACGAGACGCGTAAGTATGAATGCCGGGAAATCTCTCTCCGTGTGGCGTATTTCTGGTTCCCGCTGCCGCCCTGTGAGGTGACCTTGAGGCGAGTTGAGCGCTGATACGACGCAGGCTGTTAGCGGGTAGCTGAGTACCCTGCTGGCTGGTAGCGCTTGGCTTAAATAAGGATTATTAATACCTTATCAAATGAAGAAAACTTTCCGACCTTAGCCAGTTTTAATAAGTGATTACTAAGACATGTTTCCCTGAGCTCTGCGCCTCATGCATGCATTGGTAACCTCAGGCGATGTATAACTCCTATCTTCTCGTATAGAAACTAGGCCCCTGTGACGTCACGTGGAGCGGCATCGCATGGGCGCCAATCTGGCCCTTTTCAAATGAGGATAAAAATGGACCATTGCCATTCGTCTAAACCGGTATTTCTAAAACCAAATAATTTGTATATTATGAGTGCACTAAGGTGGGTAACGAATCGCAATCAATGTATTTCGTTTTCTTTGATGAAGGAAACTACCCTATTGATAGCGGGGGGGGGGGGGGGGTTTAATCTCAAATCAGGCAGAGGGGTGTCAGGTGACCATCACCGATTTCTCTGAAATTTATATATGTGAAAGCAGTATCCTTATGATGAATAATGATGTCTTTATTTCAGCTCAGAACTGAACCGTTATAAAGTTACCATCCTTTGAACATTGCAGAGTCAGGCTTCAGAGTAAGAAATGAAAAATCACATAAATGCTGTTTACTAAGGAACCATGACCTGTAAAGCAGTGGTTATTGTTTCATTTTGAATAAAATTCATTTATGCACATTCTGGCATAACTTGAAAGTCATTTGAAGCAATAATAAACAAAAAGGACTTGTTTAAACAATAAAAATTAGTCATTATTTAACAATTTATTACTAAAAAAGGCCACCTTTTATTTTCTTTAAAACTTCTCAGTGGGTAGTTTAAATGTTCTACTTTCAATGAAAAAATAAAAAAGGTAGTATTTTTATACTTTTTGTTTTAAGACATGTCAAAGTTAGGCATGTTTTCGACTCATTTACACCAAGATTGCCTACCGTCAAGGTGGAAAAAATGAAGTTTCATTCTACTTAGCATTTATAACAGTGAAAAGTTCATATCTGAATGATTGGTTACATCTATTGACTGAAAGCAAGTTCAATCTTGTTTACTTCCATGGCATTCAATATGTGCAAACCATGGGCAGCCATGGAGGAGATTACCCGGTGGAGAACTCGAATAACCTTCACTACCAGCATACGCCGGGAAAGCATCCGATCTTTTTTCACCCACTGCTACTGGCTGGAAACGGTATAGTTGAGTCGCAATTTGCACTGAGTCTTTTTCAATAGCACTTCACATAAGTCTTCTACTTTGGGACATGTGGAACATTTCGATGAACCATGTGGATGCATAAACGAGACACTATATATAGGCCATTGCAGTGGCGGATACAGATGGGGGGCGCGGGGGGCGCGCGCCCCTCCCTTGCGGGTCCGGCCGTATTGCCAAACATTGCAGAACCACAATTGTGACTTTTTTATATCATAAGATAGCAATGTCTTATATATGTATATAATTACTTTTATTAACATTTTATTTTACTCTGCCTGCGACTTGATTATTTTTTAACACGATAAAAGTAAAGGCAACTCAATATATCTTTTGCGCCCCCCTTGAGTATTTTCTGTATCCGCCACTGGGCCATTGAAATATCTAAAGAAGATAAGAACAATTTCAACACGGACACCGGCATTAAAATTAGCTGTACTTGACAACCCATAATCAGAAAATACAATAAACAACCCAGTGGTAAAAGGTGGGGAGGGGAGCGGGAGGTTGGAGGCGTGGGTTGTTTATTGTATTTTCTGATTATGGGTTCTCAAGTACAGCTAATTTTAATGCCGGTGTCCGTGTTGAAATTGTTCTTATCTTCTTTAGATACTTCAATGGCTTCTCTGACAAGTCTATGTTTAAAACCTTTTACTTTGGCAACGATTTTTGCTTCCACTAAGGTCGATTGCGTGGTCCAGCGCTGCGTGTTCGGCTACCGCGGACTTAGTTGACTGCCCCAGTCGAATCGCTCTCTCGTGCTCCTCTTGGCCTGTTTTGACTGATCTGCTTGTTTCGCCGATGTAGTTCTTCCCACAGGTCTGGCAAAGAATTCGGTAGACCCCTTCCACTTGTAGTGGAGTTCTATCCTTGATATTTTTAAATGATGTTTTATCTGCACGTGAGGAGAGAAGATTGTCCTTATCTGGGATTTTCGTGGAATTTCAAGAATTTTTTTTATAAGAAAGAAGAAGATTTTCAAGATTTTTCAAGAATTTGCGCAGCGACATAGACCAAAAGTTTTAATTCAACATGACGAGTACCCGCTAAAGTTTTAACGAAGAATAACTCTCATTTGTTTTTACAAATGGATGAAAGTGAGTATCTTGCGGTGATCAAATACCTGATTTTAAAAGGGTTTACGCCGAAAGAAATCATAGTTGAGCTATATGAAGTTAATATCTCATCTGCTCTTGCGTTTGCGACTTTTTATAATTGGGTAAGTGAAATTAAACGTGGCCGTACATCCAAAAATTGAACATGGCTCCGGACGCCCTGTGGAAGAGCCTACCCCCGAAATGATTGACAAAATCCGCGATATGGTTAATAGTGATGCACAAATCAAAGTGCGCGATATAGTTGAGGCCACAGGTGTATCGCATTTCACAATCGCAAGTTTTCACGAAAAATTGGGTGTGAAAAAATCTCTGCAATGTTGCTGCCGCATTTACTCGACGTGGAGAATAAACGAAATTGTGTGGTCAACTCCAAGGCTGTTTTAGCGCTTTTCCGCCACAATCCTGAGTTTTTTCCACGTCAATACGTAACTTTTATGAAATACGGATTCATCACTACACTACAGAGACAAAAAACAGGCAAAACAATGAAATTCTGAAGGTTAACAGGCATGGGCGTACCCAGCGAGGGGTAGCAGGGGGTAATGGCCCCCTCCCCCAATAGTAGCAAAAGTAAATTTATATCAAAGCGAATTAGTTCTGAGCAAATTTTCTTTAAATCCAAGAAAAGTGATATTAGTATAAAATTTGTAATAAAAATATTTTTTCGATTAAATAATTTTAAAAACTAATAAAGCGCTGTTATATTTCTTTTTGAAAATGTAGTTTCCTTAACCTTCTCTATGTTACAACTTTATGAATTTGCCCCCCTCTATTTTTGATCCTTGCTACGCCCTTGTTAATAGGCTCCAAAGCAGGCGAAGATGGTGGAATGGGCTGGTCAGATCATGGCAACGACATTTTGGCATGCATGCGGAATAATCTACATCAAATACTTAGAAAAGAGAAAAGCGATAACAGAAGAGTATTATGAATCGTTATTGGACTGGTTTTTGGTAGAAATTAAGAAAAGCGTCCTCATTTGAAAGAGATTAAGTTCCTCCTTCATCATAGGCAATGCACGGTTGCACACCTATGCAGTTGTATTGGCCAAAATTACGCAATTAAAGTTGCAATTGTTTCAAAATTCACCGTATTCACAAGATTTAACCTCCAGCAACTTTTATGGTTTCCCAACTCGAAGAAATAGCTTTGCAAACTAATTTTTCGTCTATGTAGTAGGTCATCGCACAAAATAATGTCTATTTTGAGGAGATCCCGAAATTCTACTTTTTGTTCGGCTTAAAATGTTTATAAAATTGCTATTACAATTTTACAGAGCTGAAAGGGACGAAGTTGAAAAAAATTAAATAATTGACCAAAAATAATTCAATTCAATGTTTTTCTACCTTTTTCTGAAGGCTTATTGAAAGACCCTCATACATACCTGTTTTAGCAAAAAATTGCCATTTTCCTCCGTAAGATGAAAATTCTTTGAAAACTAATAATAGTGTAATTGAAAGCGATTATAAATTCTGTAAGTTTTTTCCATTTCACATTTTTTATAAAGCGGATAAATAGACGTATTTAGTTTTTTTAACGACATGTCATGGTTTTTACCCTCCAGAAGGAAGACTAAAAAAAATGATTTGGCTAAAAATTGACAAAGCAAAAAAATCACAGCATTCATTTGCTTTTCAAAATTTTATTATTTATAGGCATTATCAGCTTATTTATTTATTATTTTTGGGTGCTTAAAAGTATTTTTATATTTATATTTTGTAAAATATCAGCGGTATTTTGCATTTTTGGCGTGCACGGTCCTAATCCTACTAATAGCTATTTTTACAAATCGGTTGTATTACAACTACACCACTTTACGGATATATTTCCACAACATTAGAATCAAAGGTGTTGTGTAAAAGCAAAATGTGAATTATGCCAATAATCATTATGTGCTTCCATTTAAACTCCACGTCGAGTTTAGGAACTTGGCAAATTTTCAGACTGACTCATTATAAAATAATGGGACGGCCAATACATTGAATATATATTGCTGTCATATGCTAACGCTGAAATAATGGTAATTTCCATTTTCGGTGATGGTTTGGAACAAAATTTTAATTAAATAATCGTAGTTTTATGATGTAGTTAATTAAGACAAAATTTATGTATTCAGGTTTTAGCCTATTTGTGTTTTTAGCCGTAAAAAAATGTTTTTTTTTTTTTTTTTTAAATGTCCTAGTCTGCCCCGACAACGGGGCAAGTTTATGCAACATACTTATCCTTTTCCCAGAGGGTACCAACTTTTCCCTTTTGCAGTTTTTGGTTTCATACTTATTGCTTTGCTTTATCTTCTTGTTCTTCTTCCATAGAAACTAGTATTTTTTATGTGATTTCTTCTGTTTGTTTTGTTGTGCCATCACTTATTTCTTTATCATTGTTACTCAATTTAAAATTGAATGATGATATACGAATCTAAGTATTCTGAAAGTACCTAAAGGGGGTTTTCAGATAGAATGACGCAAAAAGAGCTTCAGGGACGCGTTTACGCAGTGAGAACGTGCGTAAAGGGGTCCCGATGTCAATGTGGCCCGTCACCATGTTTGTATTTGTTTTTAAGGTGCAACGAAAATTAATTACATTTCTGTTAATGCAAATACATTTCTCAAAAAAAGATAACATTCTACTACTGTCATATAATTGTTTATCCATAACTATGTATAATTACTTCACGATGAGTTCAACGCAAAATTTACTCACATTCACAGAAAACAGGTTTCCCTTTCCGCATATTAGACCGATGCCATGGCCACCTTTAATAAAGGAGGCCATGCCGATGCTCGACTGACGCTATAAAATATGTGAGAATACCGACTAGAATTATCATTGATATGCTATGACTCGGGGCGCGCTAGTTATAATTCGTTTCGTAGAAAGTGCATGGCATAAACGTGCCCCGGCCTACCCTATATCATTTTATGGAACTTTAGAAGAGATTAATTGATCTCGCTTTTCATACCCGGATGTTAAAAGTGTAATTTTTTGAAGTTATCATGAAGTTTACTGTCAAAGTAAGCTCTTAGAGGTTTTTTTTGCCTAACACATCGTCTGAACATATCGTCCACCCTTAATCCGCTACTGAAGGAAGCAATGAATGCAAGGTGCAGGGGCATGAAATGTTAGAGCAATTACAAGGCCGGGTAACTACAAGATTTCTTAGGGGAAATTGAGAGAGGGGGAAAATATATGCTGGGTTTATGTGAAATGAGGTTGAAAGATAGAGAGAACTAGAAGTGATCAAAGTCACAACATTAATAAAAATATCAAGAAATCTTCATTATTCCAATTTATTTCGATGAAACCTCGGAGATAAATAAAAACGGTACTAAAGGCATGCCATGGTAAATTTGAAATGAAGAGATCACAGAAATTCATTTTCCATTTCCTCTGGTCTTCGGAGTGAAACTTCACTGTCTAATATTTTTTATGGCAAACGTGAAGTCAGTCGAGTAAAGCACATTTATTCCTAACTGCTTTGGAACAAAGCATTGAAATTGCTAAGCCAATGCGTTTAAAATATTTTCTTAGGACTATGGATGGCATCCAATTCCGAAATATGGCAATTTCAGTTTATTTCTGTAATTCTATAATCTCTCTTTTATGAGCGGCTTTAAATGCGTGTACTGATTGAACTTTTGAAGCTGTTTTCGCAGTAGGTATGTCAATCGCAATGACAGTAGTTTTAGTTTATTAGATTACCAATCAGATGTTTACAATATTCCCGTAAAATAAATTAATCCATCTTGAATTTATCCGAGAAAGAGTAACGAGTCTGTTGCGAGCAGTGTCTAGGGGTTAAAACCCCGCGAAATGTTTGGGAGATTTAGTCTTTGGTGTATCCCCTGCGAATGAGTCCTTCCCCCAAAGAAATCCTTCCATTGGCAATATACTATATATATTGGCTATAATCTATATATATATTGGCTACGACCTAAATACAGTGGCGGCTCGTGAGTCAAATGCTAGGGGGGGCGCACTCCACCGGGGGGTCATAAGTTTTTAATATTTCGTGTATTTTATTAAGTTTTACGGCAATCTAGGAATTAAATTTTGTGATGCCATATGTTCCGTTTTTTTCAACAAAAATACCTAGTTTTCCTAATAAAGCTTGATTAATAAATACCAAATGCCATAGACTCTCGGTCATACGGATCGGCTCATTCCGGACTCTCAATTATACTGATCAATGATCTTGAAGAATAAAAATATATTTGCTGCGATATTTTGCAAATACAAACGAAAATACGTAACTTTAGGTTTTATCGCATACATTCTTCGTGCGGATATGCCCGCAATACACTTCTGTTGTTCGTTTTGCAATCATAATACGTTATTTGTCAAATCTATACAACATTTGCAATGATTTAGGTAGCAATGACACTTGTAACACCTGAGGAGGGAGGGGAGTGTCACTGACTTCCACTAGGCAACAAACACCACTAGAATGCACGCGCTTTCCTATTGCAGATGTAAATTTTGATGGCGGTGTTCGCGATGATTCTTGAATACAGTATGATTTAAAATCAATAATTAAACATTTCTCACACATTTTTAACAAAATCTGAAATACTCACAGGCCTTTAGTTGTATTGCAGAAGTCCATCCTTCTTTCCTTTTGTCCAGCAAAGTGATCAATTACACGTTCGTTGAAATGAGCGCCGGACAACAATTTCTTTTCGATTGAACACATGGCAAGGGCACTAGTCTATAAATAAACAAGGGACGACACAAAATAGGCCGACGAAAAATACGACCAAAAAGAACAAGGTGCCTGGACACAGAATTGGGACAATTTTTCCCTATATTTCCCTAAAAGAAAACGAGCACTGTTGATCAATTCAAAATTGTCTTCTTGAATGTACACACAGCACTAAGAAACTTCTTAATCGGCATTTACGCACAGTTAAATCCTCGAAAATGATGTCTGAACTCATTTCACTCCGTTCTTTTCGAGAGTCTTGCCGTTACTATAAGGACGACTCAAGGGAGATAGAAGTCGTGGTCCACTAATGCTGATTCAGCTGAGGGACGAATTTAAGGTCAGCAAAGGCATTCAAGCAAACAAAGGACGTCATGAACCATCTCCTTGAGTCTAAGATTCATAAGTGGTAAACACACGAGACGCCAACGGGTCGCATTTGGAATAACCATGACTTCGAAATCATTGCCATGATATAATAATATATAAATTCTAGATCGTAAAAGAAGACGACTGTGAGCCACAGATGGGAGCTGTAAGGATCTCCGCACTGATGTGAACTCTTCGAAGCCACTTAAATCAGACCCAAGTGGACATTTTCCGTCAGACAGCTACCGCTCTGCCGCTGATGAATTAGGTGAACATGAACTAATACAACAAGGACGGCTAGAAAAATGATGAACCTACACACAAAAGGTGCATTGTACGCGGCACTTCTTGACATTCATTGGATGACTCTATTTAAAGTCACGTTTTACGGTTTGAATCATGTTTAATCATTCACCCTATCACGCTCGCACCTATTTCTTAAATTATAAATCAGTGGGGAATGTTAACTGATTTTTCCTAATACCGTAGGTCTTTTGATAAATTTATCTGAAAAATAGGTACCGCATTTCTAATCATCGGGAAGATATTACATCTACAAATTACCCTGCGAGCCACCTCTAGGGTGTTTGGCAGGGGGTGATCAATCACCAGCATGCAGCATGCATTTGGACTCCCACATGCACACCACACCGTCCAAGAAACGTCCCGTATAATAACAAACTATACTTAGTACTATATGCTGTTAGAAATAGAATATAGAATAGAAATTCAGAAACATGCAGTAAGTTTTACATAGGTTAGTAGGCTACACTACAAGTCATGCAATCTATTTACGCGTTCTATTGCTGCCGTTATAATCTCTTATTGATCGTGGAAAAAATGACATTCGGAATCTGTCTGTTCTGCAATGTATCTCTCTTATTTTATTTATATGATCTGATCTTCCGTAGTACGTTGGCGTCCGCAAGATATGGTTAACTTCGTCAGAAAAGACACTGCTCTTGAATTTATCTAAAAGGTTTAGTCTATTTTTCAATCTACGGTCCGACAGAGATTCCCATCCGAGTTTATCTAAGAGGTCAGTTACACTAACAAGACTATCGTAACGACCTTTCACATACCTGGCAGCTCTTCTTTGCACGCGTTCTAACTCTGTTATTAAGCCTTTTTCATGAGGGTCCCAAACACTGGCAGCGTATTCCAAATGTGGTCTAACGAGGGAAAAGTAGCTAATTTCTCTCACTTTGTCGTCGCACTTTCCTAATATTCTTTTAACAAAACCCATTTTACGATTAGCTTGACCGGTTATTTCTCGAATATGTTTATTCCACGATAGATCATTATTGAGTCTAACCCCTAGATATTTCACAGATTCAACTGCCTTTAACTGCGTGCCCCGAATGACATAGTTACGCTGTAGGGAGTTATCCTTCTTCCAGAAATTCATTACGACGCATTTTTCCAAATTTAATTCTAACTGCCAAGCATCGCACCAAGCTTGGATAGCAGCAAGGTCATTCGTTAGTTCATCTATATCTTTGCTGGAACGGATTTCTCTGTAAACTACAGCGTCGTCTGCAAATAATCGTAACTTACTCTGCACTACTTCGCCAATGTCGTTTATATAAAGAAGGAATAGGAGTGGGCCAATGACACTACCCTGAGGAACGCCAGAAGTCACTCTAACCTCATTGGAGACTGCACCGTCTAATACTACTCTTTGGACGCGGTCGCTCAAAAATTCTCTAATCCAGGAAATGACATCTTCGTCTAGACCGTAAGATTTCAGTTTTATTATTAACTTTCCGTGGGGTACTTTATCAAATGCCTTTTTGAAATCAAGAAAAATCGCGTCTACTGGAATGTTGTCTTCCCCGGAGACTAAAATATCGTGGGCGAAAAGCGCTAACTGAGTTTCGCACGATCTGCTTTTCCTGAATCCATGTTGATTTCCCATTAATAAGTTTTGCGCGTCTAGGTGTTTCATTACCGAGCTGACTACGATGTGTTCAAGGACTTTGCAAGAGATGGACGTTAAAGATATCGGCCTGTAATTAGATGGCTGTTCCTTGTCTCCACTTTTAAATATAGGCGTTACATTAGCGATTTTCCAGTCATTAGGTACTTCGTGTTGCTTGATGGATTTACTGAATATTAACTGCAAGTAGGGGGCAAGTTCTGAGGCTAGTTCTTTATATACGCGAGAAGGGATTTCGATATTAATGCATTGTTAAGGCCTAAATATTATAATATTAGTTTCCCCAAGGTTCTTGAAATTCGTAATGTGGCAAATAATCGAGAATAGTTTTTCTTCGTCAATACGGCCTTTAACTGGTTGGATTTTATGTGTTCCGGAATTCAAACACCAAAAAACGCAATCATAATGGGATAATTTATTTACTGTAGCAATACCTACCAGCAATTAAAAATTAAAATCGTATAACTACACCCAGTACAGTGACCGTTCTGATTCCGTAGGTCCCTTTTCAGTGGCAGCACCAAGAAGACGCCAGATTATACGCCCGCCGGCCTGCGCAGCGATGTTAACTCACTCGTCGCTCTGCGCAATCTCGGACGACGTCCCAAGGCTTCCGTAAGGCAGCATGTTAGACGCGTCATAGCACCAGCAGCCCCCACCACTACTACTCTCCATATAACTGCATGGGGATGGATTGGGACGTTCTGGCCAGCGCCCCACGGCTACAAATACGAACTTTTCGCGCTATTTCTTTTCGTGTTTTTCCAACACTTTCGATGCATGGGACTGAAAAACACTTTCATTAATCAATGTATAATTATAAATTAATGGATAATTATTATTTTTACTTTTTCAAATATTTGGGAGGGGCGGCGTCCGAGAGTCCTTATGGGCAAACCGCCACTGCCTAAATACAGCTAACAATAACATATGTTAACCGGGATAGAAAATCCACCGCTGGAGCTACTCAGAGACCGCTACTAGAGGTGCGGCAATTTGCAGCAGAGACACTGCAATAATAATCATTGTGACTTTCCCAAATTATTTTGCTATCATAAGTATTATGCCATTAGTGCCATGATCTTGAGTTAGCAACCGCTAAAATGAACAGGAATAAACGCCGTGGAGAGTTACGCTCATGAGTACACCTTTTACGATTAAAGATAATATTTGTCAATGCATACCTGCTCTCATGATTAGGGGCTTCGCTGAAATGTGGATTACGCCGGAAATGAGATCTTTTTTTTTGCTCTTCGAGTGGTAAAATATTTCATTCAAACTTAACTCAACCGTTGGAATCTATTACAAATTCATGTTCCCAGTCAGTTCAGTCCCTTTTGGAGCCGATTACTTATTTTTTTTATTGAGCCAACCTTTTTCAAATACCTTTCAGCACAATATTTCTTGTTAATTTATTTAATTGTATCCATATTCTTTTAAGTGTGGTATTTGAAAAGTGAAGTGATTTCCTTACACGAAAAAATTGGCTTGTTTTCGCGGTAAATAATTGCATCAAATTTCCAACTTCCAAAAAAAAAGAAGCTTTACTCTGCGCTCGTCGAAGGCAGGTTCTGATTTGCAACCCCTTCGGATATGCTCCACGTTGGAGGAAGCTGCGTTCGGCGAATATTCACTTTATCTCGAATTAGTGTCACTGGAACTGAAACCTCTCCTAGTTAACTAACTTAAACATGAGTATAGTTTTCATACTTGATGTCATTGTCAAGGTCTTCATAATGGCTTATCACGACGCGGCGGTAGTATGGCCGATGAAAATCAAGTTTGGAATGTAGAAGTAACTGTTCTCTTGTATGAAAACCTGATGTACATCTTTTATTAATCGAAACCTTACAATAATATTTAGACATTTGGTTTTATGAATTTAACTGTTTCATTTTTATTAATAATAGCCTTTTTACGGAATATTCGATGAACGACATCTCATGCCCAATTTTTCTGTCATCCACAGTGCTTCGGCTTTAATCGATGCCAAAATCATTTCCTCTGAGTGAGACCGTTAAATTCTTATATGATTAACAACTACATTTATCAGTAAAGGTAAACTTATGTAACATTATGTGTGGCTATTTTTACATATAATTCTCACGATCAAATAGTTGGTTGTTAATGGGAGTGGTTACCGAGCCTTTAAATTCCGTCAAAACAACTTTTTAGCCTCAGATAAAATCAATGTAACCTTAGGGTCATCTCCAGTAGCATAACTGGTTCGGGCTACTACCATAGGGAGTTCCTACACCAATCCTTGTCCCGCGACCTCTCCAAGTACAAAGCGTAGGCCTGATGCAATTTCAACGCCGTTTATGAACATCAACTAAATATATCGTAACATTAATGACACGAAATTATTTGCATGATCAAATTGTGCTCAAACGGAATTTCTTCAATCATTATATCCCACTCGTAGAAGTAATTATGGCTAAATTTATCAGAAATGTTTGAATAATCATTAACTGTGCATTTTCCAACGCATTCATGTCAACTTTGAGAAGGAAATCTTAATTCTAAATCCTAAATAGAGGATAACAGATAAGTGTGAAGATGAGGACTATAAATACAGTGTAGAGCAAGGGTCTTCAACCCGCAGCCCCGAGTGGCTAAAGAAAATATTGTAGTATAGCGAACCAAATATCGACAAACTCGTCAAAAGTATACAATGTCAAAAATCATATCGATTTATTGAAATTTTTATCCAACAAAGATTATTGCACTTTGAAATTATGTTTTTAAAAAATTTATTGATGTGGTGGTAAAGTGACGTGGAGCATTGTGGCCCTTCGGACGATGCAAAATCGATTTTTGGCCCTTGCATTAAAAAAAGTTGAAGATCCCTGGATTCACCACACCCGCGACGCCATTGATTCCAGCCGGTCGATGTAATACTGAGCTGTGCAACTGCTGCTAGGATAAATATCAATTATGCGTATTAGCCCGCAAGAGATGCGCCACGAGGCGTTTATAATGGCTTATTGCTAAAAATTTGGCCCGTGTCAGCGATCTATGAATATATTTCCATACCCATGAGTTTATATGTACGATTGCCGGGTAATAAATATGATACACAAACACGAAGGTGTAACGCTAATTCACAGTTATAAAAGGGAAGAATAAAATAGCAGGTCAACGCTCTCCAATAGGTCTTTACCTTACCTGAATATGTATATCGCGTTAGGGGCCCACTAAGTTATCAACGATATCCTTTGACCTCCGTCTCCGTTGCTTATAAGGATTGGAAGTGTTTTCTGCGAGGCTCTGAGAGAAGTGCCCTCGTTGACTCCATTTCCGGCCACCTAGACACTTTTTGGGACGGGGCAACTGTCGCGTTAGCAATAGGGTGGTTTCCTATTATTTTTTTATTGCCTAAATTGAAAGATTATTACTCCAGGAGTACGTATATCACGCTTTTAGATTTTTAAATGACGATATCTATTTTTCGCGATTTAATGAAAAGTGAAAACTTTCAAGCGCGCGAAAACGAGACGCGTAAGTATGAATGCCGGGAAATCTCTCTCCGTGTGGCGTATTTCTGGTTCCCGCTGCCGCCCTGTGAGGTGACCTTGAGGCGAGTTGAGCGCTGATACGACACAGGCTGTTAGCGGGTAGCTGAGTACCCTGCTGGCTGGTAGCGCTTGGCTTAAATAAGGATTATTAATACCTTATCAAATGAAGAAAACTTTCCGACCTTAGCCAGTTTTAATAGGTGATTATTAAGAGATGTTTCCCTGAGCTCTGTACCTCATGCATGCATCGGCAATCTCAGACGATGTAAAATTTGTATCCACTCGTATAGAAACTAGGTCCCTGTGACGTCAGGTGGAGTTGAATCTCATGGGCGCGAATCTGGTCTTTTTCAAATGAGGATAAAATTGACCATTTCCATTCGTCTAAACCGGTATTTCTAAAACCAAATAATTTGTATATTATGAATACACTAAGGTGGGTAACGAATCGCAATCAATGTATTTCGTTTTATTTGATGAAGGAAACTACCCTATTGATGTTTTCATCCGTATACTTCCGGATAATCGCTTTTTTCACCCACTTCGAAATGTATTTTTTTATCTCCGTGCTGTATTAGCAGCGAATTTCATGAATATCAATTGACATACGATAGAAAATGTATACACGTAATTAACCCGTAATTCCCCTGTCTGTACGTGGGACTATTAACTTAGTTTTTCCGTATTTTCCGGATTGCTTTGGATGAATTTTCGAAAGAAATTGTTATATTCATCGCTTAATATGATTTACATAATATTAACATATTGCATTTCCCCAACACTGGGAAAAATCTGGTAACTAAAAGAACAACTTTTCAAAACTTTGGTTGCATCTTTTATTTTTCATCGTCACTTCTGATGAAATGTGTGAAAAACATTCTGCTCGAACTTAAACATTGCACTTGGTACGTCTATGATTTGCACACTCGACATTTTTAGTATAGCAATGAGTATTGGTGTGGGGTGATTCAAGAGCAAAATTAGAAATTAATGAGAAAAGATCAATTGGATTTAGCATGCTTAATGCGAAATCGGATTTCTTTTTTTTCAGACATGTTTTTACAAATGCCTGCACCATTGTTTTCATGAAACATCTTTCCCTCAAAATTCGTAAATCTCTCCAAAAATGTATCAAAGCAAAATTATTTCTCCGTATCTTCAAAATACCAAATCACTATTAGCACTTCATTACAGGAGATGATTTATTTGAAATTAGCAGTTGACTACAGTTTTCACATTGTGTTTATTGGAAAAAGTTTCTTCAATTGCTCGATCATAATTCGCGGAAGTCATACGATTCATTTCAAAGGATAGGTCTTCATCCGTCTATGATCGGTGTTGATTGATTAAACGGTTTCAATCTTCTGATTTCTTGATTCAACCAGGGATTTCAGTCAATACCAAGTTATCAATCAAAATGATTGAGTGATCGAAATGATTGAATCAGTTGATGGAATCACCCAAATGACTCGAATCATAAAGATCGAATCTTTGAAAAGAATGACTTCGCCCATCTCTATTCTCAAGGATTTCGCCGATTTCGCGATCTATGTTAGGGAAAAAAGAGAATATTTGTGCTGTGCGCGCGCAACTTTCCCCCTCCAATAACGCTTCCTTCCCTACTTCTAGTCCTGGGAGAACTACTTGGCGTTGATTCCCACGGTAATAGATACCCCTTAGTCCAAAAATCAGACAAGTGATATGTGTAACCATACCCAGGCATATTATTTGATTATTTTTCCGGATGAATGAATTACGGTATCCACTACTTAGAAACACCTGCGGGGATATCGGGTTTCGCTACGGAACTGGAGATTTTGGGAAGAGTGGACGAGGGAAAAAATGGCATGTCACATGATCCGTAGTTGTCCCCAATATATACTGAAATATACAAGGTCACCCTTGCGGTTGACACCGTGGTCTCATCTCACAAGGGATTCACACGAACTCGTCGTCGAATTTGGGACAGGAAGGAGAGAGAAGAGACACCATTAGCGCTCTGGAGCATGCCGGCCGCTTCGAGATATTCGTGAGCGTTGTGGGGTTGTGGGGTCCCCCGAAGCTCGGGACCCCCTAAGTCCTCTGAATGGCAGTTCTATACACAACTCCCTCATAGCGTTTTGAATTTAATGCACTATGTAGTGTGTAATCGACAATCCAGAGGACTCTGGGGGCCCCCTGAGCTCGGGGCCTTCGGCGATCGCCGACCAGCCGACCTGGCTAGACCGCCCCTGCTTATAACGAAAATTTTCTAAAAACGGAATGTAGACACAAATTTAATACAGAGAAATCCAAAGAAGGCTTAAGAAAATAAACGTAAAGATAACGTTAACCCCTCATGCGCTGCGGCGCATCGCATCGGCCGGATGAGATTTAGATGACTTCGGCATGCTATCATTCAATAGTTTTTTGGCTTTCTATCATTCAATAGTTTATAATTTTCATGACACATGATCAGTATCGTTGAAATTTTTTGTAAACATGTGTAATATAATGCCCTTATTAATAAAGTATTCTACCGATTAAGTTGGGTTTCCATGGAGTACTTGAGAAGAATTCTGGGATCCTCCCTCCCCATCGACCACTTCCCTCTTCAGTTCACAATAATGCCTACTCCCTTTCATTCTATCTAAAATCCTATTTTTTCCTTTCTATCCCTCGTTTACCTAAAATTCTATCCTGTAACACTGTTTTCAACATCCCCTCCCCGCTAAGTAGGTACTCGCCCCATCCATATCTTCTGTCCCCTCTGTATCTCATCTACAATCTGCCTCTCCGCACGCACCATGTCCAGCACTTCATCTTTCCTCCTCCTCTCCGTCCACTTTACCTTCTCAATTCTTCGCCACACCCACATCTCGAATGCCTCCAGTCTTTTCTCGTCCTCCATCCTAAGTGACCATAATATATATAATGCGCTACTCTATGATAATTTTTCAAGCAATGGGGAACTTGCATGAATTTTTTTTATTTCACAGGCGGATAGAAAATTATTTTCTGAATACAACAAAGAAAACCGCATGTATATCTGAGTTTTCCTTCGCGAGATATTTAATGATAAATATTACGAATTTTAAAGCGCGGGAAAAACTACCTCACCCCCCAAGCCACTGCCGACGAAGCCTCGATGACGTCAAAGGTGCCTAAACATCACGCGAAGCTATTGTTGTGATTGTTTATAATAGTTGCCAGCAGTTGTGAGAGCTTCGTTTGTTAGACGTGTTGATTATTTTATATTTAAAGATAAATATCCGACAATAGAGGCTTGGAAGCCCTCATATTTTGCATTATTTATAATATTAATATCTGAGTACGGGCATAAAATATAAAACTGGAGCAGTTAAACCAAAAGTTATATAATACCTAAATAACATCGTGGTAGGAGTCTGAGCCACGGCCATTGGAAGGGGGATACGTTAATTGTAAGTTGATGTTATCGACGGCATATCATTCATTTAAGTATGCAATTAGAAGGATTTTGATGTTTACTGATGTCCGCTTAGCTTTTATATACAATAACTTCATCCGTTTATTCGTAGGTACCGGAGAATTCGTCGTTTAGGACTATCTGTGCTTGTATTATGCGGTGAATTCCAGTCAATGCAACTTTTGCTCGCTGATTGGAGACATCTAGGAACATTTTTGTGCCTAAATAGTGTTATTTTCAACGTGACGTCTCCCGTTAAGCTACTGATAATAATCACAGTGCCAGTGGTTGTAATGCACAAAGTTTGACAAGGTTGAAAAATATCGGCCAAGAGTTATCAGTGTTCCATCGTGATTGAATTGTAAAAAGTGCTATTACGCTATCGATAAATGTCTAACAGTAGTGTAAAAATTGTCAGTGGCGTGCTAATCTCCGTTGTTCACCGTAGATATGACATTTCACGATCACGCTATTGAAATAAAAACTGTGTGTAAAGTTTGTTATTCCATTATTTCAACGAATAGTAGTGAGAAATGTCACCTGTGTCACTTGTGTGGGCTAATTTAAGGGTTTAAATCAGTGAATAAATAGTTGTATTCATCATAACGAGTTCTGTTATTGTAAGTTGTACGTGATAAATATAAGAATGTGATAGTGACATCCAGTTTTTGATAAGAGTATTTGCCTATTTCCCACTATATTATTATGGTATATGCTAGTATATTGTTTATGGATTTACCTTTATTATTGAAATAGGTTGTAGCTTGTGTGTGTGTTGGCAGCGGAACCAATTCGCGATCTCACATGTGGATTGTGTGCAGACTGCTTTGCTGTGAATTCGTACCGTTGGACGGATAGGACTACCTTCTCCGTCAATCCGGCGTTGCCAAATTCAACAGGCCAGCTTACTCTAATGTCAACAGCACAGCTTACGATCGTTATCCTCCAGTATTACAAGTTTCTTTTACAACTCGATTTGCCGCCGACGTATAGCAATAATTTGTCTTAACAAATTCCATGAGGGTCGTGGCATCAATTTTTGGTGTCCTAAAAAAAGGCTGGTGTCCTAACACCCCATGCCACACGCCTTTTAGGCGGCTTGCGGGGTATTATGTAGACGTAGATGAATTTCAGGTGTACTATTCGAACGAGTGGCAACGTTATCATCCATTTTTCTGATAACCAAAACAAACGATGTGAAACGCTTGTACTTCATCATCCCGATGCCGCATTATTAATATCCCAAGTAATAATCTAGGCACAATAGCAATAGGAAAACTTGCCCAAGAATAACAGAACAAAATAAAGTGACGATGAGCGGCTAAATACTCCCTCAAAACAAATTTTACACCATGCTCTCAGCGTATTTCCCTACTCCCTACGGTTGTTTAGGCACCTATGACGTCACGCCTGGCCTCGGCAACGCTCGGGTGTCTTCGCGCAGTGGTCGGCTCAGAGAAATTTTTCTCGATTTTAAATGCAATTTTTTAATTTCTTTTGATGTTGAATGGAGAAACTGAAGGTATTTTTGCGAGCTAATGTATCCATTTGACTTATTCAAAATAGTTTTTAGAGCAATCTACGACCCATGCAAGTTCCTCATTTTAATAAATATTTATTGTTTTTTTAATCTCGTTCTCTAGACTAATTAATAAATTTTCGGTTTTCAAAGATTTGAATTTAGTTCAGATTTAGCTGCGAGATCTCAAACATTCCATGCATTTTTACATGACGTATTTTAGTGATTTGGGGTTGAAAATTTCAAACCCAATTGGATATTTTCGATTGTATTACCCTTTTCGCCTACTTCAAAATTCATAACTTCGCCCATTTATTTGACTTTGTTCCACTATTACCGAATATTTCATATAGGCACTTACATTTTGTTGTTTCAAACGTCAATAGGGAAATTTTCAAATGACTTTACCTAAGTAATTCTGCTTTGTATGACATGATTGGAAGCAATTCATGCATAAGCTCACTGCATATTGTTCACACCAGAACACGCTGTCTCTTATTTTCCCATGATTGGCACTAACTGGACACCTCATTTGGGAGTTTTCTTCACAGCAGGAGGAATTCTCCTTACGAAATGTCTTGTGGTGAGTCTTGGTACTAAATTGTCAAAGGAGTGACGGCCATGTCCAAACTGTCCGTATGGAGTTATATATTAAAAAAATATTACCTCAACCAGCTGCACGCTAAGTGATAATAGGGCATTTTTTCGATTTTTTTTCATTCACGGGGGTATCATACTGCCTCAACAGCGAAGAGAATATACAATGTATATTATGTATATTATACATGGCGGCGCGAAAAAACCAGAGGATTCAAAATTTGACATTTTTGTCAACTACGTCCCTCCTGACCATAAAATAAGTCTTCAAGTTATATAGGTTTCAGTTCCTTGAAGCAAGGAACCTGAGTAAGCAGGCTGTTACACAAAAAAATCCAGTTCAAAAGTCTAAATTTTGAATTTTGGCCAGCTTTCTTTGATTTTGGCTCACTTTGCGGCGGTAGCGCGGAGATGAAATAATGGTCGAAAATTTTTCAGCGCGACCTGGAATCGAAAAACATGGACCATGAGTAAGCAGACCTACTTTCTGGCCAGATGCTAAGGCCACCGAGCTACAGATGTATTGACCAGGTGGCTCTGGGCATGGTTCCCGCCAGTGGCGCAGCGATGGGGGGTTTAGGAGGATAACCCCCCCCCCCCCCCCAGAGCGCAGAGAAATTTTTAAGTTTAATCCATTTTACTAAATTGGATTAGTATTACTTATAGAATAGTGTTAGGATTAATCAAATATCCCTCAGAAAGCCGTAAGACTCACCATTTTGAACCACTAATCTTAAATTTTGTCTTGAGGAAGTCCCCCGCAACTCCCGCTTACCCTGGCGGGTATGCAATACCCCCACACCCTTAAATATTAGTTGCGCATAAAACCAGTGGCGGCTCGTGAGTCAAATGCTAGGGGGGGCGCACTCCACCGGGGGGTCATAATTTTTTAATATTTCGTGTTTTTTATTAAGTTTTTACGGCAATCTAGGAATTAAATTCTGTGATGCCATACGTTCCGTTTTTTTCAACAAAAATACCTAGTTTTCCTAATAAAGCTTGATTAATAAATACTAAATACAGTAGACTCTCGGTCATACGGATCGGCTTAGTCCGGACTCTCGATGATACTGATCAATGATCTTGAAGACTAAAAATATATTTGCTGCGATATTTTGCAAATACAAACGAAAATACGTAACTTTAGGTTTTAGCGTCTACATTCTTCGTGCGGATATGCCCGCAATACACTTATGGTGTTCGTTTTTCAATCATAATGCGTTATTTGTCAAATCTATTCAACATTTGCAATGATTTAGGTAGCAATGACACTTGTAACACCTGAGGAGGGAGGAGAGTGTCACTGACTTCCACTAGGCAACAAACACTACTAGAATGCGCGCGCTTTGCTATTGCAGATGTAAACTTTGATGGCGGTGTTCGCGTTGCTTCTTGAATAAAGTATGATTTAAAATCAACAATTAAACATTTCTCACACATTTTAAACAAAATATGAAATACTCACAGGCCTTTCGTTATATTGCAAAAGTCCATCCTTCTTTCATTCTGTCCAGCAAAGTGATCAATTACACGTTCGTTGAAATCAGCGCTGGACAACAATTTCTTTCTGATTAAACACATGGCAAGGGCACTAGTCTATAAATAAACAAGGGACGACACAAAATAGGCCGACGAAAAATACGAACAAAAAGAACAAGGTGCCTGGACACAGAATTGGGACAATTTTTCCCTATATTTCCCTTAAAAAAACGAGCACTGTTGATTAATTCAAAATTGTCTTCTTGAATGTACACACAGCACTAAGAAACTTCTTAATCGGCAATTAAGCACAGTTAACCCCTCAAAAATGATGTCTGAACTCATTTCACTCCGTTCTTTCCGAGAGTCTTGCCGTTACTATAAGGAAGACTCAAGGGAGTTAGAAGTCGTGGTCCACTAATGCTGATTCAGCTGAGGGACGAATTTAAGGTCAGCAAAGGCATTCAAGCAAACAAAGGACGTCACGGACCATCTCCTTGAGTCTAAGATTCATATGTGGTAAACACACGAGACGCCAACGGGTCGCATTTGGAATAACCGTGTCTTCGAAATCATTGCCATGATATAATAGAAAATAAGTTCTAGATCGTAAAAGAAGACGACTCGACTGAGCCACAGATGGGAGCTGTAAGGATTTCCGCATTGATATGAACTCTTCGAGGCCACATAAATCAGACCCAAGTGGGCATTTTCCGTCAGACAGCTACCGCTCTGCCGCGGAGGAATTAGGTGAACATGAACTAATACAACAAGGACGGCTAGAAAAATGATGAACCTACACACAAAAGGTGCATTGTACGCGGCACTTCATGACATTAATTGAATGACTCTATTTAAAGTCGCGCTTAACGATTTAAATTATATTTAATCCTTCACCCTTTCACGCACGCAACTATTTCTTAAATTATAAATCAGTGGGGAATGTTAGCTGATTTTTCCTAATACTGCAGGTCTTTTGATAAATTTATCTGAAAAATAGGTACCGCATTTCTAATCATCGGGAAGATATGAATACATTGTTAAGGCCTAAATATTATAATATTAGTTTCCCCAAGGTTCTTGAAATTCGTAATCATAACAGAACTGTGTCAAATACTAGAGAATAGTTTTCCTTCGTCAATACGGCCTTTAACTGGTTGGATTTTATGTGTTCCGGAATTCAAACACCAAAAAACGCAAGCATAATGGGAAAATTTATTTACTGTAGCAATACCTACCAGTAATTAAAAATTAAAATCGTATAACTACACCCAGTACAGTGACCATTCTGATTCCGTACGCCCCTTTTCTGTGGCAGCACCAAGTAGACGCCAGATTATACGCCCGCCGGCCTGCGCAGCGATGTCAGCTCACTCGTCGCTCTGCGCATTTTCGGACGACGTCCCAAGACTTCCGTAAGGCAGCATGTTAGACGCGTCATAGCACCAGCAGCCCCCACCACCACTACTCTCCATATAACTGCATGGGGATGGATTGGGACGTTCTGGCCAGCGCCCCACGGCTACAAATACGAACTTCTCGCGCTATTTCTTTTCGTGTTTTTCCAACACTTTCGATGTATGGGACTGAAAAAACGCTTTGATTAATCAGATGTATAATTATAAATTAATGGATATTTATTTTTTTTACTTTTTCAAATATTTGGGAGGGGCGGCGTCCGAGAGTCCGTATGGGCAAACCGCCACTGCATAAAACCCACCCCAGTCTTAATTCTTAGTTGGCCCCCTGGTTCCCGCCACGAGGGATGAAATATAAGGAAAAGGAAATGAAAGATAGAAACACTTACAGACAGTAGGATAGTTATAGCACAAGAGTTTCAAGGAACGCTGACCCTAACTAGAATAAATCATCCATTCACATTCATAATCAACTTCAAAATCACACAGGTCGCCATAAGTGCACAAATAAAATATGAAAGAGAGAGAGAGAGATAGAACACAACTCGATGACAATGGCGCGGATATAGAAAACGCATGGAAAAAATTTCACCCCGACCAGAAATCGAACGTCGGACCTTCTGCTGGCCGGATAGCTGTTTCGACCACCGACCGACTGAATGTCAGTGTTTTCGGGGGGTTTATGAAACCAATTCCCCATTATGCACTGACCATCAGCCGCAATGTGGGAACATAAAAACACATTATTCGGCAGTAAAAAATGAAAACAAAAAGATTGAGTTTATGGGAGAGAATTAACTGTAATTTTCAATTGGACCAAGTCTATCCTTCTCCAGATAGGAGCATTGCCAGTTATACCATTTCGTTTATTATAGGGAAAGAAGCTGTGAAGGCTTACTGTGGAGTTATCATACCAATTGGCAGTGCAAGTAAACCCACCGGAGTGAGGTATTATGCAATATTTTTTATTTTGATCTTCTAATTTTCTGTTTGTAGTAGATATGGTGTTTGATGCATGACCACATAGTCCTTGACAATGCGGGACTGTAAATAGAATTCGAATTCTCATATACACATTTCAGTAAGTAACTAAAATTTGCGAGACGTGAAACCGAAAAATTTCATGGACGCGAGGTACGGAAAACGATCTGCAAAACCATTCTGGAAACACCCGAATAACCCCTCTTCTCCCCGCCAAAAAAATCAAAATGGCGGAAATTCCGGTAATTCCGTGCACGCCCGCGGTCGACGGCCTTCGACGCCCGGAAGAATTGTAGAATATTCACGATGGTTATTTTTTTTAAAGGGGAAACATCGAATTTCGTTTGGTGTATTTTCTATTACCTTGAACCGATTCTTGACTTCGAGGACCTTGCGAATATCCTGCGAGGATAGGCAAACCCTTATGCAAGTAAATGGAAATATTTTCGTCCAATCACCCCTCCGCCGCATATCAGATACTTCCTTAAAATACTGCCCTCCATATGTCACCTCTGGGGTAGTACTTATTACCCCAATATCCCGCCCCCTTTTCGATGGGACAGAGCCCATATTTATCCTGAGAGGAGCTTTGCCATTTCAAAATAACTTCATTCTGTTTTTTTGTCCACACCTTGACGGCCTCTTTCCGCAAAAACACTCCCGATCAAGAAGTCTATTGTTTATTCGGATAGAGGAAAAAGAGTTAAATTCATCCTTTTCGTTTCTCCTGGATGGTGAAAATATTATGGAGAAATAACGCGAAAAAATTATTTCAAATGAAATATTCTGCGGAGACTTCAACAGACAACAGAGAGCACCCTATGGGTATGCATTTTGAGTGGCTTCATTATGGAAACATTTTTTCGTGCGTCTCTTAAATGCACTGCAGAGTGGAGATGTCGCTCATTTATGACCGATAGGATGTGCATCATGTAAAAATTACGAACCCCCGAAAATAACATTTCCTTCTGTCTAAAAGTATCGCAAAGTATGTCTGACGACATTGTGGGTGTTTAACCCTTCACTGCATTTTGTATCACATATGATATATATTTTCATGATACACTACACTCAGTGCCGGTTATTTCTCAAGGGCACAATTCTTCCTCTCTAACGCATGGTATATTACTAGTGGATATACATTCATACAGTAGATACATTTTTAGTAGATATGATACACCCAACCGCTACATTACCTATTGTAATTATGTGTTTCTCGAAGGAGTCAGTAGGTGTTATAGGTGATCAGCTTCTCATTATGTAGAAGGACGTCCGCTCTCCGCATGGAAACCTGAAGATTTTCCAAGACATCTCTAGAGTAATCAGTATAATTATGTTATCATTATAATAAAGTAACTGATGATAGCATGATATGCAGAAACACGGGTCGTAATATTTAAAATAAAGTGTGGAATAGAACAAAGTATTTTATTTTATCAATAGGAAAAGTGCGGGCGCCAATGAGAAGTTTTCAACGAGTATGTGTATCATTTGTGATACATATAAATTTGATGTAATAATTGATTACACCATTATGTATCACAAGTGATACAGTTCACATTTACCTTGAAAATTAAAAGATAGCAGAAAAAGTTAATAAAATGTTGTAATTGAAGCGTTTCTGGATATATTTTATAAGGAGATTTTTGGCACGTATTTAGAAATTCTTGCTGTGAATAGCTAAATCCCTGATATGTCTAAGAAACAATAGCAGCTGAGTTTTTGGAGACTTATGGTGGAGAGAGGGTTAATATGGATAATTGGAACGAAACCCAAGGGGGGGGGGGGGCTCGCGAGGATACACTCCCGGGGCAGCGTCTGTAAGCGCGAGCTTTTTACCTCTGCACCCAGAATAGGGAGGACAGGAAGGAGGCGCCGCCGCGATAGGAGCCCGACGTCGCCACCTGGGACAGGATAGGGAAGGAAGGGAAGGGACGAGGAATCCCGCACCGTCACAAAGGCGGGCGGGTCCTACCATCAGCGAAACCAGGCATCAGCCATTGCTATTCTAACAACTTTGGAGGATTATCCTATGAGGAAGAATTATCTAACGAACAAATCGTTAGATGGCTTAATATGGACAACACTTTGGACGGGAAAATGGCTGGAGTGGATGGGCAAAACCCGCGGGGTTTTGGGAGAATGGGACCACCCCAGTGGCCCGAGCAGCCGACCTGGCGACTGGGACGGTGAAGCCGTACCATCAGGAGGTAAGGGACGTGGGAAGGAAAACGGAGGACCCAGAGAAAAAAAATTAAATTGCGACTCTAAACGGCGAAGACGTTTCCCCGCTAAGGATTGCGCAGCCGTTCATGAGGGTGATCAGAAGGGGGAGTTCTCTAGCCGAGAGCGCAAATCGCTGCGAGTAAAACTATAGAGACACAGTTTCTTCTGCACTATAAATCTTACTAACAACCAGCTTCGACTGTTTGGCCTTCTTAGTGCATTTTTAAGATTAATGGTTCAAAACGAGTTTTACGGCTTAAATGAGGGATATTTGATTAATCCTAGCACTATTCTATAAGTAATACCAATCCATTAAGTAAAATGGATTAAATTTAAAAATTTCTCTGAGCTCTGGGAGGGGGTTTATCCCCCAAAACCCCTCCCTCGCTGCGCCACTGCCCCTTGCTCCCCAATTGAATGGACACACAAAGATAATAACTTCCTCCAAACTTTGCAAGGGTTCAGGACAGAAAATATTTGAACAGATAGTGTAAAGGAGAAGAGTGACATAGTAAAACGACAAAATTTGCTTCTAGAGACTGAAGACCCGAACTATTTGTTTATCCCACTGGCTGCCAACGACTCCTTGTTAAATTTCAAACACCACCCCCGGGCATATTTACCTGTGACGTCTAGCATTTTGCTATAAACGTATTCAATTTCCAATTCGTGTTGCATTCGTGATAACGATTAACAAATCGCATGGTCAGTCTTTCAGCTTTTGTGATGTTTGTGCTCATGTGCTAATGAAAACCCATGATTTTCTCGTGGGATATTTAGGAATCGGTAAACCATCTGCTGTATTTCTTTCTTCGCTTAAAGGGCGCAGCTAGGAATTTAGGATAGGGGGTTTAAGGCGCAGCTAATTCTACGGGTCTGTAGGGTAAAGAAAACTCGCTAAGGTAAGCGAGAGGTGTGGGGGCCCTCCCCTAGACATTTTTTAAGATAAATGGTTCAAAATAGTGGGTTTTGCGGCTATGTGAATAGTAAAATATTTTTTGTTTGTTACTCATCCGTTCCCCTAATATTAGTAACAAAAGTTTTTATTAAAAAAATTCTCTGAGCTCTTGGGGGGGTTTTAACCCCCAAAAACCCCCCTCGCTACGTCATTGCTTCGCTTCGCTATATTTATTTAGCTTCATCCGCTTTATCTTGCGCCTGATAACGAATCACAATCTGTTGTTTATCAGAAGGTGCTTGACGCAAGACATTAAACCCGAATGTGTAGGGCAGACAGTGGTGCGTTTACGCATGCAGCACGTTTACGCAGTGCATTTTTTCCAAACAGATATACTCTAACTGGCGCGACTAAAGTCATTGGATACCAACGCTTCTTCATAGGGGATTTTCTTACACGATTTTGAGCATCAGTCAAGCGTCGTTCTGGCGTTGTGTTAACCTGCCCCGAGAACAGGCCAAGTTTACGCAACAGACTTGGACCTAAAAACATTTTTTTACGGTTAATAATACGAATAGCCAACAACTGAATGCGTATAATTTTTATTTAACTAATTGCTTTATAAAACCACAATGCCCAAAAGTTCTTAAGCTAAAACGTAAGAAAATTCATTGAAATAAATCCGCGTAAACGTGCTCCGATCCAGCCTATGTTGATTCAATAAATAAAATGTCTTTCTGACAAGCAATTTTGCTACTCATTTACGTAGTTTTATTGAATTTGTATCCTTATTTTATTATAATAAATTAAAAATTATTAAAGATGATACAGCCGCTCTTGATTTATAAATGGTATAACTAGACTGTAAGTTCGTTGATTGTTAGGCGGTACGAAGTTCGCCGGGTCAGCTAGTATTACCATAATAATACCACCACAATAATTAGTGAGAGAGTTTCATCTTCTTTGAAGTGTTAATATGAAATGTGTTTACAAAAGCGGTGCACATAAATGAAGTGAGAAGAAGAAAAAACTCTTTTATGATGAACTCTTTTTTAAAATATCTCAAAAAACTTGGTTGAACAAGAACAGTGGTTATGTATGATCTTAGGTTTTAGGATTAGGATCTTAGGATAAGAACAGTGGTTCCTGATTCGATTTACTACACAATGAGAGTTTATATACAGATTCAGATACGTTGGGATATTCGTATTTTCATTTGAAAAGTTTAAAAATACCGTCTTGTGACGCGCTTCGAGGCAACATCCGTGCGGTTCTTCTTCCTCTCCATAATCAAGTTTATATTTTAGATCGTTTTGTACATATATTTCAACTTTTTCTGGGCTTAGCTTCTATTCTCAATTTATTGCGTCAAACGCAAGGAAACGATCTACTATTGCAAAACCTGCAGTGATACGCCTAATGCCAGAGGCGGATCTAAGTTTCGACTAAAGGGGGGGGGGGATACCCCCCTGGAGAAGGGGGATTTCGGGATAATGAATATTTAGGATTTTCAAGACTCAAAAACGGTGTTTTTTGGCTAATTATTTGATAAAGAAAGACACCACTGAGATGATGTAGTACGTCTTTTTGTTAGTAAAAGTTTTATGGTGGTCATCTACATCTACTTACTACCCCGTAAGCTGCCTCAATGGGCGTGTGGCGGGGGAAGTCAGGACATCCGCCGCATTCATATTAAGAGGAAATGTTCAAACGAAATTACGGCTAGTATTTATTAAAGTCCTTTGTCATGCGGGGGAAATACCGAATTCCCGCAGCTATCCGTTCGCCTAAATATCTCTTTTATTTTTTCGTTTTTGTCGTACCTGGAAATGTCGAGGGGAAATGTGGTGGGGTTCTTATATTATACGATGCTCTCCGTATCGAACTTAATGATATCCATTCTCAGTTGCTCAAGTAATCTAAGCCTAGCGTGCAGCATCCGAGTCTCTAGCGGCTCCCAACCCAATTCGTTTAACATCTGTGTAACGCTTTCTGTTCGCCCGTAGCAGTTATTGACGAATCGCCGATCTTGATAGGTTGGAGAGAATGAGGCCTCCAAGAGGGACTCCACGGAAATTTCTGCTATCTTTAAACCTATCTCTGAAATAAAATGATCCAAAAAAGGTAGGAAATTTTCAGCGGACGCATTTCTTCTGTTTCTTGTAGGAATGCATGTTCCTTGTGTTATATTTCAAACCCCAACTCGTCGGCCACTTGAAGGGAGTTTTCGGATAGACTGATGAAGTTCGGCTTCGCGTCAAATATCAGCAATATTTAATAACTTCAATAGTTTACAGTTAGCCTTAATTGCTTTACATAATTAGTGTTTTTATGAGTCCCTTAACACATAATAACTTAGAAAGAAAGCACAAAAAATAAATGAACAATTGATTGGCTCCAGTACTATTTTAAAGTTACTAAAAAAATAATGTTTTAAACTACAGCTTCTCTAATATAGAGATCAAAATCAAGATAAATAAAAATATTTCCTAATATTTTGCATGTTATTTTCCTCCATATCCGACATTTTTGGTCGGCTGATTTATAATGATGAAACAAATTGTTAAATATTATTCTTAAAAAATAGTTTGAGATATGTTTGTTAATTCAGACATATTTTTCTACAAAATGAGAAAGTACCTCCATTTTTGCACAAGTTGTCATGTACTCCTTAAAACAATAACCAACGAGTTAAAATAAAATCTGCGTACTTGTGACTACATCTATATGCCATTCAAAAATTAATTAGACATAGTTCATTCATAATAACCAAAAGTCTATATCTGGCTCCAAAATGCGATTCGTAATATTTTACATATTTAAAAAAGGTATTTTAGAGATTTATTTAATTTCAGGGCATTTTCAAGTAACAAATTCACTAAATAGATAATAGTCCCATAATACATAATAAATTTGTATAATTTAGCTTTGATTCCACTTTCTCAGGTATTTCGGGAAAAAAACTCTTCTCATAAAACGCGTCAGAACATGCTTGATTTCATTCAGTCAAAATCTCATTTCCAAGTATTCCACGACATATTCCTTCTTCTTCGCTGATGAATATTAATTTCTATCTGTATTTTGATTGTACACCGCAAGGTACGAAAAATTTGCGGCACCCATAAGTCAAATTTAACAGGTGTATTTACGGCTGAAACGATGAATGTGATTTCAAAAAGTTTTCTATTTTTAACCAATAAAAAAGCGGAAATAATGAGTTGACATTGAATAGAAGATATACATACAAGCTTCTATAGACTTACCTCTGAGTTTCCGGCGTATCCTGAAATTTGAATGCCAAACATTGGCAAACCAAGTGCTTTTATTATCTGGACAGGAGAATTTTCTCGAGTTAGCAGTGTTAACACAGCTCAGAGTACAGCACTTGTTCACTAAGAAAATCATTAAATAAAACTGAGTGGAAAATATTCACCACATCCATGTAATGGTCATGGTTTGGGAGGCGGTCATTCTCATTCCGTTACTACTTACACGAGAAAAAAAATGCACTTGCTAGATGCACGCACCCTTGGTGGGTTTAGACGAATTTTTACCTCCGCATTCCATCCTATCCACGTCTACGGGCTGTTATAATGATCCTGTGAACAATTCTTGGCGGCACTGGGTCGGCAAGGGGATTAGGGAACATTTATTTCTCTCAGTGCCATGACCTTATTTCGAAATAACGTGCTGACAACGCTGCATAGCATATAAGGGATCTCTTCTCTATAAAAAATATGAGGAGTTATATGTAGGAATACATAGGATTATATAAAGTTTTGCAGAGAAAAGCATCTACTGGTTACTGTAAGTTTCTCGCATAGTGACTAATGTAGTCGCTTTTAATCACTCATAATTTTTCTCATTTAGGGCATGAAATCCGGCCCTCAATGTTTCATGAATATTTGAAGGTGAGTGCACGAACGAGAAGTGTCCATACGATAGGCGTGAAACACTTGATGTATGTAATCTCAAAGAATGTAGAATTATGCTAAGTATACACCATGCGAGTTCGACCACCGATATAGGAATATTTGAGCGATAATGCCATTCGGTCTTCCGCCGGCCTCCGGCCAGCCGCCCACTTTGCATATTTGAGGAGCACGGAGGAGCACAAACTATATCGACACATTTTACTAAAAATAGGCCCAAAAATAGCTAACATTATAAATAATTAAATATTGTTATAAGAAATTCTGAAACGAACAAAACTTACCATAATATTGAGCAAAAATATGCAAACCTACCTTATTAAAATTGACAAATGAATCTCATGAAATTAAAATAGTAATTTATTAAGTTGAATTTCCCTAAAATCGACTATTTCTACGCGTCTGGCGTTTTAGGCTGAACATGCCCATGTTTGACGGGTCACCCAGGTCAACATAATAATCGCACAGACCTATCAGCTACGAAATATTTTAGACCATATCCGGTAGAATCCGAATACTTAATTCAAAACTTCCGTAAAAAGTCGAAAAAATGACTTTTGGCCAGTTTTTTTCGATTTGGGACCAATGAGCGCCGCTGCGTCGAAACTAGTAATACCTTTAAATAAATTGGTGGAATAAAGCAAAGTTTTTTCATTTTATTGTTGAAATTCTATCATCGGATTTAAACAACGTTCATGTGTGTAGGCAAGAGTGTGGACTTGAATTTAAACTTAGCAAAAGCATGGCCGCACATTTCTTCTTTATATATTGATGTGGATATCCCTGCGGATAATGAAAACATAAAGGCGAAAGATGAAGAATCTAGGAGTTACGATAACTTCGAACCCATCATGGGTTACAAATAAGAAATATTTGCGGCAGAGCCCTGAAGAAGCTAGGCTTCGTCAAGCGTATTGTGGGAATATTTTCCGACGGGAAATCGAAAGAGAAGTGCTAATTCGCACACCTCGAATATGCAGCGAGCAAATGGAATCCGGTGAAGAATGATTTAATATGTAAACATAAGATACAAAAGAAATCTGCGCGATCCGTCAAAAACTGCTACGGGCGTAGTAGAAAGAGTTACACAGATGTTAAAAGTATTGGGTTAGGGTCCGCTATAGAATCGGAGGCTGCGCGCTTGGCGACAGTGCTTGAGGAATATTGCTAATACAATCACAGTTCTCCGATTTTTTTCTTGGAAATAAGATTGATGACGTTCTTCTCGTAGCCCCTTGTTATCTCACCTGTAGAGTGCGTTTCGTTTACGATTTTTTATAGGTGAGTCGACTTCTTTTCTCCTGCAATTCTTATTAGCTCTGCGGGAATATATCAATCCCTGAAGCCTCAGTCATCCGCAGGTCCCTTACTGTTGCATCAAATTCTTTTCCCTTTTCATCTCTGTTAACTTCGCTCTCCTTTTCGATTGCTTCCGTGACGAGACTATCTTTATTTAACTACTCTTTCAGATATTCCTTAATTTTTCCATTTTAGTCTTTTAGGGTATAAAAATTGATGCCAATTTCGTTGACGTGGTTTCTCAATTCAGTAGGTAGCTTTTTCTTTCCCATGTACGAGATTGTTTTTTTTTCATCTTCACATACATTCTTCATCCACGTTTATCTAGCCTTCCTTTCTTTGCGATAAAATACAATCCATATATCGCTTGCAGCTATTCTGTCCTTTCTCAGAGTTTACATTCTTGTACATTTTTCTCTCTTCTAAAATGTCCAAGAATTCCTGCCATATCCATGGTTTCTTTACTACTTTTCTTCTTCCCAGAACTTATTATAGTTTTCCTGTAATTCAATGCCTATGTATCTCCAGCTCTCTTCCACTCATTTCTCGGCCACTTCACATCCTTTCCTATTTTTTCTCCACTTCTTGAAACGCCTGTTAATGTTGAGCCTCTTTGAAATTTCTGCTTGCCATATCTTTCTCTCTGCAGTTGACGTGCTTAAATAAACTACTTTGTTCTTTCCACACAGCTTTTTAATTGCCAAGATCGATTTCAGCAACAATGTATCATTTTTTAAGGGGAAAGAGACAAATGTATTTCTCTGCTGTCTTGAGTTTTTTTTTAAATTTGATATGGTATATCATCATTACAAATTTATGATCGCTCTTGACGTCTGCCGGAAACTTTTGCAATCCTTCACTTGGTTTCTTAACTTTTGATCCACTAGAATATAGTCGATTTGTAATCTTTTTAGGTATCCTGATATATTCCAGGAGTATAATCTTCGTATGCGGTTTTTTAGATGTGGTTTTTGCTAATACTTGCTATTGTGCTACAACTTAACTACAAATATTAAAATTATTACGTGCATAAACTCACACTGGTACATTTGGTTTCGGTATGACTACATTAGCGAAAAGTAGCCGTTGAAATTAAAAGGTTACTGAAAACAAATAAAGGGCTTCAGCAATACAGCTAATTCACCGGCTCTGCACCACTTTTGAAGGATAGTGGGTATTCACAGAGAAAGAGAGATATCTCTCGATCACTCTCGGGTTCTTTCGATGCCCTCCAGAAGTTCACGGGCAGCGGCAAAACATCCAACTCCACGAAATATTCTAGGGTAGCTTTTTCCTCGCAGTGAAAAGGCGTAGGCACATGTTTTTTACTTGTTGTTAAGATAATCATGCGATTAGTGTCGCGCCTTCCTCGAGTCCAGGCCCGTGAAATTAGTGATTCCCGCGCGACAAAGCATGAAGAAAAGCTTGGTCGTGCCAGGGGACTACGTTGTGAGTCTGCAGGTGAGCAAGAGATGAAGCTGCAAATCCAAGGGTGTATCGCCATCTGCGGGGGAGGTAGGGAAACGCGAGGAGGCTCGTCGCCAGAGCCGAAGGAAGACAACGAAGGGGTAGAGAAAACTTGGCAGTAAGGATAGCGGCAAACTCATTCTCATCTCGGGCAGAGAGGGGAAAATATCGGGACCGCCGCTATAACCAACTCTGAAGGTGATTATAGGTACAATCTCGCATCCCGAGGGTGTGGCAGGAAATCCAGAATGTTTTATATTTAACAGGGTAATGCTGGCCCCCCTTATTGGATGGTATCGATTCGTGTTTCGGTCAGGGGTTATCCTCTCACTTATTACAGGGAGAAATATGTATATATTTTTTTCTGCGACATGTTTACTCGAATTCGACAGGATTCATACCTACGCTGGGATAGTTTCCTTTCCTACTCTACACTAATCAACCCATCCCTCCTTTTGCGCCGGTTTCCATAGTTTTTGGATGCCATCCCGTTCAACAATTGTGGACGAAGACTCGAAGAGTCGGATGAAAAGCGTAAGTGTTCGCGCTCGCAGGGAGATGAAGACGCTTGAGGAGGGAGAAGCAAGTAAGTACGTGGCGTGTTAGGTGTCAGGGGTGAACTGGTAGGAAACTCACTCGTCGGTGCTGGCTTAAGAGTTAAAGAGTGGCGGAGGGTGTTGAGGAGGAAGGTGGTGGTAGGATAGTGTGGGTCACCACTCGCGAGGAAGGGTTGGGAAAGAGGATGGGAGGCTGAAGCTGAATCCAAGGAGATGAGAGAAAGAAAAAAGGTGGAAAGAATGAATCGTAAGAAAGGGAGGGGCGCGGATAAAAAGAGGGGGGCCCATGGGTGGGGGCGGGCGGGGGGAGATCGAGTCTGATCGAGTAATGACTTCATTCGGGCGGAATTGGGGCCGCGCGGCCTATTACTTCCCCCCACTCCTCCCCGTATCCACTCTCCTCCGGTCACCACGGCACTCCAATTATTTACAAACAGGAAAAGCGATCGCGGGTGGACGGACGCGAAAGTGGGAGGCGGACGCTCAGAAACGAGCGTTTTTTTCGGTGAAGTTAGTCCTGCCTCACAGGAGGTGAGCTGGTGGAGGAAGGACGTTGATGCTCGGTCTGGGTTACAGCTCGGATAGGATGATCGTGCGGAGGGTATATGCGACCAAGGAGGATTCTCTTTGAAGACCTAGCGTTCCCTTTCCGGAGAGAGAAAGTCTGGAAGTGGCAGAGGGGGATGGTGATCGGTGGAGGATTTCGGTGCGTGTGTGTCGGGTTTTAAGTTTATAGGGGCCGGGCGGGGAGCGAGAGGAGAGGAGAGGACAGTGGTCGGCCGTCGAGTGAGGAGGAGTGGGCGTTCGCTGCCTCCGCAGCGTGTGTTTGTATGCCGTGGAATGAAGAAGGTATGGTTGAGGTCTCTCTCTCTCCCTTACCGCCCCTCCACCCTCTCCTCCTCTGCTGTCCTTCTCCTCCTCTGCCCCCTTCTTCTTCCTGATGTCCTTACCCATTTTCTCCTCCTCCTCCTCGCCCGCTTACCCTCCCCAACCATTCACTTCATCCTCGACGCGCATTCCCTCAACAAACTCTCCCACCCAACGTCCCTGCCCGTCCTCATTCCTTCCTTACCTCCCCTTTCCTATCCCGTTTCTCCTCATCCTCGTCTTTCCTCTCTCTCTCCCTCTCCCCTACTTCGCCCTCCCCATTTTTGCTTTAACTTTTCACCTTCCCCGCAGTCTCCTCCCTTATCCTTCTATAATATATATAAATCTTCTCTCTCCCGCTTTCTCTCCCTTCTCTTTGCTTGTACTTCGCGGTTCATTTTTATTTCTTCTTCCTCTCTCTTCCACCTTTCCTCAATATCTTGAGGTTTTTTTTCTCCCGTGCCTCGTCTCACAGCGCCGTTCCTATTTCCCCCACACTACTCTCGGCCTTTCCTTTAACGTTCCTGTCATAGTTGCCCCCTGTTGCTTGCCGCAGTCTTCATCTGATTTCTTTCTCTTCTGCCCGTCCATATTCTTCCGACACACTCGAAAATCCTTCCCTCTTGCCTTTCTACCTCATCCTCCTCCTTTTCCTCCCCTACTCTCTCCCTCCACCCACTCTCCTTCTCATCCTCCATCCCGGACAGAAATACAGCGCCCCTCTCATGACGGATAGAGTCATTTGGTTCCGGCGTTGCCAACCTTCCCAACACCTTAACTTCGGAGAAGATGTGAGCACATCTATAGGAACAAGGAATTTCAGGGGCGAACTAATAAGCAACTGTTTATAACGCTAAAGGTTTGCGAAGATCAGTGAGGTAAACCTAAGAGGGTTTAGCTTTTTATCTCGCTTGTTGACTCGTGAGAGCACGCTTTATTGGGATAAATATTGACAATCGGGGACCTCGTTGAAGTGGCTGGGTAAATAATTAGTAGCTCAGGCGCTCGTAAGCTGAGGGTAGACCCAAAGCCCAGCCCCAAGGCTCCGTAAACATCCATGAAATACTTGAATGGTCAAGGGAGCATGTGCTCCAAATGTCAATAAACTTATGCGAATAAACTTAGTTACAAAAAGTGGGGAAGGGCGGAAATGAATCATCATTGTTTTACAATGAAAAATGAAGACAGTGGAAGAATAGTGTTTCCTCTCAAAATGACGCGTTGGATAAAAAAAAAGAGCAGAAAATTCTGCTAACGATTGGTTTGTGGAAAATTTGCCATGGTACTACATCTACATTATCAGAATTGAATAATGCATTATCAATACATATTCTAACCTTATGAAACATCTTCTGCTGAGGAAAAAGATCTGATGCTTTCCCGGCGTTTGCTGTAAGTGAAGGATGATAAAATTAAATTAAATTTTATGATTCCATTCTAGCCATTCCTGATGTGGTCGACAAGGGATGGGCATACGTACTTACATGCACTGCGTTACATAGTACGCAGATCTAGGTGCCACGGCATTGACACGTACCTAAATAGCTGAAATCAATCGAGTACAGCTCAGGGCGGCCAGATTTGTGGTGAGTTGTTACGACAAAAAGTGCAGCGTTTCCAGTATGCTACACGAGTTAAGATGGGAATCTTTACAGGAGCGTAGATCGAAGTATAGGCTAAAATTACTTAGGAAATTCGAAGATGATGTTTTCTCAGACGACGTGAATCATGTCATTCGTTTACCATAGTACTACGGTAGAAGTTATCATGAGAAGAAAATAAAAGAAATAGACTGCACAACAGAGAGATATAAAATGTCATTCTTCCCTCGTACTATCAAGGAAAGCAACGTTGTCTCAATTGATAGGATTAATGGTGTCACTCGCTAGGATGACTCATTGCATGTTTTTTTTCCATCGTTCTAACCTTGCTTGTATTTGCTCTAGGAATTACTAACCATTAGCAAGTTTTCATGTATATTTTGCTAGTATGCGTAATATTTCTATGACCGTGCGGTGTGCATGTGGCGGTCCTCTTGCATGCTGCATGTTGGTGATTAATGGTCATCCCCTGCCAAACACCCTATAGGTGGCTTGCAGGGTATTATGTAGATGTAGATGTAAATGTAAGCCGTTAGCCCTCACCAAGTATGAACAATTCCTGCTGTTTCAGTTCAACGATATCCGGAGTTATAATGTAAAATCCCGTAGTGGAGGACATTTTAAAATACCCAGTACATGCAAAGTTCATTATACCTCTGGGCTTATAAGCACGTATTGGTGGGTATTCAAATAATATACTAAAAAACAAAACGGAAGACAAGGTTTTAAATTGCCGCGAATCGCATTAGTCCCCTTTGTCGTTCCCCGGACAAAATGAATGTTTTGACCTCTCCGTTCTCGAATCAGTTTCTATTATTTTGTGATCACCATCCAGCATGAAGTGCTAAGTATGATATCTTCAAGCTTCTTGTACATCCTCTTTAAATATTTCACCTTTTTACTTCGACAGCATACGTTTTAGAAAGTGATTTTAAGATGTAAATGGTGGGAATACCGGTGACAGATCCAGGAGAACATGAAAAATCCTTGCCCGTTCCCTTGCCCGCCAGAGTGGGAGATAAGTTGAGGATACCGATTTAGCTCAATAAATGATGCGCCCTCGGAAACGAAAGCAAATATAAACAGCAAATACAAAATTTGTCATCCGTCGGGTAAACTGCCACGCATGTGTTGCGTATTGTTTTCTCTCACGGGAACAAAATTTATGTCTCTATAGGCATCTGAGGTAGGCAGCGGTGTCCATCTCAGTTGTTGGAATATATTTGTAGCGTTCGTCAAATTATTGCATCCATCTTTAACCTCGATAGCTGATATTTGCTGCATGCGTTCTAATACCACCCCCGCAAGGATCCTAACTCTGGCTACGTAACCTTTTTTAAAGAAGGTCTCACGAAAAAAAAGTCGCGTTTCTTCGACTTACAATTAGTCTTAATCTTCATCTACATAATACCCTGTGAGCCACCTCGAGGGTGTTTGGCAGTAGGTGATCAATCACCAGCATGCAAGAGTATTCCCACATGCACACCACACGGTCATTAAATGTTACGCATACCTACAAATTATACATAAAACAAATTAGTCATCCCACTTCCCTGGAAGTCTTATCAGAAAATATAATGTACGATTAACCTGATCCTTTATTTTGCAAGAGTTACACCCATGTAAACCAAGTTAATCTCGCTCATAGATATGGATTATAACCATTTCAGTCCACCCTGTCCTCTGGAGCACTCGAACTAAGGATAGCCTTTCTTTTTCCAGAAGCCCATCATAACTAATTTATCTCGATTAAACTACATTTGTAAAGAGTCTTACTAGGTAATAATGTCCCCACAGAAGGCTATATCTCGTGTAATAATGATTATGGTAAGGGCTATCTTCTCTTTATATCATAGTATCATTTTCAAATTACTCGAGTCTATTATCAATCACTTCACCATAATTATTTAAGCATAAAAGGAACGACAGAACTCGTGACACTTCCGTGTGATATGGCATCAACCCATGCCTGACGCCATTCAGGTCTTCCACCTGCATTCATTGCTCTCTTTACTAACATAAGTAATGAATTTACCTTCCAACCCGAGAGGTTAGAGTTTTAAAAGTATTATTTTTTCAGGAGCATATATTAGTTCCTTTTCTCAGCCAAAGGAAAATTACGTCAATTGGAACGTTATCTTAGCCACCCACATACAGATCGTGAAGAAATGATGCGAATTGAATCTCGTTACCTAAAACCGTATCGGGATAATAGGAGATTTTGACTATCAAGGTGGCTCACAACCGAGCTTTGAATGCAATATTCTAGAACTTTGCTCGAGATCGGTTTATGGTTGAACACGTTTTGTTCAGTCGCCACAATTAAACAATTTCTTATTTTACAGCTCTTAACACCTGCTTTTGATTATCGATTTCGCCAATGCATAGTAAATGTGGAGCTAATTTTGGTGCTTCATCCCTGAATATAAGTTACTTACAGGAATTATGACACTTTTTCGGGCTGACTGATATCTCTTAATTTTTATTTGATCCCTGTCTAGGAATCTTAATTGCGGGTACCGTTCATTGAAATCATCTATTGTCTGTGACGGTGTTGGTGACTACACTTTTAAAGCAGGAGTTTAACACGATGGCATGGTTGAAACTCACTGTGCAAATATTTCCTTGTTCATTTTTTAAATTCGCTAACCGTTGACCAACCTGCTTCCTCTCTTACGACCGAGAAAATATTGATTTTGTGTTTAGATAAAAGGCAAATAATTATTTCTTGAATTCCATGATGTTAACTTAGCAGCCATTTTAGATGATCCCTGCTTTTCAACGGCTTCTTACTTAGTTATGGTTACATACATTGCTATACATGGAAATAATCAATTCAAAATCACTGCTTTATACAACTCCATTCTTACGCAGGGCCACGTTCAGGTGTCAAGACATTGCCTTGATGTGTAATGTCATAGATAACTATTGTTGCGATTCGGATGTCAGTTATCTGTGACCAGCTATGACCTTATCTTTGAGTGGAAGAGGCATATGAAAGATTTAGTGACAAACAGGCTTTCCAGCGGCGTAACTATGAATATGCTTTTTGGGGAGTGGGGTGGGATGGCATGGGGTGGCGACCCCTCTCTCGGGTAACGGGAGGTCCGGTAAATTTTTTGAAAAATGACATGCCTGAATATACATTTTGCATCATTTTGACACTAAAAATTTAAGTATATCAAAAATAGACAATAGTCTTAAATATTTATTTAATTTCTCCGAGGCTTTTGGAGGGATCTATCACCTCATCCCCTCCCGTAGTCACGCCAATGGGGCTTTCAAATAAGTGCATGCGTGAGCGTTATTTGTGCGCCATTGGACTTGATCTTAAGTTCAGACGCATGTAACACATTTTTCCAGCGGCTGTTGAAACCCATTATGCAAAGAAATTACAATGAATGACTTTAAGTGGAGGAGAGGTACGTTAGACATCCCCTCAAAATCAGGGAAATGGTCATCTAAAGCGAAATTTTCCTAAGCAAGTAGGGAATGTATTCCCTCCAGACTCCTGCAGAGTTTGTGAACCCTTATTCCCCGTAAGAAACTGAAATCCTTTCCTAAAGGAAAACAGCTTGTTTTGGTGAGGAATTTTAATAACTATTTATTAATGCACAAATGATTTAGTATTAGTTATTTGGTATATGAAGTAGTATTTCCAAATTTACTGTATTTGTTAGCACTCATGTTGCACTGTGGCGTAATTAATAACATAATTGATATTATTTGTGCCATGTGCGCTCAGGGAAAAAAATTATGCTGTGTAAGTCATTTGGAACTGTCATCTATCTGCTTTGTAACCACTGATTTGTATGTCCTTTCGAACTGCTGTGGAATTGAAACACGGCACACAGCAGTTCATGTCGTCATAGCGTCCTACCATGTCATCAACTCATTTGTACACCTTTCTAACTCATATGTATTAGATTTTGAACCTCTTTGGAAACTGCTACGGAACTAATTTTCAACCTTTGGAACTCATTTGGAATTAACATTGGAACTCACTCGTACCATTCGTTCATCCGTGTTGGAACTGATTTGTACCATTCGGTCACCCGTTTTGGAACTCATTTGTGCACCATGCAAACTGATTCGTAGCAGTTCAAGATGGCGTATTTAATTTTCATGAAGTTTATGATAGTTTGTTAAGGAAATTTAGGCAAGATGAATATTGCGAATTGAAGTGCGGCAGTGCCATTATTTCGCATTAGCTTCGTTGCTTTCCAAAGCATTCGTCACCAGTGAAGGTCCAACAAACTTGGCAAACTTGACACAGATTTTATATATTCAGAAGGCAGAATGAGGGGTAACTGGCTTTGGTGGTCAAGAAAGTCCTTATCGAGAGCTTAACTCCGATCTTACGTGGTTGACGTGGATCATTTAGTGTCCATTTTTGAGTGAAATGCCTTCATTTCTGGATACTTTTTCTTGAAAACCGTAATGTTAAATATCTGAAAATCCGATGGAAAATGCGAAAAAGGCCTTTCCGGGTAATTGACCTTGTCTACCGCGACATTGAAACATATTTTCGAAGGAGGGATTCATTTTTGGCGAAAAAATTCAGTCCTAAAATACGGAACAAAATATTGCCATAAACCATTTCCTGGGGATCGGGAAGACAATACATCGACCGGTATATTTTATGTATATCAATCGATGCAAAATACTACTTTTCCGAAAATATTAAAGAACGAAAGCAATGGAAAAAAATGTTGCAAAAAATGCCGTAAAATTCAATATTTATGTGCGAAATATACTTTGAAATCATAGACATTGATGTTTTTACAATGATATTCTACTTGGAAACGCCAAAAACGCCATTATTAACGACGCTAGCGCCATGAAGTTGCTATTGAATACCTTTATTTTACGCAACCAAGATTCTCGGTACGTAGTGAAGATAACCTTGTCGCATTTCAAAACGGACCCAAAAACACGATATAAGCAACAAGGAAAATAGAATAATTTTTAAACTCATTCTAGGGAATATTTGGGAGTTCCGTTTCTATTAACTGACTTACGATTACTTCTTAAACCACTTATGCATTTTTATTGCATATATTAAAGAATTTTCGTTTTCTCGACCAAACGAGACTGAACCTGGTCATGGTATGTTGGCGCGTAGAAGACAGTTCCAAAACAAATTATGACGTCTATAAATCGCATGGATTCGTTCACAAAGAATTGCAAACATATGGAATGCAGTTACACATGAATCTTCTCCGTACACAGCATTTACAATACGAATGATGACGCCTGGAAATACTGTCGAATCGTTCAAAAGGAGTTCCAAATGTGTTGAAAGTAGTTCCACACGAACACACTCTGTACAAAGGAGTTCGAAAGGAGATTACAAATTAGTTATAAACGTCTTCATATTTCCAATTTTTGGTAAAAATGAGTGGAAATGAGTTCCATGACAGATTTTGGTGTTTCAAAACAGTTTCAAAAGGGTTCCAAAGCAGTTGGAAAGCAAATATTTTTCCCTGAGCGCTCTTATCAATAGCACAGCATTTTCATCAATTTTCTACTCTCATCCAATATTAATTTGGTACAAATTTTAGTTGAATTCGAGGAAATATTGATATATATCATACGTGAGCATTATAGTGTACCATCTTAAAGGTATATTTGATGAAAGCGTTGGATTGAGCTTCATAGGAATAAATCATTGATTAGATATGGATGTCATATAACAGTTACTTGTTTGATATTCAAATTGGACGGAAATAAACTTAAATGGACTATTCGAAGTTTGATTTCAGACTGACAGCTAGAAATAATGAGGTACTATCGAATAATATTTTCAAGAATTTCTTTTAAACCGACTGTTATTTCATTTCAAATAAGCACTAAATCACTTTCATGGAAATGGGCATCATTTTCACTATGGAACTGACAAATAATATATTTACCGTGATATTTATAAATACGAGTCAGTCAAAACCTTCTAAATGACCTCCGATTTACCTCCGATTCCACCGTAAATAGTTGTCTCTGAGCAACAGAAATAATTTGCCGCAATGAGACAAAAATCTAATGACAAAATAGAGGGACCCCCGACGAGTTGTAGAAACAAATACTGTGCGTCAGGGGCCGCGACTATATGAAAGCACCGCTGGGAAATAAAGAGCCCCATTGACGACGGAGTTTGTCGACCAATCGAAAAGGCAGGACATTCGGAAAATAGGAGGTTTGTAGATGGCCAGAAGCATATCACTGGAGATAACAGGTGAGTGAAACGAAAACCCGAGAGGAAAGGTGGTGGGAAACATTGGAATTGGCTAGTGTGGGGTGGTGTTAGATGGAGACCCGTCTCCACGCCGCCGCGATGAGAGTGGAAAAGTAAGTTCATTGCCGGGATGAAGAGTTCTCAATAGATTTCCTCGGCAAACACTCGGGTATAATAATTGATTGGTATTGGTCTACCATACGCTATTCATTTCCTCATAGTTTCTATTCAATATAACTTCACGATCTTCATGTCGCTTCCCATACTTTCTCTCCCCCACTAATCCCTCTCTTCTTGTGAGCTTCTTTCATTCCCCGACCGCGAATGCCTCCACCAGAGGTCTCCCTCCCCTCAGCCCATTATCCTCTCCTCCTTTCGCGTCTATCCCACCCACCCTCTCTTCGGACCCCCTCTCTTCTCCATCCTCTTCGACCACCTCGCTCCTTTCCGTAGAGAACATTTTTCTCCATTCCTCCCTGCCACCCTCTCTCCCTTCATCCTTTTTGCTTTCTCTTATTTTTACCACCCTCTGCCTTCCTTCCCTATTCCCTCCTTCGCCCCCTTCCCTCCCTCCCAGGCAATGCCTTCTCCCCATCCTCTTCTCGACTCATGGCCTCCACCTCCCCTCTGGGCCCTTTCCCCTTTCCCAGCAGATAGAGACATTACTCCGGCAGCAAGCAGGGCTCCTCTCCCGTCGGCCACGGTTCCTCCCACTCGCCCGCCCTCTCTGCTCTCCTCCTCCCCCTCGGCCCTCCCCAACCCGACCCACGGCCCTTAAGGCGACGGACGAGGCCCATCCGATGAGGGCCTGCTGGTAAAGGGAGAGGAGGCGGGCGAGGGAGGGGCGAAGGATGAGGCGGCCGGCTGGGAGGCATGGGCCGGTGGTTGGGGGGGTATTTCGAGTCCATGGAATGGGTGAGGAGTCGGAGAGGAGTTTTACAGTGTTGCCACTCTTCCAGTGGGTGGCTGAGTGGGCTTCGTGGAAAAGAATGGAACGAAGAAACATCTTCGTCTTCTCTTTAGAAGGGCCGATAAGGAGCATGGCGACTCTTAAGTATAATATCGAAATTGAGCAGTCGAGGAGATCTTGGCGAGGACCTACTCTCAGTCGCACGGTGGAATAGTGTCCGCTCGAGCGTTGGTCATAGTCCACTCCTTTGGTGACCACAACGGCTTCTATTCTATCCAATTATCCGTCTCGAATCCGTCTTTTACGTGATGAGGCACGCAAAAATTGACAATAATTTTTTTTCTTCGGTGCGCAAGTCAAATCTCTCTTAAAAAAAGAACAAGAATACTTGGCTGAGAGAGCTTTTATATTTCCTTATTTGTTTTTTGAGTTACGTTGGTGTAGCAATAGCCGGAGATCCGCCTTAACTGTCCGAGGCGATTCAATTGAATGGAGTTTATTTATTGAGAGAAGGTCAATCTGGTGCGCTGATTACACGACCCAGTGCGTTAGAGCAAGAACCTCAACCGCAGCATCCGATGGCATTCCGGCGATAGCAGAGCTCCCTACCCTTCTCTCTTTCCTTCGGACAAACAAATAGGACCCTTCCCGCGAATTACCTCTCTTCGGAATTCCGGTGTGGTAATGAGATCAACATTACTCGCGTCCACGCCTAATACGGGTATCTATCGCACTAACTCGGGGGTAATTTGTGGAATGGGAGGACGACAGATTGTAAAACATTAACGCATAACCTAGAGCTCTCCTCGATTATCCCTGTTGGGCTCCTGTGAGTCCGTTTGTCTAATCTGAATTCTATCTAAGCATTTATTTCATGAACAAAGTCGACATTTTTTTACTGCTGGTATCTACCTAAATTACTGTTTACAGTTGATAAATTTATGCCGTGACCCATGACAGTTTATTATCGTAGTTTTTGAAAATATTTTACATATTTTTTTTTCTATTTTTCGTAATCCCCCTCCAGGAAATTGTCACTGCTATTTTAGAGGCTATTCGAAGAAATGACTCTTCAAAACTTTTAGTCTATTTTTCCAACTTAGGCCATATATGAATAGAATAAAGCGGTTACTTTAAGTCACTGTATAGCTGTTTTTATTTTCTCGGATTGTTCTACTTTTTGGTGCAAAATGAAGTAGTACATTTGCTAAAAAAACCAGAAGATATGTAGGTTTAGATACGTAGATCTAATTCTTGATAATTAAAAATTCTCTAAGGAAATTGAAAGTAGTGAGGCCCTAATACCAATTAAAGAACGATTTGACCAAACAAAATGAACCAAAGACACAATTCTTTTCTTTGAGGTTAATATAAGAAAATAAGCGTTTCCTTTAGGAATGCTTGGCTTGTTTTCAATAAAGTCTGTCTTTAAAGTAGCTCATCTTCCGACTATCTTGCGATATTTCCTACGCACAGTTAATAGAATGAACAATGTCCTCATTTGGCGAGGCTGAATACTTGGCTTAACTTCACTGCTTGATTTTTCCATTTAACATTAACTGTAGATGATAAGACATGAGCAAACATTTATGGAATGATTTTCTCGCGCTATCATCAAGCAGACATGTCGAAGAGATTGATAAAGATAATAATTACTAATTGTTTTGGCCTTACGCTTATTGAATACCACGATCTCTGTGTCATGTTCTTATAGTCATCTCGGACCCAAGAGCAAACAGACCTTCCCGCTAGAGCTTGCGGCATCCTAAAGGGACGAATCCACTCCCACTCCTCATTGCCTGAAAATTCCCCCGGCAGAACTTGCTCTGTGTTTTAGTGTGCCTGTCATCGCGTTCGCTCGAGGGATTAAGGGCTAGACTCGACCGACGAGGCACCCAAGCCGTCTGCCGTCCACCGGTGGAGTCGGCCCTCAACACGCACTACACGGTGGAAATCCGAAAGTGCAGGGAAGGGTCACCACATCCTTAGAGTGGAGTTGAATTTCCCAGTTAAACTTTATGTAGAATAATCCGTTAAGGCCTGGTTACACGGTACATTAACACGCACAAGTTAATGTACGTTTGCGTGAATGATTTTGGTGGACAGGAGCGAAACATGTGCGGATGCATGATATAGAACATGTTCTATTTTCCGTTCATGCATTCGCACAACTTGGGCGGTTACACGGTGAATTTTGGCGTTCATTCTCGCGTTCATACATTTAGACATTAACTCGTACGTGTTAATGTATCGTGTAACCAGGCCTTTAGGCAGTATAAAATTTTGCTCCGCATAAAAAAACATTTCGTTAGCATTTAAAACGCTTTCGCAGATTTGTAATAATCGATTCACAATAACTATTTGCGTATTCATCGCGTGATGACGGTGCTGGGATGAGGCGCTGTGCATATGGCCAATAAAATGAATCTTCATCTGTCTCCATGGGTTGATTCTTATCCCATATTTATTTGAGTGGTCGATACTTCTCTTTCCCGAAATTAATTTTATGGTTAACAAATGAAGTAAATTTTTAGTTTTTTTTTTTTACTCCCTTTAGAGTGAGCGATATTTAACACCCCCCCTCACTATAAGATCTCTTAAGTCTCTGATTTTTGATACGATAGTAAATGGGTATGAATGGGTAATGATAATCCTGATATAGACTATCATTCCACCAGGAGTAGAAAATTCATATACTGATCTGTTATGAAGACTAGCGTAGCGAACGTTCTCATGCACCATGGGTGGGTGCGGAAAAACACATTCCTCTTTTGTCTCGATCACGGTTCCGATGGACCGCTGTGATGAAGTCATTATGGTAAAGGTATTATGAACCCAAGATTAAGAAACGAGGAAGGAAAGGAAATGGATTGCGTGCTGGGGATCCATTTTAGGTCCTGGCATTTTAAGTGGTTTGGTCGTTTTTTTCTCTCTGCCCAATTGCTTTAACACCTAAATTACAATCTAGACCACACAGGTCCTTTTTTGTGACTGAATAATTATTTGATTGTTTAGAAAAAGTAGCCCTCTATTTTTTATGAAAAATGAAGCTTGAGATTTATTCCATGTGTGCCTAATTAGTTTTTTTTTGCCGATGATGGTCAACATTTAAACATTTACTGCGAACTAAACTTGCGGATGATACCAATTGAAATTCAGCGTGGATTGGGAACATGCATTGTTGAAATTACTACCGCACAAAAATAAACCGTTACTTGTTTATGGAAGGTGTACATAGAACTTTTCGATCATAAATAGAATTATGTCCACATGCTTTTTCTTGCGGAATATATTCGAACTTAATTTATTTATACCAATTACCCCCATTTTTACTCCAAAGCAGAGTGTTCGCTTACTTATGTCTCCTCTCCGGTATCCATTCTGTCCTTTTTTGGAAATCATTTCATATTGCTTCAACCATTTACTTTAACTGATATTTATCCCTTCCTAAACGTTTCTTTTCCAGAAAACCCTTTCAAGGACTTTCATTTCATTTATTCTCATACAACCCAAATTTCCTTTTCTACTAACCCATGTCTTGATTGCCGTTTAAATTTTCTCATATTTTTTTCGTAGAGCTAACGTTTCTACTCCAAAAAATACAATAGACGATGCTATATCAGGCGTCTTTTCTTCCGAAGTACAGTTTATTTTTATTTTATGTACTAGATGTAATTCGTTTAATATATAAATTATTATGTGACACATGATCATACTTCAAATATATTATATATTTGATTAATAATGATCATTTATAGGTAACTGAACAATTTCTTACGATCTTATTGTGAGTGATAACAAAGTCATGGTCCAGGGAAATACTAGCCTATAGGTTATTTCCTCTTACTCGCATTTCTGAAACTTTTTCCATGATTTAAGACTACCGTAACTTCTGAATCCCGGTCAAGTTTAGTTCGAAATCAGAGAAAACGTTTTAAACGCGCGAGTTCCTTATCCAGCAGAACTCAGATTTTTAAAGAACATTAACGAATTTTCCCGACAACTTCGTGAGAAAATGAAGCTGTCCGACGTACAACAACGATTTTCGTAGCATGCCTTACTTTCTATTCTACTGAAAACAAGCTACCGAATTTACTTGAAAGACAGAGAGGCTCCACTCTTTGACAACTGCGACGATATGGTGAGGGATCAAGGTATTACAAGAAAAATATTGTCGCCTTCTTTTCTAAAATCGATTTAAATGATATTTAATAACACTCTTATTTACTGGGTTGACTCGTAATAGCTCTAAATGTTCCTGGTTTTGTTTTCTTCTTTACTTTAATCTACTTATATTTGAAATGATTAGAACTCATCTTCAACAGCTTTGAGTTGAATTGAGCGAGGGGATCCACTTTTATGCAACGAAGATTCCAGGGAATAAATGAATTATTTTCCCAAAATTATTTCATTGCCCATGTTAATGGGAAATTGAGGTCCAGCCATAGAAGGTGAAAATCACCTGTTACCTCCGAATTCTTTGTAACTTCATCGATTTGCATGAAAAATTGGTGTAAGGCTCGTCTAATCCACAAATGCTGAAGGCACATGAGCCCGACTGACGTTCTTAGTTTATTTGGGGTGAAATAAACTAAGCATCTAGCAAAAATAATTAAAACACTAAAGGTTTACAATTTTAATAATAAAAATCTTGTTTAAATATAAATAGTCAATTATGTTACATGTTCTCGAATATGGTTTATGATTTATTTGCACTCTTCAACCCTTAATAATGGCCATCCTCCGGCCATCATCCCTCCTCATAGACCCTGCGTGCTTGATCGAAAAACATTCTCTTACCATCCCTCCCAAGATTCTCCAGAAGCTCGCACAGGATATAATCCACGCCCACCGCTTTCCAAGCCTTCATATCACGATGTGATATCTCGATTTCTGCGTAAAAGATTCCCGGCCCAAGATTATCCTCCTCCACTGCACTTTCCTTCTCTAAATTCAATCTTTACGGCCTATTCCTGTTGTCATACAGGACCACTATGTATTTCTTCCATCTTTTTGAACCTCGTCTAGCCCAGCCAGCATCCTTTCATCTTTATCCTTAATTTTTGACATGGGTTGCCCTCTTTCCCGCCTGATAACTACTTCACATTGGTGTATAACGCACCTACATCTCCTTCCTTCTGAAACGTTTTCATTTCTTTACATTGCGTTTTCCACCAAGCTTCCCTCGCCCTTTTTGTTTCACGCCGAAATCGATTATTTATTTCCCTGCACTCCTTTTGCCCCGCTCTGTCACAAAACTCTCCCACTTTCTTGCTCTAGCCATTTGACTTATAGGCCGCTTTGACTATTCAAGTTTTAATATTATTCCATCCTTCCTCTACAGTCTGTCGTTCTTCCATCTCCCGGAAATAATTTTCCACTAATTCCTGATATTCTTTCCTCATAGTCCCCTTCAGAACTTCTACAATGAGTGCAAATATATTCGAACAGCCCCTGTATCCAGCCACAGTCACTATTTTAACTCCGTTACACTTATTCTTCGGACTCAATATGACTGTAATACTATAAGTGACTGCTTAGGTAAATATTTACAAATTGAAATAACGAGAAACTGGCACAAATTTGTAAGTGCTGTTTGTGTCCAATAGACGAACATGCAAAACTTTCGCGCGCAAAAAGTTTCGGACACACGATGAACGCCCATCTACGTGCGATTCACGGAGCGTGCCGGTGTCAGCGCTGTCTAGATGTGGGTGCACACGCCTCCTCTCAGGTGATGCGAAGCGAGATGCATCTTTGGCCAAGCAGCGGCCTGAGGTGTGGACAGAAATGGGACGAAAAGTATCTGAGACGACTGAAGCTCAGCGAAAGCTCATTATTAGATTCCATAATCAGTGCAAGTCACTGAACCAAGTAGCTATAATAGAAAATGGATTTTTTTAAGGAACAACAGCCGTCCGAATACTTTTTGCACTCACTGTACGTATCATTTCTCGGATTTCAAAGTTTTATAAGTCTTTTGAATCTTACGATTCATTTCACAAGCACTAAGTTGTGAATTGAAACCGTGTATGCCGCAGGAACTCTGCGTGAGTTTTTTCACACGATAGGATAGTTTCCTTCATCAAAGAAAACGGAAAGCATTGATTGCGATTCGTTACCCACCATTATTGTATTCATAATATACAAATTATTTGGTTTTATAATTTCCAGTTTAGACGAATGGCAATGGACAATTTTAACCTTTTGAAAAAGGCCAGATTGGCGCCCATGCGATGCCACTCCACGTGACGTCACAGGGACCTAGTTTCTATATGAGTGGATAGAAATTTTACATCGTCTGAGATTGCCAATGCATGCATGAGACACAGACTTCAGGGAAACATCTCTTAATAATCACCTATTAAAACTGACTAAGGTCGGAAAGTTTCATTCGTTTGATAAAGTATTAATAATCCTTATTTAAGCCAAGCGCTACTTGCTAGCGAGGTACTCTGCTACCTGCTAGCAGGTAGCTTCGCAGCAGCGCACAATATCCTCGCCCCAAGGTCACCTCACTTACGGCAGCTGGAACCAGAATGACGTCACACGGGGTTTTCCCAGCATTCATACTTAGCCATCGCGTTTTCGCGCGCTTGAAAATTTTCACTTTTCATTTAATCGCGAAAAATAGATATCGTCATTTAAAAATCCAAAAGCGTGAAATACGTACTTCAGGAGTAATAATCTTTCGATTTAGGCAATAAAAAAATAATAGGAAACCATCCTATTCTTAAACCTCTGTCTTAGACTGTCCATGACTTAGACCATGGCTGCCCAACCTACGGCCCGCCGAGTTGCAAAAAAAAATAATAAATAATAATTTACAATCGTTCAGAGTACTTTTGTATTTAATATTTATATTTACCCTGCAACATTGTTGAATGGGTCTTAAAATAAGTAAAGTTGTTGCATACAACGATACTAGAGACAAGGCAACTAAAATACGCATGCAACTGTGGCGAGAGCCGGGCGTTGCCCTATTGAAGGTCATTTGTTCTATTTTTAGCTACTGATGAATGATTTGAATGAATGATTAGAATAATTTGGCTACAGCAACGTGCTTGTTTCTATAACAATGTCTAGCTTTAAAAAGAGGAAGATTGACAATGAGTGTCGTGTTTTTAATGAAAAGTGGAGTGAGCAATATTTTGTGGTGGAAAACAAGAACAATGCATTATGTCTTATTTGTAATGAGTCCATTGCAGTGTTAAAGGAATATAATGTCAGAAGATACTTTGATACAAAACATGGACAAAGCAAATATGCTCAGCTCTCAGGCAAACTTAGAATAGAAAAGTTAGATGCCATGAGGGCATCCTTGACATCACAAATGAATATATTTACCAAACGTAATGACGAAAATGAATCTGTAGTACGAGCGAGTTACAAAATTGCTCATGTTTTAGCTGAGGAAGGCAAAGCTTTTAGTGATGGCGAAATAGTTAAAAGTTGCATTTTGAAAGCTGTTGAAGAACTGTGTCCTGACAAACTTTCTTTGGTAGCCTCCATCAGTTTGTCTCGTGACACTATGACTCGCCGAACTGAAGATCTTGGCATGGACGTCAATCGTCAATTAATGTCAGCTTGTGAAAATTTTGACTGTTTTTCAATTGCTTTGGATGAGTCCACGGATACTTCTGATGCAGCCCAAGTTCTATTATTTATTAGGGGAGTAAGTAGTGAATTTCAAATTACCGAAGAACTGGCTGACGTTCATTCAATGGAAACTACTGTAACCGGTATAGAAATATTTTTTAAAGTTAAGGAAACTATTTTAGGCCTCGGACTTGGCTTTAGCAAATTGAAAGGAATTACTACAGATGGAGGTAAAAATATGTGTGGAACTAAAACAGACGTAGTTGGAAATGTGTGCAAGGCAGTGGAAGATACTGGCGCAGAGAAACCAATGATTCTGCATTGTATCATACATCAGCAGGCTTTGTGTGGGGAAAACTTAGAAATATCTGATGTGATGACAGTCGTTGTTAAGACAGTAAACTACATACGATCACACTCCCAGAAACACCGTAAGTTCAAGGTATTTTTGGCAGAAATTGATAGTAACTATCCGGACGTTCCCTAGTATTGTGAAATTCGTTGGCTCAGTAGGGGTAAAGTGTTAAAAAGGTTTTTTGAACTTCGTGCAGAGCTAGATATTTTCATGACTAACGAAGGTCGTCAAGTTCCAGAACTTTCTGATACTGTGTGGTTGTGGATGTTAGCATTATTAGTTGACATCACTGGGCATATAAACTTTTTAAACTTAAAACTGCAGGGATCTAATTCACTTGTTCATGATGCCTACCATCAGGTGAAAGCTTTTAGGAGAAAACTTGTCCTCTTTGAGAAGATGTTAACCAACAACAATTTAGATCATTTCGAAACATGTAAAGTATTTTCATCTGAAGCTGGTCTGCCGTTCCCTTGTAAGTTCGGTGCTGAAGTATGAAAGATTTGGAGACTTTGATAACGAGTCCAATAAAATCAACATGTTTCAAAATCCGTTCGAATGCGATATTGATTCTGTGCCCTCAGCCTTTCAACTCGAAATTACTGATCGAACATCAAATGAAATGTACAAGGAGCACTTTGAAAAATGTTATAAAAACGGCGACCTGTTGCCGTTCTACAGTGCCTTGCCCAATGAAGATTTCAAAAACTTAAAAATGTTTGCTCGTACCATATTTTCAGTGTTTGGCTCAACATATGTTTGCGAACAAACATTTTCTAAAATGAACTACATTAAATCAAAATTCCGATCTTGCCTCACAGATGAACATTTAAAATCATTATTAATGATCGGTACGACCAAGTTTGAGCCTAAGTGGAAAGACATTTTAAGTACAAGTGCAAAGCAGTTTCAAACATCTCACTGAAGATAACCTACAAATAAAAACTTGAAGCTAACTTAAATAAATTCTTGATATTTTCATTAGTAATTTTGTAAAATGAAAAACTAACTTTTTTGTAATTTATACTGTTATTATTGTTTTTATATACTTGTGTGGTTAATTAAAACAATTGTATATAGGGTGTTTTATTGTAAACCTGTAAGGTAAAATGAGGCTAGTAACAGAATGAACTACAATAAAATGGTGTTTTTTTCCTGAAACTAAAATAAAAAATTCTAATACTTGGAGCATAAACATGTATTCTAAGAGGGTAAAAATTCTAAAATTTTCTGGGGGGGGGGGGGGGCAGAACCACCTTTTACTGGGGGGTATTCCATACCCCCTAAACCCCCCGCACCACTGTGGTAGTGCACCATTGGCCCGCTTCACCTTTCATTATTGACAATGTGGCCCTTGGTTAAAAAAGGTTGGGCACCCCTGACTTAGACTATCTGGTATCTCCCCGTAACCCCCGGGCTCTTCCATGTGTACCTCCGCTCTTTATGGCGATTGACCCATGTCTTTGTGAGGAGTAACTTGTTTCTCCTGCAAAATTATGCTGCTTGCTCTCTCTGTCGTTCCTCATTCCTAATCCAAATTCTCCTATTTCGTTTCCATCAATTTTTTTTTCGTTTCTTCCCCGACTGTGGCGTTCAGTCCCTCATTACTACTAGATTTTTCTAAACCGAAGTTTCTATATTATTTCCTTGAGCTGTTCATACACCTCATCTACTTCTTCCCGATGATTGATAGTGGGCATGTAAACTTGTACCACTACAGCTCTCGCTCTGCTCTCGAGCTGAAAGGTCTCCTCAGAGCTCCTGTTTTATTCTCGCTATGCCCTCTGGTGGTATTTGTAATCAAGGCTCTCGACGTGGTCAAAAGGGTTTGACCTGTGGTAAATGTAAGTCATTTTTCCATCCACCCTGTGTTGCTCTGTCCGATGGGGACCTGCAAGTTCTGGATGACCTGCAGAATACCTGGGTGTGCGATTCCTTTACATCTCAGCTACTTGTTTCTACCAGTGATTCCATGTCCTTAAAACCTGGCCAAGGGAAAATCTTCCGAAGAATCTTTGAGCATGAGTTACCTCAGTGCATTCCATACCCTAATATTAATTCCGATAGGATGTAGGTTGCTTCATGTGCCAACCCTCCAAGTTTTCACCGACCCGGCCACAGGAGACACCCAGCTTCGGCATCAGACTGCTATTAACGAAAAGCGCCAAGGGCACCACGGCACGACCCATCCGACTGACGGAGTGCTTGGCTTGACCACCACTCTGGCCACTACAACAATCTGATCCCTTCAAATGCTGGAATAGGAATAATTTTAAACAAATGTATTTGAAAATCATGGACTGCAGAAATTCGAGAATTTTATCTTAACTATTCGTATTCGACGAGCAAAATAAATTCGTGTACGCAAAGATAAATATACCCGGAAATTACATAAGTGTTCACGATCTTGTTTTTTCTCACTGAATTTAGGACACCCAGCATCACAATAAAATACTTTAATTTAACTTCTGAGTGCACTTATATGCTGGCGGACCTATTGCTTCAGTGGCGACGGGGTATAGTCCCTGCCTGACAAGACAAAGGTCACGGATTCGAGTCCCGCCTGGGTAGTTTGACCCTATCCTAAGCATGGATGTTCGTCTACGTTTAATTGCAAGTTAAAAATCCCGATGCACAAGACCAATGGTTCTATTTTTGATGGTACAGGAATAAATAAATAAATTATAAAATTTACTCGGCAAAAAAGTATCTTCGTCAACATTGCTTTCCCATTAAAAGTCAATACAAAATTAATAATTTGCTCAAATTTCCCACACTTTCTGTTTTATTGAGATATTATTCCGTTCGAATAGTTTACCAATCGTTACCCACTTAATTATATAATCTGTTCCCACTGGTGGAATAGTTCGAACCAATCGTGGAGAACACATTTAGGGAATATTTGTGGCAGAGCCCTGAATGAGTTAGAATTCGGTAAGCGTATTGTGATAAGATTTTCGGATTAGGAAATTAAAGAGAGGAGCCATTTTGCACTCGTCCAACCACACCTTGCAAATGTAGCTATCATATGGAACCGGTGCAGACAGATTTAATCCGTGAATTGAATAAAAACATAAAGAAAGCTGTGTTGTACGTCAAAACTGTTATGGGCGTACAGAAAGCATTTCAGAAATAAGCGAATTCGGCTGGAAGCCGATAAAGCCACGGAGGCTGAGCGCCAGACTTAGATTGCTTGAGCAATTGAGAGTAGATATCTCTAAGAGCGACGCGGAAAACATCATTTTAGAGCTCCACTATATTTCCAGGTCCGACAGACGCGATAAATTAAGAGAGATATTTTACGGAACGGATAGGTATGAAAATTCGTTTTTCCCCCGAACTATAGATGACTTTAATATATGTTAGTAAAAATTTCGTTCCAGCATTTGCTTTTTATTTGTAAACAGTTTGTGTCCTGACACATCCCGCCAAAAGCCTATTTTGGCAACTTGCGGAATAGCATGTAGATATTCAAAGGTAACTCTTGTCAAAGGATATCCAGTGCTTATGTGTCTGTTTCCGGTTGTCAGTGCTTAATTATGTGTTAATATAAAGCTGATATTGAGGCTTTTAATGCATCTGATTTGTGAAACTTGAAGTATTATCAAACTTGAAAATATAATTACATATTTCGCGTTTTTTAAAAAGAGTACTAGAATTTCTTCACAAAAATTGTCGGGTTAGGTACGATATGGGTAGGGAGTCGATGTTTCCCTCATTAGTCATATTTTTTCTAATAATTTAATATGTGAAAAATAATGTTTTTAAGCTTAGACATTGTCATATAATTTGGATTCCCGACGTCAATTGGAGATCGAGGAAATTGTTGGGTGAATAACTATGTCTCACAAATTTTTTAAATCTATAGAGGAAAATCAAAAGTCTTGCGAGTTTTATCATCATGATACTAAATATTTGCTCAAATTATTGCACTTAATGCGTTCCAAAACCTGGGGGTTTGCTCTGATATTAAAATGAAAGAGGCGATCATGTGATGACCCCCATATGCCATTCTATACTCTGGATGGCTATATTTCGAGCACCCTAGGGTGCACCTGCGGTCGTGCGTTATCTTTCGTACCGATAGTCTCATGCTGGTGCCTTCTCTAGGGTGGTCCAAAGGGCTGAGGGCCAGTACCCGGATGTCATCGGACGCCAGCACTCAAGACCAAACTTCCGCCCGGTATGGGGTTTTGAACTCGAAATTTCATGAAGGTTCTTAGAGATTTCATTGAGATAGTTACACATTTATTTCTAAAATACTAGCTGACCCGGCAAACGTTGTTTTGCCGTATAAAATATTTCTAGTAAATATTTTGTTGGTCAAATGAAAGATAACTAACTCATTGTAAGTGTGTATGTATGTGGTATATGACTGAAATAGGAAGATACTGTAAACGATGTTGGCCTATACAAAAAAGTAAACATTCATTTTTTTAATCATTGTACTTTTATTATCTTTTATATACATATATAAAAGAGGATGTCTGTTTGTCAACCAAATTTAGTTCGTAGATGCATCTCACGCTCCCAAATCACGTAGTGCTACTTTTGATTTTGTCCGACGCGTCCTTTACGTCCTTATTTCATTACCATTAGTTACGTCACGTAATGCAACTTCTGTGCTTGCTAATCCTGCCGGGTAGACAAAACCCTTGACACGAAATTTATCGAAAGATTATTTATCATGATCACGAATAATACCACTTCAGGAATACCTCTCTTTAAAGTTTTAATGAATCGGGATACACAAACATCTTCTAACAACTTTAATATCCAATGTAATGCGCAATAAAATCATCTGGTGAGTAGCAGATGAAAGCTTTTGATGAACAAGACATTGTAAATGTCAAGATTTCGATAATGTTTACAGCTAAATAACTTAGTCACCCAACTAAATGTGATTTACATAAGACAAATAATTGAATATGAAATACCTTATCCTCTATATTGTATTATTCACTGCCTTTCATGCACCAGCTCACGGATAAGATTGCACATTAAAGAGTACATTTACGGAAAAAGAACTAACAAAAATAAAAAGTTATCGTCACAAAGTGTATCAAATTATTCTACTTTCCGAATAAGTTTTTCGTATTCTCATACTTTTTGTCTGTTGTGGATGCACCCGAACCTAATTGTGACTTTTTATTGCACATAGTTCCCTTAAAAGACATTTTTATAGCTACTATTATAATACTAAATCGTATTGCTATCACTGATTTCATTAAGCTTTGAAAATGAGGAACTACTTTGGATATAGAAAATGATTTCATAGACTTGCAGAATGATTACATAGCGTAACAGCCTGCTCTCCTCAAAATGCTTACCATAACTCTAATAAAAAATCAAATTAACTTTTTCATTCGCACGGGGTGATAATTTCAAAAAGCATCACCCGGTGCGAATCCCGGAAAATGTTTCTAAACTCAATTACTGGGAAAATATTAAATAATTTCTTGCAACATAAATTATTGCCGGTCACAACGGAAAGTTGGTTGCCAAGGGATACGAGTGAGTCCCTATTCTGTGCTGACATCGAGTGGAAAATCAAATGCACTACTAAACAACTAATTGATCTCGCTTTTTTACGCAGCAGGGTAAAATAATCAAAAATGTATTTCTTCTTACTCCGAGAATAGAAAGTATACAGAAAGTACAAGTGCTGCTGAATGTAAGACTTATCATCTTCAATGCCTCATCGCAGAGCAGAAATGAAATTTCAAGGCAATTTAAGCATTCTTTTTATTTATTTTTTTAAAAATAAAATGGCACACATGCAGCAAGACTGCCAATTTCGATTTCACTTTTAGAAAATAAAAATAAAATACATAAATTACTAATTAGCATTTTAATTCTAACAAAGAACGAAACAAAAAACCGATTACTGTGGCCACAAACTGAGTATTTATCCAGTTATTTAATCAATCATGCTTTAAATATATTTATGCCTGTTGAAATCTTCTTAAAATGAAAGAAAAACAGCTGCTTAGCACACACAAGTACTTGAGGGGTTGAGAAGCCAATGGGTACAAGTGATATTTTTCTCAACAGAGTTAGGCGACGTAAATCGTTATAAAAAATACACAAAAACTTGGTTGCCAAGAGATACGAGTGAGTCACTGTTCTGTGCTGACATCGAGTAGAAAATCAAATGCACTACTAAACATCTAATTGGTCTCGTTTTTTTCCATTCCTAATGCTCGTACCTAACTCTAAGTAGAAAAAGGAAATCACTTGCACCCCTGGGCTTCTCACCCACTCAATCTGTATTTTATATCAGTTTCTACAACAAGGCAACAACACTCATTTACCATTTGGTTTCTACAGAGTTACATACCGATAGCATTCATATATTTTTCTTTTTAACATCAACACTTTCTCCAAAAGAAAAAAAATTACTCAGATTTAAGCTTTTGCACCCCAATCCCTTCACGCGCCAGCATCTCGAACCTGACCCTTTCTAATGGCGTGGTTAGCAGGTCAGCTAGCTGCTGGTTGGTCCCGTTGATGTGCTCTAATCCAAGTTCTCGATTCAAGATTCTTTCCCTTAGGTAGAAGTGACGAATCTCTATGTGTTTTGATTTCAGATGCAATGCAGGATTTTTAGATAATTTCACTGTGACAGCATGGCCAATGTAAACCGTCGGCTTTTTTTTGTTAGTTCCGCTTAATTCAGTTAACAATATTTTCAACCAGATCAGCTCCTTATTAGATACTATTTACATAGATAATATTTATGATTCCGTGGTTGACGTTGCCACCGACTTTTGCAACTGACTGATCCACGATACAGTCCCATGAGTGAGTGTTGCGACAACACCTGTCGTTGAACGTCTTGTGTCCGTGTCACCGGTATAGTCGGCATCACTGTAGACCTTTGAAACCTTTTTGTTCTTGTACATAATGCCGTAATCTATTGAATTCTTCAAATACCTAAAGATGCGTTTTACTTGATTTCAATAGGATCTTCCATGGCCCGAGCTAATTTTTTCAGTGCAAACGCTATGTCTGAACGTGAGGCTGTAGCCAAATACAGCAGGCAACCCACCGCCTCACGATAAGGAATTTTGACTGTGATCTTCTCTTCCATATCACTCTCTTCACGCCCATTAGGGGTAGAAATACCATCAGATCTCTCCAAAATTTTTCTTGTATAGTCCTCTTGATTCACTACTATCGATCCATCTTCATTTTGATGTACCCTCATACCGAAGAAATTTTTGAGAGACCCTCTAGTTGAATGAAATTCCAGCTGCAACATTTCTATGAATTCCTCAATTTCTGCTCTTTCGCTGCCCACAACTGGTAAAAGAGACATGGATCAGCATCACTGTTTTTTAATCGCGCATTCTTCTTGAACTTCACGAAACGTTTATTCCAATAACGCTGTGCCTGTTTGAGACCACACAGACTTTTCTTCAATGGACACACTCGGCCAGTTCCATCTTCAAAACCATCCCGTTGTTTCATGTACACATCCTCTTCGAGCACACTATTTAAGAAAGCTGTTTTTATGTCAAATTGGCTGAGCTTCATTTTCTCTTCAGCAGCCACCGCAAAAAGGTTCCAACGATATCATATAATACGACAGGATTTTCTATAATCGATTCCTTGTTTTTTCACGTATCCTTTTGCCACCAGTCAACTTTTAAAGCGAACTTTACCAGCATCTGTAATTTTCTGTCGTAAAACACATCAAATTTGGCAAAACTTGTACGCCATTTGGCCGCTCAACTAATACCCAAGTACTATTCTCCTTCAATGACTAACTCTTCATGAATGCCTGCAGCCACTGACTTTTATTGTTGGACTGCAGTGCTTCAGAATATGAACTCGGATCTTTGCCTTCGATAAAAGGAGGTCCAGCCATGCAAACATTATCTCCACTAATCATCCTACTGGTTTTTTCTTTTCACGCTTCCCTATTCGTTTCTCTTCATTTTTTTTCATTAATTCCTCTCTTTCACTTGACACTCCACTTCCTCCGGAACGGTGTGTCGTAACATATTTTTCTTTTTCAATAAAAATTTCTGCCTTATCATAGCTGACTTCACTTGACTTTATTCACGTCAGATATCGGAATAGATTGACTCTGTCTCATGCTTTCTTCACGATTAACTTCAACTTCATCAACGTCGGTGAGCAAATTGCAAACAACTTCAGGCTTGAATTTTACATCGTGGCTTCTAAAAATTTTCTTCTGATAAGGAATCCACATTCTAAATTAGTCCCTTTCGTTCACATTTGTCATCAAAAATTTGAGCGTAAATGCTTGTTCACACGTACTTATATAACATTCTGTTCCAAAGATTCTCAGATGATTCAGGCTTCCAACTGGTCGTCCATACCACAATTCATACGGAGTTTTATTTCGATGAAGGACTTCCCAGTGCGATTTAAAATATACCCGGCAGTATTGCATGCTATTGCCATTGCATTACATGCCCACAATTCATTTGGAAACTTGCTTGGATTCAGCATAGAACGGACGCATTCCACCTTGGTGCGGTTCTCTCGTTACTGTGGTGTATAGGTTGGAGTAATTAAGTGCTCTATTCCTCTGTACGAAAGCAATTCAGAAAATTTCTTTTTGTCAAATGCTTTTCCTCCGTCGCACATAAATTGTTTGATGACATGACCATTTTTCTTGGCTTCATTCGGGAACTATTCCAAGATGGCACTGACTTCACTTTTCTCCTTCAAAAAATTCTGCGAAACTTGCTAAAATCATCTTTAAAACAAACGTAGTAGCGCGCTCTTCCAAGCGATTCCGTACTCATGGGTCCATTCATATCGGCGTGAATTTGCTCAACAATAACCATTGGGCCATTTACTCGACTCTTGCATGGCAACCGATACATTTTTCCCAGGGCACATCCATCGCAGAATTCTTCTTTGCACTCGTCTACGTCGATATTCATTTGCTTTAAGACGCGTTTTAAGTGCTTCTTGGCTATATGGCCGAATCTTTTGTGATAAACTTGCAGTGTATCGGATGAGGTCACTAAATTTACTTCAGTTGGTGGTACCGGTTTCACAACGCTGTTATCAAGCACGTATAGACCACGGCTTACATGTCCCGTCATCATCGTTTCCCCTGAACCTTTGTCTTCAAGTATCTTTATCATCTAGTCTCGTGCAAAAACCTTTTCGTGCAGCTGCTTTCACAGAGAATAAGTGAACGCATGCTTCAGGAGCATACAGAACCTGTTTTAATTTCGCATTTTTCCAAGTTTTGTTCAAATGCACTTGAATTTGACTGTTACATTTCCGTGAGCCAGCATACCTACACCTCGTTTTCCGAGTGAAACCATTTTAGGAACAGCGAATGATGTGTATGATACAACATATTGCTCATTCGGAATAACCTTATGGTAGCACCACTCTCACAATACCAGCTGTTGGCTTCAGCAAAGCAAGGAGGCGCCAAGGAATGCAACATTCTTTTCAAATTGGTTGTTTCCAGTGCTTCCATTGGTCTTATTCACTGGACACTTCGCCGCCCAATGACCTATCTGTTTGCACTTATGACATGTAAATTTTTGTTTTGCACGTTCATTAATTTTCTTCGATTTCTCGCTAATACCACTTCTATTTTGTTGATTTTTCTTCTTCGGGTTGTTATGTGCAATTAATGCAGCCGAATACAGTGTACTTTGGTCTCGCAGTTCAATCGTACACAGTTTCTAAATCGATAAGTTCAGACTTTGATTTCCCGACGGTATTATGTGTCCCACAAGTCTGAAATTATTATATTCTTTTCCTAGCGTGGATAAAATTCGACCGTTCAACATTTTTTTTCAAAAACACATTTTCTTTGTGTTTCTGCAATTCATTATTGAAATCCACGATAAGTTTCTTTACCTCCGCCAGATATGTCGTGATGTCCTCTATTTCGTCATACTGAACACGGAAAAAAACTCCAACCAACATATTTAGCCGTTGCGTACTACTTCGCTCAAATCTTGTGAGTAATTTTCCCAAAATTTCACTTGCGTGGGTGCATGTCAAGACGAGCTCTGCAATGGATTTTCCCAGCGTGCCAGCTGACAAACTTGCCGCCTTCGCGTCATCTTTCAACCATAGATAGCCAGCCGCCTTTTCTTCCGCTGTCGCTGTTTACACTTATTCAACACGCGTACCAAAGACGATACCTCCTATTGGGTATGCTCTCAATATCTTAGAAACGTGCCAATTCCACTTCGCCCAGTCTGTCAGGTCCTTCACGTTTATGCACTTGAATTTTGTAGTCACTGCTACCGCCAGGCATTTTGTAATTTTCAGTATGGTTGCACAGTTAGTTTTCGTTAGAATTATGAATAGACTGATAAATTTTCTATTAACTTGCGATCTGGGCGCATAACCTTTTGAAATGTTCGTAAAATGAAAGAAAAACAGCTGCTAAGCGCACACAAGTACATTTGTATTTTATATCACTTACTAATACTTACTTAAAATATTTTAAATGAAAAGAACAACGGTCAGATATCACCAGAAATAAATGAGGATAAAACCACTGACCTGCATAGAAGAAGACCTGCATAAAAGAAGATGATAGACCCATCATCAACTGATTTATATGATGATTTGCGGAAATATGTGCAACATGGTTGAATTTATTGTGATGTACACCGCTCATTTTTCGGGAAATGGATAGGTATTTGTCCGAGTCTTGCAAAAATTACTGGCAAATATCACATCATTCCCCATATGCCTACCCTTCGTCATGGGCCAGGCTTGAGGACTTAATGCATTCTCGATGGATGCCATTGCACTCCGGCATATTTTGGCGGCTTACTTCACTACCATAATAATCACTGAGGGCGGATCCAGGATTTTTTTTTGGAAGCGACAAGGGTCTGACAGGCTAACGGTCTTCTCATTCTTGAGATAAAAAGCAACATACAACAATAACTTTAAAACGTGTTCTCTTTATTTTAATATTAAAGTTATTAATATACAAATTTCAATAAATTAAATATATGTTAACGACATTTTCCGAGCCCTTTTTCCACTTGGGCGATGCTTTTTTTCGAGCGATGACTAGCGAATGGCCAATGATCGGCAAATCTGTCTTCTTGACTTGGCTCAAGGCTTAAATGATTGAGGCTCCGTGACACTCATAAAAATACGAACGCAATGACAACCATATTAAAAATCTTGCCCATTTTTAAGCGTCTGAGGAGCGGGGGATGCACGTGCCCCCGTATCCCCTACCCTAAATCCGCCTATGACAATGACTGTTTTTTTCTGAATTTGATAAAACTTTGTGACGTGTTCAGAGCAATAACTTCTAGTCGTTCCAAGAATTTAATGTCCCTCTTTTATACCCTTTTACCCGAAAATCTGATATTCTTTTCTCAGTTATCCTTTTATCATGATGGAAAAAAATTAGTATAGGTATAGGTGTTGGAGTCACTCTTACATCAGCATATGAATTTTTCGGAAATTTGCTGCTCACCATTTGCAAGCATCACTGGAGTTGACTTCGTGGGCTAAATATATATTTTTATTCGAACAACGAAAATACTACGGAAATTTTTTTTCTTATTATTTTATCCGATTTACCCTGTGTGTTACTCATCGATGTTATAAAAATATTCTTGAAAATCTCTTTAAACTTTCCGCCTGGGGATTTCGCATTGAGCGATATATTGTGATCACATATGCATTCCTTTAAATATTCCAATTGCGTTATGACTCTGGGCTTTTTGCTACATGCGAGTGTGATAAGTAGACTCTCAGCTCTGTCCGCCATTTTGTTCGCCTCCTCAGGAGTAGAAACTGCTGGTCATTGGTCCATTTTTTTGTTCACGTTTATTGGTCAGCCAGTAGAATGGTGTTAAAATAATCACTTGTCCACTGATTTTCTCTTTTCGAGCAAGTGGAACTTTAGCTTCCTTGAAAAGATTCATTTTGTCCACAAAGCTTCCCCTGTCTACCTTTGCTTCATTTTTCGGGAATCGATCCTTTGATGCTCAGTTCCGAGAAGAATTTCCTTTGCCCATCCAAGGGCTCCGAGATTCTAGGAATTGTGGGACACCCAAACAGCTCCAGCAACCTGTTTCCAGGCGCAACACATTGCCTAGGGTTTAGGTGCTGTTCGTTTTCAGTATAAAACGTGTCGCTCCAATTAGCTCTGCTGTATTACGCTGAGGAAGAAATTTTCGTCATGAGAAGTGGACTTTCACAAACCATTTCATACTAGAAATATAATTTCACGAGCACCATTTAGAATTTCCAAAAATATACGGTTTGTACATTAGAACCTATTTACGTGCAATACGATATCTCCACTGCACAAACGCTCAACAATCGCCAATTTAATTCGGTAGGCAATTGTTGAGCGTTTGCGCAGTGGATGTGTCGAATACCAGACACAATGGTGTATCTACTTATATCATGCTACTATACGTGTAGTATTGTATAGAAGTATAAGTAGTATAAGAGGGATAGTACAGTATGGAAGTGATTTGCCCTATGTTTCCAACGCTGAATACATCCATAATTTGAGATAATACCTTTGTTCCTCAGAAAAGCCGAAATTCTTGACATGCTGTCCTCAGGAATTCATTTGATATTCTGGTCAGGATTGGATTGAGTCCTAAAAAGAGATTCCTCCTGTGAATTCAATTTTCAAACTTAGAACTGGAATGGTCCGCTGGAATTTTATCCTAAAGATTTTTCTCGACGCAGCAAAATATATGTTATGGACGACGGACATAATAATATCGAGGAGGTATGAATGAAATTGGGAAGAATGCTTTAAATGGAATTTTAGCCTAAAGTATTGTTTCTATTGTGACAATTTCGATAACATTTAATTGAATAATTCATTACATTTAATTTTACACAATTTCTTTAAAGATGATCCTTCATTGGATTACGAAGAGACATTTTGATTTATGTTTCTAGCATCAGTCATTGAAACATATGAATCACACTTATTGCTTTTAACCAAGAAGGCTTGAGGGCAATTTTAAATTTTTTATCCACCTTTGAATGGTCCATATCACAATGTGATTATTAGTCTCTCTCTAATAGTCTCTCTGTATTAGTATGCGCCAAATTTAAGCATTTAACTCCAAGCCAAATAAATCTGTCCCGTAGAGTAAAGAATGAATTCAATATTTTATTGATATTGATTAAGCATTTAACTTCAAGCCAAATAAATCTGTCCCGTAGAGGAAAGAGTGAATTCAATATTTTATTGATATTTTTCTAAGTCTTATTACTGTAGTTCTTTCTTTCCTGATATCCAATTTTTACAGTGCTGTAGCCATTAACATGGATATTTTTATAATTTCATAATTAATTATGCATTTTGTAGGCGTTGCCGCAAGTTTTGTATCTCCAGCGTGATACAGTTTGGGAGCTTGGGTGTAAGCTACCAAATAGACCCGAAGGACCACATGTCGACGACGAACGCGCTGACACGTTTTCGTTGGCCTTCAGCAGCCGTAACTGGTTTATCCAATCTTTCGCATCGGAATTGGCGTTATTTAAATGCCTGAGTTCCATGTAGCACATGATATCGCGTTGGAAGGAATGCCATCCTTTCTGTACTACTTTTTCTAGTAACCCATGGTTATATGATATAAACTCATGATGAAAAGAATTTCCATTGCTCTTCATATTATTCCATATAGTATTTTCCGATTTGAAATGTTGGGGAACTAAAATGTTTAATTTTGAGCATAAATATTTGATTCTTGATATCTTTTAGGCGAGGCATAAAAATATTCGTTTCGCTCACGCAATCGCACATCGAGGGGCGAGGTGTGCTCTTGAAGTTAAAAATTTTCTAGTTGTCACCATAGATACTGTATACAAGCTCTACGATTGTCACTCATCGAAAATTCCTGTTTGAGAGGCAAGTAAAATCATTAAAGGGGCCCAGAACTACCAGTTCTCATTCCTCGTCCTCTTTGAACAGGATGAAGCCCAGAAATCCGTATTACCCTCCAATTAGGGAGCTTTGTTTGAGCTCCTAATACTCTCGGTCAACAACCTTCAAAACCTTTCTCCTCAACCGACCTCACCTGCCCCCTCCTCTCTTCACTCCCTTTCTCTCTCTCTCTCCCTCCCTCCCTCCCTCCTTTCCTTCTTTCCCCCTTCTGCAGATCTCTCCCTGCCTTTCTCTCCAACTCCATCCAGCCTTCGGTGGGCCGTCCCCTGCTCGACTCTCCCCAGTCTCCCGACTTCAGCCTTTTGGGAAGCGTTCCGATAAGCTCTTTGCTGAGTATCGGATGCGAAGCGGCGTAGCTACGTTCCAGTGTGAAATACTAACAGACTGGTTTCCTGCTTTATGTCCCGGGACCTTTTCCGTAAGGCTTCGAAATTTTCGAAACACGAAGATGACGTTATTTTGACGTGAGGGCCTAGAAAATTTTAAAGAATAGCATTGCAAAAGTTGAGATATTTCCATGTTTAGAAATGAATACTGCGAAAATGTTGGGGCACGCCACGCTAACTATCTACAGTTTTTACTAGTTGCTTCTTCAGTAAAAGATGTTGGGAAATATCCTTTCTCACCAAACGGAGTTAGATTGTTGAGATGGTTGTTTTCCTTAGGCATGTATTTTTATTTGACGTTGCATTTAGAAATTTATGAAAAACGTCCGACTCTTAAGATTTGCGTGCTTTCGAATTTTACATTCAGCGAACACCTAAAAATGGTGATAAGAAAAATAGTACATACAGAATCCAAACAGCATGCAGCAAAGGAGATGAAATTTAAGAAGAGAAATTTTCAGGATATATTTGTTTTTGAATCTTCGAACTACGTATCTGGTCTAAAATGATATTTATTCAATTACGTTTTACAGTTATTGAAACCTTTATGATATGAAAGGGAATCATGATGAATCAGTACCCTTCTTGGTTTCACTCGGATTGGTTGGAATATTCACGATATCCCTACAGCACAGAATAGGGTGGTTTCCTATTATTTTTTTATTGCCTAAATCGAAAGATTATTACTCCTGGAGTACGTATTTCACGCTTTTAGATTTTTAAATGACGATATCTATTTTTCGCGATTAAACCATTTGTTTAAAAATCCAATGTAAAAGGTCTCGTGTACTGTTTTTGGGTTTATTGCAAATAAATAAATAAAAGTATTGATACCGATCATCGACTTTTATCGGCGATATGGAGTCCCTGTGGATTATCGTAACAGCCAGGTTTCTGTGCTATTTTTCTTCTTTAAATGGAGTTAATTATTTTATCCATTTTCTCCCATAGTTTCATTTTCTTATTTTGTCTGCTTCGTACTTAAGCTGGTGTCTCAAAATATTTTACTTTAATTCCACACGATATTCTATATCAAAGGACGTTTAGTCTGTCGTCGTATTTTCTCTTTATCATTTCGTATCAATTCTTCATAGTCATCCTACCAGTGGAATTTTCATTATTTTTGGGCGAAGTATTTGCCTTTGATTTCTTCCCTGCTCCCCAAATGCACATCTAAATGTGATTTGAATGTTCTTCCATCGTCTTGGACCTTGTTTCACTCAGTTTTTCTTTATTTTCTTCTGAAATACCCACTTCTTGCCTGAAATCACAACGCTATACAGAATATATATTTCTAAGGCAGTTAGTTACCTTTGCCAAAAATTTGGTTCCCTATAGGTTGCGGTTCGTTTTATGTTGCTTCCATAAGAAATTTGACCTTTAGTAATCGGTAATTTTGCTTCTTGTTTCACTGTGTTAAAGTAGACTTCTATGGACTCACTTTTCACAAGGTTTTCTTCGTATACGTTGATGTACTTTGAAATGTAGATGGGCGTGAAAAGCGATTGGCGAGAAAATTGACGTTGTTATTAGGTCGAAATTCACCTATTTCGTTTGAAGTGATCACTGCACTTTATGTAAATGCATGTTTCCATGAAAATAAAGACTTATCGTTAGGTTTCCCATGCTTATTTTAGGTGTTCTTCAAATCTCACGACACTGTTGGCCAACCGCACTCTTTCCTCTCCACTTATATTTTTTGGGCGTGATTCGAAAGTTTTTGCAGCAAAATGCTGATGACAATAACTGAGACATGATATATTTTCACTCCGTACCACGGCGCACAAATTCGATTCGATGCCTGAATTTTCCATGTCGAGGCCCCAAGTGCTCCTTGACTGCGCCCAACACTCTCCGCGTCCGCGCTGGCCCACCACCCACCCAGTTGCCCGCACATCCATCCATCCAGCCGATGACTTATTCCTCCTACCCCACTGTCAAGTCTTTTCATTCCACGAAAACGTCCTCACTTCTCTTTCACCTCCCAATCCGCATCCTTGCCTCACCGCCATTCTCCCACTTTGCTCCTTTTGTCACCTCCGCCGTCTCCCTTCCGGCGAGGTCATTTCTTCCCTCCTTCAAGCACACCCTCCACAACTCACACGTGTGTCCTCTTCCCCCCACCCCCTCCTCATGCGGCGGCCCAGGGCATGGGCTCTCACACCGGGGGCCGGCCAGCCGACCGCGGTGGGGGCACTCCCCTTTCATGTGGGCGCCCCCGCGAGAGCCGATTAAAACGATTAAGAGATCCGGGTGACGCATTTTATGTCCCCCTGGCAGGCAGCGTGGGGAGCTTCATCGGGAGGTTTTCGAAGTGCCTGGCCTCCACGCGCACGAAAGTTTTACACGAATAAAGTTGTTCATCAGTCTGCCATATTTGCGGCGGATGAGGGACTAGGGAGAGGGGAAGCGAAGGATGGAAGAAAGGAGGAGTGGAGGTCGTGGTGGGGAGAAATAAATCACCACGCATTGAGGTAGAGGGAGAGCTTTTAGGTTTGTTCCAAGTATCCGACAGGAGGGCGCTGCTCTCACCCAGGGTGCCAAAATACCTGGGGCCGCTCCCACCTTTCCATCCAGCACCTTAAGTCCCACCTCATCCTACTCAGTGGCCCTCGTTCCCCCCACTCCTCGGTCCCACCTTGACCGTATATCACCTCTTGTACTCGCTTCCCCCATTCCGACAACTCTCGTGGTTAGTCGTAACCGACCATCCTCTAAGTGACCACGAGGGAATTTTGGTGCGGCCAAATCAAGGATCGGAACCAATCTTCCCTCAGGTTACACGATTGGCTTTCCTCCGAGGCTATTTTGAGTTGAAAAATGAAGTAAATAATATGATGATAAGCGTAGGATTATATTCACGCCAAGGAAATAATTATTGAAGAGGTGTTTATTTAGGATCTTTTATGCATTTAAAATATCGTTTGACTCTGCGGGTGCCATGCACAACTAACTCGAATAGGATGAATGCGATAGTAAATTAATAATGCCTCTACCAAAGGATATAGTCTGCGTGCTTTATTTGAGAATTTTTGCATCATATATATTTCCATGTTACAAGTCATGTATCTGAAAAAGTTACACTAGCTGTCATTATAATTCCAGTCTTTTAAACCCCAGCTTTGGTGGATAAACTTTTTCGTTTGATTTATATGTTTACCATAAGGCATCATCATTTAAGCAGTTTTTTAACGGTTTATTTTTTCAGTCAGTCACAGATTTTCTGGCACAAATGGTTCTACACTATCTGATTCACTACTGGTGAGTATGACATTACCATGGACACGGATTGTATTTTACGCCCATTTTTACTCAATAGGACCCCGTTTCACGGTTGTGTTCATGCCCAAGCCGTGCGTGTATTTCCACGTTTTGAAAGTGGTCTCAACTTAATCTGGCGAGAGACAGGGGAGAGCGAAGAGGTCCTAAAGGATGGGGCGAACAATATCTTGGTATGCGAACAGGTTTTTTCGAGCGCCCGAGTCCAGTCGAGGAGAGGATCCATGTATGCCTTTCGGAGCCGTCGATGTTGTTCCGCGACGAGTTCATCAGGCGGGAGCAATAACTATTCAATCGTTATCGCCTGCTTAAATACTGTCATCAACACGTCACTCGTTTCTTCTCCATCTGGATGGGCCATTTAAATACATATTCGGACACGCACTAATGCTCAGACGTTAATGGGAAGAGTCGTCACCCATTAAACTTGCCTTTCCCTTTAGAATTCTTCCCCAACCCGCACGTGGCCCTTTCTGCTTGGGTTCCTTTGTCCGCAGAAAATCCTCTCTCCCTCTCCTTTTCCGCTCCCACCATCCCGTATTAAACTTTATTCGCGTGTTTCCCTCAAGTTTTTCCGCCTCGTCTCTGCATCTTTCTCATCCTCAAGCACTCCCCCCTCTCTCCCATTCGGACTCCAACGACCAACCCCACTGATGCCCAACTATCCCTTCAACTTCTCGCCACCATGCCTGTCCGCTCGTCAGCGCTTTTGTTTGTTTCTGCTGCCCGCATCCTTCCTTCCGTTCATCTGAGGCCGTGTTAGATTCCCGCTTCAACCAACACATCGCTCCTCCTAACCGCTTCGTAGCCCGCCTCTTCCTCCCCCTCCTCCAGTGTCAATATTGAATAAGTGTGTTTGTCTTTATCGCCTTTAACTTTGTTTGCTCTTGGCCCGTGTGAACTGCCGCCGCTGACACACGCGCAACCGTCGTCCGGCCTTACCCCGCTAGAGAGCGTGCCGTACCCCTCCCCGCCCGCTGCCGACGATCCCCCGCGCTCGCCGCTACTCCTTTGGCGTCATCATCATCATCTTCTCCCATTTCCTCCCGTCCGCTCGCTTCCACCCCCACATCTCATTTCGCTCGACCACCATTGGGTTACTGGCGCGCGAAGCGGACTCGAGGCGCGCGGGACGAAACTCGCGCTCCGCGGTGCCTTTTTCTCGCTCATGCTCCGGCAGAGTCCATCCCTCCACTCCTCGGCGCACTCGCCATCCTCCTTCCGCACCCTCTCCGCTCCCGCGTCATCCCATCCCCTCGCCGCACTCGCGACCGTCCTTCCGCCGCCGCTGACGGATGCAGTCTCTTAAATCCGTCCACACTCCACGCGCGTTGCATGCGCCGAGTGCAGAACCAAGTAGTTTCCCTGCGACAATCTGCTCCCCCTTCGAACGTTCCTCCCTCCACCGTCGACGCTGGGGACATGTGGGACTCATTTTCGCTCGTTATCACTAGAGAGTGGACAATTTGCGTCGGCGAGAACCCTTCCTTAATGGTTCGGGTGGAGTGGAGGATGGGATGCCAAAGGGAGCGGAGGATAAATTATTTTTTTTGGAGAGGTTTCGGGCTGGAGAGGAATGGAGGATGCGACAGATATGATGTCTAGGTGCGCGTTCCAGAAATTGAGCTACTGTTGTATCCGGAGCAATGGATCGAGGGCCAGAAACAAATCTTTGAACAGGTGGAATTCTGGCGTGATATCCTCGGCCGTACTCGTAGAGCACTTCAAAGTCATTTGTTCTACGTCTGATTGAAACGGAACATCAATTGAAGTTCCCATAGTAAAACTTACAGATAGGAGGCCCAACCTAATCGGGAGTTCATTGCACCCTTTAAAAATACTCCGCTTACTCTTACTCCTTCAAGCACTTATAACCGCAACTGATAACAGTCATTGATTACATGGTTACGCTGTAGAATTCTACGAGTACTTTAAATTAATAAGTGACTTCAAAATGGAGTGGAGTAGTGCGCGTCCGGGATCAAAGGGCGGGGAGAGGGACTTTGTCACTCAGGGTGTGGAGAGGGCGTGTTATAGGGTGCCGAATGTTTTGAGAGGGAGTGAAACGTCCTGGGTCGTTTCGGGTGCAGGTGTCAGTGAGAGGAGGTTAGGGCAAGGCGGGGGAGAGGAGGGGCGCTCATTGGGCAGTCAGTCGAAGGTTTTGGGGAAGATTCGGGGAGGAGAGTGGGAACTCTAGGTGCCGGCCGATGCCGGATGTAATCCTTGGATAGTGATGTAAAAGTCAAGATGAGGAGAAAAAGGAGGAGACTGGGGAAAATTTGGGGATGGGTCGTGGGATGGATGGTAGCGGAGGGCTTGCCGCCGCTGGAAGGCGAAGGGGGTTGGGAGGGGGGCTCTGAGGAAAAAAAGAGCGGCCGAAGAAAAACTGGCGGGGGTCGCGGAGGCCTGAGTGAGGCATAGGGGGAAGACTGGGAAAACTACGAGGGGAAGGGAGGAAAAGATGGGGTTTTGAGGCCTTTGGGAGGGATTGTGGGAGGAGGGGATGTTGGGATAGGAAGGTAGGTTCTTGGAGGGTTTGGGAAGGCCACCGAAGAGTATGGCATGGGATGAGGGAGTCTTGGCTAGAAGAAGAAGACCAAGAAGAAGGTGAGGAGCCGGGGCGGAGAAGATATTGAGACGGCGGAATGGAGGGGGGAGGAGGAGATTGAGCAGGGGTGGAAGGGAGTGGTCGGCGTTCGCGGGGGAGTGGGAGGAAGAAAATCCCCTCCCCTCCCTAGAAGATTCTCTCCCCTCCAGACACTCTTTCGCCCCCTCCCCTTTCTCCACCTGCCGCCTACGCATTCCTTCTCTACCCTTTCCCCCACCTCCACCTTTCCATTGGTCCTTCCAGTCGTTTGGGTCGGGGAGTCGCCGTTAAGTGGGGGGCAGGGTGGTTCCGTGGGAGGCTGGAAACAATAGCCGGCCGCTGGCTGCCTCCCTCCTCTTCGTCCCTCACCCTCCCCTTCGTCTCTGCATGCCTCCTTCCTCCTCTTCTCCAGCCCCTGCCCTCAGCGGCTTTGCCCTTCCCTCCGCCCCTCAAGCCCCATCCCACCGGCGCTCTCTTGTGCCCCGCTCGATTGAGACCTCGCCGCCGCTCTTTCGCCCCCTCCCACAGCCCCTCCGCCTCCACTCAACCTTCCCCGCCTCCTCGACTCCCTCTGCCCCACACCCTCGCCTTCCTCTCGTCCAACCAGGCGCCTCCCTTGCGCACCACGTGATCGCCGTCCTCCCCATTCCCGCTCAGTCTCACTCCGGAAGCCGATGACGGAGTACCGACGATCTCTTTTGTCCCACGAACGTCTCATTCCGGTGGTTCTCTTGCTACTCCGCCACAATCTGCCCAGTGCCTCTTCTCGACTCGTCGGCGACCACGGGTGAGAAGTTTTCGCCGAGGCTAGTGTAAGGACTGTTGCGTGAAAGTAGTGCTGGAAGGACTGAATGGAAGTGTTGTTGTCCCCTTTGCGACCCGAGAACTGTCCCTTACTGCACCTGTTCTGATTTCATCGGCCAAGTGGGTAAGCAAAAGGATCTAGGTGCTGTCGCCCCCCCTCCGCGAGTGTCCTGTGCCGTCCTCGCCGTGTCTCCGTGAAGGGGGTGCGGCGGGCGCGGGGGCCGCCGCCGCCGCCATGCCGCAACGGGAGCCGTCCCTTTTCCCTCCCGCGGCGCCCGCCCACCGAACTGCGCCCCCCCGCATCCCCTCGCCTCCCCATTTTGCCCACCACGCCCCCCCGGAGCCCTCGTCCTCCTCAACGCAGCGGCGCCTCCCGTCGGCTTTTGCGGCCTTCCGGCGGGCCGCGCCGCTGCCCCTCGACTCACGCACCCACGACGGAAGGTACGCGTGGGACGCGGCATTGGCCGCCTTGCTGCCCCCGCCGCCCCCAACGCCGACTGCCGCCGCAGCCGCTGCTCACCACCGGTAAGTGTTTTCTCTTGCGTCCAACACACCACCCTCCTCTTCAAACGGGACCCACTAAAGAAGCTTGAAAGTCTTCCCCCCTAATCCTCTCTCGTGTAAGGGTGGGTGTTTTTTTCCTGTCCACCCTCCATTTTTCTCTGGGCGGTTGACCGTTTTCTCTCGAATTTCGTGACGGGCCATCCCAAGGGTGCGAGCACCCGTCGTTGCAGACGCAGGCCTTCCAATCTCTCTCTCCCTTTTACTTGTCCCACTCCTCTTCCCCCACCTTGTCCTTCGCGACCCTTCTCCTACCGTTGCCGTCTCACCCCTTCCAGCCATACTCACATCGCCCAATCTTCTCTCCTCCCTTCCTCAGCCCCATCATTTCAAGTCTTCGCTCGTCTCAATTTACACCCACCCCCTTCTCCATACTCCCCAACTTAACTCCCAATTAACTTCCTAGGGTTATATTTGCATTTTAGTATTTTTTATACAACCGTCGTAGTCTATCGGACGACTTTTTTTTCTTTGCTGCTCGAAGGTGGTCATCAACACACTAATACACTCTTTTTCTCTCTCCCTTTCCCTCGCCATTTCGCTCAACTTCCCGCCGGCAACTCGTACCCGCTCTGTCATGCCCGTAACTGCTCCTCATCTGCCGCACCACGCATGCTATCTTTTGCTCTCAGTTGGGTCCATCGGACTGCCACCACCACCGAGTCGACGCGTGGACTCTTTCTTTCGCTCACCTCTATTCCGTCCTCAGCCTCTGCACCATCATCCACAGGATTCCTCGTTCTTGCATCCCCCATCTTCAGCCTACTCCCACCCTTGTCACCCTCCCAAAGGCATCTTCTTTTCCTGGACCGACCCCACCGGCTCCAGCCCTAGCAACCTCTTTCCGGCCTCCCATCCACCCACCGAAAGTCTCCCTCACCCCCTTCCTCCTTTTCTTCTCCCCTGTCTCACTCAATCTTCATCCACCCTCTCTACTCGTGCCCCCCCTCCAGCTCTGAGCCCTCTTCATCACCCCAGTCAGTCATCTTTTTCCCTCCTACGTCCCCTCCGCTCTCCTGTTCCCTTCGTCGGGATTCCATCCGTTTTGAGTTCTCAAATTTTCCTGCTCCAACTCATCCACTGAATGCTGGAGCATGTCTCCTTTCCTCCCTCAACGTCTCCTCTCAAGTCAACCTCTTATGTTGTAGCTGTAGCTCACTCCGGGCTGCAAGCGAGTTTTGAAATCTCATCGTTCGTTTCCCATCTCAGGCTCATGTGGTCACGGTTGTTTCCCTCTCTTGTCTCTGGCGATTTCATTCACAGTTTACGCATTACCCCGTTGTACACAGCTTTGACGCTGTCATTGTTCATGCTTAATGGGTACTTTTTGCCAGGAAAAATCTGTTCACGGAAGGAGTGGAGATTTGAAGGAATGAATTATTGTAGGAAGGAAACCTAATTCCTATCGTCTACCGTATCGTGATTCGCTTTAGAGCTGCATGATATGCGTTAAAATCTTCATATGTGCGATGGCTCATCCTGGACGTCCCTTCTTCACCATTCACATCCCCCAAATAGAGCCCGCTCCTATTTTTACCCCTCATTTCCCACCGCACGCCTTTTCTTTTCCCCTGCTCTCCGCGTCTCCTTCAGTCTCTACTCTTCTCTTGACATCTCTCATCCTCCTGCGTCCTTCACTCTCGCTGCTTCTCGCCTCCTTTTTCTCTCTCTCTCTCTCTCTCTGTTGGCCCTCCTTCACTCGATTCCTCTCGATCCTCTTTGTGCTATCGCTTTCATCCCAACTTCTCTTTTTCTCCTTTCGACTCTTTGCCTCCTCCCTCCCATCGCTCTCCTCCCCGTGCTCATATGTCTCTTTGCCTTCCCTCGTGACCTCCTCCTCTTCCCGTCGTTTCATCTGAAAACCCATTCATTAATGCCAAGTGCGTTTGATGGTGGACCTCCCCTCACCCTCTCCACCGATCTTTGGCTCCACCTTTTTCCTTCTCGAGTTCATAGCATGCCTTTTGTTTTTTTCCGTTGTGAAAAATAATGAAGAATATTCGGGTATTTATTTAGAAGTTAATCTATCGATTGGTAGAATGTCATTGGCGATATAGCGATATCACAATGTCTATGGTCATGTATCAATGGGATATAACGAATAATTAACGAATTTACCGCAAATATATGGTACCTTTCTTTGTTTTTAATTAAAATATTTCCAAATAAACAAATGAAGATTTAAGGGCGGCATTTAATTTTATAGTTCACATTTTGCGGAATATGTAGCCGATGTTGACGTTACTTTCGTAAGTGACCTTAATATGAGCTAGTTACGCATGAAATTGTTTCAACCTTGATGTGGTGAAAATGCCATGTATCCGTGATAAAATATAAAACAATCATACCACATATCAATCCACTGCCGACCATGGTTTCGACACTCTTAAGAATGACTCAAGTGTGTCGAAGCCATTGTCAGTTGAATATTGAAGTGTGGAAATTACTAGATATTGTTGTTTTATATTCTATCATGGTTATGAACTAGGTAATTTTCAACACTGTTTTTTTCAACCATTTTCAAGCAGTGGTTTTTGGTTTATTTACGGCTATCGCTATCATGCATATTTAACTCCAAATTTTCACCTATTATTCCGGTACACATTTTAATTATATGATAGAAGGAAGAAAATAATAAAATGCTACAAATCGTCTTTGTTGCTCGTTTCTGCTTGAAATAATCTCCACCAGGCAAATTTTATCGTCGGGTAAGGGCCGAGTTCACTTTCTTTGAATGCCGGATTATTTTGATCGCAAAGGAACTACTTTTCAATCAGAGGACTTTCCCAGTCAAAACAATATTGGTTTATTAACGTTAATAAACCGTGAACTGATCGTATGAAGGGCATTTATTACCCGTCCGTTAGGGGATGATGAAAACAGTTCTGAAACTCACGATATGGGATAGTTCTTTATACGGTTTTTCTTATTCGACGCACGAGTTTTTCTTCTACCACGGCTATCCTGCAAGTATATGAAGAATGATTGGGGGTCATGGATTAGCCTTAAACAGATTTTAGAAGATGGTGATGGCTAATGGGGAACATGGCGACGTAGATAGAATGCTCATCTTGGCCTCCTCCATGCCTCTCTTTCTGAGGTCATGCCGGGTTCAAGGAGATGAGAGTCGTGTGGTCTACTTCGTAATGGCCGTCAGGGGAACTAAAAATTCCGAGACTCGTCTGGAGCCTTTGCCCTTGCCTCTCTGATCTCCTGCTTTTGAGAGGAATGGTTTTCGATTTTCCCTCTCCTCGATATTCTTAGATGCTCTTTCAACTAAAATTTTCTCAATAGCTATACTATTCTTGGAGTGTTAGAGAAAAGAAATTTATCATGGAGAGAGATACCCTTCTGTATAATTTCGTTCCATTCACAGGGATCAAGCATTTTTATACGAACCCTCCTCCGTCCTTTTTAGCATCACACTCATTTAAATCCATTCCCTTTGCTGAGGGAGCTGCGACTCCGCACGTGCAGTCGCCTGGCATTTCATTCGACCGCGTCGTCCTTGCCTCCCGCGACGATCCCCTGCAGGTGCAGTGTTATGGGCGGGGGATCATGGCTTGCCTTTGATTGGTCTCATTTCAATGCGAGACGTACATTCAATCATGAAATTGCGAGCGGACACGTTCGCGCCATTTCGACCTGTCATCGATTCCAGAGAATAACGCTGTAACCCTACATGGTCTTCCTGATGAACTAAGGCGTCGTCTCACGGCACAAAATTGCTGCAAGTGAGGTTTCGGATCGCACCGATCGCCGATTGCGTCGGCGCGAAGCAAGGCGAATCCGGGCGCGTGCTCCAAGTCCCGCGAGGATCCCGTCTCGTGGAAGGCGGGGATGTACCAGCCGCATCTCACCGGCAGGGAAGAGGCCCTCCGTAAGGGGAGTGGCTCCCGCCGACTTCCCCTCTTTTCCTCTCGCCGACCCAATCGAGTCGGTTTCGTCGGCGGCGGTTGGGCGATGAGAGGTCGGAGCTGGTCGACCAATAACACCTCAATACAAGACCTAATTTAGGGTTCCCAAAGGCGCAGGCGCGGTCTCACCGCGGCTTACCCATTCTCTTCTTGCCTTAGCAGAGCCTTTGGCCGGTTTTGGTGCCGGCTTTCCTTTGTCCCGGGAGGGCAAACAACTAGATTGAATCGGGATGTTTATTTAATGCATATAGCGAGGCACGAGAGGTTTTTGGACTATTTGGGTGGGCATACTCGCACAGGTGGATTTCTACAGGTGGTCCTTGATTTCAGCTGATCGGAATAGGGGCGTTCACAGGTCCATCCGATGTTTAGCAATTGTTCGCGACGTGTTTTGACAACCGAACCCAGAATTTCCCCAAGTTCGATGCGAGGGTAACAGGTGCAGAACTCTCACAATCAGTAACCATCTAGGAGGCAATGTGACCCACATGGGCGTCGCATTTTGGTGGCTTCTTCTGAAATCACGATTGGCTTTATATTTTTCATCATAGAAAATGCTGTTGTTTAGGAAATGAATTCCCTAATGATAATTTTTGCCAATGTTAATGAAGATTAATGTGAACGCTCTTTAAAAAAACCGGATTCTTCAAAATTTATGCGTTTCGAGTTTTTACACTCTATACAATTTGCTGTGTACATTGCTTGTTAGCTTCGAAGGATGTTATAAACCATGTTATCAATATAGGCAGCAGTGTAGCAACAATAGGACTGATAAATACGAATATTTAAATTAGGATTATTTAACTCGGAAGTTAACTGGAGAATTATTATGAAATGTATATCTCTCGGTCATATCAGAGTATGTTTAAGGGATGATTGAATGATGTTTGCGTCGCTAATATGCATTTTACTAGTAGTTCAGGGGTTTTTAGCTCTTAATTAGCATGTTACATCTGATGGTGCGGGTCAGACTTAAGGCTCTGCTTCGTTCTACTACCACGGGGCCCGCGGGAGTCCAGGTACGACACTTTGCCAACTGAAGGAAAACCTTAATTAAACACATGCTCGATAAGTATTTGTTTTTCATTGTCCAATCAACCACCTTATATTGGTTAAGTTTGTCGAATAAAAGCAGTCTCTTAAATTCCTTCAAAGCGAAGTTTGGGCCAATGCATGCGCAATGGCTTTACACAATCATATGTAACATCCAGTGTGTCTTTCTATGCATGTATTTTTTAACGCAGATTTTCTGAGAAACCTACGCATATCGACTGCGTAATTAGTTTTCCTCTCGTCATCGTCACGGAATCGCGAAACTTCAGGGTGGTAACGTTTTAATTCTGTACGGGAAGCGCTCACCTTGCTTTCTATTCAAGGAAGGTGACATCGTCGGGAAGTGCGAAGAAAACTAAATTAGCTTCACGCACTGCATCCTGCTTGTGTCTGTCAATGAGTTGAAGAGGGAATGAATTTGCGCCACATTATGTATAAATTTTCCGAAGATTTAAATCTAACTGCCGATAAAGAAGATAAAATCATGTTACTCATAGAATTCTGAAATTGTACATGAACTGAATACTATTTTTCGACTGTCATGATATTTTTATATTTTTAAATTTATTATTTTCCTTATAGCTATTCACTATCGTCATTTTTGAAAATTTTTATCGTTCAATTTTACTTCTATCATCATTTTCTTTATCACCGCGCATTTTATTTTTGTATTTATTTTTTTCGAACTTGCACAGGGTGATTTTCCATCTCTGCGCGTCAAACGATGAAGTTATGGTCTGAAATATTTTTTCGCGTGTCTGTTGTTTTTCGATATTTATTCTTATCCAAATCATCACACTCCAACTTCTATAATGGTTACTGTTTTAGTTGGTATCCTCCTATTACTTACATTATGCGCCTTGTGTTTACATTCTGTGTTTACATGTGTCAGTTTCGTTTCTATTTTACGCTACGGAATTTAAACAGCTTAGGGAAAATACTGGCGTGTAAATATAAGCCTTGAGCTTGTTGAATATATCTATATATGTAAACTCCTTTTTCGCTCTATTCTAGCTTAACGAAATAGTCAAAATTCCACTTAAATAAGAGAAAATCCAGTCTAAGTGTTGAATAATCAGTCGCTCATATGTTACCGTTTGAAAGTAGATAAATGACGGAATGTTCCAAATTGAGGCCTTTTGAATATCTCCATTTTTTGAAAATATGTCTCCAAAGTCTTTCAATCAATGCCGGTCTCGTGATGTTTCATAATATACCAAATGTTGACAGCGTAGGGACTGAGAATTGGCTTGCCAAATGTTTGGTCTTTCGAGGACATATGTCTTGTGATTTCCACGAAAGTCTTCACGAAGTTGTAAAACGGTTCCTTTTGGTTCATTGGCTTTGTCACTTACCTCTTGATTTATACTTTAACTTTATTACTTCACAACGTCCAATAGTTATATCACCTGGATCTGTTTTATGCATCAACTCTTCGTAACCGACACAGCTGCTGCTTTATTTGGGGATTAATTATTTGTTAACGGTTTATTAATATAGAAAAGTACCTGAAAATGTGTCACTTAAGTCAAAAGAGTCAACCTTCGTGGTTTATTTCTGAGTAAAAACTTTGAAGCGTGTAACTACCCGCCAAATCACTAAATCTTACGCGGCCCACGTTTGTCAAAATTACGTAATTGACTATGGGGGTAACCCGCGACAAGACTTTGAAATGGACGTTTCCTCTGCTATGCCGCAGACCTCATCAGGGCTAATGACCGGGATAACGTGTTATTATTGCGTTACAAGTACTTTTGAAACCATATATTTTGCTAATAATTTTAAGCAAATGGCTCTACCTTTGGCTATCAGAATCCTTTGTTCACTCATAATATATGTTCTGTATCCTCATAGGAAGAGAATCATAGTAAAAAGTTTTTCCACCCAAACCCTGCTACCAATCACTTTTTTGCTGTGTATGTCTTGGGAAAATTATTCTGATGAATTATCACTGCATTCTAAAATTTCCATGCCCGTTGACTTTGGTGTCCAATCGACAAAAATCAATTTCACAATATCTTGGACCTTTAAAAAAGAAATTTCAGTTTCAAGTTGATATATATGCCATCAAGGCATTTGCGAAAATTCATAGGTTTCTGAATTAATGATGGATTGATTGTTCTATTAGCGCAGATTTCGGAAAATAGGTCATAAGAGTTATCTTTCTTCTTAGCCTTTTAGAAGTGTTTCCTTGAAATTAGCTGTATTCATCGCAAACCTGAGAAGGAGCAGGTGTGAAAATCATGTTAATAAGTTGATTTTAGAAAAACATTCTGGAATAGTAATCGAGTCATAGACCTTGTAGCGTGATATCTGTGGTTTAACTTCCGGTTCGTGCAAATTTTTCTCTTGATTACTAGAGTTACCTGAAATGAATTTAGAAATTCGATTTTGCTTTCTTGTCATTCATTCTCTTTGATATCTTGCCATTATTTAAATTACTTATTGAGTGTTATTCACCTTAAATATTGCCTTTATTGCTTGAAAAATAATTCCTGCTTATATCTTTTCTGCTTCAATCTCCTTTTTATCTTGAATTTCTCGATTTTGTTGTTGCTGAAGGAATGTTTTTTGGTATGCGCTTCTATGATTTTACGGTGGTCAATTCATTTGAGTCCAATTGGCATTGAGGCCTAAGTATTGCGAGACTATTTTGAAGAATATCTTGATCTAAAATCTACATAATTATAATTTTAACGATTTAAATTACATATTTATTTTCGAAGCACTGGATTGAGAGAGGACCAGCTCCCGCATTAGAGGTTTTAGTATTAGGTACTCTGTGCCAAAGAAGAACAGCCTGCGATTTTTATTGTAGATCGTACATGATTTAATGTTGATGCTTGTCCCAAAAGGGTTCTATAAGATAAATGAAAATTCAGAGATCGAATACAGAGAACCATTTGAAACGGCTACGACATGGGAACGCTATCTAAATACAATTTGACGAATTTACTTTTCTTCTCATATCAAAGAGCAAACCAGGTTTTTTCGTGGATTCTATCGAGGCTCGATAATTTAATCTCCCATTTTTCAAACCTTTTAAGTGGCACTTGTTGGTGAGCTCAGAAGCGTGTGAATTCCGCTAGTTAACACGAAAGGGGTTTCTTTCGAGTCTTCTGCGGTTTCCCACGGCGTTCTAGAAATATCACCGCGTTCAAAATTTCTCTTGAGATTCCCCGATTTCGCACCGTGTTTAAACTCTTCCATCCGTAGCCGAATATTACCTCCTCGAAATTCCAAATCCGCTTTAAGGATATGGTGTTGGAGAGGAAGTACAAGAAGTATTATGTATTCTTTTGGGATATGAGACGAGTGAAATTATTTGGATAATATTAACTATCACGATTATTTGCCTTAATTTTAAAGACCCCTCAAAGGGTTTACTTCATTTGACACTTTCAAGCGGTTTTCATTATTGCTTGGGGAGATTCGGTGAAAATGTGGCAGTAATGTTTTTAAATCTTTAAATTTCAAATTGGATTTGAAGCTCTGCAAAAAGACTTCTTTAAGAACTTCGATAGTAAAATATTGTATAATTTTCTGAATATTGTGAATTTTAATGTTTATTAATACACTGCTGTATCTCATATTTAAGAAATGATTTATTATGATATTTAAGATTGGCGCTACAGATGCGTGGATATTTATTATTTATTGAGTTAACAAGTGACTTCTTAAAGCACCTGTTCCTTTGACTGTTCATATTTTGCCCTTACTCTATAATCATACTAGTTTAGTAGTGAGGAGAACTTTTTAAATGGGTATTACGTGCCGCGAAAAACTTTTTCATTAAGTAGTCATCTTTTGGGACGTCTGGTAGAGTGGATTGAAGAGAGAATTTCGTGCAGGAGAATGATTGTAAGTCCAGCTGAATTCTGTGAGCTACTAAGATGTGCACTTATGTCTTTAAAAGTTTAAAAGCCGTTACCAATCACTACTATTTTTTTCTTCCCTCAAAACCTTCCTTGAATAATTGTAAACATCGGAATCTATTTATTTATTCACTTCTGCTGCTGGTTGTATGCGCATGCAAGCGTCATCGTGAATTCAAATGTTGTAATCATTGTAACTATTATCTACGCTGGCTATGCAAGCTGTCAATATGTTTACAATGCATCGAAGTAATTGGTCAATGTTTTATATTAATTTGCACAGTTGTCCAAGTTTATTTGGGGAAAGTGTAGTTTCCCGTACTCATTTGACACATTAAAAAAAAGTTATTTATTCTCAGACGGGTCTCGTTTCATTTGCTTCATAAGACCTTCTGTCTTGTAGGCAATAAATTGAACGGAGGCCTTGCATGATATCATTTAATTTTAAGTTCACACCACCTTTTTAATTGTAAGCTTTTATAATGTAATTATTAACAACATATTCATAATCAATCCCGTACATCTCCCTCAATTGGGTATATAATATTGTTCTTCAGTTAATTAGTGACTGTGCGTGTAAACTAATGTGTGTGTGGTTTTGTGATTCGGAAGGAACTTATATTTTTTGTAGCAGTCTTGTTTGGGCTATTTTTTCATTCGCTTCGTACATTGGGAATTCCGGAATTACTCGGGATCTAAATTGTTAGTTACTGTCGGTTAAAGTGCATGTTAAGTCAGGATCTCTACTGCCTTCGAAGAGTAAGTACGTCAGGGAATGCGAAAGGAATGCGGCGAGATAAGAGGATGCGGGATAGGGGGAAAAGTATGTGATCGCGTTTGCAGAAAGGCGAGGATCACTGTCTCAGTTCATTGGGTGTGGAAGCGTCAGTGAAATGTGAGTGAAATAGAAGGACGATGTTGATTGGAATTATCCGAGAGGGCTGAGTTCCCGTCGTGGGTGTTGAGTGATGGAGTGTGAATGGGCGCGGGGAGGTGGATAAGAGAACCGACATGTCTTCGGAGTGGAAATGGAAAGGAGGCTAGCCAGTTGAAGCTTTACTCATATAATGCCTTCTTGGAGTCACATTATGGTTCAATCAGTAAATAAAATTTATCGATAGATTTTTTTGTTACGGATGCATTCGTGAGAAAATTGCTGGTTATGTGCGTAAAGGAATGTGAATTTTGATTTTTGAAATTTATCCCTTTAAAAAATGCAAACATCAATGTTGCAGTGAATTTCTCTTTGGTTTACAACATGACCATTTTAATTCCGTAATGAAATTTAGGTTCTATCATTATATTAGTCTTAAACATTCATATGTTTAAGAATAGTATTCCTTCGTAGTTTATTTACTGTTTTATAGTGTATAAATAATTATTCTCTAGCATGTAAGCGGTAAAAGGACAGCTACTAGTTGATATTCGTTCAGCCGTCATACTAAAGTAAGATTAATTAAATAGTCTTTAAAATATAATGTCTGAAAGCACAATAAAATATTTTACGAGACAAAGGAGGCTGTGGTAAGTAACCTTGCTCTTCATGTTTTTTTGCAGGATTAGGGACAGGAGAAAATATAATTTAACTACGCCTGTTGCGGATGTGGCAACCAAGGTATTCTAGAGAGCGATTGAATGCTATTTAGCACTTTTGAAAGATGAAATAAATTACTTCTTAATTATCCTTGTTATACCCATGTAACTTCAATTTTAAGCGTTATAAACGGAATTATTGGAGCAACACTTATGTTGATGTTTTGTAAGTGGAAGTCGATTGAGTAATAAATAATCCATTGAGCTCATCTATATACCTCTGCAGCTATCTGAAATATCTATATACCTCTATCTATATACCATCTATATACCTCTCCGATATCTATATACCATCTATATACCTCTCCGAAATTTTTTTATCAAGTTGTTGTGCTTGTTTCACCGCCATATCGCGCCTGACGGTAATGCAGACTCGTGAATATGCCTTAAAGTAATTCCATGTTAAATGAAATATTTGTAGAAAGACAAAACATTCTTTGCAATGAACATTAATACCATCACGATATGCAGCGTTATTTAATAAGCGTGCATGAATGAATACTTTTTAAGCAGCGTCTCAGAATATACAATGCGAATAAATCAGATGAAAACTGAGATACTTTGAGCGGAATATGGAAACAGTAACCGACACCCTTTGCAAAGGATATATGTATAGCTACTTGAATATAGATAATTCCACCGCGGGAGTCTCATAGTCGAATAGCCAGCTGAGACGGCTTTTCTGGAGAAATAACAGCTACTTTATTTGAACGTCATAATTCTGAAATATGTTTGGGAAATATCTCTCCATGAATTAGAAGCATGGACCATTGCAAAAACTGATTAGGAAAGGAAATATGCCTTTGATCCGTGGGCTTGAGAAGAATGCCGACGTGGAAATATTAAATTCGAATTTGTAATTCAAATCTGAGCGTGTAATCAAGGACTATGATGAAGATAAATGTATTATAAGAAAACCGGTAATTTCATAGTCAATCATAATGCTACTGAAGGTGAGCATTGACATTGAAGACCTGAAACTGAATTAATTTCATAACGTAAATATTAATTTTTCGGAATAATCGTGGATTTAAAAAGACTTGGAAGTAAATAAATATGTTATAATTGGAATTGTAGGTACTCACAAATGATACGGCGTGGAATCGATGTTGTCCATTTTTTGCCGTTTGGAAAAAGAGGAGGACTGAAAGACGGAAAGGGAGTAAAACGGAGAACGGCTTGGAGTTGTAGGTGGAGAAAACTCCAGCTGGAGTTCATTAGGAAGAGACCTGGAGGTGATTGGAGCGGAAAATGAGGAGCGAAGGGATGCTGAGGACCCTGCTGGAGGGATGTATGCTAGGTGAGCGGAGGAGGAGAAGAGGGCATGACTTTATAGATAGAATGGGGTGAGATGCGATGCATCCCGAGCTGAGAACCGAGTTCAAATAGTGAGTGAAGGTCTGTATATCTAAAAAAAACAGCTAAGATATTCATTAATCTATAAAAACCCGCCATTACCGCTAGGTTACTCAAACTAATATTCTGAACAGACATAATATTGGAAGACCTGTATTCCGATGCGTTTTTAAATTTTATCTCACATGTTCTTTGCCGTGTTCCGATTCCTGTCTCACTTTTTCGCTCCCAACAGTTTCTTGAGAATGCATTTCTGTGGGAAAAAAAGGTTTCGGCCTAATGATTGGCTGTTGTAGAGAGTTTCCAGTTGCGCATGATTCATTAACGACATGGATGCTTGCAATAATCCTATAGGAACACGCCATAGGCCGTCGACGGGCTTTATATACCCGTGAATAATTACGGCGTTCCTAACTTTACAACATCCTGCGCAATTAATTTGTCGCTAGTACATGTGGTTTTTGTTCGTGAGATCTGCTCATTCTCTTTGTCATTAAAACATTACTGCCATAAACCTTCATTATCTGATAACCATGTAGGCAATGTGTACGTACTCGTTTTATGAATGATATGTCATCTGGATTGTTTGCTTTTATCGATCAGTGGTTATGGAGGGAGTTTTTGCAAATGAAACCTGATATACTGGAATATTTTATGGAAAATATTTGGTTTTAAGTTCTTTGAAGGCAGGTGACTCTGTTTTTTACATTCAGAATACCCTTATGATGTATTGTACAGTTTGATTTTTTGTTTATTTTTTAACGTTTATGACATCCACCAAACATTGAGTGTGAGTAGTGCCTATGCCGAATAGTTGTCTTGGTGAACCCTATTCATCTTTTTGACCACTTACTGCAAAGTGTTAGCATATTCCGTATGATTGTCAAAATAATCATTTACCATTCATGTTGTTTTAATTCCTTGGCTTCTGGTGAAAATTTCTCCTTCGTTTCAATTGAAGGATGGTTTAAAACCACATACAATGCGGTTTTTAATATTTTGAATCTAAACAAATGTCGCCTATTAGTCTTGTTTATGCATGTTTTTAACCGAAGTGTTGCCTTACTTGTGGGGGTTCTGTAAATGTAAACATTGGCTAAGACATGCATGGAAGGTTTTGTAATTCAATTGAGGATTATTAAACATTTTTGCTTTGTTCGCATCGGGAAATCGGAGTGAAATAGGTGGGGCGGAAAAGGAAGCCTTTATTCATATTGTATCCCTCTTCACCATGTCGAGCGTTATTTTTTTGAGTGCGAACTGTCTCTATTCATTTTTTGGTTCTTTTTGACATTGGCACGATATATTTTATATTTTTAACGATTTTATGCATTCCTTGACCAAACGGTTCACGAATTCCTATTGTTTTGCGTGCCATTATTCACGGACGGTAACAAGTATATTAGGGCTTTAGATTCTTAATATTTTTAGGTAGTAATTAATGTTAGTAGTTGTAGAATAAGCTTATCCCACGTAACAATAATTGATGGAAACTGAAGCCCACCGAATAAGTTATTCGGTTTTAAAAATACATGATTTTTATTGTTTTATTTAGGATCTTATCCTTTCTTTTAACGCAGTGTAACGCAAATTCTTTTTTGAGCGACAAAAAGATGATTTTACTGTTACCAACAGGTTGATCTGAGTTTCTTGAGTGCTATATGTGCGTGGAAACGCACGCTTTTTTCCATTTCGGTTTCCTCGAAGTTAACCAGGAGTATGTATCCCAGGAGTTTAGAAAATTCTGACACAAACATTAACTTGATTTATTCCGCGGTTTTTAGGTGGTTCACCGGATTGACATATATAAATGAAACAGCCTTAGGTAAATAATTTCCTCGAAGTTATCAAATGTGACATATACTTATTATAAGTTCAACAGATTCAGGCTTCAATTGGTGGAGGTTGGAAGACTTGCTCTTGCACCAGATGATGGCTCAGTGAGCCGAAACACGTTGTACGCAGTAAATAATTTTGTGGAAAAGCGTTACGATCTTTTATTCATTTAAAAACATGTATTATGTACTCTCGTTTGATTATAAAACACATAGACCAACCTTCGGGTGTGTATTGGAGAACGTGCCGTATACATTGCAGTAAGCAAAGGAAGTTTAACTAAGTCCTGCTCAGTTCTCGGTGTTTCAAAAGAAAAGTTTCCGTTTTTAGCCCTTTTCTGTCGGGTGTTATAGTGTTCTTTGACATTTTTAGGGATGTATTATTAGTGACGTATTTTGGAGATGACCATAATGGCCGAAAGCGTGCGTTTTAATGCACGTCTCGTCTCACATGCACGTCCCAAGCGGTTCGGACCAACCTGTTGGGGACAATCAAATGATTACAACCCTTTATACTTCAGAAATGGAACTCGCTGGCTCGTTTCAAAATCCCATTTAGACTCGCGGGGGCTATTTTCCACTTAGACCGCTAATTTACAAGTGCAATTTATATTCGTCCCTTACGGTTTCACTCGTGCACCCCGCTCGTTCCCTTAGTCTTAGTAGTTCCCTTATCTTCCACCTTCGGGGTCCTGAAATTAAACCTTGAGTATCACCCGTCAGCGTTTTTATGCCAAGTTCCTTAGTTTTAAAGAGTATCAATGTGCATATGTATGGAGGAGTTTAGAAAATGAAATAATTTTGAAATAAAATGTAGTTTTTAATATTTGAAGCTCTTCGTCCATAAGGATATTCGCAATGGTCACACATTTTGACACAAAAATTAAGTTGATTTATTCCGCGGTTTTTAGGTGGTTCACTGGATTGACATTAATAAATGAAGTAACCTTAGGTTTTCCTCGAAGATTATTATATAGAAGAAACGATTTCCTCGAAGTTATCAAATGTGAAAATATATTTTATGTACTCTCGTTTGATTAAAAAACACATATACCATCCTTCGGGTGTTTTTTGGAGAACGTACCGGCGTGATGATCCCGCAGAAGGAAAACGGCCTGTAAATAGATCTCTTGATTGTCGGTCTTCATAGGACAGTTTTTCAATATTCGGAATTCCATGTTCCGATGCGAATGTCACAAAAGAGAAGGTGCTATGCGTCGACTTTGACAATCGGCACCTCTTGATCGCCGCCATGGTTTCAATTATAAAGGCAGAACTCCTCCTCTTCGTAAACCGCATCAGTGGCCGTGCGGTTTTTCCAGCAGCTCGCCCACGAGTGAAATGCTGACCACGGCCACCTCGAAAAAATGCGGTGATGTCGTCGTGGGGTCATCTTTCTTTTTGTCTCCATTCCCCAATGATTATTGCGTTCATTAGTAGTGACAGCGAGTCGCTCATTCGATGGTGTCCTCACCTTTTCCGGTTCTCTCCTGAATCCGACCATCCCAATCAAGCAAGGGTGCGCGGCGTCGTTAGCGCGGCCGCTCCTTCCCTCACGGGACGTGTCGAGTGGTTAAAAATTTCCATTTCGCGCTCGTCACGCGTCTAATTTCCTCCCCCCCTATCTACCTCCCCGGGCGTTGATTCCTCTATTTACGGAACGCCCCCCTCACTCTAGACATCCTTCCCCCCCGCACCGGGAGTATATATCGCGCGACTCGCCCGGTGAGATACTGGTTAGCAGCAAAAGGACGGTTTAAAGGAGCGGGAAGGGAAGGAGGAACGAACGACGCTAGACGGGACGAGTGGAAGGAGTGAGAAGAAAATGAGCCGAGGCGGGAGAGTGAAGCTGCGGGCGCGGCTGTTTTGGCTCCGCCGCGCCCACGCTCGAGCGGTCCAAGCGCAGAGGTTGAGGGACGGAGAGTAGATGAGAGACGTACTGAGTTAGTGAGTGGGGCATCGTCCGCGTGTCGTGATGCGTGCCGTGCCGGTCGTGATAGTCCACAGTCACTCTACACTGCCTCCGCCCTCAGCACCCGGGAACGTTATTGTTTTATTTCGGGCGTCGTCCGCCTTGTCGGTGAATCCGTCAGAACGGTTTACTTCACTGTAAGGGTCGATTTTTTTCCAATCAACTCACTAGTTTGTATTAAAGGCAACCTTTAGGGCTTAGTTAATTTAAAGTGAAAGATCGGTAACGGTAGTGGTTTTTTTTAATGACCCTACAAGCCTCTCTGAAAGCATACAGTGATCAACTCACTGTAAACTTACTCATCAGCTCATCGCCCGATGCTGAATTTAGTATATATTGCAGTAAATCCAAGGAAAATTTCAAATCGATATATGTGGAAAATTATCATGCCTCGTTTGCTGGAATTCCTCGGTGCAGTCAGCAAGGGCGTACCCAGGATCATAACTGGGGGGAGGGGAAGCCATGGTCCAGGGGTAGGGGTAAGCCAAGTTGTGATATTTTAACCTGGAAAAGATGAATGAAACCAATATTTTAAGAAAATTATAACAGCGCTTAATTGGTTTGAGTTTATTATCTTGAAAAAATAGTTTTATTTTAGTTACATACCGTATAACAATACATATCATGTTTCTTGGGTTTAAGGAAAATTTGTTGAATACATTAGTTTCAATTCAGTATTAATTTTGCTTAAAGACTTGTGTGATTTTTGCTTCTAGGGGGGGGGGGGGCAGCTGCCCCCCTGCCCCTCGCTGGGTACGACCATGGTAGTCAGTGCATAGAGTGCCCTCGGTAAGCCTGAAGACAGCGGTATGCTTTCTTTCTTCGTGAAGGCTATGATCATTCAGAAATCTAGCACTATCGACCTTTCCTCCTCTATCGCTTTATTTCAGTTCTGTTTCATACTATATCCGTGGTCTTTAACTGTCATTTCTTATACGATAGGCTTTTAGACCTTGAAATTTTCATTCTCCTCACCAACTATTGTGCAATTCTTAAAATTACATTAGATATTTAATCTAATGAATTATTTGTGTATCAACTCTGGTTTTCTAATCTTAATGCTCATCGAAATGTATCTCAACTTACTTTTTATTGCCAGCGATTATCCTTGTTTACGTTAACTCCAGTGCCCACCAGATTTAACTTATCACGTCACCTTGTGTCTAAAAATGGTTAACCAACTCCTCTGGTATTGCCGAAGCGATCAGCGTCATAGCTCGGGTTTTATAAATTGACGTCAGTAGAAGTCCTTGTCGCCAGGCTAGTACCTCCCACGAACTGGATGTCTCCTAGCTGTCTTGAATTCGTGAGCGAGCGTCACTTACGCTTGCAGACAGACTCAGCCTATATTTTATAGTGTCACGAATAGAAAATACTTTAATTTCTCTGGACCATGGTGATGGTATTCTATCATCCTAAGTGCTGTCTAGTTTTTGTGATTCTAGCTGTGAATCCCGGGTTGTGCTTGGAAATAACGTTCGATACCCCTGCGCTCTATATTTGAGATATCATATTTATTTTCCATTGATTCCTTAATGTATCATAGTTAGCTGTGCCACAATTAAATCATGACATTGATTAAGAATGCTCTCTTTCCTCTTATTCCAGTGTAGTTTTCTTTACAGTGTATTTTACTGCATGAAGAATTGACTGATGTGTTCAACAATACTTCTGTATATGTTGGTTTAGTATTTGTATACTGCCACGGAACTTTTATGTTAAACCAAGTAACACAATCGTAAAAGGAAGAGATATCATTTAAATAAATGCGATAGAAATTCACTTCATACGTTTGAATATTTCATAGCGTATTGGCAGTCACTCAATCTACTTATAAGTTTTCTAAATATCCATCTCCCATCTTTCAACATCACAAGGCTCCATTTATTTATTTACAAGAGGTAATTACTCATTGATCCTTACTCTATCTTCAAAATGGCACTGGTGTTACTAAATGGCAACCGTCATGTAGCCTTTCACAGTTTTATATGTTATTTTAATTATTAGCTCTAAAAATATACATTCAGGCAATTTTACTGCAGGAAAATTTTCTTGACTCTATCTGTATTTTAGGGAAGAAAAATAATATACTAAATATTATTCAAAGACTAAAATGTGATCTATCATATTAAACGGTCAAAAACTGATCATTGGAACATTTCTAATCGCTCGTTAGTTTTGGGTGATGAGGGCACAAACTTGACCTATGTCTGGTGATAACATTATTGTTACCCATGAGCATTGACATGAAAAAACTGAAACTTTAAAAATACAAGTCAATACTGAACGGTACGATATGATCCCTTCCAGGAGGAATGGGAGGATTTTATGACTCCCTTTTTTAAACTTAAAGTCTATCCGCAATGACGGAAAAGAGAATTAGTCCAAAGAGATCCTGAGAATCGTTTGAAATCCAAATTTTAAAAAAAATATTTTTTATTCCCAGTGCTGATGCAGAAGATTTTTAAATAGCTTAAACACCAAATAAGTGAGAGATTCACGAGTAGGTTCATCTACCAGCCTCTTCCCATTTTTCGCCCTTGCACCTTCCCCAATTTTTCTAAATCAGTTCCCTATGCTGTCAGAAACCTTTTCTGAAAAATTAAAGATAATATTTGCTCAGAAGACCAGATGATGTAGCTTGGAAGATACGATTTGGATCTATATTATTTCCAGAATATCTATGGTGCAAATGCCATGTAATATTCATATTGTTCAAGTTAATCACTCCTGTGGAACGTAATGCATTCAAGCTATTACAAAAATATAAGCTTATGAAAAAGTCATTGGAATTGGTATATCCTGGTATATTTTGTTGCCGGCATGCTTCCGACTTCGTTAGCGGATAAGAGAGGTAACATACATGCATTCCTGTGAATGCGCTAAGGGGGTAATATGCAAGCCATGCACATGCACAAGAAGAGCAGGATGGGGCAGCTGCTCCCCCTAGATGCAAAAATCGCAGAAGTCTTTCAGGAAAATCAGGACTGGATTGAAACGAAAGTTTTCAAGGAATTGTCTTTAAACCCACGAAAAATGATATTAGTATAAGGCATGTATTTAACCAAAATTTTTTTTTTCAAGCAAATGATTTTAAAAAGTAATAAAGCTCTGAAATAGTTTTCTTAAAGTATTCGTTTCATTCACCTTTTTCATGCTTAAATGTTACAACTTGAACAACTATGGCTTGCCCTCCCCTGGTTTTTATCGTGGGTACGCCCTTGGCCATGCATACAGTCAACAAATTGTACTCGGGAAGTTATTTTCTTGCTATCTTTTTCATCGTAGTGTTATTATTTATTAGTCCGGGATAATTTATTGGTATTTGCTCGTTGGTCGGAGCTTCAATACGAAAAGTGAAAGGTCCGTGATTTCATTCTCGGGAAGCTTCGTCCATGTTTTTTAGGCCGTCACTCCGGCTCTACCCAACCGTTGTGACCAAATTTTCATATATTTCTTCAGTGTATCTGTTTGCATATTTCTTCTTTATTTATATTATCTATTATTCTCTTCCACTCTATACCATTTAAGTATGTAGAAAGGATATAGAACAACGCGCGAGCCATTGAGTTTATATGCTCTAATATTTTCTCAGCTCTGTGACGCGAAGTTAGTTTTATCCTCAATCTCTAGGTAATCTTTAGCTGAATGTTAAAATTATTGCTCCATAATTAATTCCTAGACGAAGTGACTCGATGTATAGTACAAATAAATGAATGGTGAAAATTTTATAGCATGAAAATCTGGCGAACGTTCCCTTATTTCCGTGGGTACTCGTACTAATTTTTGCGGGGGTGGCGACGTTCCGACGGCGTTGCAGAATCGTGTTGTACCACGTGCTTAAGCTGTTGGTACGGTGTTGGTTCTGGAAATTATTGGAAGGTAGATATCTTTATCGTTAGGATATCGTTAAATATCGTTTTGATATCTTATTTTACGCGGCCGGTGGAATTAACAGTTTATCGGATAATTTTAGGAGCAGATTTGTTAGCTTAAAAATCTCAACCATTTTAATGATTGGGATACGAGGTTTCTAACGGGACTATATGCTCGTAGTGTATTCCCGTTGTATTTTTTTATCTCGACCTTCATTCAAAGAGTATAGCTGAAATAATATTGTTGTTTTTACTTATGTTCAGAAGTGTCTTATTTCTCATTTTTGGTGTAAGAACATGCTCAATGAACTGAAAAATTTGCGTTTGCCAAGGATGTTTATCATGTCATATTGATCTATCTAGTAAAGAAGCGTTTGACTGATGCCTGCATGTAAGTAGGCACTTCTAGAAAAAGGAATGCGAATGATATTTTTGTGTTATATTTTCGAGAACTTTTTGGAGATTAGAATTAAAGAAGGCTTTCGTTCGCGTCGTAATGGTTCTTTCGTAGATTAATAATTTTAAAACATCTGCGTCACGATTCTTAGAATTAACTCTATATTTGGGTAATTTTTGCTGATTTGGTCTTTTAACAAGTCTAAATGAGTTACGTGTCTAAGAAAAAATTTCTCTGTTGGTTTTGGTTGCATTCTCATACTACGGGACAAAATTTTTGTCTATATTCAATTTTGTTTTAGTTTTGTTAATTTTCAATTTCAATTCAGTTTTGTCAATATTCAATCAATTTTGTCTCTAATCGATGCTGGTAAATCTAGAGAAGAGTATGCTAAAAATATTTTCTCGTTTGAAAAGAGAGTTCGTTCGAGTGTGGGTCGTGTATAACTCTGCGGCGCCTTGGATACTCTAATTAAAGTCCTCTCACTTATTAAAAATCATATTATTGGGATATTCAATTTGTTAAAGCCTGTTTTTTTTAATCAAGATTCTATGCTTAATCCTTGCCTTTATCCTTATCTTTATCCTTACTACGACCGTGGTTGGTTTGACCCACAATGTGGCTATAAACTTGTTAAATGTTTCAGAATATAAATTTATCACAGTATTTTATTATTCTATAGAAAGGGAGGCTGCCAGAATTCCTCTTAAGTACTCCATGGAAACCTACCTTAATCGGTAGAATACTTTAATTAATTAATAAATTACAGCTCTTGCTGCCAAATAGGTTTCTTACTCGCAAGCTTTTCAAAAAATACTAGAATTGGCCCAATGTTAGTAAGCAGAAGGGGCTATGAATCGCTTACAGTTAATGCTAGCAGATGAATGGACGCACAATCATGTAGTGCGAGTAACCATATCTGAAATCTAAAATCGTACCGGCTATTCAATTGTTATTCCTTCAATTTTTTTGTAATGAAAACTCTTTTATCTGTCAAATGAAATTGTCTCTTGGCGTTTAGTCCATTTTATTTCCCATGCTCATCTCTTTTTTGCCTTCGAGATCCAACGTTGATGCTGGGCTCGGACTAACAGCATCTGTTTTACTGCTCAGACCTTTACGATAACCCTAGTCTTGGTCATTTTTATCTGAACCTAGCTGAATCAGTGGCCGTCCGCAGTTCACTCCATCGCTAAGATCTGTCCATGTGTTCAAGGCGGGAGAGCGCCATAATATTTTTATTGTCGCGAAGTTATGCAACAGTTATCCAACCATCATTGTTGACGTGGCGGTGGTGTAGGGAAATTGACTGTTTTGAAGGAGAAGACGGAAAGAAGTTAGGGAAGGATGGATTAAGTGGATAGGCGAAGGAAGAGTGATGAAAGAGGTGATATATAGATTACGGTGACAGAGAGAGAGTACATACTGCGAATTCGAGAGGCGCCAAGAGACGTGTCGGGTGAACGGCTGACGATAGGATTGCACTTCCATATTTCTTGTCCTCGTCGTAGCTCAGGTGGTATGTACAGTTTATTGAGCGCCTGATTTAAACTTCACCATCATCCATCCTTCAAGCGCTTAAGCTCTTGAAGAACCTAGTCCTCCAGGAGCCTGATTTAGATTCTTTCTGGTTAAGCCATCGCGATTTGTCGAAAATATCTGCGAACTGTGTATGCATTCTTATTCTCATATTCATTCGCTAGCTATTTCGCCTGAAATGCTTCGCTTCGTCCCACTGGCGACGAAAAAGTTATTCTCGTTCTGTCTGGCGAGCATATAGCGAACATAAACATTCGCCAAGAGCGAATTTCGCTATCGACGGCAATTAAATCGCTCCAGCAGCTTAGCGAAAGAATTGACGAGAGACAGACTCATGATTTTACTTCCGATGTACATCATTATTATGTTGTATTTTTCATCCTAATGAGTTTAAATTTTATTAAGATTCTTTGCATACTACCTGTGTGTTGTTTTACTCGTCTAGTCGTTCTACGTTATTAAATAAATGGGATTAAATGTGAGTTTGCATTTGAATATACCGCGAAACTATTGTTTGATAAGCGTATTATGTTATCGTAGGAGTGCTGTTATTCTAAACATATAAATGTGTTGGATTGCTTGAGAAAACTTGTTGTTTCGGCTTTTATGCTCGTAAACGTTTCATCGGTAACAATAAGAAAGAGACTGACCGCAGTTTTGTCATATAAGAGCATGTCATACAGAAATTGAAGTAGTGGTGTAGTGGATTGCATGGCTATCTACTAATTTAAGGTTATAAGGTCGATTCTTACAGTAGTCACTATTTTTTCTATCCTCACAAGAAAAAGGTTCGCCTACTATGATTTTAATTTTCAGAGGCAAGTCACTTGAAGTTTTCAAAATATTTTCTATCTACAGGAAAATCTCTCATCAGTTGTTCAGCTCTTATAAAGACTCACTGAATTTCGCTATTAGGCTTTACCTTTATGTCCGGCAGATCTCTAGGCAGCTTAGGATGTGTAGAACGCAGTTATGCCGCCTTTGGTTTTTAATCCAACATCAGGAAATTATGTTTGTATGAGAATATTTAACTGCATTCCTAGCCTATTCTTCCCTAAAATTGTATTCTTGTCTTACATAAGTTTCTTAGCGGACGATAAACTGCTTATCATTTTCTTCCGTGATAAAGCCATAAGAAACAGATAACTCTCTTATTTTGTGCCATCTGGATTAGGTTAAAATTGAAAATATTAACCCATGCGTTTCACCGGAGTGACTTTTGGACCCAGCGTTTAAATCTACGAAAAATATGAAAACAATATAATTTGAACTTACCAACGTGGTTTGATCGCTTCAGTGTGTTGATCGCTTATCCTCGCTTAAATTATCTTGTGCCCATTGACTTATGGGTAATTCGTCATTGCTTACGTTACGCTATTTCGCCAAGAGAACGAAGTTATCCGAACTGAAGCGATAGGCGAGGCGAAAAGAACGAGAGTAATCGCGGAGAAAATTTTCGCTTCGCTTCGAGTTGCCGTGGCGAAGCGAAGACCCGGGCGAAAGGAGAACGAGAATCCCCGTCCAGAGGTATATGTCGCCATCTATAAGCTTTTGTTGGGTTCGAGATGGTTTTTTTATAGCTTGACTTTGGCCATTCTTTTGTCGAAAGCCATTTTGGAATCATCAGTTTTTTCTATTTTGGGAAATTTTTCGGAAACATATAATATATAATGTATGTTATTTTCTTATATTTCGGAAAAGAAATATTTTAGTACTATTTAAAACCACTATTACTGTATTCGTACTCGAAAATCGTCCTTAAAAAAACCTCAACAGACAGGGCTTAAGCAGGCATCGTCGTATCGAGTGAGATGTATGGAAAGTTTCCATGGTGAAAGAAAGTGATTTACTATTCTCACTTTTAAGTCTTTAATGGTGTTTACAAAATTCACTTCTAAATACCGAAAAGCACAGTAAAATAAAAGTTGGTTTATCGTGAAATTTGCTGCGGTATATTATTCAAGTCATTGGCAAATCTATCTTTAGAATGAAATCAGCTTGCTGACAACTTCCGATTCAATGAAGGGTATGACCTAAGTATTATACACGAAATTGTTTAGCTCACGTCTGACGAAATGTCACTGTTAAAAAAGTAATTGATTGATTAAGAAATTAGGGAAAGAGTCGGTGAGAAATTCACTTTCCCAAGCAATTTACTCCAAAAAATATGCGTCATTCAACTGGAAGAATATATATTACGAGATAATACAGCAAGGTGAATTTGAAAAGTGTTGGAAAAGAACAAGACAGAATTTTCTCGTTCATGAATGTAATGTCAATCCTTTACTGCTATTTATATCGGCAGATGAAAATAAAATGTCTGCGAAATATACTCAGGGCGACAGAGTCGGGACCAGCGACCAGTCTTTTGGAGAATCGACGACAGCGTGTAGTTTCCAGATTTTGCTGAAATATATACAGAAGTGCTGTGGTTCATCAGTGGTTCCATTGAGATCAATTATATGGGAAGAAGAGTTCTTGGTTCCATTTATATTTGTTGATTATTAATCGCAGGTGCTATGAAAAAAGCTGTATCGTCATTTTTAAGCGTGTACATAAAAAATTGACTATTTTATTTGTTCAGAATCGGCACTTATTCATGTTTAAGTATTGCTTCAATTATGTCAATAAGATTCGGTATGGTAAGCTTCTTAGGACATTTTATTTTTAGAATGGTAGTCATCGCCTCTTTTTAAATAAAGGGGTCGTAATGAAATAGGCGTTCATTCTAGGAACATTTTTCTTGTATCTAGTGTCTGTGAGTAGCAACGTACGCACATCACCTTCCCCCTCATATCCTCTGTACCTCCTCAGTACCTCAATCTGAAGGTGGTTTCTGAATCTTCTCTGATTTGTTTGAGTCTGAGATTTTCTCGGTAAATAACAAAGTGGAAAGTGGGTCCCACGTCGCCGTCTTTGGATAAAGACTTCCAAAGCAGGGTTGGCATTTATGATGAGGCTTGAATTTTATCCTGAATGGTAGGGCCTCTAGGAATCCCTAATATTCTGGTGAACCGTGGCTTCAGGAAAGGATTTGGGATTAAGGGCGTTCAAACTTACGAAATAATACACCATTGTTGACATGGATTGTATGGGACAGACCGATGACTTAGAGATCCTTTCTACTGAAAAGCTACTGAAAAAAATATCTGCGTATTAGAGGCAAGACCCTAAAATACCTCTCTGTATTTTTTTCACGGAAACCATTGAAATTCGGGCGATGCGCAAGTTTCGGTTGCCCCCAGGATTCTACCGTCATCTGAACAGGGGTGGGTTGCTTTCTGGTTACATACGAGTCTGCACGTCTATATCTAAAAGGGTGGGGGTCGGTCTGAAGCCCTGCCTTTGAATCCGCTGCGCATACCATCGACATCCTCTGAGCTTGGAACGAGCTATAACCACTTGTTGAGAATTCCATTCCGCGGATATTCAGGCCTGGGTGGCGCGTTCAAACGGGGGAAGCCATCGCTACACCCTGCCACCATTGGTCGGACTCCGGAGGAAATCGTGTTGGAGGAAGGATGGGGAATGCGGAGGAGGGAACATGGGACAAGGGTGGAGGCAGGCAGGTAGTTTGGTGTGGTGGGGAATGAGAGATGAAAATGAGACGCGAGAGGAGACGAGGAGACAAGAAAGTGAGCGAATGGCGGAGTTCTCCCAGCGACAAGTCAGACTGACGGCTTCATTATTTCGGGACGGAGAACGTTGGGTGCCATTTTACCTTTAACCTGTATATCGAAGGCTGTTGTGGGAAGGGGTTTGGAGAGGGAGGTATAAGATACACGGCTGGACGGATAGTGGAAAAGAAAGTGAAAAATGACATAGGTGTGGTGCGTCGAGATGTGGTTTCTTGAAAGCTCTCCCTCTCCCTGGAGTGTGTAACGTTTATGTTGATATTATTTTTGAGGTGCGTGCGCAAACTAAGTCATTAGGGTCAGAGAGAGGAGGAAAAGGGGGGAATATAGCAGTTGTTGTCATTAACCTACTATCGCAACTCGAACTCCCGGGACATCACACTCCACCGCCTTGTCAGGTGACGCCTCGGCGTCAGTCAGGTGTTTGGGGTGGTCATTGTATCCTCCTCTTATCCACCCGGTGCACCCGAGGAGATGGGTTCGCCTTGTATGCGCCTCCATGGAGTTATGTTTTATTGTCTTCGGAGCAGCTCCGTTTGGCAGAGCCCAAGGTTGCGGCGGAGTGAGCCTTTTTACACCACCACGTTGCAGTCGTGGACGTGAAGTGGGCGATGTAGGGGTAGAGAGCTGTCGTAGATGGACGGCTATGTGCCAGGGGGGCGCGGAAGAGTGGAAGCGGTGAAGGAAGTATGGAGATCTGGAATGGGGGCTAATGAAGAGATGGGAGGGACATGTCAGCGCTGTGGCATGGCGTGGGGTCTCCCGAGAGGGAGAGGAAGTGGATGGGCATGGCAAGTTGAGGGTGTGGGGTGCAATGAAGGTGGAGTAGTGGAATTCCATTAGGGTGTATCGCACACTGAATGGATTCTTCACTTGCCTTTTTCGCACCAGTCGTCATGCGTGCTTCTTCCCGTCCAGTCTTCTCTTAACATCTCTCTCACTCTTTTGCTCTTTTTAAAGCCGCGAGCAATGGGCATGGTTTTCCTGTCTTTTCTTCTTGGTCGTGATCAATGCGGAAGCGAAGTGATTTCTTCATTGAAGAGATATTGGGATATTTTTATATTGGCGAAAAGAGATGTGAAGTCCCTGCTCAGCATTGTGTTCCTATGCTCGTTTCCATGAATTTTTTTCTTGCATTTAATGTACATATTAGTCTCTGGATGTAGTTTCATGGCAGAAAATAATGCCATACGATGGAAGTGACATCGAATTTTGAAAAAAATAGAATTTAGCTTCCGGAATATGTGAGACAATCATTTTAGGAGATAACTGTTTTCTCTATAACAGAGATCATTTGAGGGAAAGGGAAGAATGGAGTCTTTGAATTACGATGGACAATGGTAGTAAAGATTGGTTTTTCTGGAGTATTTTTTGCAAGTATCTTTTTAACCGGGGGGCAGACCTGGGATTGTTTTTTACTGGTGGGAAGGAAATTTTCTAGGCACATGGATCCTTGTAAACCTACTAGAATACTCGTATAAGGTGCACAACAAATCCACCATCTATTTGGCTCTCGTGGGCACTTCATGGAAAACCTTCCCATCGACGCATATCTCAGGCCAATTTATCGGTTCGGTAGTATCCATTCTTCATCAATGAACAAAGATATTTAGAAAGTCACTTTTAATTTTTAGAATTTTTGTTCGTTAACACATACTTTATTTACACTGACTAATTTCTACTTGACTTTTTTCATCGTCATTTGCGTGAGATCATCTGTGTCCATCGAAGCGAGGGATAGAAATCGCCATTTGTTCTCAAAGGAAAGAAGTTGATGGATGGAGGCGTATGGTCCGTGAAAATTCTTTTTCCCCCCCTTTGTCGCCGTCGAAGATCTGCGGAGAACATGGGAATCGAGATAGTCTGCTGAAAGTCCTCCCTTCACCCCATTGGGCCGTTCGTTCGTCCGCAGTCATCCGATTAAAGCGTTCATCGCGTAGGACGCGCCATGCGCTTGGAGCCGTTCCAATGAAGATGTCTGCGTTTCGTGCTGGATGGAGTTCTCATCGCCGATCGGAATCGCGAGTTTGCGTGTCGAAGTGATCCTGTTCTGGCCGCCGTGTGCGGCGTGTATTTATTAGGCCAGTAATGACAAGTCGGTTGTCCGAGAAGTGCGAAATGTTGCATGGAAAATGTCGGTTGGGGTAGTTGAATTGGGAGTCATTCATTTTTCAGAGTGCACTGCAATCATCTTGTGCGGCGTGTGCAGTAATTACGCTTGAAACGATCGCAGCGAAAGACTGACGGAATGGATGTGTAATTTGATATGAAGGGACGCGTGTGTAGCTTGATGTGAGCTTCATGAAGCCCCTTTATCCAAAATTCCTATAGTTGCAGTGGTCATCCCGGTATTTGCGATGAAATGTCGGAAATAAACATCTTTCTCATTTAATGCAATGAAAATTTCAAAAATTTACTCTTTTTATTTTCGGGAGAGATGTTCTCAGGTCACATATTCAAGCAAAAAACATTTTGCTGTCAGTCATGGATTTACTCTATGTGTTATTTAGTTATTTCGTGATGTAATTGTATAAAAATGGTTGTATGACTATCATGTTCAAGGTGCAATCCGAAAATTCCGTTCAAGACGGAAAGATTTTTTGCTTTTTACCGTTCTGACTTCAATTGCGAAGACCAAAGATGAAGAGGACAGTTGATATAGGATGTAAGGTTCACGGCGGATTTGATTTTGTTGCCCTAAATTTTAAAAAATAACTAGAAAAAATAGCTAAATATTTCAAATATTTCTCATTTCTAACTGTTTTTCCATATCGGGGAGAGTTCTTGGATGAGGACAATTAAGCGAGACGAAGAAGAGACGTGAAGTAGGAGCCGGGGGCGAGAGAACTCGGGGAGAATCAAGTGGGTGCATTGTCCCCGAATTTTTTTTATTAAAATTTATAATATTATGTATGTAAGAGGTAAAAGAGATGTGAAAGAGAAGATATACTAAGGTGTGAAAAGGTTAGCTAATAAAATAATTAAATAAATAAAGTGGAGAGCTGTATCAAACCAATATTAGGATTGTTATAGTCTCTTCTCGAACCAAATTCCTGTGCTTACCCTTGGTCCTGGCAGGCATTTGTTATTTTATAATTTTAGTAAAAAGTGATACTTTTTACTAAAATTATAAAATAACAAATTATGATGATCTTGATATAATAACAGATATGATTTTCTTGCAAAATTATGGAGAAAAGTTTGTTGTGTTCATAAGTAGCTACATGAATATGGGTGAAATGATAGCGTGAGAATTACAAAAATCTTTTTGTAATATAAAATATTTGCTTTCCGGTTCTCCATAGTCGAATGGATTAACTTATCTGGATTCTCCGTTTATTTAAGTGTAATTACTTTCTATTTAGACTTATAGTAAAGTTATTCATTAACAATCATTGATACGTCCCCAATAAAGAGGAGATTTTGAGGCTTCTAATGTTTAACTCTCCCGTTCTACCTAATTTGGGAAGATGAATTTAACTATCGGTAAATATACTCGGAAATGCCATATCTCAGCCATTCATTTTGATCTTCAACATTCCAAATATTTTGTATGATGTTAGGTACGATGTGGTGGAAGTTCATAGTATAAGTAAAATGGGAAATTTCAATATTTCCACTAGGTTTTATTTTGACACTGCGTTTCGTTGCTACAAACAACATTATCACACTTGATAACTGGTAGTGTCAAAATAGAACTCAGTGGAAGTATTGCAATGTCCAATTTTGCGTATATTCAACATTCCAGCTGAGCAACAGCCTTTATAACACAAATATTAGAGGCTCTTCCTCTAATATAAATTATTTAAATCTCATTACCTGCTGCACTATGGTGAGTTACACCGTTTCACGTAGTGATTGGATTATGCGTGCTAGTTTTTGTGATTTTATTCTACGTTATTCCATGAAATATTGCGTTGAAAATAATGTATTTTCGCTCTTCTGCAAAGCGTTAAAAATCGCACGTTAGGTATGAAAGTGCAACATTTTGGCGGAAATATTAGTTTTCTATTAGCTAATTCTTAGACGATTCTTATGTAACAATACAATGACAATATATACGTATTTTTCTGACTCGTATTTCAGACATTTGTGATTTTTTTCGTAACGCGTCCGGAATGACATTTAAGGCTCCCCAGAGGGTAGTAGGTTGAAAAGATAAGTCTCTCTTAAGTGGATCTCTTGGCACGAACCGTATCGTTATCACAATCTCTTCCCGCCTGCCTCTGGGCGTTGCTTTGCCAGAAGCGCAGTGAGTTGTGAGACGGAAAAGAACCGACATCCGAGAAATTTAGTTTTTCATGCTCTGCTACTTATTCGGGAATTCCTTCGAAGTACAAAGTGTGCGATTGATTCTCATTCCCGCCTGTTTTTCTCAGCTTAGCTCTAATATAATTAATTATCTATAGGGAATTTTTGCGAAGGCGCCATTTTGCTTGAAGTCATCACAGTATCTTAGTATTAATTACTTAATTTATCGATAGCGAAATAGTATATGGATTACGATCGTCCCTGATTCTTCTAAATGTGTTCACTATATGCGGCATTGCTCAGAAAGTAATTTAATTCGATTTCTCCAGTTTTTTTCATCTGAGTCCAAAGATTAATGTTTGCGGAGAACAATTAATCAAGAACATACCTGAGGAAAGTCTCATAGAAAATTGTTAGTCTAGAAGTATTGTGTTTTAAATTTTAAGAACCATTCACTAACGTTGCAAATTAACAAATACATTGACTTTAACATATAAAAAAACCAAGCTCTCTACTGCTTCACTCCGTGCTGCTATTCGGCGTGAGGCTGAGGAACGGTGTTTGTTATTACTATAGGAACGTTGGGTATTTTAAGTAAAATGACGGTGACCATATGATGACCAAGTAATGATGATGATACTTTGAGTATTGTTTTACTTTTAAATCAATCCCCGTGTACTGACTTGGACGTTGACATTCAGTATAAATAAAATAGTGTAACCTACCTTTTTAATCTCTTATTACAGCAACTGTGGAAAAATTGAAAGAAGTACGATTTAATATGGAATTTATAGAGTTTAATACGTGACATACATTATTCCCCAGACCTTTTAGTTCTGAGGTTTTAGTTTCCGTACGTCCATTTGGCCTAATTTAAATACATGCGACATTTACCGGGACAAATATTTTAGCATTCCATTCTTATATTACTACGTAACTTGATTGTATCGCATTGGTTGGCAATATATCGATGTTCCTCTTTTACTGATTCTTCAAATGTTTGTGCCCATTACCACCTTCATACTTGATAGCATAACCCAATATTAAATCGAAACTTGAAGATCGTACGTGGCGGAAGAGCTCCATATTAATAATGAAAGACACTTTGTTTCTTCCACAAGTTTATAAAAAATTCTATTTTATTACCGGTTTCGGCTGTTACACCATTATCAAATATTATTTTACATTAAAGGATACACCAATTGAAAAATTACGTTCTGAAATTAATTACCATGGAATAGATGTAATAGATCATAGGATTGTATCCACCTGTTTTTCTTATAAAGCAGCACAGGTATTTGTGATATAATTTTTCAAAAAAGGTTTTAGAAACATGTATGAATCAGGATATTCTTTCCCGGCTGTAGTGCTTGCAACTTGTAATGTGTGGTGATTTATATTAGTAATACCTCCAATCTTCGGAAGCCTCTCTATATATAGCGAAACTTGTTCTTTTTACTCATTTTCAGTTGAAAACAAGTGCATTCCTAGTATCACATGCTAAACCTTATTAAGGTTTGAGTAAGAAATACGAATGAGCGATCATGTATCGAATTTGTTTTTCTAATGTTTTTTTTATGAATGTTAGGTTTGGTTGTTTCGCTCATATTTACTATAGTTAATTAATTATTGCTGCTAAGAATTACGCCAAGGGGAGGGTTTAGGCGCAACAAATGCTGGGGGTCTGGGGGGTATGGAATACCCGCCAGGGTAAGCGGGAGGTGCGGGGGCCCTAACGAGAAAATTTTTAGGATAAATGGTTCAAAATGGTGAGTTTTACGACTTTCTGATGGATATTTTATTAATACTTCCACAATTCTATAGGTAATGTTAATCCAATTAGGTGAAATTGAATGACCTTAAAATTTACTCCCCCCTCGCTGCGCCACTGATTAATGATGTCTTTCCCGATAATAATTAAAGTGACTTTACGCTATGACCCTTGCCCATTTCATTAATTTCCCTTGACCATGTTTTGGTTTGAATATTTTTCAATACGTCTGTTACAATACCCATGTGATACTGTTGTGCTCTTATCTTAACCAACATTCTTGAATGTTAATTCAGATTAAAATATTCTATTTCATGTTGAAACGTAGTAATTTCATGCAAAAAAAATTAACTTCGTCACCAAGAATTTTACCGTTGTCTCATTTCTTACGAAATTGTTTTTCTTTCCCTCATTATTCATTCCCTCATTTTTTCATTATTCACTACTTTTTAAATATTTTCATAAATATTTTTCATAAAAATTTTCATTTTAATATTCAACATCGTCCCTTTTAATATCATTTCAATAATCGGGCTAGATTCGGCGATCGCTCCAAATACCATGGAGAAAGTTATCATACCATTACACTTCATGTATCATCTATATACATGCGTTACTTTATCTAGACTAAAATTTAAGATTACAGACGACGATATAGGCTTCAGCTGCGCTTTGAGTCTTTCATGTGTAGCTTCGCTCTTATTCTATCACTGCATCGAAACATTTTCTAATTTTTGTATTTAATAGACTTGAAATTCCAAATCTTTTTCTATCTGTGGATAATTTTAAAATTTGAAAGTAACATTTTTCAATTTTTAGGTTTCCTCGCTGCATAAAAATCCTGTAATCACGAGTCATTGATTTCCCTTGTGTATTTACTTACAGACCTAAGGCCAAGCAATACAATGCGTCCCTGGGACGATTTTCGAAACGCCAATGTGCATAGTTGATCTCCCCGACATTGACCTGTAACTTGCCCACCATAGGTAACGGATTTGTGTATACTACACAGTGGTGTTCGTACATTCGTAGCAAGTTACTAACCCGTTGTCGTTAGACAAAGCATGTTGCAATGGTGGAGAATGCGTTCTCAATCCTTCCTCTTGTAATATTTCCCGTGCTCTCGTGTTTTTCCTTCGTCGTGAGTAGTTTTGTATTAATTTTGTAGATAGATTAAAGCAAATTTTACCTAACCACGGGTTGAATGCCATTCTCGGGTTGTCATTTTTTCAGTTCTTCTATCTTTAGGAAAAAAAGAAAAATCTTTTCATCTTTTAGGGGCGACTAAATGGCTACCCCATCTTCACAGTTCGGTGCACAAGGGTGGGTTTTCATGGAGGTACTTGCGAGGTAGGACTAAGGAAGATAGATAGACATTGAAGATATTCAGCCCCTCAAGCCTTCTGGGTTCCTGAGAGCATTTGTGTTTTCAGATTGCTACTCTTGTTGAGTTCTACTTTTTCCAATTGACGCTTTGCTATCACGTTTGTAAGCTATCGCAGCGCTTTCGTTGCGGGAACAATCTGTAATTAATTTTATAGAACGGAACGCGAAGGAACATCTGAATTAAAACTTTGACCCCCAGGGAGAGTAAATTTAGGGGGTGTACCGAGTGGTTTGGGTGGGGGAGGAGGTCGCCCTCATTGCCGCGGGTTTGTGTTTGGGTGCTCTGCGGCCGAGCAGGTTTTATCGCAGACTTTTTGAGAATCACCCATCGCGGCGTTGACGGGCGGCGGGAGAGGGGGTGTTGGAAGGAGAGGGAGGGAGAGGGGAGGGGGAAGACAATCGGGAGGACCAATGGAACGAGCGGGGCGGCGCCCTCCTCCCTTCTTATCCTCCGCCACCACCCCCTTCTCCATCTCTTTCTTCTCTCCCGCCCCTCTTCCTCAGCTCTCCGAAACCCTCACCACCTTTCCTTACACCCCTTCTATAGTTTTCAAGTTTCCCCTCTCACCGACTTCCCCCTATTTTTCCTCCCTCCACAATCGCTGGTTTTCCCCTCTGACTTCCCCTTCGCTCGTGATTCTGGTTCGGGGGGTGAGGAGGGAAGGAGGCGTCTGCTGCTGGGAGGCGCAAAGGCGTGTGATGGAGCGTGTGCGGACAGGGGGCCCTTCTCGGTCCGCCGCGGCGGCCGGCAAACGCACGCTCGTGCCTTTTGCGAGTGTGTTTGAGGGACATGGGGCTCTTTTTGACACTCACGCTCGCCCTCTTTTCTGTCGCTTTGATAGCTAATTTTGTTGCCCTCCTTCTTTTTTTCGGATTGATTGAGTGGAACAAGACATGATGTAAAGTGAAAGGCACGCGTTAAAGAGGAGTGTTGGTCCCGAGGGAGAGGCCATTTTTAACAGTCAAAGCTTCTTTTATAACGCTTGGGCGTGTTTTCTTGGAATGCCTAATTCGTGAGATGCGCATTATTTAAAGAAGATATTTTTAAAAATTTACCATGGAAAGGAAGTGGATATTTTGTTTCATATCATCGATATATGGATTCTATGATGGATTTATCACTTACGGCATTCCATCAAACTTACCATGTAATTCTCTTTTCTCATGTTTTATATAAGTATATATACCCACAGTTTTTTTTCACAGTTCGTCTATTTTCTAAAATTCTGTGGGGATATGAAGGACGTGGGTAAATATGATCGTTAATGATATTTGTTTTATAAACTTCCGATGTCGCGATTTTGATAGCATCACCAGTCTATCAATAATTATTTTTCATGGTATTTATTGTAACAATTTCATAACTATTCAATCATCATATGAATTAAGTTTTAACCAATTAAGGCTGGAAGACATGATTGTAGAAGCCATTTGTACCTGCATCGCACAATGAAAAATCGAACAAATCTGGCGTAAAAATTCTGTTTCGGAATTTTTCAGCGGAAAATAAAATAAAATATTTCCATAATTAAAAAAAATGTATAGCTTTCAGATAGATGTATATTATCACCGGTCAGAAAGTAAAATATCCTCATTGATTGTTTCTTTTCGCTGAGAAGCAAGTTCCTTAGCACGTAGTTGTTTGTTTCACAGTTGAATAAGAGAGAGGTAGATCATTTCGTGCGTTTACTTATTTTAAAAATTACTTTCATACCTATTTATTAAATAAACGTTAACGATGGCGAGAACAATTCCTCTTTTGAAAACTCTCTCTTTTTTAGTCACCCCGTGTATCTTGACAAGATTAGTGCATGACCGCCGAACATATCCCAAAAGTTTTCCATCATACCGAGGAAAAAGACCGATGATGTAATGAAATTCAAAATTTAGAGAGGAATGGCAGCAAAGAATGGCATCGAACCAATCACCCTTACTACCACCCGCGTCAAGGAGCTATTTCCGTGGCCCAGGCATTACTACAATAGTTCATTACGTGATGTTGATTTAACCTTATCTACTAGTGCAAATTTGCATCGACCTTGGAAGCTGTCCAGACAGGCGATCATTCTCGATTCCATTCATATGTATTAGGAAAGCTTCTGCTCTCCAAAATGGAAATTTTAGTTTTATTTTTTATAATGTTTATATTACGCTTACCTCGATAAATGCGGTTATTGTCCTCATATTTCCCACCGTTTGCGCACGGGAAAAGACTCCCTATGAAGTCCCAGCCGAAAATTACAGGGAGATTCGGAACATAAGTGATTGAGTGGAATATGCGTTTTTTATGCCTCGAAGCGGAAAAGTAGTATGCAAAACATAGCCAATAGCTGCCCAAGTTATTTGCGTGTATCAGTTTTGGGGAAGCGATGTTAAAAGCCAAATTTATGTGAAAGCTAACGCCAATTATAAAATAATGTTTTAAGAATCTATCGAAGCATTAATTATGAATAATTTCATTTATCATTTGAGGTTGTCTTCTTCACTGTTGAGGTATTAATAAATGCGTAATGGAAACACTATGAATTAATTATGATTCGTCCGCTAAGGATGTCCTGATTTAAATAGGTGACGTAATTTATAAGCGACTATCGCCTATTAATTTTCGCGAAATGGTTGAGATTTTCTTGCCTATGATATGAGTTAACGTTTCTTGATATCGATGACATTACTGTTTTCAGAGGTTAATCCAAGGGCTCATCATTTTACTCATGCGTTATCAATGAATATATTATGATCAATGGAATTCGAGCTACTGTTTTGCCGTAGAAGTTTCTTAGTGAAAAAGCAGAAGGTGTAAATACAAAAATACCTCATTTCTCATCGGCGGTATCGATTGTTAGCAATCTTCTCTCATTTATCACCTTGTTAGAATTCATTTTTACTACTTCCCAGCACAACTCACTTATATTCCGTTTTTGTCTCTCACTGGTTTCGGGCTATTCTATTTTCCGCTTATCAAAGATTGAATCAGCTTACGTCAGTTCATATATACCTACACGTCGCAACACGAAGTTAGAAATCTGTGCATTCTGATGTCGTGCGCACGGTAGTATTTTTTTTTTTTGAGGCATGATGTTTTTGTGAAGGCAGCTCTGTTCCACGCTTGGGAAGAACATCACTTGCAGCCGAAATTTTGATAAGCGACACGAAAAATCGGAAGCATGGGAATTCTTACCCCGGATCGATCAGTAGATGCCTTTACGTGTATCTGTGGGAGAGTGTGAAATAATTGAACACCATATTCTTACAGTCGAAGGTTTTTCTCAGGTTACTATGATTGGTGATTATTTTTTACTGGTGGCAATTCACAGCGACATATTTTAAATATACCAACACCTTCATTATATTTATACTCGGGTGAAGTATATATTCTTTTTAAATTTGAATATTTTTTTTAAGCTTGGCATATTTAAAGGTTTGTGATATTTTTCTGTTTTTTAATTGTGTATGCGTGTTTCATTCATCCAATTTAATTCTTTTTAAGTAAGCCACGCCCATGCACCTGTGTGAATGACTTTTATTAGTAGGAAATATACAAATTATTCATTGTCCCCCAGTTTTATAAAAAGCCAAAGGGAATAACCGCAGCGAAAACCACAAAATGGAAACCGTTGACCTATGGAAGAGACCACGATTGCGGTGGCTGTGGTATCACGGTATCACCTTGTGAGCCTGACCAACCGCGCGCAACACCTGTGACACCAAAAACACCAGTTCAAAGCGGTGCCCGAGGCCTCCTTTCCCGCCCGCCATAATCAACCACGTTTGAAGTGGGAATACCAAAAAGATTATGGTGACTTCATTCCCGAATCATTTCCTTCGACTCTCGGGAGTACTTCCGTTGGTAACCCTCCCTCCTACCTGTTGGGTGTCATGTCATGCGATCGCCTTCCACACTTTCATCATGCCATGTTCTTGTCGGCTTCTCTGATCCGAATCGCTTTCGTGTTTCCCTCCACTTTAGTTGGGCGCCGAGCCCCTGAATAAAGAGACCCTCCATATTCCTTAGTTTTCTTTAATATCCTTCCGGCATTATCAACGTGGCAATCTCTGTCAACTGCTGAAGATAACTTGTTGAAACGCAACCAGCTGACATGATTCGTGCGATCTTTCCCGACCACAATAAGGGTGAAGTCAATATTTGGAATTTCAGCGTTGGGTAAATTTTATTGGCTCGATTTTTTTCTTCAAAATTGTATTTCTTCATTCCGAATTTGTTAGCTATTATACATCGTATCAGCATCATTGTTTGCGTCGTGATGGCTTAATGCCTATAAATCTTAATTCTTTATCCAGATAAAATCTTGTTAGAAACTTCTTTATGAAAATATATTTCTAGAACTTTAGTGGTTATAGCCCTATAAAAACATGCAAAATGTTTACAATAAGTTTCCGCATAAACATTACTACGATTTAAATCATTGCATAAACTTTTGGCCACGATCATGAAATTTTGACCTAAACGACCATTAAGGGCATGAACTGTAGGCCTTTACTTCCTTCTGTTAAAAACTGTACGGTTTTCCGAAAATATTTTTAAGTAATGCATTACCTATAATAATATTGGGAATACCTGTGGAAGACGCCTAGTGAATGAAATTTCAAGCGTTAAAAACTGATTTAAAAAAGGGATTAAATAAAACCAGAATCAATATTGTCATCCATAATCGAACTATTGTGGTCTGATCGGTGATATCTTCCGACTAAAAACCTAGAGTAAAAACCATCCCCCGTGCCGGTCGTGAAAATAGTACATTGCCTAACATGTTTTTCGCATACTTTTGGCAATGTATGCAGTCAGCGTGTTTCATAGCATTTCTTCGTTTACATAAACTCATATTTCCTTCGTCCATCCAATTTTGTTGAAAGAATAAATAATTTCAGAGCCAGAACCTGACGTCACGTGTTGTGCGATGCTAAGCCGGAATTTACTTTGAAAAAGTTTCTTCTCTTCAGTAAAAATCAGTCGACGGAAAACATTTGAAAAGTAGCAAAAATACTTTTGTGGCAACACAAAAGTCCAAAGTTCTTTGGGGGAATAATCTTTTCCACAATAAGCCGTACTTCATGACATAACTGAGAACGAAGTAGTCCTACCATTGATTCGTAAAAAAATCCCGAAAATCGTGGAAAAAATTCGATCGAGTAACATTCATATTCTTGTTTTCTTTCGGCAATCATGTCATGCAGGTAATGTAAGAATAAAAAAGTAGCATTTTTCATAATTTTAAATAGAATATACCGAATGAGTCGAGTATAATGCAAGTGTGACCCGTACATAGTTGGGTAGTTCCAGACCTGTCATCTTATTTTTCAGATGTATCATTTTCTCACTATAGGAAATAAGATTTTCTTCTAGAAATGTGATTAGAATATCTGGGTTCCTTAATTTAAATTGTATTCTTTTATTCCACATGACTAGGGGCGAGTCCACAGGTAAAGAGTAATTTCTGTGACTCCAGGAATTCAATTGAAATTTATTGCGAGTTGTTTTACAATGTAGAGGTGCGTGATGACTCAATGATTAAAGCCCTTGGATACCAATTGAAAACTCCAGTATTCAAATCCTCGTGAATCTATGACCCCCACACCTCCAATATAAAAATTCTCCGAGTTTCAGGTGGCACAGGGGAAAGAACTAGTCTTTCTAATCCGAGTTTGTGAACTTCTCCCATCTGTGGATTTGTTTCGGGTGATATCCTCCATAAATATCCAAATCATCCGTTGAGTTGAAAAATGAGTGAGTCACGATTACTGTAGAGCATCACCTAATTACTTAAGACTAATGGAATACTGTATTTTTCAGCAAAAAAGATCACTTTATATATCAACTAAAGAATTATGACTGAATTATAAGAAGGAAAAAGATCAAAGAAAATGATATGAATTAAAGGTGAGAAACTGGAGGCACGTTCCGTTCGAAGACCACCTTGAAATCTCCACTGTCACGAAACAGACTATCCCCGGCTTATACAGTATAGCCCAGACCGACCAATATGGCCGGCCTAGAAGGGAGAACTGTCCTAGAAGGACGGTCGGCCGGGTCGGCTTCGGTCGGAACGTACCTCCAGGACGCATTGCACGTCGAATTCTTCATTAAGGTCAGAAACATATCACAAGACATATCATTAATAAATGAATTAAAGAAAAATAAGAAGAATTAAGTCTCCAGGCCTAACATTGTAAGACTGTAAGTTGCGTCCGATCGGCTGGACTGTTAATTAGAGGGAAAAAACTTCAGATTTTTCATTCGTTGTAAATATTCTAGCTTTATTAAGAGAGGCTCACTTGTCCCCTTTTGCCTCTTGTGTGATAATCGATTTTTATCCGAAATGAAGCGCTCTTAAAACTATATTGCGGATGCAGTCTGTATGGCTGATTACCTAAAGCAAAGCAATTAGAATGGTCCATTGCTCTGAAAATTTCTTTTCAATTATTAATATGGCTACTAACTTCCGGTGTCATCACTCCATTATATGCATTATTAAACAAATAGTTACAAGTCGACCTTGTGGTCGTAAAATTCACCAGATCTTTAACTTGCATATATCCTCTCTGTAATCTAAATTTCTAGCAAGATGAGGGTCACAACGATCCGTAACTTACTGGAGAGTATTTTTTTGCATTCTGCGTTAAATTTTCATCCAATTCCCCAAATTATGATGACTATGATCAAATGACGTATTATTAGGGCAATTGGCCTTTATTTATTCTAAAGGTGATCCCAATCACGCGCAATTGGCGTGTGGAAGTTACTCGCGTATGCCCGATCATGTGGATCATAGTCTTTCATAGTCATCATAGAGATTTCTATGCTTAAGTGAAAGACTAGAGGGATTTCTATACTAAAGGCATGGGGTTGGTGCCCCCATGAAGACCATTAACCGGAAGCGAGGATCTTGGAGCACGTTCGAGTCTTTCACTGCCTACGCGTGTCACCCTTCCAGCAGCTCAATCAGAAAACTCAGCTTCGGGTTGGAAAAGCTTCAAAAGGGGGAGGTGTTTTTCCAAGCCACCTTATCCCGCATTCGTGCTAAGATTATGCGTATCCCATATCTTTTGCGTAGGTACTTTTCTTTGACGTTCCGACTGAAAGTATTTAGCCTTAATGGGTTGCGAAAAACTTATATTTATAACATGTGATTTTCAGTTTCCGTTGGAAAACCTGAAATACTCAGGGAATTCAGGTCTCTTGGTAAAATTTAGGGAAAACTCGGGAAATTTGGTATTCAGAAAAAATAGGAAATAAACAAATTGAAATAACATCTTCAACTACGTTACGGAACTCGGGTCGTGCCCATATGAAAATAATAGTGAACCTTACAAAATTTTTTTCCTTCATTTCAAGTATGGAGAGGTTTCATAAAGTCAAGCCTGAAGTTATCAGTTACATACAAAAAGTAGGTTTTTTACGTATGCCGCGTAAACGAAATACATCCAAATGCGTTGAATTCTGCAGACGCACCCAAACGAAAGCAAAAATAAAATGATTGATATTAGAATTTGTGTTCTCATTCTTCCCCGGAAATCCCGCACATGGAATCGCCTCTTCCAATAGCTTTCCATTAAAATGATTTACTGTTAGGATAGTTGCTTGGTTAATATTCTTCACTCATTCACGTAAGTATAGCTAGGAAACTAGTCTTGGGTTCATCGCTTATTCTGATGCTCAAACATTTCAACTAAATTAAATTTGTACAATACAATTATAATTTAGGCGTAATAACATTTGGCAGATACATATTTTGAAAATGTTCGTTGTTGTTATGAAATAATTGAAAAAAATGACATATCAAAGTACAATTATGTGCGATTTAGATACATCTACATAATACCCCGCAAGCCGCCTAGAAGGCGTGTGGCAGGGGGCGTTAGGACACCAGCTGTTTACAGCTAAAAAAATGAAGTGCTCTAACGAAGTTGGGACTAGCGTTTATTAACGTCCTTTATGATCCGGGGGAAAAACGAATTCCCATATCTATCCGTTTGGCAAAACATATCTCTTAATTTATCGCTTCTATCGGATCTGGAAATATAGTTTGGCTCTAATATTATGTTCTCTGTGTCGCTCTTAATGATATCCATTCTCAATTGTTCAATCAATCTAAGCCTAGCGCGCCGCCTCCGAGTCTCCAGCGGCTCCCAGCCTAATTCGCTTAACATCTGGGTATCTTAACATCTTTACGCGCGTAGCGGTTTTTGACGAACCGCGCAGCCTTCCTTTGTAATTTGTTCAGTTCGCGAATTAAGTCTTTCTGCACCGGATCCCATACGTTCGCTGCATATTCAAGGTGCGGTCGGACGAGTGTGAATCAGCATGCGTTGAATCCATGGTGAGCACTTTGAAGGGGCGTTAGAGAGGGAATAGTTACTAATCAGTATTACAGACAGTGAAGGCGAATTACTGTCGGCGTCAAAATAATGTGCCGCTGTATTTTGCAAATTTATGTCTGGATCTCAGTGCATGCCAGTTCGCTGCGGCGTAGTTTTTTATGCCCATGTATAATCTATGATACATAAATATAATGTATTTTTGGATCATAAAAAAATTGCAAATAAATTAAGAAGTGTTTCCATCAGTTTTATTTTTTCTTTCGGGGTAAACTGTAGGACTACATTTTCGTTATTTTACAACAAAATATGCGTTCTAAAAATATGCAAAAGCCATTTTATTAATTTACATTAATGTTTGCAACTTATTGTGTAAGATGAATGTTGTAGACGTTGTAACTTTCCCTAGGTTGAGTTAAAATTTTTATGAAGTTCACAAAAAGTCTAACTGTATGGTGGGAGTAGTCATTAATTGCACTCGCGTGTCTTGATTTTTTAATTTTTCATAAAACAAAAAATTAATCAGAATTGAGAATAAAATTTCCTTTAAATTGAGATATTATATATTATTATGGCGTGCACTGAAGTCCAGCTATAAATTTGCGAAGTACAGCGACACATCATTTTGACGCCGACAGTAGTTCATGTTTAAAAATCCTCCAAATAAAAGAAAGATCATTTACATTGACCTGGACTCGAAAAAACATGCCACGGAATCGGTGGACCTTAGTTTTTTCCACGTCTGAAATGAATTTTCATCTTTAGAAGTTTCGCACACCTCTTGCCGTCACGGGAGACTCCACTCAGGGCCATACTGATAATCCGCGGTTTCTATTATATATATTTCCTAGAGTTTTTACTTTGATTTAATCATGATTTATGGATAAAAATCCAAGGTACACTTGAAAAACATCACTTAGGATCGTGTGGGAGCTGCATTATTTGTTGCCCTGAAATTTTCATGAAATACGCCTTCAAAACTTTGAATTGTGCTTCAATTCAGTACTTCAATTTTTGTGGACGCCGTTATGAGTCTCTGTGATGGACAATTTCTTGATTTAAGACATCATATCATTAGTATTCACTGTGAATGGAAAAAATCGGCATCTCTGTATCGGATTTTGTAGGTCGTTTTAAATCAGTGGCTTAACTAGGAATATGCTTTGGGGGGGATGATGGGATTTAGTGGGGGCTACCCTCAGGAAAAGGGGAATTCGGGAAATATATTGGAAGATAACATGCCTGAAAATGCATTTTACATCATTTTGGCACTTAAAATTTAACTTAAAGCTGATGCAGTTATTATATATCAAATCCAGACTATTTTTAAATAATTTTTTGATTTTTCATAGACTTTGGGGGGATACTTTCCCTCATCTCCTCCCCCATTGGTACGCCACTGGTTTAAATCCTCTACAGCCTTCTCATGATTCCTGCTTGACAAATTACCCCTCTCCTTAACCTTGTCATGGGTAATTAAGAATTATTATCAGGGAGAAATTCCAGAATGCAGTGGGAGATATATTTTATTTTGACATTATTAATTTAATTAATTTAATATTTTTTTGGAATTTTCTTCTGCTTATTTTTAATGCTATTATGGTGTAAATAAGGTTTCAGTATTAAATTAGCCATTTTATTGGCGGTGCGAACGATATTCACTTGTATGTATTCATTCGCTAAGCCTACCTCCGTGAATAAAGAGGAACGTGAACTCGATATTTCAGTCTGTTTGGCATTAGTCTCTCAAGTACCCGAGTTTGTCTTGATGCTTGACATTTTGGCCTCTGGATCGTTCTCAACAATTTAGGAGTTTTCGCGATCAGCCTGGCTATCTATTCTAATAAAAGAAATGAAGATAAGTGCCATCTCGCGGCTTCCTCAGGAATAAAACTGACTGAAGGTGCCGCACCACATTAGCGTCAAAGAAGTGTCTCTCGCTCCGCAGTTCCAATTCAAGAATGCGGCTTTATTTTTTTCATTTCACATGAATTTTCAAATCGCAGTTTTTCTCATTTCTAACATGCACTAAATCAAATTTTCGAACTATAATATTTCGTTCTCATGACATAGACTCTAGTTGTTGTATGTATATACTTTTTAAATTTCTATTTCTCAATTACCTGATTTGTTTGCCATTGATTACTCTCGCGTATGTTTCTTAGTTAAGTAGTTTAGTAACGTTAAGTATTTTTCAGTTTTTTTCACAAGAGATTTTACAATTTTGAGAGAAAGAGTTGGGCATTATAAACAATGCACGTCTATCCATGAGAGTTGCTGGCAATGGTTCTGTATTTAAGAAGTCTTTTATCTTGATCACTTAATTTCAAAGTAAGCTTACACATAAAAACTGTGATGCATGGTAAAATAAAGCACATTAAATTATTATTTGTATCATTATTTTTAGGGCCTGGTAAATATTCATAAAAACCTCGATTTAATCCTCCATCGAACCTTAATTTAAAACGACCTCGCTTCAAAACATGTTTAGGTGGGGTTGTATTATTTGTGATTGGGCGGTTATCCGCTGCACCTGTTCAGCGGTTCGGTTTCCTTAGAACGCGCATTTTTCACATTAATTTTGGAACAATCTGATTTTCTGAATTGGGGTACTGCATAGGCGGTTATAAACCGATGATCCGGAGAATCTGTTCAGAACTGGGGCACCGGAGAAGCAGTTCCGAGTCTCGAGAGTACAACGGCACATGTAATACGTTCTCACCGAGTAAAGCCGAACGTCCTCGGTACGATTCGTGGTGCACGTTGATCGTGTATATTTCTCATGCCAGTTCATGCGAATTGCATCACCTTTTACGCGTAGGATTCGAATTCGGCAGATAAATCCATTTAGCTGCACTGTTTACCCCGAAAACCAATTTAAATTTACCATCAGGCCTCCACATGACAATTTTTCCTCCAAAATGCCTTTTTCCAATTTACAAATGACAATATTTGATCAATTTAAAACTAATATCCACCGTGAACATTGTTATTTTTAGATGAAAAACCCTTACTCATCTATAATTTTTTACTGCTCGGACCGTATTCCCTAGTAAATTGGCAGGATATTTATGAACTAAATGAACATGCATGTCTTTAAGCTATTGGTGGAATGAAAAAATTGGCGAAAAATTATAGGTGGCAAGAATTGCTATGGTTTAAGGGAAAAAATCCGCTAAAGGGAATTTGGTGATGCCGAATCTTATTAGGTTGGGGTCCGACCCTAATATAGCTAATGAAGGGGCCTTTTCCGATTAGCCCAAAGAAAGGAAGGGCCCGTTTCTTAATCTATCTTTATATTAGAGTGAACAGTGTTATGAGAGATATTATGCCAATACTGGTTGTATTACTCTTTTATACTTTAGAGAATGAAACTCTTTGGAGTCAAAGCAATGCAGGCCTTGAAGTTTTTGAGGGATAACTTACAGGAAGCCGTCAGCTTCTCCGAACTCATCGACCTAATAGAGTGAAGAGCCAGCGATTGTAGTGCTTATTACTGTGGTGCCTAGGTGTGTATCTAGCGTAGCAGCTCATTATGGTTTGTCTCCTTATCCTTCCTCTTTCCCTCGGGCCAAAAAATGGATGATTTTCCTATTGTGTTCATTATATTCTTTAAGGCCGTTTTACACGGGGCACGGAATTGCGCAGATTAGAGCTGCATTAATTTCTAAAATGGCGTGGAATTGCGCGAATGCACGAACGAAATTAGAACAGGGGCTATTTTGCCGTCTCGCATCCACGCATTCTCGCACGTGTTCTAGCAATTCACCGCTTTACACGACGCAATTTTGATTGCGCCTTCGCACGTACGTCAGATTGCGCAATTCCGTTTACCGTGTAACACGGCCTTTAGGCGGTAAGAGTGAGTACGCGCTGCAGCATGCCGCCATTTCAAGCCAGAGAAATTCACTTAAGAATTTGTTTAGAAAAAATTCTTACTATCCTACTGTTTCTTCAATTTAGCCAGTGATATAAACGTTATCGACTCTCCTGCTGTAATGATGCTTAACTTGAAAAAAAAGGCTCTTTGTTACGGTTAACGGGGTTTTTAATTTATTCCCATGTTGCACTACTTAATGAAATCTAGGGAAAACTTAAAGTGGTGAATTCATCATAGTGCACATTTCAAGATTTCTATTTTCACATTATTGAGTTATGTATTACTCTAAGTATATCATTGTAACATTTTCGCTAGGAAAAAAAGAGTGAAAAGGCAGCAAATAGGTCTTGGTTCCCCTCCCCCGCTTACCTATTCTTCCTTCTAACAATTTGTAACATCCCCTCTCCGCTTAATTCTCATTCCATTCAAAACTTCTATCTCCTCCGAATCTCATCTGGAAGCTTTCTCTCCTAACCCACAATATCATAAACTTTGTTTCTTCTCTTTCCCGCTTACTTCACCTCCTCCGTTCTACTTCGTGCCCACATCTCGAGCGCCTCCAGTCTTCTCTTAAGGCTGTTGACTAGCCTTTTCTTTCATCTCCTACATAACGATCCTTTCATAAGACCTTTCCTGTTCATGGACGCCTCCGTAGCTAACACTAATATCTCCGTGATGCCCTTACTGCTGTATCCGTTTTCCTCCAAGTCGTTGCCCAAATAATGGTACTGCTCCATCTGCTCAAGTTTTTTACCTCCTACTTTTATCCCGAGCATCACATTCTTAGATCAGTATGATTTGCAAAACAGCATTCACAGTGGCGTAGCCAGGAATTTCGTTCGGGGGGGGGGGTCCAAAACCAGGGGTGAGAATTTTTGAAAAGCATGCTACTAAGTAATGGGTTTAAACTTATTTAAACACTTTTAATAATCGAAAAACTTCATCTTCTTGTGATTTATACTCATTCCGTATCCTTAGAAACGCTTGTATATCGCATCCACCAGAGTCTGCAGCCCACTCGCTGACTGGCTAATCAATGTGATAATCCGCGGACCTCACTGATTAAAACTTCATCGCCCCCACTTTTACTCCTACTTTCAACTCATCCCACGCCTCCTCTACCATCTCCTCAGCGCTCACTTTAAAAACCAATGGCGATAGTGGACAGCCATGTGTCATACCTCTACCAATGCTTGCCCATTTTGATTCTCCGTCGGCTACCCTCACTGGAGCACTCTAGGCTTTATACTGGTTACGAATGAATCGCCTGCCTCTCCAATCTATGACTATATTCCTTTAAAATACTCGGTCCGTGATTATCCTCCTCCGCTTCACTTTCCTCCTCTAAGTTCTGGTTCTCCTACCTCCTCATATTCCTTCCGCATAATGTGAACGTCGTCTTGCTTGAAAGTTTTAAAATCGAAAGAAATCAAAGCCGAGGTAAATGAAATATGACGCAATTCTTCCATAGCATTTAAAACTGATTATGTTATTGGGTTATCGAATTTAGTTATAGTTAAATATCCACAAGTTACGAGCAACACTGGGGATGCCTTCAGGATTTGCGTAAACCAGAAATGATTATTAAAACAAGGGACATAATTTTGAGAAGTATATAAGTCTCCGAGAGAATTTTTTTGACGTCATCTGCATGTAACATACCGTACAGGTTTAAATTTTGCAAGATATTTAGCATATAAAAAATGAAAGGGAAGATGGCTGCCCCTCTGGCTAATTGCGTTGATAAAACGCCACCGTGTGTTGATTCGATGGATAGTTAGGACCTTTCCCGCCCCTATTCCGTCAAATTTTGGGTCCAAACTCAACTATTTTCGAGTCTGTCTACTAATTATGCTGTCAATCTCCAGAGACAAAGGCACAATCGTAATAGAGAGTTTGTGGTGGCGAATTGACTCCAAAGAAGGAAGGAACCTAGAAATCGTCTTATTAGATTCACGGCCAGTTTCTTGTGATGCACGGGGTATAGAATGTATGTTCAAGCTGTATGTACTCCAAGCTATAATTTAATCGCTAACCCGAACTTGAAATAATAGCTGGCCGGAAAACCAGCAATTTACGTAGTATGATTAAGCTTCATCATCGCAAAAACGAATCCATACTTTGGGGTAGGCATGGGCAAAAAATACCGTTAGTACCGAGTAGTATTTTTTTCTACTTCGGTAGTATCGGCCAGTATTTTTTTAGCGGTACTACCGGAGTATCGGTACTAGAAATACTGGTACTTCGACGGCGCTGCCATCTTATGTGTTATCAATCAACTACGTACACAGCTACTTAAAAAATAGGGTAGTTTCCTTCATAAAAAAAACGAAAGGCATCGATTGCGATTCGTTAGCCACCATTAGCGTATTCACAATATACAAACTATTTGGTTTTAGTAATCCCAGTTAAGGCGAATGGCAATGGTCAATTTTAACCGCATTTGAAAAAGGCCAGATTGGCGCCCATGCGATGCCACTCTACGTGACGTCACAGGGACCTAGTTTCTATACGAGTTGATAGGAGTTTTACATCGTCTGAGATTACCAATGCAGGCATGAGGCACAGAGCATTGGGAAACATGTCTTAATAATCACCTATTAAAACTGGCTAAGTTCGGAAAGTTTCTTTCGTTTGATAAGGTATTATTATTCCTTATTTAAGCCAAGCGCTACCTGCTTGCAGGGTACTCTGCTACCTGCTAGCAGCCTGCGTCGTATCAGCGCTCAAGCCTCGCCTCAAGGTCACTTCACAGGGCGGCAGCGGGAACCAGAAATACGTCAAACGGACTTTTCCCATCATTCCTACTTAGCCGTCGTGTTTTCGCGCGCTTGAAAATTTTCACTTTTCATTTAATTGCAAAAAATAGATATCGTCATTTAAAAAACTAAAAGCGTGAAATTCGTACACCAGGAGTAATAATCTTTCGATTTAGGCAATAAAAAAATATTAGGAAACCACCCTATTGAGTGTTGATAATATATCAAGCGAAGTAGGCCATTTCGATAGAGGTATGACCTCTATGTTGTTCATCCGTTTCTTGTTTTTTTTTACATACAACCAATCAAGTGCACCATCAATAGAAGACCAAATTAATTTTGCTTCTTAATTATTAAGATGTGTCCTCCTTCCTTAGTTTCTTTCTTGTTTTCTCATCATTTAATGGTACTTTTACAAAACTGTGAGTTCGAGATAAGTGTTATCATTATTGATGTAGAAGATATTTATTTACTCAAATAAGGCAGGAAAAGTCAAAGTTATCGAACTTCACATTTGTATTTCTTTCTCTGAAATAAATGGAACAGCGACCTACACGCCAAATTTTATTCGATCGCAGTATTTTAGCCATAACTAACACCGATTCTTGTTGTGTAAAATCGTAAAATTAAATGTCTTAACATTAGAGGAGCTTTTTCTAGGTAATCTCAGACTGACAACGTAAGCTCTGTTAATAAGAATACTTTTCATTATAAGTTCTCGGCAGAAGACGTTCTAATGCTGGTCTCGAGTCCGAAAAAAATCCGGTGGCTTTAGGAAAACAATTGTCATCTGATAGAGTTCCCGAGAGAACTTCACACTTCATATACGCTAGGAAAACACCAAAATTTAATGATATGCACCAAAATCATTGCCTTTAAAAACTTCATCGCTATCACCCTTCTCACCATTAGAGAATCTAGCCTCCATGTATTTTCCGATAAATTTTCGTAAAAAAATCCAGTTAATGATTTTTTCAGTGTATTCTTTCTGTATGTTACGCTAATTTGCCGAAAAACCGGATAATTAGGATAAGACAAGCGTTAAATCCTAACTTATTAACATATTTTATCAATTATGAAAGTACAGGTATTTTTTCGCCGGTACTACCATTTACTACCAGGAGAGTAGTATTATTGCTTTTTAATACTCATCACTAAAGTACCTGTACTTTTTCAAGTACCGCCTATGCCTACTTTGGGGCCCTTTCGAAAGCATACTTTTTGATTGTTTTTCAAAAGATGCAGATACGCAGGAATAGATATTTTGAGCCAAAGGAAGATTTAATTGAAAATTTTAAATTAATCATCCCAATGAGAAATTATTGATCCACATTCGTAATTTTATTTATTCCCCCTCGATGTCATTCTATCACTTAATTGAAGAAATGCATACTAATTCGCTGAAAAAGTAATTGAGTTTTTAATTTGTACGAAACATATTTGTTGATGAAAACGTGTTTGATAACAATGTGATACATAAGTATAAGTGCCACTAAGTATAAAGGACCACGAAAAGGCCACTAACGTTACTAGTATCACAATGTTAACGCTGAATAGCAATGTTCATATGTAGGGATGCCGAGTTTTAAAAATTATTGGGGGGCCCATACCGATGGTCTTGCCCCGGGAAATTTTATAAATAATGAGTTTTAAAGTTTTTTAGAAGAGTCATATGATCAACAGTATATAGCTAAAACCCGACTCTCGATAACTGGACGCTCCTGGGAAAATCTACTAGCCTGAAATATTTTTTCCTCACCCCCATAACGATTTTTTAAGGGGGCTCGGACCCCCTCAGTCCCCATATATGGAGTCGGCGCCACAGTTCACATGCTTTCATCGTTTTCTTTTTAATTTTTGAATACCTTAAATTGAGTTAACTTTTTCATGGAACACGAACGATTGAAGATTTTTTAAATGCCATAGTGAAAACTTATATCCTCATTGAATAAAAATTTTGGTATTTTTCTGTAAATATTTGATACAATAAAATTTAATATATTATTACATGCATGAATCGGCTGATATACGCCCAAATAACTCTCAAATGTGGCAAAAAAATATAAGAGTAGAAAAAATTACCCGTTTAAAAGAAACGGATGTGTGAAAAATCAAATCTTAACGAAAGGATAAATACAGAATATTGGTATATAATTCGTTTTATATGAATAACATACGATGAAAATCGAGAGAAAGCCACCATAATCGTAGACGGGTTTCCATAAAGTGCTAACGAAGTTTTTCTCTCCGCTGCAATCCTTTCAATACATAAGGGAACTGTGCCTGGCTTAATGTGGCGGAATACTAAACATAGTATTAAATTAAAAGCTATATAGCAGTTATCCCCGATCCTTTAATTTTACTTCATGACCGGTTTTAGTCAGTGCATTTTGTAATATCTTCTTCTTCTGAAGATAATACAAAATGCATTGAAACCGGTCTTGATGTAAAATTACAGTTTTAAAGGAAAATTCCCTTTCAGGATATTAAAATTTCGAGTCTTATTATGATGATACTTAAATAATGTGCTTTTATAATCTGTTGAAACAATAATTCGCGGAACCAATTTGAAAACTAAAATATTCAGCATAGTATAAGTAGGTATGGTTTGACTTTTTTCCCTAGCATTTCCTTCCAACTAGTTCCCTACCCGTTTATGGTAATCTAACCTTCTCTCCAAACTAGTCAGCCTATTTTATGCTGGCTTTCATTGCGACGTTTCGTAACTGTGATCTGATGGATGCGAAACTCTTTCGCTACGGCTAAAGGCTGTTGGAGTGTTACCGTACTTACATGAAGTTGCTGAGTGTGAGATGTGTGGAATCTCGCCTTGGGAGTATTTGACCCTCATGAAACGCTGAGACGGCTCGACTAATCCCCAACCTATTTTCTCTCTCCCACCCAGGTTGGATCTTCCTCCATTCCCGAGTGCACCGCTTCCCCGACCCCGGGGGGCCTCCAACCCCGACGCTGGCCGGGGTCCGGTGGGGGTCGAGGACTCGGAGAGACCGGACGCCCATCTCCGCCCCCCTGCGCCCCAGCCACCTCCACCCACGCTCTCGGATCTCATCTTAGGACACCGGGCGCCACCCGCGCCACACCACGCCATCCACCACCACCACCATCCGGCCGCAGCGCCGCCTCCGCCCTTCCGCCTCCACCACGCGACCTACATGGACCTCTACGGCTCCCTCCACGCTGCGTCGGCTGCCGCGGCCGCCGCCGCCGCCGCTGCGTCCCTTCGATCGGCGCTCGACGGCCAACATCCACACGTCTCTCACCCACACTCTATGGACACCAACGGCACCACTCCTAGAGGTGACTATACGTGTAAGTATGGCTCCCAAGGTTGACCTGCAACATAGTTATGAAATATTCGAATGATTTTTAGTACCACCCTTCTATTCGTTCCAGTTTTCTTTACTCTACCAGGGACCAGTGCAGCAGATTCGATTTGGCGAATTTGCGTATGGCACCCTTTGTGGGGCTTTAGATTTCTTTGTACCCGCAAAACTTACTGATACAAATTGTAGTTTCGTCGTGAATTTCAAGTGCTGAATGGCAAGTGCATCGAGTGTTTCCAATGATAGAATATTTTATATTTTGGAATTATGGATGAAAAAAGGACACAAAAGTATTTCAAATTTATTTCCCATTTACTCTGGATTTAAATGTTCCCATACTTATCATAGGATAGAATTAGCATCGCTGGTACTGATTTTTTCAGTGCCATGAGGGTAAAATAAAATTAATTTGAAAATTTCTTCGATATAAAGGAACTTTTTCAACGATTCCTGCCTTTTTATCCATATTTGGATGATCCAAGATTTCATATGATCTATTCCCTTCCACCATCTTGCTTTGGAATCCAAAGGTTTGTGGTTGGCCACTGACTAGTGCTTCTGAAAATCGTCTCATGGTAGGTAGTGTCCACTCAAGCAACCTTTTCTTCAATTTCTATCGCGCAACTCTTCGAATTAACACATTTAAAAGTGAATGACTTAAAAATGTATTTGCTAGAGACCGGCATATACAGGAATGAGTGCTGATTCAACATAACGTATTTGTTTGGTATTGCTTGGATTCTTGGAGAATATAAACCTGATAAAAATTTTTATTCGATTGAAAAGTCAACCAAAAGATGAAACGTCATTATTCCAGCTTTTAGGTACGTTGTAGAGAAATACTGATGTATTTTGTCACATCCTAAGGTAACATAAAAAGAGGTTAATGTAGGGGATCGGGTTTTTGTGGTGGCTACAGTGTTGGCTTCCTACCCTGTGGGCTATGGTTCAAATCCCGGCGGTGGCATAGAATTTTCAGATATTGCCCGATCCTTGCTTGAATGTTGTGTGGAGGACATTTCAAGCGGAACACTCCGTCCGTTGGATGGGACGTTAAGCCGTGGTCCCGATAGCGCTTTCCGTTAAGAGTAGGCTAATGCCGACGCCGGGTTTCTCTCCACCCTTCCTTACCTACCCTTACCTCATGGCGCAAATTACCTAAGCTGTCGATCGCCTCCTCCAAATACCATGCCATACCTTTATGTGGGAGTCGGGAATTCCTATTAGAGCACCACTTCGTGTGTACTAACGTTTCCAAAAGTCTGTGTGCATATATGCTCCAATCACCAGTTGAATGACTGGGACGTTTTTTTGAAAAGTATTCTGCAGGGTTGGTAAAAAATTCACCATAATTTTGGACGTCGTGGAAGTGCCATCCATGCGTTGCCTACAGCCGATGGGATGAAATGAGATGGCACGGGGGCAATTGTTTTGTGGTTCGGTTCACTACCTGTCGAAGGGGGGCGCCTTGGTGTTTTGTAACGCCTCTCAGCGCCTATGTGATAGCTAGATTAGTGTATTTTTAGGTGTTCTCCAATAGGGAACTTGCATACATTTCAGAAACAGTTGTGAGCTCCAAAATCATGTAGAAATACATGTTTGCGTCTCACAGTGAAAAGGTTTTATTACTTTTTGATGTCGTTAGCGATATTTTATTCATTAAAGTTCAAGAGAATTTTCAAAAACGAGTGGGACTCGAAAACGCCCGATGATTGGCTAGCGGCAAATTGACGTCATAGTTCAGTACGAGGAAGCGAAGGAAGCAGCATAGGCATTTGGACGCAAGCGACGGCTTGGTCGTGAGGCATTTCTTAGTTCCAGTACAGTGAGTCCTCGTTTAACGTTCCTGAAAAATGTGACGATAAACGAAATGACGTTAATCGAAACATATATCCCATAAGAAACAATGTTAAAAGTGAATATCGGCTTCTATACGCGAAAAAAATTTAGCGTATCATATCTGGGGCATTTTTTACGATGGGAATTCGATATGGTGGTCGCCCGGGCAACATCGTCGCAATTAAAGGATCCAACCGATGTGCATCTGAAATGTTTTATAGTTCATAACAAAGTGAGACTTGCGTATAACATTGGCGAAAGCGTATACGGTGAACTTATTTCCACCTCGAAGCTGTCGATGATACTTTCAACTTAAAAATACCTTGCCTGGAGGGCGACAGGAAGCTCTGAGGAAGCCAGACTATTAATGTTTCAATTTAGTAGCGATAATATAGACGAACTTCCAACACAATCTACCATCTTGTAACTCAAAACCCCGAAACCACTTCCTATTCTGCAGAAAGAATCGGTCAATCGCATTTCGATTAATATAATAAATACAACGTCTTCAGGTGTTAATAAGTTACTTTTGTAATTAGAAGGCCTTCCTAAAGTAACATTAAAATTTTAATATTTTCCAATCAGAGTCTTTAATACATTTTGGGAGCTTTTCTCACGATATATCTGAAACCTACTCTAAAGGCGAGCTCATCGTCATTGCGATCGGTTGTCACTTAAAAATTCCGTATCGGAAATCCTAGAGGGATGACCTTCGACGATGACCATGATCACCTGCACTCTCACTATCACTGGAACCCGCGGTGAAAATATCATCCCAATCCAATTTCTATTTGGTTTTAACTGGGAAAGAGCAACATAGAACTGCACATTCTTTGGACAACTTTGGGTTTGACTTTCCCTCAAACATCCCATTTCCCCTGTGGTGCACATCAGTCCTATCTTTATACGATAGCCTAACAACCTTTAAATGGATCCTTGGTTTATCCTGACAACCAACTAAATGGAAATTGCTGATCCACACGTCTTCCTCTATCTCCACAGTTTCCAAATCAAGGGCCGCGGAACATTCCTCATTGTGACTCAACTTTTTCTGAAAAGCAAGCCGGCGTAGAATAAAATCAAAGAATGCTGCGATTCATTTTTTGTGACCACCTCTGGATTCCATTCTTTTTCCATCTACAACTTCCTTTATCTTTGGGACAAGACGATGTTTAAATATTTTCATTAATTTATAACAAAATATAAGTTCTAAAAATACCCAAAAGCCATTTTATTAATCCGCACTGACGAGTGTAAATTAATGTGTAAGATGAATGCTGTAGACGTAGTAGTTTTCCTTAGGTTGAGTTGCAAAGTTCATGAAGTTGACAAAACGGCTAATTTTTCGGTGCGCGGAGTCATTTATATTGCACTGGCCGTATCTATATGTTTTTCAATTTTTTTGTAATAAAAAAATCAGAATTTAGGATAAAATTTCCTTTAAAATGACATATAGTTCATTATTATAGCATGCAGTGAAGCCAGGGTATAAATTTGCAAAGTACAGCGGCACATCATTTTGACGCCGACAGTAGAAGAAAACGCTGTCTTCTTGGCTGGCACTCGAATGCATGAGGATCAACGTTGCTCTGTGTTTTCATATTTCCTCTCTTGATTTTAAACATCATGGAATTTTCTATGTCCTTCCGTAACTGAAATTGAACAAGTGCCATAAATAATTTGAGTCCATCATAACCATCGAGAAACACCTATCTCGATTTTTGTTGTGAAGTTGAGTTTTTATTCTACGGCGGCTGAATTATCGAAAAATCTCAGTTTCAAGTTATTCAGTCAATGAAATATGGATATATTATTAATATTAAAGTTATCTTCGCTCACATAGCACACGGGTTTATCATTCCGTTTATTATACTCTTATTTTTCCGTAACGCTCATCCCGACAGACGGCATGCATCGAGGCTTTTCTTCTAATTTCCTCCGTGGGAATGCAGACGAAAATTTTTTCTGGGGTGTTATTGCACAGAGGAACAATGCACCACTTGTAATTTTTCCTTATTTCAGCCATGTTCTCCTTTAAACGCAACGTGGCTCTTCCAAACTTGCAGTTACTGAGCTTGGATCTTGGACTCGTACTGAACTATGACGTCACGGCCAAAGATTAGTGGGGGCGGTATTTTTTAGCCCGCGAAACTCGGGAGACTTTTGGGAGTCATTTTCTAGGGTAAAAACTGAATTTTAAGCGGAAAAAAGTATATTGCGGTACTAAGTGTTTACTGTAGTATATCAGCATACTGTTTATAAAAAGTATGCAATTTCCCTATTACCGTGAGCCATTTTTTTCCAGCTGTTGTAATAAAAACTTGCTCCGGAGAGCCACTTTAATGATTACCACCTTTACTAATTTTCCCGAATTTTCCGGATATTACGGGGGATGGTGGTTGCGCGCCTTTAATTTTTATGATAATCATGAGCCAATGAATGAATTCGGCATCCATAGTGTGCAGTATAGTTGCGATGGTGAAACAACTAACAGTAAATAGTATTTTAATTCAAATAATAATTCATAATTATTCAAACAATGATTTCTTATGTTGCGAAATGTGATCGTTAGTTATAATACATGTGGAATAAAAACGGATATTTGGGACTGACTTGATATTTTGGCATGAATATCAAAGGCTGCAATGACGCGGGAGATTAAATAAATGTTGCAAAATTTTGAAGAATTGGTCCTCAAATAGTGATGCGATACTTAATCCGATGGGATTAAGTATCGCATCCCTATAGGACCCCATGGAAGAAGCGTCCTGTTGTCTTATGGAGAACAGAAATGAATTACTCCCCCTCGTAAAATTGGTTTGAGGTTTGAGTTGTTGAGTTCAGGCGTAATTTTCCGTTTCGGAAAAAAAAGGCTTTTAGCTTATCCTGACAGTATTTTTCTGTACTTTCTTAAGAGAAGCGTCCTGGCGGTTCATGCTATAGGTTTTCAGTTTAATTCCACATTTAAAGGAAAATTTTCCAAATCATTTTCATTTGTTTATTTAATATTTCCAATGGATAAACATTTCGTTCTGGAATCAGAATTGAAGAAGGACGAAGGATTTCACTTGAATTTTTTTACTATGGGTGTATCTATTATAAGTATTTTATGCTTCTCATGGAGTTTTAGCATAAAAATTTCGAACGAAATTCTCTCAGTGACGTTTGAGGTAAAGTAGCAGTTTTAAAGCCACTTCATTTGGTTCCCTTTCGTCAATTTTTCGAATAAAACATACTGTGGTCATTGGAACTTGTTAACGAAGTACTGGGAGTCAGCAGAGTCAGGGGGCTCGGGCCCCCTCAAAAATTCGTTATGGGTGTGAGAAAAAAATTTGTCAGGCTTGTCAACTTTCCCCCAAGTGTGCAGATATAGAGATTAGAGTTATCATGGTTTTAATGTTGATCATATTACTACTCTAAAATGCTTAAAAAACTTAAAGCTCACTACTTATAAAATTTCCCGGGGCAAGATCCCCGGTTTGGGCCCCCCAATATTTTTTGTAAGTCAGCATCCCTGCTCGACTCGACACTCGTAATGCTACTCGAAGTACTCGAGTCGAGAGGTGCAACTAATACCGGGGTGTGTGGGGGTATGGAATAGCCACCAGGATAAGCGGTAGGTGCGAAATTAATAAATTGCGGAATTTTAAGATAAACGGTTCAAACTGGCGAGTTTTACGGATTTCCGAGGGATATTTTATTAATCCTTACACTATTATATTAGTAATATTAATCCAATTAAGTAAAATGGATTGAACTTAAAAATTTCTCTGAGCTCTGGGGGGTGGGGCAGTGGCGCAGCGAGGGGGGTTTATGGGGATAAAACTCCCCCCAGAGCTCAGAGAAATTTTTAAGTTTAATCCGTTTTACTTTTTTGGATCAGTATTACTTATAAAATAGTGTTAGGATTAATCAAATATCCCTCAGGAAGCCGTAAAACTCGCCATTTTGAACCATTATTCTTAAAAATTTTCTGGAGGAGGGCCCCAGCAACTCCTGCTTACCCTGGTTGGTATGCATATCCCCCACACCCGTAAGTATTAGTTGCGCCTGAAAACCCCCCTAGACTTAATTCCTGGCTGCGCCCCAGGGGGGGGGTGTAACCCCCGAAATCCCCCCCTCTCTCGCTGCGCCACTGGAGTTGAATACCAACCTCTCGGCTTGACTCGAATTTTCAAGTACTCGCACATCCCTAGCAGCCTCTTAATTTCCGCTATAGATAAAAATATTATCAAATGTCTGATTGAATATTTAAAAATAATCATCATACTGGACATATTTCGTGGTGAAATATGCATTAACAGGTTTCCAGAAATATTCACCCAATCATTCTAAATTTATATATTACCCCGCAAACCGCCTCAATTGGCGTATGGCGGGGGTGCTATGACACCAATCATTCTCAAATAAAAAGGAAATGTTCCAACAAAGCTCCACTTTGCCTTTATTAAAGTCTTTATTATATGGGGAAAAAACAATCCCCATACCGATCCGTTCAGTAAAATATCTCTCTTAACTAATCGTTTCTGACAGACCTGTAAATATATTGGGGTTCTAATAATGTTCTCCGTGTCGAAGTAAATATATTCTCAATTTCTCAAAATGCCTAGCGTCCAGCCTTCGAGTCGGATCCCAGCCTAATTCGCTCTGTGTAATGGTTCATGCTCGCCCGTTGCAGTTTGTAATGAATCGCTTAGCTTTCCTTCGTATTTTATTAAGTTCACTGATTAAAACATTCTACACTGGATCGCAAATGCTCGCTGCATATCCAAGGTGTGGCCGGACCATTGCGAAATAGCACCTCTCATTTACTTTATCATTTCCGACAACACTCTTGATGAATCCTAGTTCTTTTGGGCTTTGCAACAGATATTTATTATATGCATTCTCCACGATAGGTTCTAAGTTATTTTAACTCCCACATACTTCACTTCATATGTCGCCTTTATGCTGACACCATCCACGACCTATAAATGGGGATGGATGGACGACCTACGCAAGAATTCTATCAAGTTGTAGTCCCCACTGTTGGCTCTACACATGAAGTTGGTTTAAATCTGATGACAGAATTTCAAAGATAGAGTGATCACTAATATGGCGATGGATGACAACGTCATTGAAGAAGGAAGTAGATTGTCCATGGTAATCACGGGCTTGCACGTTTTAGTTACGTGAATGCTGACGGAGTGATGGGCAAGTTGTCTACTCTGTAAGGATAGTTAAACTATCGCTCACTCATGGTGCAAGCGGCACTTCACGATTCCGTATATAATGGTGATGGAAGAATGGTACTTTCCGAAGTTTGCATTTGTTTAATTTTTGCGTTAGATAACAGGAAGCTGTTAGTGATTTTGTTAATTTCTCGTGCTATGAGCATATTTTTTCATATTTTAGTTTCTGTAATATATTGAAACTTTTACTTGTTTTAGCGGCTTCGAATGTTCATAATTACCATTCCATGTTTCATTTTTAATGGCAGTCTTGGAGGAGAAACATAATAATTTAATTTCTTTAAAATTAAAATAAACATTTGATAACATTTTGAATCTATTTTATTAAAATATTCTGCCAATTAAGGAAGGCTTCCATGGGGTGTTTAAGAATTATTCCGATAGTCTTACCTCTCTTCATGGGCTTACCTCTTAAATTTAAAATAAGGCCTAATTTAAATTTAAAATAATAAGAATATGCATTAACTTTACCCAGTCCACTCTATAAAATGCTTTTTTTCAAATTCCACGAAGCTGGAATACACGTCCTGGTCATATGCTAGGTTCTTCTCCAATAAGGACCTCATTACCACTATTGAATCTCGATTTGACTTTCCTTTTCTGAAAAAATACTGATGTCCCAAATACTCGTTTGCCCTCGCCTTCATTCATCCGTTTAATTAAAATCCTTATTACCACTTAAGCTGCGTTCGATATTAGACTAATAGTCCTATAATCACCGCATTCTACGGCTTTCTTCTTTTTTTACGTGCCCCCCCCCCCCCCTCCCCTAAATCCACCTATGGAGGATATCGTGAAAACAGTTCTAATTCCGCAACCAACTCTTCCATGTGTAGGGAGAGCAGGGTAATAGCATACACTTAAGCATTTTTATTTCAATCGAAAACTTCAACGAAAGATCCAATCAGTGCTGTAGTTGGGCCGATACGGCTTACCCCCTAAAATCCAAACTCTATATAAGCATACCGGTTAAAATACCTTTGCGACCGGATGTATAATACATGTTGAGCTCTTGAAATTTTTGGTGAGTACCGCCTAATTTTTTTTCCAACTACAGCACTGGATCCAATCATGATTATTTTGAAGGAAATTCGATTTCCCACCAATAGGAGGGAACACTCAAAATTAGAAATTGGATTTCGTTATTTTAAACCAAAAAGATATGAATGAAAAACACATACGCCAAATTTCAGAGCTCAAATTCAATTTTTAACCGAGATAAGTAGCTTTAAAAGTTCGCTAGGAGCTTTGGCCACGCCCACGACGCGAAACGTATTTCTATTGGCTGACGCCGTGTGACGTGTGAACCTCATGAATGCCGCGGGAGTAACGCTTGAAGAAGCCGTAAACACATTGGGTTCGTGGAAATAGTGGCCAAAATTTTATCATCATGGTGAAAAAAAACGTTAATTTTGTTCTGGCTGGATATCGAAATGTACTGACATTATCAACCGAGGCTCGATGAACAATTTTTTGTCTTAAAACGAATCATTTCATTGAAATGAAACTTCTTAAGATGAAATGTTTACAGTTTTGATAGATACAGTAATCATGGCAATTGTAGTGGATGCTTTAATTTGTGGACATACTATCGTAAAATCCTTAACTTATGAATGGTTTTTAGTTTCCGGATGTAAATTATGAAATAAATTAAAAAATGTGCTATAGTTATAGCTGTTTTCATGCTCTCTGAAGTGAGGAAGTTCGGGGTTCTCTCCGTTTCTTTTAGGATTAGCATTCAAATTTCGTTGGAACAGCATTTTTAAAGCAGAGGCCTCGCTTTGGTCAACTGAGCTCCTGATAATTCTTCAAGTCAGTTTCGTACTTTAAAAAATGGTAAGCAGTTGTCATCAAAATGATAGAGGAACGCAGAGATGGGGATTTTTACGTGAAAATATGCGTTAGTTTCCTTATATTTACATCCGAGTTACACGTACAGTCACTTTTAAAAGTTTTAGAACAAATTTTGTGGCACCACTTATGCTTTTCTAAAGAAAAGTTAGTATCCTATACTACTTTCGTAGTTTTCTGCTGTGCTCCACTAACATTCCGCTTGTGAGTGAATATATATATGCACTCAAAGGGATCAGGGGCGGATCCAGGATTTCTTTCTGGGAGGGGCACAAGTAAGGCCGTATTCATGATTTTGTTCAGGGGGGGGCACAAGGATACCTCGTTATACAAAACGAACGAAATGATAATGGGACCGTATTAAAAATCTAGCATATTTTTAAGGGTCTGGGGGGGGGCCGTGCCCCCCTGGATCCGCCTATGAAAGGGATGATTTTATACTGAAAATTTATCATTCCGCTTCTATTGATACAGAATGTAATGATCATTTCCTATGCATTTACTGCATACTTGAACCGGTTTTCACCCTTACTTTTTATACCTAATACTTGTTTTTTTTATGTTACCGAGGCGGCCAAGTGGCCATCGATTTGAACTGTGCTAGTAAAGGTTGAGGGATCGGGACTGTCTTTCATATTTTTTCCGATTTTTCTCTCGTTTTCTTTCTTATTTACTGTTTTATTTTGCATTCGTAATTTCGCTGTCATTGCTAATTCGTTTTCATTGAATCTAATGAAAATTTTTTAAATTAAGAAAAAAAATGGTGGATACGACCATGACGTCGGCATTAACGTACAGTTTGAAGTCTATCGAGGAGTCACACATTACATTGTATAATTTGACACTTAGATATTCTTTTTCGATTGATGATAGTGCAAACTATTTGCTATATAGTATTCATTCAGTACGCATTCGCCTTTGGTTTCTCTGTTTTGCTGTAAGATTATAGAAGTTAAAAAAGAAAGAAAAGTTATTATTTACTATTTGTGCTTCTATTTATAAACCTGGCGGCACCGTGACTCAAATGTGCTTATTTCTGCTTGTTCTGAGTAATACGATATCGTAGTATTTCCTGGAGTACACATTTGTGATTATGATGTATTAATTTGTACTATTTGACACATCACCAGGTGAGTGTCAAAGAACCTTTCCGTGACAGTAGTTGGCTTTTAATGCGCAAGATAGAAACAAAGAGTGAAAACCGGGGTAAATAGGTATATGTAGTAAATGCACACGAAATAATCATTAAATTCAACATAAATTGAAACATAATGATATATTTGCAATTAAAAGGTAAAATTTCCCGTTGAGCGCGTATCTATTTAAGCACATACGAACTTTTGCGATGTGTGGCCAAAGACAACAAATGGAGTAGTGGAAACTAAATCCTTTGATAAGCAGAAGAGACTTACATTAAAATGGCTCTCACAAATTCGATAACAGCCCATCTCTGAAGGAATACGCTGTCGTATCACCGCCTACCTCGATCTGGGTCGTTTGGTACAACAAAAAAATACTTTTCTTGTGTTTTACGAGAGGTATATTCACATTAGGCACACAATAGTACACGCAAGGTTTCCCCCCACTCATTTTAAATTCTCCGTTTCATCTACCATTTATTATACTGGAAATAACGCCTACGATAATGCACTCCTTATGCAAGCAATGCAGACATCATGAAGTTCATACGTCATCAACATGGCGTCGTCCGAGAAATACGTTTTTGGCGCGGGATTCAAGCTGAAACTTCAAGCTCTTCTAGGGGCGAAATTATTCAGCGCTCAGTGGTAAAATTTGGTGAGAGGCTTTCTTACACCCATTACTTTATAAATCAAGCATAATATTTGGTAGTGTAATCCCTTTGCTTCATATTAGAAAAATTTAACTTACTTTGATTGTTACACCTATTTTACAAACCCTGACACTGCACGGTATTGTCCCAGGTGCCGGGGCAATACCGCATAGAGAGGTATTTCCCCTAACTGGTGATGATGAACATTATTGCAAAGACTTTGGGGGGAAAACAAAGATGGAGAATGTAATCCATCCAGATCCATGGAGAGTTTTAGTCCATCATCGAAATAAGTAAAGCATAGCTTATTAGCTGACATTAAGATTAACATAATACCAACCCTCCATCTTAGTAGCAATAAAAGTAAGCTAACATAAAACTAAAATAAATCTTTTTCTAGTTACGATTGAATGTTTCATTTTATTATCAAAATATGAAAATTAAAAATTAGTACAAAAAAACTGTCAACACGATGGATAAAGGTTGTTCAGATTATTGAGGTGTTCCGACTATTGTGTGTTCAGGCTATTGAGGATCGCCTGTACTTGGGAGGGCTGGCAACTCACGCACATAGGCGGATCCAGGGGGGGGCACGGGGGCACGTGCCCCCCCCCCAGACCCTTAAAAATATGGTAGATTTTTAATACGGTCCCATTATCATTTCGTTCGTTTTGTATAACAAGGTATCCTTGTGCCCAGCCCTGAACAAAATCCTGGATACGGCCTTGCTTGTGCCCCTCCCAGAAAGAAATCCTGGATCCGCCCCTGCTCACGCATTCAAAGGTCCTTCATAATTCACATAAGCATTTTAATGTCCAAGTTGCTCAGAAAGGTTCTAATACAATATGGGACATTATCGTTCAACACGGGGCAATACCGTACACCTTGCGTGGTATTGCCCCATGCAGTGGCGCCGACTCCATGGGGCCTGAGGGGGCCCGAGCCCCCTCAAAGATTCGTTTGGGGGGGCGGAGCCCCCTCAATAATTCAAGAAAATAATTATAATTAAGTAACATAATGCTTTGTGAAATCACAAAAATATATTGGTGATTTTTATTTCCCATGCTTGACAATAGCTACCTTTTAAAATAAATTCAACAACGTGTGCTGAAACAGATAATTATAAGGTTAAGCAGGTTAACCCATTATAACCCAATGTTGCTTCAAAGCAACGTCAAAAATGTATAAATTTTCAGCTCTATTTAGGAAATATCTAAACTACGTATTATTTTGGGGTTTAAATTTTGATGACGGAATATTTATCTGCCTCGACAATTATGATCGAGTGCAAAATTTTCATCTATTCAGAATAAAAAATCTTGAAATTTGATTTCTACCTTAAGCAGCTCTGGGTTATAAAGGGTTAACTGAATCAAGTGGTGTGAATCATGGTAGTGTTTCGGTGCTGCGACACACTTTGAATTTAACCTCTTCCCGGGGCAAGACCTCCGATATGGGCCCCCCCAATATAATTTATAAGTCGGCGCCCCTGGCCCAATGCAAGGTGCGGAATTTCCCAAAATGGCATGATGCAGCATTTTCAACCCCAACCTAAAATAAGAATGATATAGTACTTGTTTGCTATTAAAAAATAGCCCTCCTCATGGCAATCCTCAAATCTTGCCGTGGGAATTTTAGGATAGAGTGCCCAACAAGGCTTCTCACAAAATTTTGGTTAAGCTTGTTTTAAGAAAATAAAATCATAACTCATGGACTACAAAAAAATAATTTTAATCGCTTGTCTGCTTCAGTTGGAAACTTCATATGGAATAAGGGTCAAATACTGACACTGTTATGACTTCCACAATTTATTTACGAACCGCTGGTAGCGGCTCTCATGTCATCATTAGGTCCAGTCGGACCAGATAGGCTACTTTGATTAATTGTGGCTGTAAAAAATTTATTTATTTGCCGATCAGCTTATACCAAGAAAACGAAATCCTCATCATCACAGAGTGACGATCCTGAAATTTATTTGATGAAGGTCTCCACTTCGTTCTATTATTATTACCTGACATTTTCATGTTTACGTCTCCTCCTTTATGTGCTTTATCTCTTTTCCTTTAAATCGCTTTCGAGGCCTTTCTCCTCCCGACCTCTTAATGATGATCACGTTATCGTTCTTTTAAAGCACCCAATAGTGAATGTGTTTTTCGAAGTACTTCCATTTTTTAATTCTATGCTGTGCCACTATTGTTCATCCTTCATTGCCGTATAGAAGTTGGTGTTTACATGTGTGGACCCAAAATTCTCTCTTCCACAGGGCTATTTTACTCTTTCTTTCTTGTGTCTTGATGGCTTTCTCGATAAAATTATTGACAAGTACGGGGAAACGAGCGCAGCCTAATGTTACCCTCACTCCTATCCTTGCCTTTCACAGCTGAGCCTAAATGTAATCACAGCTGTTTAGTCCTTGCGTAAATAGTAGATTATTCTTTTTTCTCATAGGACTTAAGAATTATCCACTATTCTCCATCAATTTCTTTCAATACTTCAAGCATGGGATTCTAACCCATTTTTTCAAAAGAAGTGGGGTTGCTACGGGACAGGGGTGGAGTATGGTGGTTGTTTAGAGTGCCGGCGGTCCATTACCTTCCGCAACGCCTTGGTTATTTGCTTTTATTTATTCATTAGAGAACCAAGTTAAAAATTACCATCTTTTCAATTTTTCCAGACATTAAGAGGGACGGTCGCTACCCTCCCCCCTTCCTTAATCTGCCACTGCATAGTCAGAGTGTGTACTGCCCAGAAGTTGAGTTGAGCACCCCTGCCCCAACAGTTACGCCTACAGATGCATGCTAAATAGCAGACCCCTCTAATTTTTTGAGTTCGTAGTTAAGAACTCACAAGTCATCGCCAGGGCCACCCAGTGGTAGAAAGGCACTTATCCTTTAGCCCTCTTGTTGAGAGAGGCATGGAGGAAATTCAAAAATATTCCCTGCATTTTTGAATGCCCTGGAAAGATATAGTAATTTCTCTATTCCTCTCTGTGTGGCCCTGCTTATAGACCAAAGGTGGGCTTTACATGCAAATGCATAGTTCTAAAGAAGCGATAAAAACTATAAAGAAAGAGACAAGAAATCTTAATAGAATGTGAATGCCCCATGGACAAGGCTGTAGCCAGGGGGATCAAGGAGGATTCTTTTCCCCCCCCCCCATTCCACTCCCCGCAAAATGAAAATTTAAATAGATATAACCTAATTTATGCTGGCTTGGTGCTCACACGATGATCTTATATAGCAGCGCAGTGATCCACCGTAGAATTGACATCAACACGGAGCAGTTAATTAATTTGTTTGCTGCAAAGAAAACTAGAAGGCTAAATTTAATTTTATAAAAATGTTTATATTTTCCTTTATGGTTTATAATAAATATGTATATTTAAACGTATGTGCTATTTTATTTATCTTAATAAAATAATTACTGTATTTCTCCGAATATAGTCACCCTCTGAATATAATCCCCCCCCCTAATTTTGAGGTTTGAGTTTCAGGAAAAAAAAAATGGATTTGAATATAGTCTCCCCTTTACTTTTACCATGGCATTTTTGGAAAGGGGGGACTATATTCAGACAAATATGGTATATGTTTGTCTTCTATTCCATAACCCCTCTCCCCACCCCCAAATATTTTTTGGTACAGCCTTGCCCATGGGAGAGAGAGCTCCTTTCCCTATGCCACCCTTGATTTCCCACAGGTAGAAAATTACACTGCAAGGAATTAGGGATGAAATAGGAGAGTTCTTGAGGATTCAACTGTGTAGGAACCTTCTTTTCAATAGTCCAGCGTTCTGCCTATTGGTAGACAACTCAGCTCTGGAATATCCAAACATAATTTAAATGAAATATTTGAATTATGTATCAATTGAATAATATTTTTGAAAAAATCGTGAATAAATTCATCCAAAGTTATGGAAAATGTTAGTTGTGTTAGTACAATGGTATCACGCAGTATGGAATGCACAAATATTTTATTTGTATAATATGTGTGTTTGGAAAATGTATATTTGGAATGGGATAAACTATAATGTATAAGTATACAGCTGTAAACCTTCATGTATGCGGTTTAATTAAATATTTTTTTCATACAAGATATGATAGATCCCCTCCCCTCCAAAGCCTGAGAGAAAAAAAATATTTAAAGCCATTGTCTAGTTTTGACATGTAATAACTGCATCTGCTAAAAGTTATATGTGCAGTGCCAAAATGATGTAAAAATATATTTCCAGGCATGTGATTTTTGAAAATTTGCCGTTGACCATTCCCCCACCCTTGGCCATTCCATTCCCCCAAAGCATATTCCTAATTACGCCACTGACATAGGTGCATCCGAAGTGCACGCTGTGTTCGAGGTGAAGGCCGATTTGGCGACTTACAGTTCCAATTCTGCCTTTTCCCGCAACTTCGACATTCACTAGTAATGGCCCACAAATAACCTGGCTGTCCTTTTCACCGTGCATTCTGACAAATGGTGTTTCTTTTACATTCTTCAAATTTTCCAATTGAGAGGTCAATATGACCATGAATTCCAAGTTCTAAGTTACCCCTTCTCTGGGTACTTCCTTACTTCTTCTGGGTATATCCTTCCCGAGCAATGCCGGGTGGCTTGCTAGTTACCAATATAGCAAAGCAGGTGGTTGCCTATGGGGCTCTAGGCTCTGGATCAAAATCATAATTCCTCATTTCCATTGAAATTTGTTTTGGCACATGTATAGATGCTTGGTGGTATCTTCGAGTGTAGCCTAATTTAAAACGGTGGAATTAAGTTTACGGTTAATGAGCGCTCTTTTTCAAAACTAAATTTGTTGTCTGGTGGGCTATTGTTTGTGGTATCTGGAGTTGAAAATGTGGCTCTGGTTTTCATTTTAAAATACCATGGTATTGGGCATTTCTAATGGTACAGAGAATTACGTTATTCTTTTCTTCTTACGTTACTCTTTGATAATCCAATATACCGAATCATTGTTCTAAAATATTTTTATTGATTTCATTTAGGTTTGCCCCTTGCTCCTGAGTACCTGGCTGTTGGAGGAATCGCCTCTGACATACTTCATCATCCACCCTCCACTGTAGCTAGTGCAGAATTACCATTTCATGCCATGGAAGGTAAGGACTCGCACCACATAAGGTATTATGTGTTGCAAAAGGAACTATTTTGCCTTGGGTTTGAAAGCTATGATATTTTTTTCCATCCATCAAGTAGAACTTTTGATAGGAAACATTAATTCTGATCTTGCCCATATTCTATTGCAAACTTACCCTCTTTCACCATAATTCATTCATGAAAAAGTTGTGATGCCCATTAACTTTGAAAAATTAAATTCTTTGCCGTCAAATGCTGGTTTACCCCACCATCAAACAACTATTTAAGTACAAGAACCATGGTCTCGGAAGGTACTAGTATCAGGACTATTTTTGTTCCTAGATATCTGTACTTTAGAAATTTATCACTGAAGTTAGTACATATTCATAGTTGCTAGTTTTGGCCATTGCAGATACATATGGGGCGTGCGCATGCCATTTGGCAGCGGCATAGGGGGCGTGCATAAGCCCCTTGTGGGGCTGCCGGCATTGCAGAACCACTATTTTAACTTTTTTATATCTTGCTTGCATCTATCGGGGAGCGTGAAAGGTGTAATAAAAAATAACAGATTACTTGAACCAAGGTTATTTTGCAGTCATAAAATTCTAAGTTTTCATTAGTTCCTTTATTTACAATATACTCAGTGTAAAAAGGTTAAATGAAAAAATGAATGAAGGAGTCAGAAGATAAAAGAGAACCTGATGCTTTTTGAAAGGATTCTTTGAAAATGTTATTTTCTAGTTTTCTTTATTTCAGTACAGTTACAAGGAACAAATTCACTTAATACATAGGAGAACCATAATAAATTACAAAGTTTTATAAGCTGTGAAACTCATACTGTTCACAGTAATTTTTCGTATGAAATTGCCTTCTTTTTTTAACTTCTGCCTAGTTTTAAGAGCCAGGATAGCGTCAAAATGTATTTCCAGACATATAATTTCCTAAAATTTTCTGGGGAGGTCCCTGGAATCCCCAGTTAGAAGATCCCCATCATGAGCCCCAGCCGAGGGCCCCCAATCACCTCAGAGCGAATATGCAAATGCATGGCTATAACCTCCAAACGTGAAAGAAATACAAGTTGTATTCATCATAGTGTAGCACTCTGTAAAAATTTTCATTGGAGATTATTATTATTATGACTTTTGAAATGCATGAAAAAGGGCCAAGATATTTTTATTTGTATGTTATTTAAAAATTTGGTTTGTTAATTTGACCATGGATATTGTGTTTGGAGTTTGCAATGCCATTGCATTTGGCTTTCCAATCTAAAAAAAAATAGGGGGCAGTGTATTTTTCCCTCTCCACTTTGAAGTGTCAATTTTACATGCATGATATTTTTTTCCTTGAAATAAATGCATTATTTTGTCGGTTTATTTTCTGCTGTTCAATAGCATGGTATCACGAATTTAATTTTTTAAAGTGAATAGAGGTTCCCTTGACTCATTATAATAGAATGTTATTTTATCACCTGGAATATTAATTCTTAACTTTTTTTGATTAAGATTCAAAATCTGTAGTCTCAATATTTGGGAGAGCAGCCTTGATGAAAAGTGTTTAAAGCTAATTGGTGAGGCAGTCTACATAGTCCACCCCTTGTCATCTTATGGAATGTATCCATTTGACCAAAATTCAACCAATCTTGTGCTTACTATTAAAATGTCATTCATGGTTTTACTCACAGTGTCATCATATACTCTATCTTCCTCTATGATCCATGTACAATCTAAATGTATGTGCATACATAATATCTTCAGCTGCTATTTGGAGAATTTAAACTGTTTTTCAATTTTTCTCTTAGGGGTGCAGGGGCAAGGTAGGTTAATTTGGAGGGGTACTTAGGACCATTTATCTCCCAAACATTTTGAGGGACTTAAACCCCGGGGACTACCCCTACGGCATTGATAAGAAATAGTATAGCTGTAATGTTTATTCATAGTTCAAATGCAACACACAAGGAAAAAATAAATTCCAATCCTTGATAACTATTAATTATTTTGTGAATTAAAGACATGAAATAATAATATTCTCTTTTGTCATTAACAGCATCTGGAATTGCCAGTCCTCGAGGTCTGAGGCAGAGCCGCAAGCGATCTCTCTCCGCCTCTCCATACTCGGATTCCTTTGATATTAATTCAATGATCAGATTTTCACCCAATTCTCTTGCATCCTTGGTTAATGGCTCTCGGTCATCTTCAGCTAGTGGTTCTTATGGTCATTTGTCAGCAGGTTTGTACTTCATATGTATTAATTTCATTAATCCACAAGTGTAAAGAAATGGTTATTTTACTTGATATATATTTCTTTTTTGCTCCTTTGAATCCCATCATTATTTGTTCAATAATTATAGGTTTCCTCTTTTTTCTCAATTGTATTTGTATTATTTGAATAACCCTTGCATTATTATTAACATGCGTATTGACCCTGATCATTGTCAAAGAAAAAAAGCATAATGTATAGGTGTAAATTCATTAAATCTCCACAGAGTTTATGGAGTAGTATAGGTCATTCGAGAGCGGAGCCATTCAGAGGGAGTAGGTGGGGTGGCAGTTGGGCAGTTTGCCTTAATTCCCTTCTGTCATATGGCCTTGAAGGGGTCTTCAAAAAGTATTCTTAAAGGTTGGGGAGGGGTAAGTAAATAAAATACAGCATTGCCACAGGCTCCGAAATGTCTCCCTGTTAAGGACATCACTTGTTAGGGTTTTGGGTAAAAGTCTCTAAAGGCACCTAAAATATGTACATTTTGTGGCTCTGGTAAGGCCCTCAAAGTTTTAAATTACCTATATTTAGCATTTATCTACATATTAATTTTCCTCGGTGATCTACAGCTGGGTATTGAAAAATGTACCTTGTCAAGTATTTATACTGTTATGCCTTGACTTACTGCGTCAAAAGTGTGGAAAAGTAAAATGAAAAATTAAAGTTTTATGCTGAAGCTTATGATTAGTTTTCTTACTTCAACTTAAATTCTTTGGTTTTAAGGGATGTATTACAAGCCCTCAACCCTTAGAAAAATCTTCTCGGGATACCGCGTGGGTTAGATTATTTAAGAGCGTGGCCGTATACTAGTAGCCGTGAGAATGGGTAGCGAGTCGGTACCCGAAACGTCAGCGCTCTTAAATAATCTAACCCGCGCGGTATCCCGAGAAGATTTTTATAAAGTTATTCGCCGGGAAAGTGTAAAACCTCAACCCTTACTTTTCTTTTACTATTGACTCTCAATAATTCATAAAACCAGCACAACAAGAACACGAGTTTTTGGTGGGGCTCCACAAATGTCAATCAGAGACGTTTCCATATAAAAACTGGACTTCAAATTGTTCTTATTTATGAATAATGTTATATTAAAAACACATAGTGGTTAGTAAATAAGTAGTAATTAAAAATAAATAAAATTGCTATCATTTGTCATTGTAACTTAAAATTTTCAATAGGAACTTCTGTATTCAAAGAGGAACTTTGAATCTGGGAGGTTTTAAAGCCCTAAATCCCCTTGATTGTATTCTTGGGCCCATTACATGTCATTATGAACAGTAAAAATTTCTGTTGCGTTTCTTCCTTAAATAAATGAATCAAATCTTCAATTTGGAAAGTTTTGAATTATTTAATTGCAGGTAGTGTTAAATGTATTGGTTTTGAATGATTGTGTTGAAGTGATTTAAAAATCACTTCATGCAAGAACAAAGCTATTTTTTTGGTGTGAATGTGTCTATAAATGTCAATTAACTTATTATTTCACCAGGTGCCATAAGTCCAGCATTAGGAATGCACCCATCTGTGGCACCTCATCTTCAACATCTTCAAGCTCACCTTTTTAGAAGTGGTGCTCTTCCTCCCTCATCTCCATTCCTTTCCCGTTCAGCACAAGCAGGACTTGGAATGACGCAAAGCACCCATGCAACCACAAGACATCATCACCATCACCACGATATTATGCCCACCTTAAACCATGTACAACCTGAAGCCGTAGCAAGAGAAAAGGAGGTAAATATGTTCTATATATTGAGGGATACATATGTTTAAAAATTTTGGCGTGAATGAAGGTATTCCACCAAAACCTAGTTTTAGACTGACTTAAATAATTTGCAGCTCTGATTGCAAAAAAAGTTTATCAAGTTTTATTACTTGTCAAGCTTTGTCATTCATTTTCATGATAGAAGACAAGGCATCTGTAAGGCTATGTTTATGATTTACTTAACTTCAACTATGTACTTGCGGGTTAGGATGTTAATCGATTGGTCACTTCATTGGTCATAAATATTTCATTCAATGTGAGCTTGGATCTGACTAGCCAAGAAAAAGGAGTGTAAAGAAGAATTTGTAAGCTGAAGAATCTATTTCATAAAGGAAGTTCAACTTTGCTATTCTCACAAAGTGCCTCTCTTTCTGATGTAGATACATCTGTGCATATGGATCATAATTGGATGGAAAAGCATACATCTATATACTGTACATTTTTTTAAATGTACCTCATGGCATATGGATCACAATGGCTGTAGCTCTATAAATGATTTGTGTTGTTTCAATGATCGTGAAGTTTGCATTCCTTCAGACCTCACAGGCCGAAAGGAGCTCTTCGCCACCTTGGGCCCATCCAGTTTCCAGTACCGTTGGTGAGGATGAGGAGATGTTATGTGGAGGTGGCCGAGGTCGGGGAGTAAAGAGTGAGGTCTGTGACGGAGGAGAGGAACCTGGTGACTTTGTTGAGACTCACTGCCATTGGAAGGAATGTGACAGAGAATTTCCCACTCAAGATGATCTTGTTAAGGTAGTTAAATGTTACATACATCAAGAATTGTAGTAAATTACTTAAATGTTATGCTAAAATTGGCTCTTACCTAGACATTATGCAGTTTTGTGGTGTTTGCTCATGTCACCTTGGAAACAGGCTTCCTCATGAATGCATTAGAATTTCCTCAAGAAAACTTATAATCGTTTTCTCCTTATTTATAAATTCAGTTGAGAAGTAAACAGAAATACTAGGGGAGATTTATTTTTATGCATTTTGGTATTCTACATCTTTTTTAAATTAACTTCGAATTTCAACCAGTACATACCTTTTGATAGTCATGCTATATATTTGTGGTTATTATAGCCTAATATCTATATTTTCCTTATTGCAGCATATAAATAATGATCACATTCACACCAATAAAAAGGCATTTGTGTGCAGATGGTGTGAGTGCTCGAGGAATGAAAAACCCTTCAAAGCTCAATATATGCTTGTGGTTCATATGCGGCGTCATACTGGAGAGAAGCCACATAAGTGCACAGTAAGTTGCAGGTCTTTTTCACATTGGGTAATTTTTTATGCACATACGAATTATTACTAACTACAGTTTGGGATATTGATACGTGCACACTGCTCGGATTTTTCTCTAGAGCTTTCTGCTTAGTTATGAGTTGCAAGTCAATATTTTCTATCCATGTTACAATCCTTTCTAGAAAATTAGAATTAATGAGACAAAATACAGTAAGTGATTACCTCAATTTTTAACGAAATAATATTGCATTCATTTGTACTTTGAGTTTGGCCAAAATTAATTTGCCTAAAAAGTGCTGAAAAATACCATTTCATGGAAGGGTAAAGAATAAAATATTAGACTTACAGGAATAGCATTGTGATGTGATCCAGTTCATGGGCATGCTGTAACTGCCTCTGGTCACTATTCCCAGAAGCCTATCCTCTCCTTCCATCATGGCCACCAAATTATTTTTAACTTCTGAGGCACTCACAGTATAACATTGCTGAAGGTAAATTAAATTCAAGGAATTTCAGGGTAACTTAAAATTATGTCATGTACAAGGTATACATGAAACAAGGAATGCATGTATGTTAAACTTAAATAAATATTTGGATATGATATCCATGGAACTTCTTAATGACATTTTCCATTACCTTTTGCTTCATTTCAGTTTGAAGGGTGTGCAAAAGCTTATTCTCGTCTGGAAAATTTGAAAACACATCTGAGATCTCACACTGGAGAAAAGCCATATACTTGTGAATATCCTGGATGTACCAAAGCCTTCTCTAATGCCTCAGACCGTGCCAAGCATCAGAACAGAACTCATTCAAATGAGGTAAATGTTTTGGACATGCATGGTTTTTTTATCTTGAATCCCATCAGAAACTTTGACTTGTTATTACAAATAATTCATATATTTGGAAACTAAAAGCAAAAATCACAGATTGGCAGGGAGGAGAGGGAAAGTGACTGCAGGAAGATTGTTTGTAGGGGAAGGATTAGTTCTCTCCTCTCAAGGGGAAGACTGGGCCCTCAGGGTGGCCGACCCAATAGAGGTATAATTAAGCTGTTTATCAGTGTTTACCTTATGGTGGTGGTAAGCCAGGTGGTTGGCAATGAATGCAAGCGCTCTCCTCAGTCCTGAAACAGAATTGTCACTTACTCCTACCTCCCTTTATCCCAGCAATTCATCAAAATTGACTATCACCTTGGCTGAAAACTGGTTTTTGCTTACGTGCCACAAACTTTAACAGAACTCTACATCTGTTATGACGATAGAAGATTAGAATGTAATGTAACCTGGGAAATTAACTAATTTTGACAGGATGAGTAAAAAACAAAACACAAAAGGATTTTTTACAATATTTAATGTATTTCAACAAGTTATTATTTCCTAGTTCTGCTATAATGTAGGGTTCCCCAGTGTAGATAAAATAGAAATAAGTATGTATACTTATATTTTACTTTGTTGATGAGTACATAATGTATTACTCCAAAATGGGGATGTGATACTCAAAATTCATAAAATGTTCTTCCATTTCAAGTTTTCCGAGGGAAAGTCATAGGTAAGTGCAGTAATTTCATTTTAACAAAATTATTGTTTAAGATTAATGAAAATAAAATGTAAACTAATGTAACCTGGAATGCACAATGTTTGTGTTCTATTGCAGGAAAACACAAGAGTCCATTAGGAAATAAACTTTTAATTCTGGGCTATGCACGATACAACGCATGGCGTAGTCCCGCCAACAACTGCCGGGCGTGCCCCGTCCTCACATGTCTTATCCTTGGGACAGGGCTACCACCCTGGATACAACAACTCCCCTCCACTAAAATAACCCTTTACAAACATGAAAATTAAATACATGAAAACATAAGATACATTACATAAGAAAATCATTCAAATATTTTGGTGGCTGCCTTTTTCGTGATGGGCGACTCAAGGGAGTAGAACAAGGCTTAGCCAATACAGGGCTTCTAGGCAAGGGTTCATGAGTATTCTCATGGGTAGCAGATCCTGGACTGTCTGACTCGGAAATATCATTTTGGGGAAGTGGGATTTTAGCAACCTCCTCGGTATTGACATTAGCAGGTGGGGTAAACTCATTTCTCTTATCTTCACAGGACACAATTCTTGGACGAAGGAATTGAAGGGAGACATTTTTTTTTAGTTTCCCATCACACAAGACATCAAAGGACTTGGCACTCACTTGCTTTACTATTGTCGCAGGTTTCCATTGTTTTACATTGTGTTTAACACCCTGTGTCCACACCGTATCACCCTCTTTCAATTCCGGTAATTTAGTGCTATGTTTGGAGGCCACCTTCTCATTACAGGAAGTCACCCGGTCTTCCACAATGCTCATTGGATTTAATAGGGACAACTTTGTTCTAAGCTTCCTCCCCAGGAATAACTCTGCAGGTTCTATCTTAGTTACAGTGTGTGGCGTCGTACGATAAGCCATTAGGAATTTGTTAATCCTACGCTGCAAGGACAATACTTCACATGATTTATCAAGCACCGATTTCTTTAGAGCCTGTTTTACATGCTGCACAGTTTTCTCTGCCTGACCATTTGCTCTTGGTAAGTATGGGGGAGAAAACAGATGTTTGGCACCCATACTAGTAAGAAACTCACTAATTTCTTGGGACTGAAAAGGTGGGCCATTATCGGAGACAAACACTTTAAACAACCCATATGCAGCTGTCATGGACTCAAGTTTTTCAATTACTGCAGAAGAACTTGTTTCCTTCATAATTGCAACAATCGGCCACTTAGAATAAGCATCTACCACAATAAGCAATGTCTTATTTTCTACATAACAAAAGTCGGCATGAACTCTCTCCCACTTAGATTTTGGCCATGCCCAAGGAGAAAATGGTATTTGAGGAAGTGAGTTTTGGACCTGTTGACATGGCTCACAAGAAGCTACCATAATTTCAATGTCCTGGTCAAGAGTGGGCCAATAGACATAACCACGAGCAAGTGCTTTCATTTTACTCATTCCTGGGTGTTGATCATGCAACAAATTTAAGACATCACGTTGTAGAGCTTTTGGGATACAAACTTTCGAACCATAGGTGACACACTGGTTATTAATAGAGAGTTCTAACTGTCTCTTAAAGTAAGGTTGTAACCGCAGATCATCACATTTAGAGGGCCAGCCATGCTGGATGTACATCCGTACTTTTAATAAATCAGGATCTTTTTCTGTGGCTAGCACAATCGACTGGGCATTCAAAGGTACACCTAATGTCTTAACTAAACATATTACATTTTCAGGAGACTCCACTGGTGTATCATCTGCCAATGGAAGTCTGCTTAAAACATCAGCATGAGGGATATTTATCCCTTTTTTATACACAATCTTAAATCTGTAGCCATGCAGTAATACTGCCCAACGCTGAAGACGTGCAGCAGCGAGGGGTTTGACACCAGTCTTTGACCCAAAAATTATTGTGAGAGAACTGTGGTCAGTAACCAGTTCAAATTCTCTCCCCCAAAGAAATTTGTTAAAATGGGTGACACCAAAAATTACTGCTGCAGCCTCTCTCTCCACTTGAGCATAATTGCGTTCGGTGGAGGTAAAAGTTTTTGAGGCAAAGCCCACTGGGCGCTCTTCCCCTGAAGGGAGAATGTGAGATAGAACTGCCCCAGCCCCAACTTGAGAGGCATCACAAGTTAGTCTAATAGGTAACTTAAGGGAATAAGGAATAAGTACCTGGCTACTACTAAGGGCTGTCTTACATTTTGCAAAGGCTTCCTTTTGTTCTTTACCCCAAGACCAAGGGAAATCTTTCTTCAATAGTTTATTTAAGGGTTCCATAAAAGTAGATGCATCTGGGAGGAATTTATAATAGAATTTGACAGCTCCTAGGAAACTACTCAACTCAGACACATTTGAAGGCGCACCCATATTCACAATAGCCTTAACCTTAGATTCTTCAACATGTAACCCATGAGAATCTAGCACATGACCTAAAAATATGACTCTGTTAACAAAAAATTCACACTTAGGTACGTTAATGACAATGTTATGTTGGGCCAATCGCCCTAATACCTGTTTTAAAACAGAGGAACAGTCACACCAATTTTCAGCATAAATAAGAATATCATCAAGATACACAAATAAGTTAGGAATACCCTGTAAGATTTTTTCCACGGTTTGCTGGAAAATAGCGGGCGCAGAAGCTATCCCATACAGCATTCTCTTTACTTTAAAACAACCTACATGGGTGCTCAAAGTTAATATAGATTGTGATTCTTTACCAACGGCTAACTGTAGATATGCCTGAGAAAGATCAATTTTACAGAAACACTCACCTTTTAGTAAAGACAAATCGTCTATCAGTGGTAGTGGGTAATGATCCATACTCAGACAACGGTTTACTGAACAACTGTAATCCCCACAGATTCTCACCTCTCCTTTGATGTCTGTTCTAGCACGGATTTTACTATCTTTTTCATTTTGAACTTATCTTTACTCTTTTGACGGCAGAATTTCACTGAATGCCCGTCCTTGCCACAATGGGTACACTTCAAAGGCTTGTCACATGAGTTAGCATAGTGAGGCCCTCCACAATTAAAACATTTCACAATGTTCTTTGGTGATAATGGCTTACAGTGAGGTTGAGATCTCTTATTAATTACCGAAACTGAGGCAGGACTATCCCCAGTGCTTTTGGCGTATTCCGCAGATCCTTCCATATAGCACGCTTTGGCCACGAATCTCTTAAAAGGAACATTTTCGCCAGCCAATTTAGTGGTTATTTCTTCACTATTAAGACCATACAGAAATTGGTCAATTAATCTATCTTCCATACTGTTCCCAAAATCACAGGTGGCAGCCAACTTCTTTAACGCCAGGGCATACTCCGAAAAACTTTCATTGGGTTCACGAACACGACGTTGAAAGATCAGCCTCTCAGCACGAAAGAAGCGCACCGGTGTAAATATGGTCTTAAGCTCCTCCACTAATTGTTCGTAAGTCAGCTGGTCCGGTGTGAGAGGGTGAAGATTCACAGCTAGCTTCTCCAATGCTGCCCCTCCTATGTGACCAATTAAGAAATCCTTCTTGCCGAGATCCTCAACAGGAGGACGTAATGTCCTCATATAGCTGTTTAGGCGCAGAAGGTAGGTCGAGATGCTCTCAACACTTTGATCAAAAACTCCTATACTCATATTTAGGCAATAGGTCCGTGAAGATACAGAATGGCACGTACCACAGGCGCGGTCGACCGATCAGTTTTTTTTCCCGAAACTCACGTAAAGCCTCAACCACACGACACATAACCCACGACAGTATCGGACTCCAAATATCCCATCCTCGTCGCCAAATTGTTCTATTGCAGGAAAACACAAGAGTCCATTAGGAAATAAACTTTTAATTCTGGGCTATGCACGATACAACGCATGGCGTAGTCCCGCCAACAACTGCCGGGCGTGCCCCGTCCTCACATGTCTTATCCTTGGGACAGGGCTACCACCCTGGATACAACAGTTTGCAGTGCACTGCATTAATGTCTCTAGGACAGTGACATTTCATGCCATGGTCTTCCATGTTCTCAATGTTGTTCAATGACAATACCAAGGTCTGTACATCCATATGCAGTCCACTGCATATATCTCTGTCAACTACAAGAAGTGGCTCTAAATCCCAGGCTTGGCAGAAGCACAGGACATAAAAAGATAAAAAAAACACTCACAGAACTAAATTTTCGGCAGTATACATCCACCTTTCTCAGAGTTAGGTAGGAGACTGTAGGCAAAAGATGAAAGATAGCAGATGGAAACACCTTCCCTCAGCTATCTTTCATCCTTTACCTACAGTCTCCTACCTAACTCTGAGGAAGTTGGATGTATACCACCAAAAATTTAGTTCTGTGAGTGTTTTTTTTTTCTTTTTGTGTCCTGTGCTTCTGCCCAGGCTGGGATATTTTTATGTTATTTACCTCGTGGAGGAACATTTGTTCAACATGAACACAGGAATAGTATCCATGAATACTCGAATAATTCAAATACTAGAAAGCATTCGATATTCGAGATCTCGAATCATTATGCTAAAGGTACAATCTCGAATACCTCGATTACTTTGAATTTTGCGTCATATGCTGTTGCACGCACGTCGTTGGTAGTTGGCTCGGAAAAATGCAGAATACTCTAGTTGTTTAGTGCATGCAGCACCGTTTTAGGCAAGTTGACAAACTACATCAAATTCGTGGATTAGAGCGGTGAAAAGAGTTCAACGTGGGGAACCGAACATGATCGGGTGAAAAATCCGAAAATCCCTGGTTTCCCCCACCAGGAGAACCTCAGTTCCGTTGGATAGTAACTACGTAGCACAATTCTCAAAATCCACTACCCCCTCCATCCATAAGTCCTCGGCCCCTCCTCCGACGCTTTCCTCTCCTCTCCAAAATCAAACAAAAGGCCCCAGCTTGCGCAGGGTTCGTGTATGGAAGACCAGAAATCAAAAGCTTCAAATGAAAATATCAAGTTACATGAGAGTAATAGAATCGTTGTTTCACCCTTCCCTCTTTCTTCCCCACTGACCTTTTTCTCCCTACCTGCTTCGAAGCTCCCCTTTCTGGAGGTCAACTGCTGCATGAGTCATCTATTAGCCCATCAGTTATCTAACAATGACTTTCGACAATTGATAATACACCTTTATTGGATTGAAATATTAGTAATGTGCGCGTAATTTAAAAAAGAATAAGACCAAACACGACACATTTCTGACTTTATTTAAGCATTTTACGCAAGGAAATAAATGTCAAAATATGATGGAGACTTACAATTAGCATTCTCTCGAACAAAACTCGATATCCTCACAGCTGAGCTTCTCAGAAGTTGATGCAGTATTTTTTTCCGAAAACATATATCAAGTTACAATTTATGAGTTATGGTATAAATCTCTATTGTCACAGTCACAGAACAGAAGGGAGTGAGAACTTGATGGAGTGAAAATAATTGAAAGAGAAGAAAATCCGGTGGAGAAGCACGTGTGTTTTGCAAAACGCCTCGAATTGTCCACTAGCACTTGACTGTAGGAGTGGGGATAAAGCGAGCTACCTGTTGAAAATAAGAAGTTGGATGAAGCCGAGTATCAGATGAGTGTGCCGCTGATATGGCATTTGGTTGATAAGAATGTATACATCAGACAGAAATCCATCGTAGCAGTGTAAATGCCGAGATGGCATGCAATCATTTTTTTGCGAGGTTGTGTGTCCCCTTAGGATATTTGAAAGAGATGTTAGTTGAATCAACTATATACCCAAATTGTTTCCATAAAATTAAAATATTCCATTAATCAGCTAAATTCCTGTTTGAATCCTTTAAAGGAAATCACAATTACTTGCAAAAATCTTGGGTTTCCTGCTGCATAAGCAACCTAGTCAAACATTCCCGCATTCATTGTTTTTTTCGTCCATCCCCGTAGGTTTTATATGCTTTGCGCAATTCTAGTATTCGAAATTCAAGGTATTTGAATATTTCAGCAATGATTTAATAACCGAATTCGAGTTCGAGAAATCTGCTATTTCAATCATGTCATCAAGCCTACTATGAAAGTTAGTTCATAGTCCACCCAATCAATTTATGCAGGGTGAGCATTTGAATCCAAACTCATATCTAAGCCTGAAGATTTAACGGGGGTACCTAACTAAAAGAATGACAGACTCCAGGTGTCAAGACTAACTTTATTCTCCACGAACAAATACAATTGAAATTACAAAGAGACTGCACTGTTAAGCTGGTTTCACACTCCTAGATATCTTAAACTTGACAAACACTCATCACTTACATTCTATTGACATATCAATTTAATAAGTACGTACATACTTGCTTTTGCCCATGGGCCTTTTCAATTCCCAATTTTATATTATGTATTAGTGATGGAATACTTTTCATTGTTATAGGCGTGTATTAACTTGTGATTTCTTGTACTTGTATAATCATGATGTACAATGATTTTTTTTCCAGAAACCCTATGTATGTAAAGCACCAGGTTGCTCAAAAAGGTACACTGACCCCAGCTCTCTACGCAAGCATGTGAAAACAGTTCATGGTGCTGACTTCTATGCCAACAAGAGACATAAAGGAGATGCAGGTGGAGACGAAGGAATGCCTCCTGGTGCTGAGGGAGAAGGAGGAAGTCCTGCACGAAGCAGTGATGCCTGTAGTATCAAAACAGGAGCAAGCCCAAGCCTTAAATCTGAGGTTTGTCAGCTAGCATTTGTGTTCTTCTTCTCATCTTTACATTTTTAAGTGATGTCTTATAAACAAAAATTCTCTGAAAAATCTATGAATACATTGTTACCAACGTGGTGGACCAACCTTAAGTTTGCTTGATTTTGTCACCTTAAGGATGCAGACTCCCCTGGAGATGGCACTATTGGCCCAGAAGCAGCTGATCCTAACTTTATGAATGAAGGCAGTCTTCCTGCAACAGACTCTCTAGTGGCAGCTTTGGGGGTTGGAGAAAGCCCTGCAGAAGATGATGGTGATGAGGATACAATTGGACAAGGAGCATCTTTGTCACCTTGGGCTGAATTCCTCGAAGAACCAGAGCAGGTAAGAAGTCATCATGAGCTGAAATATGTTAATGCTACATAAAAATCTCAGCATAAATGTGGAATATAGAAAGCATGGTAGCCTAGTGGTTATCACTTGCCTTCCAACCAAAGGGTTCTGAGTAAAAATCCCTTTGAAAGCCGTTAGACATTCTAACAGACATCCTGGGATGCATCATTATTTGTGAAAAAGGATTGAAAATTATCACTGGACATTTGAAGAGCATATATTCAGAGATCTATGCTGTAGCTCAATTCTGGAGGTTACTTTTATGCTAATTTTTACCCTTACTTTTGCAGCAACTGTCCAATATCGCCTTGGAAATTGGATCGGTTGCCGTTGTAGGAACATCATGTGGAGTTGAAGGTGGAGATGACAAAGGAGGAATTCAGGACATTATTTTGAGGCAAGGAGGAAATGGTGGACCACAAAGTGGACCTCTGCAAACTGGAATACGTGTTGGTGGTGGGAGAAAATTGGGCAAGGCAGGAGTCGGAGGCCTTCTTTACTCTCCCGTCTTCAATGCTCATCCACCCCATAGTGGAGGAGGTGAGGAAATTTTAAGTCTTTGCATACTTTTTTTACTGATGTAAATCCTACTACAGTGATAATTAGGAATACATAAGCACCAAAATCCTTCATAAAATCTCAAAATAGAATACTTTTGCTCTACTTCAGCCTTGTATTACCTTAAACTATTTTTAAAAAATGCCAATTTTAGGGCATCTTTGTATTTTTCCAACTATAAAAATTAGAGTTAAAAATACATTATAAAAAATTAAGAGAGCTTTATAAGTAGCAGCTACAAAGCTAAATTAATCATAGCAGAGTCAGAAATTAATAATGTAATAATTTTAGAAAACCTTAACTCTTTTAGGTTTACCTTTTATAGTTTTGCACTTTTGGATATACTTTTGTAAATCTTATTTCAGAGTTGTTTTGAAGTAATATTCAGAGTAGATTTATAATAACAATTTTTCTGATTAACTAATCACCACAAATTCCATTACTTATTCATCACTAAGGAGTTGGTGGTCCAGAAGTTTCAACGGCCATTGTACGACCAGCGGAATATCATGGTACTATGCTCCCAGCTTCAGCTCGTGGGTCTCATCCTTTGAACCGAGTTCGAGGAGGTCAGCTAATAATGGACCAGTTAGTTGATGCTCGAAGAGATAGTGGATCCACCACTGTTAGCTCATATTACGGAAGCATGCAGGGAAGCAGTCGCAGAAGTAGTAGGGGTTCTCAGGTTGGTTCTTCCCTGAATATGTGGTCAAAATTTTTTAGTATTATGGGAGGATTATGACTCGTAATTTTATGGTATCTTGAGCTGTTGCTTGAGGGTTGTTTTCTGATAGAATGCTGAGGGAAGAATGGTAGGTTCCAAATTACTTTTGTGCCGCTATATCTGTCATTTGTAATCCAATAAATGATCAGAAACCAGGAATGCAATACATACGTGTGTGTTAATTGTGGCTGATACACTCTGTACAAGTCTCCTGTAACAGAATAGCAGCATTTATTGCCTTTCAGCACAAAATAAGCATCTTACCCAGCCAGCACAGATTTGAACTCATCCTTGGAGAAATCAGATATTGTGGGGATAAGCTTATCTATCCTTATATATAAGGCGAAATATTGAAATTTTTGCGTATTTCTACTAATTATTTACAAATAACACATAATGGCAGTAAATAACATTTCAGATATTATGTAAAAGTAAGACCTTTTATGGTATATGATAAGGCTAAAAAATTCAGGTCTCCAATTAGTTGGCAGTTATCGTAACTGGTTTCATGCAGTAAATTTATGATATTCAGAGGTGATTTTGCTGTAGGGAGTTAATTTGTTGCTTTGCTGATGGTAAATAGGTTATCAGAACTGTGAAATAATTCATGCATGAAATCATTTACACATTTGGATGATTTTTTTTAAACAATTCATGTACTTCATTATCATTCATCTTCATTGAATACCATGGAAATAACCCTCCCCAAATGCTCCCAAACCCTGTAGTGCTTTTAGTTGTGTCCGACATGTCTTTTGCATCGTTTTATCAATACCGTTTGTTGCGCTAGGTCATACAACTTTGGTGGTTGGGCATCCTGATGGATAGGCAAACCCCTTAGCACGCTTAACGGAAAACATAATTCAAATTATTCTACACTTACTAGGTATGTGCGAGTAGCATTTTTTGATCTCGAGTCCAGTATTTAGTCGAGTTGAAAACTACTCGTGAGTATTGAGTCGAGTGCAGTATTATAATTTCTGGACAAGGCAATACAACAATACATGCTCCAATATATGTTTCCAATCTCATTATAAATTTTCTCTTCTAAATACTTAGCTTGATGTAAAAAGGAAAATATAATGAGGAACATAGATGGTCATTGTGTCAGAATTAGGAGAAAAATGAACATTAATGTGTATTAAAAAGTTCCATAGGCACAATTGAAATGAATTTACCTCAGGTAATATGTGGACAATTTAGGTAATATATATTTATCGTAACTGCTAGGAAGAGCTCTAGGCATTCAAGGCATTTTGTGTGGCTGGACAAGTACTCTCTTGCCAAAATTGCAAGATTCGAGAACCTTGGGAATTCTTATTAAAAATTACATCAACGATTAATATGGATCTTGAATCTTCATGGATTTTAAGTGGACAAAGCGAATGAACTATAGAACTTAGCTTTTGATTTGTAGATCAAAATAATTTTATATTCCTCATGTCATTTAATCAACCTAAGGAACTCTCGTTTTTTAAGTTCAAGAGGTGAACTGAACGCAGCAAAAGAATAAACGGAAATTAGATAACATCGGACGTATGCAGTAATCAAAAAGGCTAAACAGTGACACCACTTGTGACATCAAACACTAGGAAAAACCGGCATTGTCTGCTAAAACCTTAAAGTTACATATTTTTCTTTCTTACAGAAATCCTTACATTTTTTTTACATATTCTCTTGGCGTTTGGGTGGAGAGAATTGGGTAGGGTGATAAAGTCTCGCATCAGAAAGTATGAGCGATGAAGCCGTTCACTCCGATTATGCTACCGGATCAGAAGACGATCGGTTACCACAGCTGACAAAAAGGTTCTCGACACCCACATCAACAGCTTTAGCATATACAGTAGGATGAAACTCCCTGGCCAAGGCATTAGAATGACTTATTGACTTTAAAAATTATATTATTACATGAGTTTCATGATAACGCTTCCTGTCGGCAGATTGCTGGACCTACTGGACTCGACATCTGTGTAACCGAAACTACTCGACTCAACTCGGCACTCGTAATGCCACTCAAAACACTCGAGTCAACTACCAACTATTCGACTTGACTCGAATTTTCGAGTACCTGCACATCCCTAACTCTTACCTATAAATCCTCTTGAAGCAAACTTTTGCTGTGGTATGCATTCACATGACGTTTTTGTCTACACATGTATGGGCACACATAACAATCAATGCTGTGGAGGGAGGTATAATCTGATCCCGTGCATGGTACATGGAAATAATTTTTTCATTTTTTGGTGTTATTTATGTATAACATCATCATATTTGCTTTGTTTCTTTAGCTAAAAATCCTCCCATGTGACCAAGAATTCTGAGTTTCAAGTTTCCCACTCCTTAGGGTACTATCCTTCCTAAGCAACGCTGGATGGCCTGCTGGTTAATCATAAAATTTTACAATTTAATTATTTGTTTTTGCGCATGAATTTTAATTTCTATTTCCCACCCCTATAAGAATTATTACATCATGCATTTGAATTTGCCAGTGAAATCCTAATTTTCAGTAATGACTAGTGAAGAAAGGTTGTCAATGCCACATCATCCTTTTTTTTTATTCAGGTTTCAACAGCTTCACTTTCCCGGCCCTGGCGGTCATCTGTTTTCAATGCAATTCCATCTGGCGCAGGCCCTGGGGGTCCACCATCTTCGTCGTCCTTTTATGATCCAATATCTCCTGGAAGTTCTCGTCGTTCAAGTGAGCTGAGCAATCATTTTGATACAACATCCAACATGTGCAATGCTCATGGACAGCCGCGAAAAGATTCCAGAGATGCTGATGCAAATGCTGTTGATCCTTACTCATGCGTGAATTCAAAAGATCAAAGGCACGCTGGAATTCAGAGGAGAATTCCCAATTGCCATATGCATGGTATAGCTCCTCCTCATGTTGTACGACACAACATGGATGGGGCACCAACTTCCAGTGATCCCTTTCTTACATCCAATCTTGTTGTGCAGGTTGGTATTAGCAATTTAATTTTAATTATATGTAGAAGTTTAATAGTATGCAGTATAGTACTTTTACCAGAACCTACTTAATGCTACCCATAGGAATGCTAAAACAGTATCTAATTTCCTCCTTGCATTTTATGGTGCATAGTATAGTATGGGTATTTTATCAACAGCCAGATGTTTCAGTAATCAAAATGCTCTGTAGGTATAAGCTCAAGTCAAACTGTCTACTGTGCATATCTTTAGGTAGTGCTGTTTTCTTTACGCATATGCCGTAATTTTTCTATTTTTCATTTTTATTTATGAGGAGAAATACTGTACAAAAATTTAAATTAGTTATTTTTTATTGAATTTTGTAAACTGTTAATGAATAGAAGGGGATAAGGCTGTTATAGTGGGTGTGGGAAGTGGAATGAAATGGTTTTTTTGTGCATCACCAGGGCAGGTAATACCGGGGAACTCTGCCAAGGTACCATGGTATTTCATGCCACCACACACATCCTTAACCTTTAGCCATCTGACTTAAATTCCCTTCACTGCCAGATTTTATTCTAATCTGTCCTTAAATGATCTTTAGATTAAGCTTGGTCACGCTAGGCATTAATATAGGGTAAGGGAGGTTGAGGTTAGTTCTTTCAATGAGCCAATGGTACTCGCAATATTGCTATAATCCATACCAACAATAGGCTTTGACACATCCACTACCACAAATCTTGAAAAATTGTGTCAGAAGTGAAGGTGCAGCTAGATACATATACACATACACATTTAAGTGTAACTATTTCATTGTAATACATATCAGTGCAGTATTCCATAAAAATGAAAGCTGGGGAAAAATATGTAATGAATTTTAACATGGATATCAATTTAAAGTATTTTCTTTCCAAATTTTCTTCTCAGACCCAGAAGATGTCACTCTGTGGACCACAATCAGTTGGTGAAATTAGTGCAATACCTCATCATAGGTCATGCCAACAACCAAACAATTCACCTCAGAGATCATTCCGTCCAGAAGCAACCCGAACTGGCAGCATGCCTGAAGTTGATAGTGCCAGCACAGTTTCAGCAGCAGTTGTTCCATCATTAACAGAGGGAAGTCGTCACAGTGGACTTCCTGAGCACCATCCAAATCGTGAGGTTGTACTGGAAGAAGTTGGTGAAGGAGAGATGGTTGAAAATAAGTTGGTTATTCCAGATGAAATGGTGCACTACCTTAGTCAGGTAATTATGATTTTCCAAGCTTTACTTTCCTTTACGTTTCACAGAATTTGTGATTTCAAATATGCATAGTGTACCGCATGGTTTCCTTTTTAGCATTACTGGTTTCTTATGCTTCCTACATCCATGTGAATCTCTGTACATACTATGTATATACTTACAATCAGTGGCATAGTAAGAGGGGGGGTTAGGCCCCCCAAAATATAAAAATACAATTACTTTGCTTTATGAAAGAAGACAAAACATTGAAAAGTCATGAATTTACAGAGGATTTTCTGGAAAAATGAAGTTTTTTCGATTACGAAAAGTGTTAAAATTAGTTCCTCTACTTAGTAATCAGGAAGGTGCAAGTATTTTAGGAAAGTATGTATGCGGCCAAGAGAACGTGACATACTAATTAGCAATGGAGTGGCCATGGGTTAATTAACGATGCATTTTGTCTGTGCCTTCATACTCATGTCAGATTGTGCAAGTACATGCCCCGTATAAAACAGTCTTAATTGTTTGCTCTAAAGGTGAATATAAACTCAATAGAAGATTGATAACCCAGCACATAGGACCCTGGGTATTTTGGAATTAAAATTTTTCTGGTGTTTAGATAATTTTCTGTTCAGTGAGCAATTTAACTAACCATGCAACTGCCGTTATTTTTTTATCTATTTCAATTACCCCCAAAAACATCACAATATGACCTTTACTTTGAGAGTTAAAACAATCAACATCAGACGATCACACACCCATCTCCTGGAAGGGAAAACCTATCCAGGCGGGACTCGAACCTGTGACCTTCGGTATGGTAGGCGAGGACTTATCTTCACCGCCACCGAGGCTATAATCATGGTGATGAATGAACAAAAAGCCTAGAATAATCTCTCCTCTGCATTTCATCTCATCAACGAGAATGTGCTCATGAAATTTTAGCAAGAGTCAATTGAATTTATTGGGAAGCACTTATTCATCTGCATTCTTCCGCGAATGCTGCCCAGGACCTTGAACTCTTATACTGAGTGATTTGTCTTCACCAAATGTTTTCCTCTCCCCCTTCTGATCCCAGCTCCGGAAACTTTTTGTATTGAATTCCATATAATGATGCTAAGTCATTCCTGAATCACCAGTGACTACAATATCTTTCAACTCTTGAAATTGTGCTTAGTAATTAATTATATGACGAATGATGAAACAAGTATTCTGTGAAAAACCACTATGTGGACTTTCTGGGAATGTTTTTCATTAAGGGCTTATGCCTCTTTCAACTCTACTGTCATTGGGAAATGCATTTTTGGCTCAGTATTTATCCAGTCAGCTGCTTTCCCCATTTCAAAACAGGAGGCCTAACATTTAAAGCTCGATACATAAAAAGATCTTGTCTTTAATACATACTAAGGTCAGTTTTTCCATGGAGGAACCGAGATGGAACCAAGGATCTGTATTTCTTTGATTGGTGGGTGAGATTATTAATTCTCCACAGAAAAACATCATATGGAATCAAGATGTAGATATTGTACATTACATGTAATAACATGCAGATGGCTAATTGCAATGGTTTCACTCAGTGGAGATAAAGCAGACTCCCGATCATCCGGCTGAGGTTTATCCGGGTTGCAGATTATCCGTGCTTGATTTTCACTCTCCCTCAATTTTTTCTGCAATCTTTATAAAAAAAAAATCAGATGCAAAATCATCAGAATTACTGCATTAATGCTCAGGTACATACCAGGCTTATTATTTCCGTTACAATCCCCTTCTTAAAACCGAAGCAATCACATGCTAGCTACATTAATGGGAGCACCGTGTTCCTGTTTTCCAAGCCTCGCAGTGCATGACTGTGTTCCTAGATCATGGATACTGCACCAGTTGCAACCCGGCCAACTTGTGCGAGACACGACTACATGACGTAGTGCCTGACAGTGTAGTTTCTAATGTCGAGCAGTGGTTTTGAAGGATTCAAGCAATCCACTTTACTGTATCCATAATCACACAGCCACGGTTGTGTGGTTTTCAAAACCAGGCCTTACATGGAGCATTAATAATATGAGTACAACCATGTTATCGCCGCTAAAAAGATCACAAACTGGCAAATAAAGCTCTCAATGAGTCCTGGAAGCACTCTTAAACAACAGAAAAATGGCATAAATAATAATATATTGTTTGTTTTTTGTAAATTACGAACATTACAAGACATTGAAGTGAAAGTTTTGGTTATCCATGTTTCCTGATTATCTGTGCCGTCTCTCCTCATCATTAGCCCGGATAATCGGAAGTGTACTGTATATATGCTACTACTTCAAGTCAATAGAGAATGAAAATTGAAGTTTTGACAACTGAATTACTGTCCGTGACTCTAAGTCAATCACTCATTATGAAAAAAAATCACTGTGTATGTTCATGGTAAATTTGATGAGCCTGGAAATATTATAAAACTGAAAGGAATTCCATGGTGGTTGACTCTGTAAGCATAACACCAATTAAATTGCCAGACTGTAGAGGCACTAACAAATTTTCACACTAACTACTGCTCTGTAAAGATAAAAGCTTTTCACTTTGCAATCAGTTTTAATCCACATGCCGCAAGAGCAACTTTCCCTTGGCTCTATTCGTCCCACAGAGGAGATGCAATAATGCCCCTGAAATGAGAAAATACATGCTGATGTTACAATTGTTTTCAATCACCATTTACTTAAATCTGTTCTAGAAATTAGATTCTCATCTTTGGATGACCTAAGAAGCCAGACAGTGCATACAGAAGGCTCTTTTAAGGGCCCACTTGGTTGTCATTTTGCTGGGGTGATGGAAAGCATAATTGACAAAATTAAAAAAAAAAACTCCTCTTAAAAAGATATTCCATTGTACAGAATTCTGGGTTAACCATCTTTTACGTTACGTAATTGAGATAAAATAGTCAAGGTGGCAAAACCTGAGGTATTTATAAAGTTCTATTGCTTGGGAAGTGGTCGGTAAAGTGACTGGAAGGTAGGATGATTGGGAAGGATAGTTATTAGCATAGTGGTGTGCATGCTAAAGAAGGCTTTGAAGATTGGAGTGTTGTATTGTTGCTTTCAAAAAAGGCTTTGTCTTATATTACTGATTAAACTAAAGGTTGATGTGTTTGCGAACATTTAATGGCCATGTTAATTTAGTTAGTTAATAATTATTTCTAGTGCAATAATACTTCACTCTAATTCAAAATTGGAAATGAAGAAATTACTTCTTAAACTTTCAATTAATTTATAAATCAATATTTTCATGCCCTATCACAGGTGGCTGACAATAGTGCGAATTGTGATACGGAAACCAAGAAGGATTCTTCAGACTTCTCTCAGAACACTTGTCCCCAATCAAATGGGACGTGTGGCAGCATGCAACCTGTTGATTCAAATCAACAAGAAGTATCACCTGGGCTGGCAACAAATAATCCCATTAGTTCTGAAAGTGCAGTCCGTGAACATGGTCCTCCAGCAGCACAAGATGTACATGCTCAGCACCAAGTTCATCTGCAGGAGCTTTGTGTGCCTTCTAATGATAGGGTTGAACAGTTTGGTGTGCCAACACCACATGTTATAGCTGAGGCAGATCTTTCCCCTTCTCAGGAAATTCTATGTAGTATACCCAAGAACCATAGTCACCAGGAAAATCATAACCAGTGCACGCCATCACACAATTACATTCCTCAAGACAACCCCTGTTCTCATACATGGATGCAAACCCCACGGTGGGACGTGCATCACCGTCACAATGGTATGCAGTGCCCTCCTAATTCAAATGTGTATGGAAACACTCATACTATGTGTCCTTCAATGCCAAATCAGCGTATGACGACATGGAATGCTCAGGGATGCTGGGGTGGCAAGTGGGATGGACAAGAGTGTGGCATGCAGTTACGACCAAATGACAATAGGAATGGGGGTCAAGGGTGGAGTGGGCCCCATCCAACAGGAAGGGAGTGTATGGATAACTCATACGGTAATTCTGATTCCCACAGAAAGAGCGAGTCTATGAGAACACATTACCAACAATATGCTCCCCCTCATCAAAATGGTGCAATAGGTTGTATGCATTGGCATGGAGCGATGGATGTGGAAAACAGAAATTCAAGTAGAAACCAAAGGGTGGGTTTGCCTTGTGGTGTTCATTGTCAGGGTGCTAGGTGCTGGACTCCCAATTTGAATCCTCAAATGAATCGGGGAAAACCAGTGGTGACCAACCACTCACACAGTCAGAACGGAGAAGGGAGGAGAATGTGTGAAGTTGTTGATCACCAGACTTCTCAGGAACAATTTTCTAACAATAGAGCAGCGCAGGAGATCCAGTGCCGAGACATTAGTCAGTCATCCACAATGAATTCAGTTGTTCAAAACAGGACTAGTACAGGCATAGAACCACCGCCAGGTGGTATGCGTCCGGAAGCATATCAGAGGACTTTAGAATATGTGCAACAGTGTCGCTCTTGGACTGCTTCTTCTCACAATACAGAGGGATGTACCCCTGGTAACATAACCCTTTCACCAGATTGTGACTCTGCTGTCACAAGCAGCACTGAAGCAGGGAGTAGAATACCTGGTGGACCTGGATACAGGGATACTACTACTCAAGCGTGTTCAATGTCACAAGCAATCATGCCTGTTAATAAGCCATGTGGAAACAGTAGTATGGGTGATGGTAACTGTCTTTTGCAGACCTCTAATATGGTAATAAATGACATGTCATCCTCATTGACCTCCCTGTTAGAAGAGAATCGTTACCTACAAATGATGCAATGACTTTTGACAGTGTCCCCCATGTGATTTTAAATATTTTTTTCTGATATTTGTTGCATTTACCATTTCCTTTTAGCTGTTTAACCTCATTTGTTTGTGATGGACATTTTTTAATTGTGACTGAATTAAAAGTATTCAATGAGGAATATAATTGTTTACTTGAAATAGTTCCTTTTAGTCATTGTTATTGGTGGGCATAGTGCAAAATAAGTGACAATGAATGTGGAGCAATGTACTAAAGGAATCGCAAAAATTGTTCCAAATTTTTTTCCCAATTCTATCATTTAGTATGAAATAATGAATTGCAACATAGCAAATTTTATTGTTTTGTTGATTGATATATATATATTTGTGAATATTTTGTTCATAAATTGTGTGACTGAATAAATTCATTGTTTATAATGATCTGCTCATCTCATGCAAAGCTGTCCACAAAAGACCAAATTAGAAGTTGTTGCATGAAGAATCTTTTCATTGAACATTCATGACAATAAATTTTTTATAGTAAAGAGAGAAAACTATGTGAAGAGCCTTTTCATTTGTATTAGTAATTATTTTGTTGATGTATTCTGGTATCATGCCTTTCACAATACTCTTCCAATATCGAGTGGTCAAATGTAAGCCTTTCAATAAGGTAAGCCTTTAAGGTAGGTAATCCTGTGCAGAAAGTGTATCATTTTGGTGAATAACTTCAATGCCAGTATAGCAATAGATATTGTACTCAAATGCTTCTAAATTTACAGGAACGATTTTGACAAAAGCCTTTTCAAATCAATCCCGTAGGCATTTTATCCGCAGTCAATATTTTTAAAAAAGGAAATTGTTTTTTTTCTTGTAGGCTTTTACCGAGTATTTCAGGAGAAATCTTCAATACTTCTGGAGGTGGTAGGGGAGGTAATTTCAAACATTTTTCGTCCATAAATATGGGGTTGCAACTGTTTAGTTACTGAGCTGCGGCAGCACAAACATTTTTTTGGATCCATTTAGCAATTACTGTGGCGTTACGTGTTTAAATCTTCCAGATTCTGAACGTAAGCCCCAGACACAGGGAACTCCCATTGTCTGTCACTAGCTGGTAGAGGGTTGGGGGATAACAGCGTACAGCCGGGTTTTCTCTCCTCCATCTCCTGGGTTGGAGACATAGCCAAGTGGTGTGATAGCTGGTAGAGGCAAGTCATTGGAATTCAAGGAGGGGAAAGACATAGTGGGATGAGGTGTTGGAGGGTGAGAGAATTGTGATAGGACAGGTGGAGTACTTCTCGCTCCAAACTGCATTCTTATGTCTCAGCACCCACTTCCCCTTGATTGCCAAGGAGTAGGTATTCCTCCGCCATGTTTAAGTCTTGATCTCCAGGTGGGCTGGTGTCAGAGGGCTGACGTCGGAGGGCTGGCGTCAGAGGCCTGTGTCGTAGGGCAGCGTCGAAGGATAGAGTTCGAAGGACAGAGTTCGGAGACAAGAGTTCCGAGACTTAGAATCTCTGAGCCTTTGAGTCGAAGGGCCTTAGTGCGAAAATCCTTTGCACGGAAAGTCCTTAGAGGGAGAAGTTCGGAGGAATTTCTGGGGTGGTACACTAAAAAAGGCCACATCTTCTGAGGGAAAATGACCACAAAATTGCTTGAACTAGCGGAGAAAAACACATCCACCAAGAAATTATTAATGCACAGAGAAACATTTTCAAGACTTCACAGGCCCACTGGATTCCACTTGATGAACCCCCATTTGTTAACCCCCATAAATGTCACGAAAAAACCAGGAGTCAGTTGTTAGAATTGAATTGAATAGTATTTATATATGTTTGTAAATATCTAAAAGCGTGAAATATGTACTCGAAGAGTAATAATCTTTCGATTAAGGCAATAAAAAAATAATAGGAAACCACCCTATTCGTAGATGAGGATTGTTCAATGCGAGACAGACAATCTGCCACAGTATTACAGATGTTCCTCTAACATGATGAACAGTGAATTTATAAGAGGATAGTTTTAGCACCATTCTGCTTAATTTACCCAATTGCTTAGGATGAGAAAACTACCATGTCAAGGCACCATTATCAGTGTACAAGTGAAATTGTTTGACTTGTAAGTATAAACACTGAATTTTTGAAAGCCAAAGTGACTCTCCAATTCATAAGAAGAAAATTTACGTTCATGTTCTAATAGAGCCTTACTAGCGAAAGCCACAGGGACAAAATCACCATTTACTTTGTTATTCAAAACAGCGCCAACAGCAAGTTTACTAGTAAATACATGAAATACCTCGTCAAACCGAGGGAAAGATAATACAGGTGGATTTGTGAGAACCTTCAATTGACAGAAAGCCTCATTTTCAACAGCTGTCCATTGAAAAGGAACATTTTAAGCGATTCAGTGGCATAGAAATTTCAGAATACCTTGGAATGAACTTGCACTAAAACCCACTAAGTCCAATGAATCTGGCCACTTCCTTCACGTTTCTGGGAACTGTTCAATAGGTCTCACTCTCTAAGGATATACTTGCGAGGTTCCATTTGTGGTGAGATGGCCCAGAAAAGTGAGTGACTCCACACCAAGTTTAACCAAAAGGAAATGAAAAAACTCAACCGGTTTAGGTCTTTATCAAGAGGTTTACGATAATGATAATGACCTGAAAAGGTGGAAACCAATTGGGTTTTTATTGCATACTCTGTGGAATAAAATAAAGTTTATTTTTGTGTCCATACCCAGTAAACACAAAATGCTGCAGATGCGCATCAGATGCGCTTCGCGGCAGCGCTGCAGCTGCGGCGAAGGCGCTGCTGCAGCGCGTCTAGCACTCCCAAACTTCCCTTTTTTGCATGTCATAAGCGCTGCACAAGCATGTCATACGCGCTGCACAAGCATGTCATAAGCGCTGCACAAGCATGTCATAAGCGCTGTACAAGCATGCCAGGAGCGCTGCGCTAATGTGCCACGATCGCTTCAAACGCATGTCCGAATCGCTGAAAATACATTCCTAATGTGCCACTACTATCGCCGCAAAAAAAGGTAGAACGCTGAACTTTAGGCATTTGTATGAAATTCTGCCGAAGCTCCACAGGGTCGTTTCAGATATCGTTGTACTCGTTGTACTAATGATCCATTGTTGTAGTCAAATAAACAATGAGTTGAACGATATCTGACACGACTGTCGAGCTTCGGCAGAATTTATACAAATGCTTAACGTTCAGCATTCTACCATTTTTGCGCCGATAATAGCAATCTTCAAGTACTACTTAAGTATGTGAGGGGCAGCAAGAATTAATTGAAAACACAGGTTTGCAATAAATGATTTTATTAATGATTACTCTGTTTTAAGTATACATTAGAGTACTGATTAATGATAGACATAATACACGAAGACACTCACCCATAATGACACTGCATATTTTCGTTCCCATAAACTTTTTCTTCTTCATCCCCTCAACTCCAGACTTTCCGGTGAGGCAGAAGTGCTTCGCTGCTTCGTCAGTGAATACAAAATATAAAATTTTGTATACTGAGGGTTGCTCCTCATCACCACAAATGCGAGCAATTTGAGTAACCTGTAAAGAAAAATATTATGTAATCAATGGAATTCTGGTTGAAATTATCATAAAAGAATTAAACACAAATGATTGAGGCCTTACCAAATTATTGTGGAGAGATACATCCTCTGACAGTTCCCTCTCAAGCTCCTCTACATCATCCAAAGTTTTAAGAGGGAATTTCCGGTTGACGGAAATGCTCTCTTCATTCACTACAGGCTTGGACTTTAGCTCTTTCTTTAATTCTGTGAGCATGCTTAAAGCCATGCTCACCTTCCCATCTAATCTCCTGTATCTCTTTTCCCATATCTTCTCCTGAGCTTGCATGAACCCTAAAATTTTAAATGTGGAAAGGTTAGTGACCTTTATGTCAGTACTTATATAAATAAATACATGATAAAAATATTACCATACAACTCTTCTGCTGTTGCCGGCCGCTTAGTCTCTCTTTCTTTCCCACCAGGTGCTTGCGGATCTAGTTGTTTTCCTGCTATGAGAAATGTCCATTAATTTTAACTCGTGTACTGCATAATACATCATCGCGTCAGCCCATCTCGTTAGACAATCTTTTTAATATTTTACTAAAAAGGTTGGCTAACTAAAAAATTTTGGTATCTTTTGTAAAAATTTACCAAAATTTTGAGCTGCGAACTTTTCCTGTGACATGCGTTACACATTTCCTATTTCACTATTAATGGAAACCTATATAATCAATATTTAAAAGCTTATATCCAATGGTTCCGAACATAACTACGACCACGTATGTAAACAAAAACACAAAGTCTTAAAATGTGTTTATATTCACCATGATAGAATGCCAATTCTACCTAATTTCAAGGAGAATTGAATTTAAATTAACTAAAATTATACATTTTAAAAGAAGATGATAAATTCTTACCTATTAAGAATCCCCAAGGACGATCAACAGTTCCACAACGTTGGCCGCCATAGACTCAGGGCCGTATTAATAGTCGACCCCCAGGGGTCCCCTAGCTCTAGGTATCCCCTTACAGTCCCCCACGCACGAATCTGGTATTAATAGTCGTCCCCTAGGCTGTAGGGGCCCCCTTGCAGTCCCCTACAATGGGAGCGGAGCGAGCCTTGCCTTGCGACATGTGCATGAAGCGGAGAAAACAGGTACTAATGGAATTGTAAGCAGAAATCGTTAGTTGCTTTCGTATTTTATTGACTTCATGTTGCTGTTTGTTCCAACATGTTCGTTGCTGTTGTGCTCTCGTTAAAAAGTTACTCATTTATGCCTTTATTCACCTCCATATTAATTCATACCATACCATTTATTCACCCTGGCACATTGCTCATTCGCCCATTCAAAAATCGTTTCGTTTTCACCCATTTTCATTCATTTCACCATTTCCCTTTCACCTCAACCTTTTCCTGTGTATTACTTCGCTGAATATACGTTCATATTTTCCCTATTTACCCGTGATATGGTATCTTTGACGAGGATGGACAGCCTGGATGCCTTTGTTCGTCGTCTCGATAGATTGGCGAACCAACATCTGAGATTGAAGAAGTTTTACGCCCGTGATTCGGAAAATCTATTCGATTTTTTTTATAGATACAGAGTTCCTGCAGCGGTACCGGTTTCCTAAGGAAACAGTGAGAGGGTCTCTGCTTGAGATGGTGCGGCCTCATTTCGTCGGTCCTTAGTGAATCTCAGGTTAGAGAGTGTATACGAGGTTCAATACATCTGTATGAAATCATGCGTAGGACAAACTAAAAGGGCCATACAATGCTGAATGAAGGAACATGCTGGAGCACTGAAGAATAGACAAAGAGGGAAATCAGAAATTGTTCAACATGTCTTGTCAGAACCAGGTAATGAAATCAATTTTGATAAAGCAAAAATCTTGGCCAAAGAAATGCAATACACCGTAGTAGAATAATCAGAGAATCGGTGTAAATTACCAAAAGACCATAAAATACGAATCGGGAAGACGGTTACACCCTTTCCAGCACCTTGAAACGCTTGTTTCTGGACCCCAGAAGGACCCTCCTACCCGTATGGGGACCAATCAGCGACGGGCAAGCGCTCCCTCAATCTGGCGCCACCGTATGAACAACGGGCAATCAGAAGCACTCTCCATATCAGCCTGGCTTGAGGACACCTAGAGCACAGTTGGTGAAACGTCGCCATCAAAATGACAGCGCGGACGGAACCAGGAAATCTATCCAACTGCGTACTAGTTCTATTATTCGATCTTGGGAATACAATTACTTAAACCTTTAAAACACAAAGGCCACATTATCTGGTTTTTATTCCGCTACATTACCTCCTCAGTCTCAGTTATCAGTGTTTGCGCCACAACAAATTTGTATCTTGGAGCTTTTGGTCACCAGAGCGAATGAGGTACCTTGACCTACCACTGTTCAACTTTGTAGTCTATTATGTTTTTTGGCTGTTGCTAGATGCCAAAACTTGTTCCAAATCCATTTCCCTTAATAACAGGCACCGATTTCCTTATGATTCAGCCATTATCTCATGCTTTCATGATAGGTATTTCACGAGTTGAAGGAATAAATTTATATGCAAATTTTAAAAATTGTAAATATATTTTATAAAAATAAAATTTACAAATTAGGGGTCACGTTTCCCAAAAACTATTTCAATTGTGCTTCCGCCAGCTTTCTAGCAGCCACAGCTTGCCTCAGTGTATCTTTTGTTATTTTTTCCTTCTCCAGGGATCTTTTTATCTTCATTTCATACAATCTTCGTAAATAGTTCCTCTCCTCTTCCATCATTTCCAACCTCGCCCTTAACTCCCTCTCAGCAATGCCCATGGAAGTATTGGCTGAAAGCATCCAGGAAGCAATTATAAATTAACAACAATATATCATATATCATTTTGTAGGAAAAAATAAATAAACACAGCTGAATGCATGATCATTTTTTAATTTTTTTAATCGCCGAAAATGTAGCATTGCGACTTAAACGACACATTTTTTTCTTAAACTTTTATATTAAAATATCGTTTAGATGGTTATAAATTTTATCCCACAGCCTCCCAAAGCATCTATTTAAATAATTTTCGATAGAATTTGCACCGAGTCCAACGGCTAATATCATTTAAGTTAATAATGCAATATTACTAGCTATCAAAACACTAGCTAATTTTCAAGGCATATTGAGGACTATTATTCATTGTCATTAAAATTATCAAATTCACATCTAATCACACCAAAGAAATTAATACAGCAATTAGCAAATAATTCAAGAGCAAAAAAAGCACCCGCATTTCAGAAACACCGTTTTTCAGGCTCAATAGGCAAATAAATATGCGCCCGTCAGCACGTAAAAACTCATACCGTAATACACTCCACATATTACTCCAACCCACATTACTGGATCCCCTCAGAATGAATGCACATTTTACTTTCTTTACTTCAAATATTCTGTTGCTAAATAGGTACGCTGCAATCTCATTATGAAATCGACAGAAAATGCTGAATCCGGCAAGGCGAGGATGTTTTCTTCAAAATTGTATTACCGACTACGTAAAATCAGTTAACTTGCAAATAAATACCTGAAAGAGACATCCTAAACTTACCTTTACTTGCATACTCTTTTTATTTACCTTTTCAGTTATTTTACATATCTTCTAACAACATCGCGGTGACAGTTGAACTCACTCCGTACAGATAGCCACGCCTTCTTCTTCACCTCGCATTGAACGCTGTCCGTTCAATGCGAGGTTTTCTTTCAATGGAACATTTGTATTTTTCAATCAAATCGCACAATATTTACTTCTCCGTAGCTGAAAACGAAGCATTTCGCGCCGGCATCTCAAGTTATTTGTTCAAAAACACTTATAAAAATAAAGTAAATAAACACCTCTGTTGTCGTTACGGCCCGTAGTTACCACGTTCGGAGTCCCCTTACTAGGGGAATCCAAGGGGACGACTATTAATACCGATGTTGAAGATTCCCCTTGGAGTCCCTTGGGAAGGGTGCCCCTGGGGGACCCTCAGGGGAACGACTATTAATACGGCCCTCAGTAAACTTCCCAAGCACCCTGGTAAACAATCGCGTAGCGGAGGATTGTTGCATTGTTGCACAAACTCGCATTAGCAGCGTTCCAGCAGCGTGCTGCAGGCATGCTTTACGCATGCGCTGCAATTGCATGTTTCGCCAGCGCGCTGCGAAAGAGCGCTGCACAAGCGCTGTTACCGCGCTTCATTGAAACGGAAACGAACTTGCAGCTGTGAAACCCCTGTGCAGCGCTGCTGCAGCTATTCGTGTTTACTGGGTATAATATATATATATATATATATTAATTAATTAAAATGCTCATGCAGACGATAAATAAGTTTAACATATATGTCAGCGCTTGGCGATGCTTTTTTGTCAAAGGCCATGTGATTGGTTGGTTTCATCCAATTGAATGAAAATTTAGAACCTGTCCTATCCACGAGTTTGTAGAGTGCACCCTATTCATTTGGACAAACAGTGTGAACGGGGCATGAGTCGACTTGTGTTGGCTCGCGGCATTTGTTTATAACTCTCCTATTCCTGTGCGTTGCCGTTTGTTGACTTGTGTCACAATAGTCGGCGACACACACCGAATGGAACACGAAAACCGCGACGCAAGTCGACTTGTGTCGACGTATGTCAATGAATGGAAAGCACCCAATGACTACAAAACACGGTGAATATTTTTAGCGCCACGAGTGGCAAAAGTGGGGAACTAATTGGCGCGGGAGCCGTAGCACAGCGCTTTAAGATTACAACGGGCGGGGAGTAAACGAACCTGTGTAATGTATTAATCATGGTTGGGTTTACGGCGTCGAGTTTGCGGAACGATCTGTAAATTGTCCAACGCGTTTAACGCCAGGGAAAGCGTGTAAATTTTATTCTAAGCATAACTTTTTAAAAGGTGACTATATCTCTTTTAATTTTTTACGACAATGGTTTACTTCTGTAGTATATCTTAGATAATTTATAGCGGCGTCCAGTCAAACAAGCCCTCGTCCACCAAACAAACAGTGGCAATTTTTGTCTAACCCCTTTCTACGAGTGATTCTATAAAACGAAATATCGAAGTCACGAATGAGGTTCTTTTTCATGAGCTATTATTTTCTATTGCTCGAGACTTCAAGCCTGATGCATTAAAAATTTTCCTCTAGGTAGAAGTGATTGCTTTTGCTTACTCCCCTGACGTTATGCTCACCGTAGCACCGTTAGCTATATTAATGTTGTGAATATTTACTCTTGCGTACCACCCAATTGTGGATTGATGACGTTGTTTAAATGTGTTTGCTCACCTAAATATTACTACTCGTCTCAGCTTATCGAGGGAATTTCTCTCATTCATAATATTATATCATGCAGTAATTCTAGGCGATTAAAATTATTACTCTTTTCGTTTTTCTACTCTTTAGTTGTATTTAGGTGGATCTTTTCCTCTTAAGCATCGATCACTTGTTAAGCCGCAATTCCTCCTTGTTTGTACCATTAAGTGTTATTTGGACAACGACTACTTAGTTGAGTGTGTAATATTAGCCGTAAAAGTGACGATCCCCTTTTAAAATATAATGCTTTAAGCCTAGTTTTCTCTGAGTTCTTATAATTTTTTATAACTTTAATGTTTGATGCATTATATCCTCTTTCATATCTAGAGAGTGAAATAAAGGTGTACCATGGCATTACCAGCTAATTACAAACAGATGGCTACAGCATCACCTACTCCTGTTGCTGGAAATCGTAAGTTTATTATCAGTTCTCTTTTGGAAAGAGGCATTTCCAATGTCATTCAATCGATCGTTTTCATCTATGTGAGAGACCATTTTCTTCAATGTTACAATCTGTGCAGGCATCATTTTCTTCAATGGCAAATTAAGTAAATGGTTAGGTTATTGGAAATGGACAAATACCACACCCCTCTCCTGCTGTCAACTGTTCTTTTTCGATTGAGTTGGTTGTTGGTACTGTAATTACAATTTTGGTAATAGTGAGCAAGAGGTATCATAGGGTAAAAACTACACTAAACGTAAAATCTGTTTTCTGATATTGTATACTTATGCAAGTATGGGGTAGCATACACAAGAGTAATAGAGGAATGTAATATTTTTTTCCAAAGGTTGGAGATTGTTAATTAGTACAAATATTTGGGGTTTAAGTACACGGGTAGCATTTTATTTCTTTTAAAAGTTTGTAAATACTTTATGGTAGATGTCTGTTGAAAGGTAATCATATTCCAGCCACATATGTGAGAGACGAGAGCAAATAATCTTTCATTTCTAAATTTTTCAAATTTGCCTTTCAAAGGTACACATGCTGATTTCAGAAGGCCACCTTCTTCATTGATTCTTGAACACTTGTGACATGCAGTATATGTTTGTGTATTTAGTTATATGTTACTATTAGTATGGTTACTATTTTATTTGAAAGCAATTAACTTAATAATCAAAGTGCAAGGTACTTATATATTTGGTTGGCTTTAGAGTTCCACGGACACCCTTGCATAGAGTACATAAAAAATTAGGGTATTTAAAATGACCAGTATGTCAATTTATGGGCCTTTTCATCTCACATCAGGCAGATAATTCAAAATCATATCAGGTGACCAATGGACGGGTCCATTTCATGTAGAATTATGCATGTGAAAGGAGTATCCTTATGATGATATTTAATATCTTCTCAGTTCAGAAAGCTCAGAACCTAAATCATTGGAAGTTATGAATCGTTGAACACTACATGTGGAGGCTAGTGCCAGGAAGATGCTGCGAGAAAGAGATGCTCACAGAAAGGCAGCGGAGGGAGGGACTTCCATGCGCGCAAGACTATAGTACACATCTTTATCGTATGCCATCGGAATAGTCGTGTGCGGGATTATTTCTATCTACAGTATTGAAGTGAGGTTACTTACAGAATTATCCAAACCCCCTTCACTCACTGTCATCATTTATAAATGGGAGAAACAGTAGGGTACCTAAATGAGATCCCTGAGAAATACCTGAAGTTTCAGAAAAAGGTATAAGAAGTGAAAGTCAGCCTGTTTAACTATCACTTTTCCGTAAGCTAGTTAGGTCTTAATTAAAGTCATAAAATTCCCGTAAATACCATTGACCTTTAATTTAGACAAAAATATTTGATGATTGACATTGTTACGTTTTAATTAATTTCTCTTAGGTTTCACGTCACTTACAAATATTTTATTGCACTTTAAATAATACAAACTCGGGAGCAAGGGAACACCCGTCCGCCATAACTATCACAATCCAACTCCCCTTTTTCACTTCCTCCCGCGCCGTCAACAATCACAACAATTACCTCACTCCACCTCTGCTGCTTATTATTGTTTGAATTACGTCACACCAAAACCAAAACAAACCACTCAAAATTAGGTGTTACAACATCATCAAATTTCTTGAAGAATTCCGTGTAAACTATCTATGTACATATTTACCTATGCTGTTCCAAAGCTTGAGGCATTTAGTTGTGAAATAGCAGAAGATTGGTCGTAGTCAACTTGCTACTAGTAAAACCATGTTTCTCTCTCATTAAAATGTTGCCCACAGAAGGAGACAAAATCTTTTATTTTTTTAACTAATGGAACAATCTTAAAACTAGCCACTACATAAATTTGAAGAAACTAAAGGTCAACTTTTTATTTGATATTAATTGCTAAATAATCACTACCTTTAATTGTTAAAATAAGTCCCATTTGTTTATTATTGATTTAAATTATTTGAAAACGATGCCAAAATGTTCACACATATGTTTACTTAAAAAAACAACCACCATTGCTGTATGTGCTTTGGTTATATTGTTATTAGCATTAATGTTATTTTCTTTTTTTTGCTCTGAGGCTTGTTGCAATAATGATCAAAGATGCATTACGTTCCATGGTTTAGGTTCTGATCTTAAATAAAGGTATCAAAAATCGTTATGAGGATGCTTCTTTCACATACGTGATTCTAAGAGAAATGGATGATGGTCACCTGACATGATTTAGCACAATCTGCCTGATTTGAGATGATTTCCTCTCTATCTACTGGTGAATGGAATGCTATTTTCTGCATTTGTAATAACAATTTAATGAGATTTTTAAAAATAGTTTTGATTCACTGTATCAGATCTGATGAGCTCAGTCTTGTGCATTGTGTGTTGAATATTTATGTATGCAATGGAAAGGAGTGAGGTAAGACAGAGAACTATAATAGACCTTTTTCCCTTGTCTTTCGACTTATCGGCAGATCAAAAGTTTATGGTGTAAAAGAATGTCTATAATTACATAGCAATGGTGAGAAACAAGCTCAGTTTTTCTGGAATGCATGGAATTTTGTTGTGTAATTTTCATGAATCTTCCATTCAGTCACCAAGCCATTTCTTTTAAGGCCGTTTTACATGGTACACGGAATTGCACAACCTGACATACGTGCGAAGTCGCAATCAAAATTGCGTCGTGTAAAGCAGTGAATTACTAGAACACATGCGTGGATGCGAGACGGCAAAATAGCCCCTGTTCTAATTTCGTCCGTGCATTCGCGCAATTCCACACCATTTTATAAATTATTGCAGCTCTAACCTGCGCAATTCCGTGCCCGTGTAAAACGGCCTTTATAGTTGGTTGGTGATCTATGGCGTTCATGATTTCCTTTCATTTGTCTACAGGTTGGCAAGTTGTCATAAAATGTGTACTTATCTGAAGAAGTCGTAACTATGTTGGTGTTTTTTATTGATATTTATTGCTATCAAAGTTTTATAAACTGAAATAATGTACTGATGGTCAGATTCAGTTTTCAGGATCAATATTTTATTTTCAGTCCAATTCGATTAATTAATTTATATAATTACCAATTGTAATGTATGGTTAAAATCATAGTCCATATAAAGCTTCAAATGGCAAGAAAATCTGGAAGTTTGGTACATATATGTACAATTCATTTATTTTTAACACTTCCCTAAAAAGCCAAGACTTTTGAAATTCTTTTTCTGATGCTTGCAGATTTTCTCCATGTTTTGGCATTAATGGACTAAATTTCTGGGGTACAGATGATCTGAGACATTTGCATTTTTTTTTGTCTGAATTTGTTATTGCTTTAGAAAATTTTCATTTGTAGGAATTATTTTTACCTATAATAATATTTTTGAAATTCATTGTTTATTCACTTTATTTTGTATTCATGTCCTTTGATTGTTGTTTTAAAAAAGGTAAAATAGAGAATGATTAAAGTATGTATCCGAGACAAGGATTTTCCTTTGATGTCTATTACATACATAAATGTAATAATGCGTTTTAATGTGAAATCAAATGTTTACTGCTGTTTATTTGATATTGTAGTTTCCTTTTACTTGTATCTCTTGGCTTTATACATTTGTAAGGGATATAGGATCAAGAACAGTACCTATGTGCCACATTTTAGACTATGTTCAGAATCAATTGTGTATACATACTTATAATGGAAGTGATGAGTGTGAGCTATCAAAATCCCATACCATATTACCTCCCAGTAATAATCCATGTTTCAGGGATTTTTCTTGTTTGTTTTGCTGTCAGGTAAAAAAAAGTGATGGGAGATATTCTAAAGTTTAGCATCTTTTTCCATTGCCAATTCCCATGGCCTTTCCTCGTTTGGAAATACTTTACTTGTAGGGTACTTTTAAGATAGGATTTCGTTTCCTCTTTTGATCTCAGGTTTCCCCTCGATTTCTGTGTTTTTTTCCTATTTAGATTGGGCCAGAAAATTGCTAATCATCCAACATTCATGGGATGTTATATTACTTTCCTTAAATGTTATGGCTTTAGTTTCCATTCTTAAACATTTATTTCAGATTCATCTTTTTGTTGACTCTCATACCTAGGTTTCTGTTCCTTTAAGGGTTCATGCTGTACCTTTTATCATTAGCAGGTTGTGAACTTGGGGAATAGTGCTGTGAAGATCCCTGCATTAATGATACTTGACAAGAAATGGATAGTGATGAAGTCATAGAAATTCTTTATATTGGCTTTTAATGCTTTTGTATCTATGTTTAATGGTTGGCTATTAATCTCCAATTTTCCATTTCTTTTGTCCTCAGTTTTAGCTATATTTCGAATAAGAAGTGCTACTAGGTTAGCCCATTTAGACTAACTCAGTTTTACAGTAAGCTGAGATCCAGTAAATGGTGAAGCGATTATTCTCTTATGCTTTATTACCCGTGCATAGTTACAAAATTGTGCAGATAATGCATGGCTGAATTAGTTGCATGATTCAACAGTTATTTTTAAGCTTTATGATTGTTTCCTTGCTTCTTTTGTTTAATAATGCTTTTCACAAGCTTTAAAAATATGTTGCTTGTTCATTCATTAATAAAACTGGCTTGCTTCATGTAAGTGTCTCTTAGTGCATAATATTTTTCTTGAAGCTTTACAGAGCTTTTTTACTACTTACTATTCATGTGTTAACATTATATGCATTGAGAGGATTAGTATCTAGACTAAGGTGACTAATTGACTGAGTATGCAATCTTACTGCAGTAGCAAGTAATAAATAAATGGCTCTTAAAGAATGAGTGTTTGGTATTTTGATATTTTATCTTTGAGTGTTAAGAACATTTTGCGAAAATTTTGAATCTCCTCCCAAAGTTATTTCATCATTTTGTTTTAAATTGTGAAATTCCTTTAATTTAATTTCAAGGAAAATTCATTTAATTGAATTCAGTTCAAACTCAATCGATGATGCTATAATGAGCCTAGCCATGCCTATAATGCACAAAGTAAATTCAATACAATTCCACTAAATAAATTATCTAGGTTCTCCTTCTTATGGTTTGCAATATGGGAGTAAGTACTTGTTAAAGTCACTGCAAGTAAATCATGTGATATTTTCCTTTTACTCTTCGAGTACTTTGGTAGTAAATCCATTAACACCAGACGTTCGGTTGTTTACCAGCGGGAAGGACCATTGCCAGCAATTTATTCCCTCTTCCTTCATCAACAACATAATTTGGCTTTCACCTTTTACACTTTTATACTTCAAAATGCATTCACTCCCACCATGCTCTCCTCCAACCACACATCCACGCTTTTTGGTTGTTCTCCTCTCTCTCTGTCCATTCCAACACTTCCCCTTTCTCAGTCCATCCTCTTTGTCTCACGACTTCCCTCATACTCCTCTCCTTAGAAGCTATGTTTCCCATTGTCTAAGATATCTGCTCTATACAGCAGCAAGGGAGAGGAGTATGAAGTGTAAACGTACCTTCCCATTAATCATGTGTTATTTTCGATCTCTAATCATAGGCAATTCAAAAATTTCAGCCTCCAAAATGCAAGGAACACTTTTATATGTATCAGTAATATAGATTTGGAGGAGCACAATGGTGACTACAGAACATTCATTTCCAGACATCAAGAGAAATATAGATTGAGGGGCAAAAAATAATGAAATTACAGCAATAAATGCATGCCAAAAGTATTTACCTTGTTATGCGGTAGCTAAAAATTTTATATGCCATAAATAAAAATATCAGTTTCTCTGAAGAGTGGTGATGACTGCAAAGGGCGATGGCTGTAAATACTGACAAGAAGAAATATTTATAAGTCTTCTTGGTGTTTAGATGTCCCTACAAACTAACAAACAGCATAATGACATCCTTTGAGTACGACTGTGCATTAAAATTAGCATTTTATTTTGATAGTTTGCAGTTACTCTTAAAATTAGTCACTTTGGGTCTGGTTTTCATTGTAGCTTGCTATAGAGCTTCAGAGGTAGATGAAGCCTTTCTTTTTAACCTGTAGCTATTCTTTGTTATGAGAAGGTAGAGCTATTCATTGTTATGAGACCCTTTTTATGTTTTTTACATAGATATGCTGTCAGCTGGTGGTCCAATGTCATTCAACATATTAAAAGGTAAGATTGTTTTTAAAGTGGCTTCTCGGGGAGAAACTGTGTTGGATTTGGCTAATTTTCTAAGTGGTTGTGAATGATGAGGTGATGTGGATAGCTACCATTTCCATATTAACACATTTATATACATACCATAAATTTTGGTGTTGGTCTAATTCATTTTAAGTAGTTGTTCAGCAGCCACGTGAAGAATGTTGAGTTTCAGTCTGGACATTCATGTGTGAGATTTATCATATTTTCAGCTGTATTGTTGCTCAAGGTACTATCTGTAACATCTGGATGATAATTATTGATTGAAAATTTATAATTACTGATACTAGCTTGAAAAGTGGAAAAATGTGTGTGAAAGAGTAATACTTACAAGGGATATGCGAGAAGTACTTTTTGATCTTGAGTTGAGTTGTGACTACTCACGACAACGGCGTACCCAGGATCATCACTTGGGGGGGTGGGGGGAAGCCATGGGATTTATGAGATTATTTCTGGAAAAAATAGTTTTATTTTAGTTACATATCTTATGCTAATATGTATAATTTTTTGTGGGTTTAAAGAAAATTTGTTGAATACTTTCGTTTCAATTCAGTACTAATTTTGGTTAAAGACTTGTGCGATTTTTGCTTCTAGGGGGGTTGGGGAGGGGCCAGCTGCTCAAATCGATGACCACTTGTCTACTGTGGTAACATAAAATTGCATAAATAATAAGTATTATATAAAGTAAAGGTGAAAACAGGTTTAGGTATGCAGTAAATGCATACGGAATAATTATTACATCCTGAGTTCAGCATTCTTTCGGGCTGCATCCGCGTCCGTTGTCGAAGAACCACAATAGTTTCGCCAGCTCTCCTGCCAGTGTCCTCAGGTGAAGGCAGCATCCTTCACCTGAGGACGCTGGCAGGAGAGCTGGCGAAACTGTTGTGGTTCTTCGACAACGGACGTGGATGCAGCCCAAAAGAATGCTGAACTCAAGTAATCACCGCGGAAACCTGCGTACGAACAAATTATTACATCCTACATAAATAGAAGTGGAATGTTAAAGTTGCAGTTATAAAATAATTTATCCCTTTGTGCATATGTTCACTCACAAGCAGAATGTTTTTGGAGCACAGCAGAAAACTACGGAAGGAGTAAAGGGCACTAAATTTCTTTGAGAAGCAGAAGTGCTGCCAATCACTTAGTCCTATAACTTTTGAAAGTGACTGTACCTGTAACTCTGATTTAAATATAAGTGAACTTCCATTGGGTTTCTACTCCCTCAATAACTATTTCATTCTTTACCGTAATTTCAGTGTTATCTTTATGAAAGAAATTTGATGATATGTTAGGGAAAGGAATCATTCACTGTCCAAACACTTGAAGCAGCACAAGCCCGGCTCTCCCTGCCAACTAATTGAGCCTCCTCAGCACTAACTAGGTGTTAGCACCAATGCGTCATGACGGCGGCCTTGTTTCGGATGTCAACATTAAGTAATTGGTGCATTGTGATTATTGTTGTCAAATGGGCTCCTAATATGAGCAGGTAGAGCTTACACAATTGAGGGAGGATGCCCTTTAGGCAAGTGCTGTAATGCTGCCAAAGTTCATTTGCTCTATCTCATTACGATTCCAAGGTCAATTGGCTAATATAGTCTCGCGCATAATGCATCCGCGTAGTATTGCGCACTGTAGTGATTTATCCGCCGGAATTTGCCATTTTTTCACAGCCTCTCTCTTCGATTCCCATGTATGAATCCTGAAATATTTAGAATGAGGCGCTTTCTTACCTGAAGAATTAGGTATTATGAATTAAAAATGTGCTCAAAGAAATTTAACGTGGCCGCGGAAGAACAGAAATACAAGTTCACGCTCCCGGCATACATCAATGCCGAGCAGTTATTCTGGTGACTTAACCCATCAGCACCCGAAGTTTTTTTTATTCCACACATATTTCACTTTTTAAAAATATGATACGTATGAGTTTAACACAATGAACACAATTCAAACTGACTGAATAATAGAGGAAACCTTCTGCTGAGTATGTGCACCGAAATCTACGCTAAAATTCGCATATTAAATGCATTGCAGGAGTATTGGCTCAGCACTGCACTGGGTGCCATATGGCACCCGTGGGCGTTGACGGGTTTAACACGGCCGCTGGCTGGGAACGGGCCACCATTCACGGCACAGCACACGGCGTAGCGAGCGAGTCGTCTTATCTGAAAGCGGCCTGAACTTCACGGCGTCGTGACGTGAACGGTGGCCAGTGCAAAGTTGTTTTGTCAGAAAGCGGCCTCAATGTAGCACAGCCTGTATTTTATGACGTAGACGGCACACCGCCGGGCCAGATTGAAATGGGCGCTGTGCCGTCAACTGCGCGATTCGATTCGTTTAAAGACATCTACAGAAACATATGATTATTTGAAAGCACGGAGCACTAGCAGTTGGGGGAAGGGAAGGAAGGAGCAGAAAAGATAGGAGGAGAGGGGGTTCTCCTTATTAGCCGACGGATCTTCAGATATTCGGCTCTGAACTGAGCTACAATGCAAAAAAATCATTTCGACATTGGTCATATCTGATATCTAATTCTTCAAGTGAGAAATGTCTCATTCTAGATGTTACAGGATCGATAAATGGGAAATAATTTTTCAAGTTTCTTTGAATATGATTATGTTTTGTTATGTGTGCTTCTGTCACTACCTTTCATGGCCGATTGGCGACAGATGTAATCAAAATTAAGCGTTTTTGTTGTATGCTGTCCTACCTTCCCTCAACACCTGGCTGAGGAGTATCGAAAGGGAACCCATGACATGAAACATTTTGGCCACTTTGTAAGTTATACAGTATTATGGTTATACCGTAGCTACCCAGCACTCAGTTTGAAAACACTATCGTGAGTGGTTGTGTTTTGCGGTTGGACTTTTTTTTATCGTGGTTCCAGCTTTAAATATGGAATGAAGGAAAGGATTTTTAAAAATGCCAAAAGCTAGTGATATCGTTCATACTAGGGCAAGTGAATTCAGCTCAGAAGGATTTAATGTGAAAGACAGAGTATTACTGTGCAAAGTTTGGGATAAAAGATTAGAATTTGTAAGATGTGACACGTTGTTCAAGCACATCAGTAGCGATACACATAAACGTGCGAAAGAAAAGGGACACACAAAACGACAGCTATCATTTGAAAACACAGTCACTCAGTCAAAGAAAGAGGAGTAGGAGCTTGTTGTTGCTACAACTGAAGCATTTTAAAGGCTTTATTTAGTGTAGAGAAACTTGAAAATCCAAAAATTCTGGAATGGCTCTTGAAGTATACACATATAAGGTGGGGCATTGCCGTTTGCTGATTGTATTTACCAAGCCTACACACTTGTACAATATATATATCTTGATCCAATATAACTTGTTTTGCTTGTGTAACATTTAGTTTTATCAGAAATTGTGTACAATGGAAATTGTTTTAAATGTTATGTAAAATGATTATAAAAGTATAAGTATTCATGAAATGTGTATCACAAAGTAATAAAACGCCTATAAACGTAGGAAAATTGTAGCATTATAGTAACACTGCCAAGATTTTCTATAATGCCAAAATCATGTGGTTTTAAAACAAATTTTAGCAATAAATAAAACCACTTTCACGGGCCTCTAGGTATTAATAATTCTTATTTAAGCCAAGCGCTACCTGCTAGCAGCCTGCATTACAGCGGCGCACGTATCCTCGCCCCAACGTCACCTCACATGGCGGAGGCGGGAGCCAGAATGATCACACACGGGCTTTTCCCAGCATTCATACTTAGCCACCATATTTTCGTGTGCTTGAAAATTTTCACTTTTCATTTAATCGCAAAAAATATGTATCGTAATTTAAAAATCTAAAAGCATGAGATGCGTACTCCAGGAGCAATAATCTTTCGATTTTGGCAATAAAAAAAATAATAGGAAACCACCATATTGTTGTGATTGATTGTAATAGTTGCCAGCATTTGTGAGAGCCTTGTTTGTGAGACGTGTAGGTTGTTTTCAATTTAAAGCAAAATATCAGACAACAGAGGATCGAAGCTCTCATATTTTGTTGTATTTACTGTATAATAATATCTGAGTAAGCACATAAAATATAAAACTGGAGCAGTGAAACCAAACATTTTATAATACCTTATTAACATCGTTGTAGTATTCTGAGCCACAGCCGTTGAAGGTGGGTACGTTGATTGTAAGTTGGTTTTATCGACGGCACGTCCTTCATTTATGTAATTAGAACAATTGTGATGTTTTCTTATGTCCGCTATGCATTTATATACAATAACTCATCTTTTTCTTCGTAGATACAGGAAAATTCATCGTATAGGACTGCCTGTGCTTGCATGTCTTGTGTTTCTTTAACTCTCTATTGCTTTTCATAGATAACTGGGTAAAAGTTATTTTTCATTATTATAGAAAGTGCTTATCTTGTGCTCTCTGAATTGGTATAAGATTTTCAAACCCCGCTACTTATGTGAAAAGAATACAGAGTAACAGATTATTTGTTATTTCACAGGAGTTTAGTGTTTTTATCTGTGATGTAATAATAACTGGGAAATATGGGTTGGTAACCGAAATGAAAGAGGATAGAGGCTACTTGAATTCTGCACTGACCACAGGCTAGTGGTTGCTAACACTTTATTCAAAAATCTCCTGCGAAGAAGATACACGTGGAAGATGCCAGGTGATCTTAGAAGATTCTAAATCTACTACATTCTAGTGAAACAAAGATTCAGGAACCAGGTGATGGACTGCAAAAGTTATCCAGGGGCTGATATCGATAGTGACCATAACCTAGTTATGTTGAAATGCCACCTTAAATTTAATAAATTGAAGGAAGTCGTGAAAAATAAATGGCTGGTTAAAAAATTGAAGGAGGTTCAGCATCAACTGGCTTTTAAAGAAGCCCTAGAAAAGAGAATAGGAGAGATTACGACCAATGAACCAGTGGAAGAGAGTTGGAAAACCATTAGAAGTGGTCTGCAGGCAGCAGCTGAGGAAGTTCTTAGTAATAGAAGAGTCTTATTAAAAAACCATGGACCACGCAGGAAGTATTAGATCTCATTGAAGAAAGAAGAAAATATAAGGGTGCAAAAACAGAGGAAGGACAGAATTGTTACAAGAGAGTAAGGAACGAAATATGTCGATAAGCGTGGAAGGCTAGAGAAATGTGGATGAAAAATATTTGTGAAGACGTTCAAAACAATCTTAAACATGGAAAAGTAGAGGCCGCCTATAGGATATGTAGTAAGGAACCACTTAAAGGAAAGGGGCATAAGATGTAATACCCTTAGGGACTAAAACGGAGAACTAATGATTGAAAACGAAAACAAAGAGAAGAGATGGAAGGAATATTTGGAAGATTTGTACAAAGTAAGCAGCCTTAGAACAAATGCTATCGAAAACGAGAGGGAAATGGATGCCGATGAAATGGGAGCCCCAATTTTAAGATCAGAATTTGATGCGGCTGTATGAGACCTTAAGATAAATAAAGTGCCTGGCATTGATGATATTCCCACAGAGCTTATTAAAATTGCAGGAGAGAAGACATTGAACCAGCTGTACAAAATCATTGGTGAAATGTATTCGACGGGTGAGATACCAAAGGACTTCGAGAGGAACATTATAATCCCTATTCCTAAGAAGAAAAGATCAGGGAACTGCAAAGATTTTTGGACCATAAGCCTAACCACACATGCGTCGAAGATACTGACAAGGATCATTTATAGAAGATTAGAACGAAGAGCAGAATAATATTTGGATGAGGACCAATTTGAATTCAGATAAAACAAAGGCACAAGGATAGCAATATTGGCCCTTAGAATGCTCATAGAGAAGAGAATAGAAAAGAACAAGCCAACGTTCGTTGCATTCATGGGCTTAGAGAAGGCTTTTGACAACGCCGATTTGAGCACAATGCTTGGAATACTAAAAGATATTGGGGTTCTTTACAGTGACAGAAAAATCATCCACAGTTTATACAATAACCAAGTAGCAGTGATAAAATCAGGGCCCAGCTATGAAGAAGCAAAAATAAGGAAAGGAGTGAGACAAGGCTGTGCATAGTCACCCATAATTTTCAACGTTTACATTGAGAAAGCCATTAATGAAATCAAAGAAAAGGCATTGGGAGTGGATATCCATGGAGAAAAAATTAGCATACTAAGATTTGCCGATGACGTAGCCGTTATAGCAGAAACTGAGAAGGATTTGAAAAATATTCTGATTAATATGGTAGCGTAATGGGTAAATATCAACTGAAAATAAGCATGAAGAAAACCAAGATATTAATATGCAGCAGAAGAAAAGAAGTCAAGACTAACATTAAAATAGGGAAGCAAAAGCTGATAGAGGTAGATGAATTCGGTTATTTGGGAAGCAGGATAGCTAGTGACAGGAGAAGCAAAAAAGAAATTATCAGCAGAATAGCCCAGGCAAAGAGAGCATTCCACCAAAAGAAAGACCTGCTTACAGTGGTAAACTTAAATATGGAAGTAAAGAAACAATTTATAAGGACCTACATTTGGAGTATGCTCCTATACAGAAGTGAGGCATGGACAATGACCGAAGCAGAGAAAGCAGGGATAGAGGCATTCGAAATGTGGTGCTACAGAAGAATGATGAAGATCAAATGGATCAACCGAGTTAGTAATGAGGAAGTCCTAAGAAGAATAGTAGAGAGGAGAAGCTCATGAAAACCTTAACAAGAAGATAGAACAACCTTATAGGCCACATCTTGAGACATGATGGCCTGATGAAGACAATCGTCGAGGGACAAGTGGAAGGCAAGAACGGAAAAGGAAGACCTAGAACAAAATATATGGAACAAGTAAAGAAGGATGTGAAAGAGAAGAAATGCGTAGGTGTGAAGAGATTAGCTGATAGGAGAACTGAGTGGAGAGCTGCGTCAAACCAATCCTTCGGATTTGTTGACCAGTGATGATGATGAGGCCAACACTAGCTATTTCCACCAGTAAACCTTTAACGTAGATACTTTTTGAAGAACCCTTGAATATCCACAAGTGTGTCAAGTAATAAGTGTTTTCACCTAAGCATGAAACTAGATGAAACTGGAATAAACGGAGTGGTACTTGGTTAGAAAATGCACCGAAGCATGGATCATCCCAATAAATTGTGAAAATTGAGACAATTATGCATATTTAAAGTGATTGTTATCCTCCTATATTACAAGTTTCTTTTACGTTGCGATTTTCTGCCGATGTATAGCAATTATAATTTGTCATAACAAATGCACCGAAGCATGGATCATCCCAATAAATCGTAAAAATTGAGGCAATTATGCATAATTAAAGTGATTGTTATCCTCTAATATTACAAGTTTCTATTACGTTGTGATTTTCTGCCGTCGTATAGCAATAATAATTTGTCATAACAAATTCCATGAAGGTCGTGGCTTAAATTTCAGGTACACTATTCGAACGAGAAGCAACTTTACCATCCATTTTTCTGATAACTGAAATATATGAGGTAAAACGCTTGTATTTCATCATCCCGATTTCGCATTATTAATATCCCAAGTAATAATCGTGACACAATAGCAATAGGAAAACTTGCCCAAGAGTAACAGAACAAAATAAAGTAACGATAAGCGGCTAAATACTCCATCAAAACAAATTTTACAGCTTGCGCTCAGCATATTTCCCAAATCACTACGGTTGCTTAGGCACCTATGAAGTCATGCCTGGCCTCGGCAATGCTCGGGTGTCTTCGCGCAGTGGTTGGCTAGGAGAAATTTCGCTCGATTTTCAAATACTTTTTTTTTTCTTTTGATAATGAATGGAGAAACTTTAGGTATTTTCACGAGCTAATATATCCGTTTCACCTGTTCAAAATAGTTTTTACAGCAATCGATGATCCATGCAAGTTCCCCATTGGTTTTTCTGCATGAGAATTTGAGAGGATCAAATATGACATGATTCATTACACGTAGTGTGTAATTTTTATTACAGTAGAGACTCATTTATACGAGCAACATTACTACAAAGTTCTAATTATAATGAAGCAAATCATTGGTCCTGACGAAATGGCTATCCAAGCTATAGTAAAAGAATTGTTTTTACAAAATTATGACCCTTAGTCCTGGTCCTGGCGGATTCATAATGAATTTTATTGCGAAGTTCCACGAATAAGCAATGGCATTTAGATGGATATACACCATGCTAAGTTTTAATGATCGCGCCACGTTTAAGTTTTCTCGTGTACTGTGCCCAAGAGCGTCCATTGTGGTTCTTTATTCAGTTTACACGCAACATCATATAACAAGCTTCATTCCTGTGCAGTCATGGTGACCCACTTAACAGGAGTCTTGTCTTGAGCCTTGTCTCAAATTCTACCCAATGTTCTCGTCTTGATTCTCGCTGCAACACTAATGTACATGTTTCAATCAAAATATATGCAAATAGCTCTGGACCAATACAGTTGACTCCGACCCATAATTATGTTCCTGTGTTATGACGGAAAGGCTAATGTTAAGTATATATAGCAGTATTAACTTGTGAAATACATACTGAACTACCATTTATAGAAGAGGAAGTTGTTGCTAAGCAAGTGAAGTTGTTCTATAGCGAGCACGCCGTGTGCAAAATGTTGAGCAGCAGGTATTTAAACTGAAGCATTTGCTTGGGATTGTAAGGTAGAGCTTATGCATACAAAATGGAGCAAATGCTTATGCCCATGAGCCTTTGCTCAACTTTTATTCATCCGGCCCAATGAGTCATCATTTTTCAACTGTTCCCTGTTGATCTCTGCAGATTTAAAAAAATAATCTTAGCCGTGCGAGTATTCGATGAAAAAAAAATCTCTTCAATCTATGAGTGCACATGCCTAGTTTTGTCTGTTTCTCTTTGATTGTCTTTTTGACATCTGGTTAATGGATCAATTTCACTGAAGCTTACATTTGCCTTTCAAGCTCTTTTCTTTTCATGGATCTCGTCAGTTTTACTTGTATTCTGTCTATCTCATAGTAGCTTCCTCTAGAGATTTTATGAATATGATAAACAGAATGCTCAGTATCTTATTGAATCACCTACAATTTTAAAAGTATCTTTCAATCACACAATGCTTTCAAAATTTTGAAACAATGTCAAAATCACAGTTTAAAAAACACACATTTGCAGATGTTGATGATGGAAAAAATTGTTATTTGGCAGCTTCAGGCCTATTTTCATGTTTCACAGTAAATTATTTTTCAATCAGTCAAAGTACATCAATGCTAGTGCTAATTGAATCGTTTTTGCTGCTTAAAGATATGGATTACATGAATTATGTATTTATTCTACATATATCCCCAAGCTTGCTGTCTAGTTGTTAGCGTATTATTATAATTTTTTAGCTAGATCCCCTCGAGGAATTCGCTCTAGGGAATGATAGGTTCCATGTTATTACTTGAAATAATTGTTGTGGGGCAGAAGTCTTGGTGAAATATTCTCTGTGATCATATGATGTAAATATATATTGCAAGCTGTCAAAGTAATTCAAAAGTATTACAGGAAAATTATTAATTTGGGAAACTGGAAAATCCTTTAATGCTTGCTGATCCTTAAATCTTACTGATAGTAAGCATGTCAGGCATATTTGGCTTTCTTTCAAATAGCCTTCAAGAATAATGTTTCAGGTGATAATTCCTCTCTCAAAGCAGCATTTATCATTTCTATCTTTTAATTAGTGCATGGTCTTTGTGATTCATAATCTACCTCAAGTTTACAAATCCTTTTATTCTGAAACAAATGCATATGTACATATTTGGGTGGTTTGATAGTCTGTAAAGACAAAGGTTTAGAAAATAGTGTTTTGGTTTGCCAGCTTGTTTGTTATGCACTTAGATCTGTGGGGAGAACACAGCCTTAGCCAATGCATGGTAATTAGTGTTCAACCACCAAAGTTTGATACAGGAGATTATGATATTCAATTTGTATTCTTCTATGAAAGATGCAGCAGTGTTTTTTATTCAATGTTTTTTTCTTCAAATCTTATCCTTTTTTTGTTTCATTGTAATACTTTGGCTAGCTAATTAACTTGCTTCATAGCTACGGTGTCTGTCTTTGGTCATCACTTCTTTTTGCATCAACTTTAGGACATTACAAATTGTGTACTCTTAAGTGTTGGTTATACTGCAATAGCATGACTCCTGGTGGATGATTTACCCATTTAAATAGTTTCAAATAGTTTTAACACAGCATTTATCCCAAGGGTTTGTGTTGAAGTGTACTTTATGTGATTACTGTCCTTAAACTTCCATTCCTTCCACAGTCAGTTGTGAACAAAAATAACTTCTTGATCCCTTGGTTGTTTGCCCCTTCTCTTGTCAAGTTATGAATACTCTGTAAGCAGCTACCGCTTAGTTTTTGAAATTTCATACTTGTACACATCTTAAGCATATGAGCGTTCAGGAGATTATATTTTAATGGTTGCTTAACTTCTCTATCAAACCATGCAAATTTTTTTTTTCATTTATAACATCCTGATATGCCTCTGGTCTTGTTTTATTTTGGTATTTTCCATAGGTTATTCTATTTTTATAAATTTCTATTTATTTGTCTCTTTTGAAGATTTATTTTTGATAAAGTGGCTTTGGAAACTTGGTATGGGTTTCCATTCGTTTATCTTTTCAGGTACACAATCTGAAAACTGTATTCCGAATGAAAATGTGTTATCATTGGTCAATGAAATGCAAAACTAGAGTTCCTTGTAACGGTTTTTATTATCACACATTAAAACACAAACGTCACTGACTCAAAATTAAAACACTTTTAAAAGCTTCCACAGCAGAACTCTCAGCAGCGAAGACACACCTGCACGCCACAAATTTTACAACCATACTCCCTTTGCCATCCACAACAATATCCGTCCGCCATCATTTGCCTCATTATTCCTTTCCCACCAATTGTCACATCAACACTCAGCTCACATATAACTCAAAATTAATTGTTACATCCTTTTCTATGAGAATAAGTGCTGAATTCTATGAAGCTTAAAAGCAAGCCTCGCTATGGCACCCTATATCAAAATTGATTTACAGAAAAGGTTGGTTTCAATAACTTCCATAATGAATTGATATCTCAAGTTAGCATGAAATTTTTTAGGTCATGTATGTCTTTGTTTTTCTTCCTTAAGTGTTTAGCTGGATTACATTAAATATGTATAGGTACATAAAGCACCTAAGTGGCTAATGATGAAAAACTTCTCATATTTCTGCGACCAGCTGAATAGCAGAGGGAGATAGGTAAAAGTAGTGAGATGACAAAGACAAGAGATAATGTTAGTTAGGTGATGCCGTTAAGTTCATTGTTGACATTGAGCATTAGAGATTCCTGTTTGAAGGGTTTAGGGAGGTTCATTGATGCTAATGAACATTGATTGACTTGCACAGCGTTATTCTAAGGTCTTTGATGCCAGTTACATATTTCAAGTAGGGATGTGTCGATTCTCGATTCCTCCGATTCTCGGGCATGGAATCGGAATTGACAATTGAACGCTCAAAGTCGATTCCATTGATTCCAGGAAGATAAATATTTTGAATATAGACTATAGTCTTGAGGCACAAAGGCCGCCACGTACCTGAACCATTGTGCAATGTAAATTATTAAATTAACAATTTATATATGAAAAAGTTAGTGCTTATGATTTCATTAAAGCTGAGGCTAATTTGCTTTTTTTAATAAATATACTTTTTGGGCTTCTAAATTGTCTTTGTTATTTTACTCCATTCAATTATAAAATTTTAATGACTGCAATGCTACTGACCAGCAATGTCCAACCTGTAAGTATGAATAAGAATTGATGGAATCAGAATAAAAAAAGTGGAATCAATTCATTCCTAATTTAGAGTATCTGCAGGTTGCCATATAGCCATATTCTCTAAAAATAAGTTGTGGCAAAAGGGAGAGATGTAATTTAAAAAATCCTCAAAACATCGAGGAAAGAGAATAATGGCACATTGTAACAAAGGATTCTGCAGAGCCTAATGTCAGTTGATGAAAATTGCATCTGGAAGCCCTTGGGCCTCCTGCAGCTAAAATTAGGATTAACAATGGTGGACCCAGGTATATACCTAGACTGATATTTTTTGTGATCCGAAATACCTACCTATAAAAGGTGAAAGATACCTGTTTACACCAGGGGAGTTTTGTTGTAGTGCAAGGAATTTTTCAATCCAGAAATTACCTCCCCTACTGTAAGGATGGCTATGCTTTAGAATACTCATAATGATCCATAGACTCAACTTCAGGGATGGCCTAAAAGATTTCATTGGCATCCCTCAGTTTTTAATTGACAATTCCGCTGCAAGGCTCGTAATAATGAATTATTGCTTTGCACATTCGATATCCCAGTGATAAATTTTCAATCATCATTCACTAATTTGCAACGTAGTTACTAATGGAGTGTAGGCCAGCGCACCTTCGGACGCCTTGTAAAATATGCACAGACCCCATATTCTATTAATAATATGATTTATAGAAGTTTTCTGCTGATTAATAGCATATTTTTGCATTGTAGTTGGTAAATCACAATATAAGCCTCTTAGATCTTTGTTAGAACATATTAATTGTGAACAAATAAATGCTTTGTGCCCCATGAATTTCACTGCAGAAGTTCTAATGTATTATCATGAAATTATTGAAACAAATAGTTAGTCAGACTATCATCAGGCATCTTCATTTTCAGCAAGAGAATACTTTTTAATATGAAAATAAAATTATTTATCACCTAGATACTAAATATGAAGTTTTTGTGTGAATTGGCACATCAGAGAACTTATGTTATACTCTTGGGGATAAGAAGCTTACTCTGGCGATGTATGTAGGATATTTCATTAGATTCTAGAGAGAGGTCCAGCAGATGACACTGAAGCTGTTGACAGGGCTGGGAAAAATACTGGCCAAGGACTATTTGGAATACAAAATTCAAAATGCTGCTCCAAATGTATTTGAAATACAAAATGCCTTTGACTTGGGCATTTGAAATGCAATATATATTTGTTTGGAAACTTAAGAGATCTTTAATTAAATATTTACTGTTTTAGCATGTTAAGGATACATTGTTACAAACAGTGCATGAGAAAAGTATGTATGGATGTGTATTCATATTCTGTATTTTCATTTTTTAAGTAAAACATCTCCAATGGAATGGATTATTTCTCTTGAGGAATACAAGTTTTTCATAATGTGTGTGGGATAGAAATCCCCTCACTGGGAATTAGTTGAAGTGGAAGCAAGTCTTTCAACATCTGAAGATAAGGAAAGGCTTACTGTTAAATCTGAAAAAAAACGTTTTCTTAGTTAATATACATAGTTTTTCAAACTCAAAGGGGATTTGTTTTTGTCATTAAAATAGCTGATGACCTCCAACTCACTGTGGGACTATTGCTTTTTATCACTAGCATGCGATAGCACAAAAAAGTCATCATCCTATCCACCACTTTTAGTGTCTTTAGCAGGTATCATATGTACTGGCAGTCTATGACTAATGAATTAATACAGACATTTGGAATGTGTTTTCGCTCAGAGTCTGAAACATGGTCTGGAAGGTACCGCAACTTGAAACTTTGATGAAAGCCAGAAGCTAAAATAGCCTCGTTCAGTACAGGAGATAATTTGAAAAATAATTCAAATCTCTCATAAAACCTACCCTTACCTCACCTTCTTCCTTCAATTCCTCATCCAAAATAATATTGATACTATTTCTTATGTCTTTTTTTCTACTGTAGTAATACTACCAGTTATTAGTCTTGTTACCATTTCATCTTGTGTCTTGCACACATAATATTTTCAGTTTTCTTCAAAGCATAAAGACGTCACAGTTAGTTAAGTCTCCCAACTCTTCCATGTAGTGGTATATATTCCATTTCCATGTATTACATTTTAGTAACAGGACTTCAGATATACAAATGCCTGGGTATTTGATAAAAGTATCTAGCATCCATGGTAATATGTAGTATTTTTCCTTAACCAATTATCCATAGATTTCTCATTATTTATATTTCTTACCAGGCAATAAAATAAATTCATTTAAGAGTAATGATGAATATAGCCCATTTTCTTGTCAACAGTGGTTTTGTGTGATGTATTAGACTTCAGTGTTGTGTATAATGCTGTTTTTATTTGTGAAAGCGGTGATCTGTTTGTTTTCTCAGTGGATCAATATCCATGTTAAACTATATACTCCACATGTTATGTGTTCATACAGATGTATGGGAGTAGCATGAAGAAAGTCCTATCAGTGTTCTAGTAAATTTATGGTTTGTGTAAGTTGTGTTGTAGAAGATTTGATGTGTCAATTCCATCGCAATAATTCAGTAAACAACCGTTACTAATATTTCACACCTAATTTATTTCACTTCAATGGTTTTTTATTGCTTTATGTTATTATCAAGGCGGTACTTCTCTGGTCCACTAAGCTACCCCAACTGAAGAGGAGCGTATTTATAATGCTTTATGGAATATTACTACCTGTGGGGTTGAAATAAGACTGTGAAAAATAATTAGTTGTGCTCCTATTTTTTTCATTATTGTACTGTTTTCTTCAACACCATGTTATTAAATAATTGCCTTATAGTTATTAAGATTGACTTGGTATGGATAACTTTTGATTTTCTTGATCTTTAAGAACTAAAATTGCATATGTAAGGGTACTTATATATATTAGTCTATCTTATATTTCGAAAATGTTCATGGCTAAGTTGATGTACTCGGATGAAAAGTCGTTTCTGAGCTTACCTGGTGTCTTAGCTTCTATTATGTGGTATAGAGTATGGAATCATTGTCCTCGTGTAATTTCTTATAAACTTTAGTTTTTGAACTTCAAAATATTGATCTGTTTTTTCAGAGCGGCTGAAATCTACTGGTTCCTCAGGATCATCAACCGGGACTAGTGTAAGTGTTGCGTGCGGTTGGGTATTTGTTCCAGTTACTTTTGATTTGTTTTTTGCTGTTACAGAATTAGTCATTTTCAGTGCAAATTTATGCAAATTAATTTCTTTGTCTAGCTGGTCAAATCACTGTCCAAAGAATGGAATTTTGCATATATTACAATTATTTACTTTATCATTTATAAGCATTACAATCTATTACTATCTACTTAGTTCACATAAGTCTCATCGCTAATGATAGTGTGCTCTGTGAACTCAACCAGCGATGAGTGGATATCATTATCATCCTGTCTGGCTTATTGATTTTATGCACCTCCATAAATGAAATTATTTATATGTTTTCCTAAATTACCTCTATTATTTTTACAGAAAGACTCATCTGCCAACCAAAGTCCTTTTGTTTCTTCTCCTCATGGTCATCCTGGCTTCAACCCCCAGAAAGTGGGCAAAGGGATGGGGGTAATTATTGAAGTCAATTTATTTACATTAGTGTATTTTTTAGGAGTTAAATTCACAATTTTAAGTGAAAAAACTTGATTGTTCAAATTGAGATAGGCTTATAATTAAAAAATTAAAGTGTATATCTTGTACACTCCTGTTTAAAAAGTTGTTATCATTGTATAAGTGAAAATTTTTGAAATACATAGAAGAAGCCAATGTGACAATGCAGCCAAGCCCTGCCTCACGCAGGTCTTGGCTGCGCCATAAACCCTCGCATGCCCGCAGACATGCCCGAACAAAACGAGAAGGGATCTAGGAAGGGCTGTCAGTTTTGGTGTCACTTACGGATTATTTCTGAGGAAAGGGGATGGACTCCATATCTAAATTTCAGAAGCAAATATGGGATCTCAAATTTTGTTTGGTCACAAACACTTTCCAACATTCCTCAATTTATACTCCTGGAAAATCAGTTGCATAAAATCCAGAGGCCATTTGTTTTTTGTTTCATGAGTACTCCCTGATTCTTGTATTGTCAGTGGTATCAATAATATATTGAATTTTTTACGTGATTATATCACATTGGCAAAATGTGTCAGAGTTCATACTTCATACTAGTATTCAAATGTCTGTTATATTATTGCCAAGTACTGCAATATATTTAATTTTGGGTGAATTTTATCGTAGTTGGAATACATAAAGCATCAGCTTAACTGCACTAATGATTGAACATGTAGGTACTCCCACAATAAAAAATATAAATGCTGTCGTATATCATATGGTAATTAGGAAGATTTAGGCTACTTCTATTCTTTGCGTTCGGTCTTTATTCTTCAGTAGGCATGCTTCCTGCGGGTGTTTATGGTCCTTCAAGGGGCAGGGCTGGGCTGTGTTGTCACATTGGCATTAACTCAGGACATGAAAAATTTTGGCCCCAGGCTATCAACTTTTTTTTAATGGAAGTGTACATTGTAAACTTTACATCAGTTTTTTTTCAAGACTGAATGAAAGTCTTGCCGTGGTAGTGTCAGAAGAACCAACATATGTACATACTAAATTAGTCACCAGTTTATTTTAAGTTATCTTATGTAACTTCAAACTTAAATTTTCAGTATTATAGTTACAGATATTTGATTCTTTCTACCTTGTTGTTGAAGGGTGAAGCTCGTGCTCCTAAACCTCCGAAGCCCCCTGAGAAACCACTGATGCCATACATGCGGTACAGCCGCAAAGTGTGGGATAGAGTGAAAGCTCAAAACCCAGAGCTCAAACTTTGGGAAATAGGAAAGATAATTGGTCAAATGTGGAGGGATCTTCCTGACGATGATAAACAGGAGTATGTGGATGAATATGAAGCTGAAAAGGTCAGTGATGCAGGTGTATAGCAGTCTATGCTTAGTGATTTTCTCTGAGTTACGAATGTTGGCAAAAATGTATTTAAGTAATAATTGCATTTGCATGGTGAGTGAGAATTAAATGAGGAGTTTTGAATGTGATTAATTTAGGATGAAATATGTAAATGGAATGTAATCATCCCTTGATACATTGTTTACCATTTTAAATATCTTGTTCTCTTAGCTGGAGTACGAGAAGACCTTGAAAGTCTACCATAATTCACCTGCTTACCTGGCCTATTTAGCTGCGAAGAGTCGCGGTAAGTTTGGTATGTTGCTTATTATTTTTCTTTTTATTCTTAAAAGTTTTGATTATACATACTTGGTATTTTTACTTCCTTGTGTCATTGAGTAAAGACATTAAGAGCTTACACCTTCACATTTTGTCATGATTGTTTAGATTTGTTATTGCACTATGTTGCCTTCCCAGATCACCAATCATCTGATTATCCACTTTCCTACTTATCCAACAGTCTACCTCTCTCATTAGCTTTCTCAGGATTTTAGACAAGTTTAATACCTTACCAATTTGCACATGGATCAAAAGCAGGAAAAATGTCATATGTAATGCTGCAAAATAAAGAAGTGTTAAGGTTTCATTACAGTAAACTTAGCCCTGGAATATTTGGCTTTTATGTGGTAAAAAACTAATATGTAATGACGTTCAACCCCTTAAGATGCATTCAGAACTCCATTAAGATGAACTCACAAAGACCCATGAACTACCAGGATGTATTGTGAAAATATCCTGGAAAATTTGATATGTATAACTGGAAAATTAGTGGACTTTGAACTGTTTGCTAATTAGATGAGCCAGATTGGTGTTCTTTTTCCTACTTGACTAATTTTAGTCCAGAAGGTGCAATTCAAATGTGGTGTGAAATCTATCCATGCTATTGGTGGGAGCTTTATAACTCAACATATCAAGTGTTCTTTGTAGAAAAAAGCAATGTTCCTTCTTTTTAGTTTATCTATTTTACATCAGAACTGCAAAATGTTTGGGTTAGTTATTTGCTATTAAGCTCAAAGGTAAAAATGAAGAAATACTGTGGGTGTTTCTTCATTTTTGCCTTTAACACTTTGTTGTTTTTATTTATCTTCCTCCCTAAAGAAACAAATTTATTCGACCTTATTAGCATTCCACAAGCCAAGAAAAATTCCTGCAATACTGCCTCAGAGTTTACAAATTATTTTTCACGATTTTTCGAATATTGAGCAACATAGGCTTAATATTTACATGTAATTTTATTTGGTAGCTTAAAGTTGGTAACTGTACGAGTTTGCTTGGAATAAGAAAATTTTTTGGGGAAATGACAAATATGTTCGATCGGGCATAAGTGGCCTGAAACCACTTGGGTCACAATCTATCATGAGGACGAAGATCATGGGACCGAATAACCAGAGGTCGGTAATAATGAACTTTGTAAGAGCATTTCTTTTAGGAATCCTCACAAAAATATACCTTGCCAAAATTCCTTGTCTCTTATACCTCCTGTACTAATAGTTATGCAGCACAATAGCTTCAGAGTATGACATGCACGATTAAATTATGCACAAATACAGTAAGTCCTTGACATAGGAACAAAATGCGTTCAAAGAACTTGTTTGTAAGTTGACAAACCTATCCACGGCATCGAAAAGTGCTGGTATACTGCAGAATGCAACACTGCATTATACCTCTGTGTTAGTTCACAATTGTGACAAACTGATCTAATGAGTCTGGAGCCGAAAAAATTTCGCTGTCCGCTGGAATGAAGAACGGGGGAAAAGATGAACACTTGCTGACTTCACTACAGATTAATTTATACTTTTTTCAGACTATGCCCAAAGTACAACTTCCTTAACACCACATTGTGTTGCGTGGGTCTGTTGGTGCCAAATTTGAAATTTCGGGAACGCTTGAATTTTTCTAACGTTTGTATCTCAGAAAGTTTGTACACTGAATGTTCGTAAGAAGAGGACTTACTGTACGGTCAATTCACGAGCGGAAATGAGTGGGTCACCATGATTCCACAGGAATGAAGCTTATCATATGATGTGTGCATACTGAAGCATCTCCTACTCAAGAAAGAACCATAATTGACGTTCTTGAACACAGTGCTCAAGGAGAACTAAAACGTAGCGCAATGATTATGACGTAGCGTAGTGTATAACCACCTATAGCCGTTGCTTACCTGTGAAACTTCATAATAAAGTTCATTTTATAATGGCCAGGACGAGGATTGAGGTTTGTAATTTTGTAATAATGTTTCTTTTACTGTAGATTGGTTTAGCCTTTTCCTCATCACCAAATTTTTGCTTAATAAAAATGAGAACTTTGTGATAATGTTGTTCATATTAACGAGACTCTACTGTATCAGTTTTTACGTCTAAGGGTGTGGTCCATAATTTTTGTATTCTTTCCACTTTTCTCAGTCTTTGTTTGGACAGATTGATCTTGGCTCATTTACGACATTGCCAGAATTTATACTATCATCATCTTACTTTGTTTGTTGGCTATGATTTTGCATTTTTCTCAAATACAAAAATTAAACTCACATAATAGCAGTTAAAAAAATTTATAATCATGAAAAGTCTTACTTTGGAAGGTACTAAGTTAGTGTTGTTAACTTTGTTCATGATACACTTTATATTATTTTTTAAAACCCTTTTAACCTTAACTTGGTCTCTATCACTTTGTGCACCATGTGTCTATGACTAGCGCATTGTCTGAGTGTTTATTTAAATTTCTGTCTGCTCTCCAAGAAAATATGGTGTTGTTCATTAGTATCTCATGTTAATGTGGGGGCTGCTTGCTTCTATCATGCATTTGTTACGATGTTGGTCTTTGTGGTCCTCTTCTTATCCTACTCCTTTTCCTCCTGTGTGCCATCTCCCATGGGTGGGGGACGGGCAGCGCAATCTTCAGGCGAGGAGAGAGAGGGGCATGAGAGGGCCTCAGGAGGTGGATCAGGTACAGGAGTCAAACCAGCTGACCGCCGCATTGATATTCAACCAGCTGAGGATGAGGAAGGTAGGAATAAGTCTTGTCCTCTAACTTATGGATTTTTTGTAATGTGATTGATTCCTTTTGAAAATGCTGGGCCAGTTTGTCATTTGTATTCTTGTGTCATTCTGTTAATGCTGATAATTATTACAACTGCTATAATTTTGTGAAACTCACAATTGTTGAGAAGATGAGTTTTCTAGTAAATTCCATTTCTTAGGGCTCAAACTGAATGTATGTACTTTTAATATAGTAATTGTAAGACATCTTTTTTACTCATTTTTTAGACATTCTTTTATTCTGCCTATTTTTTCAGATCAAGAGGATGGATTTTCTGTTAAACACGTTGCATATGCTAGGTATCTCAGAAATCACCGGTTGATCAATGAGATTTTTTCTGATGCTGTTGTACCCGATGTTCGTTCTGTTGTAACCACAGCACGAATGCAAGTGCTCAAGAGACAAGTTCAATCTTTGACAATGCATCAGGTTAGTATTTTAATTTTCAGTTGAGAACCACTCCCTCATCTTTGATTTTATGGAGCATATTTTTTTTTCTTTTCATTTATTTATATTCATTCTGTTCCATTGGTTTCATCTGAAAAATCTTTGATTGGTTTCATCCAACATGTGTAGATATGTCAGACCAAACCTCTGCTCATTAGTCATTACTCATGCCTACTCTGAAGCGGTTCAAGGAGTCGGAATAAAAATACTACTCAGCACATGTATGGTGAACTCTTGAGTGGTATACAATAACTATGGACACAATAAAAGTTGATATGCTGGCATTTCTGCTATAGTAAATTTTCGATTATACGAAGCCAAACATAACGAAATTTTCGATAATACGAAGTGAAATTTCGGTCCCGGTGAAAAGCCCATGGTAAATAGATAGCACTATTTGATTATGCGAAATGTTTTGAAATTACGTACATCAGGCTGGGGCCACAGGAGCAAAATGACGACAACGTTTATACGAAAAACGGCCAAAAATATAGATGAAAAGGTGAGCTCTACGGCGTCAAGGTCAACTCAGAAATGAAAACTCCAATGGCCGTAACAGGGAACCTCGTCACAGGTATAAACAAAACACTATAAAACAGGTATAAACTAACAAATGGCAGTTAGGCATACTGCCGTTAAAATTTTGTAGGCGTTGGAAACAAATATCTATCTTATGCATTGATAATAGTTGCTATTTGCTACTGACCGCAAAATTCTTAGATTAAATTCTTATACTAAAATTTTCAAGATGTTATTTGATTACGTTTTCTAAAATGGACGGGAATTACTTTAGTGCTAAGATTTAACAATAAAGAATGAGAAGTTCATGTGATTTTCATGTGAAAGGTCATGTGATTTTCAACTATCTTTCACAGCTTAAAATCAATATGAAAGAGCATTTTTTAAATTCTATCTTAAATAACCTCCGGAAACATTAATCAAGGCCACTAAAGACAGGAAAAGGGCGGTGGGAACAAAAGCAAACATTTTTTTGTGACTTGTTGAAGAGGTTTGAAATGACGAAACTCAATATTACAAAGTGCCTATTTGTCGGTCCCGCGAACTTCGTATGATCGAGAGTTTACTGTACCATGTGGAAATAGCGAAGTTTTTATATCTTCTATTCCCACGGTAAAGGATTTTCACAAATTTACACCCACTTCCATTAATTACATAGTTAGGGCCTACTTAGGGCCAGCAGGGAACAATTTTATAGTTACTACATGGCAGTTGAAAAAGAAAAGGTGACTAAAGAAATGAGTAAATTTGCATAAAAGTGAACATGTATTGTAAAAACTGTGATTTTATAACCACTCTGCATTTATTTTTACATCAGCTTTTAGCATCATGTCCACTGCCATTGATATTTATAATGGATTTTTTAATCCTTATTCCCTTTCCACCAAGTAGACTGTTCTACAGTGCCCTCTCAACTTCTTAGTTACCGTATTAGCGTGTGTAAGAGGCGCACCCCTATTCTGAGCATTGAAGCTATGAAGAAAAAAATTTTGTGTCATTTTTTTTAATCGGCGGATTTAAAAATTTAAATTTGCGGCATTTTTTTTACTATCTTGCGGTGTTGCAGACGTATGCCATGAATTTCGACAGTTATTATATTCGAAGCATTTATTCAACTTATTTGTAATTAAAAAAAATACAGGTATAGTAGAATCTTTTTGCTTTGCTGTAGATCAAAACAGAGTAATTATCAATAATCATAATGAAGACAACTATTTTCTTGATGAAGCAGGTTGCAGTGGTGAAGGACAAAGTTATAGCCTCAGCTTATGAATGTTGGTTGATTTAAAAACTCATTTTGTGAGTAAAAAAATTTCATCATAAAGGTCAGGAAATACGGCAGTGATAAAGATCAGGCCTTTTGTTACTGGCCTAAATTATTATAAAAACACATGCCCAAGCCCAATGGTGTAAAGCAGCCATTTTAATGTGCATTGAGTCTTTCTGGTCTTGGGTTGCTTTTATCATCCTTTGTAATTATTCTTAACTTCTTCTTTCTCAGAAAAAATTGGAGGCAGAATTGCAGCAAATTGAAGAAAAGTTTGAAGCCAAGAAGAGAAAATTTCTTGAAGCAAGTGAAAGTTTTCAAGAAGAGCTGAAAAAGGTAAATTGATGAGAAAAGCTATATTTCCTTTTGATTTACAGTGGAGTAAACTTATAATGAACTCACCTCTGTCTATTCAAGTTTTTTAAATGAGATACCAGCTATCAACATGTCAAAAAGAAAGTTCTTTCTATCATGTAAAAAACCGTTAATGGAAAAATTGTTGATTTTGGCTTTACAAATTTTTCGCTATTGGGAAAAGGTCGCAGTAAGCTCTTGATTATTCAAAGTCATCAGGACTGATTTATTAGCAATTGGTGATATCAAATTACATGATTCCAAGAATTTTCAATCAGCTTCACAAAATGTTCACTTTTTTTCATTATTTTAATTGAAATGGAGATACAGAAGCAATGAAAGCACAAAGTATATGGAAAATAGTTATGTGAAATTGAAGATACAAAATCATTTATATTAGGGATGGTTGGATTGGATACATCAGATCCAAAGTTGCAGAAGACATCGACTCTGAAAATGTATATTAAAGCATTAGTGAATGCAATGCCATTAGTGTGGAAAAGAGTTTCGATTCTCTCTTTGCATGCGCCAATACATTGTGATGCTTGTCCTACTCATGAACCATTTTATTTAAAAGCTCTCGCAGCTCTCTACATAGCAGAATTTCAGCCTTGGAAAATTTTAAGGCAAACTAGAAGAGGCACGTAGTGTGAATCTTCCCAAGACATTGAATGACCATTGGTGGAGGCTCAGTGCCATAGGATAATAACCACGTTGAAAGTAACTACAGTGCAACCTTGATGAAACGAGACACCACATTGCTCAAATAAACACTAGCTATAGCGAATTGTCGTTTCACCAGAGGTGGAGCAAATAATAGTCAATATACCTATTGGGAACAGCTACACAGGAACAGGAGTGGTGCGGCGACAGATAAATTTATATCTGATAAATGTAAGCATAAATCCAGACGAAAGGCGATGTTTTTTGCATCACTAAATTTCCTTACTTCTACTAACAGTTCAAACAATTTATAAGCGCCGTATTGAATAAAAATCATGCAAAGCATTGCATTGACAATCATTATTTGTGTGATCATTCTATTATTTTGGTATTTTCCGCCGAAAATTCAAAAAATAACTGATAAAACTATCACGGTTATTTAATGCCTCAAATGCTTCCATAGGAGTATGTTTATTGTTCCTGTACGTTATGTAGCAGTTAATATATCATCGGCAGCTGTTGAAATAACGTATCGCATTTGTTTCTGCTGACGAAAACGTTGGAAGCATGAATATGGTGGAAGGTTGTATAACGACCCTGCATCAGAGGACTTTTTCTATCATATAATGTAATATCTTCATTATCTACGGCAAAAATTTTGATAAGTTTGCAAAATGATGTGATTAAAATTGCCGTTATTAAAAAAAAGTTCCTTTTTGAGTGTTACGCTTGCGACGTATTTGAAATAATACACTGAGTTTACTACGGCACTGCAATAAAAATGATTTGAAGTAAAATTGGTAATATAAGAAAAGATATTAACGTGATACTATTTCACGAAAAAATATAATGCAGTTATTATGCTGATGTCACCTATGTAAAACAAAAGCAAGATGCAAGAAACAGCAACGAAGATAACTCACATGGGTAATATTTGCGATAAAGAAATGGAAAGGCATACGCATCTGATGGACCCTAAGGCCAAAAAAAACTTTATTTATGAATTTATCGATTTAACATTCTCAATAATGACTGAGAAACATGAAAAAGGAATTCAGAGTTTTTTTAATTAAATAAACTAAAAGCGCAGCATCAGCTCTTAACATATGCCCTCTGTGGCGGCACCGAATGCATACGACATGGTGCCAAATGAGAGTTAGTTGTTCTCCGAGTTCTTCCAGCGGCCACCAGGGGATGCTGGGCCACCCGGGTGATGGCAGAAAGTGCCAGTACGACTCCGACCACTGACGTGAATAGTTCACCCTTGTTATCGTGACTATTACTTGTAACTGCAAGAGAGAATAAGTATGTCCATCTGGACGATTCACGCTGAGTATCATTGTATTGTACATCCTACACCATCACTAAGGCGCACTACCTACCTCAGAAGCATCATTGCAATAAATACCTCGTACTGTAAGGGTTTTGGCGGGGAGTAGGTTGTAAAAGATTTCCATTTCATCTATGTTATGTCACGCGAAGAATACTTCTTAAGATATTTAGGATCGGAGTCCTTTCTTCCACGACTTTGGGTTTACACCGCAGGCATCACCAGCAATTAATATGGGATATTACGCTTTGGTGCTTTGCATTAGTATAATCAACCCTTCCGAACTCTTGAAGTTCTTTATTCGCAATCTATCCCTGAAATACACCACTTTAGGCTTAGGCGTATCCCCTTTTTCAGAAGTTCCCGCAGAGTGAAGCGGGCAAAACCACCCGAACGAAGCTCCTTCTAACTTTACATAGTCTGCATTCCTTGGGCGCTTTTGTATTTTTTTTAATTGCGAAGAGCGAATAAGAGGATAAATTAATTTCGCCACTATTGAACTACTTATTTATCGAACGACAGTTTACTACATGAATTTGAGACTGAGCACTCCATGTTAACTTTATTTCTAACAGATCGCAAGAAATTACAGAGATTAGGAACGCTTGGTGAAGGTTTTCTGGCGATGGAAACTTTCGCTATGGCAAGTGCCGACGCCAAAAAGGCCTCGTAAAAACTAATTTTTTTACATGCTTATTATAGGGTCAAATGATGGTGCCTCGGCTATCTCTTGTAATGGCGGGGTCTCGCAATAGCCCGTACTAACTTTAACGAGGTTCCACCGTGTGTCTGAGATTTCAGAAATCCACTAACCCCCTCTGTCAGCCCTCCATCAACCCTTGGCCAATGCCTCAGACTTTTTTTTCCTCTCTGAGAGCGAACAGACCATAAATAATTAGCTTTGAATAAAAATATCAAGCTGCACTAGAAAAATGGAAACTGTATTCTTCCCTTTCCCGTCTCGCTGACTGACCTTTTTCAGCCTACCTACTTCAAATCCACCCCGTTTATGGAGGCACTGGTATGCAAGCCACCTATTGCACCCAAAGGTGTCTAACAAAAGCTTTTGGCAATTGGAGGACATGCACCATATTAAGAAAAGAGTGAGACTAAACACGATGCATTTCTGATGGTATTTAGGTTTCTTATGCTCTAAGTGATTGACACAGAGCTTTCTAGTTACAAAAAGGCTATAGCAGTGATTGAAACTGTCCAAATGGCACAAATTTCAAGGAAACAAGATTTGGATGAGCACACTCACACAAGACGAGACTGGAAATGCAAACTTCGTGTCCTGAGTATATCATGTAGCTTGCCTTGCTTCGCCTTGAAGACTATGACATAACAAAAATGTAAGATCGGACATGTTGATCCCCTGGCTCCCTCATTTGTAGCCTCATTGCTCGAAAGATGGAGGTAGCACATAGCTTCCCCTCCACTTCTCCTTTACGTACTTCTGCTGCCCAACCCCTTGCTGTACTGTCGTCTCGTTCTGTTTAAGTTTGCCTCAGTGGACGTCTATATATCACTCTTAATTGTTTCAGTTTATGTAATTGCAATTTAATTTAATGATAAACTATAAAAGATACCATTTGCTGGTTACAATATTCTCTGTTTAAGTGTTGTTGGAGGAATTTCCTTGAAAACACTAAAAGACTGTATCTACCTTACAAATAGAATTTTGACACGCAGGAAATTAAATCGTTTGAGCTCTATCTTACTGCCCCTTATGCTGGTATCACGGAAAGAAAGACTGAGTTTGTAACTAGTATTCCTCAGCCATAACTTATATCTTTATGGAAGGTGTGAACATATTGCTTGTCATGTTAGATGGTTAGTCATGGTATTGTTATCCACTTAAAAATTATTATTTGCCTTTTGCAGTTGGGAATGAATTTTTTTAATGGTCATTTTGTTTCTCTACGTCTTTTCTTTACTTAAAGCATTGCAGGAGAGCAGTTGATGAAGAAGCTTTCCAGAGACTTGTAGAGCGACAGTATGAACTTCTTCGAAGAGAGAGGGAGGAGCAGCAGAGAGGGGGAAAGACTATGTCTTCTGCCCCGCAGGTGGTGCCAAGTGGCTTGGTGGGAATGGGGGGTAGCACGCCTGTGAGCTCCCAGCCTCATGAGATGGAGGAAGGAGGTGAGAGCGAGGGCATGATGGATGAAGAAGAACAGCAGGCTCCATCGGCTCCACGCATGCCCTCTTCAACTTCTGTGGCTATCAGAACAAATGACTCCATGCCGATGGAAACAACTGGTGTCTCAATGGATGACCAACTTCCAGAGGTAATGTTCATTTTCCCTGAAAATAAATTTTACTGGAATGAAATTGAAATGAAAATATGTGAAAAAGAAAGTTTGGGAAAGAAAGAAAAAGTTCTCCTGAGCTCTTGTTGGCACATTGTGAGGTTGCTAGAAGTGTAATTGTGGTGATCAGAAAAACAGGTTTGGCTTATCCAAAAATGTATTTATGCAAAGAGTGCAAATGTTTGATCATCCATTCTGTCTCTTCAGTTTCTAATCCTCTTGTCCCACTGCTGATATTATTATTTCTTACAGAGAGCACCCATGTTCAGGTCTACAGAATAGATTTTGCTATTTTTTGTTCACTCACAAATTTTTTGTACCAAAGAACCAAGTTAAAATAATGGAAACATATCATTGGGTGTCCTAAATCATGCTCACAATTAGAGTGTCTTTGGGAAGTGACTTCTCAGCCATTTTATATGTTACAAGCTTGTATGTACTGTTAACAATATGAATTCAAAATGTCTAATTATTCTCTAAAGATTATCATTCCCACTAATTAGTTCGTAGAGCTCAGTACATTAGAGGCCTGATTTAACGAGTGCTTGTAATCCCTCGGAAATTACTCACTAAACCAAGTGCTCATTGTATCCGAAGGTGTTCAATAAACCCACCGAAGTCTCATAATCGTTTGTATTTATAGTTTTTATTTTGTTTCCGTGGTATTTAAAGAATTTTAACGGCTAAAGAGTAATTATCAGGCACAATCTAGTTGATTATCGACATATTTAAACAAAGAAACAGGGATTTTCAATTTTATAAAATATCAATTCCCTCAGTTTCGGTGATTTTGTTCCCGTTTTTGTATTTTTTGTATGTGTGTGGTGATATTCAATGGTAAACGCTTTTCTATGGCAGCAAAGATAGTTGTGATCCACCCTGTGAAAAAGTTGATGTTGGACTTAGATTGAAACTGAAAGCTGCTTCAAATGTTAATATAATCTCAATTTTGTATGCAGAATATGGAAGAACAAACCAGTAGGGAGGCTACTGAAATTAGTGGTCCTCCTTCAAGTGGAACAATGTCTGAAGAGCAATCATGTGTGGTTTCCATTCCGGTGACTTCTTGCCATGGATCTCCATCATCGCCAGCCAATCCTTGTGCATCACCACCAGCTCCCTCTATGTCTCCTGCTCCTTCTCATGCTGTACTACCGAGCTCGCCATCCGTGGGGCAGGCTGATCAGCAGCAAGTTACCAGTGAGGCTGAAAATCAAGATCATGCTCCTTCTCCCCAAATTCCTCATCCTCCCTCTAAGCTACCTGTCCCTCCTATTCCACCACAGCAGTCAGTCATTTCCTCTCCTGAAGACAGTCAGCATCAGCAATCTGGGGGGATTTCACGGCCAGCTGTCTCTCCTGCTGCATCTAACGACCAACCTGAAGGGGAGTCAGTGGGATCCCCTAAGCCAACACACTCTTCTCCACCACCACCTATCCCATATGGAGCCGATGTACCTCCACATCCTCCTAGTATTCAGCACCAGCATCCTCCTCCACCACCCATGGTCCCTCAGTATGGCTCCGCTCTTCCACCCCAGCCTCCTCCTCCAGAGCACATGCCATCCTACCCACCAATGATGCACCTTCAGCCTCCACCTCATCAGTCAATGTGCCACCCTTTGCCCCTTCCACCAAATCTTCATCCTCCTCCCCCATCTCACTACTCTGCCCCTCCCGGTGCCCCACCTCCTCCTAACATGGCCCCAATGACTTCTCAGCCCCTTGGCCGTAATTATTCTTCTGGCTCCTCTCCTCCTCCACACTTCCCCCCCTCTGTTCCCCTACCTTCCAGTCAGCATCTTCCACCTTCGCAAATGGCTCAGCCTCCACCAGGACATCATTCCCAGGGTCCTCCACAGCCTCAGATGCAAATGTGTCCTCTTCCTGCTCAGCATCGCATGATGCCAGGCAGCATGCCTCAGCCACACCCTTACTACATGCACGAGGGGCTACGAGAGAGTGGTGGTGTTAAGGTAAGTTGTGTATAGCTATAGTTGTTATTAGAAATATATAGATCCAGTATTTTTCTCTGATCCAGATCTGGATCTGATTCTTGATTTCGGGAGTTGGATATGCCAGATGTTATCTTATTTAGTCCTGGTACACCTGCATGTTGTGCATTTTGAGCATCATAACAATTCTCGTTTGCTCATCCTTATCTTCACTGATTGTTGATGATGCATGTCTTGATGACTGATTATGCACTTATTCCATTTGGTATGACTAGCCATTGATCGTCCTTTTGAAACTACTGGACACCATTTGAAACATAACTGAATTTATTTATAAAAATACAACTTATATCAGATTCACAACTTATTCAGATTACAAACTTCTTCAATCGAAATTTAGATAATCTTCCACAATGGTAGTGAAACGACCAGGCAGTGGTCACTCCTCTATGTCCACCTCCTCAAAACTGTCCTCTCTACATTCTGTCTCGCCGCGCTCCCAATGAGGCCGATACAGTCTGGTGTCTCTGCGCCACTCATGCATGCACCGCAACTGCTGGTGCCGCCTTCTCCACCGTCACCGCAAAACTATGTGCCGAAATGGCACATACTCCCCCTCCGATCCAGCTCCCTGCCACTGTGTTGGTTGCTGTATACCATGCTGTTGGAGAGTTTATCAAAATTAAATAACATATATTACATAATTATTCACCACCTATTGTACCCACACACATTTTCAGCTGCAATAGATGAGCTCTCCGCACAAAACTACCATCCTCAACATTTGTGAAAGCTGCAGTCACTGGAGTCAAGAACCTTGATATTTTGTAGGGCCCTTTCCACCTATGCATTAATTTTGCTGTTCTCTTATCAGAGGCACAGCTGAGGGGGTGTGCACGTAATACCACAGAGTCTCTCACCGCAAACGGTTTCTTGAGCGACCGACCCCGTTGTATTTTTTTTCCACACGACGGTGCGCTCAAAGTAAATTTCTCTTTGCAGACAACCACCTCCCTTTGGTGTTGATTTTAGTCCTATAATCTGGCATTAAATCGTCAATGTGCCAAATGAGGGACAGCGGACTCTTGTTACGGAAGGTGAACATTAATTCGAAGGGCATACACTAATGACTTTCATGTCTCGCGGTGTTGAAGGCCAACTGCAACCAAGTAAAATTGCTGTCCCATTCCGTTTGGGAATTAGCATGAAAACAAATAAGAGCCAAGCGTGGGTTGCGATTAAATCTTTCGGCCAGAAAGGGTTGCGGGAAATATGGGGTGGTGGTCACATTCTCATGTCACATGTTGTTGGAATGGTTGGTCATCATGCTGTTGGGTTGGTGGTCATGCTCATGTCACATGCTGTTGGAATGGAAAATTTTTACAGCACTTTTAAAACCACAAGCGCAGCTAAGGCACAGCGAATCCATGAGGGTTAATAGAATACATAATTATTCATTTCAATTTCATCATAATTTATGGCAGGTGTCTACAAGTGAACCTTGCGAAAGGAAGTATGCTCAACATACAATCATTATAGAGAATTCTCCTTAAGTTTTCCAATCGAAGATTAAAATATTGCTCCTGTGACAGTATTGCATTTATCGAGTCTTTTATACGTATTTTGCATGGATCTTTGATAAGATATCCATGAATAATTTTTCTGGAAGATCACTGGATACTGTTGCACATGATTTTGAATGATGCTCTAACTCTCTAATCCAGAATCATTCTTTGGGCTGAATGAGTGCCCAAAAATCATTTGATTCCCTTTATATCTGTTTATCTGCCTATCCTTGAGTTTCCTGCAATCACGAATCCCTGAGGACAACTCTTGATTAGAGTCTAAATGTCAGCCACAATGTGCTACACCCCCAGGGTTCTTACAGAAAAAGGACTTAATTAATATTTGAACCAGGTAAGCATTTGAATGTGATTAATGATAAACTGATTTTTTTCATTGTTTATTTTACATAAAAAAAGCTTAAGTCACTGTATAGGAAACTTCTGGTTTATTTTTAATCATTTCAGTGGACACTGCTTGTAGCCACTGTGACACTTGCCCTTAATTGAATAGATCAAATGGCTAACTGCCTGAATAATAGAAACAAAATTCAGTTTTAATTCATGATGGCACTAATGAGGGTACTGAGGATAGATTTATGGCCATGACCAGAAGCCAATCAATGTGTAATACTAGACATAAAAAGAGGTTTACTTCTGCTAATCATGTGGAGAGAGTAGTGGTCATTGGCACAGTGCAAGCATCGTAGCCAGGTCTTACCTTACCAGAGGACAGGCTCGACTGAGCGGCCTCTGGTCACTTGTAGCCTGTGTTATGGTGCACTCCTGTCAATGTAATGTAGTAGTCACTATTGGTGGTGTCAGGATGAATTTAGATTTAAACAAAGGCTTATAAAATTTGCTATGGCTTATGTTTGCAATATTATCCTCATTTTCTGCACTGATTTTCTGATTTTTTTTTTAATACAGCAGACTCCCTATTATCCGGCTGCGGTATATCAGTGTTGTGGATTATCCGTGCATGATTTTCACTCTCGCTCAATATTTTGTGCGATCTTTATAAAAAATAAATCAGAAGCAAAATCACCGGAATAACTCCATTAATGCTAGGATTCACTGGGCTTATTATTTCCGTTAGAATCCCCTTCGTAAAACGGAAGTGATCGGACCCTAGCTGCATTCACAGGAGCACTGTGTTCCTGTTTTCCAAGCCTCGCTGTGCGCAACCGCACTCCATGATCACGGATACACGTCCCGCAGCAGTGCAACCCGGGCAATTAGTGCTAGATGCGACTACGTGGCATGGTGCCTGACAGTCTTGTTTCCGACATTGAGCAGTGTTTTGAAGCATTTGTGCAAACCACTTTTCTGTATCCGTGATCACACAGCCACGGATGTGTGGTTTACAAAACCAGGCCTTACATGGAGCATTAATAATATGAGTTCAACAATGTTATCGCCGCTAAAAAGATCGCCAACTGGCAAAGAACGCTCTCAATAAGTTCAGGAATCACTCTAAAATAACAGAATAACTGCATAAATAATAATATATTGTTTTACGTAAATTATGAATATTACAAGACATTGAAGTGAAAATATGGGTTATCCGTGTTTTCTGATTATTTGTGCCGTCTCTCCCCATCATTAGCCCGGACAATAAGGAGTGTGCTGTAATAGCCTTGTGGCAATCAAAATGTGCCTTGCAATCTCCAAATTAATGAAAAAGTTAAGTTTTTGTAAATCACGTACATATTTTTATTATATTTGGGTCATTGTCTCCTATATTTATGAGGAAAGATGTTTAAACATGCAATTTAGTCCAATACTTACGAGAAAACTACATTATTGACTTTGTTGTCATCTTGAATATTTCACTTCAGGTCAAAAATTCAAGCTGGTGACAAGCATATTCGTATTCATTGGCAGTACCTTATGAAACCACCTTTTACTTGCTTGTTACATGAATTGCTTCTTGCATCACAACTTGAGGCCTTTTCCACAACCTATCTTAGACTTAATGTAGCTTGCAAATTCTCCTCGTGATACTTTTATCCCATGCTTTGAACTTCTGTGGACAACAATTTTTGTTTTTGTCAACCAATGTATAATGAGCAATGATTGATGGAATCTACCTTCACTTTTTCAAACATGCATGTTTTCTTCCCAATAACATTTTGTTTCTTTTTGTCAATTATTGAAAAAATCACCTAGATAGTGAGGAATTCCTTTGCAAATACTTAATTTATTTTTTTTTCTAAAATTTTATCTACCCCTTGCAACTGAAACCTTGCATAGGTCCAAGATTCATCTGAAAATTTGGATGTCATGTCAGACAATGCAATGAAGTGTCCTGAAAATATTAATTTGGATAATTCATCAAGCGAGATTCCTCATCATCAAGAAACACAGCAAGTCAGTGGTTGTCGAGGGAAAGAGGTAGAGGGTGAAGATGAGGGAGATCGGGAGATGGAAGGCACTCCTGCCCATGTTAATTCAAGCAGCGGAGGAGGAAGGCACTTGTCTATGGACATCAGCTCTGGTACTCCCACCGGTGAGTATATTCACATTAACTTCCCGTAGCTTAGTGAAAAGTCACCCTAATTTCACTTTGCACTAAATGATCTACAGAAGATGCTTAAAATTACTGGAACCAGGTAACATTAGAATAGTAATTGATTATTATTCATTTTTATCATTCATGAGATGCGACATAACACAAAAGCCGAGGGAAAATTTGAAAAATGAAAAATAATTAATTATATCTAGGTGATTCAATATAGGTAAAAAATTATTTTTTATGAAATAATACCCATGAAAATAAGTGCAACTAAGGTATTTACCTTTGTGCTTATATTACTTACCTATACTGAAATATAAATCTGCTGTAAACTGCCTTCATTATGAAGGTCATGCAACCAAATTGTGACTGCTAACTTCACTGTTTTTTTATTAATTATTTATTCTCCTTTTAATTACCAGTGAAGTTTTTATAATCTTATCATTATAGTAGTACATATATATGTAGCTATTATTATCACGCACTGTGCCACTACAGAGAAAGTTGTAGTGTCTGCTTAATTTGGTGATATGTATATCCTACTCTTCCTTGAAATATCCTACTCTTCAAGAATAAATCTACACCTCCTACAAGATAACAAAGTGCTCTTTGATTAAAAAACTGCCAGTATGTTTTTCCATCTTTCTTTTCAACCTTCTCACTAACCATTTTACACTGGGCCATTATGTTCCCTGCTTTCTATTATTTCAGATTTTTTATCTAGCCCTTGGATTTCTATAAAAAGTCAGTGAATTATTTATATGTATCAGGAAAAAAGTGCAATGCAAGGAGAAAGCAATGTTTAAATTATGTAAAAAAATAAATTTAAAATAATATGATCAATCATATTTCGCAGATGAAAACTAACCTATGTAGTAAACTACATTTGTGGTGTCATAAGTTAAATGCTATTAATCTTCCTTTTCAAGGAGGAGCAGAATCTTTGGGGATAAAAAGTGAAGTCGAGCATGGAAGTTGTGAAGTGGGATCAAAACAGCAACAACTTCCCCACCCAGGACCAGATATGGGTCGGGAGCAACCAATGGATACAACCCCATCTGCTCCTTAGTGCATTCATGCCAGAGGCCATGTCCAAAGGATAAGATAAAAATTGCAACTGGTGGCAATCTATGGAGTTAGGCCTGGAAATGTGTACGTTTGTCTAGATCTGCTGTTCACTTTTTCTGATATATATACTCTGGAGACTTGCATTTACCTTATCTCTTTGATGATAAGCTTATTAAACTTAGTGCATTTTGTGTAATAAATAATAAAATGTTGCCTTTTGAAATGGAGAATGATTGGATTAGTTCATCACTTCTGTCAATTTTTGGATTTTATTTTTAAGGATTTATTTTTAATATTTGCTTCAACAAGGTGTGTTGAAACCCATTGAGATGAGACCTACTATTACATAAACACCAGTTTTATACATAATTCTCATACGCGCTCTAAATCATTTTGGCAAGGTCTTTTTCCATGCTTCTTCCTTTTTACACAAATTTTATTTTAAATTCATCCTTGATGTTGTATTCTGGCATCGCTAAGCTGTGTACTGAGTAGAATTTCAGGCGCCTTACTCCACTTTTATTTTAATTTCTTCATCTACATTTTCAGCAACAACAACATTCAAGGCATCTAAAATGATTAAACTTTCATCCTCTCTTACCTGTATAAATACTTCCATCACATTTGTTTAGACATCTAGTACTTCTATATGTTCACAATAATGCAGTGCTAAATAAAAGGTTGGGATGTACATCACCAGATCTATCTTTAAAAAAATAGCAAAAAATTTAATTAAAAAATTTATATCCCAAATATCTACAGACATCAACATCCATTCATCAATTATTGTCTTGGGTTGACAATTTCCATGAACCACCATCGTGTGTCTGGGCAGAAGAATCTTGCATTTCAACCTAAAATAAAAATTAAACTGTAAGAGCAAAAAAATTCATCATATCAACATTATATTGGACATTAGACAGAGCCAGTACTAACAGAATGGGCCACCAATAGGTAAAATTATTTAACTTATGGTATTCCTATTCCTAACATCAGTAAGTAAAATTCCTTCATAATACTTGATAATTTTAAGAATTTCCATGGATTCTAGTGGGCTCACTTAAGGTCACTTCTCTTTCACATCTAGGATCTCTGGTTCAACAGCACTGAAATTATTTATAACAAATGCTTGGCAAACAAAATGGAGGGATTGTTATTCTTAAAGCATACTTTGTGCTTTTTGATACATGCTATGAAATATTTTCCAGTGGTCCATAATTTCGGCCAATGAGCAAAAACAGGAGGAATATAGATAAAACCTTGCTGAACTAAAATTAGATTTAAACACATGATTCAGTTCCCTTGCAAGTAGGTTATAGTAATGCTCATTCAAAAGAGAAAGGAGACAACTAGAATCATGGTACTATTAAGGCTGCATAATACACCTAAGTTCATAAGTGATTGTAACTGATGAAGGCACACAGCAAAGGGGCTCTAGAGATAACTAGACAACCAAATGCATGATCAGGATACACTTACCTCAAGCAATGACTCTTGATTTGATGTATCATTGGGAGAAACCATTCCTAGTTGTTTAGTATCACCAACTTCCTGCAGTGTACTTTGTGTAACAATGATACAAGATGGTGAATCAGAAGCCACATCTCCATGCTCAGAGTCTTCATTAAACGTGAGTGAATCTACAAAAAAGGGTCAGAGAGATCCGTCACAATTAACAACAACTAATTGCTTAATGCAAATATTCTTTCTGAATGAATAACTGTAAGCATTCGATGGGGAGATAAAAATATGTATTTAATTAAATTCAATGAAATTTAGGGACCAAGATTTTGAGCCAACAGTAAATGATTATGCAATGAATGAATATACAGTAAACTCTTGATTTTACAAAGTTTTCGATTATACGAAGTGATATTGCGGTCCCGGTGAAAAGCCTATGCTAAATACATGGCGCTATTCGATTATACGAAGTTTCGATTATACGAAATTTTTTGAATTTACGAACCTCGGCTCGGTCCCTAGGAGCAAATGGCATTCGTTTATACGAACTACGGCGAAAAATTTGTCAACAAAACTAGTTTCGCCGGCGTAAGTAGCTAAAAAATCAGCGCTTCCAACTGTGGTCCATCAAAAGTGCGAAATCGTAAATGATAATGCAACTTTGGAGAGAAATGGGTCGCCAAAAACCTCACTGTGGGAATTTAGGGGGAGTAGGAGTTCAGTTAAAATATCGCGGCTGACATTATGCCCCTATTTACGTGCCTGTTCGTAAACATAGCATCGACAATAATTCGTAGTTTAACATGTCAGGAAGGTCGCGCGGAGTATTTCGTACACCCCTAATTAACCCTTTGCACTGCTGTGAACGTACTTCGAAGACTACTTGACTACTTTTCGCCGAAGCACTTCGAAGGGTCCCTAATCCGGGACCCTTTCCTCGACGAGCTCACCCTCGCTGGCCCCTGAAACTGGGCTATTTTTTAATGCATTACCTGACGCAACCCTGGGTTTCAAAGGGCAAAGGTGCCATGGGGGGAAAAAGAGTAAAGTGCGTGTTACTGTGGGGCTGTGCGTCAACCAAACGGGCACGGACAAAATAAGCCCGTTGTCATTGGGAAATTTGAAAGGCCACGGTGCTTAAAACATGTAAAATTGGAAGCCCTCCCCGTTTTTTACCATGCAAATAAAAACAGCTGGATGACCCGAGAAATTTTCCAGCAAACGGTTATACGTCTACAGAGAAAAATTGCTGGAGAGAACAGCAAAATTGTTTTAATAATGGATAATGCCACCGTTCATAAATACGTGGAAGATCTAAAATTGGCTAATGTTCGAGTCCTCTTTTTACCCCCGAACTCGACTAGCAAGTCCCAGCCCTAGGACCAAGGCATTATCCAGGATTTTAAAGTCCTATACCGGAAGAAGCTTGAGCGGTATTACTTGCGATGGATCGGTATGTATACATTCATCTATTTTGCTCATGTGCGTTTGGATATCGATTTAGATATTTTTATTCATGATTATCATTCTTTCAAATCTATTTGCTACTTTTATAAATGGGAACAGAAATTAATAACATCCCGAAATGGACGTTGATACATGCAATCCGCGCCATAATATCTTTTCGTGTATATATTGGCCTTTGTGAATGAACAACTTAAATATCTTAAGTACTGGGCTCTATTTACCGCCAATTTATATTTCAGGCTTCTCGTAATGAAGACGCACTTCCAAGTCTAACCATAAACTTTCTTCTCACGCGCTTCCCCGTTCTCCCATGCTGGGGTTCTGTCTTTCCAAAGCCTTTGTCCCTTCCCTCCTGCCGCCTTTGGCTGATCTTGCTGACACCCACCTTACGCATCCCAAACCCCTCCTTCCCCAGCATTTCCCATTCACTCCCTCCCTAAGGTGACTGAGCTTGTGTGCGTCGCAAAAAAATACGGCCCCCAAAAGTAGACTGAGGCAGAACTGAAGGCCATTTCCCCACCCTTCTTTGACCTGCCCCCTTCACCAGTCCTTGTGCTGACCACACTTCTTCCCTCAGGCAATCCCCATCCCACTCTTATTCACCCCACCCACTGGGAACGTTCCCCGATTGTGGAGAAGGGCATGGTTCATCTTTACCTGCAACAGGGGGAAGTTATTAACCGGAGAGAGGCGGAAGAAGTATCTTCCACTATCGGGAAAATGGTGCCGCGCTTATAATTGTCTCTCTTCTTCTCAGCTGACTTTTCAATTGAAATTATTTTCTTTGCTCTTTCCACACTATATTTATTTACGATTATGGCGCGACTATTTTTTAGTGCTAAAACTAAGAAAATCTTTTCTCTATGTCAATGATCCTTTGCATAACTTTCAATACGGCGGAGAAAGGAACACGAAAACTAAATGAGGTGACGGTACAGGTTTTTGCGTGTCATTTTTTGGGAATTCACGCTAGTGAACCAATACTTAACCACGTTGAGAAATGATAAAACGTCTCTTGTAGGAAAACAATCAATGTGGATAATAACGTTTCTGTCTATATTTCTCCGATACTGTAAGATGTTTCTCCTGTCGTTTTCCGGTTGGAACCTTGCTCCTGTCGGCATAAAAGGAGAGAAACATACTATATGAACAGGTCACCTCACACCCGGTATGAAGAATACAGTCCTGATGAATGGCAACGTCTGCGAAGATGATGGAACACAGTAGTCGGACGGAGAACTCAAACAGAATTTACTTCAAATATTCGCCAGAAGATAATCACATCCTACGTTATTTATGATCGTAATTGAATCTCAGTGAAAATAGAGCACATTCTGCTGAAAATACGAAGTAACTCGAAATATTAACTTACGAAGGTTATTTTGGAAACGGGCTAAGACCCTTGTTTTTCTTTTTTTCTCGTCACTGAGCGATAGAGGGCGACATAAATGGCGGTCAGGCCGGCTGCCGCTAAAATTCCGTGGGTGCTGGAAACAAATATATATCTTACGCGAACTTAATAGTTGTTATTCGCTCCTAACCACAAAATATAACATTAAATTCTTATAATAAACTTTGCAATTCATTATTTGATTACGTTTTCTAAACTGGTCGGGAATTTCTTTAGCGATCGTTGATGTTGAAGTATGAACAAGAAATGGGAATTTTATGGTGGTATAATTATTTAACGATTTTTCACATCATAAATCGATAGCAAGAAGCCTTTTCTATGAATTATACCGAGAATAACCACCGAAAACATTTAAATAAGACCACTAAAGACAAAAAACGGCGGAGGAAACAAAAGCGAACATTTTTTTCGTGACTTATGAAAAAGGTTTGAATTTACGAAACTCGATTTTACGAAGTGTCAATTTTCCGGTCCCACTGACTTCGTAAAATCAAGAGTTTACTGTACTGCTATACAAATTTATTCATCATTACACAGGGATAAATCATTACAGATTATGAGAATAGCTCTCAGCCAAGCCAACACTGGCAGCGGATAAATGTTATGCTGACTGTTAAGCAGAACAAGGAAAGGAGAGAGACGGCAGTTGGTGATGGAGAAGTGGGGGAGTTATGGAAGGGAGCGGCAAAATTATCACCCATAAAAAATGCATAGCAATACCTTCCTCAGTTGATAGATGCTTGGGGCATGCTAATACATGAAAGCGGCATGCTGTTTGGTATGCAAAATTGAGCTGCTATTCACTTTTATGCTTCCAAAATGGAGAGGGAGGCAAAAAAGATCACACAATATTGTGATACCATATTTCAAACAACATGGAATGGGCTGTTTATGCACAGCAAAAAATTTTCCTTGGGATACCCAAACATTTCATGACACATATCTACATTAAACGTTTAACTTAACCATGTGTAATTAATATTAGTATGTGAGATAGAAGACATTAAATAAACAATAAATAAAAGCAATTATACAATTACCTTCGTGAGATGACAATGATGATTCTCCAGCCAATCGATCCACAACATATCCTAACATTGTAGTGGCAAAAGTGTCATCAGGTCTAAGTCCTAAAGCCTTGTGTAATGACTCCACAGCATCAGCTGGTCGGCATTGAAGAGCTTGCACATACCCAATTGCAGTATAAGTTGATGAATTTAAAGGTGACAACACCAATGCCTGCCACCGCACAAGAAAAAAAACATAATGCTTGAATTCGTAAAATATTGGCAGCTGGCATTCATTATCACAATTCATTTCCCTGATGAGTTTTGTAGAATACATATGCTTATTTATTTCAAAAACTCATACAAAATATTTCTCAGCGGGTAAACTGAATTACAGTGGAACCTCGTTAAAGCGAGTACGGGCTATAGCGACACCCCCGCTATTACGAGAGATAGCCGATGCACAGTCAATTGACCCTATAATAAGCGTGTTAAAGAATTCGTTTTTACGAGACCCTTTCGGTGCTGGCTCTCGCCATAGCGAGGGTTTTACCGCCGGAAGACTTTCATGAAGACTCCTTAACCTCTGTAATTGCTAGCGATCTGTTAGAAATGAAGTTAATGGAGTGCTCAGTCTCAAATTTATGTGGTAAACTGTCGTTCGATAAATATAATGATGACGAAACAATGCTTTGCATGATTTTCATTCAGTGCGGCGCTTATAAATTGTTTGAATAGTTAGTCGTTATTTGAGTAAGGAAATTTAGTGATGCAAAAAAACATCGCCTTTCGTCTGAATTTATGCTTACGTTTATCGGATAGATGTTTATCTGTCGCCGCACCACTCCTGTTCCTGTATATCTGTTCGCAACAGGTATATTGGCTATTATTTGCTCCACCTCCGGTTAAGCGACAATTCGCTATAGCGAGTGTTTATTAGTGCACCGTGGGGTGTCGTTATATCGAGGTTTCACTGTACTACTCCTGGATATCACTTTTTGGAGCAATTATTAAACTGTCACAACACCTTAACAGTTCCCATGCTGATGAATAGAAAAGTACTGAAAAATATATCTCAAGAGATGATCTTATCATACAGGAAGCTTTAATTTTGGAAAAATTGCAAAAAAGTCAAATTTTCACTGGCAAAAAATACACAAACACAAAAAGCATTTTTGGATTTAATAAATATCTAATGACTTCATTTAATGTTTCCATTAACTTGAAATTACCCGGCAACCCTGAAATACCACCAATCAGAATTTGCTCTCTCATGACTAGTTGTTTGACATATTTTGTACGACTTGACCCATCTCTATAAGAAGAGTAGTTAAAGAGTAATTACAATTTAATACATTAATTTACACTCCAAGTCCATTATTCTAGAAGGAGAAAAATAAATATTAACCTTCCCAACTTTGAAAAATAAAGAGTTGCCCTACTGAAGGTAGATCTCTCTTCTTATAAACCTGCATTTTGCACACTAACCTGGCGATGGTACTCAAGGGCTTCATCATATTTCCTCAACTTTCGGCATACATGACCAAGATTATTGAGCAGAGGCTCCCATCGATCTGGAGGTAGTGGTGGCGGCCCAGAAATACTACTGACATTTGACCTTCCTTCTCTGACTCTCTTCAATGCCTCAAGGAAGTGTTCCTCTGCTGCTGCATAACTTAAAGTAAAATAGCGTAAAAATAGAAAATGTTTTCACAAGTCAGTTTCTACAATGTCAAAACATTACAGAATGACATCCTCATTATCAAAGAAAAGCATGCCCTCAGTATGAAAACAAAATTGTTCCCTGAGATTTCCGGGTTTTCTTGTGTGCTATCCAATCCTAAGCATCCTAATATTTTTTGGGTAATTATTACTGACTGGTGGGGCACCTAGACTGGGGTAAATAAAATATTCACAATGCAGTAAAAACAAGGGCCAAACATCATTATAAAGATCAAGTCTGGATAAAGGCAGCAAATGCACTTCCAATGGTGGAAGATAAGCATGTAGAAGCAAAAGTAAGAACAAACATCAAAATAATAACTTTTAAACTATTATGAAAAAATTTGCAAAAAAAACATTTTCCTGTGATTTCAGGGTTCCTAATTGTTTATAGCTATAAAAGTAATAAATATTAAAAATGAAAACTATTGGCATAAAAGGTAACCCATTACATACACAATGAACACATAGACTAATTATTTGATGGAGCCTTAACCCTGCAGTTGAAACAAAGGAATAATTTATGTCACCATAAATCACACATGAAAATGGGAAAAGTAAATTTAAAATAATGAAATGATTGCAATTAATTCAAGGATACATTATTATTTTATGATAAGAAATCATACAGTCCAAAATTAAGTGAAGAATTACTGGAAATAAAATGTATAAAATAGGGGAAAACATATCAACTGCATTTTCATTTTCAAGTGAACAGGACGTGGGGAAGGGGACAGAGGGGTTAACAGATGACTGTACATCAAGAAAATTACATAACAAGTTTTAAATGTATTTGTCATATCACTAACGTGCAATTACAGTAGAATCCTGATTTAAGGTTTTTCAGGGGGGACAAAATTTAAAACACTAAATGCGGAAAAACACTAAATGAGGACCTGCCATTTTTTTCAGTTTTTAGGGTCTGTAATGATTGGAATGGCTTTTTATGAATAAAAAATATTATTTTAAGTAACTAAAAGTTGCTGCATGCAGCAACAAATTCATTGATTAAATGTTATTTGCCGAATAAAGGTTGGATAATACTTTTCAGGAATCAGCTAAAAAAATGGGTAGTAAAAATAAGTAATGAGAAGATGACAATTGTTTCAATGAAATATTTTAAGAAAATTATAATATTCATCAACTTAAAAGCATTCCCACATGGAATATTAATATGGAAATTAGTGATTCCATTTTATGCATATTTCAGTGGCCTCGAAGAAAATTTAAAATTTTTTCTGTAAAAGTGACATGTAGGTGACTATAGCATTTCTAATATAATAAAAAAGGCGTAAATAGGTACTCGAAAAAATCGTCATTGCATCAATGAAGATGAGTGAAATAAAGGGACAGCAGAAGATCGCTAATCCCGAATTCTAAACTAACGAATATCTAGGAAAAGGGAGATTTACTGGAATTTTGCCAATTTAACGTTTTCTGTTGCCTCGGCGAAACGAGCGATTTATGAGCCTCCTGTGCGCACATTTTGGATTTCGAGGTCATCCAAAAATGGAGAATCTTTTTTCTAGTATGCCTACGAGTCGATGGTGATTCAACTCGATGATAACACCAGATTCGTTGTCATATCCGCGGCCTCATACAGGACGAATGGAGCCGGGAGAAGTTGCTTAGGTACGCGGCGCGCTGATCACCTTGACTCCGACTCACCGTTTCTCGGCAGCTTTTAATAAAATTTGGTTGGATCTTGAATAACGATTAGCTAAACTCTGTTAAGTGAAAAGTTTTAATCTTCAATAGAACTGGATTTCATCTGAAAAATTGTCAGTGCCTCCGGAGTTTGGCAATTTCGTCCGAGTTATGATGTCGCAGTCAACCACCAAGGGATTCCTGCTGGATTTTCGTATTTTTTTACGCTCATCTATTTTACCGTGATTATGCGGTGATTTTTTTCCAGCATGAGCGATTTATTTAGAGTCATGGACCGTGATAGTTCGTCAAAACTCCGATTTTCATTCGCTTTTGACATAAAATAGCACCAGATAAACATCTTTGAATCGGCAGCGATATCAACCAGCCGCATGTCGGTATATGGGCTCCGGGATATCTAAATTACGATGTAAAATAATGTTGTTCCGTTAGGAAAGAATGCTTTCACTAACGATCATGACAGAGGAAACACTTCCTCGGTTCTTTCGCTGTTCCTCCGTGGAAACTGACCTTGGAATGGATTATAAAAAGAATCTTCTAGTGAACTGCGCAAATGATATTGGGCCTCTTTTGAAAAGAGAAAGTAGCCGACTGGAAAAATATTGGGCTAACAATGGACTACCCGTAGAGAGTAGAGTTTAAAGGGGCATAAGCCGTCAATTGAAAACATTACGAGGAAACCATCATTGTAGCGGCCCTCGGAGTATAACTCGTGTCATCAGTCGTCACGTATCATCGAAGTTCACGAAGTGAAGGATAAGGTAGTTAGAGGTTATTACGGGATGAATTTGCTCCATTAAATCGGATCTGATACAAAAAGTGTCTGGTGTTTGGATCAGAAGGGGAGCGAAACATTACGAGAAGACAAATCACCTAGCTTGCGAGTTGAAGGTCGACCCAGCGCTGCATTCGCGGAAGAAAGCAGTTGAAGAAGCGTTCCCCGGTAGATTCTATTGACTCTTGGTAAACTTTCATGAGACTCTTCTTGTTGATGAGCAGAAATTCGAAGATTTGGATAATCATTTGCATGAGCCGTCATGAAAAAACGTTAAATCGGGCAAAAAAAATCTTGTGCGGGAAAAAATTTTTACGACCATAAATGCGGAAAAACGCAAAATGCGGAAACACTAAATACGGATTATTTTTACATTGCCCTAATAGGGATTGAATTGGGACCCTAAAAAATAAACGCTAAATGCGGAAAAACGTTAAATGCGAAGACGTTAAATCCGGATCCGACTGTATTGCAGTGGCCTCGCATACGGTTGAATACAGCCCTAAAGAACTGGAGATTTTGTCACACTGATATTTATGCCGTGATCAGTCAAAGGTCAAACTGGAGAGGATGGGAATAGTAGAAGTGAAGGAAGCAGGGGAATTGTAAGAAGAAATGAAGGGAATGTGATCACATGAGTCACAGTCACTCGCTCGCAAGAGGCAGTTTGCTGAGGAATGTGAGAAAAATCGCATTATTGCCACTAAGAAGATCTGAGGTCAGGAAAAAAAAGCTCTCATTGAGTCCTTGAAGCATTCTAAAATAACAGACTATGTGCGTGAATTATAATTCATTGTTTGATACACGTAAATTACGAAAACTAAAAGAAATTAAACTGAAGGTTTGAATTACCTGTGTTTTTTGATTACTCATGCCACCTCTCCCTAACATTAGCCCGGATAATAATGAGATTGTTTTACAAAAACTCACAAGTGAGAGTGAGGCCAATGGCCAAAGAAAATTTGTTTCTGAGGATTTATATAGTAGATTCTACTTACAAGTATAAAAAGAACTAAAGAAACACTGAAGACTTCCCTCGTGCACATAAAAACACTTACTCCTGATTCTGGAATGCAACTACACCCATCTCGTGGATTACAAATGGATCCTCAGGTGCTATAGTCCTTGCTTGAGAAAAGAACTTCAAAGCCAGGGGGATGTTGCTGGTGAGACCACACTCCAGACCAATATAGAGCAATGGTAGATGGCAGCTGAAGACAGGAGAGAGAAAGATCATCATTATTTTCCACGATTCCATTATGATTATTTCACTCTTCCTCTCTACCCAAGGACAAACAGCAGAGGGAGGAGGTTCATTGAATCAGCTAAGCCAAAGAAACCTTGAGGGTGGATCATATAGGGAAAGAGGGTGCATTTATTAGATAAAGGTTCTTCCAAAACTAAGATGACCAGATAGCCAAGCCTAATTTGAAAATACAATGGGACAATTATGTTATATTGGTAACATTGGGTGTCATTGAATTATTTTAGGTGTTCACAACTACGAAATACCTATTTGCTATGATGAAATACAATAGCAGTTCAGTTTAACAAGTGCCAATGAAATATGTATTACAAAATGATTATTGGTGCCTGATTCCAAATACCATGGATCTGTGGCTGCATGTCAAACAATGTGTAGAGACTTGATCATGGAGCTGGGACTAACTGCAGTAGGAAAGATACATCAAATCAAGGCATCATGCAGCCATAGATGCACAGTTCTTGGATGCAAGGGCTTAAAGCCATAAATAATTTTGTTGGTGGGGTTACCGTAGATCATTGCCGTCAATCAGTGTTGCTCTTTCACACAAGTTTGAGAATGAAGTTTGGAAACCTCTTCTGAATCAATTTCTGAAGCTGTCATTTTAGCACTAGGGTTTTATTTTAATTTTGAACTACAGGTCTGAAGACTCAATTCGCATTGGAGTAGGATAAACAGAAGACAGAAAAAACAAATCCATCAACATTGGAGATTGAAGGTGCGGGGAAGGTGCATACTCCGCCCTTTACATACACTGTCACTCTCCTCACAGTCTTTAATTGGCTAGATGCTTCTTTACCATCTTTCCATGCTTTTGGATTAAAGAAAGAGAAGTTCTAAACACCATGATCTAACAAAAAATATGCCAGGGAAGACAATAAACATACGGTAAGTGAATTACATAAGCATATCGATGTATTTTTTGCATTTGAATGCATGACTGCTGCAACATCGATCAGTCCGGCACTCAACTTCCACAATCCATCTACCCAGCCATCAATCAATGATTGGATAGTCAGCCTGACATACAGACTCAGTCTTCTCCCTGCACGAAGCTAAGCTGGCCTAAAGCCTGGCTGGCTGAGAAATATCTATTAAGAGGGAGTCCATACCGTGGCAGGGACTGTAAAGCAGTTCTCACTATATGCCATACTCGCTAAAACGAGCTTCCAAGGTATTTTAAATACTTGAGGACTTGAATAGTTTTTAAAATTTATTTTTATACTGCTTTACACACTCATGGAGACATTATAAGAGGTGTTGTTTATAAGAAAGTAACAGCAAGTATGGAGGTGAGAGATAACGGAAAAACTATTGCTACCTACAATTTACATCACAATCCTGGAATTTTTAATGAAATTTGAGATTACCTTAGAAAATTATGTTACATTGAAAACTAACCTTATCCTTCTCACCAGTGTACCTAAAGTCACCACCATCAGCCATTGAAGGAATGACGATCTCTTTTGAATCCCTCATGTTACACAACACACGACCTTCGGGTGGCCGATCGAGCTCAAATTTTTGGATTCGGTAGATCATGCCTATCAATTCATTATGCCCAAGCGAGACGACGCACCTCTGGTTACCCGAGTTTGCCACCTGATAGCTATACAACGAAAAATCAACGTCAAAAATAGCTGAACGGTAATTTAGCTTATTTAATAGGTTTAAGTAAAAAAACATTTTCCATTTTTAGGTAACAGGCAAAGATTCGGTGCGTGCCGATCAGTCGCCGGGTGCATTTCTGCCGTGTCCGCGAGATCGCCTGCTTTACCCTGGGTTCAGCTCCATTCAAGTTATAGCTTGATCAACCCAAAAAATGTTCGTGTGATTGGTTACAATTTACCTAAATTGCAACGTTAAAGCCTCAATTCCGTCGCGGAATAAACTGCTACAAAGTGGTTGCATTTTTCTCAGGGCAACGGTAAGAAGGCAACATGATTTGCCTCTGATGAGAGAGATCAATTCAGTTGTGATCCCGTGTCTTTCAGAGTATTACGATGGCAGACAAAAGAAGTCATTACACTGCCGCTTTCAAAAGAAAAGTTATACAGTGGAACCCCGATCTATCATTCCCGCATTAATCGTTTTCCCACATTCATCATTCGCCGTTCATGGTCCCAAATAAAGTTCCATAAAGGCGATGTAATTTTTTCCTGCATCTATCATTCCCCGAAGTATCGTTTTCCCGCATTGATCGTTTGACGAAAATGAGACGAAATAAATACAACGTGTCATTTATGGCTAATAACGACAGGCACATAGTTTGAATCTTCCCTGGTGGTGGAACTACCACAGGGAGAAGCTCACAATCAGGAAAGTAACATTAACACATCTCCCAAGATCCGTTACCCCCCTCCATTCAGCACTCGCCTTCCCCCTCTAACGATTTCCTCTTCTCTAAAATCAAACAAAAGGTCCCAGCTCACGCAGGGATCGTATTACGAAGATCTTAGCTTTGAAAGAAAATATCAAGTAACACGAGAACAATACTAACGTGTTACACACCTCTCCCTTTCTCACCCGCTGAACTATTTTCAGCCTACCCGCTTCGAAGTTCCCCGTTTCTGGAGGTCAACTGCTGCATGAGTCACCAATTAGCCCAAAAGAAGCTTCTAAAAATGAATTTCAGCAATTGCTATTATACTTTTATTAGACTGAAACGTTAGTAATTTCCACGTAATTAAAAAAAGAATGAGACCAAACACAACATACGATGGTGATTTTTGACAAAACTCGCTATCCTCGTAGCTGAGCTTCTCCGCAGTTAATGCGGTATTTTTTCCGAAAACAGGATATCAGGTTGTTATCAGTTATCAATTTACGAGATATACCATAAGTCTCACTTGTCAGAGTTACTGACGAAGGGATATCTTCTCAGGATTTTTGTTTCTCCCTACTAACAATCCGAATTCATCTGCTCAACTGGCGCTACGCTAATTAGAAAAGAATGGGTATCTTCAGGGCAAAAAATTTCATGGCGCAGTCATATGGTCATGCTTCACCCTCTGCAGATATGCTCTGCGTACGCCGCACGCGATAGCATCAATTCCGAACTTCACCTCGTACGATTGGTTCCTGACTTTCCAGGGTGGCTTGACTTCTAACCACTGAGTGTTTTCCATGTGGGTTTAATAAAGTCAGGTTTCATTTTCACCAGTTTAATTTTATTCGTCTTCGGACCATGGCCCCTCCGAAGAAACTATTGAGAACTTTAGGAGATGGACTGAAAATAATTGAACATGAAGATAAGAATCCGGGCTAGAAGTGCGTGAATACTGCTGAACGCCTTGGGTTGTCCGCTAGCACATGACGGTAGGGGTGGGGGTAGAGCGAGCTATCTGGTAAAAACAAGTAGAGAGATCAAGCCGAGGACCCAGGTGGACGTGCCGCTGACAATTAACGCAACATTGTTCACGCTTTCCACGCTGCCTCAATTATATTAAAAATATATTTTTTAGACAGGAACAATTCAAATAATAGACTATTTTTGATCTTTGTGATCCATCTCACAACCAATCACTGCGCCGGCGAAAGCGGTTGTTTTAGGCACAACATGCACATTCCTCTCGTGAATACGTGTACTGGAAATGGCGTTTGATGGATGAGAATTTTTACATCAGACAGAAATCCATAACAGCGTAAATGCAGAGTGGAGAGCAAACATTTTTTAGCAAGGTGACGTGTTCCTTAAGGATATTTGAAAGAGATATTAGTCAAATCAACAATATGACCTAAGTGCCTCGATAAAGTACTATTATTCCTGTATTTAGCTAAATTCTTGTTTGAATCCTTATACGAATATCATAATGACGCGCCAAGATCCTGAGTTTCCTGGGACATAGGCAACCAAGCCAAACATTCCCATATTGATTGTTTATTCCTATCATTATTAGGAAAAAATAATTTTTTTTCCCTGGTGGAGTTCCAAAAAATTCTTTTTTCGTCGGGGTCGGGGTCTTAGAATTGTGTTCGTCTTAGATTCGTGCAAATATGGTAATTTTGTAAAATAATAACAGGTGCTGAAGAGGGTAATGAACCAAGGGCAATATAATATGCAACCTTTCCAGGGGCGATTTTGTATTTATTTGTGCTCTCTAGAGGTACCTAGGGTAATGCGAGTGTAAATTGTCTTCTGTAGGGGTAGGGAAAGAATAATTGCATTTAAATTACTAATTGGGAGGGAAATCCACCCTAAAGATTGATTATGCTTTCATTGGGAAATGGAAAGGGATCAGCTTGGGATAAGTAACAGAGGATGAAAAGTGGACAGAAACCCGGAGTCGGCTTTAGCCTACTCTTAACGAATGGTATCAAGCGGACAATAGTTTAACGTCCCATGTACCATTCCGGCAGTACAGAACACTGTCCCATAACGGACAGTGTACTGTACTGCGGGTGTGATCCACGTTAGATGCAGGGATTGAATTTCCAAATGCTCTTAAATTAGCTACTGAGATTTGGATGTGGAAGGCCAGTACACTAACTATACACTCCATTAAATCCTTTATTTGCAAGTTTCAGGATGGTACTAGAACAAATGGAGAACGCGTTCTTTCCACTGCCGCAACGAATGTCCTGGATTTTTGACAGAATACACACATCATTCACGTCTATGAATAATTTTCTCGTGCCAGTGAGCTTTGAAGCAAAACATGCATATTTTATCTTGTCTAGGAAAACGGGAGTACTTAATTGGTGATTAATTATAGTGTGTTTTAATCATTACTCGGAAACTATCACCTTTTCACAAATAATGATGAGCTAATTATCTTCTCTCTCCGCCTGATCAATGTCTTTGAATAACTAAAATTCACTGTTAACAAACTATTGTTATTTCTTTAGGGTGCATCAGCAGCTAAGGCCATTTTGAACCACTTACTGACTGGAAAAAATAGTAATAATAATTGAAAAAAACAAGAACAAGTCCAATCTTAAAATATGGCTGGAATCAGTGGGGTACCCAGGAATTTTGTTCGTGGGGGGGAGGGGAGAAATCCAAAACCAGGGGGGGAAATTTTTGAAAAACAGTGATCTAAGTAGAGTATTTTCAACTAATTTTAACACATTTAATAATTAAAAACACTTCACTTTTTCAGATCATAAGTGATACATAACTGATATTAATGTTACGAAGAGCAATCCTGATGGGAGTTAGCTCACCCGTAAAAAACAAACAGTAAGGGGCAATTTTGCCTTTGTGACTCGATGATATGGGGATACTATGGTGCATCCTCACGAAGTATATGATTTGGAACCGTTTATATACACAAATGTAAAGTCAGAGTATTCGACCTGAAATTCCCTGAATAGTTGTTAGTACTCTACAGGCAGAATAGTAAATACATTTAGAACAACGAGTAAGCCGAGGTCTCAAAGCTGGCCAGAGAATTAACCATGGTGGAACATTACTGTATGCGGTAGGATACTTGGAGGGCAGAATAAAATTGCATTATGCTATAAGATTTTTTAAGCAAAAACTAAGAGGTTTAATGGTTCTTGTCTTTTGGTTAAAAACGTCTAAAAGCAGTGGGTGATAAATAATGTAAAAACATGGCCCAATGTTCAACATGTTCCAACCAGCACAATTTTCAAAGAAACAAGCGTAACATGAGCACGTTGAAACAAATTGAGACGGAATGGAAACTGCTGACAACAGACTGCTGACAATGAAGGGTCATAGTTGAAAAAGGATCGAAATTTTCTTTAAAATAATAGTTCAATATGGCATATATGCGGGCCCCTGGCAGAATGCATACCATCAATACACCTATAATTATTTTCATCATTACTCATTCTATGCTCATACAGGATGAACCAACAAGATGGAACTCCCTTAATCAAATGATGAGGCATCTTCCGGAACAGAAGCAAACCAAAACATAAGCTCCCTCTAACCCAAGTTTAATGTAGACATAACTCCACCACAGTGCGATGCTATCAGGCAATTGATTGATGTTCTGGATGTTTTCGAAGAAGCAACATTTCTTGCTAGTGGAAGTGCAGTCATAGTTTCTTAAGTTATCCCCTTGTGAATAGCATTATTAATTTCCTAGAAACCAAGAAGTTTTCGCATAGTCATCCACAAGGTTTCATCAATGATTTGCTGCTTTCCAGCAAAAGTTGGTATGAATTTCAGGAAAAGAAGAATAGTTCACTTTTACCACAACCCTTGTTGTACAATTCAAAATCTTTAGAGATGACAAGTCTATCTAAACAAAGTCATCCCAGAAAAACTGATATCTTAGGGAAAGTGCAACCGAAAATAGCTGATGTAAAGCAACAACAATCAACGTGTGGACTTTATTCAAAATAAAAAAGTTGATTTTTTAAATTTATTCGTTAAAAACCTTTTTATTTGTACATTAAGTGAAATGGAATAAAAGTATACCTTTAATATAGTTTGTGCAGTTATATTATTCAAGGTATATGAATATTCAAGCAATGATTTAATATTCGAATTCGATATTCGAGTTCAAGAAATCTGCTTTTCGACACATCTTTAGTATACACTCATTTGAATTAATTATTGGAACCGCAGGTTTCAACAATAATATAATTTTCAATTGCAATAATCTTTACATGTAATAGCACCTGAAGATGATTTTTGAAAAATCAAGTTTTTAGCATAATGAAAATAACTCTGCATGACATATGTTGACTATTAACCAGCCCTTGTCCTTCAAAACTACATTTTTTCTCAATAGGGTGGTATCCTGTCATTTTTTTACTGCACAAATCGCAAGATTATTACTCCTGGAGCATGCATTTCATGCTTTTAGATTTTTAGATGACAATAACTATTTTTCACGATTAAATGAAAAGTGAAAATTTTCAAGTGTGCAAAAATGCGATGCCTAAGTATGAATGCTGAGAAAAGCCCCTGTGATGTCATTCTGGTTCCCGCTGCCGTTGTGGAAGGCGAGCTTGGGGCGAGGATATGAGCATCGCTACGATACAGGCTGCTAGCAGGTAGTGCTTGGCTTAAATAAGGATTCTTAATACCTTATCAAACAAGGAAGAGTGTAGAAACTAGGTCCCTGTGATGTCACGTAGAGTGGAATCTCATGGGCGCCAATCTGGCCTTTTTTAAATGAGGTTAAAATTTACCATTGCCATTTGTTTAAACCAGGATTTCTAAAACCTAATAATTTGTATATTATGTATACACTAATCGAATCGCAATCAATGCCTTTCGTTTTCTTTGATGAAGGAAACTACCCCTTCAATATGCAATTACTATTTGCAGTAGGAATGCTGCGGGATGCCCACTCATAGCAGCTGATTTAGCGTGCCCACCCCGTTACTGAGATCCACCTGTGATCTTTTCCATGTCCACCTATGAGCCGCTAACCATAGCTTTTATCAATTTCCTCGTGAAATGATTTTAGTTTTTTTTATCAACATTCTATGATTGATATTAGTGATTCCACATATTTTGAGAGTCATAAAAAACCATGGCTAAACGCCAAGGAAGACATGAAGGAAAATATTTTTCCCTCACACTTCCGAGACAGTACATACTTAGCCAGTCTCTGTCCCAAGAAGGGCTGTATATTGCCACGGTGGAATGCATCACAATAGGCAAAATTATCACTTCCACTGAGGATTGTTATTCAGGATAATTTTCACCTCTCTCCACACGATGACGGTTCTTCTTTTCCCAGGACAGTACATAGCTTAGGTATAGAATGTCTATGAATTAAGGTCTATGACTTCTGAGTCACAAGAACATTAAGTTTAAATCAAAAGCCTTAATAAGGATCTTACCCTTTCATAAGCTGAGATGCTTTAAAGTAAGCTGTTATAGCTTGGTCATGCTCTCTGTCAGCTGCAAATGAATGCCCATAAGCCAACCATGCAGGTCCAAAAGGTTTCTCCAGTGTTGTGGCCTTCCCCAAATAGCTGCGAGCTAAATCATTTTTACCTAGTATGGACATGCCAAGAGAAATAATAATTAAATAAACGAGGCTAAAATACACAATAGATTTGAAGTATTTAAAAAACTATGCAGAATTATGTAGTTCTGAAGAAATATTTATGCAGAAGAAACTTTAATGTGAAAAAAACAAAATGACTGAAAAAATTGTGTAATTGTACCCTTAAAAGTGTTATTAAGCTACCTTTTTTTTAAAAAACCTGCTGACCCATCAAACTTCATGCCACATAGCTGTACTGATTTGAACTATTTTTGACTTATTATAATAAAATAAGAAAAAATCAATGTAATATATAAAATTCTCGTGTCACGGTTTTTTGTAGACAAACTCCTCTGAAAAGGCTGGACTGATTCCTATGAAATTTGGTGTATATGTTCAATAGGGCCGAGAATATGTTGTAAACTATTTTTCATTCTTCTCCAGGGCCCATGATGCACTGCAATGGGCCCTGAGTCATTTCCATAAGAAATACATGAAAGGTACGTTTTAAACACCTTGAGTGTGGCATGACGAGATATCACGTCATGGTGGGCTATCCCCTGGTGCTGATGACGTGATATCACGTGATGCGTACCCCAAGGGTTCCAGCCCTCTGTAAGAGCTCGGTTTAGTTCTATTATGACCTTTTATGCCTCTAAGTTGCTCAGCAGGGATCTAGCAGCTCATTTGTGAAGACCGTTTCGATCAACCTTTACCGGGAGGATCGGGAGAAATTTTTTCTTTCGTTTTAAGGTAGGCCAATTTCCATTCATTTTTCCCCCTGTATTGCAAACTATTATTTTTATTTCTTTCTATTAATGAGTGAGTATGACAAATTTTATTTGAGTTTAATTTTACATATCATATGTAATTCTTCGTTAAAACTTTCGCGGGTGCTCGTCATGTTGAATTAAAACTTTTGGGCTATGTCGCCGCGTCAGATTTTGGGTGGCCCCAACGTTTCCCAACCGATGCTGGTCGCTTTCTCAAGGGAATCTGAAGAGGTGGGATTTTAAATTGGTATATATAGGTATACGTGTCAGGTGGTGGGGGGAGGGGAGTGAGAGGTTGGAGGAGTAGGTTGTCGATTATTTTTGCCGATTACGGGTTGCCAAGTACGGCTGATTTTAAGGCCAGTGTCTCTGTTAAAGTTGTTTTTCTCCTCTTTAGATATTTCTATTGCTTCTCTTACGAGTCTCTGTTTAAAGCCTTTCACTCTCGCAACAATTTTTGCTTCCTTAAGGTCGATTGTGTGGCCCAGCGCTGCGTGTTCGGCTACTGCGGACTTCGTTGACTTCCCAGTCGAATTGCTCTCTCGTGCTCCTCTAGACGTGTTTTAACCGATCTGCCTGTTTCGCCGATGTAGTTCTTCCCACAGGTCTGGCAAGGAATTCGGTATACCCCTTCGACTTGTAGTGGAGTTCTATCCTTGACGGTTTTCAGTAGATGCTTTATCTGTACGTGAGGCGAGAATATTGTCCTTATCTGGAATTTGCGTAGGATATTTCCTATTCTGTCAGTCGTCCCCTTAATGTATGACAGGAAGGCTTTCTTCTGGTCGCTGAGGTCATTAACAGAGGAGTTCGCTGCTTCTGCGGTGTTGATTTTGATCTCGTTGTTCTTTCTGATAACTTTATTAAATGTTCGAGAGATAACTCTGTCGTCGAATCCATTTGCCCGTAGAATGGCCTCTAGCTTCTTCCTCTCTTCGGCAAAGTTGTTCTGGTCGCTTATTTTGTAGGAGCAGTGAATTAACGTGTTGACCACTCCATTTATTTGCGCTGGATGATGGTGAGATAAGGCGTGCAGGTACCGATTTGTTGCTGTAGGTTTTCGATACACTGCATGCCCCAATGTTCCGTCCTTCTTCTTTTCCACGAGGACATCTAAGAATGGAAGTTTTCCGCCTTCCTCCACCTCCATTGTAAACTTTATGTTGCTGTTGATCCCGTTCAAATAAGTAAAAAATTCCTGAAGCTTTTCTTTGCCGTGCGTCCAAATGATAAAAGTTTCGTCGATATATCTCACCCAAATCTTCGGCTTGTAGGGGGCGTTCTGAATGGCTGTATCTTCTATGTGCTCCATGAATATATTTGCAATTGCTGGGGAGAGAGGGGAACCCATCGCTGCTCCAGACGTCTGTTGATAAAAATTATTCCTCTACCGGAAGAAAGTGCTCTTGAGGCAAATCTCTGTCATCTTGGCGATGTTTTCTCCGAACCTGTCTTTTATGATATTTACCGCCTCGTCACAAGGAATATTTGTGAAGAGCGATGTTACGTCAAAGCTGACAAGGATGTCTTCTTCTTTGACCTTGACGCCACTAATGATCTGAAGAAAATGTTGTGAGTTGCGAGAGTGAAAGGCTTTAAACAGAGACTCGTAAGAGAAGCAATAGAAATATCTAAAGAGGAGAAAAACAACTTTAACAGAGACACTGGCCTTAAAATCAGCCGTACTTGGCAACCCGTAATCGGCAAAAATAATCGACAACCTACTCCTCCAACCTCTCACTCCCCTCCCCCCACCACCTGACACGTATACCTATATATACCAATTTTAAATCCCACCTCTTCAGATTCCCTTGAGAAAGCGACCAGCATCGGTCGGGAAACGTTGGGGCCACCCAAAATCTGACGCGGCGACATAGCCCAAAAGTTTTAATTCAACATGACATATCATACGTATTTATTATCTAGAACTTAATTACAGTAGACTCCCGATTATCCGGCTGCGGTTTATCCGGGTTGCGGATTATCCGTGCATGATTTTCACTCTCGCTCAATTTTTTCCGCGATCTTTGTTTTTAAAAATCCTACGCAAAATCACCAGAATTACTGCATCAATGCTAGGACATACGGGGCTTATCACTTCCGTTAGAACCCCCTTCGTGAAACGGAAGCGATCGCGCACTAGTTGCATTCACGGGAGCACCGTGTTTCTGTTTTCCAAGCCTCGCAGTGCGCGACCTCGCTCCTTGATCACGGATACAAGTCCCGTAGCAGTTTCAACCCGGGCAACTTGTGCGAGACGCGAGTACGTGGCGTAGTGCCTGACAGTGTAGTTTGCGACGTGAAGCAGTGGTTTTGAAGCATTCGTGCCAACCTTTTTCCTGTATCCGTTATCACACAGCCACGGATGCGTGGTTTTCGAAACCAGGCCATACACAAAGCATTAATAATACGAGTACATCCACGCTATCGTCGCTAAAAAAAAGATCGCGAACTGGCGAAGAAAGCTCTCAAGGAGTCCTGGAAGCACTCTAAAGCAACACAATAACTGCATAAATAATAATATATTGTTTGTTTTACGTAAATTATGAACATTAAAAGACATTTAACTGAAAGTTTGGATTATCCGTGTTTTCCGATTATTCGTGCCATCTCTCCCCATCATTACCCCGCATAATCGGGAGTGTACTGTACGTGTGTTTATTGATTTTATACTCCGTTTTTATAATTTTTAGCGAGAATATAAATTTTTTTCATCCTTCCTTTTTTCTTCATGCGAGCCAAGTATTTTTCGAACCGTTAATGTCTGATGTTAATATTTTTATTCAATTTATACATGAAGTACTGTAATTGGTTAAACTTTAATGTAAATTTGAAACTGCCATTACATTTTATTTATGCAATGTAACATATCTCTACCTGAGGCACCCTTCTTTTGTTTGTCAGTGTAACTCCTAAGGAGTGAGGGGATCTACAAGCGGCAATATTACGAGATTGAAAGTTATTTACGGAACAAGTGTAAGTTATTTATAACATTTATTGTTGATATATGCATATCATGCACCTATAAACATTCTTTATACAATTGCAAATAACTGTTTGCACATTATCCCATGGCTTGGCGAAGGAGTGATTCTTAGGAGTTGCTATATAAAACTGCTTTTATTCTCTCGATAACTGTGAAATCAATGGCTTATGGGTGCTCTCAATTCTTAGTCTCACCATTGTAAATATTTAGTTCCTATAGATAGTTTTGGATCAGTTAAGCTGTTTGTAGCATTTTAGCATTGGACTATTTCACCGTTAGTGTTTATTTTGATACTGTTATTTATCGGAATTTTTACAAAAATATAAAATGTATTTGTTGCAGATAGTGCGGCAGCGAGGAGTATATTGGAAAATTTTGTATGCTGGCCGGGAGTCGATGCCATCTGAAAGAGGTGAAATTCCTTATTCATCTACCTCTGCCGATGATCAGCAGTCCTTGATCAGGACCCACATACATCGACGTCGAGAGAGGGAAACCTTCGCAAGGACACAAACATTTCCTTCTGAGCTCTTTTCTTCTTTAGGCAAATGTGCATGGAGGAGGAATAGAGAAGCTCTCGGAAGAGTGCGGGAATCTGGCATTCTCTAAAGACTCTGAATTAGGAATTAGCGAGGAGGAAGGTGGGGAGGAGGATTAACTCTCACAGTCAGGTACTCTGTTGCCTCCTTCTACGCCCGATCCCCATATGTCAATGCCTGGCCCACCCACCCTTTGTCCTATTCTTTCCCCGAACCCTCTGACTACACCGTCAGTCCTTCTCCATCCGATTGTCTTTTGCGGTGGACCCAAAGTTCAGTGACCTCTCACAATGTCACTTTCATAGAAAACCCAGCTCTAACCACTCCACCCCCTTCCAATGACCAAATCATTTGTTGCGTCTCCTCTTCCCAGACACCCTCTTTCGTAAACACACATACTTTCTTATTATCTCCAAAAGGAAAGGTTAGGAATTGGAAGCAATTGACCTATGAAGTTTTTTTTTACCTTCATAGGCCTTTTATTTCAGAAGTACACCCATGTCTCATACAGCGCAAGGGATGCGTTCCTTGGGATCTTTGCACTATACGAATTTGCGTTATACGAGAGCGTTTTAACATTGGGAAGATAGGGATGTGTTCCGGGTAGCATAGGTGTTGGGTATCTAATACCCTCTAAACCATATTTATTCCCATTAATAGCATTAAGATACCTTATTTATATAAATTTTATAGTTTAAAGTATCTTTAAAGATAGTGGGCACGCATTCAAAGACTTTTATTCACGTTAAAAAAAATTCGTATGTGCTTTTGAAATTCCTGTTGTGCGGGTGGGCTAACATCAAGGTTCTTACTCTAAGAACCTTGGGCTAACATCTACTCTCTCAAGGGTTTTTAATGCATTTCCGGCAGTAGACGATTTTTCAAACCAGTCTAAAATCTATTAATGTGTCACCCAGGCCCTTTTGTCGCTCATCAAAATGACAGGTAAATGCTACTTTGAATGCCATTTCATAGCTAGTGGAGTTTATGTATGAAAAATCATTTTAATTTGAAGTCCTACTAGGCACTAGCAACTACGTGAAACAGTCTTTAAATGCCTTGAAACCTGACCCAGGTTTTCCTTCCCTGAAAATGAATGAACGAGATTGGATTCTTTTCCAAACAATTTCATCTCGTCAACACTAAAAACTAGTTGTGGGGGAAAGAAGCCATTTTAAATCACAGCTTGGAGTTCATCAGAAAATGTTACGGTGACTGCGCTATCAACACCTGCACATTCACCTGATATCGCCGCACTGAACATACCTGTTTACCGTTTAAAATTCTGGAACCAACCGCAGCTTTCACAAAATATCTCGGAGTGATTACCACACTCGTCTTTTTGTACAGATTCACAATGAACTTTCCGTATGTGTTGACCGCTTGGCTGAAGTTGGTGCGGCTGAGGCCACTTATGTTTTAACTTCGTCTTTATTCAGAATAAGGCATCGTGAGTTTAAACTTCCACGCAATATCGCTTTGACGCTCTCCATTTTCAAAGCAATAGGCCTCCTTCAATTTCTCTTTTAGGTTTATGCTTTTTCTTGATAAATTCTTGATTTTTCTACCCGCATTCCTATTTTTTGCCATATTCTCTTAGTTATTACTCTGTACGGCTCTATCGAAATCACCTTAACCAGCTTAACTGTATTCCTGAGATGCAGAGGGCCTACGACTGCTGGGAGGGAACGAAGCCATTGTGTTTGAGACTCTATAGGGGACCCTTTTATGTGTTGATGCTATTGGTACGCAACTCGGCCACCGCTACATTTCTCCCCCGTGAATACCGATGACCTTGAAGGCTTTGGTGTAGACCCTCTACCTGGAAGTCAATCGCCCAATAACCTATGACGGCCAAAATTACGTCTCAAACCGTATTGCTTAAAAAAACTCATTTCCACTAGCCCCACCCTTAATTAATGATCTAAATTAACTATGTATTATCATTCTGTTTAGGAGACGAGATAAATTACTTCCGTAGGCCGGCTATCTGGACCCAATGACGAGTATTACTTTTGGCCATTGCATAGCAATGGATTTCGATTAATATATAAACAAAAAAGAAGATTTGAGACGAGCAATAATATTAATATGCGTTTAATGATATCAATTTTGTGTGTACTTAGCGCAAGTTCACGTTTTATCATGAGAGCGTTTAAGTTTTTTGATTAAGCTACACTGCATTGCGATGTTTCCCCGGGGAAAGAATTTGCGCTATATCGAAATTGCGCTATACGAGACAGGTGTATTCCTGTAAACAATATATCCAACTCATGGAGCATCGATATCTTGTTTGACCTGCTTTGCTTTCGGAAATACATGAGTCGTGATTGATTATTTAGCATTCTTCAAGCCTTTCATTTTTCACCGCATACAGGCCCAAACGATTCAGAGCCCGAAGATTTCCTCCGTCCGGAAAAAAATCCTATCCTTTTTGGATTCAATTCAATCCCCCATTGATTCACTAATAATTCCTTCCGAAAAGCTTGCTCATGCTTTTTCATTTATCATGAACCCGATGAAAAGATTTCCCTTTATAAATTCCATCTTTCTTCCATAAGATCCTTTAATCTTCCATCCTACATTCCTAATTCCGGGCCACTTTTACCATCAATTTCTCAATCTCACTTCCCTGAACTCATCCAAGAGGCAGGTCGTAGAAAGAAGATTCGATGGTGCAAGTATTGCACTCTTGCGGTGCAAGCACTCTTGGGCGCAGGAAAGACCGCATATATCTACACTGGCTGTAAGGATTCTTCTCCACTCTGTCCGGAGTGCTTTTCTCTCATTCTTAAGAAGGCATAAATAGTAACATATTTTGGTATCACATATTGTAAATAGAATTATAAATTAAATATATTGTTATAAAATTTATGAGAGGTATATCCTACATTGGTAAAACATACATGACTATAAGTAATTGTATATAATGTTTTTTACGTTTTCATGTAATTGTCTAAAGGCCTGGTTACACGGTACATGAGAATGTACAAGAAAATGTGAGAATGTCTGAATCTCAGAATGAACGCGAAAATGCACCGTGTAACCACGCAAAATGTAAGAATGTATGAATTTCTGAACGCCTGCTCTAATTTCATTCAGACAATCATACAATTTGAACTCAGAGTCACCTGGTGGCAGACTACGAAAACGACACATTCATTTCATCTGGCTTGTATAGGCGACTTCTTTGTTTACGTACGGCCCCGATAGTTATTTGGATTTGATATGATCTTGCTTGAGTTGGATATCTCACTAATTGGATATGGGTAGCGAAAGAATGGAACACAAGAAAAGGGGATGGGTAAAAGGAAGGATCAGATGGAAAGGCGCTGAATGTATGAACAGCGAGAATTGTCCAAGAATGAGATCCAAATGATCGTTAAAAGGTCATAAAAAAGCATGTGATAGGCAAAGAAATAAGTTTCAAGTACTATTTACGCTGTATTTACTCGAGTTCCTGTTTTTGAATCGAGACCGACTGCAAAACGAGTCGAAATTTTAGGTGTTGCGTTGACATGCAGCGAACGTTATGGGCATCGCAGTAATAAATATTGAATTTACCTTGCCAAAAGCCTCATATTTCTCGTATATTCCTGTAGCGTGCGCCGATTCACAGGAGAAGGATGGAGAGAAATCACGACACACTCGCTTTCAAGTCTAAAATTCAACTGCCTTTATTATGTCCTGTTTATTATATCACAAGGCTTAAGGGCACGAGAAATTTTGAAAATGTGCTTTTATTATGGAACACTACTATCCAACAAAATTTTAACGATATCGGCGAAAGACACTTCGTGAATATTCCTTGTTAGGGGCTCCTTGTGACGAGGGGCCGGCCGCCCATTACATTCCTTATTTTTCACCGTGGTTTAATCGTAATCAGTATTTATTCTTGTAAACAGCCACTTTCCTTATAATTTGATCCTACAATGGGTAGAATGATAGGTACATTTATAGAGTTGTTTACAAAGTGAAATAAGTAACTTGATAAAATCCTGCGGTAACCCTGATTTAAGAGTGTACTTACGTTGAGGATATCCCGTTGACAATATAGATAATGTATTTGACTCCATTCTGTGGATCATCAACCACTTATTCCTCTTATTTTTCCCTTCGAACACAAGCAAAAACCTTCTCCGGCGAGTAAATAGAGGTACTAGACGTCGGGGCACTTTGTATGGTTTTATGGGATACACGATTTATATGGTTTTCACACGTTTTTCTATTGAAGGTCCATGCTGCAATATACTTACTGCATTAAGCAAATGATGTAGGTGTGTAACGTAGATAACAATCTGCAATCAACTTATTTTAATTTAATCTTTCCAAAGCCCCCCAAACAATCGCCTTTATTTATTTCAACAACGCCTTGGCAACCCAATATATTCACAATCCGAAGTTTGACGTTAAAGCAGCAATTATGTTCGCCGAATTTGCGTTTGAGTCCCTACATAGACAGTTTTTCTATCCACTTCCTCAGTCTGTCATCAGTGGATTCCAGGCCGTGATGTAACGCGCGCACGCTCCGTCAAGTGTTTTCAAACAGTCGATGAAGATTATTTTTAAAGACTCATATCTCAGATATAAAACATTAGTCATCCGCGAAATTTTCGGCAAGTATATTTGAGGTAAGGATCTTATTATTCTTGTACTTTTAAAAAAGTTTGCATGTTCCCCATTGGTTTATACTTTAAGTTGAAATAATTTGTTGCGCATTTAAAAATGTACGAAAAAATGTCCGAAAAAATGTACCGTGTAACCACCTACTCGTGGATCTTGTCCATGAGAATGTACAAGAATCTGTTCAGAAAACCATTCAGAAAAATGTACAGATTCTTGTACATTCTAATGTACCGTGTAACCAGGCCTTAAGGGAAATCTATGAAACATTGTGATTTTTATTCACATGGTATTTTTTTAAATGTAGTGCTCATTTTCTTGATTTTAAATGTGAAAAGAGTTCAGGAAGGTGATCCTACCAGAACTACCGATATTAATTCTAATTATGACGACTTTTCCACAGATTCAAATTACCCCAACTGCTTTTATTTACTTTCCTCATTAACAGGTTTTCCTGGTTGGTACGTTCATTTTTTGTGGTCCCTTCAGAAATGTACTAAAAAAGTTCCACTGTAATTCCATTTCAGAGCTAGCTTTTAAGACAGTTGACGTTCACAGCACCTCAAATGATATGTACTTAAATTTTTTTGGTGATGCGTAGAAGCAAAAAAAGTTTAAAACATGCAGATTTGGTGAGAACTCAAAATATCATAAGTGTACTGTTTAATTGATCTGATTTCTGATCTTCAAATATTGATTTAGAGATATGTTGAAATTATTGATGTCCAATAATTTTTTAAGCATTTAACAATTTAATATTAAGTAGAAAATTACAGTAATTTTCAGAAAAAATAAACTATGATGAGGTACAAAATCAGCGTTTATGTTTCAACATGTACATCATATTAGAGACATCAAAATTTTGCTAGTACATATTCATCAATGCATTTGTTCAGAATGGATCATTTTCTTAAGCTTCGACGAGTTGTTGAGGCCAATTTCAATGGTTATTCTGAAACATCTGCAGAATTTAAAAAGTTCTAGATGTTTTTCAGGAGCACATTTTACTGATAAAGAGAGACAACTTAATGAAGTGAATATTCTTTTCTCCCAATTTATTTATTAAACATTTCAATACATATTTTTTTTGCTGCTGAAGCTGGTTTTTCTTTTTAGGTTCCCTTTTGTTGACTCCATTGTTACATAAGTTCAAAAAATGATCTCACAAAAACCAGCATAACAGGACCATCTCTGGATCAAATTACAACATCGGAAATTCAACTTGATTTTAACATAATAACTTCAACAAACTTTGTGATTCTCTACACTTTTTTTCACTCTGTTGGTTTCAATGTTTTTCAGATCACTTTCTAGAGTGAAAAATAAGTGCGGAACATTACAAAGTTTTCATTTTGTTACTATGATGAATTTCCACGATGTGAACTTGCACATTGCTGAGCTAATTATATTGGTTGGGCAAACATGTATAAAATATTGAGGCTCCAATTTCAATCAAGAGCCCTCAATGAAGAGGTTTTACCTGATTTATCTGATTATAGTCCCTCCCTTTATTTCCAAAATTGCCCATGCTCAAAGCAAAGGGGCTCAAAACTTAATTCCTACAAATTAAATTTTTTTCACTGAATCTATAAAATTAGGGTTTTTTTAAAGAGAAATACAGTAATACTATCACTATTATTGAATGCATAAAAATTGATTGTCAAAAATTAGCATTCATTTGGCTGATTAGCAACGTTAAAATTTGTCTGAGTTTCCCTTAGTTTTATTTTATGTGTACATGGAGATTGAATAACCAACATAAGCAGTTTTAGGGATAAGTGAACATTACCAGAGAAGAAATTTTTACAAATTTCTGGCAATAAAAATGGGAAAGTAAACTCACCAATAATGTAATAGTAGCATCCAACAGCAAACCATGAAATGGCCATTCTTGGATAAAGGTCAACAAGACGATGAGCGAGGTAAAATAGCTCTGAAAAATTATGAGAAGAAATTAAATAAGACAAAATATTTAAATAGAGCCTTTCACCACAAAATTACGTTGAATTCAAGGAGAAATTTTACAGAACTATTTCCACTAATTTCCATGCTCTGAATATAATACTATTTCACCTCAGAATGTAATAATTTTTCATTGAGTAATCCCACCACAGAATGTGAAGAGGTTTGTATAGCCTTAACAATTTTAATCATAGAAAAAAAAGTTGATCGACTAGGAACAAGTAGAACTCATTCAGAAAAGCACGACTGAGAGGACCTGTCAACCTAATGCCATCTTATGCCTCAGAACACCCTTCAAGGGCAATAGCATTGTTTGGGATAATGAGAGGCTAAGGATGGATAAGCTCAAATAGCAAAGCCAAACATTGGACTTTAAATGGTACCCCGTGTGATGGATCTTTCAGTACCTATGCTGATTCCAACAACTTAACTTTGTAAATACTAGAGATGGGTCGAATAGTAGATTTCTCGAATTCGAATATCGAATTCGAATATTAAATCATTGCTCGAATATTCGAATACGTCGAATTTCGAATACCTCGAATTTCGAATACCTCAAATACTAATGATGAATGCTGGTATGTTTGACTGAGTTGCCTATGCAGAAGGCAACACAGGATTTTGGGGAGTAATTTTGATTTCCTTTAAATGATTCGAACAGGAATTTAGCTGATTAATGAATATTTTAATTTTATGGAAACAATTGGGCATATAATTAATTCAACTAACATCGCTTAACCCTCACTCCTGCTGCCAAGTGCTAGCTGACAATCTGAGGCATTTTGCAAAATACAAGCTCTTTTCCACCGGATTTTCTTCAATTATTTTCAGTCCATCTTTGGGAGTTCTCACGAGATAAGAAGATGAATTGGAATTGCTATCAGGGAGAAACCAAATATTCTGAGGAAATATCCCTTTGTCTGGGACTGTAACAATAAAGATTTATAGCACCACTCATAAATTGTAACTTGATATATGTTTTCGGAAAAAAATACCGCATCAACTTCCGAGAAGCTCTGCTGCTCATATCGAGTTTCGCCAGAATGCGTCTCCGTCGTATTTTGACATTTATTTCTTTGCGTAAAATGCTTAAATAAACTCAGAAATACGTCGTGTTTGGTCTTATTCTTTTTGAAATTAAGCGCACATTACTAATATTTCAATTCAATAAAGGTGTAACATCAACTGACGAAAGTCATTCTTAGACACCTTTTGTGCTAATAGATGACTCATGCAGCGGTTGACCTCCAAAGAAATGGGGAACTTCGAAGCTGGTAGGAAAAAAAAGGTCAGTGGAGGAGAAAAGGGAGGGCCCGAAACACGTTTCTATTGTTCTCGTGTAACTTGGTATTTTTTCGAAGCTAATTGTAAGGTCTTCGTAGTATGATCCCTGCGCGATCTGTGACCTTTTTTTTTATTTCGAAGAAGAGGAAAGCCTCAGAGGGGGGCTAGTGCCGAATGGAGAGGGATACCGGATCTTGGGAAATGCGCTAATGTAAGTATCCCACGGTACTCACACAGCTATTGACCTCCAGAAATGGGGAACTTCGAAGCAGGTAGCCAGAAAAAGGTCAGTGAGTGAGAAAAGGGGGGAGGGCGTGATACACGTTTTTATTGTTCTCGTAACTCGATATTTTTTTCGAAGCAGGGGTCTTCGTAATGCGATCCCTGCGCGAGCTTGATTTCGGAGAAGAGGAAAGCGTCAGAGTGGGTTAGTCAAGTGCTGAATGGAGGGGGATAGCGGATCGTGGGAAATGCCCTAAGGTTGCTATCCCACGGCACTGATTGTGAGGTTCTCCTGGTGGGGGAATCGGGGATTTTCGGATTTTTTCACCCGACCATTTTCGGTTCCCCTCATCGAACTCTTTTCACCGCTAAAATCCACGAATTTGATGTAATTCGTCAACTTGCGTAAAACGGCGCTGCGAGCACTAAATGACTACAGTTCTCTACATTTTTCCGAGTCAACTACCAACGATGTGCATGCTACAGTGTATGACGCGAAATTCCAAGTATTCGAGGTATTCGAGGCGGTACTTTTCGCATAACTATTCGAAACCTCGAATATCGAATACTTTCTAATATTCGAGGTATTCGAGTATTCGCGGATACTATTCGCGCATCTCTAGTAAATACACAAATATAGCTTCCTATCTGGGGATCTTTGTCAGATCGGAAGTGCAATGGAGAGGGGAAAGAGTTCCTGTAAGCAATTACACAAGGTGGGCTGAAAAGATAGAAAGCTATATGGGTCTCATGCTCTCTTATTGTGTTTTCTTACCTCTAAAAATTGTAATAATTTTCTGTGTCCTAACAACTTTTTGTGGGATGTGTAAGTGAACATGGCAACTCATCCCAAAAGCAAAGAATTAATTGATTATATATTTGGGCATGATGAAAAAGAAAGCAATTTGCAAGAAATCAAATCAATTGTTCATTTTATCTCAACTGTTACTGAATGGCATGTAGCTGAAGTACAAATTCAGCTATGAAATGTACTCTACACACTGCTACAGTGTTAAGAGATAAGTGCAATGTTGCAGTGAGAATTACACAGTAGGACACATTGGCATGACATAAAAATATAACTAATGTCACAAATTAGATTGGCATTTCACACTCAACCCACACCAGCCTGAGGCCTTATGTGCACAAACACACAAAGGTGACCTAAGCTGTTGAGTAAGTTGTTTGGCCTCAGCAGGATCCAAATGATTAATAAGTAAAAATTCCCAAAACCATGCTAAAGTAGATTGGAAAAAAAGCTGTCATCTCTGAAATTATCTCTCATTGCAATAAAATGCTCCATTTCCTTAATTATTGACCTTTCCAGCCGATTACAAACAGACCTCACTGAAAAATTATGTTTTAAAGGAAATCTCTGAGGGGCAACAACAGAAGAGGAGTCAGAGATCATACATTCCATTCTTACCATTTGACTTATTCATCTCAACCATGCAGGCTATATGAACAGGTAAACATCCAGGCCTGCAGGGGTCTCTTTTCAGAACACTGAAATTACATAAGAATGAACTGTTAAAATAAGAATGAACCTAAAACACTTAAACCCCTTCCGCTAAAAATTATTTTCTGAATATGTATTGTTCTCTCATCCTCTATTTATTTTTCCTGTGATTCTTTTCAATGGAATGGTAGGTAAGGAAATGATATTCCATAGTTAGCAATCAATGCAGAACATTGAAATAAAAAGTGATTATTAAACATTGAGAATACAACAATCGCTACTCATATAAAATTATTTTATTCCTCCAATACATCATATTTCATGAAATGAGTTCTTTATGCACATTATGATGTTTTAACATTGTTAAAATTTTAAAGTATTTATATTTTTCCCCTAAAAACACATGCTGCACAATATGACTTTCACTTGAAACCCACATCCTACCATTTAGATCAGCAAAACATTAAGAAATTGGCCTGAAACATATCGCTGTCACAGTGGCAGACGACTAGAAAGGAAGCCATGGCAAGTGTAGCGCTTGGCAGCCATATTGAAATAATTAGTATGAATAATGACTGGGTTCCTGGAATCGCAAATTTACAAACTGGATATTCATTGAAAGAGGGTGCAGTACGCGAACGATTGATTCAATATATGCCACCTCACCTACAAGCAAGTGGATGGGGGGAGAGTGCTCTCAGAGAGCAACAGCAGGTAGCTGTGGAGTTATGCCCCGATTGCATCCTGTCTTTAGTATTCAGAGTAAGTGCTGAGTATTTTCTCTGGGTATTCTTTGGGCTTTGTGTATTATATACAGAGAAAATAGATCACACTAATGGCGGCATGCCCATAGTGAATATTACTTCATATGATGGGGAATGTAGGATGATGTAATGCGGCAGAGTCAAGAATTCAGTGTTTAAATCTGTGGTTTGAACTTCTTTGTGGTTTGAAATTTAAAAAGTAGCAGACTGAAAAATCGCAAAACAATCATCAAAAAAAGCCAAAAACCCAAGAAACTGTGTAAAAATCAAAATTGTACTTACAATCCCAAAAATATGCATTCACAAAAATCAAGGAGCACAAGACATCACTGATTTAAATGGCCTATTTGCAGAGTTGTATCACCAATTATTGTAAAGCTACAATGTAGAAAAATAATGATTTTCAATTGCAATATTAAGAGAGTTGACCTGTGTTATAATTAACTTTAAAATTAGTACCCTACTCATGCTACTAGCCCCATTTTTCCGCAGAAGGTAAAAAAAAAACTTCGTTTTAGGAGTCATTAACACTCAATAATTTGCATTAACCAATTTCATGAAAATAAAAAAAACATTGACATAGTTATAAATATACCTTAGAATATGGTTTAGACAAAATAGTGATTACTAATTGGTTACTTAAGAACAAACTGACCTTTCTGTAATGCGCGAGCACTCCCTATGATCACAATTATAATAATGGCGCTCAGCTTTCCAAGTAGCAACATCAGGGTTATTGGCTAGTGACTGCAGGGCAGCAGGAGGAACAGCCGGAATGGAAGACGAGGAAGGTGGCATCACAGCCTCATCTTTTGTAGTCATACAGGGATTTGGTGGAGCAGGACGATCATACTTTTTCATTCGACACTCATATAAGAAATGTAATATTGCTTGCTCCGTTTTTGATGGACACTGCCGAGACATTGGAAGTGATTCCAGGAGTTCCCTTTCTGTAAATAGAATGAAAATACGATAGCCCATTTACAACCCAAAGAATTTTCAGCATTACACTTTATTTATGATAAGGGTGGTAAAATCATAATAACATTCCTTAGTCTATGCTATTTACCATACATGAAAATAATGATACACACTGATTTTGTCAATAATAATATTTTGTTAAAGAATACTTCGATTATTAATACAAAAGGGAGATTGATATCAACACACAAAATTCATTTTTTTCTCAGTCATGATTAATGGAAAACAAATGTTTCTTTCAAATAAAATTTCTGGGAAACCCAAAAAAGAAACAGTTTTTCTGCACCATTAACCCGTCATCGCCCAAAGTTTTTTTTAATCATACATACTTCAATTTTATAAAATGCAACACATACAACCAATGAAGCATGCTCCTAATTTTATATCCCAAAATATTACGTAGAACCAGAGTTACATGCCCGTGGCATATGGCACCACTGGGCGGGGTCTCTTCGCTGCTAAAGGCATGTTGGAAAGATTTGAACAAATGGCGATCGGATCCTACGACAAGAAACCCAAATTATGGCTAAGATACGTGGACGATACATTCGTAATTTGGCCGCATGGACCCGAAGAACTGCAGAGTTTTCTGAAGCATATCAACTCCCAGCATCCAGCAATACAGTTCACAATGGAGATGGAAAAAGATCGAAGAATCCCATTTTTGGATGTGATGGTGAATAAGAGGATCGACGATTGTCTCGGCCACGAAATATACAGAAAGCCCACCCACACTGACCGCTATCTGAGCGCTTACTCACAACATCATCCATCCCAGAAGGCTTCACTGGTGGCAACACTATTGCACCGCGCTTACAAACTCTCAGATGCTGAATCACTGGCCAAAGAAAAGGAGCACCTGATGAAGACCCTCAAGAGGAATGGATACAACAGAGAAATGATCCTGAAAAGGACTGCGCAAGTAGAGAAATGCAACAGGACACTAGACAAGGAGATGCAGCCAAATGAAAAGCCAGAAACATACGCTACCATCCCGTACGTCGCCGGCACAAGTGAAAAGATCTATAGAATACTAAAGAAGAAGAACATCGTCACAAGATTCAAATGCGTGACAAAAATAAACCAGATTATCCCAAAACCGAAAGACAAGATTCGAAATAATTTCGACGAAGGGGTATATCGCATACATGCTCATGCGATAAATCATACATTGGTGAAACATGCAGATCCATGAAGATCCGCCAGCAGGAGCACAAGAGGGCCACACAGAACAAGAAATTTGACCTCTCAGCAGTTGCCGAGCATGCATGGAGTGAGCCTGGACATAATATGATATTTGATGAAGCGAAAATCATCGCAAAAGAAAAGAGGTATTACCCCAGGCTGATAAGGGAGGCAATAGAGATCATCAAAACGCCCAAAAATTTCAATAGAGAAGACAGATACAATATACCCAACACCTGGAAGAGAGTGTTTAGAAATCCAACCAATCACAGCGCAGCAGCAAGGGTAACCCGCGAACAACACCGCGGCGGCCAGGAGGGAGAGCTATATATACGCGACAAAAACACCAAAAGCACCACTTCGACCTGAAGACGCCTGGTGGAATCCTGGCAAAACTGTCGTCACCTCTGACAACGAAACGCGGCGATAACCCAGAAAATGGAGAAATCCACAAATTCTGTACGCCACGGAAGACTCCGAGACAACCTAGGCCTTAAGTTACACCTAGGTTCGACCATCTCTGTGACTGCAGGTATTGTTTGTTGGACCTCTTCAGGAACTCCATCTTCCCTCTGTAGTTGTCGGGGTATTAACTTCAGTTCCGATCGGTGAACCTTGGATGGAGGGTCTGTCCTTATCAAATAGACTCCATTTCCCAGTTTATTTTCAACCTGTAAGGGTCCTATCCATTTTGGAGCTAAACCAGCATGGTACCCCTGAAGCTTGTGGCTAGGTTGGTGGTTCCTCCACAGTGCTAGCTGTCCAGGCTGCAAATCTTCTTCAGTAACCTGGTCTACTGCTTCAGCTTCCTTTTTAGAGCACTTGGTTGCTTCTTTGTACATCCAGTGAACTTTTCCCTGATGATTCTCAACCCAAGCCATATAGGGGATATCCTCTTCATCTTCAACAGCTTCGATTCCCCAGTTGCCACTGCATCGAATCGGTCTTCCCAAGAATAGCTCGAGTCTTTGCATCATATTTTTATGTAAGACAGCTAAATGGCCACAAAAGACCCCCAAATCATCATCACATAAACCAGCTTGTTCTTCTAGCTCAAGCAGGGAAGGAAATTGATCAAGCTCGCGGCAACCTATGTTGCGCTTAAATAAAATCAACTTGGAAATAAACACAGTGACCACAGATTTTGCCTTTATAAGATTTGAGTCGATTCCCTGCAATTTTAAATTCATTTCATTTATCTTTCAAAAAAGTTCAGCCAAGAATTGCTCTGCAATACGAATATTGATTCCCCTTTATTGTCAGTTTCTAATTGCCTTGCAAACAACAACTCCTGAGATAGGTTTTCATCCTTAATGAAGCATACATAAGCCTGAAGCAAAGATTCATTACCTGGCAAAGTTGACTCACCCAGCTGTAATGCACATTCTGTTGTTCTCAGTATGGTGCACAATGTATCTTCCACATTTTCATCCATTTCATCTATTTGTCGTTGAAATGAAGTATACCTTAGGGGAATATTTTTTATCATATCATATGGTGGCTTGTGTGGAACAGTGCTCAGGACTTCACTAATAGCTGGTAAGATGAGTTCTTCACCAATGGTATGTGGCTTTCCAGATTTTGCAATTAGGTAATAGAGAAATGTTGTATGATGCACGCTACTATCAGTGACATTTTTTGTAGCATTACACAACATACTTTAAAGTGTCAGACAATTTTGCACTCTGTCATGTAGTGATTGAAATAATTTTAAAGGCTTTTCGGTCTTGTCAGGATGTGCTTTTCTCAAATGGTCAATTAGTCTGGAAGTTTTCATCGCCTCATTTGAAAACACCTTTTTGCATAGTGAACACATAGCCATGTGCTTGTTTGTGTGTAACTCTATAAATCTGTACTTAAGATAATCCACATTATACTGTCTACATTTTTTCTTTGATGAGCCAGCTCCTGCCATTCTGTTTCTCCAACAAAGATTAAAATATTAAATTTTGTTGAAATAAAATTTATTTTATATTTACAAAATAGAATACGGGTAGGTGTTAATGATTAGACGTGGATTAGATCTTTAAATGGTTGCTTTTGAAAATGAAATTACTAATAAGTAATAACCATATGAAAAACATCAAAACAAAATATTTATTGGTTTGTGGTATAATTTCAAAGATATAGGAACAAGAATAAATTATATGTCTCTGTGTTGCATACCCGGTATAAAACTGGATTTATATACACGTTATTTTGCTCTGGAATGGTAGTAGTTTTACTTTGGGTAAACATAAAATATGAATACAGTTATACTATTTTATATAAATATTGTACTTTTCATATACAAATGTAATGCATTTTTAAGGAGAGCGCAAATTCAAAAATGGCCTGAAGGCATTAGTCCCAGAGTTCGGTGCATGCACTTTTGTCGTCTTTCATAGATAAGCCAAATGACTCGACTGTCAAACTAAGCTTCTCTCGAATTCAATGTATAATACTGGTCTAGTCAGTTAAGGGTGAACTAATATTTCTTTAACTCCTATTCTGTCGTCATGAATCATATTAGTTAATGCAATTCCCTAAATTGTATTCTTAAGGAAGGGAGTTCTAGAGGCTACTGCGGTGAAATTAGCTTTGATTATTCAAATTTTGTATACTTGTGTGTGCTTTGGTTCAACTTAAGTTTATTCCATAGCAAGGCCACCTTTTCATTTGACGATACATTATTAAGAGATATTTTGTGAAGAAGTATGTTTACTGCTCAATTTACTCGTGAAGGCAAATTAGATTTAGATTATGACCCCGCGAGCCGCCAGAGGCGTATGGCTGGGGGCATCTCACACAAAAACTTCATTTAATCAACTATATTGGTCTCTCTAATGCTACATGGGAAGAAAAACCAGAAATAATTATCGATTTGCGTAATTAACTCCTTAGATTGCTACTTCGACGCTTCTCCAAGGTGGCTTTCATTATTAAGTGGAATAACTACGCCTTCTAGTACGTTCAACTCAGAACAGACCAATTTTTCGAAGAGCTTTCTTCGGTACGTTGATCTTCTCCCATTGAGCGCATTCCACTAGAGGGTTTTTTTGACATGTCCTTTTCCAAAACGCTGCTATCAAACCTGAAATCACCACTAACAAAAAGAGCCACTCTACGCTGGATTTCTAAATCTGTGACTATTCCTATTTCATGAGGAACTGCTCAGTAATATTCAACTCTGGGCAGAACTTACAAAAAATCAGCCATTTCTTTGACTTTAAGTGGGCATCCTATCAGAGCTCTGCTATTTCATCTTTGCATTGCATTATTTGCTTTTCCTACTGTATCCCGAAAATGCTCTATGAATGATGATCTCTTCGCTTAACCAACTCATGGTTCTGAGTATAATACCTGTGCAAGTGCTTCAACGTGCACAAAATAAAAACTTAAATACCCTGCCTGTTTTTTTACGAATGCTTACGAATGCAATTCACTACGATAATTTTTAAATTTCTCGCCTCATTAAATACCTTTGTATCTGAGCCACTTATTCTATGGCGCTTCGGTTTTTAGGAGCTGGATTCGTTTTAAGTATTCTGTTTTAATGGCTAATTTACATTGAAGGCTCTCGTATTTCATAATTATCTTCATTGGTGGCTATATTTTTTTTCCTAAGTTGATCAAGGCACTATTCATTTTGTCGACGGGTTCAATTACTTGAATTATTTCCAATGTGTTCTTTTTATTCAAAGAATTATTGTGAATATTAACGATTGTTTGAAAAAGCTATGCTCCAAGGAAATGCACAATATCAGAAAAATCGTGACCGGGTGACTTAGATCAGTAAACCGGGAATTTATTGAATTAATATTCCAGCCAGCAAAGGGGACACGAAGTATGAGAAAAAGGTCCTCGTTTTGAATAATTTATTACCATATACAGTGAGTCCTCATTTAACGTCACTTACCGTTCCTGAAAAATGTGACAATAAACGAAATGACGTTAATCGAAACATAATATCCCATAAGAAACAATGTAAAAAGTGAATATCGGCTCCAAGACCTCACAATTCCTACGCGAAAAAATTTTAGCGTATCATATCTGGGGCATTTTTTACGATAGGAATGCCAAGCTATGGCATAAATACGAGTTACTGTCTTCATCGACGACAATAGCAGCACTGACGTAAATCCTTCTCCATTTTTGTATCTTCCCGCATTTGCTTTTCGGCTTCGCTATGGTGGTCGCCCGGGCATCAGCATCGCTGAAACATCGTCGCAGTTAACAGGAACCAAAATTATTGTGAACACGGCAAAAAAGTGACGACAAAAACTCCAAGTTCTACACGGAAAAATTCCTTGAAATAACTTTTTAGGTTCCTGAAAACCATTATGTCAAGTAAAACCTTGCGCACCTACCTAAGAATTCATTTTGCAGAAAATTTGCTAAAACCGTAATCGCAATTAACAATAAACACACCGTCTTACACTTCGTTTAGACTGACTGTATTACCGCCAACAAAACGAACAATTCAACGCCCGCCGCTTCGCGTTTTTTTTCTTGCACGAAATTTAAAAGCCTTGACGTTATCGCGAAGCGAAGGTGCGATAAACGAATGACGGTCTCAAAATTTTCGTGACGTCATCGCGAAATGACGTTAAACGGGGTGACGTAGAACGAGGACTCACTGTACTTCGCCATCATAAAATTATACAAAATATTATATGATAGTACCATAACGATATCATCTGAAGAATGAAAAATCACCAAAACAGCCTCGATAATATCGCTGGAACAGACTTCTTTGGAAAATGATTATTCTGGTAAATATTTGGTGTAACTATCAAATCTTGATGACCTGATTCCTCTCTGCATTCACAACTGTTTTATTCACACTGAACTTTACCGCCAAAGTTCTCTGTGCCGTGAATTTGTACCAACGATAGACCGAATGAGACTAAACCCCTTCAAAAATTTCCCATGTGCAAGAGAGGCTTGGAAATATTTTTCAACCGTTCTTACTTTAAAATGGAAGAAAATACATGGTTTAAATTACTTTCAGATACGGGAAACAAAGTAAACTTTAGAAACAAAGCTTGAAAACGAAGACAAAAGGAAGGTTACGGAACCTTCGTGTTTGTCACATTGTCAGGACCCTCTGGCGCCCCCTTGGCACTTTTCGCCCCCATAGACTACAGCAACACCCACTTTGGGAACCATGGTTCCAGAGGGCTCATGGCATAGAAGGAAATCGTATTGACAGTTTTAATTTTCAAAGAGCCGATAGATGGCCCCTGTGTTGCGAGCAAGAGGCGAGAGATCCATCGTTCAAGGTCTTTCTTGTTCTCTCACTTCTCCCCCTTTCTTCCTGCCCTCCCCTCCACCTAACTCTTCGTCAGTCTCCATCGCCTCCAGCTGAGGGAAGACTATCTTCGCCTCGGACTGACAGAATACACAGTCTCTCTCCAACCATACAAAAGGCGGCAGGGTCCTATGAGAGGGATTTATTTCTCGCTTGGTGAGCCGGGTATTCCACGAATCCTTCCCTTGTCTCTTCTGTTTGGATTTCCCCACTACTACTATAAACAAATTACCAACATGCAGCTATGAATAAGAGTTGAAATGGTCTAATGTACTTCAAAGATCACAGTCCAAAAGCCAGGCAGAAGAGAGGGAATTTTCTATAAATATACATTAATAAACTAAACACATAGGCTATCAGTTAGATAGCGTCACGGAAATATTCACTCAACCACCACGGATTACGATGAAATTGCGAGAGGAGATATGCTCGCATATCGAATGGACGTTGGAGGGGTTTTATATTCAGCATGGTAATACTATGCGAGACAAAATGATTCCTGTGATGAAGTACTGCAGCCTTCCGCAACGGAATGCTGGAACATAGGCAAATTTCAGAGATAATACCGCCGATGGTATTTTGTTGGAAGTCATGATACTGAGCCACTTTGTGAAAGTTAATGTACTCCATAGAATTAGACATTGAAATATTATTCGTGAATAGGTCCCTGGACAATATTTTAATGCCCCTTTAAATACATTAACTAATAATTGTAACCTATAGTAAAATTGTCATTAATCCATCTTTAACGCACTTATTTAAGATATTTTCTCAAGAATTAACTATTAAAATGACTGTAATAGTTCAAGAAACACACCCACTTCAAATCGTAATTCCATTGGCCAGCCGGAAAGTGACGTCAGCTCATGCAATTGTGTGGAAAATGTCAGCGGCATTGCGCATTGCTTACCAATTTTCTCGGTTTATTTAACAACTTTACGTAAGGTTTTGGAGGTTTCATCGTAAAAAAAAACAAACTCCATGGAACCTGGTATTATCAAGGCTGACTCCAGAAATTTGCCGAAAATTACGATGGCAATAATGTTTGCTTACATAAGCAACAGCAATTGCTACATACAAGCTGAAAGCCAGGGAGTGAAGATGCTAAGGCATGGAAATGTATAATTGCTGGCTCTAAGAAAATACTTATTGCGTTTATGAAATTTAACAATGAAATTCCATTTATTAAGGTTGGACAACAAGATTATGGTGACAACGCTATTGGTTATGTGCAAATTATGCACAATCAAAACGAATGTATCGTTAAGGCTCATGTGTACCCTGAGCACAAAATTAGAGCTAAGCCCTATTCCGTGGAGGCAAGAGTTTTTGAGGATGGTGAAGTGGAATTTAAGACCCTGATTAAATAAACATTGAGAAAAAGAAACTTTAAAAAGAGGCTTCGTAAGGAAGGAAACTTTTTTAGAATACGTACGCAAAATAGTTTTTAACATAGTAAAATAGTAGTATAAAATAACTGATTATCAGAAAGTCTTCAATAAAAGACTTGTTCAGCAATAAGTTTCTAAACAATAATAATTTGCCCGTAAATTTAGTACATCTAAATACAATAAATAATTACGAACTTCATTCAACTTACATCAAAGTGATCTTCACATGCGCACAGAGGCAGATCCAGGATAGAGACAAGGGGGGGGCTAAACAGGGGGTATTTCAATGTAGGGTAAATTTGCATTTTGCTGTCAGTCTCAAGGTCTCAAGAGAAGACAAAATCATACAGTAGATGATCCCCACCCCCATACACAAGACAATTTAAGATGAGTTGGAAGAACCCTTTCCATTTCATTTTACAAATTAAATAAAAATAGACATTACCTTCAGATGATGATAACATCTGATGTTGAACCAAAGCTTCAAATGCTTCCACGCAATGAACATCATGTTGCAAAGCTTGCTTGTAACATTGACTTGCAAGACCTCTGTTATCCAGTGCTTCATAAACACAACCTTTTAGATACAGCATTGAACTCCGTATCTAGAATTAAAAATATTCCTCAATAATGAACATTCATTCAAAATATCAAGAAAAGGTGAAGGAAAAATAATTGCAATGCTCGCATTAAAAGAGACTGAGGGATGTGGTAAGGAAGATTAGACGACATACGTTTGCTGGAGTGTCCTTTACGAGGCTGTCACCAGATGCTACATAACTAGTAGTTCCAGTTGTCGATCCGTCCGATTCGAGATCTTGAAGTACAGACAAAGCTTCTTCCAATTCCCCAGCTTCCAATAAGCACCGTGCAGCAAGGTAGTGGCAGAGCATATGAGTCTTGAAAGTAAAAAGACAAATACACCTCACATACTACATCAAAGGAACGCCAAGTCCAAATCATTACCTCATTAGGTGCACTTCTACGGATCTCAATTGCCATAAGGCTTCGTCTCTTAATGCTAGGATTTAACACTAAAACTAAAAAACTGAAGTTTATTTATTGACTACATAGCTTAGCAAATAGTAACTTTTACAGCATGACATGTACCGAAAAATCAAAGACTTGATACTGATTGGAATATTTTTAAAATTATCGCGCGCGAGGCATGCTGATAACTACGAGGAATAAAAATGAGTAAAGTATGAACCGGTTATGAAGGGATATGAGGACGTCCATGAAAGGCAATACTGTATCATGCATTCAGTTGAAACTTACCTTGTCTAGACCACGACTCAAAATTAAATGTGCAGCTCTATGATACTGCTTCATCAAGTACATGCACTGGGCCAGCCAGTACAAATCTTTGGGGTCCTCATTGCTCAATGATACCACTTTGTCCGCCCAGAAGTAAGCCGTGCCGTATTGATGCTGAAATTCATAATTGTGAGTAACAAGACAAAAATAACGGGATATGAGATGCATATACTTACCAAATCAACATAAGTTCGAACAAGCTTTCTATAAAAGTCTAAATTCATAGAACTGTATTCCGGTTTCATTTCATACACAATGGATCTAATTTCCCTCCTCGTCGGCTGTGGTCAAAATCGACTTTGTAGATGGCACAGCCATCGCACATGAGTTGACAATCGCATGACCAACGGTAAAATTTTATAAAAATTCGTTAGAGCAAAGGCAAATCCAAGTATTCTGTTAACAGCCTGATATTTCGATGCTGCATATTCTCCGACAGCTGCCATTCTCTTCAGTTAATGAAACGAGTAAACAATTCACCTTCCAAAAGATGAACTCACGTTGTCGATGCAGCTCTTAAATACCTCTTTAACCAAAAGCTACGTCTCTGTCTAAGAGATACAGACACTACCAGTCAAGCTTTAATGCACTGTAAATCCGAAATAACTCACCATTTCACAGAAGCTTACCATTTGGCAGCAAGACTTAGCGAATCACGCCCTACCCTTTTTCAAATGTTGGCTGCAATGCAGATAAAGAGCGGCTAGCACGAATCGCACCAAATCGCACGAAGACTTTTGGTCTGTGCTCATAGAAAATAGACACTTATCATACATACGAGCTGGGGAAAATGGTAATGCATGAGAGATAGACTGGGATTTTTTCCGTTAAACAGATTAATCTTATGCCTCATGGGTCACGTAGTGGCCTATTGCCATGAAGTCTTAACATGCTATTTGTGATGCCTGCTTCCAATACCTTAGGTAAAAGTACTGCCAAAAAAAATAGGTATGTTTACAGTGGCGCCAATCTCTCCCATTAGGCATACGTAATCCATAGTAATTTTTGTTCCGAGTACATATCTGTTTTCTCCTGTACCGATTTTCTTAAATGCCATATATATTTAACAAATAGACTGGTGATCAGCATTACCCATTCATTATCATACCAATATTGCATCATTTATTTCATTGCCAATATATCAATTACTACTTATCAAAATACTTTCACATAATTTTTTCAGAATGAATCCAACCTATCTTCAAGAGTACCTACATAAAATATTAGGGATGCTCAGATCAGATACCTTGGATCCAAATATCTGCGGATATTGCCCCTTCATCAGATACATTGGATCCTAAGTCATGGAAGATGTCAGATCTGGATCTTGCAATTTAATTTAATGAAATAGTGATTTAAAAAAGTCTTTCATTGTGTAGAAACATTTCGATTGAGATAAGGAGAACTAATGTATGCCATGTGCATGCACTGCGGCATGAAATTATCGCGAGGAAGTGCTAATTCCACCTCACCATACTGAAATATTTTCGGGTGAAACACAAGTCGGTACCTATGTGATGAGAAAACACAAAATTCAGGGAGACGTGCGTGAGGAAAACTTGAATTCAGTCGATGGCAGTGGGGTGGCCAGGAATTTCTAGGGAGGGGTCCAAAACCAGGGGGGAAAATTTTTAAACAACAGGGTACAAAGTAGAGGGTTTCAAACTAATTTTAACACCCTTCATGATAAAAAAAAAATAATTTTTCAAATAAATCTATTGTAAATTCAGGATTTTTTGATACATTGTTTCCTTTTCTGAAGGAAAGTAATTGTATTTCTATATTTCGGGGGGTCCCGACCCCGCGGACTTCCCCCTCTCGCTGAGCCACTGGTCAGTGGTTTATCCGAAGATTTCTCCAATTTTCATTTCCAAACCCAGGCGTAATAGTTGAGGTCCTGAGCATGTAAAGATGTTTTTAAAAAACAACATGAAAGCCTTTAAAAATTATTTTTAATTTATAAAAATATTAAAATGTGTATGAAAATCTATAAAGCATTCCTTTCATCGTATGTAACCAGAATAAACTTGAATACTTAGTTGGTTTAATAGCAGGAATTTGAAAATGCATTTGGATCTGAAAATATCTGATCCGAAAGATCCAGCTCAGAAAATCAAGGATCTGATCCAAATCTGAAAAAAATCCTGGATCCGTCCATCCTTATAAATTATAGTTCCATGACCAACACACCAAAATTACTCTTGTAACTGAGCCAGATCTCAATTCCTGATTTTTCTAATTTGTTCTCCGACCATATGTACAACCATGGCAATTGTTAAATTCAATTAGAAAGTTACTCTGTCCCCAAAAGAAGATGTCATAGTCAAGTGTATCAGTGATATTGTGCCATCTTTGGAATCTTATTTCTGGTGGTATGTGAATTAGTTGTAAGTCAGGGTTAGCATTTTCCTTCATTGTTTCAAATTTTATAACCCTACTCATTGGTTATAAGCTCACCAATGGCAGATTATACTGTCCAATGAATCCCCTACTGAGAATACCACCCAACCTTAATCCTTTCAAAAAAAACTCCTATCACAGAAAAATTTTATTGCTACTAATGGTAATTCACACCCCATTATTTAATTAATTTTAGGCTATGCTACCAGAACTAATCAATGCTTGACTCACTCAGATTTGGCATTCAACCTCGGTAAACTGCCAACCCATTCACCATCTTTCCATTCGGAGTGTGAGCAGGCTTTCTTTCTCATTAGTCCATCACTCCACTTCTAAGGATATTTCAATTAGGGCTGTATGTGCTTATTAGTGCATACGTTGCTCATTAACTATTTCCTCCTCCCCATTCTCCTTTTGGGTGCATAATGAACCGTTTGTTTTTAGCTGATCTTACCAAAAATACCTCAAGAAACTATGTTCAATACAAAAATTGGAAACTTATTTCAAGAAAAGAACCCTTTACACAGGGTGGAATAACATCATCAGCCATTTCCACGGAAATTACACAATATCCTTGGTCAATGTCCATGGTGGGCACTCAGATATCAAGCTGAAACTTGCGGATTTGTCCAGGCTACTTACAGAATTTTCCTAACTGTTTGAAAACATAAATTTTTCAGTAAATTAATCTTTGAGAGAGAGAAAAAAAAAGACAAACTGCAGACATATATTAAATGCCATTTTAGTGATGGCATATTCAAACATCGAATTTATATTTCGTAACAATTAATGCTGAGTTAAATGTTAATGTAATAATTAATGGGAGAAAAACAATGAGTCCAGTGATAATGGACGGTAATTGTTGTTGACGGTGTCGAAGTGAATGGGGAGTATAGTAATGAAAGTTGTGGCGTGTGGGTGTAAGTGTCCTCGCTCCCAAAGATTTTTGCGTGGAGAACTGATAAAAAGTGTTTTTAAGTGTATTATAGTCTATTCACGTTATGTGCTTCGCTGATAGGGGAGGGGTAGTATCCAGAGGGAGAGGAGGAGAGAACATAACGTTGCCAAACGTATAATGCCGCCCTACTTTGTCACTGAAAACGTGTGAGTCATGGGTGGCCACAGGTATTTTGGCCCCGGTGCTGAGACGATATACCTACTCATTCGGAAGGCACTGGGGATAATGCTTTCACAGAAGCCCATTGCATTGTCAGCTACCGCGCTGAATGAGGCACCGTTGGTAGAAGGCATACTTAGTCACATATAAGTAGAGGAAGTCATATAAAACGTGCAAGGTTTGGCAACACTGCTCCATGAACATATTCACGATGTTCACTCGGCGGACGTCTGAGAACAACTCACTGAGGCCACGCCTACTGTTTGTTGATAACATAGGCAATGTCACATGTTGAGAAACTTTTCCTCCCTTCATCTCGACTTGCTTTTGCCACACCAGCTCCCCCGCAGAGATAAAAAGAACAGAGTATAACCCTATTTGAGGAGTTCATGAGGAAATTAAAATGTTAAAACGTATGTAATTTTGCCGAAGGGTATTACACTCCTTACTTTTATGGGAAATATGATTGCCACTTTCCCCAATATTTTATATTTATTCAGGTTTTCATGTATGTGGTCAACCTGATGGGGAGGGAGATGACTTAGAAATGTTGATATCCTAATGCCACCAATACTGCCATTAGTTAATATGTACACTGAAGGAGAACATTTTTTATTCCATATGTAGATTTCTTTCCTTAGAAACAATTCTCAGGCATAAACTGATAGATAAACACCAGTTGGCAGCAAATGTTACAATGGGTGCATTAAGGGGGAGTGAGCAATCCAAGCTCTCGCACAGGAGCAGACCACTACTACATATCATATTCTTAGCCTCCCTAAATGGAAAAAGTTGAGGGGTAAATATGTAGGGGATTTGGAACATCTAGTAACATACCATTAGCCACCTAGAGGTAATACAGGGCTCACCCCAATCAGTGATGAGTAATCTGGCAAATAGCAGCCAAAAAGATCTCTCCGAATTCACCTAATGGGACCAAAATGAATATCAGAAAGGATTACTCTCATTGGTATGGGAAATCTGGGGCAGATGGGAAGTGATAAAAGGGCATTGTGAAATGAGCAAATCCCCAATATAAACATTTTTCATGAGATTGAGAGCCAAGATCTATAAATGAACTAGAATTCTTTACACAAAAAATTTAGCTCGCAAGCAAATTTGAGTAGGGCCGATTTAGGAAAATAGCCTTCTTCTAAGTAATCAGAAATTGTTTTTTAAATTACGCATTCATAATTAAGTTTGTTGAAATTGCAATTTAATCTTTCATATTTGTACTTGATGTTTTTTCATCTTAAATGTTTTTTAAAATAACTAGGAGTTGCTTCAATTGCTTTACGAAACACATCAACTATATATTCCGTATTCTACCTGGAGAATATGAGACAAAAACTCGAGTTAAAATTTAGTCTGTGTGGAAGTTCCTTTAATCCGTAAAGGGCATAACATCTATATAGATCAATAAAATACTCACATTGTTGTTTATAGCCAGCCTTTTAGTTACCACAAGCTTCATACATACGTACAAAAGAGCAAATGGAGGGAGATTAAACACCACCCATCGATAACAGCACACACACCACAAAACCTTATCAAGTAATGTTCATCACGATTGAATCGTCAGTTATTTAAAACAACACTCATTCATCAGCATATTAAACTGTCCGAGTAGCTGTATAATTACCGCCTCTTGAATCCATACTTCTTTCTTTCATAAAATAAGTCCGTTTTCGAACTTCCCAGATTTACAATTTTCGGGCAACCGTCGCGCTGAAAAATACCACGGAATAGAAGCACAGAAATTAGATCATACAAAGGCAGAACCAAAATTTTACATTCAATTCTATCATATATATCTTTAAAAATATAATCACTCCATAAATTAAAAGTGAACAAAAACATAAGATATAATGCCGCTATCAACGGCAGTAAGTATTGTGTTGACGGTGTTCGAAACAAAATCAATAGATCACCAGCTGGGAAAGAAGCATAATAAGAATTTGTACTTAAAAACTCACATCTTTCTCCTGAACTGTGCATTCCTTACAGTAATAAGCATCTGATACACCCGGTCCTCCACAAATTACACACCGACCTTGGTATGAACCGTAATTGCATTCATCACATATTCTTACGAGGGTACAGGGTCGCACATACGAGTCGCATATTACACATTTTCCATCACACTTCTCACATAATCGACCTATGGCTGGAAATGAATGAGATAAAAATCAGTGGAGCAGATTAAGAGCGTATAATATTTAAAAGCAGGAGCAAAAGTGAATCTCATACCTACACCCGGCTGTTTTCGGCAAAATATCAAATCAGGATGATGCTTAGCCATTATGAACACTGGAATAATCCACAATCACTTCTGTTGAAGGTACTGCTTACTCAAGGTTCTTAAACTGCTTACTAACAAAGAGCCTCTTCAGTCAACTAAAGTATACTGCGACGACAATCAGTAGCAAGAACCTTAGGCATCAGGCAACGAACGAAAATACATTACGTTCACACCTATCTCTCATTTCATCATGTACATTCACCACTAAAACCAAACCAAATTTAGGCGATTACAGAAAAACGGGCAAAGTCCAAGTCCCGACTCGGAAAAAGTTTTACTATAGCGGCGCTACCATTGGTGAGAAGACGGTACCACGGTACCCATGGTACTAACATGAAAAGCGGCGAATCAAAGGAGTTATGAAGGACGTGCAACAAGAAGGATCTGGGGTAATTATGTACTTTCCGGCCACCCGTCTTTTAGCGATTTTTTTTCGTCCAATACATTCATAACAGTGTCCTGATTACGAAAATGATAATTTTTTGTGGCGGAAAAGCCGGCAAATTACCTAAAAAGTGAAAAAATTCCATAAAAAGTGGTCATTTGGGTACTCAAAATGTTTGCAGTATTATGGCAAACACTGTCATGCAAATATTTTTTTAATCGAATTTAAAATAAGCTCTTTGATCTGGTACGATAGACAAGTATTTTGCTGACTCTAACTTTCGAGGGTCATACAAAAGTCCCTACAGTTTCTGAGATATTGTGGTAGCAGTATGGAAAATAGGAAGCTCTGGGTATGTGATTATTTCCAAGTAAGCAACTCTCTCAGTCAGCCGTATCCATCAAAAATGGATAAAATTGAGATTAGAGCGGGGGTTCAAGCACTTATATTTAAAAGAATTAACGCCGAAAGTAATTAAAACAGAGTTATAGGAACTTCGTGCCATATCTGCTTCTGTGTGTTGCAGTGTAACGCTACACCCATTGAAGATGGGCACACTCATGATTCAGCACTGTTTGACCACCAACTTGTTTGGCGTTTAATCCTGATATTTTAACTTGGAGAGAGCTCCTCGGGACGTGGTAATGCTCCGCAGCCCTTTGTATTGACAATTTCCCTCTCTTTATTGCATCCAATGCGTGCAGAAGACCATTTTCCTCGTATCGCAGGTATGGACGCCCACCGTGGGCTTTCTTATAATTCCTAGGCATGGCCGAAGTCACCCCACATAATTTTCATAATCACCCTGAAGAGTGATATTTTTCCAAGTTTAATCTGAAAACTATAACTATCATGACATGCTGTTAGTCAACAAATTAATGAACTTAGAAGGAAATTTTCATTTACCTGATATTAGCAGTGATGTCCCAATACTGAGGTTTTTATGGCTTCTCAAATGAGCACAAGAATTTGGTCTGACCCTCGGAGTAGGACGATACGGTAAGAACTGAGAAAAGTAAGTTTGGAATGCTTTTAATCTCTTCTAACAAGGCTAAGAAAGTTGACCACGAAGTGCTGATTCGTAAATTTTGATGCATAATTTCTGAAGCGACGGCCATGTGGCCTAAGTCACCCCATTCTACGGTATTAATTTTTAACTTGGGTACATCACAAAAATGTTATTTGCTTGAGTTCAGAAGATAGTAGAGAGGAAGTTATGGGTTGATTCGTTCTTTTTCCACTTCCATTTTTATTTTGGCACCGGAGTCTCTACCCGAATGATCCAAAAAGGATACGTGTCAGCAAAATCTTTCCTCATACCACTCCATCTTTTGATGTGCTGATGGCACTCCCAAGAAAGCTATTCTCGTAGTTCTTACAAGCAGACCGATTAAAATCACCCCTCCCCTCTGTGTACCTCCTCCAACCTCAGAACAGCCACCTGCACGCCAAGAGACACCCTAATACACCATCGTGAAATAATTTTGAAAGCGGAGTGCTGCCCATCTCAAGCACCTGCAGCAACAGTAATAATGGTATGAGAAAACCATTTTTGCTAAATATCTGATGCTTACGGGTGGTCGTATGGGAGGAAATGTATTGGAGCTGAAAACAAGAAACGAGTAAAGGAATTTGTGATGAGAATAGTATCTTGAGAAGAAAAAATAGAAATTATTGAAAATTCTAGAACCCTACCCCGATAATGAGGCTTAAAAGGAATATGCCAAAATATCTTGCACAGAATTACCACTCCAATCAAACAGCTGTTCATGGTGATTCCTTGTATGTACTTATAATTTGCGTTACATCCATCTAAACCAAAAATTTTCTACGGCAGTGGCAAAATACCAATGGTGATACCATTAGAGCATTACAAATTCATTTTCCTCATATTTTTTTGGATACATTGTGCAGAAAAAAAATTGAAAGAAAACAGTGGCTTGGGGAAAAAGAATTGGCTTGACTATGCAACCCGCATCACGTATCTATCCCGCTGTGCAGTTGACGTGATATATATCACGTCATGAATATCACGTGATGATATCATGTCATAAATAAAAAAAATTCATATAGCTAACAAATTAAAGCCAAGAAATTTTTTTCCATTATTTTTCCCAGCTCTTTTGGCATCCATGCATGCGTTTTGCATTAAAAAACGGAAGCCTCACTAGGGGATAATTTTGACTTTTACATGGTTAGCGTGAAAGTGTTAACCCATATCCGGCCACATCAAATTTCTAACATAACTGGGGCAGGCTGGGCCCATTGAACTCTCCTCGGTCATTTCTTCTCTTTGTTCAAGTGGGCTAACCTGACAGAATATGTATCTATCATTTGTTTTTGTCTAATAATCAAGGTGTTAAACGTATAAATATGATTTTGCAATGCAGCATCAAAACCTATTACATGCTTGATAAATAAATGTGGAATTATTAAATTAGGCACTACATTATAATTTCAATGAAAGTTGATAAATATTATTAATTTTAATTTGTGAGTGAAAATTTTGGATTTCACAGTCTGATGGTGAACTGTAATTTAAGAAAGTAGTTAGAAATTACCATTGTATTTTTGTTTGTGAAATACAATTTTCTAGAGTAATTTGTATCTAAAATACTATTGAAACTTATTTTACCTCTTCTATAATGACTGCAATGCCTGAGAAAAGGGTTACAAGTAAGGGCGGACAACTTTAAGACATACCTACATCCTGAATAGTAGAAAACCTCTAGAATATTGGGTTGCAGCTAGGGAAATCTTCTAGTGCACAGAATTATCATGAAAATGTTGATCCCACATCTCTTCTCTTTGTGCACACTTTTAGTAGCTAATGAATCAGCAAGCACTTATTTCATCCCCTATTCTGGATATTTTTACAAAATAATTTCTTTGATCTCCACTTTTTTTTACAACCTCTCAAGAATAAATTTCCATAATCCTCCCAGACATTTTAGAGACACAGTGACATTTTTCACGGGATATCACAGAAACATATTTCACTTGGTTATTTTGTAATATTTTTATGATAACGACATAAAGGAGTTCAATTATTTTGTAATGGATTTCACTTGAAGGAAATTGTTTCACTGTCATAAAAAACATAGGAGAATTGTTTTGAAAGTTTTTATTTAAAGTAACAAAAATTAAAATTTCATTGCTATCATACAAACATGTACGTGGTAACAATTGAAGGTACTATTTACATGATAAAATCTGGAAGCCAAATTATGACCTCAAGAATGACTCCCTATTCCATACATTGGAGATACCCGGGCCTTTCAGGGTAGAGCCGACCAAAAAGCTTAGCAATCAGTTCAGTACCCTCCAGAAGAGATTGTCCAGCAACCTTATTTGTGACAGAAGAAGTAATAATGGTGACTTCACGAAACTCTTTATATCGACAACATAAATTATCTAACCCATCCATTGATTCCTTGAACCTGCAAGGAAAAAAGAATCAATTTACTCTTCAGCAGAAGGTGGGGAAAACTAGCTACACATGTAAAAATATTTAACATTATATTTAATTAGACTTTCATCATCATGATTATGCCCAATTTGGTTTATTTGACACTCAAGTGCCCATGTTGCATAGGTTGTGAATACGCATCCGGCATTACCACATTATGAATATGATCCCTGACACCACCAGGTCAAATCTTTCTAGTTTATAAAACTGTAAAATTGTGCTCAAGCCTTCAATCTAGATGTTCAAGTTACTAATATGCGGCATCAGAGAAGCAATGGCAGCAGATGTAATTTGTGGTTCAGCTCACGCTCAACATGGATGGTTGCTTAACCGTTTTGCTGCTGGGAATGTACCTGGTACAGTCACACGGTAGGCTGCAATGAACACATCTTTTGTTCTCCCTCTAGTGCACCGTGGACAAACTTTCCCTTTTCCATACCCTCACTCCTTCTGGGAAGGACAGACCATTAGTGAATCATACTTTTTCCCTACACTTTTAAAAATAAGTATGTATTTCTTTTGGATTAGGAGAGAATGCTTGGTTTTTTATGAGTCAATCATAAGGAATTCTTTAACCCACGTAATCAAAGGAAGCATTGTCCATACCGTATAAGCGTGTGTAAGAGGCGCACCCTTATTTTGAGCATCGAAGCTATAAAGAAAAGAAATGTTGCGGCTTTTTTTTATCCTATCGTGCGGTGTTGCAGACATATGCCTGGAATTTCGACAGTTATCGAAATTTCTTCTTTCAATACGAATTGAAAGAGGAAATTTTGATAACTGCGGCGGTAACAGCGGAATAAGAGGGAGTAGTAAGGGTTCCGATCCTCTTTTTGCACATGCCGTTGCTCTACGATGCTAGTCCTACTCACGAACAATTTTGTTTAAAAGCTCTCGCAGGGGTATTGAAATAGAATTGCAGCCGTGGAAAATTTTAAGGCAAAGCACGACAGGAACATAGTATGAACCTTCCCAAGAGAATTGACCACAATCAGGGAAATCTCAGCGCCGTACTCTCGGCTCTCCATCAGCCAATGCCTCTGCCATTTTTTTTCCTTTCCGAGACCCCACAGGAAAATAGGAAAAATATCAAGTTACAGGGGAACAATGGAAACGTGTTTCATCCCTACCCCATCTCACCAACTGACCTTTTTCGGTCTACCAGGTTCAATTCCCCCCGGTTTCTGGAGGCCGAATGCTAGGTGAGTCACCTACCGAGCTCGAAGATATCTCGATATCTTTCAGCAATTGTATGGCATGCACGAGGTTCCAAAAAGAATGACACCTAACGCAACGTATATCTGACAGCATTTAAGTTTTTTAAGCTCTAATTGATTGACACAAAGATTTAGAGTTAAAACAAGGCTACTAATATTCAACAGAGTCCAAACAGCACAATTTCGGAAGAAACAAGCGTAGCATAAGCGCATTCAAACAAGACGAGACGGACTGGAAACTTCAGGTAACGCAAACTGCGTATATCACATATTGCTGCGCCTTCGCACCTTCTCTTTGAAGACAACGACGTCACATGCAAGATCGGACGTGTTCTTCCCTTGCTCCTTCGCTCATAGCATCGTAGCTTGAAATACAGAGGGGAGGGAACGCGCTCCTTCCCCTCGGCCTCTCCTCACCGCTCTTCACTTATAAGAATTTCCGATTTCTTCTATCCACCATTTAGTCCAACAATGAACACTCTCGTTCGAATTTTTTACACCGCAGGTTTTGACACCAATATCATTTTCTGTTGCAAAAATCCTCGTATTAGCGTCTGAAGATGATTTTTGAAAAATCAGGTCCTCAGCGTAATGGAAATTGCTCGGCAAGACAGATGTTGACTACTAACCAGGTTCGTCCTTCAAAACCACGCGTTTCCCTACGTTTTCATAAGCGATTACTATTTGCAGTATAAATGCCGCAGGATGCCCACTCGAGGCAGTAAATTTAGTGCGCCCTTCGGAGGGAAAAACCCCGCGCGATCTTTTCCATATTCACCTCTGGGGTACCGGCGTGACGGTGGGGGAGGGGGAGGCGATGCTTACAAGAAAATCAAACAGGAGCATTTTAAAAATATGTCACTAAGGGAGAAACTCCCCTCCCTGCCGCTTGTTTTTGACCGAGGGTTTCAGATGACTGACTTACGCTGAAAACCAAGGCCACTCAGTTCCCCTTGGACTTGCGACCGGTGAAGGGGAGGGGGGAAGATGAGAAGTTTGTGTAAGAGGGCAACCCCCATTTTCGGCTGCAATTTCTGGGAAAAAAGGTGCTCCTCTTACACGCGCTTATACGGTATTTTGTTGAATCACCAAAAATATTATCAGCAATGAAAACAATGGAATCTAAGAAATGAAGTGCCAATGGAAGAACTGATTTGATAGGCCGTTTTATAATTGTGACAGATGATAAGAGAAGGCGTAACCACAGGAGAATTTTGTAAAACAATTCGGCGAACATCATGCAGGAAGTGTAATGTTGGTTTCTGAGAGTATTGTTTTGTAAATTACCAAATTGATATGAACATTTCATAGAAATATGGGATGTTTTTATCAAATAACAACTCATCATTCATAGATTTTATGATAGCTTCAAAGATATGCAAAAAAAAAAAAGATTCAAAATTAATTGTAACAACAAGTGATATCTTGCTTAAATTTTATGGCATGGGGTTTGATGATACTAACCTGAACCTGCATGGAGAACACACATTTTTGCGTAACCACATCAGCATTTATTTACAAAGCAATGTTATTTGTAGAGGCAAAGATTATTGGTGAATAAAAACTGTGAATTTCGTCATAAAAATCTGTCAATGTCAGTTTAAAATTATGTCATAAAATTGCAATTTTGTCATATAAAATACAGTTTCGTCATAAAAATTCACTCATCACAAATATTATTAATTTTTATCCCAAGAACAAAAATTTCACCAATAATAATGCTTATTATCATATTAGATATATTTTTAATGGTAAAAACCTTGATAAAGATGGGTCAAAGCAAATTCTAAAGGAATAAGTTAAGCATTTGTTAGATACACATACCATAAACACTCTTTGCTATGTATGTATTTCAACCTCATCACGCGAGAATAGAGAAATGTGGGAGTTGTACTGATGGGGAATATTTTTGATTGGTCTAAATTTCACCGTCTCATTGGCCTACATGATGTAAATAACTTACAAGTAGTTTTCACTTAACACATTGATAACAAAAGTCTTCAAGGTCTTACACAAAAAATATAACATCAACACATGCAAGTATGTATGTATTTATCTACTAATAGGTTGCTTCTATCTATTATTTTGTTTGGAATATGCCATCTGAAATTATTCACACTATGGAATTTACAATTGGCTGAATCCTTCTTTTACTGGCATTGAGATCCGTTGGTCAAACTTGACTTTAATTCTACATTTTTTTTTAAGTTCAGTGGTTCTTTTATTCATACTTCCATTCATGGAAAAACCTCTTTCTGCATCTACATTTGCCACAGGTATCCACAGGGTTTTCACACAATTTTATAAAAAATGGGGAAAATCATTATAAACGGCAAGAATTAGTGGAAGTACTGAAAATTCTTTTCCTACTTCCCGAACTGATCTTACAGAATCCTTCAAAGCAAAATAGGTAAGAAATTCTTGAGTTTCTGTTAATGATTATATGAGGACATTAGCAAAAATTGTGCTTAAGTCCTTCACATCAGTTGTCAATATACACCTTGAGTTAAATAATCTTCCCATGGCTGTAATAATGTTCCTCCCTGGATCCCTGTATACAAGGAATGACAACTTGATATTAGTCTTTATGTCTATTTGCTTCAGGACCTCACACATGAAAAGTTACACAGATTTTTTGAGACAATTAAGAGAAGATTCATTTTCCTTTCCAAACTGTGCAATGCTAACTAGGGTAAAGGAATTCTATAAATTAAGGTTGAATCAGTTCTTAAATTTTTTCGGTTCCCGGTACCGGTCTGGTTCTCCCCCATCGGTTCTCGATACTTGGTTCCAAAGATGAACTCAAATTATCTCAATTAATGGCAAATTTAAATGAACAACCACAAGAAGTAAATGAAAATAATTTCACGAAAGATGTTAAATAGCAGGAAAGTCTGTAAAAAAACTTAAGATTGTCTCCATAATTTTATTTGCCAAGTAAAAAAGTTAAATAACACGTTGTTAAGAATGTATGATCGACCATGATGTCTCATTACATCAGGCAATCACAGGTTCTTTCTCCAGGTTTTTTGTTGTAACTTGTATGTCAGATCAACATATATTCTGTGATGTTGCTAGATTAAATTGCAATTTTAATTGACAACTTATAGCATCCTTCACTGTCACAGTTCTTATGACCTCAACAATAAACTGCTCAACATGCAGGTACAGCGACAACATGGATAAACTGAGCGGCTATGAGTTAACACAAAAGTGTAATGCGGTGTTGCATTCTGCAGGATAACCACAATTTTCGACGCCTTGCATAGGTTTATCAACATACAACTAGGCTCTCGAAAAGCATATTGCTCGTACGTCAAAGAATTACTGTATATATACGTGAATCAATCTTAGGACCATTTTTAGACAAAACGATTTCTGCGGGCGTCTTTCACGGCACGGCACATGGCGTTGCAGAGAGTCATATCATCTGAAAGCCACCTAAATTTCACGTGAACAGCGGCCAGCGAAAAGTCGTTTCGTCTGAAAGCGGCCACAGTTTAGCATAGTCTATATTTCACGCCATAGACGGAGGATCACCGGGCCAGATTGAAATGGGCGCCGTGCCGTCGACGGCGCGATTCGACTCGTTTGAAGACATCTATAGAGACCTATAGTAAGTTGAAAGAACATCACCGTGGCATGGCTGGCGGCAGGCAAAAAGTCAGCATGTTTGAAGGCGGCTTATGTGGCCGCGGCCAAAGTGCGTATAATAGGAGGTGGTCTCAGATGAAAGTGGGAGAGGAAGTGCGTGACGTCACGAAGTTCCACATTGCCTTTTGGTTCCTCAGAGTTCCTAGCATCGTGGCGTCGTGGCTCAGCAATTTGAGGCTACCATGTACTTTGACTTGAAGTCTTTGGGGAACTGGAATATGAGGTTCAAGTAACTTCATAATACATGAGAATATTTCTTTAAACCGGTAAGTACTGTTTTGTTAAAGATAAATTCACTGTCCTTCTGAGGATCCTTTTTAATTTCGTTTATTTACACAAATGTCTATTGTTTCAGCCTATCTAGAGAATGAGTATGTTTTGTTAGTGATTGAAGGATATCTACTTAAGCCTTTATGCAGATTTTTTCAGTTTTTATATCTTCATGGTGAGAAACATTAATGTAGAGGGTATGATTGGAAATGCCTATTGAATGTGAAATTCATCTACCTATTCTGCTGTTTGGTAAGTTGTCAGGTTTTATACCTTATTATATTCAATAGTCATCACAAATGCAATGGTCATGATTAAGCAATGTAATAGTTTTTTTATGACCGTAGTTATTAAATGTAATTATAAATGCAGATATTTTGGTAAATGTTGAAATCTTTGTGTCGAGGAATAATGATTGTTGTGTAATGGTTATATCATATTATTATGTTTCTTAGTTTCATTTGACTGTTATTATTGTATGTAATTCTAATATCGGCTTCCTAATGTCTTCTTATAGTAATGCTGGATGCTCTTTTATGCCCCATGGACTAGTGGACATGTCTTTTTCGTGGAATTATTGGATAAATACTTTGCAGCTCCTAAGTTGAAGGAGGGGGAAGTCCAGCAGAAAGATACTGATAGCAGGAAGATCACCATCTTAGCATTAGAATTATTTTTCAGTCTGGAAATCTGAAAATTTAACATTTGACATGTGTGTACATTACGTAAGTTTGAAAAATGAGAATTGTTTTCCTTTTTAATGCCTCTATCTGTGATTTCATTTGATGCAGCTGTTATCCATGCTGCAACTCGCATGAAAGTTCATGAACCACCACCTAACACGAATCATTTGTTGTTGGTCTTGTCTTATTTTGGGGAATGATAATATTTCTGATTAGTCAGCCCTTAAAAGTATCCAGATTCATCCTCGATTCTGTTCATTACACTACCTTTTTGGAAGTTTACTTGGAAATTATGTGCGGAATCTCTTCGATCTTGTTTCTCAGCTTATATTTTACTTTCCTAAAGCTCAAATTATTCCATAGTAAGCATAGCTACTTTATGGGCATGAGGTTAATATTAGTACTTCCAGATATGATTCACCATGTACATATTGTAACAACACGAGGTCGCTGGGTGATTGCGAGAGCGAGGGCATGAGCGGTAAATAAGGGTTGGAAGGAGACGGAACCCGTGCGCGGTAAAGTTTACCTAGCCAAGGCCGGCGTAAGCGAGGAAGGCGGAGAGGGAATCAGCTGTGCGACCGGCGATGGAGGGGAAGGGAGAAGAGAGTGAGGCGATGGAGGGGAAGAAGGAGACCGGTTGCCGCAACGAGGAGAGCAGTTCTCTCTCTCTCTCAATCGCTGGCTGCCGAGGAGTAAGGAAGTCGGTGGCAGGCTATTCCGTGCTGGACAGAGGCGGCCAGACGACCGGGCATGCCAGTGACCAACTTCACGTTTCCTCCAGAGACCTCAGCCGGGGTCACCTCACCTGTGACCGACGCCCTGGTGCCTCCCAAACTCCAGCCAATACCATCGGACCTTCCAGCCTACGTTGGTAAACTTTATCGCACTGGGTTATTGAAAATTGATTACAGAACTGGGGTGAAGCATGGGTTTTCCGTCCTTTAAATTTTGTTGGGTCGCAATGGCACTTTGCTTATGTTTCCGTGCTTCAGCTCTCGTAATCACCCGCAACCGGGCTCAGCCCCATGATTTGGTTAGTTTTGTTCAATGAGGGGATTATTTGTGGCATTGTTTTTTTGTTTTCTTGTTGTTACGTATGATATCTGTTGGATCAATAAATGGTTATGCTAAACTTAGAGTCTTGTGCATCCGCTCCTATTCCTGCCACGTGTTCCAAGAGAACCTATTTCACGGCCCACCGCCGGCAACGCTAGCCCGGCATATTAGTTGTAGTTTATTGTACCGGAGGGAAGGTGCCCGTACGGTTACATTTAATGGCGCCCAACGTGGGGCCCGAGTGAGCACATGGTTTGGTTTTCATGTTAGGATGTTGGTTAACTTATCTTTTGAAGGGTTTAATTTAATTTTGGTAAAGCGATGGGAGCCACGGCGCATTTCTTAGAGTTTTCTGTTGTCCGTGATGATTATTGGTGGTATTATTAATTCAGGGTTTAACATAGTGATGCGTGATGGCTTCTAATGACCCATTGTTGAGGTATCGGGAGAAGGTTGCGGGCTCCGAGAGTTTAGAGGAACTTGGAAATGATTCCCTTGTAGAAAAAATGGATAGGTTAAGAGTAGAATGTAGCGTGGAGGATAAGTATGAGAGTGTGGGAGCAGGAAGGAAGCCCGTAAGCGATGAATCTAGTGCAACTAAATCCATTGAGTTAAAAGCTATTACCGACATTTGGAATGAGATAAGAGCGTGGATGAGAGAAATTCAAGATGATAATAATCGGATATTGGAAAGACTTTCTAAACCTCATATTGAGTTAGAGCATACAGCGTTGAATGTAGAGGAAGCGACTACGTCTAGTTTAACTGTAAATGGGGAGGCATTGTTTGAGAATAAAAATGAAATTGAGCGATTGGAGCGTAAGTTTGATGGACAAGATGGTTCACTAGACAGGGATTTTGTCGGGGGCCGATTGAGAGAGAGCCGACAAAGTTCTTTTGGGGGGCAGAATGAATCACGACGTAGGATATCCACTCCAGGAATTCCGACAAATTCCAGCTCTTTAAACTGGTCGCGTTTGACGTAATCTCCCGCACGCCGAACGAGAATGAGGTCGTGATACCGATCGTCACAATGGGAGGAACGGAGGGAGGTATGTTCGACACGTTAGGGGAAGAACAGGAAGTTGAAGTTAATGTTAAGGGAACCAAAACCAAAGTGTTTTTAGATACGGGTAGAGAAATGAAAGCAGTCAATAAGCAGGTATTGTTGGATTTGGCAATGGGAGCGATCAAAATGGAGGTCGTCGCGGTTGTTATTAAGCGTTTAGTCAAGCCATTGATTTTGGGATTAGATTTTTTTCAAGAGTTTGGAGTCCGCATTAATTTTCGAAGGGATTGCTTGACGTTGAAGTCCGGGAGTGTTTCAATAGTTGATGAATTGGAGAGGCCTCTTAGCGATTATTATTTTAGGGAATTAACACATTCACTGCTGGGCTAAATTTCTTTAGTCTCCCCGATGGCTGAAATGTTTTATTTCTTTAATATTCTCTTTTTGACGTATAGAAACTATATCTAAATACCTTTTTGCATTTTGGACATTGTTTATAAAAAAAAACGACTTGCGACACAGTGTCGACTGCCGCCGTACTAAAGCCCCTCGAATAGGTTTTGCTTATGCAGTCCCGCAACACACGGGAATTCCTGCTTGTTCACATTCGCTATGGTATACTGTATTTGTGGCAGGTTTTGTATCCATCCAGTTTCCTAAGAATTTGTATACGGGCTCAATAGTTATAGATTATTTTAGTGCGAGTCATTTTTATGCTTGCGCAAGCATTCGAAAGTGGCATACGATCACGTGTGCGTAGATCAACGCCAAGAGCGCGTCATAGTTTTTTGGGTACACGCAGAATATATCTCATAAAACAACAAGAATTCACTAGTGTATCGCTTAAAAATAGTTAATCTAAGTAACTCGCACACATACAACCAAATAAAAATTTATACATGAAATATAAATTACTGCAAAAAAGCGTAAAATGTAAAAAAATCCATTTTCTCGGTTGGATTTTCCAAATAATGTTACTTTGTCAGATTCTCTCTTTATTCATGTCAGATCAATAAGTTAAGTTTATTGTAAACTATAGGTATATATTTGAGATCCAAATCAATTTTTCAGTAACATTACACATTTTTTACCATCCATTACTTTTGGACATTGAAACCAAGTAGACTTTCCAGAAACATAAATATTTATTTCAACATCCTTATGAACACTTTTTTACAAGAGAAAAACATATAATCATAAATTACAAATAGGTAAGATATTTTTTACAAAGAGCAATATGTAAAAATATCAGTACAGTCTTTCATTTATAACCATGAAATTGTTCAAAACAGCTTTCAAGACATAATCCTGGTTTGCCTGGACATAGATCGCAGTAATAGTTCGACTCTATTCGCATGTTTGCATTTTTACATATGACACATCTCTTTCTTATTTTTCTATTTTTTTCATTTCGGGGAACTTCTTTCGGAACATGGATGTTTTTTGACTTGGGATTTTCTGCCCAAGATTCAAGAGGTGGCCGATGTTGATAAATTAGTGATTGAATCACACTATCCCGAAATTGCAAAAGAGTCAATTTTTCATTATTGCTGAAAATATTGTACAGTATAAAGGCATTGTTCAGTATAACGTGGAATATGTGAACGCCAACTTTGGCATACCAGCGAAGAGTTTTTCTTTCACAGGGGTAGTATGCTAATAATTGGTCACATCTGTCGACCCCTCCCATAAACTCGTTATACTTTAGGACAGCCTCAGGTTTTTGAGTAACCTTACCAGAGCGGGATTTGTGTTCAGACATACGGGCGCCAAACTCTGAGGACACAATTAGAACGTCACGTTTGTCCCGCCATTTGAGAACACAGATGCCATTATTAGAGTAAGTTGCTTCTACATTACCAGGCTTCAACTTTTTTTGCACTATATCTGATGGGTTACCTTTCCGGTTCGCCTTCAAGGTTCCTGTTACGTATGTTTTACGATCAAGACAGTAAGCTGTTAGACCAACCCCAGAATAATAGTTATCCATATATATTGCATGGCCTACATCTAAGTGATCTTTTATAAGGTGTTTCACGACCTTTTCAACATGGCCAATTCCACCTACTACCTTATCAGCAGAACCACAATATATTCTCAATTTCAACAATAGACCGTTAGGCTGTGTCAACATGTATAGTTTGATACCATATTTGTGCCTCTTATTCTGGATATATTGCCTGAAGAAAAGGCGTCTCCGCCATAACAACATTGACTCATCTATGCTCAACTCTTTAGAGGGATAATAAATGTCTGACATTCTTTGATGAAATAACTCCACCAATGGGTTGATTTTGAAAAGTGGGTCTGACGGTTTAGGTTCACCTTGCTGAGGATTTCTCGCAAAATGAAGAGTTCTAAGAATAAGTAAAAATTTGTCGCGCCCCATGGCATTTCGGAAAAGGGGAAAGTTATACACCGAATTTTTCATCCAATAATGTGCAAAACTGGGTACATGAATATGACCAGAAAGATAAAGCAAACCCAAGAAAACCTCTAAATCATCACGGTTGATGTCTTTCCATCCATTTATGCGAGCTTTAGGTGAAACATTCTTAGATGACAAATTTTGTGCCTGCAAATTTGTCTGCTGCAATATTAAATCGAATATTTGATCAGAAAATAACAAATAAAAATAATCTAGAGGTTTATTTCCTTGAGGAATTATTTTCAACCCAGAATTTCCTGAAAAAGGAATTTGTGCGGAAGGATGCGCGTTTTGACACCAAGTCGATATTGATGGTTGCCCTGCTGCAGCTGGTGGTACATTTACAACAGATGCACCGTGATTTTGGGACACTTGACTCCCGGGAGATGGTATGGCTGGTGGGCTAGCTGACATCGCGGTTGTTACGGCAATAGATGGAGTTGCATTTGGAAAAAAATCAACATCACCTGCCTCTTCTTCATCATCATCACCTTCCTCATCTTCATCGGTGCATTCCACTGGGCTGGATTCCGAGTCAGAATTGAGATCCTCCTCCCTGTCAGAATTCTGCAACGCATCGAGTAGCTCCTCGTCTGTCCACTGCTTTTTGACCGGCACACGGGATTTTTTTTTCTTAGGTGAAGGCGATCCGAACAGCAGGCCACTGGATGAGGGTCCAGGCGACGTCAGAGAAGAGGAAGTGCCACGAACAACTCGCCAGAAAAGTTCAAGGAATTAGATAAATGCCGTTTGACGCCGTATTTTGGTTGATCCATGTCTAAAAAAATCATTGAAAAATAATCCAATGTAATGAATCCTTAATTCAATGAGTGCAAATATACAGAATAATACTTCATTATTACTCGTTGCAAAAAGATATCATGTTATCCTATATAAGTTTATCAAATCACACCAAATATTTATAAGAAAAGAAGTAGAACTTACCATTGAAAAAGTGGACTGAGCAGAAAAGAAAAAACAAGACGACTGCCGCCGGTAATATCCTTCGGTCTTGACGGGATCATAGCAAACACTGAACTAAATTTTTCTCCTTGGCAAAAGGAACCGGGCCTTTGAAGGTGGGGTACACTACATTGACACATTATGTATCGATGTCCAGAAAACACCTCCACGAAAAAAATGTAGACATTGTGTGTAAAGCCGTTATAAGATACGAAAATGTTACACGATACGGGCAAGAAAGATGAAATTAAATACAAATTAATTTCTACCAAGTGAAATGAATCTAAATAAAATGTATGCGGTGAAAAAATTCCGAAAAAAAATTCAGGAGCCAATGAACCCACCTTACAAATTGAGTAATTTGGCCGGCAACAAAAAACTCTAAACTCACGGCGGAAACCACCGGAACTATCTGTCGACCTTTCTGAGGGCTGAGAATGCATCGGAAAGAAATTCGCTTCAAGCGAAACCAATACGGGCACTAAAAAAGTAAAGCAGTCAACAGCGACGCACTGTCGACGCCCGCCGGCAGAAACAAACTTGCCACGCGACACAGTGTCGCACGCCGCAGTGAACGTTTTAAATAAGGAAGTTAGTTCAATGAATTTAAGGTATAGGGATTTAGAAATGGGGCAAGTAGTAAATGGAAACTCCAGGCTGTTACCGGAAAAGCAATGTCAGTTGAATGAGGTGGTAAATGATTTTAGTCAGTTATTTAGCGAGACTCCAAAAATTGTTAGGGATCACGTGCGGCGCGTTAGGCTGAGCGTCGACACACTTAGGAAGGCGGGGGGCCGAGACGGCAAAAGGTATAAGGTTCGGGTTCCCGATTCATTGACAGAAAAACTAACCAAGTATTTTCACACCAAATTTGCACATTTTGGACCTGACAAAAGTGCTCGAATAATCCAGGAAAATTACTACTGGAAAAATTTAAATAGATTTGTACGGAAATGCATAAGCAAATGTGACATGTGCCAACGTACCAAGCACCCCAATAGATGCTATAGCGGTCCGATGGAGAACATCATTCCCCGGGATCCTAGGAACTTAGTGGCGATAGATTTGTATGGACCGTTACCCAAGACAAGAGGTAACAAATTTGTGATGGTGGACGTGTTCTCTAAATTTACTCAAGTGGTTCTGTTAAATAAGCCAAATGCAATGAATTGTATGAGGCAGTTCAAAAAGTTTTATATTCCCTTGGGGGGAGTGCTTAAAAGAGTGTTGATAGATAACCCTAGTGAAGACGAAGTGAATCCTGAAGATATAGTTCATATCGTGTCAAGAAATTTGACGTGTAGTGGGGAAAAGAGGAAGAAGAGACAAAGAGATACTGGTCATGTGTTTCAAGTTGGAGATAAATTGTTGTTGAGAACACCTCAAATGTCTAATGTTCATTTAAAGTTATTGCATAAATTTTTTCATTTGCTCACTGGACTTTTTGTGATTAAAAGAATGAGTGATCCTAATGCTTGTATTTTGGATGTTGATGGAAGGGAAAAGGGTATTTATTACTTTTACAATTTGATACCATTTTGTGAATGGCGTGGCAGGAACATGAATCATACCTGCTGCTAGATTGAAATTTTGTGTTTTTCTTTCATAGTTGATGTGAGTAGGAGTGGTAAATTTAACTGTCCATTGAATGTTAATGAATGCATTTTAGTCATGGTTGTATGGATATAAATAGTGAAATTTTTCATTGAAAAGGATGTGCTATTTGTAGTTGAACTAATAATTGATTGTTGAAAGAGGAATTGTTTAATGATTTAACTCTAACTGATGCTATGTAAATGTAAATTGAGGTCATTATCGATGATATTGTTTTTGTGACCGCGAAAGGTTCAATATAATTTGGAAATGTAATTGATGATTTGAATGCATTCTTATTTGTAATGTAAAAAAAAATATTTATAAATATCTTTGCGAATTTATATGTAGATCATGTGGCTGGCAAGTTGCCTGGCAGCATTAGTTGTTTGAATAATTAATCAAATAATGTTTTTTTTCCCTCTTGTCTATCTTTTGTTAAATCGGCAGAAAAAACCATTATTTTCGGGGGGCTATGTAACAACACGAGGTCGCTGGGTGATTGCGAGAGCGAGGGCATGAGCGGTAAATAAGGGTTGGAAGGAGACGGAACCCGTGCGCGGTAAAGTTTACCTAGCCAAGGCCGGCGTAAGCGAGGAAGGCGGAGAGGGAATCAGCTGTGCGACCGGCGATGGAGGGGAAGGGAGAAGAGAGTGAGGCGATGGAGGGGAAGAAGGAGACCGGTCGCCGCAACGAGGAGAGCAGTTCTCTCTCTCTCTCAATCGCTGGCTGCCGAGGAGTAAGGAAGTCGGTGGCAGGCTATTCCGTGCTGGACAGAGGCGGCCAGACGACCGGGCATGCCAGTGACCAACTTCACGGTTCCTCCAGAGACCTCAGCCGGGGTCACCTCACCTGTGACCGACGCCCTGGTGCCTCCCAAACTCCAGCCAATACCATCGGACCTTCCAGCCTACGTTGGTAAACTTTATCGCACTGGGTTATTGAAAATTGATTACAGAACTGGGGTGAAGCATGGGTTTTCCGTCCTTTAAATTTTGTTGGGTCGCAATGGCACTTTGCTTATATTTCCGTGCTTTAGCTCTCGTAATCACCCGCAACCGGGCTCAGCCCCATGATTTGGTTAGTTTTGTTCAATGAGGGGATTATTTGTGGCATTGTTTTTTTGTTTTCTCGTTGTTACGTATGATATCTGTTGGATCAATAAATGGTTATGCTAAACTTAGAGTCTTGTGCATCCGCTCCTATTCCTGCCACGTGTTCCAAGAGAACCTATTTCACGGCCCACCGCCGGCAACGCTAGCCCGGCATATTAGTTGTAGTTTATTGTACCGGAGGGAAGGTGCCCGTACGGTTACAATATGTAAGTTCCATACCCAGAAAAACGTCCTTAAAACATCAAAACTTGGCTGAGGCACGCTTATAGTTTTCCCTTTATTACTTTTTTTGTGGCAAATTAACTACTACTGGTACTTATTTAGCTCAGATTACTGTCTTCAATTATCAGAGGATATTTATTTTTAGCCAAAATGATAGTTGTGATACATATTTACATTACATGTAAATGTTTTATCTTGATAACAATAGAATTCCATTCGCAATTTTGAAGTGGCTACAAATCTGCAGTCATGGCTTTCAGTTTAAACTTTAAAGCTGGAAATACTTAAATAAAATAAACGTGTTATCTATTTTTTAAGGTAGCTTATTCCTCTTGTGAGTTTAGAATTTCAAATAGCTTGATCATTACGATATTTTACTGATGAAACCTTAGGATGTAGAATACGATAATTCTGCTTATTTGCTAGTCTTATGATGTGATTGAAAAGGAAACAGGGTCATTCTGGAAGAGTAAACAACATAATCTGATGGCTAATAACAATATTTTTGTTGTAACTCATAAGAATTTGATGCGGAAAGGCAATATCACGACCCGGTTCCTGCTTGTTATTCCCTGGCATACGTTTACGTTTGGAACTCCGTGACATCACGCCCGCACGGCATTTCAGCTGAGACCACCTCCTATTATGTATATGCACCTTGGGCCGTGGCTACAGAATGTTACAATGTTAGCGAGAGCGACAAACTGACGACCCCTTAAATGCGCGTGCTTGGGAGCAACTCTCAAAAGAAAAAAAAAAACATGGGCGCCATGCAATCGGAAAGTAATGTATGCGTTTTTTAATCTTTTTTTCACTTTTTGGCCTTGAATACACTGCAGACCAATTCGGCTTTGGGTGCCGAATTCAAATCCTCGCCACAGTTCCGAGCCGGTTCCAAAGCACCTACTTTATGCGATCGGTTCTTGATACTGGTTTTAAGAGGATACAGGTTTTTTTAAGAAAACTGAAGTGACGGGGTATTTTTTACCGCAATGCTGGAAAATATCGCACCAAATTCGCAGAAAAAGTGCTTAAACACAAAATTTCGTGGAACCTAGTGAATTTTGCACAACCTTGGAAATTTCCTGTTATATTTCACGTTTTGCGAAAATTTGGTGCCCCTAGTTATAAGGCATTAAAAAATAATCTATTCTATTCCTTGAAGCCAATACAAACTTATACAACTAAAAATAAATACATTTATAGGGAAACATCTTTGGGAGTACCAGGGCTAATAACTCCCATTTAAGCTTAAATTGAAAATAAGAACAAGGAATACAAACATCTATTCCTCATCCTTAAGGAAAAAAAGAATGCAAGTAATTGGGCTCCAGCCAGTCAACATGAAAAACTATATCAAAAACCATTTCTTATAAATTAAAGTACACATAAGAGGACTTACTGCACATCATGGATTCCTTCTTTGTTCAAACAGCCAAATACAAAGGTGGAAAATGCAAGGCACATTACCCGGAATCTGAAAAAAAAGACTGATGAAGAGAGCACAAAAAAATTACACTGAAGTTAATTTATTGCTACAGATTATCAAATGAACCTTTTGGAGAGGGACGGCTTCCTCTTCAAACCTACAACTCCAAGTAAACTGCTGACCATTCCTTCATTTCCATCTGCCATGACCAAGAGTGAGGATGCTAATACCAGAAGGTTTTCAAATGATCTGGCAACATTTTCCTCTAAGGACCATCCACTCAGTTTATGTACCAGAATTAAAGCCTGAGACCATAGAAGAGGGATTTTTGCTTCAATGTCTTCACTGCAAAAAATAATACAAATTCAAATGTAGCTTAAAAGATTTAACTTTCTTTTTCCACTTACTGTACCTACTAAATATGGGCCAAAAATGTACAAGCTTTGAAAATACATATTTATCAAAACATTTTCCTGGGCTTTACAACCTGTTGAAGGAGTTGACGGACATTTCAGTTTCAACCTCATTGTCTGCCATTGTTCACATGATGAATGAGATGAACTTAGGATTATGATAGACTATTATTTTGAAACATGCCAATCAACCCCTTCACCTAGCTCAAGAGTCTAAAACCTTATGGCCAGTGGGCCATATCTAGCCAGCAAGCCCCTCTCATCTGGCTCATAGAGACCTTATACACAATGAAAAAATTAGGAACATTAACGAGCATCCTGCTGAGATCAGTCACTGGTACTGAACTGGTGGAATTTTTTTTTTAATTTTTTTTTTTTTTATTGTTCCTAGAGATCACATGTTCCGGTGACATTGGAAGTCGTCAAAATAAAGTAAATAATTAAAGTAATAGTTACAAATAAATGAAGTGATATAACATTTACAATGTTTACAGATAAAAGAAAAAAAGTTACAATGTTAGTGGTTGATGGGCAAAGATTACTCCGAGCCCAACATAAAATCCTTCAGGCTATAATAGTTATTTTCCATTAAATATTTCTTCAAAGCATTCTTGAATGGTGTAGGTGGAAGACATTTAATATCATACGGTAGCCTGTTGTATATTTTTGATAGGGAGAAAAGGGGTCCTTTTTAGCAGAAAGTGCTATGGTAGTCTTTGAGGTGAATGTCATTGGTGGTTCTGGTAGCGTGATTATGGAGAGAACTATTTTTTGGAAAGTATTCAGGGTTATTCTTAACAAAAGAGGCACAGTTGAGTATGTACAGTGATGGGAATGTTAGTATTTTCAGATCATTGTAAAGAGGTAAGCCAGGTGCTCGCATAGAAACTCTGGCCATGGCTTTCACTGCACGTTTCTGCATAGAGAAAACTTTGTGGCAGCAGCTAGCATTACCCCAAAAGATGATGCCATAAGTTAGGTGAGGATATATTTTGGCATAATATATCATCTTCAGAGTATCAATGGTAGTTACTTCAGCCAGCTTTCTTATAATAAATATGCCAGTGGATAGTTTATTCATTATATAATCAATATGTGATGACCAGTCAAGGTTGTCAGTGAGGATAACACCTAATAATTTAATGAATTTTTTTTCCTCAATTAAAATTCAGGTGCACAGTCCTGTGTTACATTTTCCAACTTTAATTACATGTTCAAACCTAATTTGCTGCTTACTTTCTAACTCCTAAAGCAGGATCTTTTTACTAACTTTTACTGAAGCAGGAATTATCATCATTTAAACCATCAAACTGTGAAGTTCAGATGTGTTTTTTTAATCTAATTGTAAAAATGGTGGTGTCATATTTCCTTTGAAGGAAAAATTTGACTACCTTACTCATGTTCTACCCTACAAACATCTATAAAAAGAGATCAATTTTGAATGCTCTGTGAGCACTGTAATTATTAACAAGACTTGTGTAAACACTTCTACTTTTGTAAGGATACACTTGTACTACCCTTTGTTTTAGGACAAATTAATAAGTCTTTCGGAAGTAATAGTTGGTAAGTATCCAAATGAAACGTGGGCATGGACAATAACCCATGTGAGCTCCTGAAGAATTTAGGAAGGGATGGTTAAGAGATGGAATGTTGGCTGGAGTATTTTGTGAAGATGGATCCGATTCCGCTACCGAAGAAGAAGAAAGCTGTGGAATGCAGAGAATATAGAACCATTAGGCCAAATATCGCAAGTGGCGAAAGTGTTACTGAGGACATTGAACTGGGGAATGGAGGCGAGTGCAAACGAGTATTTGGGCAAAGATCAATTTGGTTTTAGAAAAGGAAAGTCAACTCGTGATGCAATAGTGATATAGAGGTCCTTGGTGGAGAGGAACCTAGAATATTACCACGACATGGATGCCTGCTTTGAGGTTTTTGAAAAAGCATTAGGTAGAGGGGACTGGGTAAAGTTAATAGATATTCCCAAGAAAATTTACTTGAGGGATAGGTGACTGATTCGTAATCCTTACATGGCCCAGACTGCAAAACTGAGGGTAGTGGACAGAGAATCTGGATGGGCAAGCATTGGCCAAGGAGAAGGGCAAGACTGTCCTCTATTGCTGCTGCTTTTTAATATGTACTCTGAGGATATACTAAGAGAACCATGGGATGAGTAGGTAGCTGGAGTAAAAGAGGGAGGAATGATGTTCAAATCAGTTAGGTTCACAGATTATTAGGTGTTGATTAGCCAGTCAGTGAGGGGGCTTCAGGCTCTAGTGGATGAATAAGATGAGCATCGTGAAGGTATGGGATGAGGATAAATCACAAGAAGACCAAGGTTAAGTGGTTTTGTAAAGCATTGCAAGCTAGAAATGTGAGACTCAAGGTAAAGTAGGAGGGGAAAAACTTGACCAGGTAGATCAATTCAACTATTTGAGCAGCACATTAGAGGAAAATGGTTGCTGCAGTCAGGACATCAGGAAAATATTACCACATTTCAGGTAAAACTTCTTACTGTAAAAATTGCATAAATATTGATACCATATATTGCACATTTCTGCGGCATAAATTGAATAAAACCTCACGTAACAATGACAACAATCTCATCTATTTTTGTAGGCTCACCAAGGCTGTAAGGCTATTTTGGTAATCCTTTATGAATTTACACCGGAAGTCAAAAATAGGGGCCAATTATTCAGTTTTTTGTCTTGAAGCTCTGGTTGTTATGTCATCAAAACAAAGACATCATAAAATGAGCAAAAACATCTAAAGCTAAAATTCACTTTGGGAATTTTCAATCCATTTCTCATTGATTTTCTGCAGTTCTCTCATGTTAGCTCAATTTAACTTTTCAAGGGGAAATCATAAAGAGACCCAGTACCTTGATTTCTCCACTAATTGGCAACCTCAGGTCCCAGTCACCCAGTCCCTCTGTTCTTCCCACAGCTATTGTCTGTTTAAGTGAATATTTGTGACATAAATATTTGTGCATTTTACTATTTCATCGATCATTTGGACACTTACCATTTGCCAAAAAGTATCTAAAGGGGTTTCAGAATCTTGTGCAGCTCCTTTTCATTAACATTAATTTTATTGATTTACATAGTCTGTGCACATATAATCATTTACCTATGGAATTTCCTGGTCCTAACCAATATAAAAACGTAATCCAGGAAGATCATCATCCTTAAGCAGCATTTTTTTCATCCAATCTGTCATATTCTTCCCCTTCTTGCGATAACTGGTCAGAGTCTGTGGAAGTATACACTTGTTCTATATTCTTGAGTTCACAATCAACATCACTTCCTTTACTTTGAATGTATCCTAACCCGTTAGATTCATCCTCGGATAATTCTTGTAGAGATCGAAAATATCCTCACTGGTACAAAATCTGTGGTTTCTAAGCCAGGAGTGAAAATGCAATCAAATCAGTACGGGGTGGACGGGGATTGTTGTGAACGGCAAAGAGGAGGAGCTGGATTGTAATAGTGGTGGCATACGGTTGTGTTTTTTCTCCCCAGTTTTAAATTATAAAACTTGTTTATAAAGTGAAATAAAATTATTTGTTAAGTTAGAAGTGGAAAGATAATAAAACTTTACATTTTGGCGCCCAACATAGGGCACGACTTCTCGAGAGGATGGAGACCACAGGACAACGAGTCACAATGTCAAAGGTGGGAATTCTAAAATGGCGGGAGTGATAAAAACACTTATCGAGCAGTGGATAGAAGATCAGGAGAGACGAGATATCAAATGAGAAGAAAGAGACAAGAAATTAGAGGAGACATTAAAGAATATCAATGAAGGCCTCACGGCATTCCAGCGAGAATGTGGTGGAAGAATCCCCGAGCAACTGAAGGGAATGGAGGAAAATCGCGACCAGATGGAAGAAATGATCACTGAAGTAGGGGCAAAGTTTGGCGAGACTGGCGAAAAATCGAAGACTTAGATTCAAGCAAAGCGAACCTGAAGGCCGGGATTGAAGAGATTAAGGAGAAGATAGAAGAAACAGAGAAGAAGATGGTGATGAAAATAAATCAAGAATCTGAGGGCAGAGGAGGCCAAGGGTGTGATTGGGGACCGCCAGGAGGCCGACCGCGGCGATTCCTGGATGAGAGAAGGAGCGGAGCCTGGAAAGGATATTCTCGCAGCCAGGAGCACGGGGATTACCGGCAAAGGCAAACAGCAGATAGACGAGAGAGGGCACGAGTAGGAGAAGGGGCAAAGTGCGCTCCGGTTGAATCGCCTCATGATTATTTTTTGCTGGAAGGGGGTGAGAAAGCAAAGTGTTGAATATCCCAAAGTTGCAGTCGTAATCGAGGGAATTGAAATGGTTTTGAAATAGTATAATTTTGAAAGTGGTGTAATATTGCGAACAAGTGGGGTGTGTATTTTGAAGATAGGGGGAGTGAATTTTGTGCTTCAATAAGTATGAATGTGTTGACAGGTTACAGTTACATGTTTTTAAATTTTGGGTTGTTTAGTTGCTTCTTTGAATTTGAAAATGGATACTAAGTGAACTTGAAGAACTTGATGGCATGAGTGTGATAATAGAATGAATGAGTCAAGTGAATGGTGGAGAGTGTAAGGGGGGCAGCAGAAAGTGAAATGATCTTAGGAAGGAAAAGTGTCAATTTATTTTTATAGTTATTGTTCGAGATGTGTTCTGTGGCAGATTTTAGCGAGCAAAATTTTACTAATAATTTTGAATTTCCAATTAAATATTCTTTTACCAGTCTCCAGTAGTCATTTATTGATTCAAGATAAATAATAAGGGAAGGTCTAACTCGAAGGCATTGGGGCTTCGATTATAAAATGTAGAATAGGGCATGATAACCAAATTGTTTATAAAATATGATTTTATGCTTTCCCAGCGAATAATATGGGTAAAATTTCATATAGCTGAATATACAGCCCTGATGATGAGTGCAAAGACGGTACTTGAAACGTTGGCCGTTATAAAAACATTATCATGGTGGGAATCCCGAGAAAAGTGTACCCAAATTGTTTATAGTTGCTTGGTCTAAAAAAAAAGGAAGAGTTGAGTTTCAAAGACTTTTAAAAGAAAATGTTTTTAGTCCCTTACAACCTCTCACACTGAACTGATGCCACACTGGCCAAGGCCAAAGGACAACCATAGTACCATATGTGTTACACCAAATAAAGTAATATAAGCATACCTGAAAGCTTTTCCACAACAACTTGATATGAATAGTCTATTTCAGAAAACTCTACATTTGAAGTAGTTTTGCCACACACACTGGTTCCAGAGGGATACACAAACCAAAATACATACATTCATTTTAATGTCTACTTACGTAACTGTAGCAGATGGAAGCCAACGATGAACCAATAGGTGTAAACATTCTTCATAGTGACTAACATCAAACTTCAAATCAGCAGAACTGGAAGTATATATTAAAGCAAGGAGTGTGAGGAGGTATCCACCAGAGGAAAGACTATTTCCAATCACTTGTATTTTCTCTCCTATAAAGAATAGAAGTTTTAGATTATTAGCATATCTGGGAAACGTAATTTAGTCAATCTTTTAGTTTCTGATAGTGACTTCATAATCTTCTTCACTCATTCGCATTTAAAAACACAGCATAGGTTATTACATTGGGAAAGCTTATGTATGGAATAATATCAAAGTGGCAAATAAAAATAAAAAGTTAACTTGAAATAAAAAGCAAAATCATGACCTTGCAAGGAAATGATGAAATATTTGAAGAAAAAAGGGATGCAAGGAAAATAACAAATGAATTTACTATAACAATCAATTGAGAAGAGAACATGAAAAGGTGAAAGGAGGAAGTGAAGCTATAGAGGGGAGGTAAATAAGAGGATGCATTCAAGAAAGTATGAAGACATATGGTTTCAAGACATAGCATTATATTAAAGACTCATTTTACAATTGCCATTCCAGCATGGAAGTGCCGAGAAAAATTTCAAGAAATATGCAACTTGAACCGTATTCTAGCTACGAAGGTGTGAAATACGTGTAGTTTGTTGGGCTGCAAGGACAGCAATTCTGGCTGTATGACCACTGTTCAGATAACATGATTTTAAAAACTATGGGCTGCATAAAAATAACTAGTTCTTCAAGCATAAAACGTTTTGATAAGAAAAAAAAGTAACTTTACCCCTTTAACTAGGAAGAGCAGATGAAAAAACAACCCTAACTTTCAAAAGAACTCTGAACAGAATTGTGAATATTAATTTGGCTATTACACTAATAGGGTGGTTTCCTATTATTTTTTTATTGCCTAAATGGAAAGATTATTACTCCTGGAGTACGTATTTCACGCTTTTAGATTTTTAAATGACAACATCTATTTTTCGCGATTAAATGAAAAGTGAAAAATTTCAAGCGCGCGAAAACGCGACGCATAAGTATGAATGCCGGGAAATCTCTCCGTACGTCGTATTTCTGGTTCCCCCTCCCGCCCGGTGAGGTGACCTTGAGGCGAGGCTTAGCGCTGATACGTCGCAGGCTGTTAGCGGGTAGCTGAGTACCCAGCTGGCTGGTAGCGCTTGGCTTAAATAAGGATTATTAATACCTTATCAAACGAGGAAAACTTTCCGACCTTAGCCAGTTTTAATAAGTGATTATTAAGACATGTTTCCCTGAGCTCTGCGCCTCATGCATGCATTGGTAACCTCAGACGATGCATAACTCCTATCTTCTCTTATAGAAACTAGGTCCCTGTGACGTCATGTGGAGTGGCATCGCATGGGCGCCAATCTGGTCCTTTTCAAATGAGGATAAAAATGGACCATTGCCATTCGTTTAAACCGGCATTTCTAAAATGAAATAATTTGTATTGTATGAATACACTAATGGTGGGTAACGAATCGCAATTATTGCCTTTTGTTTTCTTTGATGAAGGAAACTACCCTATTAGAAGCCGAAAAACAATGGGAAGGTAGGAAGGATGAAGAAATGAAAGGAAAGGGAAGAGGGAAGTTAAGATAAAGAGAATGAGATGACAGGGAAATAACTAACCTTGTAAGAGGAGGATCTGCAAGATTTAAGTGAGATTGGGAGGAAAGCTGGCAATGTTAAGAGTAAAGGAGACACTTAGTACGAAAGAATGCACATAAAATGTTTCTATAAGCCAGCCCTGTGCCACCCAGTACAATTCCTTCACATTTACAACTACTTCAAGGAATCAAGCCTTCTTCCCGTGGTCGTCAATTAGAGGGTATTGAGGAAGAAGTTGATGGTGTGATCAAACAATCACATTAGTATATGAGAAAAGCTATTTACTCTCTTCATCAGATAATGAATATCCTCTACTGGCGATGAAATCAGGCTCTCCTCCTCAAGAATCTTTCTGTTGAGTATTGCAAATGTAAACAGCCATTTTGGTCTATTCTGAGTGACAATTTGAGTGAGTCTTTAAGGATGAACAAGTAGGGGGGATCTAGGGGTTTCAACCCGCAAAAAATTTAGTAGATGTGGTCTCAAGTGAACTCCTTCCAACTGAACAACCGAAATGTACACCCTCACAAAATGAATTACTCCTCCCCAAAAAATGTATCTGACTTCGCCCTTGCCTCTAAAGTATAATTCACAAGGGAAGACCTTACTACAATTTCTTCAAACCCTAATTTTTTATGGCATTCAGAATGCCGAAAACATCTCAGAACCGGTAGTGGTTTCATTGAATGGGCATTAGTTTGAATATAATTAATTATATTTCATGCGGTACTTTGACAGGCCTTATTTTATACCAAAATGGCTACATTTCTTCAGGTGGGTCAGTTTCTATAGTGGTTAGTTATGTTAACTCTCACCATGGGGGCTGGGGTATGAGGCTTTATCTTGGAAGTATATTTACCATCTCCATTTTTATCATTTGACGCAAAGTTAATATTTAATTTTAATTGCAGCAAGCACGAGACTTTATCTCGGAAGCATATTTGCCACCTCCATTTTTATCACTTGACGCAAAGTTAATATTTAATTTTAATTGCAGCAAGCAAAGGCCGGAGAAGAATTTTTTATCAACATAATGGATTTAAGGTATTTTTGCAGCATTGCAAGACTTGGATAGTCTTGCACTGTGTCCGATGGAAAACATGTATCTGTTATGTGTGTAAATTAAAGAATTCAAACAGAATGCCTGACTCTCCCGCACTCAACCCTGTTTACTTAAGCTAATTGCTAGCAATTACATAATTACTTAGAAGCCATTATGCTGATTAAAAATTCTTCTCCTGCCTATGCTTACAGCATAATTAAAAATAAAAATTAACTTTGCGTCAAATCATCGAAATAAGGAAAGTAAAATATACTGACTGGATAAAGCCCAAAACTCTGGTCTCCACCGTGAGAGTTGACGATGCTAACAACTACACCAACTGGCACACATGACAAGATGTAGCTATTTTGGTATTAGGTAAGGAATGTAGAAAGTACAGCATGAAAAATAATTATGTAACTACAGAGAAACTAAGGCCCATTCAATGAAACCACTATCAGTTCCAAGCTGAATTCAGCATTCCAGATCTCTCTGCAGACCTATAATGCATAAGTTTCATGCTTGGAGTGTTTCTGTATATGCATGTTTGAAACAACTGTGACGACTTCTAATTTTTTTTTGCATTTCTTGAGTTTATTGTAACTCATGAACATTTATAGCTATTTAAAGAAGCAAGGAACTCTTTTTGAATACACATATTTTACTAAACACAGAGCCCACAACCTTATGGAAAGAGACATTAATGGTTTATTTCAAATATAAAAAGCATTGGATACTCTCCATGCCTTTTTCCTGGTAAAGCCATCTAACAGAAAAGTAATTCAAGATTTTCATGCTGAACATCAACTTATAACTGCAGTCAAAGTGTATAGGGAAAGTATTATTACAAGTAAACTACATCACAGCTAAAATATTTACCTCCACTAAGAAGTATCTTCAGGACATGATCCATCACAGGAAAATCAGCTATTTTACCTATTAAACTAGTTTCAATTGCTGATTCTATTATGGGTGCTAGAAGTATGGATGATTGACTAGATGATTGAAGAGCTAATAAAATTCCTTTGGCAGGTATAGTGAACGATTGGCTGGACATTTCAGTTACGGCCGGTGCCACAACCTTGGACAGTGCTACGATGAAATTTGGAGATGCCTTAGCAAGGAAAGGGATAAGTACATGTTTTACCACATCTCCCATTTCATTGATGTATTCCATCTCTTCTTTATCAGCACCTGTGGATAAAATAATTCATATTATTTTCATTATCATCGATAATTAATACTGACTAAAAATTGAATAAAAAAATGTAACACGATTCTTGAGAAGACATGCATACTCTGATTTTAAAACGATATTTTAAACCACAAACAATAGCCCCTTTTGGTGAGATGCAAGCAGTTGCAGTGACATGTTAAACGTAACAGTGATAATTTTGTAGATAGTTTCTTCAAATTACACAAAATCTAAAGATTTCCAACTAATAGCAGTCATATGTGATATTATTATACTGTAACGATAGGGTCGTTATATCCCTCCCTGACGCGCTTGTTTTTCGCTGGTTGCGATCCGCATGGCGTTTAAATCGAGCGGGTACTTGGCACTATTTTGGTGGTCATCTACGAACCACAGTGTATTTCGAGTATCATTTGTTTTTTTTGGTGGGATATAAAAAGGGGCAGAAATGTGTGAACGTGGGCAGATGAAGGGAAGACGAGTTATGAGACGAACCTGCATAAGAGTTGTGTGACTCGGAGAGAGATAAGGACGGAAGAACTTGAGAGTGGAAGGGGAAGCCGCTACTAGTTGAGCCGGCCACAGCCGTTACGGGGTGGACTGCTGAATCATCCACTGTGGGAGGATGGTCCTCCTGGATGCCGAATGGAGATAACGCAGTTCCCGTACAACGTCAACGAGTACTATGGACTGTGACAGGTGCAAGGATCCAGTAAGGAGCCGCATCACAGCATAATTAAGTACTCACGCATCTCCCCATTTCCGGAGATCGTCCTGATCAGTGATCCCTTCCCCTCATCATTGACTGTTTCCTTCCGAAAGCGTCTCTCACACACGAACGAGCTTCCGTTACGTGTTTAACTCTTTTATTTTATTTGACGAGAAAGTCATATTTGCCTACATTCTGTATCACAATTATACCGTTCTGTCGTCTAAAGACTTTTCACATTATCCTGAACGAGGAGCCTGTAATTTTCGTATTGATGCTTGCCACCGTTTATTTTTGAAGTTGCAAAATTGTAAATGTTTGTAATATTCATGTTCAATTCCATCTTATCATTCACCAACTAACCAATCATTACATCTTTCATTAGCTTTAGATATTTTGGGGGAAAGTTATGGGATATTTTTTGTGGAATAATTTGGTTCAATGAGAATAAATGGTTAGTTCACTTAAATGTACAAAAAATGTGGTCATTCTGATTACTGAACTGTGCCTATTCGACTTGTTCGACACTTGGATTCAAATCTGGTCGTCGTTAACGTATCGGGATCGTATCCGATGCCCTTAGATGAGTTCCAAGCAAGTGAATGAAGCAAGAAAAACATTTTTTATGTGTAAAAAGTCCTTTACGATCTACGTGTACCCTATTTGATTTGTATTAATAACTTCCACGCATGCGCTCTCATCTGTATATATATCCATCGATAACATCAGGAGTGACGCATGAGGTAAGATTCTTGTAGATGGAAAAGGTTTACATGAACAGGCCATACAATGCAAACAGACTCTCTCAATCTCCACAACTTCATCTACTACTGCCCATATCTGCAGAATCGATCTGCATGGAGAAAGAGTCAACCATCCGGTATACCCGACAGCAGCTTTAAAACGGAAAAGAAGACAACTACATAAAAGTGCAAAACACCACAACAGCGTAAGGTTATACCACTGGTGGGTAGTTAATGGAAAGATCAAAGTGAGAAGGAAGCTTCGAAGGATATAAATAGTGTTTTTGTACTTAGGGAATGAAGAATACAACAATAAATCAATAAGAGAGAAAGGGTCAACCTTGTAGAATTGCTGAACTATATACAAATAGGTTATTAAATACCCCTATAAGATTCATAACAAATCAAGAAAAATAGACAACCTTTTTGGTAGACTGAACTATGAACTTTAGATTTCGTTAATACCTTAGCATAAGATTTAAAGAAAATCGACAGAAAGAGTCAACCCATTTGGTTGACTAAACTATGAACTTCAGATTTGGTTAATTCCCCAGTAAGGTACACTGGTATAAGAGTAAATTTTCAACTTTTTCAACAAAAGAGTATAAAGATTCAACCTTTTAGATGTACTCAACTAAGAACATTGAATGAGGTTAATTCCACATAATAAGATTCAAAACATATTGATAGAAAGAGTCAACATTTATGGTAGACTTCAATATGAGTATTGAATTTGGTCAATTCCTCAGTAGCAGATTTGATACAAATCCACAGAAAGAGTCAACCTAATAATAAGACTGAACAAGGGACAACTATGTTTGGTTAATTCCATAATATAAGGTTGAAATCAAATCGATAGAAAGAGTCAACCTTTTTGGTGGACTCTGCTAGTGGCCCGTGTACTTGCACGTAGTTGTTTATTTTTCTGTTATGGCGCTGCAGTCGGGTATACCAGATTGACTCTTTCTCCATTCTCTAAAACTCATTTCTACCAAATCACAATAATGTTTTGGCGGTACTACATGTATCACCGCAACATGGTGTGCATAGCTGCGCCTTCAATTTTGTTTAGAAGAGATCTTTGTTGCACAATACTTTCTTACGGTTGTTAGAACAACTTGTACGATAAATAATGAAAAGAACATACTTAAAAAGTCATCCAATATTCATGTAAATATTTTGTTTATCGCTGATTGCCAAGCCTGTGCAGCAGGGCGAAGTCCCACACAGGGAAGTGGAATGATCTCTGCATCACAACAGCAAAGCATGTACCAGTAAGCTGGCGCTCATTTTTTTTAAATCATCCAATTTAAAAATTCGTGGTCTCATAATGTGCGAAATAGTGAGAAAAATGTATTAATAAGTTTCAGGTTCATGTGACGTTGGATAGCCGTCCCTGCCACCAGTCGTGCCATGCGTTTTGAGGAAAGTACTTAGTCCTGTGGGTCTTCCCTCCTTCCTCTTACATGCTGGTAGAGTGGATCTAGAGTGTGTGATAATGATAAACTTGCGGCCATATGATTCATTTGTCAATGCAATTTTATAAAAAGTACACCTTAAGCAAAAAGAGGGAGGAAAACTAGGATTTTCATGAGGTAAATACTAGAGATGTATGATGTGTATCTGAGAACACTCAAATACCTTGAATACTAAAAAGTATTCAACATTCGAGATCTCGAATAATTATGATTAAAGTATGATACCTGGAAGCTTGAATTTCGTGCCATACACTGTTGCATGCACAGATATATACAATAGATTGGCAGTGCCTATGCTTTCCTCACGGTGGCGCTGAAGCCGGCCGGCAGAAGAATTTTGCGCAACTAGCCATCTTGCTTTCACCGACCGTTGCTCATGTGCCATTAACACACGTGTATTTGAGAGGCTACTTTTCCTGCTTTTGGAGCTTTTTAAAAGAAGAATGGTGAACCACTGCGTTATGTGGGGGTGCACATTTAAGTAAACTACGAGGGAAAATTTTCCTGGGGGCGAAAATGTGTCTCTACACGCGTAAATAATAGATATAAGGAAAGCATGGTTTGCGTTCAGTAATGTCTCCGCTTCCATCTCACAGAGCATGAAAATATTTTCCAATGCCTTTTTTTGTACGTATCGCCACGAAATTTATATCACGTGAAGTGCAGGTTATGCTCTACCTTTTTAAATTTATTGTTGGCAAAATTCACATAGTTGTAGAAATAGCATCATGAAACTGTGAGACGTTATTTTTGCTGAATTGCAAATTGTTCTCGAAAACAAATTCTAAAGGTGTGTGACGGAAGCGGATATTTACCGGAGTTTCTGAAAGCGACATAGGCGCCGACTCCATGGGGCCTGAGGGGGCTCGAGCCCCCTCAATAATTCGTTTGGGGGGCGGAGCCCCCCCAATAATACAAGAAATTAATTAAGTTATGTTATGCTTTGTAAAATCACAAAAATATGTTGGTATTTTTTATTTTCCTTGTTTGACGATAGTTACCTTTTAAAATAAATTCAGTGATGATATAAAACAAATAATTATTACGGTATTAAACAGGTTAACTGAAAAAAGTGGTGTGAATCGTGATAGTGTTTCGGGGCTGCGACACACTTTGAACTTTTCCCGGTGCGTGAACCTTCAGGTACAAACTGGCGGGCCAAGAGGGATGTAACCTGCCTCCCGGTTGATTTAAATGGAAGAATGACTAATTTTATAAGAATTGAAGAATGACATAAAAAATGTGTCAGGCTTGTAGAGTTTCCCGAAGTGTCGAGTTATAGAGAGTCGAGTTTTCGGGGTTCTAATATTGATCATATGACCCCTCGAAAAGGCTTTTAAAAAACTTTAAAACTCACTATTTTTCATCTAAAATTTAGAAAATTTCCCGAGGCAAGACCCGCGGTATGGGCCCCCCCAATATTTTTTATAAGTCGGCGCCCCTGGAAAGCGATATCATTTCAAATGCAGTAGCTTCATATCTCTAGGATCGGTAACATGTGCATTCTCTGTCTCGGTGTCTGTGTTTTGATGACGGAATCATCATGATGTTTTCAGTTGTGTTTTCTGTGTTTACCAAGAAAAGACTTTCTCCAGTTTCCATTATGTCATGTACTTTCCGCTGTTGCATCATTACATTGTATCGGAATTTTATTTCCGTTGTAGTATTATTATTTATTTAGATATGTAGAGCGTGTATTATGAACCTTTAACTCTATCTGGAAACTTAACGAATTTCTTTCAAAAGCATAAGTTTTGACTTTTTTAATATCTATTGAGTGAAATTCCGAGAAACTGAACGCCTAAATAATGGTTTGCATGTGCTCGCGGTGAAATGACGCGGTCACATTCATTATAATTCAACCTTTCCATGTAGTACTTATCAGGTATTTGATCATTTTGTGGCTTCTATATAGAACATGGTGTCTGTTATAATCACTTATCCCGGTAAGATAGAAATTCTAATTAAAAACGTACCCCCTCATGATGTAAGATTTATATTATAGTCTGCTTCCCCTTCGAATATTATAACAACATGAAACTGATTATTGATGATCATGGATCAAATCGTTGAGTTTTTTAAGCCAATAGCTTCTTTTCAAGTTCGCAATTGGGTGATCGTGAGGGGAAATCCAAAACACTGCCTATATAAAATAATGTAAATTATATTTCTGGTGCTTAAGGATAGGAATTCAATCGCATTGACTATTTACGATCTCAGAAAAGCATTTTACAGCACCAAGCAGCATGCCTTGCTCAGAAAGTTAGATCATAATGGGTTTAAATAGGTTGAATCAAATTTAATTACGTAATATTTTTGGCCCGATTACTTATGGCAGTGAAAGGTTAGGTAGCATTGCCTCTACGTTTTTCGTCTAATTGACAACTCTAACTGAGCAACAACTCTTTGACAACAAAAATACAGTAAGTGGAAGCATCAAACCTTTGGAATTTTCGAATTATTTTGCTTGAATAGTATGACAATGTCGCTGGTAAATCTTAGGGTGAACAATACCATGTATTCACGATTGTAGGCTACCTTTCCTACACTAGCAGACGACGTAGTTAACCATTTTCCCCATCTGCTACGCCCCTTCTACATTTGGGACACAATATTTTTTTTCGAGATAACTCATGCATTTGGATTCCAATTCCATAATATTGAGCAGGAACCGAATTAGTATTAATCTTAGCTCAGCTTATATTACCAATTTCATAACTTCGTCACGGTTATGTTCCGCTCAAAGATTGGTTAATTTACCACGTAAGTGTCACGATCGGTCCCTTTCTTTTTAATTGGATACATCTTAAACGAAAATGACAACGTTTTCTATAGTTCATAGCCTTAATCAATGCGCCATTATCTTTCACAATGTAATTTTCCCCCAGTTCCCTACTTACGCAAACGCATAGGTCGGTGAAAGCAACATGGCCGCCAGCAGAAAGGCATGGCTTCACCCCCCCCACTCCCACTGCCAATCTATTGTATATATCTGTGGTTGCATGCATGGAGGCAGGGGGTGTCTGGCGAGAACCTTTGAGGCAGCATTTCGGCATGAAGGAATCGAAATATGACTAAATGGTTAAATATTTTGCCCAAAGGACTCTATTACATAGAATTACATTACATTAAAACATATTATGTCTACCTAAGAAAACGTTTTATCTGAGTCGAAAAACTCAGCATTCAAAATAACTGCATTGAAGCCCTATAGGCCCCTTTAGGTGCCTCAAGCACGTCTATCCAATGTCGCACAAAACTTTTTTATAATTTTTTTCTCACCATTTCGCACATTTTGAGACCATGAATATTGAAATCGGACCATTTAAAAAAATAAGCGCCAGCCTGATGTACCAGTTCCTGACTTGGAAAAAAGTCTTTTAAGTGTAAATGTGTGTCCCATCATTGATAGATAAGATTGGGAGAATTTCTGTTATGTGAGGGAAACAGTTTCAGCAGGTGATGACAAATGTAATTGTTAAAAAAAAAATTGTTACCACAATGGACATGTTAGGAATAAAGCTGGATTATAGGTTTTCTGGATTAGGGAATGCTGGATTCAGGGTGCTGACCAGAAAATACTGCGGTAAATAATTAAACACTTATTTATAACTTAGCTATGAATTCAGTGCATTGACTTTTGTACTACAAAAGCCTTTTGAAGGCAGGAGAAAAAATTTCAAATTACCTCACAAGAGCAATTGCACTAGCATACTTTATGTGCCATTTTGACAGATGTTTGTACTTAGTGCCATAATTTGAATACTCCATAAATACAAGGGTAGAATCAGGATTTGAGATTACAATACCCCAAAAGTGAAAGAATTAGCTGCATGGAAGTGAGTGGTAATGTAAATATTAAGGATTCCACCAATTCATAGCAGTAGAGCACAAAAAAATTTCAACAGTAATTAATATGTTTGAACTGAAAAAAAAACACACAAATTCATGCTCAAAACAACAGATTACCTGAGGTAATTATCCTTTCCATTTCTTGGAGAATCCATGATAATGCCTTTTCACATTGATTCTTTGATGAAGCATACTGATCATTTTCAATGACTGACTGAAGTAGCTGTATAGTAATATGAAAAAATGAAAGACTTTTTTGATGGAAATCTTTTGAGAAAGGAGCTTCAGTCAATCCTCCTACAACTTTGAGCAGCCTGAAATTATATAACAGAATAATTTATGTTTAAAACTATTATAATAGTCTTTTTTATCCAAATGTGATCATTGGAGATACGTGAAAATAGCACTTCCTTTTTAATTTTATAGCACTTTCAAGTACAGTTTACAGCATTTTGTAGCATCAATTATTTTTTTCATATTCCATTATTTGTAGATGACGACAAAGAGTGGTGAAGCACAGTTATTACACAAAATAAGGAATAGTTTAAATAATTATGAAGTAGAACAATAATAAATAAAGGAATCATATGAACTGAAAGAATGAAAAGTAAGGAATATTCAATTAATCTCTGCATCCACGATCCTAACTGGTGCTTAGATTGTGTGGAGTGCAGCATTTCCAAACTCAGTTTTTCTTTGACCGATGGCAAGAAATTTTTGTTTTCCAACGCAAAGGCTATTTACCAGGGTTCTCTTCCAACCTCTCTACAGTAGCTACAGATGAAAATACATGAAACCATCAACGAAAGCCCAACATCCAGTGCCGTAGTGAGGAGGGTCCGGACCCCCTCCTCCCTCAGAAATAGAAAAACACAATTACTCTGCTTCGTCATGAAAGACAACAAAAGATTGAAAAACAATAAACTTACAAAAGATTTCTTTGCAAAATGAAGTTTTTTCATCGTGAAAGGTGTTTAAATTAGTTTTAAACCCTCTGCTCAGTGCCCTGTTTTTCAAAAAATTTCCACCAGACCCCCCTGGTTTTAGATAGACCCCCTTCCCTTTGAACGAAATTCTAGGGTTTGCCACTGCCAACGTCTCACAGGGGTACTCACACAAGTCTCCCATGTGACCTCCACACTCGAGATGAGACATGAACCATCACTCTGTGTCATTGTTCACATGGTGACGACTGGCCTCCCGCCATGTGCTGCTGCCCAAAACCACCGGAACAAGGTATCTACATTGTCACTATCACAGTCTGTCACTGCCGTGCTCCAACAAGTTTCGCCATTATCGCTCTCTGGCACAACGCTATGCTAAAATCGTAAGACAGCAAGCTCCGTCTTGTGTGAATGCCAACAATGCAAGTCGGATGGTGGAGAAACAGGGTGATGAGTTCCCTGATCGACGAGTTTGAGACAGACCAGGGTGCTGACAAAATTTTTGTCATTGGCTGCTACTGACCCTCTTCCTACCCGGCGGCGGGCACACATTCGGCAGGGATTAAGTAAAATGTAACTATGTATGCACTTTCCAGGTGCGGATATTTTATGACAACGCAATCTCTGAGTGGTGACGCCATGAGGGAACCTGATTCAATGTCAAATGCAAATGGCAGAAAGGCAAAACATAAAATGTCATTATCGCTAGATATAGATTGCTAATGATCTTTAGAGAGTTCAAATAACCGTACTCAAGGTCATAGTTTGAAAAAGAAACACCATTCCGAGGAAGAAATGGAAAGAGAGGGAAGCGCTTCTGTCTTCCAGCAACTGTTGCATAGGTTGGTGAACTCGCCAATTTTGCTCCTTTGAGTTCACGGCGGAAGCGTGTGAAAATGGTGGTGGTACAGCTTGCTAACGCCCACGTCTAGTAGGAGCCCGAGCCAGTATGCGACGACTGAGCATTTCAACAGTTTCTCGGCACTAATTTTATGAATTTTGCGATTGAAAATGCAAATTTGCTGTTTAAATGTCATATAAGTCCAGTCATCTTGCCTGTCACATTTATTCACGTGCATCGCATCTTTATCGCATTTATCGCACATGCAATTTTCACGTATCACTGGTGATCATCCATTAGTAGCAACATTCCCAGTACATAATATTGCCAATGTGAGAAAAACAACAAAATTGATGAAAACTTTCTAACCTTCTACCCATTCACTATCCACCTCATGTATAATAACATTTATGATGATGTGGAAATAATGGGTGATGCAACTTTCACCTTCTCATTTTTGTTTTCAGCTATTCTTCAATCATTTCCACTATCTAACAATTTTTGTTGCTGCTTGGTTGAAGCTGATGACATACAGTTTGATAGCTCCACTGCACAAACGCTAAACAATCACCCACCGAATCAAATCCGCTTATCTAGAAGCCCTGGTATTACTAGATGAGCGGATTTGATTCGGTGGGCGATTGTTGAGCGTTTGTGCAGTGGAGGTATAGAGTTGGTAGGTGGCAACTAGAGCTACACCCACTGCATGTTATCTACCACAACCACTCATTTCCTGCCATTTATAAAAATTGCTTATTCAATAAAAAAATCTCTTTTTTCTCTAAAGACATTAAAGAATACACTGAAATCTGTTCTCACTAAAAAATGTTAATATAGTTGTTAAAACAGCTGCCCAATTTTGTTGTTTTGCTCATATTTAAAAAAGAATAATTTACTATACACATATTTTTCTCTTCTATTAATGTACTTATAACAGGAATCAATTTTCAGAATAAAAGTACACCTACATGAACGGAAGAGGAGGAGAAATGAAAAGGTGAGTAAAAATGAAAATAAAAGAAATAAAAGGATTAGGAGTTATGCTTTTTCTTTTGGACATAAATCTAATCTAAACTAAGAAGCAATAACATATTGATCATCTCCCAAGTAACTGATTTGCTCACTAGGAGACATTGTGAGAGTGATGTTCGGGATCTGAATGTCGATGTTATTTTCTGAAACTACATACATAGGTAATGTAGAAAAAGTGTCACTGCTTTCTTCCACATAGGCCTGGGTTCGAGAGATATTCACATGTAAAGATTTTGTGCACCATGACTTCTCTCGAGTAATCACTCTATCTCAACTACCATGGTGGTTGAGTGGTCTAAGGCTAAGGCCCTTGGCCAGTGTCTCTTGCCATGTGCATCCTTGGTTTGAGTCCCGACGTGGGCCAATTTTTTTTTCTCTCTTAATTTTAGATATCACTGTCTCAGCTCATCCCCATTCGTTCTATTTCACTATTAGGAGATTTTTTTTAATTTTCATATTAGTTTATGGATTTTAAATGGAACTCTGAATTGTGCCTTACCACACGAATTTGAGAACGTAAACACCAAATTTTCATAACTGACCTTTTTCGGTCTACCAGGTTCAATTCTCCCAGTTTCTGGAGGCCAAATGCTAGGTGAGTCACCTATTGAGCTTGAAAATATCTCGATAGCTTTCAGCAATTGTATGACTGTATGACATGCATGAGGTTCAAAAAAGAATAAGACACACTATTAAACCTAACGCGATTTATTATTCACAGCATTTAAGTTTTTTAAGCTCTAATTTATTGACCCAAAGTTTTATAGTCATACTGCTACTAATATTTAATATAGTCCAAACAGGACCATTTCGGAAGAAACAAGAGTAGCATGAGCGCATTCAAACAAGAGGAGATGGACTGGAAACTTCAGGCAATGCAAACTGCACATATCATATTGCTGTGCCTTCGCCCCTTCACTTTGAAGAAAACGACATCACATGCAAGATCGGACGTGTTCTTCCCTTGCTCCTTTGCTCATAGCCTTGCTGCTTGAAAGACTTTGATGCTCTTCACTTATAAGCATTTTCGATTTCTTCTAGCCACCATTTAGTCCAACAATGAACACACTCGTTCGGATTTTTTAAATCGCAGGTTTTGACACCAAATTTTCATATTTCATAATATATCAACATAATTTTCAGTTTCAATAATCCTCATAATAGCGTATGAAGATGATTTTTGTAAAATCAGGTCCTCAGAGCAATGGAAATTAATCGGCAAGACGAATGTTGATTATTAACCAAGTATTGTGCATCAAAACTATGTGTTTCTCTACGTTTGATATGCGATAACTATTTGCAGTATAAATGCCGCAGGATGCCCACTCTTGGCAGTAAATTTAGCACGCCCTCCGGAGCGAAAAACCGTGTGTGATCTTTTCCATGTCCACCTCTGAGGTACCGACGTGATGGCACGATGCTTGCAAGACAGAAAAGCAAACAGGAGCATTTTAAAAATACATCACTAAGGGAGAAACTCCCCTGCCTCCCACTTGTTTTTGCCCTTGATGATGACCTTTTAGATGACTGACTCATGCAGAAAACCAAGGCCACTTAGTTCGCCTTGGACTTGCAACCGGTGTAGGGGGGGGGGGGGATAGATAAGAAGTTTGTGTAAGAGACGCAACCCCATTTTCAGCTGCAATTTCTGGGAAAAAAGGTGCGCCCCTTGACATGCTTTTACGGTAATTACACGGGAATTTCCAGATAATGAGCTCATCCTTAACCCAGCCATTGCTCCCACAGCCTCATCATGTATTTATAATCACAACTCTCTCTTCTCATCAAATAAACACCATTGGCTATTCTCACATTCAGTGACTGACCCTAGACCCTGATTTCCCCTCCTACCCTCTTTGGTCTGTCAAGTGTAATGACCCTCCCTTCCAGCAGCCTCCTCAAGCCGTTCTCGAAGTCTTCTTTGTCTATCATTCCCACCCGTTTTCACACAGTTGGACCTCTTTGCTTCATTCAGGTATTATAGAGGGTCAGCTGTGGAGGGAGGGTTGTTAGGGCAGACCTATCCATTTAAAGTCCATAAACTAATATGAACATTTTTAAAATCGCCAAGTAGCTACATAAAACAAATGGGGATGAGTTGTGACGGTGACTTCTAAAATTATAAGAGAGAAAATAAAAATCCCAAACCGAGATTCAAATCCGGGACACATGCAGCAAGGGACAATGGACAAACACGCTAGACCATTTGATGATCGCAATAGTTCAGAGAGAGCGATTACTCAAGGGAAGCCATGGTGCACGAAATCTTTATATGCGATTATCCCTTGAACCAGAGCCTACGTGCCTGACACTTTGCTGGCACAGGGCTGTGACACTTTTTCTACATTACCTATGTAGTTTCAGAAAATAACATGGCATTCAGACCCCGAAGATTACTCTCATGATGTCTCCTTGTAGACTGAAAAGTAGACTTGAACAAAGTAAAAGATGATGACTGCAACATCTTACTTACTTGAACAAAGCAGTGTTCTCATCTTCCTCATTACCAGCACTATTGAAGCTGAGAACAACTTTTGGATTCACACGTGATGCATATTGTCCCAGTAAAGCTGAATATTCAGCAGTATTTAAATTCTGCCATGACACAGTCTGGGCTGCCAATAATGTGGGCAACATGTTGCAGTTTCCAGCCTTCAACATGTTAAAATGAAGTATTACATTATAAGCATGATAAAAGAAATTCAATTCATCAAAAATTTAAAAATAAGTACAGGAAATAACTCTCTTTAATAATATTTTGGTTGAATGTAGGGAAATAATGTAATCGTATCACATTCCAGTGGACTAGAACAGTCACACAGGACTAATACGGTGCTCTGGCTGGTTATGCACAACCATACTGACATGGAAGTCTTGACTCTAATGTTGCAGTTAAGTTTATTAAAAGAGGCAATATAAGTTCAACAGATTCAGGCTTCAATTGGTGGTAGTTAGTCATATTTAAGTAAATGAAAGATCGTAGCACTTTTCCACTCTTGTGGAAAAGTGCTACGATCTTTCATTTACTTAAAAAAGAGGCAATATAGTTTAATTTTTGGAAGAATATTTCAATTAAAGGCGACAGACTATGTACGTTATCGAAAATTCTGGCCATCTGCTCTATCTTTAAGATTAAGAACAATTACCAGCCCTCTTCCCTCACCTTTCATTTCCCTCCCATATCTTTCCCACTTATCCTCACTCTCCATCAACCCTGTAAACAGCCTCGCATTCTATAGAATTCCATTCTTCTCCCTCCCCTTCTTGAGAAAGATGGGCTGAGGCCTATCAAAAGCTATGGATAAAAATATTTACCTGCATGTACCTTTTCAGTCTTAATTTTTTTCTTTTAATTTATTCAAATTGCCAACCCCTATATTTCCTTACTCTGCAGCACAAAGAAATTTTGATTTTATAAACCAATCCCAACCTAGCTCCATGGTGAGTGGGACAGTAACCATACAGCATACAATGCCATAAATGCAATAACTTTTAAACTCACCTTGCATAAGCAGCTGTTTCCCGAGATCAACAGAAGTATCCTAAGAAAACATGCTAGAGCTTGAGCTGAAAGAGGAATAGAGGATGATAAAGAATCTGTCCACTCTTTCCAGTGAACCTTTGACAGAATGGTGCGAAGAAAGCAGAGACATTCTGGAGATGAAGATTCAGCAACCTAAAAAAATGGAAAATAAGTATTAAAATATGAAAAAATTATTAAAACAAAAGATATTACACAGAGGCTTTGTTTAGTTCACATAATGCATCCATTATTATCTTAATTCAAATTTCATTTCATCACTAAAGCTTTACAACAAAAAGCATAACTACAGTAAACTCTTGTTAATACTAACAAGGTTATTACGAAGTTCTCGTTTTTACGAAGCAAATCGGTGGTCCCAACGATAAGGCTAATCCAATCTATAGTAAAAGAAACGTTATTACGAAATTACGAACCTCAGTTCTGGTCCTGGGGGTTATAAAGTGAACTTTATTACGAAGTTCCACGGATAAGCAACGGCATTTATACACTAACTAACTGTTTTTAAAGGTGGATATAAACTACGATATGTCATAATCATTGCAATACTTTTAAGTTCTCCTCGTGCACTGACCAAGAGCATCAATTACATATAGTTATTTCTTCAGTATGAGATACTTCAATGTCCACGCAGCATCATATAATACAATTCATTGCTATGAAATCATGGTGACCCACTCATTAATCACAATCAGTATGTCCTCACCTTATGAACATTTGATTTATGGACTTTCAGGGATACGAAAATTTAAAAAAAAAATCATGTGTGCCTGGAATTTCAAATTTGGCACCATTGTAGCTGGCCAATGTGACGCAGTGTGGCATAAAGGAATGCACACTTTGGACACAGTACGAACAGTGCCAATTAAATTTGCTGTGAAGTTAGTAACTTTTCCTTCCTGCAGACAGCGAATTTCATTCAACACATTCGCATCGTTCACTCACCTAGATCAGTTCGTCACAATCTTGAGTTACAGCAAAATTTTAATTCAGTGCTGCATCCTGCAGGATAACCACTCTTTTCGATGCCTTGCATGGGTTTATAAACTTCAAAAAGTGTTGTGACCGAGTTGCTTGAGTCAAGCACCCAATGACTTTAATAATGGGCATCATGGGTTCGAGTCCCGATGGAGTCAAATTTTTTGTCTCATAATTTTAGAAACCACTGTTACCACCTATCCTCAGTCATGTAAGTCACTTAAATTAGTGTTTTCCTATCTTTTCTTTCTTTATGGATTTCCAATGGTGAATTTCAATTTTTTCAATTTTCAACTCCAAATGGTGCCTCACCACGTGACTTTTGGGGACGCATAAAAATACACGTGAATTTCCTGGTAATACACTTATTCATTGCTCCCTAAGCTCTTCACATATTTATGATCAAAACTCTCTCTTGTCACCAAGTTGGCTGTCATCACATTAAATGACTAATTCTGACCAGTTTTGCCAACAACTCTTTATGGCCCCTCAAGTACTTTCACCCTGCTCTCTAGCATCCTGCTCAAACCGTCTTTGTCTATCTTTCGCACTCGTCTTCACAAAGTTGGGCCTTGGTGTCTCATTGAGGGATTAGTGAGGGTCATCTGTGGAGAAAGGGTTGGTTGGAAAGTACTCTTTGAACGGAGCAAGAAGGGATGTCATAGAGGAGACAGGGTGGATGGAACGACATTCTGTAGAAAGGAGTGAGAAGATTGGTTGGAAAGTAAGTGGATGGGCTGTGGAGAAATCTAATTTAGGAGAACCCTGGTGGAAATAGTATTACGAATAAAAGAATGTACAAGTCGAAAAATCTTGGTTTGAGCTTCTTCACTAAAAAGTTTGAGATGGTTTATTCTGCGTTCTGCTGACTTATTCTAAAATAAATGGTAGAACTGGTAGAATGGTGTCTTACCATTTATTTTACTCTAAAATAAATAATAAAAGAAATGATAGAACAAATTAATCTCTTAATCTCTTCGCAACACAAACTCTTATGTCTACTGAAGATGTCAGGGGAGCAATCCAAATTACACTCGTGGGAACCCACCACTTTAGGGGAAATGAAGAGATTTATTGGCATATTTGGATACATGGGTATAGTAGATTTGCCCACACTTCACCACTACTGATGTAATAGAAGGCTTTTTAGAGTAAGCATTCTTCCTAATGTGATGTCACACAACAGGTTCGAAATTCTAATAAAAATGTGGCATTATAGTAATAATGAAGAGTGCCCTGATGGTGATGGAGGCTTCAAAATTATCCCCTTAATGAATTCTCTCATCAGGAAGTGGTTTACCCCAGGGGAAAAAACTTTTTGTGTGGATGAGACGTTAGTGCCTTTCAAAGGACACCTAAAAATTAAGCAATATATTTTCCAAAAAACCCATTAGCACGGAATAAAAATTTCCAAATTGTGTGCTGATAAAGGATACATGTGGAACATGAAAATGTATTGTGGTAGAGAAAAAGATGCAAGTATTTCCATGCAAACTAATTTAGTAATGAAGTTATTGAAAGATTTGCGAAATTCAGGAAGAACCGTGGTGACTGATATTACTATACAAGCATATATGTAATTGGCAAATGCTCTGCTAGACATTAAGACCTATCAAATTCGGACACTTAGATGTAATAGATAAGGAAACCCTAAGAACGTGATACAGTGGAACCCCGATCTATAGTTCGTTGATATTGATCATTTTCCCGCATTCATCGTTCACAGTTCCTGGTCCCAAATAAAGTTCCATAAAGAAAATGTAATTTTTTCCCACATCTATCATTCCCCGAAGTATCGTTTTCCCTCATTGATCGTTTGAAGATCACTGTCCAGTCGTATAATTTTCCCGCATCCATCATTTGAAGAAAATGAGACGAAGTGTTTACAATGTGTTATTTGTGGCTAATAACGACAGACTCATAGTTTGAATCTTTTCCAGGCGATAAAACTACCATAGGGAAAAGCTCAATACCGTGGGATAGTAACATATGCGCATTTCCCAAGATCCACTATCCCCCTCCATTCAGCACTTGCCTCCCCCCCTCTTAAGCTTTCCTCTTCTCTGAAATAAAAAAAGGTCCCAGCTCGCGCAGGGATCGTATTACGAAGACCTTAGCTTCGAAAGAAAATATCAAGTTACACGAGAAGAATAGAAACGTGTTTTGCACCTCTCTGGTTCTCACCCACTTAATTTTTTTCAGCCTATCTCCTTAAAAGTTCTCAGTATCTGGAGGTCAACTGCTGCATGAATCACCAATTAGTTCAAAAGTGTCTAAAAATGAATTTCGGCAATTATTATATTGAAATATTAGTTATGTGCACGTAATTAAAAAAAGAATGATACCAAACAGGATGTATTTCTAATGCTATTTAAGCAAGGAAATAGCTGGAATAAAACGATGGTGATTTCTGGTGAATCTCAATATACTCGCATCTGAGCTTCTTGGCAGTTGATGCAGCTTTTTTTTTTCGAAAACAGGACATCATGTTACAATTTACGACTCACGCTATGCGTCTCATTTGTCAGAGTTGCTAACGAAGCGACATCTTCTCAGGATATTTTGTTTCTCCCTACTAGCAATCTGAATTCATCTTCTCATCTAGAGCTACACTACTTATTGTTAGAAATGTGTGGGTAAGTTGCCTTTTCTATAGGACAAAAAATTTCATTGCGCTATCATATGGCCATGCTTCGTCCTCTGCAGTAAGCTCTGCTTACGCCGTACTCGATAACATTAGTGCCGAACTTCACCTCGTACAAGTGGTTCCGTACTTTCCAGGGTGAGTGTTTTCCGTGTGGGTTCAATAAAGTCCAGTTCCATTTTTATTAGTTTTCTTTTTATTCGTCTTCGGACCATGGCCCTTCCGAAGAAGCAAGTGAAAACTTGACTTGTAAAAAATGGACTGAAAATAATTGAAGATGAAGAAAAGAATCCGGACTAGAAGCGCGTGATTATTGCTACGCCTCGGGTTGTCCGCTAGCACATGACGGCAGGGGTGGGGGTAGAGCAAGATACCTAGTGAAAACATGAAGTGGGATGAAGCCGAGGATCAGGTGGGTGTGCCGCTGACGATTAACGCAATATTGTTCAAGCTTTACACATTGCCTCAATTATATTAAATATTTAAATGTTATAAAGGAACATTTCAAATAAAAACTATTTTTGGCCTTTGTGATCCATCTCAAAACCAATCCCTGTACCAGGGAAAGCGGTTGTTTTAGGTATAACATGCAAATTGCTCTCATAAATACTTGTACTTGAAACAGCTTTTGATGGAGAAGAATGTTTACATCATACAGAAATCCATAATAGCAGTGCAAATGCCGAGTGGAGTGCAAACGTTTTTGAGCAAGGTGGTGTGTTCCTTAAGGATATTTGAAAGAGATATTTTTCAAATCAACGGTATGACCTAAGTGTCACAATAAAGTACTAATATTCCTGTAATCAGCTAAAATCTTGTTTGAATCCCTTAATGAATATTGTAATCACTCGCCAAAAGACAGCGTTTCCTGGGACATATGCAACTTAGCCAAACATTCATGCATTGATCATTTTCACGCATTCAAAGTTTGTTTCATCCATCCCCCTGAAAAACGATAGATCGAGGTTCCACTATATATAAAAGGGTGAAAGTTGGAGAAATAGATGCGCAAGAGAATAAAAGAGGAATATGAATTATGAAACGGCGAGAATGACAAGTTGTTTTGCTTCAATCAACTAAGCACAAGGATGGAATGGTAGTTACTAAAAGGCATTCAGGATCTGTGAAAAAGCCCTTAGCTATTTAGGACTACAATAAAGGGAAAAGTTCCATTTATTTGTCAGACCAGCTCTCAAGCTATGGATCAGCCTTGAGGAAAACATTGAAATGGTATCGTACATTAGCAATTGAATAAATTTTGGTTTTGGGGATTAGTGTAGTAAATGCACATTTTCTACATAAAAAAAATACCCATTGCACAGTGCCCACAACAGTTTTTTGGGAAATATTAATTGATCAGCTGCTGTTTGGTGGGGAGGAAGTGGCTGACGGGGATGAGTTAGGGACATCATTCAAAAAGAAAGGAAAAACCTTCCTCACTCACTTAAAAATATGGGTGGACCCAGCCACAAAGTGAGAATATATTGTAAAGGATGTTATGAAAAGAGAAAGAAAGGGCATATAAATAAAAATAATTTGCCTATGGTACCTACTTCTTGTGAAAATTTCGAAGGCAACCCCCACTTTTGCATCAATTGTTTTGCAATGTATCATAAAAAATAACTCTTGCAATAAGTAAATAATGACCATATAATGAGCATCAGAAAAATTTAAAGTACTTACAAGTGAAGTAATATAATGTCTTTCAAATGTTGTCAAGTGCTGAATTGACTTAAATGTGGTAACCAAATATACATTTTATACAGTCTTTACCAATAAAAATTATTTCATGATAAAAATATTAAATGTTATAAATATGTATGTCATTTTTGTAAAACCTCTGCCATCAGAAGTACTTCTTGAGGCTATAGTGGTCCAGTTGTAATGCATTTGGCACTGTAGCAGTGGTCCTCCCAACACTTCTCTAGGAAAAATTTTGGGCGGTCCCATAGGATATATGTAAATATGTAATAGACATTTTCACAGTGGTCCCTATGGATCACTGCAGTGCTTATTATAATATTCAAGAATTAAGATCATTAACTAATGCATAACATGCATACTAAATCATCCAGAAGAATAAAACATAAGTTAGTGTGTCCCCACTCTCCTACCACTCCGTGAAGTCCTGCCCATTAGCCCATAATTAGTCGTAACTCATCACTACATATTAATCCAGTGGTGTAGTGAGGGGTGTCTGGTCTCTGCCCCCACCCAAAGTATATAAACACAATTACTTCACTTCATCATAATAGAAAACAATCAAGATATTAAAAAATAAAAAAAAGATTTAAAAAAATCATCAATTTACAAAAGATTTCTTAGAAAAATGAAGTTTTTTCCGTAATGAAAAGTATTAAAATTTAGTTTAAAATCAGATTAAAATCCTCTACTTTGTACTCTGTTTTTCAAAACTTTTCCCCCAGACCCAAAAAAAAGTTTTTGAACTCCCTCCCTCCCCCAAACAAAATTCCTGGCTACACCACTGTATTAACCAGTGAAAATTTCTTTGCACTACAAAAAGAGGGAGAAAGTTAGCTACCTGCATTCACAGGAGCTCTGTGTTCATGTTTTCCAAGCCTTGCAGAGTGCAACCACACTCTGTTATCACTGATTCGCGTCCAACAGCAGTTGCAACCCAGGCAACTTATGCGAGATGCGACTACTAGTACGTGGTTGGTGTCTGTGTAGTTTCCGACGTTGCACAGTGGTTTTGAAGCATTCATGCAAACCACTTTTCTGCATCCATGGTCACAGCACCAAGGATGAAAGTTTTTAAAACCATGACTTATATGGATCAGTAAAAAAACGAGTACAATCTTATTATCACCTCTGAAAAGATCGTGGTAAGGTGAAAAAACCTCTCAATGAGTCTCGGATGCACTCTAAAATAACAGAATAAGTGCATCAATAATAATACATAGTTTGAAATACATAAATTATGAACATTACAATAAAACTAAGCGAGCGTTTGGATTATCCATGTTTTCTGATTATTTGTGCCGCCTCTCCCCATCATCTGCCCGGACAATTGGGAGATTACTGCACATTAAATAGTGTTTCCATCAGTATAAATTTTCTTTCATAGTAAACAATGTTTAAATATTTTTGTTAATTAACAACAAAATATGCATTTAAAAAATAAGCCAAAAATTTTTTCTATGCTAACGTTCACAACTTATTGTGGAAGATGAATGCTGCAGACTTCGTAGTTCTCTACGTTGAGTTAAATGCTCATTACGAGGCTAACTTTACGGTGTACAGAGTCATTTATTGCAGTGGCATGTCTACATTTTCATTGAACAAAAAAAATCAGATTAATATAATATTTTCTTTAAAATGACATATTATTCATTACTTTACCATAAGCCTAGATATGAATTTGCAAAGTACAGTGGCAAATCATTTTGATGCTGACAGTTAGACATACCTCAACCATGTCCTTCAAATTCTTGACAGAAGGCCAAAATCTGTTCCATGGCAGCAAGAGGAGAGAAGAGTGAATAACTTGCAGTACATGGGTTCCTACACCAATGCGAGCAAATGCTGAGCAATACATTTCCCAAATGAGTCCAAGAGGATTCTGATGTCCTAAATATGAAAATGACAAGGAATAACACTTACATTACTTACTATAGAGGTTACAAATGTTATTTTTCATGCACTCCTCTTAACCACTGCACATTAGACTTTACTTAAGCTTTCGATTGGGTGAATCACAAAATTATAATAAGTCGCTTGAATGATGTTGGACTATCAAATTCAGCCATGCTGTGGTTCAAGTCATAGCTCTCTAACAGGAACCAAGCCGGTATAGGACCGAAAGGCGAGCTTTCAAACTATTGTCCTGTAACCAAAGGAGTGCCATAGGGGTCAATCCTTGGACCCCTCCTGATTTTTATTTATGTCAATGATCTTTCTAAAGTTATTTTAAGATGTAAATACCACATGTATGCCGATGATCTTCAGATCTACATTGACTGTTACCCCTCTGATGTGACTGAAGCCATTAATAAGGTTTATGATGATATTCGAAATATATGTAAGTGGTCACAGGAAAACTGTCTGCAACTAAATCCCAGCAAGACCAAAAGTATCATCATTGGTAGTAATATTTATATTAATAGAATTATACTCGCTGCCCTGCCAAAAATAATTGTTAAAGGTGTCGAAATTGATTTTTCTGATAGTGTTACTAACTTAGGAGTTACACTAAATAAAACCTTATCATGGAATGAACACATAAAATCCATTTCGCAGAGGGTCTTTAAGACTATATCACTTAAAACAATTTAGACACCTTATCCCCGTCCCTCTTCGCCAAAAATTAGTTGACACTCTTATTTTCCCTCATATAGATTATTGCCACATGGTATATTCTGACCTTACTAATGAACTAAATCTGAAACTGCAGAGGATTCAGAATTCCTGTATAAGGTATATTTTTGACATCACATATTATGAACATGTGACACCATATTTTGAAAAACTAAGATGGTTAAAAATACAAGATATGAGCCTACTTTATAAGGCTACATTTATGTACAAGCTAATTACGATTGAACTTCCCACATATTTACACAAAAATATACAATATAATGCTTAAACAAATAAACGTCCGACACTCCATATGGAAGAACTCTATGTACCATACCATAGAACATCCATTTACGCTAGATCTTTCTATACCACCTCCTGCAAAATATGGAATAAATTGTCATGCGTTTTAAAAAAATCTAAAAATGTAAGACAGTTCAAAAAAAAATATTATGAAATATTGCTACATGTAAATTGAATATCGCAACTTAACTGATTATTGTGCTAATGCTAAAGTTAACTGATTATTGTGCTGATGCTTAAGTCAATAAAATCAGATGTATTTATGAGTTTATACGTTTGTCGTGCTGATAATTATATATACATATGTATCTTTTTGTTCTACTCTGTCATATATTTAGTCGCATTCTGTGAAATCGATGTATAATGTAAATCTACTTATTCCTGCAATATGTCTGACTCTATTATATTTATAACTATATATGATCCTAAGGGACAAACTTGTCTCGGAATAATAAATTTCATTTTCTATTTTCTATTTCTAATATACCGGCAGTGCTACATTTAGGCCGCATTCTGATGGAACGACTTTTCACCGGCCACCATTCACATCACGACGCTGTGAAATTCAGGCCGCCTTCAGTCAAGGCAACTCGCTCGCCACGCCGTGTGCCGGGCAACTGATCTAGTAATTCCGATCTTACGTGGCCGCGTTAAATTTCTTTCAGCACATTTTTTACTCATAATATCTAATTCTTCAGGTGAAAAAGTGCCTCATTCTAAATATTGCAGGATTAATACATGGGAACCGAAGATAGAGGCTGTGATAAATTTAACAGCAAATTCCTGCAGAGAAATCACTACAGTACGCGATACAGTGGAACCTCGATCTATCGTTTTTCAGGGGGATGGATGAAAAAAAAACGGTGAATGTGGGAAAACGATCAATGCGGGAAAGTATATCCGGGTTGCCTATGTCCCAGGAAACGCTGGATTTTTGCGAATTATGATATTCATTAATGGATTCAAACAAGATTTTAGCTGATTACAGGAATATTATTACTTTATCGAAACACTTAGGTCATATTGTTGATTCGAATTATATCTCTTTCAAATTTCTGAAGGAACAAGCCACCATGCTAAGAAATGTTTGCACTCCACTTGGAATTTTCACTGCTATTTCACTGTAAAAATTCTTATCCATCAAATGCCATTTCAAGTATATGTATTTACGAGAGAAATGTGTGTGTTATGCCTCAAACAACTGATTTTGCCGTCGCAGTGATTGGTTATGAGATGGATGAAGAAGGCCAAAAAAAGTTAATTATTTGAAATGTTCCTTTCTAGCAATTAAATTTTTAATATGATTGAGGCAATGTGGTGTTAATCGTCAGCGGCACGCCCACGTGATCCTCGGCTTCATCCCACTTCTTGTTTTCACCAGGGATCTAGCTCTACCCCCACCCCTGCCGTCATGTGCTAGCGGACATACTTGCTGCAATATTCACGCATTTCTAGCCCGGATTCTTTTCTTCGTCTTCAATTATTTTCAGTCTATCTTTTAAAGTTCTCACTCGTGTCTTTGAAAGGGCCATGGTCCGAAGACGAATAAGAATGAAACTAATAAAAATGAAACCGGACTCTATAGAATCCACACGGAAAACACTCGCCGGTTTTAAGTCAACCCACCCTGGAAAGTACGGAACCACTCGTACGAGGTGAAGTTCGGCACTAATGCTATCGCGTACGGCGTAAGCAGAGCTTACTGCAGAGGGTGAAGCATGACCATATGACTGTGCAATGAAATTTTTTATCCTATAGAGAAGACAACTTACCCATTCATTTCTAACAATAGGTAGCGTAGCTCTAGATGAGCAGATGAATTCAGATTGCTAGTCGGGAGAAACAAAATATCCTGAGAAGACATCGCTTCGTTAGCACCTCAGACAAGTGAGACTAGTAGCATAACTCCTAAATTGTAGCCAGACGCCCTGTTTTCGAAAAAAATCCGCATCAACTGCCGTGAAGCTCACTATCAGCTGCGAAGATACCGATATTCACCAGAAATCACCATCGTATTATTCCAACTATTTCCTTGCTTAAAATGGTGAAATAACCTTAGTAATACGTCGTGTTTGGTATCATTCTTTTTTGAATTACGTGCACATCACTAATATCTCAATCTAATAAAAGTATAATACCAATTGCCGAAATTCATTTTTCGACACCTTTTGAGCTAATTGATGATTCATGCAGCAGTTGACCTTCAGAAGTGGGGATCTTTGAAGCGAGTCGGCTAAAAAAAAGTCAGCCTTCAAGAAAGGGGGGAGCGTGAAAAAGGCTTCTTTTGTTCTTGAGTAACTTGATATTTTCTTTCGAAGCTGAGGTCTTCATAATACGATCCCTGCTCGAGCTGGGACCTTTTTTTATTTCGAAGAAGAGGAAAGCGTCAGATGGGGGGAGGCGAGTGCTGAATGAAGGGGGATACCGGATCTTGGGAAATGCGCTAATGTAACTATCCCACGGCACTCAGCTTCTCCCTATCGTATTTCAACCTCCTGGAGAAGATTCAAACTATGTGTCTGTCGTTATTAGCCATAAATAACACGTTGTAAAGTTGTAAACACTTTGTCTCATTTTTGTCAAACGATGGATGTGGGAAAATTATACGATGGGACCACGATCTTCAAACGATAAATGCGGGAAAACGATACTTCGGGGAACGATAGATACGGGAAAAAATTACATTGTCTTTATGGAACTTAATTAGGGACCAGGAGCGGCGAACGATGAATGCGGGAACGATAGATCGGGGTTCCACTGTATTACGTGGATGCATTATGCACGAGACTAAACTGGCCAATTGACCTTGGAATCGTAATGAGATAGAGCAAATTAACGTCAGCAGCATTAAACAATGAAGGCTTTTTTCGCTAATTCATCTATAATCACAAAAAACACAAAATTTCATTTTTATTTACTGATTTCGCGTTATTTCACGATGTCGCATCTCGCGAATTTCACGGACCTCTAGTCATATGTCCTTCCACATTCCTTGAAACTATGTACCTTCAACGAGAGAGGCCCTCAAGGAGTTTTTCTGCCACATGTGAAGGACACATGATGTTAGGTATGGCTCCAGAACATCAGATAGTGCTTAAAATTAGGCAGTTGACTAAGGTGCCTCTCATGCAAGGAATTATATCTATTAAAAGGGTAGAAAGTCTTTATTAATAGTAACGACGAATTTTTACAAACACGCAAAAGGGAATGACAAAACTCTGCAATGAAAGTATCTGGATATAATTCAGATAAATTATTTGACATATCCAAGACAGACACCATGGACCAAATTATCTATTGCATAAACAATGAGAATTTCAGTCACTGAGCTTGGGCATTAAAAACACAAGACTTTTCTTCTCCATCCTCGATATTTACACTTCCTTCTTCAATGTTCTTATACAGTTTTGGAAGAAGAGGGAAGACTTCATCAGAGGTGAAGAGGAAGTGTAGGGTGGAAAATTTGAGGGTGGTTGGTCATGCCAAGAGAGCAGTAAAACTCATGACTAATTATAATGGAAGTGTAACCAAGAAAGAACAGTTCAACCAGCATTTATTATTCACCGTACAAAACCACTGAAAAAGCTTTCCCGATGACAAAAAGTCAAATTTGATTGTTAAACATGAAAAGTAATGAGATATCATACAGTTGCTTCAACATATGAAAAATGTTGCTGAAAAATGAAATGTTGCCTCATGAAAATCCTAGTTTCCCTCCTTCTTTTTGCTTAAAGTGTACTTTCTATAAAATTGCATTGAAAAATGAATCATATGGCCCCCAGCTTATCATTTTCACTCAATCTAGATCCACTGTGCCAGAATTTAAGGGGAAGGAGGGAAGATCCAAGGAGTGTTGTGCAAATCAAGTAACATGCTGCGCAGCTGGCAGTATGGACGTGGAAAGCGTGCGGCGGACACCTTTGAGGCAGTGTCTTGGTATGAAGGAATCAAGATACGGCTAAACGGTAGACAATTTTGTACAAAGGGCTCTATAATACATATCATGTTTACCTAAGAAAAAGTTTCATCAGGGTCGAAAAAATCAACATTCAAAATAACTGCATTAAGGCCCAATAGGCGCCTCAGGCACGGCTATCCGACGTTGCACGAACCTGAAACTTTGTCATATTTTTTTTCTCACCATTTTGCACATTTTGAGACCATGAATTTTTAAATCTGATTACCTACTTTGAAAAAATAAGTGCTGGCCTAACGCCTCATCTATCAAGACTACCCACTCCGGCCAAAGAGAAAGAGTTCCTGAATTTTTCAATATGGCTTACCTGGAGAAATGTCAATCATAAAGAGCAAACATTTGATAAATGATGCAGCCATATCTCTGGCATGGGCTGAGTCTGCAGCAATCCACGGTGTCAGAGGGGGATGACCATTTATTAATTCCATGATCCACACAGTGCATTCACTTCCAGTCAGTTCATCCTCCCAATAAGGAAGAAGCCATGGAGAATACAAGTCTTGTATAGCAATCCAAGTAGAATCTGATGCTGGTGCATAAAATGAGATGCAAATTTCATTAGCTTTTAAAGGGATTCAGAAAGCAATAAAAAACAGCCATTTCTAAACTTGATCATTTTGGATGGCACACGCACTTCACACGAAATCTTTTCCTGAGTATGTACTCCTGCATACAACTAAATACCAATACAACTACAGAAGTAATAAAAAAAATTGGCTTACATGTAGCTGATGCAACAACTTTCCTCTCTCTCAGGGTAATTGCCAACAGTGAACAACCAAACAATTCAAAAACTTTTTGAATAGGTTTTATGTGAGCACGATACTTGGGATATAAGCCATGGATTCCAAAATGAAGTCGCTCCCGTCGGAAGAAAGTAGCAAATAAAGTAACAGCACATTTGACCTGTAATTGGAAAAAAAGAAATTCAAAAAAATAAATGCATAAAATTAATAATGTTTTGAGAGAAAATGACAGACAACTAAGTACATCGACTTAGTGCGTATGACGTTAACCATAAGGAAGAACTCAAATTTAACTACAGCTAAATTATCAACATGGCACTCTGGGAAGAGAGACTGAACGTCAACATCTACATTACTAGCTTCAATTTTATACACCATAGTTTTCTGTAAATAATATACGCTCAAGTTTTTACAAGCATAATGACAGAATTTTAATAATAACACCTACATCTATGCACTACCCTGCAACCCACCTAAAAAGGTGTGTGGCAGGGGTAAAATAACGTGTGTGTATAACATGCACCTCATATTGAAAGGTTAGCATTTGCCTATGCATGTATTAGTAGGGTGGTCTTTATTTTAAAGTTTTCAAATTTCATTTGGGATGCCCCCGAGTTTTTTTCTATTTGGTGAGAAAATAAATCATGAAAATTATTTTTGCAATCTGGCACCAGGAAAACGTGCCAAATCCCACTTTAAGTTTTGAAATTTTGGTATTTTCATTTTTGGGTGTTTTTCGGACATAACTGAAGATGGTGTAACACTTGGATTATTCTATAAATTTTCTGTTTTCTACAACGACTCTATAGATATTTGTAGTGTATCGCCTCTAATATCTTTCAATTCTGCCCTTTGGTCCCCTGGATATAGCACCAAGAGGTCATTACCCCAGGCAGATATTTTGGGTGACACGCGGGATGCTCTCAATATTTGGAGATCATTCTCACTCATCATAAAAGCATAAAATTCTTTAGATAAACTTTTAACTTTGTCAATATAACCTTGAATGCTATATTTATCACTATATATTGCCAAAACAGGCTCAGTAGCAGTGGTTTATTCTCCGTATCTAAATCTTATATACAAGTGCTTCCATCTAAATTCAGCCTGAATGTTCGCAAAATCTTTAACTTTGGGCCCCGAGCGTCGGTGATTGATAATATCCGATTTTGAGAAAATTTGGATCTGAGTCCCTGATGTAAGTTGGCTACAATCCCGCATAAGGCATGTGCGAGAGCGTCAAAGCGATATTGCGCGTTTATATGTTTAAACTATAGATGGGTCGAATAACAGATTTCTCTAGCTCAAATATTAAATCATACCGCGAATATTCAAATATCTGAAATTTGGAATGCATCGAATACTAGAATTGCAAAAAGGATACTAAACGTTCATTTTCAGATTTTTCCCCCAATCATTTTTGGTTCCCCACATCAAACGATATCTGTTCACCTCTCTTTTCCGTGAATTTAATGTAGTTCGTCAACTTGCCCTAAACGGCACTGCATGCACTAAACAACTAGAGTCCACTACGTTGTTTTCAAGTCAACTACCAACCATGTGCAGGCGACAGTGTGTGGCACAAAATTCAAAGTATTCGAGGTATTTGAGGTCGTACTTTTACCATAATTATTCGAGATCTCGAATATCGAATACTTTCTACTATTTGAGGTATTCGAGTATTCGCGGATACTATTCGCAAATCTCTAATGTCTACCATGTGTGAGCAGCTGCAATTATAAAATTGTCTCTCATCTTCTGTGAAGACTTTCAATAGATTTTGGTTACACATTTTCTTTGTCCTTTCCATCTTTCTACTTATTATACGATAATCGGGTTACTAATTTTTAGTGCTAACATAAAGAAAATCTTTTCTCCATACTAATGATACTTCGCATAATTTTCAATACGATGGGGAAAGAAACGCAAAAACTAAATGAGGTTAAAGTACATGTTTTGGGGCATCATTTTTGGGTATTCAACCAAGTGAACCAATACTTAACCAAAATCTAAATTTGTTGAGAAATGATTACGCATAAGTTTTAGGAAAAAAATGAATGTGGATCATAACGTTTCTCTCTTTACTTCCCTGATAATGGAAGATGCTTCTCCAGCTTTTCTCCGGAAGCAACCTTGCTCCTGTCAGCATAGAAGAGAGACTTATTATTAAGCTAATATAAAACGGCAATTTCACTCACTGACTGACTCATTGATACAAATTCGCAGCCCAAACTGTGATAGGCGTGGATCTTTGGCTTATTGGACGTAAAAGTAAAAAAAAATTCATCGGGAGAAAAAATCTGAAAACTTGAAAAAGTCGATTAGTTTTCGAGACATATCGACCTGAATTAACATGGGAGCCTTATGGAACTAAAACTTTTTCGCTTTAATTTTGTACTTTTAAACGTCTGAGGAACATGATATTCAATGGACATAAACTAGATTTTTTGGTTGATTTTTTGGTTTGGTTGCAATTGCGACGAATTGATATTTAGTATTTTTTATTATAGTTTGAACGCTTTCAATGCTTTTCTTATGGGAAAACTTAAGGAATTTTTTTGACCAACTTGAAATAATCGTACGACAAATTCCTTGACTTTCAAGGTGGAGAATTTTTTGGATGATTTTTTGGCTATCTTGGAATTTTCATACGTCGAAACAATTCTGAGGAATAAACGATTTCGATTTTACATTATCGAGATGGGCAAATTTTCAAACTCGGATTCCGGCCTTGAGACATGTGCCATATGAAAATTTGGAATCTCCTGGAAAAACCGTATAGGGTGCTTTGCACCCTTACGTTTCACCCTACTTTCTCCGTAACCGTCTTGGTTAATTAATAATTAAAGTCCAAAAAATATCCTGCACGCGAAAAATCATTGTCGCCATTTTTTTGTGGAGCATACAATCTTAAATATCTTAGCAACCGTTCTAGCTAGATAAATGAAATTTTCAGAGTAACATTATTATGAAAAAGGTCAACTTTTTCAATGATGGCCATTCCGCAAGATTGTTTCAGGTGCGAGTTATATCGTTACAAATCTCCTTGGATACGGTTTAATTGCTAATAACTTTTTTGTAAATCAAGTTTTGAATACAAGAGTCATACACAATGTTAATGTGTTTCATCCGACAAAAGTTAAATCAAGCGGATCGATTGATTAGGGTCGAATTATGATCGATATAAGGTTGCATTTGATGGAGCCATTTTTCAGACCTATTTACATAGTTACGGGGATAAAAATTTTAACAATATGTAAGGGAAGGAATGAATTATGTGAACATATAAATTATTTAGATGAGTAATGTTTCCTAATCAAGATATATCAATATGAATTTATATCTTTTTGTAATACGTCCCCGAAAGAAATACACACATCGCTATATCTACATCACCAATATAAGTACATAAGTGAAATTTAGAAAGCAGGGATAGTTGAGAAGGCAGGGATAAGGGAATGACCATAGAATGGAAGGGATATCAATAGGATTGCGAATTTTTCAATACAGGTGTCAGTATAGTCGAAAGTTCGATTCGATTTTTATGGAAAATACGCAAATTGGCATAACTTGATTAGTGTATACGTTGGACCAATGAAATTCGGTGAATGGGTACATCTTGGTATTCGTCACAATGCCCAATGGAAATATGTTCTGTAGATAGTCTCATGTTCGATATATATCGAATCTACTTTTTCTTAAAATATATCGAATTGCTATATCATATAGGATTTTACATCCAAGGACATAGTTGACCATGAATTATATAGTAGATACCCATAGACTGGAAGTTAAACCAATACCATTGCGGATTTTGCAGTACAGATGTCAGTATAATCGAAAGATCGAATCGATTATTATAGCAAATACGCAAATTGGCCTTACTTAAATAGTACATCCGTTGGACCAATGAAATTTGGTGAATGAGTACATCTTGGTATTCCTCACAATGCCCAATGGAAATATGTTTTGTATGTAGTCTCACGTTCGATATATATCAAATATGCTTTTCCTTCAAATATATCGAATTGCTATAGCATATAGGATTTTACATCCAAGGGCATAATTTACCAGGAATTATATAGTAGATGACCATAGACTGGAAATAAAATCAATATCGTTGCGGATTTTACAGTACAGATGTCAGTATAATCGAAAGATCGATTCGATAATTATAGCAAATACGCAAATTGGCATAACTTAATTACTATATAAGTTGAACCAAAGAAATTTTGTGAATGGGCACATCTTGGTATTCCTCACAGTGCCCAATAGAAACATGTTTTGTATGTAGGCTCACATTCGAATCTTTGTTTTCACAAATTATATCAATTTGCCGTAACATTTAGGATTTTACATCCACAGGCATTGTTTACCAGGAATTATAAAGTAGATGACCATTAACTTGAATTAAAATCTACATCATAACGGATTTTACAGTACAGGTGGCAGTTTAATCGAAAGAAAGAATCGATTATTATAGCAAATACGCAAATTGGAATAACTTGATTAGTACATATATACGTTGGACAAAATAAATTTGGCGAGTGGGTACATCTTGGTATTCCTCACAATGCCCAATGGAAATATGTTTTGTATATAGTCTCACGTTCGAAAAATATCTAATCTAATTTTTTCTTAAAATATATCGAATTGCTATAACACATAGGATATTTCATCCAAGGACATAATTGACCAGGCATTGTATAGTAGATACCCATAGACTGGAAGTTAAACCAATAGAATTGCGGATTTTACAGTACAGATGTCAGTACAATCGAAAAATCGATTCGATTATTATAGCAAATACATAAAATTGGCATAACTTGAATAGTATATCCGTTGGACCAATGACATTAGGGGAATGTGTACATCTTGGTATTCCTCACAATGCTCAATGGAAATATGTTTTGTATGTAGTCTCACGTTCGATATACCGTATAAGCTCGTGTAAGAGGCGCACCTTTTTTCCCAAACATTGCAGCCGAAAATGAGGGTGCGCCTCTTACACAAACTTCTTATCTTCCCCCCTCCCCTTCACCGGTCGCGAGTCTAAGGGGAACTGAGTGGCCTTGGTTTTCAGTGTGAGTCAGTTATCTGTAATCCTAGGTCAAAAACAAGCGGCAGGCAGGGGAGTTTCTCCCTTAGTGACGTATTTTTAAAATGCTCCTGTTTGCTTTTCTTGTAAGCATCGCGCCGTCACGTCGGTACCCCAGAGGTGAATATGGAAAAAATGGCGCGGGGGTTTTTCGCTCCGGAGGGCGCGCTAAATTTACTGCCACGAGTGGGCATCCCGCGCCATTTATACTGCATATAGTAATCGCTTATCAAACGTAGAGAAACGCGTATTTTTGAACGACATACCTGGTCAATAGTCAATATCTGTCTTGCCGAGTAATTTCCATTACGCTGAGGGCCTGATTTTCCAAAAATCACCTTCAGACGAAATATGACGATTATTGCAACTGAAAATGATATTGGTATCAAAACATGCGCTTTAAAAAATTCGAACGAGTGTGTTCATTGCTGGGCTAAATTGTGGATGGAAGAAATCAGAAATGATTGTAAGTGAAGAGCGCGGAAGGAGAGGTCCAGGGGAAGGAGCGCGAAGCAAGCGACGAAATACGGAGGGGAAGGTGCGCACTCCCTCCCCTCCGTATTTCAAGCTACGAAGCTATGAGCGAAGGAGCACGGGAAAAACACGTCCGATCTTGCTTTTGACGTCGTTGCCTTCAAAGCGAAGGGGCGAAGGAGCAGCAATGTGATATACGCAGTTTGCGTTGCATAAAGTTCCCAGTCCGTCTCGTCTTGTTTGAATGCGCGTATGCTACGCTTGTTTCTTCCGAAATTGTCCTTTTTGGACTATTTTGAATATAAGTAGCCTTGTTGTTACTGTAAATCTTTGTGTAAAACAATTAGATCTTAAAAAACTTAAATTCTGTCAGATATGCGTCTCGTTAGATCTCTTCCTTTTTTTGAATCTCGCGCGTGTCATACAATTATTGAAAGCTATCGAGATATCTTCGGGCTCAGTTGATGACTCACCTAGCATTTGGCCTCCAGAAACTGGAAGATCGATCAAGGTCAGTTGGTGAAACGGGGTAGGGATGAAACACGTTTCCATTGTTCCCCTGTAACTTGATGTTTTCCTGTGGGGTCTCGGAAAGGGAAAAAAAAACGGCAGAGGCATTGGCTGATGGAGGACCAAGGGTGGTTCCGTTAAATCTACGACGTGGTTATTATCCGCTACGGCGCTGAGATTGCCCGATTGTTGTCCAAGCTCTTGGGAAGGTTCGTGCTAAATGCCTGTCGTGTTTTGCCTTAAAATTTTCCACGGCTGCAATTCTATTGCAATACTCCTGCGAGAGCATTTAAACAAAATTGTTCGTGAGTAGGACAAGCATCGCAGAGCAACGGCGTATGCGAAGAGAGGATCGGAACTCTTTCTACTCCCTCTTATACCGCTATTACCGCCGCAGTTATCAAAATTTCCTCTTTCAATACTAATTGAAAGAGGAAAGTTCGATAACTGTCGAAATTCCCGGCGTACGTCTGCAACACCGCGCGATAGTATAAAAAAATGCCGAAAATTTTTTTTCTTTATAGCTCCGACGCTCAAAATAGGGGTGCGCCTCTTACACGTGTGCGCCTCTTACACAAGCTTATACGGTATATCGAATATGCTTTTTCTTCAAATATATCGAATTGCTTTAACATATAGGATTTTACATTCAAGGGCATAGTTGACCAGGGATTTTAGGGTAGATGATCAAAGACTGGAAGTTAAATCAATAGGATTGCGAATTTTCTATACACGTGTCAGTATACTTGATAATTCCATACGATTATGGTAGCAAATATGCAAATTGGCGTATCTTTATAACTAATAATGTGAGACCGAAGATATTTGATAAATATGTCCATCATAGCATTGTTCATGCTGCACTATTGAAATATATTTGCTTACTACGCTCCCATTCGACACATTTCGAATCTGCGTTTTCGTAAAATATGTCGTACTGCTATTATCAATAGAATTTAACATCTACGGGGATAGTTGAGCATTCTTTGGTTCTTTCTCCAATTCAAGTTTCTTAACCGTATTCATATATTTATTGTGATCAATTCGTTTCGTTGTTTAAACCTTCCTCAGATATAAAAAGGTGACAGCATTAATAGACATACGTCGTCAGTGACATCCGAACATTACTTCATTATTCGAGGCATATTAATTCCGATAGTCATTTCCGAATTAGTCTCTGTGCGTTTTTTTTCTAAAAATGATGTTTTTAATTTGATTCAGTTTGGTACGTTCAAACGCTCATAACAAAAAAATGGAGGTGCTACAATCCTAGGGTAAGGGCTAAAATACGAAAATCGGCTATATTTCACAAGTACATACGTCATTAAATTTAAATTTCTCCTCATTACGTAAATATTAAGTTCAAAACGTTCTCCTAACGTATCGTGGTAATGGTATATCATCGTGGTAATTAAGACGACCCTAAGTATTGTTGAGGGCGAATGAGCGAGTTGTTCGCCCATTCGGCCCATTTCAATGACATTTTGAGTGTTTTTTTTCGCTTTTTTTTAGCAACTTATGGACCCAATACTTGAACACAGGTGACCCATACAAAAATTTTCAAGATGTTATTCGATAACGTTTTTGAAAATGGACGTGAATTTCTTAAGCGCTAATATCGTTGATATTTAACAATAAAGAATGGGAAGGTTAGGGTTGTGTGATTTTTAACGATATTTCACTCAAAAATTCAATAAGAAAGAATATTTTTTAAAATCGCATCTTAAAATAGCCACCGAAAACGTAAAACTAGGCCACGAAAGACTGAAAAAGGGCAGTGGGAACAACAGCAAACATTTTTTTGCTACTCATAAAAAATATTTGAAATTACAAAACTCAATATTACGAAGTGCCTATTTTCCGGTCCCATTGACTCAGTATAATGGAGAGTTTACTCTATAAGGTTCTGCAATAATTAAGCTGCGAGAAATAATTAATCTAAGCCATTCTGCACATGTCGGTCACATAACATGAGTTTAGATACACTTGAAAAAATAAAAAAAAACTATGCCTTTCATTGTTCAATAATATTAAAAAATACTAATAATAATAACTCCCGTCTCACACTCTCTTCAGGAAAACAGGATTTCCTTGGACACTCAACATGGCAGAAAGATTTTCAACCTAGCTTTCCCCAGAATACGTCACGCCTCCTCTGCTAAACTATATGCTCTAAGGCGTGCGCTCACTCTTGTTGCAATATCCCGGAAACCAAAGGGCAGAAATGAAAGATATTTAAAATTCCACATTTTTTAAAATGTGAATCATTCTTATAGAAGAGTTAATAATTGAAAATCAAAAGCAATTTTGGTTTAAAAAAGAACTGGTAATGCAAGAAATTGACGATGGACTTGTGCCAATATAGGAATTAGAGGGTTTAGTACATGGGCTGGAGCAATGGCTGAGCACCCCATTGAGTCGGGTCCCAAATCGGAGGGAAGAGTATACCAGGGCAACTCCTTCCCAAAAAGAGCTACGTGTTTAAAGAAATATTTTAGATGGTTAAATACCTGGTTAAACAAAAGCACATTCTGCACCATAGAAAATTCTTTCACAAAAATAGACCAATGATCAGGGCTCTCTTCACTGCTTTGGGTAGATACTGGAGTAGTCTTGCACTGATTTGCACTGCCAATGCCAATTATGGCATCCAGTATGTCATACCAAATAATGGGTGGAAGATGTTGGTCACCAATTGCAACCAGAATAAGTTCAAAAACTTCAATCAAAATTTCTGGAAATTTGTGTACTAGCACCAGCTTCAGGTCCTTTTGAAAAAGCTGCAAAAAGTGAAGATAATAAAATATTACCAAGCAAAAACATACATATTTTTATTTTGTAATAAAAATGCCAATAACATGATTAAATTAAAGAAGATTCCAAAGTGAAATAAAATTTTTAAGTTATAATTTTCATTTAAACTCACCATGCATTTTTCAATATTTTGAAGGTTTTTATTAATCTTCTATTTTGAAAAATAAAAAATGCACACAGTACAATTCCACACTTTCATTCAGTGTAAGATGTGTTATGCAATGAATTTGGATTTGCAATGAAAAACATTATTATCTTTATGCGAAAAATCCAGAGGCAAAATCATTCGCCTTGACCGGGATTCGAACCCGGATTCCTCGATTTCCGGCCGAGTGCTTTAGCCAGTTAAGCTACCGAGGCGTCATTCTCCCCTGTGGAAATTTGTGGACTATACTGGACAAGGTGGTATAGACTGCTGAGCATATTATGCAACTGGCAGTCCAAGTCGTGCGTATGACGCCACAGCCGGACTCTGTAAAAGTTATCACTGCGGCTAGTCCTGGTATACTTAAATAAGTCTAGAGCGAACACCTCTTCGTGTTCAAGGGGGAGTGAATTTTATGTGCTTCAATTAGCATGAATGTGTTGACAGGTTTCAGTTACATGTTTTTAAATTTTGGGTTGTTTATTTGCTTCTTTGAATTTGGAAATGGATACTGAGTGAACTTGAAGAATCTGGTAATTTGGTTTGAATGGTAAGTGTGTGATAATAGAATGAATGAGTCAAGTGAATGGCGGAGAGTGATAAATGAAAGGGAGGCAGCATAAAGTGAAATGATCTTAAGAAGGAAAAGTGTCAATTTATTTTCATAGCTATTGCTCGAGATGTGTTCTGTGGCAGATTTTAGCGAGCAAAATTTTACTAATAATTTTGAATTTCCAATTTAATATTCTTGTACTAGTCTCTAGTAGTCATTCATTGATTCAAGATAGATAATAAGGGAAGGTCTAACTCGAAGGCATTGGGGTTTCGATTGTAAAATGTAAATTAGGATATGGTAACCAAATTGTTTATAGTTGCTTTGTTTATAAAAGTTGAGTTTCAAAGGCTTTTAAAAGAATATGTTTTTAGTCCCTAACAACATTTCTTTTAATGGGGCTAATGTAACAATTAATTTCGAGTGTTATTTGAGTTGAGTCGGAGAATGTTGATGTGACAATTGGTGGGAGTGGAACAATGAGGCAAGTGATGGTGGACGGGGATTGTTGTGAATGGCAAAGAGAGGGAGTTGGATTGCAATAGTCACGGAGAGCGGATGTGTTTTTGCTCCCGAGTTTTAAAATTAAGGGATTAATTTGATACACAATACCACAATATGGTATAACTGGTGTTGAATCCAATCTCTACTTTAAACTCATAATTGCACCTATTATGACAGTCAAATTGGAATAGCTTAAATTGAATCACAAAAATCTAGAAATAGTCCTTACCCCAATCACCAAGGTCCAATCCCCTTCATTGGTGGTACAGCACCCAATGCCATCAATTAATAATTTAACTAGTGAGAGTTTTTCCTCCTTCAAAGCTAGTTGCTGAGATAACCAATTTTTTATTTTAAACTGTAATAATAAATAATAAAACATATTATTAGAGTTACACAAATAATAATACATCTTATTAGAGTTACATAAATAATAAAACATATTATTAGAAGATTTATAAATGACAACCCAGTACACCTCTATGTTTTGGCCCTAATTTGTCTACTCTCAGGCAAACATAGCCGTAACAGTACCATGTTTCCCATAGTCCCAGCCCTACCATCTTTTTTCCTTATATTTAGACTCCCTTCTCTACACATCTAAGCTAATTTCAACCTTCAGACTCCAGTAAGAATTCTGAGGGTGATTCGAAGATATAAATACTTCTTTGTTTTAACCATATCGCTGATCTTTTTTTTGCCCTCCCCCCTTAGCAACTTTTCTTGGATATGCTGTTCTTTCTTTGTTGTTTCCTCATTGACCTTGAATGGTAGCTGCCCAACTTTTCTTTTTTTTTCTTCCTTCTTGTCTATCCAGATTGCAGATTTAAAGCATCACTCCTCTATTAACACCACCTTGTTCCTCCATTTCCTTTCTCAACTTCTCAATCTCCATTCAAACTTGTTTCTAATTCTTCATCTGTTTCTATCTTTTGAGCATTATGGTCTTCTCTTAATAATTCTTCTTTCATCCCAGAAGTGTTTTTAAAAAGACATTTTATCACTTCTTTCAACATTTCCTGTTGTTATCTAGCCAATTTTCTTTACTTTTCATCCCTCTTTCTGTTATGCATCTAATCTCTCCTGTTCTTCCCTCATCCCGCTCAGCATTGTTTCAACCCCATTCCCTTCCACTGAACCTTTTAGAATCTCAAACAAATAATTCGATACCTCCACTGCATAAACGCTCAACAATCGCCCTCCGATTAGAATCCGCTCATATAGATAGCCCCTATAGTAAATGATGAGCGGATTTGATTTGGTGGGTGATTGTTGAGTGTTTATGCAGTGGAGGTATCGAATTATCACCTTTCAGCTTCTCCAGCAGTTAAAATTTTGTTCCTTGCTTCACTATTCCACGATCTTTCAATGGCTCTTTCAACTAAATTCTCATTATATTGCAGAAAAAACCCTGCCTAATGCTCAGTATTCCTTTGAAAGTTATGCTGTACAACCTTTCATGATATGAGCAGCATATCAGCTAGGATCAGAACTATGGCAGAATGCATCTAATGGTATACTTTATTGATAACTTAGTGATAATAATAAAAATAATAATTTGTATTCACTCTATAGGGATGTACATAACCATAGGTACTGTCAATTTTAGAAAAAGAAACAAAAAAATAATATTATTATTTATCCTTTAAAGGACAGCTTTAAATCAAATGGCAAGTGTAACCAATTTTCTGATCCTAGCGAGTGTCATTCCAGGAGCCCAAAAAAATATTTGCACTATCTCAGTGATGAAACTCACTGTAAACTGATTTTTAACAAACTGTGTCTCACTGCAAGGTCATTGATGAAAACATTAGGTGGTCCCTTTTGGGACGCACGGATGATAAAGGTTAATTATTATTTAAATCAAATTTCATTTATGAGAAATTCATCAATACTATAAAAGCATTTTTAGGGAGAACAAATTTCATTATATTCTTAAGGCTGTTCTATACCCCCGTAAAAAAAAGCAGCTTTTGCAGGCCATGTTGACAGGCCACTTATGAATTTACTTTTAACATTACAGAGCTCATTTTTCATACATCGTAAGAACATAAATGCATACAGGAGGTTAATTTAACAAAACCCTCAATTGAATCTTGGTAAATTGGTAATATTAATATTAATTAGCTTTTAGGCGATGAAAATAGGATATGATTTTCTCCTCCGAATCCTGTGATGTGGGAAGCAAAAACAAAATAAATGTTGCAATAACCTCGAAGTTGCATCCTCCTCCTATACAATAGAGCAAAATTCTAAGTCACACATTGTATAATAAATAACCTCGCGAGGGCTTTCAACATGGAGCATGAATTTCGTCAATTTCAAGCAATTCCTGTAGCTTCTTTCCCTGTTGGTGTTCCTGTGATAGGAAGGCCTCCCCTCCTGACTTCCTCCCTCTCTCTGTCACACTGACTACAGCAGCATGCCTTTCCCCTCCCTCCAGAACTCCCTCTATTGGGCAAAGGTCATTTTTTTAAGCTTCATCTTTTGTATTATGTCACGGCTTAGGAAAAGTCAATTCAAAATGCAGGCCTGGAAGAGTCATGAGGCATTTGACTTTCCTCATAAATGGCTTTTTGGTTAGGGTGTGGAATCCAAATCTGAGATTTGCTAACAATTTCTTGACAAAATATGGCATGAGTGGCTAATCACATTTATTGTTTTTTCACTTGCTTCATACTTGGAAGTTTTCACCTATTTACATTGATTTTTTATGTAAAAACTACATAAGCAAAATTTCCTTCATTTTCCATTCCCTATGTTTTTTCCAGTCAGCAGAAGTTTGGGTTCTGGGGTCATTTACTAATTGGTGTTTCTTGTCCATAACAGCCACAAACCCATTATGACCATAAGTCATCAAACAAGTGTACAATGGATTTGTTCTTTTTACTTTTAAAATTATTTCACATTAATGCCTAGGGCTGATTCCAAAAATGACTTTCATTTACTTCTGCCAACTCAGATTTTTTGTACACAGCATTTTGAAAAAAAAGGCAAAAATTCTCAAACATGGCAAATAAAAAATTAATGCACACCGATTTTCTCAAAATGATTTCTTCCATTGCTGGTGCATAAAAAATGACACATTCTTCATAATCACCACAGTGATTCCAAATCTGCCACCAGGGATGTCATTACTAAGTGGAAATAGGAATGGTTATAGAGAGATTTCCTCATAATCATATATTCCCTCTGAAAGTCAATAGTTCTAAAATTTTCCATCCTAATAGTTTTGGTACATAAAATGACAATAAGGAATTCTGTCAATGCAAATGTTAGATGTCACAGATTGTTGCCACTTGCTCCTCCAACTCTCGTTTTTGTCGAGTTGACTGTGGAAATTAGTTACTCCATGTTTAGTAAAACTATCTAACTAAGTATGTATTTATTTATACTAAAAAGACGAATACCTCTTTAAGTGCAACACATTAAATGGATGGATGATTCAATCTGGTTTTCATGGGAAATATCTGCCAATGAAAAGGAAGATGAAAAATGTGGCTGTGAATACTTAACTGTTAGGAAAACGAAGCATAAAAAGAAAACCTAATGGAATTCATAACTCAGCTGGGGTTATTTAGGCACAAAAATAAATAAAAATAAATGCTTATAATATTGCTAATTGAACTATTCTGTCAGTATTGAACGCCAAAGAGCTACATCTTAACCCCAGGTCTCTCAAGGTCACGTAAAATAGTAGCACTGTTGTAAGTGATGTGATTCGCCCATTGATAAGGTTTTTGAGATTGCAAGTTCATAAAATCTGATTTGATAGCAGGATATACAAGAAAGACAATTTTCATATCAACAAATATGAATGCTCCATCAACACAATCACTCTATGTACATCCTGAAGTACATCATGAAAGGCACTGATGAAGTCAGATGTACTACCACACAGGGAATGATAGACTGCAAGAGTAAAAACAGCACTGTTGAGAGCAATAATTGATTTAAAAAATTCAAAGGTATTCTCATTACAATTATTGATTTTGAGTTTTTTAATACTAATTTTTTGGTTCGTCATACAAAGCCACTCCTACACATTTGCAAACTTATCGACAGAAGGAGGTGATAAGATTAAATCCATCAACATGTAACACACTAAAGCATGTAACACACTAAGTCATGTGGCTGCGGGAAAAACACAGCTATCACTAATAAACTGAGTAATCTGAGCTCAACATACTAATAAGCAGATGAAAAGGTAGAGAGGCAAATATAAGTTGGGCATATATATGCCATTAGATACCATCTTGAAAAGTGGGGAAAAGAGATATTATTTAACATACCTTAGACAGAAAAACAAATGCCAGATTGCTATCTAATGTTGGAAGTCGTTTTATAAGCATATTATATGCTTGTAGTAAGCCATCAGTAGTCAAATCCGTGGGAGTTAGCAAAGGAGACAAAATTTCAGGTAAAACTGGATTTTCTAACATTTGAGAAAGCAATTCCAGGTAGTTCTTCTCAGACCCCAGCACAAAATCCTTAAAAAATAATAAGATTCAATAAATATTATTTTCAATCATCAATACTATTAAGGAATGAAAGTTTATTATTAATATCAAAATTTATAATATAAAGACATTTATGCTACAGGCAAATAAATCTACATTTTACCATGGACAAAATATCCACTTCGAGTGAACCCTCATGATAAACAGAAAACTGATAGTTTCTAGTGAGGAGGGTTTGTAATCTGGAGGTAACACATGGGTTAGGTATTCACTGAAGTATCAAGATTTAGCGTTTCCTAAACAAGTGACACACAAATTTAATGAGCTGGACCTCTTTTGGCAAAACAATTCACACCTAAAGTCTCCCAGATACAAAGGGATGACTAATAACTTATTCCATAGAAAACAAAATATCACTTAAGAAACCTCAAATTTAATGTAGTCAATGGGTTACACTTTCCGAACCATGTATAAAACTGAATTGTAATTTGAATTAAAATGAGTAAATCTGCATTCTCTCAATGTCTACTGACAACAATCACAGCAAATCAAAGGTGCCAAATGTCATTTGTTATCCATAGGAGTATTGCATAAACTACGGAGAAAGTCATAAATTGGAAATCCATTATTCTTGGGGTGGGGTGAAGTAAAGAGTGATAAGGAAGCTCCCCTCTACACTACCTCAGAAAGAGCTCAGTAGTGATGACAAACATCAAAGGGTCTTTAGCTGCAATGTAGCACTCAAATCTTGTATAAATGAGCGATAGTCCTTGACTTGCCCATACAGATTAACTTAACACGTTGAGTGTGGATGGCATAGCATCAATGCCCAGAGTAGGTCCTGCCAACAAGCGGGTGGCATCACATTGATGCCATGCCGGCCGGCTATGTCCTCCAACCGCTCCCTACGCTCCTCTGCTCTGTTCTGTGTACTCTCATGATGGTTTCCAGCACACGCACTGGATTAGGCTACCTTCATATGCCTTCCATTTTTGAAAAATAGTTTCTATTTTTAGAGTACTTTGTTTACAATTATGGAGTACTTTTTAATTTGTAAGATTTTTTTTGCCATTTCAAAACAATTTAAATGTGATATTTTCTTTACTCTTCTAAATGTTTGAACTGAATGTTAACACATTTGAAGGTTATTCTTCCCGTTTTAGTTCTATTGAAATTTTTGTAAACATTATTTAGTCATAATCTTCCTTCCATCTAATCGACGAAAAATATTTTCGTATAACAAAATACGGTCACTATACAGGTACACATGCTAAGCACAGTTGAATAATCTGTTGCTGTTTTTATTTTTTAAACTTAATATTTACATCATGTCGTTACATCTCATAACATTCTTCCAGAATATATTTGCAACTAATTTTCTAAACGATCCTTTCAATAGGGGTTTGATTATATTGGTTACGGAAAAAGAAATAGATTTTTTCAATTTTTTCCCATTTATTTCGTACGTGTTTGTTATAGTTACTTGGTGGGAATAATTACGACCACCATTTCATTATTCATGGGATATAATGGTGATGTTTTTTGGAAAACTTTTATATTTTTCCTTTTGAATGAGGAATTGGGATTGGGGAAATCCTTGGGGAAAAAATTATCGAATTGCGGGGCTCAAATAAAAGAGTCATTTTAGGTCACTGTGGAATAGACTGCCTGTCGCTCTGTGTCGCCTGTTATCTCTATTTTTAGAAGAATTTTTTCCATTCTTATGATAAATGCATGCAAGTATTCTGTTGCGTGCATGTTGTGGAGAAGACCAAGTCTTCCTTCTCAGTTTTTGTGACTCTTGCCATTTGTACAGTCTCTCCTTCGGACATCTTTTGATTGCATGTGAAGTTTTGTACATTTTCACTCCTCTATCAAGATTTTATTTTTTTCTAATAATACCGTAGGGCCCTGTTATATTCAACATTTCAGTATTTTACATACACTTACATGGAATATGGAAGAAACTATTTTTAATTTTATTCCTATTTTCAAATCCCAAGGACCGATTATGTATCAGTCTTTGGTGAACTAGGCTTAGGATATCTCTTCGCAATAAAAAACTACCTCTGGCACAATTTACTCAAGTGTATGTGTTTAACATTGCATTGGGTCTTCTCCGTGAATGTTTTTTGAACTTTGAGGCAATTGACATATTTTACTTCCACCAAATAGAGCTATTATAATCAGAAAAGAAAGCCAGCAAACTTTCTATGCAAAAAGAAACAATTATTTTCGGATTATTATATGTTGCCGTTAAATCTGGAACATATACGTTTAGATATTTCTTGTACGTCGGTTCTAAAGGTTAACGCTTACATCTTTTTCCGACTGCAAAAGAGCTACCTCTTCAGTCTTGTTATTTTGTAGGTGTTACGTATTTTATTGTAATTTATTTTATAGGTGTAAACTGAGTTTTACGTTGAGGATGCAAGTATGTGGTAGCTGAAGGAAATATTTTCATCTGAAAGGTTTTGGTCCATATTGTCAATGTGCCTCATCATGCAGTTCTTCAAGGATAACTGAGCATAGTAATCTTACTCATGGAGAATTGGTGACATTTATAGGTCTGATATACCTAATGGGTAATGTAAGATTGCCATCCATCCCAGATTATAGGAAAAGGTTGGAAAATATCTTCGATTTTCCTTACCTTTACAGCACTATTTCCTGAGACCAATTTCAACTAATTTTCCGTTGCATGAATTTTGGCAAGAACCCTAGAGTAGATGATCCGATACCAAGTAACCCCTTGTATAAAATTTGACCCCTTTTGAATTTATTCACTCAAAGAATGAAAGAAATTTACTATCCGGGTAAAGAACTCTGCCTTCAAGAGTCCATGTTGGTTTGGCGTCACAAAATGACATAACATTATACATGCTTTCTGAGCCTAATGGTCTTGTGCAAGATGTTATAATTTTCACTGGGGCGAAGGATCCTGATATTTGAGGCAGGGGACATGCAAACAAAGTCGTGTGAAAATTAATGGATAGATTACTTTTCTGTGGGCACAGTTTATACAGTGATATAGCCAGAATTTTGAAAAGGGGTGTTGTTTACCGGAGATTTCGGGGCCCTTCCGGAGCCTCTTATAAGAGTCAACGGGGGTTGTAACCTGGAACCCCCCCCACCCCTCCCGTGGCCATGCCACTGAGTTTATACATGGAAAATTATAATAATTCTGTTGAAATATCTAGTGAGTTACTCAAAAAGGACACTTACACCACTGAAAGTCTAAGGACAAACAGAAGAAATAATCCTCCTCACGTACTAAGCAAGACTTTATAAAGAGGCGAATCAGTATACCTCTGATGGTGTATGATGTGCAGAAGTTCTAGGGCTGTGTTTGAACCCTTGTTTCAAAGAATTTCACAATTATTAGTTCATTTTTGTAGCATTAACACTAAAGAAAATTTCAAAAAGATAAAATAGCTTTCGTATGCTTGCATGCAAATCTAAGTTACTGGTAAATTTAAAAATTTAGAAATGTGAAAATTAAAATTCAAAAACTATTATTTACCCAAAATTTGATGCATCAGTAGTGGATGAAGTCTGCAGAAATATTTATAATATTATTTTATAATTCAATGGTATAAATTAATTCCGCCAACATTTCAGAAATTATTTCAAGGTTCTTAGTTGCTACATAAAAATATGCTGTGTGTCGTTCCAAATGTTTGTGTAATGGGTTGTATAAATATCCGGAGCATTTATCACACGAGTGCGGAAGGCATCACTGTGATGCCATTAACAAATTGTTTAAAAAATAGTTAAGTGAATATACAAATCATTTTTTTATTAATTTTTTTTCATATCTTCGAAAAACAAAGTGAATACAGTGAAAAAAAATTCTCCGCCAATGTGAAACAACTCTGAGAAAATGTTACGCAATGAAAGGGTTAACTGGGGAACTACAGCATGCAAAGGGTCTTTAGCAGCAATGTAGCACCCAAATCTTGTATAAATGACCGATGATCCTTAATTGCCCACACAGATTTTTTTTGCTGCTTTATAAACTTCTCACTGCATTTCATTTCTCCTCAGAAGTTTTCTGATTTTATTTGTAGATAAAGTAAATAGTGGATTGGGTTACCACAAGCTTAACAGCTCCTGTTTTCACACATGCACATGGGAGGAGCATTAGCATTAAAATGTAAGGGTCCCCAATACACTATTTTGAGTACATAATTTCATTAGATGAAAAATGAATAAATCCCAGAGAACACCAATGGATGCAGTTTTAGTGAAAAGGTGAAAGATGGTCACACTGGCAGGCATTACAGGCTGCTGTGCCATTGTCATTTCTGATTAGCTACACAGCCTGAGGTAATGTTCAAATGGCTGCAAGAAAACAATGTTTTTCGTTTGTTTCAAAGGTGTAGGCCAAGTAATTTATTGCTGATTCATGCAATAAGGAAGGATGAATCCAGCAATAGAGTAAAAAAAAGTGAAACTAGAAGAAGGTACTGACAGTGTAAAAGCCAAACTATATAAGAATTATGTGTTTTCCATTTCAAAATATTGTGTTCCATTGCACGCAAAATGCTCTCATGTATTTCATAAATAGTCCTTTTATGTCTCGTATGAAAGCCACCTGAATTTCACGTGATCATGAATGTAGCATTATTTGTATTTCACGCCGTAGATGGCACATTGCCAGGCCAGACTGAAATGGGCACCATGACTTCAATGACACAATTTTGTTTCATTTGAAGACATCTGTTAAAGATAAAAACGTGAATGCCATGCATTTGGAAAGTAATAAATATATGCCTTTTTTTCACTTTTAAGAAGACCATTTCTGCTTTGAGCGCCACATCCAAATTCTCTCCACCGTTCCAGGCCGGTTCCAAAGTACCAACTTTGGTTCTCTATACCGATATGGTTTGGATACCGATTCCACAGGCCAAGAACCGGCAGTAATGAGGACCAGGTACCTGAACTGACCTATCTCTATTTTTTACCATAAGCAAATATTTTTGAAGGCCAATATTTTCAATTTACCTTATTTAGCATGTTATTAGGTAAGATGAAATGAAAACATAATATATGTTTTAGTATTTCTTTACTCTGCTGGTAATGGGCTAAGGTGGTTTGTAATGCATAATTTCCATAGTATTTACTTTAAGGAGTGTCAAATATCAGCATCTTTTTCCCAATATTGAGGACTATGCACTCCTAACTTGAGCCAATAAAAATCATTCAACCATTTAAAAAAAATAAGGCAAACTTCTAAGTGTTTTCTAGGGAAAGGAGGAATGCAATGGAATCATTGTTACCATTAAAGCAGATGGCCATAGATGCAGCAAGAATGAAAAAATAAACTAATAAACTTAGATAACATGGGAAATTTTTACATCACTAAATGTGATCTTAAAGTTCTTACCTGAACCAGATTTTCAATACAAGATGTGACAAGCTTTTTTGTAGGGAGGCAATGCATCACTGCTTCATCATTTAAAACACGAAACAGATGATTTAAAACATATAATGCTGTATCCTGTACTTTTGATACATCTTGTTTCTTCTTTTCTGAGACCAAATCCCTGAAAAATTAAGCTCAGTTATTCAACGGCCAAAATGTTTCACATTTAAAAAATTATATTCCAAGAGAGTATTGATAAAATGTAAACAGAGATATATACTGACATAACAACTATAAAACTGGAATTAAAGCTCAAAATATTTTATTAGGACCTGAAAAAGTTGTGAAAGTCATAACATGATTTAAAAGACACAGAGTAAAAGCTTATTAAAGTGAGTGCAACATACATCATGAATCATTATAAAGAGTGAAAAAAGTGACAGTGTACTGACAACAGGCCTATGATTTAAATGTAAAAAAATACCCACTCGTGGGTTCATTTATTGTCCTTAGCAGGCCGCTTACAGCATGTACTGATGGTATACGCATGCCTATCATTACGCATGTTGCCAAAGTCATTGCTGGTCCCCTTTCTGACATATTCACCTCCATATGCTCTGGAGTCTTCCCAGAGCTTTTCAAATATGCATCTATTACCCCAATCCACAAGAAGGGCCCTCTTAATGACTCAGCAAACTAAAGACCTATATCTGTCCTGTCTGCTTTCTGAAAGATATTTGAAAAACTTTTTTACCATCGTGCAATGAGTTATCTCAAAACCTTTAAAATACTGAAAAATGCTGAACACAGTTTCTGTGAATCGAAATCCACTAGTACTGCCATCTTTCAGCTATTAGACCAACTATGCACAGCTTTTAAGGAGCATAAATTAGCAGCTGGTGTTTTCTTTGATCTAAGCAAAGCCTTTGATCGAATTGATCATGCCATTCTTCTCTCGAAACTGCAGTCAGCGGGCATCTTGTGGAAAGCTCTCTCCTAATTGTCATCATACCTAACTGACCGCCAGCAATTTTATATATATATTCCTCCAGAACAGCAAAAAGTATTAAAAAGTTTCCCAAATGGGTAACATTGCTGCTGAGGTAGGGTGTCTTGCATGAAAATACTTGAAAATAAGTCAAACAGTTTTTGAGACACACAATAAGGTCAATGGGTAACTTCGTAACTTATGTAGGGTAACCTCTTGATACGTGGACAGCAACATACCTTAGAACAACTTTTAAAACCTATTGTTTGTCACGGTAGTTGTCCTGATATTTCCTGATTCTGTGACCTTTGAATCCTATGTATCCATCAGAGGTCAAAAACTAACAAGATGGATATGTTTATCGCTCCACTATCTTGGGCATCCTTGAAAACCTTTCGGTTAGAGGGTTGATTTCCTGGATATTTATGCACACACCTTCGTGAATGTTGACCACCCTATGACCTAAGGAGGTTAACAAAATGGATACTATGTGTACTACACACCTCCTCACTTGGTCACCCTTTGGTTGGAGACATTACTTTTCCTAATATATCAAATCATACCTTTATGACCTTTAACCCCCATTATGACCTTCGGAGGTCAAAAATCCAAAAATACTGATAAATGAACTGCAAAACTGACTTGAACACCCTTTACAACCTATGGTTCGACACGTTGGTTGTCATGATGGCCCAACGTTTACCTATATCACCTTTGACCTCAGTATTAGCCTTGGAGGTCAAATAGTGGGTAAGATGAGTATTTAGATGACATCAATGACTTGGGCATCCTTTAAAACCCATGGATTGACACCTTTGTTGGTATCCTATTCTTTTTGCCACCCTTATGACCTTGAACGTGACCTTACTGGGTCAACGGTTGAATTTTCGTAAATAAAAGTGTTGTTTTCGGTTTCCTCGTGTCCGAAAATCTAAGAATTGACATCTTGGTCAATGAAATTCTGACTTTTTTCTATCTTGAATTTTTTAACATTGAAACCTCATAAGGCAAATTCAAAATTTTGGTTTGGGCCCACATTGTGAGGTCAAAAGGTCAAAATAGGGAAGTACACTAGTGTTTCAAATGCACCAAAAACATTTTTTAAATTAGAGTTCAGAATAACATAATGTCGTAAAACCACAGTTTAAATCCTAATAGTGAACACTTGATTCGAGATAACCGTCCGAAATATGGAAAAATTCAAAGGCCGCTAAAACGGGTGTCCATGTTGAATATTGGCCGTGACGTCACAAGGCAGTAGCAGAAGGCAGCTTCTACGCCGTTTAGTTCGACCACTATTATTGCATAGAAAAATTACTGAATTTGAGGGTATCCGTTTTTTGCTGTTATAAAATATCTTCAGAATATATATGTGGCTGCTTCTCTTTTGAGTACATGACTTCATCATTGCGTAATATATTAATATTCATTTACGTGTCAACTTCAAGTTTGGAAAGAGTAGTGCGAATAGCACATTGAATCTTTAATAAATAGATGATGGCATTTATTTTTCGCTGGGTATATTTTGGCACAATGCCGTTTATCATGCCAAAACTTTTTTTGTAAGAACTGAGTCAAACTAATAAACCTATTTCAGACGTTTGCTGCAAGACTTATTCGTTGCGTATGTATTCACGCCGGCCGGAACGTTCGCCCTTCGCAACTAGAATCATGGGATGTTAGCCTTATTTCCGTGCTGGCTGGTTGTTGCAATGGTTCGCTGTCCAGGATGGGTTCAAGAAAAGTTAATCTTGGTTGGGAGAAGGAAAATTCCAACGATTTATAAATGGTATACCAAACTTTGATGTATTTATGGTCACTGAATTTTTGAAAAAGGAGGACAGGTTCAACGCTCCATAGAAATGCGATACGTTAAGGCTAACAAGGGGAGATCACGTACCTTGCTCCGTCTTTTTTAATTAAGGCCTTAGTTAGGCTGTAATTAATTAATTTTCATGCGGTACTTTTCACAAGTCATATATAAATTCAAAATATCCTCCATATCCCGATAGTGGTAGCGTGGACGACTCCCACCCTGAGGATCATGGTTCAAGACTTCGTCCTGACAGTATATTTTGTTGTCTTCATTGTGATCATATGGCGTCAAGTTTATCATTAATTTTAATTGCAGCAATCATAGACACGTCACAATTTTTTTATCATCATAATAGCGTTTAGGTATTTTAGCAGAGTCATTACAAACGCAGAGATACGACGACTACAAGGTTTGGTGTGCGCTAAAATGTTAAGTTTTTCTTTGCTTGTACTGACCAACTTCCACATTAAAAATGAAAACCACTCTTGCAAGAGCACATACCATTAAAGGCTCGCGGCAAGCAACAATATGCGTACAGACATAATTAATAAGAACACAAAACGAATACAAAATGCCATATATCTCGAACACTTGCAATTCACATTACTCCAAAGGGAGTTTACTTACTCAGTACCTAGTACGAAGTACCTACCAGTTTACCTCAGTAGCAGTGCTACAAGAACCATTCCGAAATATAATTTCAATTAACAAATAGGATGAAATAAAAGTTGATAACCCTGGACCGGGCGCGCTGGCGTATAAAATACGTCAATCTTTGAAAACCAAGGATTTCAACATTGTACGTACATTCTGGGCTAGAATGGTCTCGTGTATTCCTACAATGTACTTTGACTGCCTATATTGCGAGTTTTCAAAGTTCGAGGTATTGTAGCCAATTTTTTAGATCGGCAAGATGAACCCGTGACCAGTGGAGTATAAATTACGCCGCGCGACCTGCCGTGTACCTTTATATCTGTATCACCTATAAATGTACTAATTTCAACAAATAAAGATTAACTTTAACAAAAATCGTTTGTTATCATATATGCACATATCATGGGCAAAGTACGCATTTTGCCCGGTCGTGTAAAATAACAGTCGCGCCATAATTCTTTAACCAAACTACTTTCAGTTTATACATTACATAGGTCTACGCAGAAGATGCTATATTTTGACTCAACACACTTTCTGATATGACTGAAGTACCTATTAAGTAAATTATTATAATATAAATATCAATTTGATCTTGCAATACCTTCAAATGATCTTCAAAACAGAATATTATCGATAGGTAAGAGTCAGGAGCAGCCTTGAACCATTTATTCCGTATGGCTAGTGCTTAAGGCACGGGAATGAATATCTTCTCCCAGCTTTTGTTTCGACGTCGAGATGAAATTTGGAACAAAATATCATTTATAATTCTTTTTTGAATTCATGTTTTCCGCACTAGCCGACAGTTTTAGGAAGCAAACTCCATCGATTCCCGGAAACTCTCACCGCGCTAAAGAAGGCGACGGAATACAGCGATCTCCACTGATGACTACTGCCTTGTGACGTCACATTTCAATCAAGATGGAGGCACTGTATTTCAGCGCAACATGAAATTTTACGACTTTCAAAACGTTTTAAAGTGCATACCCCAGATGCAGGAAATAAAAGTGACTATACTAATGTTTCTTTTTTAGGCTAAACTTTCAAATTCAGCAATAAAAAAAAATTAGTGCACTTCCCTATTGGAAAATTTTGCTTACACTCAACAAAACTTGGGGCCTTTCCCCATAAGTAAGACAATTCTCAAGAATATTGCTTGAGGGGAAGTTACTAATATTAGAGGTCAAAAATGACACACAACCCTTGGGACAGTCTGTACAAGTGCGGGCCTTGCTGAAGACCTTTTCGATGAGGAAACCTACGTTAGTGATATACTGCGGGCGAATCGGAAAGGTAATTCACCAAAGGTTTGCCAAAAAAGCTGAAAAGGGGGGAAATTATTGCAAGGCAAAATGGAAAAGGTGTCAGAATCATGAAATGGCAGGACAAAAGACCAGTTACGATTATCCTCTAATCCCGAGCTTGGTGAGATTTTGCTACCAACCACGTCCAAATCTAAGCGAGGGGAGATAATGAAGCCAAAATCCATTATAGCTTACGATAGTGCAAAAAAGGTGGTAGGCATTTCCAACCAAATGTCTGCTTACTATAGTTGTATCAGACTATCTATTTGCAAATCATTCTTGTATCTGTTTAAAACCAATGTGCCGGAAGATTGAGTGACGTACCTTTATTTGGTAATGCATCCAGCATATGCACCTAGCATCCTATCTAAAAAGAAATTCTTCAACCAAAGTATTGGGAACCACTCCTAACTCTACCATTGGTAATACAATCACTTGTGCCATGAGTAATGCCTGGACAATAGACAGCAAAATTATGTAATTAGCGTATCCTCCAAGTGGGAAGTAGTAGATGTGGGGTCGCATTACCCACCAAGCTGTTTTAAGCAATAGCAAGGAATTTGAGTACCTTATGATTCGACAAAGTGATTCTCCAGTATAACAACATTTGACCTCATGTTGCCAAACCCATTAAAATCTACATCAAAATGATCAAATGGAAAGTCCTCACCTACCCAACATATTACCCAGATATTGTGCAGTACGATTATTACTTGTTCCATTTTATGGCACATGGTCTGGCTGACCAGCAGTTGCAAACATCAAGTAATGGCTTGATTTGTGGATGGTCTCAAAAGATGAACACTTTTATTGTTACGGTATTTGAGCTCTGCAACAACGATAGGCGAAAGTTGTATGTATTCCTCAAATTGATATTGTTATAAATGTTCCTTGCCTGTCAGGAACAAATATTAGTTCTAGTTGAATGGTAGGTGAAAGGGAGGGAAATATTGATAATATATGCAGTGGTAAAGAAATGAACAAGAATTTCCAATCAAGTTTCTCCCATACTTTTACAAGAATTCCACTTTTCCAGAAAGTCAAAATTCCCAAACAATTCTAGGTTTTCCACAAGGACCATAATCCTGTAAATAAATATTTGAAGAGCAAACCCCTGAATTTAATCTTTTAGATTTAGCTTTCGGTAAGACAAAGACTAATATGCTGAGTAGTATTTCAAGTTGAATACAAGTAATATTATTATGATAAAAATTTGGTAAAATAATTACCAAGAAATATTCTCCAACAAAACACCAGCAAAGCACGCTTCCAATGGTACAGATTTAAGGACAGATGTAGTTAGTCGCTTGCGACTGGCAGCATTCCTTTCCATGTCAGCCCAAACCTCTTCATTCATCCTTGATTCGTTCACCTGGCATGAATAAACAATGGCAAAAATCAGTGAAAATGGCAATAAATGTTATGATAATTGAGAAAAATAGCAATCCTGGCTATAGCACAATTGTGAATTTTTAATTATGCTCACACCAAATACAAATTCCAATAAGGGAGTGAACAAAAAAACCTCGTATTATTGGATTCATGACAAATACATGAAAAGCACAGCCAACATTTTTACTAGCATTGAATAGTTTAAAAAAATGTTACCTTGAAAAACTACAAATTCTGAAACAAATCATGCCAAAAATCCAGATTCACCGTCAAATCCAGTCTTTGAGGGTAACGTCCTTTATTTCTCAATTTTGTAAAAGTGAAAAATTATTTCCATTTAATATTTCACTTATGCTCACATTCAGCTGTAGGATGAGTCCTCTTTTAGAGGAATGCTATCTTCTCATGGGCTATTCTACTATTTCCTTCTTGCTTCATCCATCACTGTTCACTCAGCTTCCCGAGTTGCAGAACTCCTTCACCACCTCCAGCTTAGCTATAATGTGTTCACTTTATGTTTGCAGGTGAGCTTTCATGAGACACTGGAGACACTCGCAGGGCTTCGCTGACGGGGAGGGGTATTACAGAGAGAGAGAGAGAGCAGGAGTGAACTCAACATTTTCAAATGTACTTGGATGCCTTGTTTGTCACTGAAAATGTGTCAGTCATGCATGGCCATAGATATTTTAGGCCCAAAATACCCTGTGTATTTTGGGCCAAGACAATACATATACCCACAAAGTCATGGTTTTCCTGGTCCCAACAAATTCATTATACAGAGGTTTTACTGTATAGAGTAGAGGAAAATGGTTAGGGTTCGGTATGAAAGGGATTGGAAAAGTATGGAGAGGGAATAGAGTCGGTGCTGAAGGGAATGCAAAAGGTGAGAAAAATTAATCGGAAAAGGATATGAAAACAGGATTGGAATGGCAGAATGAGGAAATAAGTTAGGTTTGAACTGAAAAACAGCACAAAGATAACACGCAAGGTTTGGCAACACTGCTAGCAGATTCATGATGTTAACACAATGGAGGTCTTAGCAGTGTCGCAGACTCCATGGGGCCGGGTGTTGAGGGTGCCTGAGCCCCCTCAAAAATTCCTTATGGGAGTGAGGAAAAAATGTGTCAGGCTTGTCAATTTTCCCTGGAGTGTTCATATATCGAGATTCGAGTTGTCAGGGTTCTAATGTTGATCACATGATTCTTCTAAAATGCTTAAAAAACTTAAAACTCACTAAACTTATAAAATTTCCTGGGACAAGGTCCCTGGTTTGGATACCTCCAATATATTTTTTGTGAGTCGGCATCCCTGGGTCTGAGAGCAACTGAATTTCTGAAGTCCGTTCTTTCTGCAGATTGGCAAAGGGAAACTCATGTATCGAGCAATTTTCCCTCCCCACACCCTCACTTACTTTAGCCACACCAGCTCATCTGCAAATTTAAGGTTCTAGTCATTATGTAGAACTTTTTTTAAGTCGCTCTCTGTCTCTGCTATGACTGCTATCACAATATGATAATTTTTTCACGGCGGGTTGTCACTCTGGCACTTTCTCTTTTATTTCACTGATAGCTTTCTCAATGGACAAGTTGAATATTATGGGGGACACCGCATATCCTTGTCTCCCTCATTTCCTTATTCTTGCTTCTTTGTAGGTGGATCAAAATTTAATCACAGCTACTTGGTTTTTATGTAAATTGAGGATAATTCTCCACTGTTTATAAAACACTCCAATTTATTTGTTGGTCTCCCTCTTTTCAATTTTTCTGGAGGTCTTCAATCCAATATTTGCCATCACATCCATCTGGTGCCATCCATTCTATTAACATGGCCAAAACCAGAGTAATCGCTTCCTTTCTTCCTTGTCTACTCATCTTTTTCCAATTCCATCATATTCATTATAGTATCATTTCTAACATCATCAAGTCTACACTTTCTGCTGCTCCCTCTCATGTAACCTCTCTACATCAATAACCTGTTTCTGTGTTTTTCCTTAATGCCCCATACTTCTCCTCCATATTATGTTGTCATACTTTCAATCATAGTTTTATATATTCTTCGCTTTTATGCTAATATACTGCCCCCATAATTAGACTTTAGAGCGTTTATAAATACTTCTTCCCTTTGCATTTTTTCTGTAGTTGATCTCTTGGTTTCTACGTCCACTTTTATCCAATATCACTTCTTAGTACTTTGCTCTGCTTTTACGCACTAATTTTCTAGAGCTACTTCATTCATTCACATGATGCCTTAGGTGCAAACATGCAAATAAGTTCACAGGTAAGGAGAGAAAGGGATAGGAGCCTATAATAGTTAAAAGACGAGGACAACGGTGCTGTGGTAGATACGAAAAGCCAGAAAATCAGAGGGTAAAATGCGGCCTGACTGGGACTCGAACCCAGAACCTCCCGGTTGCTGGTCGGGTGCTCTGACAAATGCGCAATCAAGACGCTTAGATTTACCATGATTTCAGCAGGGATTGATGCACAGAAAACTCCCTTTGCTTTGGCCCATAAGAGTAACCAATAGATGGTACTGGGGCAGCTCACCACTCACCAACAGAAGAAATGGACAAGGACACAAGAATGAAAGGAAAGATACACGCTCACATGATAGCTGAAAGAGACAGGAACATGCATATCGGGGCATGCTGAGCCCAAGTGAAATAAGGCATTATGGCCGATACACTACTTCATTCATTCATACAACATATATATATATATACATAAAAATGTCAAACCAACCTTGAAGTGGATTTTGGCCGGTCCCTTGCAAGAAGGAATACTTTCATTATCAGTTGCCATTTTTGGAGCACAAGGAACTTTCCGTGTAAACTCAATCCATACATCTTGATAAAGATTAGGTACCAGTTCCATAAAGGCACAGTCTAAGGCAGTATGCTCCGAAAAATGGAGGGAGCTCAGCCTAATGTTAAAAAAAATAATGCAATAAATGATATAAAATCAAATTTAATGATAAGCACAAAGTCATTCATTAATATAATAACTGGCAAGCAAACATGGTAACCATCTTAATTTCTCCAGGTGAATTACATTGATGAATTCTTCTGAGGTTTTCAACCAGGTTAACACACTCGTATAGGCTGACGTTTCGGATGGTGACTTGTCTCCCATTTTCAAGGCATGTTGCTCAGGGAAAGTCCAATTTCACACTAAGTGTGAAAAGTGTGAAATTGGACTTTCATTGAGTAACACGCCATGAAAGTGGGAGACAAGTCGTCTTCCGAAACGTCAGCCTATGCGACTGAGTTAACCAGGTTGGAAACCCAAGAAGAATTCATCATTAAGTCATGAGAGAAGCTATAACAATTACATACAAACATTAAGATACCTGTACATTATGTGGAAAAAACCCACAGCCCAGATTACTGGATGACCACCATAATTAATTAGCAAGAAGGTTACTTTCTGACGATATATTACTCTTATGGCTATTATATGATGATGGGTACTCAAAAAAGAAATTTTGCCTTCCTTTTTTCACAGTCCAAGTAGGAGATGATTTACTAGCTGATTACCAATCTCTAAAAGCAGATGGCCCAAATGGCTCAGGCCAACCAAATGAAAAGAAATCAGATGCCATTATCTATTCTTTTGAAACACTTGATTTACTTCTCCCAGAAGTTTTTTTTTGGACAAGATGGCGTCCTGTGAGCATCAACTTTCGTGCGATATCAGTGACTTATGCTAATTACTGTATATATCGTTCTCCAAGTGGTAATTTTAACAATTTCATTGGTGGACTAAATGATGCAATCCTGTTTGCTCCCTCTAAAAGTGCCAACTATCTAATTTTGTATGGTGAGATAAATTGAGATATTATGATTGACTCCCATTACAGGTCTGATCTTAGCAACTTGTTTGATAGCACGGCTTAATGATTACAAATGATTCACCTACTAGAATAACTAAATCTTCCTCAACATTAATTGACCTACATATTTCCAACATACCCTCCTCAAACTTAGTCTGCAATACCCTAGCCACCTTTCTGTCCATCCATCTTGCAATTTCATTTTTCACTTAAATCTTGCAGCATCCATTCTTATAAAATCCCTCACAATGTCTGTAAAAGAGTTTTTGATGCTGACTCCATTCTTAATTTTGTATGACTCAATATCACTTGAAAATTGGGTTGATGTTTATGCAACTAAAAACACAAATGATAAGTTTGTAAATATACATTCATGGTGCATTTCAATGCTGCTTTCCCTAAGAAGACTTATCGTTGTCGGCTAGAGGGTACTAGGAGAAGGTTCTACTCCCATGACCTAGTCGCTGAAAGCCAACAATTGCATGAACTTCATCGTCAAGTCAAGTATGTAGACAGCAGTCTATGACTTATTATAAACAATCCCTCAAGGCCTTCAAACGAAGCGTTAGGAACCATAGGAAAATCGTCAATGAAAGTTACATCTTTTTCTCCACTAATCCCATAAAATCTGCTTGGGATGTCATTAAGTGCAATACCAGAGCAATTCAAACATGTAACACCCATGAAGAATTCATTTTTGGTGGCACCCCAGTCGTAGATCTATTGAAAGTTGCGGACTATTTCAATTTCATATTGTACAATCTAAGACATCAATGTAAATCAAGATCACCCTACCTATCCTAGTTTTCCGAACAGTTCCTTGCCATCTAAGACCTTCTTTCTCATCCCAACTGATCCATTCGAGGTCAGCAAGGCCTTGAATACATTCTCTATCAAATGGTCTTCAGGATTTGATGAAATCCCCATCCCTATCTTGAAGGCAGTCAAAGATTATACATGTATGTGATCCGCTAGCTTATATAATTAAGGCTACCTTTGATGAAGGTCATTTCCCTAACTACCAGAAGTTAGCCTATGTTAACCCTATCCACAAAAAATGGTCCTCATGCTGACCCTAACAACTACTGGCCAATATCAGTGCTTCCTAGTCTTTCCAAAGTTTTTGAAAACATTTTTCTCAATCGTCTCACAAACTTTCTTCAGTCATTCCATCTCTTGGACCAAGCCCAGCATGGCTTCCTAGCTGGGAAATCCACCACCACTGCCATACTTCAGTTACTTAGCCATATCCACAAGGCCCTTGGTAGTAGAAATGCTACACTAGGGATCTTCTATGATATTAGTAAGGCCTTTGATAGTATCAATCATAAGATACAATTCTCCAAACTTTCAAGGCTAGAGATTAAAGGCAATGCCCTGCTTTGGATAAAACCTTTCCTCTCCAACTGGCAGCAGCAAGTAAAATTTTGCTACCAATTAGACAATGGCTCTAACATAACTCTATCTAGACCACTTCATGTATGCCAAGGATTTGTCCCCCAAGGCTCAATACTTGGATCCCCGCTCATCATAATTTTTATAAATGACCTCCTACGTTCAATTTGTTGGTAAGCTACTTCTCTATGCTGATGATACCTCCTGCGTTTTACAGTAAAAAAATTCAGCTGAACTTGGGGATATTTCCCGAACCTCAATCTCAGATACATATGAGCAATTGTTGCCGAAAAAATGGACGCACCATAAACTCTCGTAAATCTCTTCACCTGCAGTTCCACCACAAAAGGTACCAACCCACATCCAGCTTCTACCTCTTTTAAAGCATAACATCCTCATCAGATCTCACTCTGTCAAATTTCTTGGTCTAGTAATCAATTAAAACCTAGACTGGTCTGGCCATATACAGAACACCATGAAAAAAACTTACCATCGGAATCTTCTTAAATAGAAAACTAGCCCCAATTGTCGCTCTGGACACCTTGAAACTCCTGTTTCACTGAAAAATCCAATCTCACATCTCATATGGCATTTTATTCTGGGTAAACGACAACCTTTCCAAAAAGATTTTTTCCCTTCAAAAGCAGGCCATTAAGGCAATGCTTTGCCTACCTCTTCGTACCCCAGGCAGATCTTTATTCAAGAACCATACGATCCTCACACTTCCCTCCCTTTATAAACTTAATTGTACCTTATTTGTCAAACACAACCCCCAAATATTCTCCTCTCACCATGATGTGCACCCTTACCACACACGAAATAGTACTGATATCCACCTATCTCATGCCTCCACTTCCCTCTCTCTATATAGTCCTTATCATGCAGCCTCAATAATCTATAACAAATTACCATCTGATATTAAATCACTTACTACTCAAAAACCGTGTAAAGAATTTACTTCTTGAAAATGTATATTATTGCATTTCTGAATTCAAGGTATCAAAGTGTGACTGTTGTCATAATTGAACTTATTGTATTTGTTTTTAACTGAGCCCTGTAGTGTTTTTTATTTTCTGCTACTTAACCAATGCCGTTTGCTATTAAGTATCATTTTTTCCCCCTTTTGACAATTTCTATGTTACTCGCTAACGAACAGAAATAAAATCATTACTATTATTATTATAAGTGTATAATGAAACCAGAACATTAATTGTTTTTCTTTTTAAAGTTTCTTTCCTTCCTTTTTTACTAATCATTGAGGTTTGAGATGACAGATCTCTTCACAAACGACAGTAGAAGCTCGGTTTAACAAGCACTCAAAATCCCTCTGCAATTACTCGCTAAACCAAGAGTTTGTTGTTTCCGAAGGTGTTGAATAATCCCAAAGAAGTCTCATAATCTTTCATTAAAACAGTTTTCCTTTTGTTTCCACGATATTTAATGAAGTTAAACACCTAAAGAGCCATCATCATGCACAATCTAGTTGAGTATCAGCATATTTAAAGAAAGAAATGGTGAATCTTCAATTTCATAAAATATTAATTCTAGGGATGGGTGTATATGGAGATAGAATACTAGAATTGCACAAAGCATATTCAATGCAATTCTCCTATTTGACTTGATGAATGCATAAACAAAAAAGCATATAAGGTAAAAAGGTAATTTTCAGTTGCACTTTTCCAAAGGTATCTGTTTTTCTAGGGTGATACTCTTTAGACAGACTTGTCATCTCCAAAGCAAATTGATTTCTTATTATCTCAACATTGTTTGAATCTTGAAATACTCTGCTTTTGAATCATGGATCAATAATAATGGCGAAAGGGAATAATTCTTCTTTTTCCAGAAATTCATACCTAGTAATGATCCTGGGTACGACCTTGCCTCTAATATGCTTCCAAGTCAACTACCAACGATACGAAATTCAAAGTATTCGAGGTATTTGAGATCGCACTTTTAACACAATGCTTAGCTTAATATGTACTTCCTAGTATTCAAGGTATTTTTGAATATTCGCTGATACTATTCACACATCTCTAATTAATTCCTCATTTTCAGTGTTTTCATTACTGTTCTTGTATTTTTTGATTGGCGAAGGAAGCTGTAAAAACAGCGTAACTATTCGGAATAAATATTTTTGGCATGTGGTGAAAGTTTATGGATAATTTGGCGAATACATCATGCCAACAGTTATGTTGAGTTTTCCAATGTTTAACCAGTACATCAGTAACCTGAGAAAATTGGCTGAAAGGTTCACTGAAATACGGCATGATTCAGTGGTCAAAGATATTTCTCCCCATGGGAAATGTAGTCAGCTTTTGTCTTTAACATCGCACTGTTTATGGGCAGTCCTGCAGACCTTTGTTGAAAAAAACCACTTGAATAGTGCAGATTCCATTTCCGGATGTTCCCCTTGCCTAAAATATTCAGTCTTTGAAGTCTTGTCTTGGTCTAACCACATTCCTATGCATAAATGAAATATTGAAATATACATTGCCGGATGGCATGCAGCAACAGGCAACGTTGCTCTAGCTTTCCGTTAGTCGAAAGTCAATGTAAAGATGCCGATCTTACTACAACAATATTGAGCTTTCAACTTCCATACCTAACATGGGAAAAGATGGAGGAGTTTTCACTACAATGTAAGTTCCTGCACTTAAGACGTAGCCTATTAGCAATGAAGCCAGTCAAAGAGGATGGGGGAATCAACTCCCTCTCCCACTGTTATCTTTCTCCCATTCCCTTCCCACTGGGCCTAAAAAAAGAAGAACGTAAAATGGGAGAGCGCAGAGCGTACTCAAGGCCATAACTCACTTAAATGCTTGGAGGCAACTGGCTTTAAGTGTTGTAGATCTGACACACATCTTGTACTTTTAGTTTAATAAACAAAAAATACAAGACAATAATTAATGCTTGCTCAGTGGTGCATCGCCCTCAAGAAATATATGTCGTAATACCGAGCATATGCTGAGAATGGAACTTTTCGACCTTGCTAAATCAGATTTATTTTACATGTAAAACATAGGCCATTTGGCTATACAAAGACTCTCACTCGTTAAAACACAATTCTCGTAAAATGCCATAATTGCTTAACTGGGCTTCCACTGCATCACCCCACAAACACCCTTCTCATTACTTACTTCACCACCACTGAGCGTCACGTTTTGATGACTATTCTGAAATATGATGCCTCTTCATCATCAATTCTGTTTCACTCCCCTCTCCTCCATGCGACCATTCTGTCCATTCTTCAGCCATAATGATACTTTCTTTCCTCCCCTTGCAAATCCCCTTATGTGGCACCTCGGTCAATATGTTTGCCTTGTACACTCTAGAGGGAATGGTGCAGCCTAGTAAAGGAGGAAACCCCTGCAAATCATTTCACCCTGCTTTCAATTTTGATAGAAAATACCTTTGATTAAGATCACTTGAGGTGAAAAATTATGTTATCCCTATTTACAAGCCCAAGAAAAGAAAACAAAAAGAGCATCAATATAGATGCACTTTAGCAATTGAAAAAGATGACAAAAGCCCTTCCTCTAATTTCCAATGCGGTAAGCTGGACTGCAAGAAGGAGAAAATGGTTTTTAGGGCAGCTATTAATAAGGCAGGTTGCAAATGACTTTTTTGGGATCAAATTTGCTTTGAGCTGAAAAGCATTCTTACATTTATGTCTCAAAAACTTTCACGGAGGCTATCACAGTGATTTTTTTCCTTTGCAGTTTACAATAAGTAAGAGGAACAATATCAGCATTTCCTCGCATGAAAAGTTTGGAAATATTTTTTTCATATAGCATATGTAACTTTGATATTCATGTACTTTTCTACACCTTGGAAATTGAAATTTACCTTTCAGCCACTTAAAAAAATCAAAGAATAGGTAAAATTTAATTTTAAAAAACTATTTGTAATGCAAAGACGTTGTTCTCTCTACATAAATATACAATTAAATGCACCAATCAAATATTTTGCTTGTGGGGAGATGAAGAAGACGACCATTTCCTCGTTTTCATAGTTTTTCGCTTATTCTTCTTCACTCTTTTGACCGTAGAAGCTAAACGTTTATGTTTAAAAGAATTATTATTGATTCATTACTGTAGTCGAATAATTAATGAGTAAAATGATATTTGACATGACCCTATGGAGTTTTGGCAGAATTTCATACAGTTCATTCATGAAATTCAGCATTCCACCTTTATTGCACCGATAGTGGTGCCCGTACCATTAGCCAACACACTCTATGTAGCTTACACTTCTCATTCGTTGGCTGGCAGCAGACAACAATGCAACTATGTACAGTGCAACCTCGATAAAACGACACCCCACGGTGCACCAATAAACACTCGCTATAGCGAATTGTCGCTTTACCGGAGGTGGAGCAAATAATAGCCAATATACCTGTTGCGAACAGTTATACAGGAACAGGAGTGGTGCGACGACAGATAAATTTCTATCCGATAAACGTAAGTATAAATCCAGACGAAAGGTGATGTTTCTTTGCATCACTAAATTTCCTTACTCAAACAACGACTAACTGTTCAAACAATTTATAAGCGCCGTACTGAATAAAAATCATGCAAAGCATTGTTTTGTCAATCATTATGCCTTTGCACAAGCGACAAAGCCATTTTCCTATGCACTTAATTAGTGCATTTACGTAATCATTCTATTATTTTGGTATTTTCCACTGAAAATTCAAAAATAAACTGATAAAACTGTATCACGGTCATTTAATCGCTAGCAATTACAGATATTAAGGAGTCTTGAGTCTTTCAGAAGTTTTTCCGGCGGTGAAACCCTCGCTATGGCGAGAGCCAACACCAAAAGGGCCTCGTTAAAACGAATTTTTCACATGCTTATTATAGGGTCAATTGTCGGTGCATCGTTATCTCTCGTAATATCGGGCCCGTACCCGTACTCACTTTAACGAGGTTCCACTGTACATAGTAAATGACATGGCCTCTGAAGACAGGGAAATAAGGCTCTACAGAGACAGTCATAAGTAATTCTCAAGACAAGGGGGATTTAAAATTACAGTAAAATATAGGATGAAAGTTTAGATTAAATGTCAGCATAAACAGTAAAATGTTTGCTTGATCCTCAACTGGGCCTCTAGCTTCACAGAAACCAGGCCCAGCTCCACCAAGAGTACAGAGTTGCCTGACAGGGAATGATCAGCCTAGTGAATGATCAACCCGATTATCCAGGCTAATGATGGGGGGAGGTGGCATGAATAATCGGGAAACACAGATAACGCAAACTTTCATTTTAATGTCTTGTAATGTTCATAATTTACGTAAAACAAACAATAAATTATAATTTATGCACTTATTCAATTATTTTAAAGTGCTTCCCGAACTCATTGAGAGCTTTCTTTGCCAGACCATGAACTTTTTAGCAGCGATAACATGATTGTACTCGTATTGCTACCGCTCCATGTAAGACATGGTTGCGAAAACCACACATCTGTGGCTGCGTGATCATGAATACAGAGAATTGGTTTGCACGAATACTTCAAAACCACAGTGCAATGTTGGGAAACTACACCGTCAGGCACCACACCACGTAGTCGCGTCTTGCAGATGTTGCCTGTGTTACAACGCGGGATGCAGGACATATATCCATGATCAAGGAGGGCGGTCGCACACTACAAGGCTTGGAAAACAAGAACACGGATCTCCTGTGAATGCAGATCGTATGCAATCGCTTCCCTAATACAAAGGGGATCCAAATGGAAATTATAAGCCCGGAGTATTCAAGCATTAAAATGCAGTAATTCCGGTATTTTGCATCTGATTTTTTTTATAAAGATCACAGAAAACATTGAACGAGAGTGAAAATCATGCAAGGATAATTTGCTACACGGATATGCTTCAGCCGGATAATCAGGGATATGCTGTATTTTCTATTGATAGGCCCCACAACCTGGGGCACTCTTGTTGACAAGACGCAACAAAAGTAGTCGGGGAGCTACGGAAATATTGGACAAATACAGTAGGGTGGTTTCCTATTATTTTTTTATTGCCTAAATCGAAAGATTATTACTCCTGGAGTACGTATTTCACACTTTTAGATTTTAAAATGATGATATCTATTTTTCGAAATCAAATGAAAAGTGAAAATTTTCAAGCGCCCGCAAACGTGACGGCTAATTATGAATGCTGGGAAAACCCCGTGTGACGTAAATCTGGTTCCTGGCGCCCCCGTGTGCGGTGACCTTGGGGCGAGGCTTTGAGCGCTGATACGATGCTGGCTGCGAGCAGGTAGCAGAGTATCCTGCTAGCAGGTTGCGCTTGGCTTAAAAGGATTATTAATACGTTATCAAACGAAGAAAACTTTCCTACCTTAGGCAGTGTTAATATGTGATTATTAAGACATGTCTCCCTGAGCTCTGTGCCTCATGCATGCATTGGTAATCTCAGACGATGTAAAACTCCTATCTACTCGTATAGAAACTAGGTCCCTGTGACGTCACGTGGAGTGGCATCGCATGGGTGCCAATCTGGACTTTTTCAAATGCGGTTAAACTTGACCGTTGCCATTCGTCTGAACTGGGATTTCTAAGACCAAATAATTTGTAAATTATGAATATACTAATCGTTGGTAACGAATCGCAATCAATGCCTTTCGTTTTCTTTAATGAAGGAACTACCCTATTAGGTGCCTTCCAGTTTGCCAGTTTCTCTCACTCTTGAAAGTATCCTGCCAAATGGATAAGGCATTCACAATTCCTAGCATACGATCAATACCTTTCTTAACAGTGTAGGAAGTATTTAAGACCGTTCTCTTCCCCCAAATATAAATATGAATAATTATGGTTTGCAATTTTTGAAAATTAGAAATACACTGATAACAGCATGACTTTATCACAATACATTTTTGCATGCGTAGCCAATGTATGTGAACATAAAAAAAAGCTAATTACCTCTGGAAAAATAAAATAATTAATTATTAAAAAAAACAATAATAAAATCTACCAACTACCTGGCATACTCCAATAAAGGTGTCACACAGTTGATGATTGCTCTAGTTGCCGCCTCTTGGCCACAAAAAATCTGTGGAATCTGAAGCCTCATCTTTGGTTCAGTATGTGATGGGAAGGACAGTGGCATTGGATCACTACAGGACCTCAGTCTACAACATAGAATTGAAATAATTAACATTAATTCAAGAGAGAAAATTTCACATTTCTGCTTCTAATTCGATTGATTATAAATAAATGATTAATATCCAACCTTGAATGGATCCTTTGAAGAGGAGGTAAATAATGACTTGATTGGGAATAGTTGGGAGATGAAATAATTTCAGTAAAATCTTTTCTGAGCTCATCCCAGGCTTTTACAGCAGCTACTATTTGATTCTTGCCTTGAGTCACATCGACAAATTCCTTCTGCCAAGACCTCTGCAACAAAAAATTCAATTTACATACACAAATACAGTCAAACTTCTTCAGAACAAAACTTTATACAATGTAGGGCCTCCTAACAATCAATAAAAAATAAATAACTGATTTTCCTCCCATAAGAATAATGTATTTTCATCCTTCATAGAATTAACCCCTTACCTACCCCTTAACTAACTGCAAAAATTCTGTTGAATGAAAGAATTCTTTAGTCCAGAGTCAACTCTTTAGAATGAATAATGAAATATATATATATATATATATATATATATATATATATATTTCATATAATCATAATAACACATAATAGAAATTGAAAGAAAGAGATAGAAACATAAATGCAAGACGATGACACCCGCCGAAAACACTGGAGATTAGATTAGCCTGGATAGCTCGGTGGTCTGAGCATCTGCCCGGAAAGCAGAAGGTCCGTGGTTCGATTCCCGGTTCAGGTGAACTTTTTTCCATGTGTTTTCGGCCTTCATTCCATCTCCACGCCACAGTGTGTCATCGTCTTGCATTTATGTTTCTATCTCTTTCTTTCAATTTCTATTATGTGTTATTATGATTGTATATTCGCCTGTGGCGACCTGTGTGAATGTGAATTTGAAATGTATATGACCTATATGGTTCGTTTCCTCTTCTTGGGATCAGCGTTCCCCGAAACGCATGTTCTATATCTATCCTGCTGTGTGTGTGATTGTGACCATCTTTAATTCCATTTCTTCTTCTGTCCGCGTTGAATTCTTCGTTCGTGGCGGGACCTACGCCCAGAGCCATCTCTTGGCCAAATGATAGGGCTAGACCTCGGGGGATTTGGTGTATAAACCCCCGCCGAAAACACTGGAGATTAGATTAGCCTGGATAGCTCGGTGGTCTGAGCATCTGCCCGGAAAGCAGAAGGTCCGTGGTTCGATTCCCGGTTCAGGTGAACTTTTTTCCATGTGTTTTCGGCCTTCATTCCATCTCCACGCCACAGTGTGTCATCGTCTTGCATTTATGTTTCTATCTCTTTCTTTCAATTTCTATTATGTGTTATTATGATTGTATATTCGCCTGTGGCGACCTGTGTGAATGTGAATTTGAAATGTATATGACCTATATGGTTCGTTTCCTCTTCTTGGGATCAGCGTTCCCCGAAACGCATGTTCTATATCTATCCTGCTGTGTGTGTGATTGTGACCATCTTTAATTCCATTTCTTCTTCTGTCCGCGTTGAATTCTTCGTTCGTGGCGGGACCTACGCCCAGAGCCATCTCTTGGCCAAATGATAGGGCTAGACCTCGGGGGATTTGGTGTATAAACCCCCGCCGAAAACACTGGAGATTAGATTAGCCTGGATAGCTCGGTGGTCTGAGCATCTGCCCGGAAAGCAGAAGGTCCGTGGTTCGATTCCCGGTTCAGGTGAACTTTTTTCCATGTGTTTTCGGCCTTCATTCCATCTCCACGCCACAGTGTGTCATCGTCTTGCATTTATGTTTCTATCTCTTTCTTTCAATTTCTATTATGTGTTATTATGATTGTATATTCGCCTGTGGCGACCTGTGTGAATGTGAATTTTATATATATATATATAGATGCATTTCAGTCCGCTTCATTTATGATATGATGTTTGATAGTTAGGTAAGTAGTAAAGCTAGCATAAAAAGTATGTACATGGTTGCATCTTTTAAGGGCATATTTCATTTTATTGCCATCGCAGAGCCCAGATTTTTTCTGAAGGTGGGATAGGTTTGTGCAAATAATTACCGAAATCTTGGAATTTCTGCTCATCAAGAAGTATATACACATAAAATTTTAATGAAGGTGATTCAATCTACTGGTTAGCCCATCTTCATTGGCATTTTCCCACAAAGCAATGACTTTTGACAATCAAACCAGATGATTTGCCTTAACATAATGCTTCGCTCCCCCAGGCCAACACCAGGCACTTAAATTTTAAAGCTAAGTAGATGCATGCGGAAAAATATGAAAATCTGGCAGGAATTCCTTGGTGAATGACTCCAACAACATAACACTGACAAAACTGCCAAACTCTGGAGGAACTGACAGATTTTAAGTCCAGTTCTGTTAAAAATAAACTTGTAGTTCTGTTAACGATAACCATTAGAGATGGGTAAAAAAGCAGATTTCTTGAACTCGAATCTCGAATTCAAATATTAAATCATTGCTCGAATATTCAAATACCTCGAATTTCAAATACCTCGAATACTAGAATTGCACAAAGCATATTAAACATACGCTTCTTCTTCTATTTCACTTGATGAATGTATAAATAAAAAGAAATACAGTGGAACCTCCATCTATCGTTTTTCAAGGGGATGGACGAAAAAAACGATGAATGCTGGAATGTTTGACTAGGTTACCCATGCAGCCGGAAATCCAGGATTTTGGCGAGTAATTGTGATTTCCTTTAAAGGACTCAAACAGTAATTTAGCTGATAGATGGAATATTTTAATTTTATGGAAGAAATATGGGTATATAGTTGATTCAACTAACATCTCTCTCAAATATCCTAAGGGGACACACCACCTCACGAAAAAATGATTGCATGCCGTCTCGGCATTTACACTGCTACGATGGATTTCTGTCTGATGTATAGTGGTCTTATCTACCAAACGCCATTTCAGCAGCACACTCATCTGATACTCGGCTTCATCCAACTTCTTATTTTCAATAGGTAGCTCGCTTTACCCCCACTCCTACTGTCAAGTGTTAGCGGACAATCCGAGGCATTTTGCAAAATACACGTGCTTCTCCGCCGGATTTTCTTCAATTATTTTCGGTCCATCTTTGGAAGTTCTCACGAGATAAGCAGATGAATTCGAATTGCTATCAGGGAGAAACCAAATATCCTGAGAAAATATCCCTTAGTCAGTGACTGTGACAATAGAGATTTATAGCATAACTCATAAATTGTAACTTGATATATGTTTTCGGAAAAAAATACCTCATCAACTTCCGTGAAGCTCAGCTACGAGGATATCGAGTTTTGCCAGAATGCTAACTGTAAGTCTCCGTCGTATTTGGAAATTTATTTCCTGGCGTAAAAAGCTTAAATAAAGTCAGAAATACGTCCTGTTTGGTCTTATTTCTTATTAAATTACGCACACGTTACTAATCTTTCAATCCAATAAAGGTGTAATATCAATTGACGAAAGTTATTGTTACACTACTTTTGGGCTAATAGATGACTCATGCAGCAGTTGACCTCCAGAATGGCAAACTTCGAAGCAGGTAGGCAGTAAAAGGTCAGTGGGGGATAAAAAAGGAAGGGTGAAATACGATTCTATTATTCTCCTGTAACTTAATATTTTCTTTTGAAGCTTTTGATTTATGGCCTTCGTAATACGAACCCTGTGCGAGCTGGGGCCTTTTGTTTGATTTTGGAGAGGAGGAAAGCATTGGAGGAGGGGCCGAGGGCTGATGGATGGAAGGGGTAGCGGATTTTGGGAATTGTCCTACATAGTTACTATCCCACGGCCCTGAGGTTCTCCTGATGGGGATTTTCGGATTTTTTCACCCGATCATTTTCGGTTCCCCATGTAGAACTCTTTTCGCCGCTCTAATTTGCGAATTTCATGTAATTCGTCAACTTGCTTAAAACGGTGCTGCATGCACTAAATGACTATAGTTCTCTACATTTTTCCGAGTCAACTACTGATGACTTGTGTGCGACAGTGTATGGTGCGAAATTCTAAGTATTCGAGGAATTCGAGTTCGTACCTTTAGCATTATTATTTGAGATCTCGAATATCGAATACTCTCTAGTATTTGAGTATTCGCGGATACTATTCGCACATCTCCAGTCACCATCAACATGATAAAAACCTCCGCTCAACAAAATTTTTTTGCGGTCCTATGAAGTTGTCGGAGTGTATGTTATTAACAAAATAAGTCCTTTTCGTATATGTATAATGTGGTTGCAACGCCTGGGTGGTGTTCGAAAAGGTGTTGCCAACGTTGCATTTATGTTTGATGTAACTATATTTTGTTCTTGGTGTAAGTGTATGCTATAACCTCTTTTGAATAAAAGGTTTTTCCTGCGTGTGCTAACAGAAGTTTGCTATAAAGATGTCTGACTGTAATACAAGATGCCCTCCAGCCCCATATTGACATGCAACACTTAGCAGCTAACTTTCTCTTTCTGCCTTCCTTACCCATCCTCTGAATGCTGAAGGATGGGCAGGTGACATCAGGAGACAAAGCCACTGAGTGAAGGGTTGGGCGCATTGAAATGGTACATAATAGGAAGGATGGTCTTCCTTTGCACTTTTTGCATCTTCCATTTAGTTAGGTATGTATTGGGCATTGGCATTGATGTAAGTCTGGGAAATAAAGATTGATGCAATGGACTGGGGATAACATAAGAACATAAAGATGAATACATATTTAGATTAGATCAGTAGCCTTAGTGATACAATGGCAGTACATTTTACTCTATAATTCACACACTTTGCACACTCTTTCAAAACTGAGCACTCATTTAAAACACATACAAATGGAATTTTAACTCACTCTGTTTTCATACAATATCACCATTGGAAGTCTGCTTGGTGAATACTGTTGAGAATGAACTGGTGACTGATATGACTGCTTCTCTCCATTCAACCACACGCTAAATGCATGAAATAATCTGTGGGTAGAAAAAATATATATTAAAAGAGATAAACATAAGGCATAAATATAGAAAGGAAGAAAGCTCTGGAAGTCTAGGAAGATAGAAATGGAAGAAATGTTATGGAGGAAAGGCAACAGTTACCTACACTATGCCAAAAATGACCCTTGCCCAAAACCAACTCCAGGGCCAGTGGCACAGTAGACACTTGTTATTACATAGTTCACAAGACCAAAAATTCAGGAGTATGGATTAATGAACTTTATATGACATGTCTTTTCAGAAACATAAGAAACATATCACATTTTTTGTGTAATATTCATCAAATCTTCATGGTTTAACACAATTTCAATCTTAGGGTCATTAATCTATATACATACACCCATGCCTCACATAGTACAATTTCGATATAGCGCAAATTCGTTCCTCGGAGAATTATCACAACGCAGTGTAGCCTAATCAAAAAACTTCAATGCTTCCATGATAAAACGTGAACTTGCGATAAGTACACACAAAATTTCTATCATTTTACGCATATTTAGAGATCCTGTGTGAATAATCCTAGAGCTTCCATTCCACAAGTCTCCCTCCTCAGGCCACTTCATTTCGCTGATTCCTAGCACTTCGATATTAAATCTTATATTTCCACTAGAGATGTGCAAATAGTATCCGCGAATACTCAAATACTAGAAAGTATTCGATATCTTGAATAATTATTGCTGAAGATACAATCTCGAATACTTTGAATTTCCCGCCATACACTATCGCACACAAGTCATTGGTGCTATACTGATCCTGTTATGTATATATTAAGATATGCCCCCATCCCCCCTCAGACGCTTAAAAAATAGACAAGATTTTTAATACCGTTATTGTACTATCGTTTTATTTTATGTATTATGAGCCTCACTGATTAAATATCACATTAATAACCTTCATATTAAGATAAAGATAATATTTCGTACAGTAATTGTTATACGTTGCTTCTAATGTCAAATATGAGTAGACCGTTTGCCACCCCCCCCCCCCCAGAAAAAATCTTAGATCCGCCCTTGATTTCAGCTACACATACACTGTCAAATTAAGGGATAAAGAGGTAGACCATTCCATTAGCTTCGAAAAAATTTACAACCTAAATAAGTTTTAAAGGAAGGACCCCTCAAGAAATAATTGTTCCAATAAATATATATCCTGAAGAGAAAGAGATTTATCAGCATCAGTCATCTTGAGAAGGAAGATATTCCTATCCTATCTGATACACACAAAAAAGTAAGCCCCCATCTTAACTTCCTTATAATAATTATAATTCATCCCTTTCAAATCTCGGACACTTCCTTTCAAGAGCCCTTCAAGGTCCACTAATCTATTGGAAACTTTATCCTCTCAACCAAACCAAACTGCTTTTGTGAAACATTCACTGTTTACCCAGAAATTCTAAAATTCTATGGCACACTACAGCAAAGCTTGGTGATTTGCAATACTGTGGATGCTTTGGATCCTGCAGTGCTAGTATCAAACTTCATAACTATGTTTTTTCGATGCTGTTGGGTAAACAACATAGGTTCATAATTTTGTAATATTAATATTAACAATATCATTTCTTTTACCAGCTGTTTACATAACCCTTTCGTCTGAACCATGACTATAATTTGTGACAGCGAAAACTTCAAAATAATGGTGCTCGTTCTGTTTTCGTCATATTTCACATGACTTGCTGTATTCGAAGACAGCTTTGAAATTTCCATCAAAATAATGATTTACATAGGAAACATAAGATGGAAAGTTAGCCAGGCGAGGATTGATGAAGTAGAGAATAATGGCTCTAAGACTTATCTAAAATAGTACATGCATACTTGATTTCAATACAGAAGGAAACCACTTAGCATGGCTTGATTTGTATCCTCCTTCTCAATTCATTTTTTTTATTGATCCCCTGAACTATTATTTCTTTGAATTTTCCTACATTTATACTATTGCTGAAGATACCAAGAGAATGAAAAAAAGAGTTTTACTGTAATCAACCAAAATTGCAGTATAAATGCAGTCTAATTTCCATGCAGCATTTGTTATATCAAAAATTTTTCTTCCAAAAAAGGATTCTCTGAAGAAAAGTACTTCCATACCTGGAACAATGCCTGTGCCACAATGATGTATCATGATCATCCAATGATTCAGCCTCTCGAGAGTACCATTCAGCAGATTCAATCAATTTTTTTTTCAATTGAGCGAGTAGTGCAGTAAAGGATGATCCTTCAAAAAGCATACAGGAACTTTGCTCGGAACAGCTGAAACAATCAAATAATAAAATAATACTAACATCCATTTCATCATAACATTTTATATAGGTATATCATAGAGTCAGCTGCGTGGCGTTCTGCTGTTTATTTATTTGGTTGTATTACAAATAGAAGTACTATCTCATTATCCTAACATAAAAAAATATACACTTAATAGATTAAACACTGACCACAAACTTACATTAAAAAGACTGGACACACAAATATTGACCACTAAATGACTGAATTAGTACTGATCCTACCACTGAACTTATATACCATGAATGAGATAACTGTTGAAACTAATGAAAGGTCATAACTGCATTAATGTACTTTGCATTTAGTGTACCCCTAAGTTTTTGGACCAACTTAACCCAATATTATATCTCAAAAGAAGCAGAAAATATAAGGAGGCTGTTGTGAATAGTACCTAGTACATAACACAATTAAATATTGTGGGGCATGGATGACACAAGAATCATGTGATAAGCATTTTAATATATGGGCTGCATTAGCCTCTGAATTGTCTTAGATTGATAGGCATGGAAAATGTTTAGTTGATTCTGCTAGTTGAGAAAAAAATATAGGAGAAGCAGTGGTCAAAATTAAAATGGGGTAACACAAGCTATAAGTATTGAACTTGACCTCTTTCTCCTTCCTCATAAGTATCACTGGAATAAAATATTAAGAAAAATACATACTAATATTTTACAATTCATACAACTGTAACGAGCATATATTTGTTAACAGACAACATTCCCCACAACAAGGGGCATTTTGTCATTATGAGCTCACTCCACTATTGTTGCACTCTCTGAGCTTTCAGGTTCTATTATTATGCAATGGGAAACATGAATTTGATGCTCTCGGGAAAATTTTAACAGTCCGACCTACAAATCATCATTTTGAGTGAATCATACGAACCTCTTGTAGGTACATGGTTCAGCAACATAACTTCCTTTTTTAAAATGTGTGCCATGGAATCGGTTGATGCAGTAGCAGAGTGCTAGTGGTCTCGTTTGAATGGCATGACTACATAATCTCTCGATCGTACAAAGCAGGATATCACATAATTTTTGATAATACGTAGCAAATTTGTGGTACCAGCAAAAAGCCTACATTAAATACATGGCGCTATTAAAAAATATGAAGTTTCAAAAATAAGAAATGTTTTGAAATTGCAAGCATTGGTCTCAGTCCCCGGGAGCAAATGGAATTTGTTTACACAAGCAACGGCAAAAATATTGTCAACAAAACAAGTTGTGTCAGTGAAAGAACCAAAAAAATCAGTGCTTCTGACTGTAGTGCATCAAGTGTGAAATCATAAATCATAGTGCAGCTTTGGAGGGAAAGGTTTCGCCTATAAACTTACGGTGGCAATCGAGGGGAGTTGAGACCCCCTAAAGAGATGAAACTGACTTCAGACAAAAGCCTCATTCTTCTAGTTTTAGTATGAGTTTCAAACATTCACATATATGAAACGGTAAAGGAGCAGTGGGCGATTGCATGTCGAAAGATACAAAAGTTGATTTTTCTGCCATTTTGAATTTTTTTGGGGGGTTCCATGGGGAAAGTCGGGGTTCTCAGATTTTTCTCCGGATTAATTTCAGTCCCCCACCATCAGTAAAAATTTCATCCTCCCATCCCATCGAGAAGTGGTCAGGAATTTGTATATGGCAGTGGTTCTGCTGCCGACCCCGCAACCTCCCCATCGCACTGACAGCCATCGTCTCCAGGGATTGGCACCTCCCCGAGGATTTGTCGCCGCCTGCTGCAGACCCCGCCCTGGAAGGGTTCCATGACCTGCCACAGATTCTGCCGACGATGCCACTAGGCCACATACGTTCAGGGCACAACATTCTTTCATTCAACATTCAACAACAGGGCAGGGCCACCCCATCCTTGATGGTGCAAAACTCGCGAAGAACAACCCTGCTGTAGTCAGCCGTGTGGTTGCAGTCCAAGCAAGTTTAACTCTATGTGTGAGGCCATATTGTGATGGTCCATAGGGAGTCACTGTATAAAATAACACTTGGTATCGCTGCCTAGGTGGTAGCCTTATTTCCAGGGCAGTTGGGGCGGGAGGTTGAGCTTGAAAGGGGTCTAGTGGTTTTTTTGTGGTGGAGATGCAGCTCGAAGAACTTGGGCGTGAACCTTCTGACATCTGGCATCCACCCCTCCCTTCATGGCGCAAAACTCACAAAGAACACCCTTCCTTTCAGTATGACGCAATATGTTGGTGATGACCACCTCATTGATGGTACCTGTTCCTTACCATTTCGGTGCAAATCCGGCATGAAATCAGCAAGCGGCATCTGAGATTTGATGAATCCAGATGAGAACATGGTCACCAGGATGGAAATCCAGGAGAGGTTCCTAAGGGGAGGCGTATTTCTGTAGGTACCACTCCTGATTCTCCTGTACTATCCTAGCCCATTCTTCGGCTCTTGGTGGGGGCCTGGTGTCATCTTCTATTCTCTCCCGGTGGGGTGAATGCCCATTACCCTGGTCCCTTTATATTTCTCGTGAACAACACCTCTGCTGGTGAGAATTGTGTTGCCGCATTGGGTCATCGTCTCATTGAGAAAGGATGGCCGGAACATGTTTGTCACACTCTCCTTGCTTATCTTCTACACTTAACCATAATCGCCGCTTTATGTCCTGATTCCTTCTCTCTGTAAGATTCGCCTGTAGGTGGTGCATAGGGGTCTAACAAAAGAAAATCACACCAAACAAGGTCTATTTTTGAAATTTTTTAAGCATGTAAAGCATAGAAATAGTTTCCCCGTGATAAATTAAAAATCGAAGTGCCAAGGGGATTAGAAATGGATAGAGCCAGGAGTTGTATAGCCAAAGAAACCTTCACTGACTTCATGTTAAATCACCTTAGAGCAATGGAAGATATTCTCTCCCTCTCCTTCTTGCCAGCTCCCCTCAATTCATGCGACCTGCCCTCCTGGTCCCCAAATTTTTAAACAAGCTGATAGCATGAGTCCCACATGTATTGTGTTCTTTGTTGACAACCAATAACTTTTCACTATAAATGTTGTATGATTTCAAGAATACAAGTGCACACCAAATATAAAAAAGAATGAGTCCAAATATGGTGCATTTCCAACATAATTTAACTCTGTTATTCATGGTTCCGTCACTTTTATTTATCGATTTATCAAAGAAACATGAGTTCCTATATTAGACTGCACCCAAAAAGCGATGAGAAGTTTTTACTACAACAGCATAATTTTGCTTTTATTGGCATAATAATATTTATATAATTTCTACTGATGCATCCAATGATGAAAGTAAAAAGGATGACATGCAATAATTAGAAAACGTAGATATGTGCACATTAAATTGTATTTTACACGTTAGTAGACATATAATTGTGTGTCTTATACTTTCAATTTTCTTTCATATATCACACTTTTGAAATGGACAGATGGCGAATTTTAAAAAAAATTCTGACTCAATCTAGTAAGACAGTTTTCGGATTCAGCGCACAACAATATATGGTACCCCATCAATAGAATTTGAAAAACATGGTAGAACCTTAAGAATGCAGGCTTGTGTTAATAGCGTTAGATCCAAACAAGACGAGACAGACTGGAAACTCAAACAGCACAAATCACTTAGCTCGCACATTTCTGCCTACAAAGATATTATTCACAAAATTTCAAGTTCTTACATGTCCCCAGGTCCCTCGTCCGTATTTTTACCAGTGCCTCCCTGCTAGGAAGGTAGAGAACCAAGAGAACACTCTCCATCATCACCACATACCCTCCCATGCTTTTGCAGCCTTCCCTTCCTATTGCTGAGCAGATGAGTCGTTCTAGTACCCTCTATTCGCCGCTAGCAATGCCTTTCGATGGGTCATGTTTTTATCATTATTATTATTTAATTTATCACCTTACACCTCTAAATATCTCGGTTTTAATGGTTACATTAGACTCGTAACTTAGCTAGAATTCTTTTATTGCGACAAACTTGGAAACATTTGAAAGGAAATCATTGGTGGTTCTGTCCCATAGCATGCCACTGACACAATGGCTAAACCCTGACATCATGGATAAATTTTCCAATTAACTCTCACTTAGTACTAGAAAAAGGAAAATAACTCTATTTGAAGAGTTTAGATATAAATTCAAGTTCCACCATTCTTTCATTTAACCCAGACCTGCCGAAATATAATGCAAGTCAGTTTTGATCATTGTGCCACATGAGCAATGAAATTTCCAGCTGAGATGTAAACACTGCTGCTGCTACCCACAGAGATGTGCCATAAGCTTGACAGACAATGCTTGCTATTGTTGCAATCATACAGAATCACTAACAACTTTATTTGCATACCAGATGTAAGTTTTTTTAAGCCAAAATCAATTCAGGAGGCTTTTTACCACATCATACAGGAATCACTTTGCCAGGGTGATGCAAATAATTGATGTAGCAAAATTCTAGGAAGCCTACCATTCTATAGGCACAAATTTTATTAATTAAGATGTCAGGATTGATATCTATAAAAGCAAAATTAAATTAATAAAGGCAAGAGTACACTATTAAAAAGTACCTGTAATGAATTGAAATATTACATACTCATGTACGATGGTGAAACTTGAGAATCCTACAGAGGTTACTTCATATGATATTAAGCCGATGTCCCACAGTCAAATTTGCATCAAATTTTTGGACCAAAAATTTTGATGCAAACATTTGTATGCAACGGGACGGGTGTGTCCCACGATGCATCTCATTTGGACCAAAAACAAAAAAATAACCATATTTATGTAAACAAATTTGGAAGCTTGTGGAAGTGAAGGATTCTGTCTTTTTAGCAGGTGAAATTGTCTGAAAAAGCCTCTTGAACATTAAAGAGGTGAAAAAAAGAAAACAGAAGGAATGCTGAACTTGGCCTTGGCTAGAAAGGGGGTATGAAAGCAATTGGAATAAGCGTGGTAAACATGTTGGAGAAGGAGTTGGTCGCTGATGTACCCGTATATTATTGATAATAATTGACGATAAGTGAGGATATTTTCATGTCCCTTATCAGCAAGGTTGAGGGCAGAATAAAACGCAAGGATACAAATGTGAGGTAGTTTATTCCCTAGAGGAAAATGTTATTAATAAATGATGGACATTGTGGTTGAGAAGATGTTATGAATAGTGCTGTAAACTGCATTTAAATCACATTTTTTCTCTCCTAATCTAGCAGTTGCTAAAATAAGGTCCTTATCCTATAATCATAGTGACAGAATCGGGCAGCTGTCGTGTTTCACAGGTATAATAGTCATTTCATATTAGTCATTTCTCCAGCTGCTCACTCGCTCAGATTGCAAGCCCTCCACTAAGCTAACCTGTAGAATTCAGCCTCGATACCATAAGTAAATCTTTCATTCTTTCCAAAATATCCCTCCTTGTATTGCAATTCTAAAGATCATTTCCTTCATATTAACGATCAACTTATTATTACGGATTTCCTTGTTGAGAGTTTCCATCGCCTATCGAGACCAAACTAAACCTTTTAGTATTCCATACAGTACTTATGAAAAAACTCAACCGGTTTCGATCTTTTCATCCGGTTTTGATCTTTTCAGGTCTTTATCTAGAGGTTTACGATAATGATAATGACCTGAAAAGGTGGAAACCGGTTGGTTTTTTAATTCCTACAGTGTGGAATACTACAAAGTTTATTTTTGTATCCATAATATACATATATATTTATTAATTGAAATGCTCATGCAGACAATAAATAAGTTTAACCTATGTGGCCTGTGTGTCAGCGCTTGGCGATGCTTTTTTGTTAAAGGCCCTGTGATTGGTTGGTTTCATCCAATTGGATGAAAATTTGGAACCTGTCTTATCCATTTGGACAAAACGGTGTTTTGTACAAACGATAGGACCAAAAGCCAGTTGGATGAAATTTTGACCGTGGGACAGGGTGCGTGTCAGTTGCATCAAATTTTGATGCAAATTTGACCATGGGACATCAGCTTTACAAACTACGTAAAGAGACTTACCTAAACAATTTGCTGTAGATGGAGAAAAATCGCACCCAAATGAGCAGCAGTGCAGGGTGACCTAATGGAGTATCCAATGCTTGTCTTGCCCAGCGATAAATACAAAGGTAAGCTGCAGGAAAGGGTAGTACTCCCAGAGTTTGACATGCATTCTAATTCAAGAACGAAGCATTTAAAATATTAGAATCAAAACTGTTGTTAACAGATAATTATAACTAAAGCAATTATTAGGTCATGATTAAAAAAATAGAGATGAGAACTGAGAACATGTAGCTTACTGCTGAAAATGAGTATCGATGATTTGAAAATTGTATCATATGACCAACTGTACATTCAGATTTTGAATGAACCTTTTGACCATGAGAGAACTGATTGAATGACATCCACATGAAGCTGCTAAAAGTTCATTTTTTAAACATTTTAAAGTTGAACAAAGGTGGGATACTGCATCAAAATAATTTTATGTATACTTAATAATTTAAGCAAGATATGTATTAGCTTAACAATGAGACAAAATTATGGCTCTATGATAAATGGGTGGAAAAATATAAGCAATTTTATAATTAAGAGCACATATTTTAGACAAAATTGTAATTTAAAAATTAAAGATACACATGTATATACATTCCAATTATTTTGCAACAAAACCACAAAGGGACCTTAAGTTTGAGGTGAATATACACTCATACAGAACTTATAATCAAAATGTTTGACACTAAGGATCTAACAACCATTTAATTGAGGAGAAATGACCTATAAATTAATAATAATATAGAAAAATCAGATACTGTAGTAGCCAAAGTAAGTAAAGAGCCAGCATGTACTTCGAAAATAGAGAAGTCTACCATTTTGAATTTTTTTGGGAGATATGAAGATGAAAAGTTGCTTTTTCACCAAATTTTAGTACAGCACACTCCCGAATATCCCGCCTAATGATGGGGAGACGCAGCATGAATAATTGGAATAAAACCAATCCAAACTTTCACTTCAATATCATTTAATTTTCATAATTCATATAAATCAAACGATTAAATATTATTTATGCACATCGTCTGTTATTTTAGAATGCTTTCCAAAATCATTAAGAGCTTTCTTTTCCCAACCGTGATCTATTTAGTGGCGAAAAGTGCTTGTACTCGCATTCCTATTGCTTTGTATCATACCAGGTGTCCGAAAACCGCGTATCCGTGGCTGCAAGATTATGAATTCAGAAAAGTGGTTAAGTGGTTTCCACAAATGCTTCAAAACCACTGTGCTACGTCGGAAACTACACTGTCAGGCACCACGCCGGGTAGTCACGTCTCGCACAAGTTGTCCAGGATGTAACTGCTGCGGGATGCAGATCCATGATCATTGTGCACGATCGCGCTACAGGAAGCCAGGACTTATAGAAAATAGTCTACGCAGGCGAGTGCCCTGCTATGACTCATGCTATCTCTACTTCAACTTCCCTCACTGCCTTCACTTCCACTATTCCCTTTCTCTTTAGTTTGACCTTGACTCGTCACGGCGTAAACATGCCTGAGTGCGATGAAATATCCAGTTCCCTTGGGCCATATGCAAAGGCATGCGAGGCCACGGCAATAACAGCAAATTTTCTGAATGAAATATGCAATTAAAGATCGTAAATGACATTTTTCTTAATTTAGAATTGATTAAACAATGAAGAATCTTCAAATATAAATTAACATTTTTTTCCCATGGCTGATTGTCATCAGCACTGCTAGGGCAGACGTCCAAGTATACTTTAAACTAGAGATGTGCGAATAGTATCCGCGAATACTCGAATACCTCGAATACTAGAAAGTATTCGATATTCGAGATTTCGAATAGTTATGCGAAAAGTACCGCCTCGAATACCTCGAATACTTTGAATTTCGCGTCATACACTGTCGCACGCACGTCGTTGGTAGTGACTCAGAAAAATGTAGAGAACTGTAGTCATTTAGTGCTCGCAGCGCCGTTTTACGCAAGTTGACGAATTGCATCAAATTCGTGGATTTTAGCGTCAACTTGCGTGTTCGACGAGGGGAACCGAAAATAGTCGGGTGAAAAAATCCGAAAATCCCCGATTCCCCCCACCAGGAGAAACTCAGTGCCGTGGGATAGCAACCTTAGGGCATTTCCCACGATCCTCTATCCCCCTCCATTCAGCACTCGCCTCAACCACTCTGATGCTTTCCTCTTCTCCGAAATCAAACAAAAGGTCCCAGCTCGTGCAGGGATCGCATTACGAAGACCCCTGCTTCGAAAAAATATCGAGTTACGAGAGCAATATAAATGTGTTTCACGCCCTCCCCCCTTTTCTCACCCACTGACCTTTTTCTGGCTACCTGCTTCGAAGTTCCCCATTTCTGGAGGTCAACTGCTGTGTGAGTACCGTGGGATACTTAGCGCATTTCCCAAGGTCCGGTATCCCTCTCCATTCAGCACTAGCCCCCCCTCTGAGGCTTTCCTCTTCTTTAAAATAAAAAAAGGTCACAGCTCGCGCACGGATCATATTACGAAGACCTTAGCTTCGAAAAAATACGCGAGAACAATAGAAACGTGTTTCGGGCCCTTCCTTTCCTCCCCCACTGACCTTTTTTTTCCTACCAGCTTCGAAGTTCCCCATTTCTGTGGAGGTCAACCGCTGCATGAGTCATCTATTAGCACAAAGGGTGTCTAAGAATGACTTTCGTCAATTGATGTTACACCTTTATTGAATTGAAATATTAGTAATGTGCGCGTAATTTCAAAAAGAATAAGACCAAACACGACGTATTTCTGAGTTTATTTAAGCATTTTACGCAAAGAAATAAATGTCAGAATATGACGGAGACTTAGCATTCTGGCGAAACTCGATATGAGCAGCAGAGCTTCTCGGAAGTTGATGCGGTATTTTTTTCCGAAAACATATATCAAGTTTCTCCCTGATAGCAATTCCAATTCATCTTCTTATCTCGTGAGAAATCCCAAAGATGGACTGAAAATAATTGAAGAAAATCCGGTGGGAAAGAGCTTGTATTTTGCAAAATGCCTCAGATTGTCAGCTAGCACTTGGCAGCAGGAGTGGGGGTAAAGCGATGTTAGTTGAATTAATTATATGCCCAATTGTTTCCATAAAATTAAATTATTCATTAATCAGCTAAATTCCTGTTCGAATCATTTTAAGGAAATCAAAATTACTCCCCAAAATCTTGTGTTGCCTGCTGCATAGGCAACCGAGTCAAACATTCCAGCATTCATCATTTAGTATTCGAGGTATTCGAAATTCGAGGTATTCGAATATTCGAGCTATGATTTAATATTCGAATTCGAGAAATCTGCTATTCGACCCATCTCTACTTTAAACATTCTTTGTCAGCAAGTACATATGTAAAATAATTCCATTTTACGAAGGGAATTCTCATAGAAATAATAAGTCCGGTATAGCCTTGCATTAAAACGTAAATATCCTAGTGCTTTTGCGTCATTTTTATATTTTTATGAAGATCGCAGAAAACATCGAAAAAGTATTAAACTCATGCACAGACAAGCCCGCAACATGGATAAACCACAGCTGGATAATCGGGAGACTGCTGTAATTATAAAATTATGTCTTAATGATATTTCTTTAAAAGGCCCTTATTGTGGTCATTCACTCAGACCCAAAAGAGCGATTCATTAGTGGAATTTGGTAGATGGAAGGGAAAGATAAATTACAAAAATTAAAAAATATTCTCCAATTAGCCATTTAACCTTAGTTTGAAAATGTTACACAAAAGTTTCCATCAAATCTTCATGAGTTGATGAGATCATTGGAGTTCTGATTCATTTGCTCATTATGATACAAACATTCATAGAGAGAAGGAATTGCCCACAATTATGTAAACAACAACAAACCACGCGAGGCCCATGCACATGGTCAAGGAATTGCTGAGAAGCAAAGACCCTCTACGCAAGGGCTCATCACTAAATCTACTTATATGAAAAAGGGTTGAGTATGCTGATTTTTCAGTGCCAATAAACTTGAGGAGAAGGTGAAGCTTCAAAAAATAGAAAAATATGATCTCTTAACTTTTCAAAATCACAACAAACAATAATTAAAATGATTAAAAAACCTTTTCCATTATTGAATAGAGTTTACCCAAAAGGTGGTCCATACCTTTTTACTTTAAACCATAACATTAAATAAACTATTTACACATGTTCAACATATATAAAAATAAGTAGGTAATTGAAATTTTTATCATTCAGTAAGCTCATATTATGGATTAAAGAATAAATAAATTTTCATTCTAATTCAGAGCCAAATAAGTTGATAACTTGAGAATTAATTGTAATTAATTCTCAGGTTACCTTCATGAGCACCCGAAACTTTAACGGTAGCCGTGTGAATTATAAACCTTATCGGAAAATGAAAGTTAAATTGGGCAGGCTACTGGGAGAAAATATAGCAGATAAATTGAGAGGTATGTTTGATGATTTTGTGGTTGGATATAATGAAGAAAAGAAATTGAATTCAATAAAATCAAGGATAAAACCCATCAGTAAATTAAATATTTACCTTGATAATTGTATCCAAAGAAAAACTCCCCAAGGAATAAATAGCTGTTCTATACTCTATTTGGAGTTGGTCCCAAAGGAAGCTTTCGTGTACTTCTTCAACTTCAAGAGCAGCCAACACAAACCATGGCATACTTGAGTATGAGCTCTGAGCCATATGTGAAAATGGACGTGGGGTACCAGGTGCAGGTCCTCGGGCCAGCAAGTTCATTATAGATGATAGTGTCCCAGTGGATGTTTGAACATGCAGCATGTTTTGCTGAAATTCCAGAACATATAATGATGATAAAAAATTAATCAATATGAAATTTAAAAAAATTCTGATTATCAAAAACTTAAAGAGCATTTTATCCTCCAAATGTCTTTTAGACAGGGATGGTAGATAGGGATCAGATACATCGGATCCAAAGTCCTGGAAGTCATCGGATCTGGATCTAAAATTTTAAATTGTAGCTACATTGAATGCAATGTCCCAACCACCACCGATGGATATGAGTGGAAAGAGTTCCGATCCTTTCTTCGAATACACCATTGCACTGCGATGCTTGTCCTACTCATGATCTATCTTGTTCAAAAGCTCTCGCAGGGGTCACATAGCAGAATTCCAGCCATGGAAAATAAACAAGGCAAATTACGATGGCACATAGCGTGAATCTTCCCAAGAGATTGAACAATCATTGGGGAATCTCAGCATTGTAGTGTAATAATTACGTCAAAAGTAACTACATCGGAGATTTCAGAAAACCATCCTCGGCCGTCCATCAGCCCATGCCTCTGTTGTTTTTTTTTGTTTCCGAAATCACACAGACCATAAATCATTGTCTTCTAAGGAAAATATCAAGTTACTCGTGAACAGTTGAAGCGTGTTTCATCCCTACCCTGTCTCACCAACTGACCTTTTCTGGCCTACCTGTTTCAATTCTCCATTTCTAGATGACAAATGCTTGGTGAGTGACTTTCTGGGCCCGAAGATGTCTCAATAGCTTCAGAAATTGGATGACATGCACAAGATTAAAAAAGAATGAGAACAAACGTGATGCATTTTTGATGATATTTCTGTTTTTTTCAGCTCTAATTGATTGCTACTATCGTATTTCTCCAAATATAGTCCCCCCCCCCTAATTTTGAGGCTTCAGTTTCAGAAAAAGTTAAAAAAATGCATTCGAATATTGTCCCCCCCCTTTACTTTTACCATGGGCATTTTTGGAAAAAAAGGGGGGACTGTATTCAGACATACACGGTATATTTTCTACTTACAATTAAACTATACTAATATGCAACATTGTCCAAACAGCACAATTTTCAAAGAAACAAGCGTAGCATTATCCCTCAAACAAGTAGAGACGTATTGGAAACGCCAACTGCATAAATGACGTAGCCGCCCTGGCTTCGCTTTGAAGGCAACAACGTCAAGTAAGATCTGACTTGTCCGTCCTTGAATCCCTCATTCGTAGCCTCTTTAATTGAAAGACAGAGAGAGCACACTCCTTCCCTTCCTCCTCTCCTTAACGCGCTCCTGCTACCCACCCCTTCCTCTTGAGATCCCTGAGCGGTCGTCTCGTTCTGTTCCCTCACCTTGTCGCACGTAAAGTCAATATTGTTCGAAACATTGTCAATTCTGCCGCAGATTGTGCAGTTGCAATTTAATTTGATGATATACTGATAAAAATATATTTCATTGTGTAGAAACATTTCTATTGAGATAAGGAGAACCAATGTGTACCATGTGCGTGCGCTGTGACATGAAACTATCGCGAGGAAGTGCTAAATCCACCTCACCACAACTGAGGCATTTTCAGGTGAAACACAAGTCAGTTTGCAATGAGAAAGTGATAACATTCAGGAGAAATGTGTGTGACGAAAATTTGAATTCAGTCGATGGCAATGGGTTAGCCAGGAATTTTGTAAGGGGGAGTCCTAAACCGGGGGGTGGGGGGGGGGGGGGAATTTTTACCAACAGGGTATAAAGTAGAGGGTTTCAAACTAATTTGAACACCTTTCATTATTAAAAAAAACTTCATTTTTCAAAGAAATCAATTGTTAATCCACGTTTTATTCAAATGTGATTTTTGTAAGACAAATATGTAATTGAATAAGAAATACCTATAATTGCACTTTTACACAATATTCTATTATTCACTGGCTTTGATGCACAAGCTCACACATAACATTGCACTTTAAAAAGGATATTAACGGAAAAAAAGAATGCAAACAAAAATAAAACGTTATCACTATCACAAACACAAGTGCATACAGACTAGTAGCACTGATTATTGCATAATATGAAGATAATACATTTCACAGCTGATATCTCTGGATGATACTAAATTCGAATTTATAAAATGAAAGTTTTAACATGGAATATAGCTGACAGAAAGAAACAAAGAATAAGCTATGGTAATCTCCACACCATAAAAGGCTAACCTAAAAATGAAATATATCACAGCTTGAGGTAAATATAAAAATCATACCTTGGTAACATGGCCAAACACAGTTAGAGCCTCATCCCATACTCTGCCACTTGCTTCAAAAAATGCTGAGCGAAAGACAAGATCCAAAAGATACAGAGCCTCCATCTCATTTTTCCAATTCGGTACAAGAAGAACAATTTTTAACCACATAATTAAAAATTCTGATGGAGACGAACCAAACCTGAATAAGAAACACAAAGCAAAGACGGATATAAATTTGCATGTATTTCTCTTAACAAATGTCGAAATGTGACTCATGCAAGTATCACAATAAAAATTTCTTATTCATGCTGTAGGGTGAGAAAACAAGACACTTGAGTCACTCTGTATGTTTGAACATATTTGGTACCAGCCTTGAAAAGTCTGTGGGGTTAATCACATCGCTGCGGTGTTAATGGTATTTCAGGGTCAAGTACTTGCCTGTCACATGAATAGGGACATGCAAAAGGTGGGGTTATTTTACAGCCAAAAGTGGCGATATATTTTTACAAAAGCAATGTTATTTTTCCCTAAAATTGGTGTTATTTTAACGGCAAAATATTTTATGTTGATTGGCAGCCATGCTTTCAGTGGCCCACCTAAATTTCAGATGCTATTGACAGGGGATAATTTAAGCAATAATATATATGCAGTATTGACTGAATTCACCTATTTTATATATTTTATCCTTTGTGCATTGTAACCGATGCCGTTTGGCATGATTCAATGGTAGTTTTAATTTGGCGTTCACAAGGGAAGGAAGGCTGACGCAACATTATTTGTGAGTGTGTGTGTGTGTGTACATAGTGAAGTGTGAATGGACTCAAGTGCAAAGTGTCCCCCCCTCGGCCCCACGACGATTCCCTCCAATTACCGATTTTGGGCTTTTTCCGTGTGCATACGCGACCAGTGTAAGGTTTACATTCTCCCCACCCTATCCTATCCTCCCAAACAACACCTGCAAGCAGCAGACGGAGGGTGATGTAATCGGCAAACCTCCCCCCCCCCCCCTCCTGATGGTGACGATCCGGCGAAAACCTGCTTTTTCCTGGGTTTTCCCCTCCTGCCCCAATCCCAAAAAACCAACCCTGTCTGGGTTATAAAACCTGGGTGCATTCTGGCTCGAGAGGGACACATCGTCCTCGACTTTGAACTGCGGCCGAAGGCTAAGCTCGTCAGAGTCGCATGCCAATTATTACGTGGTGCAGAGAAAGAGAAATAAAAGGAACATGGAGGTCAGACGAAGAGGTGAAAATTGGCGAAGTAGAGGAAAGAGGAGAACAGACGGTAGATTTCCAGTGCCCAGAGGAAGAAAGTCACGCCACGACATCCGGATTTAAATATTCTCTCAGCCCACGGTGGACGAAGACACAACAACTCTGATTAGAGCCAGACGAGGAGGTCATCTCCATCCATGACCCAGCGAGTTGATAAGTAAGACTGTCATCCCACATTACATTCCCCCCTCTCGATTTGAAGATTTACATAGAGATCCCAGTTTCCCCCCCTTCAAGAAAAGAAGTCTTAAAGAAGACCCGTTGCCCTTTAAGAATTGTCCCTTGCATTTTTTTATTATTCATTTTTGCCTTCCCGCTTTCCCTGTGAATGTGTGAATAGTTTTAGTACTTACGAAAAAGTGCTTAGGATTAGTATTGGCGTTTTCAATTCACTTGTTTTGTTTTTCACGTCAGACATTCATGAGAAGTGAAGATTTTGTTTAAATTTTTTTAATTGTTTTATAATTTTCAGTTGATATTGGGTAGATCTGAGTAATTTTGTTTTTTTTTTATTTCACAGGCCAGTAGTTCTTTCAAGTAAAGTTAAACGGTCGATTTCATGTGTTTCAGTGTCTATTTCCTTGTTGTCTTATGCATTAAATGTACTGTTGAATTCATAATTTGTGTACTCAGCCTTCATTATTTCGTGCACACCAGATCGCAATCAGCAAAAGGAACCCACCCCCACCCACTTGCCCCTTTCTTACCCCACATCCCCTTTCCATCAACCCACAACCCGTCTGACTTGGACGAAACCCCCCTAACGAACCCTCCCCCAGTCCCGAGCATCCCAAGGGTACCAGTATCCATTGATCCAGCTTACATAGAGACAGAGAAATTACTTTTGAATGTCTGCAATGTCAAATGAAATATTACTATTGTGACCAAATTGTCTTCTTTTAGATTTGTTCTCTCATCTGTTAAATTTGTCTATAGCAGGAAAGAAATCTTTCTGAGTCCTCATTTGCAGAGGGGGTCCAAATTACTTAAAGGCACTTAGATACAAACGATGTCTCAGACAATTAGAGCTCCTGCACTGCTTTAATTATATCTGCTGAGATCTTTTCAAATACCTATTTTTCTGCTTGGGTCTTCTACCATAAGAGAACTAAGTTCCGAACTAACTCGTAGTTGACGGGACGGCATTGTTCATGGTCACCAAGGTACCCATTTCAATCCAGCCCGGTGGTGTGACATCTATGGCGTGATTTACACGCAGTGCTACCTTGAGGCTACTTTCAGATGTGATGACGTTTTGGTGGCCACGGTTCATGGTACAGCACCGTGAAATTCAGGCCGCTTTCATACGAGATACATTTCTCTGGATATCATGGCGGATAGTGAACAGTCGTCGCATCTGAAAGCGGCCTTTGATGTCATCTTTTGATAAGGCAGGCATTTTTCAAAAACTCTATTGTACGTATTGTTTTCGTATAGGTTTATTTACATTCATTATGAATATATCGGATCAATTACCAGTTTTCTTTCATTATTAATGCTTCATCCTCTCCAGGAATATTTTTAATGCTCTGAGTTAGAGCCTCTTAAAATTTTGTAATTAAGGTGAAAGCATTACTCTTTGATTTCTCACTGATGACTCATTTACGATAATCAATTTCTATTACACAGTACCGTTATTCTCCCACATATTTTTGAAAATTAGCTAAGAAAGCTATCAAAATCTCGGGTTTATCAGAACAAGGTAGCTTAAATATACGCCTCGAAAAACAATTTTGTGGGAGAAGCATGAGCAGAAGAAAAAAATGATGAAAATTGTGCCTGAGTCGGTGAAAATCTCCCTTGAATTGGATAAAATCACGATTAACACAAAATTCACATATTCATGGGAAAACCCTGGAATTTGCGTTAAAATTTGAGTTATCGCATTTGCGACTTTTGCATGTCCCTACACATAAATAATGTACGAATGTATGCAACCCACAACACAAAAATGCAACTTCTCTTTACGAAACCTCTGATAACCATTATGTAGTAAGAAAATTTGGGTCCCTTACATATAAAGCAGACATAATAAAGAAAATTTTCCAAGTTGCAAAATAACTCCTTGCTCTTACCTATATGAATTTTCCATCGCTGACACAACCATATTCCCAAGCTGCAACAACAATGGCCCAGGAAATTCATGATGAATAAGACTTTTGGCCATCTTGACATAAGTCCGATCAGCAAAAAGAAGAGAGAGGAACAGCTTTTGGAAACTGATAAAAAAAGGCAAGTAGCAAATCTTATAGATCTTCATTTTGAGAAAATAAAATTTAAATTGTTATGTAGAAAATCACTTTTTAATAATTTCAGTAATAGGAAACCATGCTTTTTCATTAATAAGAAGGTAATACATAACAACTTAGTGCAACATTAATCCAGGATCTCTATTTTAAATATAATTGCCTATAAAATTTTACTCTAAATGAGAGCAAATTGAGAAGTAATGAAGAGAATTTGAACAGAGCTGGAAAAATTGATTCACAAAACAATACAAATATTTATGCATAGTTAGAGCCATTAAAACCATCAAAAATAATTACAGTGCTAGGAGCTGAAATGGTGCGGGAATTTTTCATGAATAAACAATTGCCATTGCTGATATGAACAGCAGAAGTTAAAACCATTTTTGAAGCACATATCAGTATTGTGACCACAAACATCTATATTTCTTTGTAGCCTAGGTCTGAGGTTCTATATTTTCATGTCAAAACTAAAATATATAAGTAGCAAATTTAAAAAATATATTCACAATAGAAAATGCAAAAGTTAAAAAAGGAAAAGTATGACATAGGGCATGTACAAAAACACTAATAATCAACATAACTTGATTTCAAGTTCATTTGAAGGACAAGGATTTCATAAAACAATTTACGAACTAACACCAATGGAACAGACATTTAGCGGTCATCGCTACATTCATAAATATTGCATACAGGATTCTCCACTCCCGCGATTCCATTGATTCCCAACAGTCGCAATAAACAGCGGTGCTCCAGTCGCTAGGATACACATCAATATACCGATTAGCCTGCAAGAGATATGTTAAGTGGCAAGAGATATGCTAATGGGAAGGTGTAACTGTATAAGTAAAAATATTCTGAGTTTGTTGTGTATTTACAAAATGCAAGTAAGTGAAGTTGTAAATTGAGTAAAACTTCGATTTTACGCACTTTGATTTTACATCAAGTCTCGTTTTTACGCAGCGACACTCATGTCCGGCCGGAAAGCATAGGGAATTGAAATGGTGAAACTTCGATTTTACATCTTTTCTTGATTTTACGCAGTTTTTCGATTTTGCGCACCATAACCCCAGCCCCAAAGAGGCCACTAATCTTGATTTTACGCAATTGTCTTTCGACTTGTTTTGAAAATTCCGACTGGAGCAATATGAAGTTAGGTTATTTATTCGTCTGAGTTGCAAAAATGCATACATGAACGGTTGAAATGACGTCGCGCTGTTGAGCGTGAAACTAAAAACATCGCAAACCTAAATATTGCTTCTCCCTGCGCCCTCTCAGTAATATTTCAGGCTCCTTTATGAACGCGAATATCGCTTAGATCAAATTTGCCATAGAAGGATATCGAAACCTAAAACATATGGCAATCGCTGTGTTTGCGTAACTACTTTGGATTAAGACAGATGATCGCCGGAGATATTAACATTATCACCTTTTGTTTATTATTCGACTTATTGATCGACGCTGTTTATAACATATTTATTGTAATTACAGTATATGGTCATTAATCTGGAGTTATGAACTACGGAATATCTATCCCTAACGGATGGTTTTCTAGAATTTTGCCAACGCTTTCCGTCGCCCAAGCGAAATATAACGGCGAAATGAGCCGTTAAAAATCCTCCCGTGCCAAAATTTTGCCTTCCAAGGTGATCCAAAAAAGATAGTCGTACTTCTAGTATGGACGTAAGTCAATGGTGATTCAACACGATGGTAAAAGCAGCATGCGCAGTATCATTCCGCGGGCTAACCCCACATCTGCTGGACAAATGGAGGCGAGGGAAAGTTGCTTGCGCGGCGCACTTATTAGAACTGACTCAACTTGTATCTCATTGACAGTGGGTTTAAAGGAAGCATGGTTGGAACTTGAATAGGTATTAGCTTAACTCCGCTAGGTGGCTAGCGTTTATTTTTAACGGAACGGGAGTTCATGCCCTCGGAGAATAACTCGCGTCGTCAATCGTCATGTAAATGAAGTCAAATTCAAGACGTGAGTGATAAGGCAGTCCGTTTAAACTCAGAAATGGCTTAGCACCATTAAATCGAAATACAAAAAGTGTCCGGTGTTGTATTCAGATATGGGGAAGCAAAATATTACGTGAAGATGAGTCACACGGCTTGTAAGTCGAGGGTCCCGGCGCTGAATTCGCGGAAGAATGCAAACAGAGAAGCTATACCCGGTAGATTCAATGTACTAATGCTAAAATTTCATGGAAAATGGTTTTTTAATGCGTAAAAATTATAAAGAGGGAACATTGTTCCGGACTATTAATCATTTTTTTATTCATCAATGGCGGCATGACGGTAGTTGCGCGGTTATTTAAATAGCTCACTTAAAAAAAGTGATCTAAACACTGGAAAAATCTAAATTTCCGAATATCCAGGGTCCTGTGTGCTCCATATGGTATGCTATTTGGAAGGAGGTAACTGACAGCTGGGTTCATTAGCGCCTTGAAGTGAGGGCTGGGGGTACAGGAACCCTATGTTGGCATTAGCCAGGTTGTAATCATAGGCTCCAAAGGGACCAGGACTCAACGTCCCTTCTGCTGGACATAGTGAGCACTGGAAGTGCCCTCCACATTACACTCAAGTAGGGATAGGGCCATCTCTGATAAGTTTCTTCTACTGCTAGGACTTGAACCCAGACCCACGGGGTGTAAAGCCTTTGTGATGTGTTTCAGTATACCGGGACTAGCCGTGGTGATAACTTTTATGGAGTCACCCGCATTGCACAAATTGTGCGAAAAATCATTCGCCTTGACCTGGTTTCGAATCCCGATCAAGGTGAATGATTTTTCCTCTGTGGATTTTTTGCACCTTTGTGATGTATAAGTGAAATTTTGAACCCTGTAATTGGGGTTAATTTGGATGACTATCCTCAGATATCTCATTTCTTCAATCTCCAATCTTTGTTTGTCTGCAGGTGGTTAAACGGATTTCCTGAAAACTGCTTTTAATGAGAATATTTTCCAAAATTAGCTTCTCTGCGAGCATTTAGTATCACCATTCCAAAATTTCTCCTGGGTAACAGAAGTAATCTTAGTGCCAGATATGCTAGCAATTCAACCATGGGAAACATTGTTCAGGAATGCAACGTTGTTTCTCTTAAGGTAATATGTCATCTGTGGTGTTGCTTGTGTGTAAATAAGATTATTAGGCTTCATTTTCTTGCCTCCAAATGAGTAATTGAATCCGGGAAACATATATCTAATGCGATTCAAAAGGATTTCATGTTCTTCTACCATAAAACCTCACGTATGAGACTTTTTCTGGTTCCGGTTCTGGCCTAAATCAGAACTATACAAAAGTGTATGACTCAGCGTTTTCAAAATAATGAGCAAGTGTTATCCTGAAAACTATACTCCTCCTCAATACCAACTCTTGATTTTACACAGTGCCCATATTTCGGTCCCTCCAACTGCGTAAATCAAAGTTTTACTGTATATGGCTTCCCAATACAATCCAGAGCCTGTTCAGTAAAAAAATTACCGTAAATACCGTATAAGCGCGTGTAAGAGGCGCACCTTTTTTCCCAGATATTGCAGCCGAAAATGGGGGTGCGCCTCTTACACAAACTCCTAATCTCCCCCCCCCCTCCCCTTCCCCGGTCGCAAGTCCAAGGGGAACTGAGTGGCCCTGATTTTCAGCGTGAGTCAGTCATCTGAAACCCTGGGTCAAAATCAAGCGGCAGGCAGGAGAGTTTCTCCCTTAGTGACGTATTTTTAAAATGCTCCTGTTTGAATTTCTTGCAAGCATCGCGCCGTCACGTCGGTACCCCAGAGGTAAACATTGAAAAGATCGCGAGGGGTGATTCGCTCCGGAGCGCGCGCTAAATTTATTGCCACGAGTGAGCATCCCGCGGCATTTATACTGCATATAGTAATATTGGTGTCAAAACCTGCGGTTGAAAAAATTCGAACGAGAGTGCTCATTGTTGGACTTAATGGTGGATTGAATAAATCGGAAATGCTTATAAGTGAAGAGCGCTGAAGGAGAGATCGAGCTCCCCTCCGTATTTAAAGCTACGAGCGAAGGAGCAAGGGAAGAACACGTCCGATCTTGCATGTGACGTCGTTGCCTTTAAAGCGAAGGGGCGAAGGCGCAGCAATGTGATATACGCAGTTTGCGTTGCCTGAGTTTCCAGTCCGTCTCGTCTTGTTTGAATGCGCTTATGCTACGCTTGTTTCTTCCGAAATAGTGCTGTTTGGACTATGTTGAATATTAGCAGCCTTATTTTAACTATAAATCTTTGTGTCAATCAATTAGAGCTCAAAAAACTTAAATGCTGTAAGATATACGTCGCGTTAGGTCTAATTCTTTTTAGAACTTCGTGCGTGTCATACAATTGCAGAAAGATATATCGAGATATCTTCGAGCTCAGAAGGTGACTCACGTAGCATTTGACCTCCAGAAACTCGGGGAATTGAACCTGGTAGACCGAAAAAGGTCAGTTGGTGGAATGGGGTAGGGATGAAACACGTTTCCATTGTTCCCCTGTGACTTGATATTTTCCTGTGGAGTCTCGGAAAGGAAAAAAACGGCAGAGGCATTAGCTGATGGAGAGCCGAGTGTAGTTCCGTTAGGCCACTTGCACACACACCGATTTTGGACGGCCGGTAAAATATTGGCCGATATTTTACCGGCGAAGCGATGCTTGCACACACGCCGGATTTTTACCGGTCAAACGATACGTTGATAAGTTTTTGAGCCGGCGTCGGCGATCCACAGTGACAATAGCCGGCAGCTAACCGGCATTTTGCCGGTGCCGGCGTGTGGTCGGTACGTGTGCAAGCTCCAATGCTCTCCCATTGTTCACTATTGGAATGTGGACGGCCGATATTTTACCGGCCGTCCAAAATCGGTGGGTGTGCAAGGGGCCTTAAATCTACGACGTGGTTATTATCCTACGGCGCTGAGATTGCCCCGATTGTTGTTCAATCTCTTGGGAAAGCTCATGCCCTTTGCCTGTCGTGTTTTGCCTTAAAATTTTCCACGGCTGCAATTCTATTGCAATACTCCTGCGAGAGCTTTTAAACAAAATTGTTCGTGAGTAGGACAAGCAACGTAGAGCGATGGCGTAGGCAAAGAGAGGATCGGAACTTTTTCTACTCCCTCTTATGCCTCCGCAGTAATTAAAATTTCCTCTTTCAAATAATACTGAAAGAGGACATTTCGATAACTGTCGAAATTCCAGGCATACGTCTGCAACACCGCACGATAGGATAAAAAAAATGTCGCAAAATTTTTTTTCTTCATAGCTTCGATCCTCAAAATAGGGGTGCGCCTCTTACACGTGTGCGCCTCTTACACAAGCTTATACGGTAACCCCAAAACTTAAAAACTATGAGACCTTTGCAAAATGGGTCCAGCAAAACACTTTCCAAGATGCGCTCCGAACAAGGGCCGTCAAGCAACTGAAAAGTTGACAGTGCGCGGGGTTGGGCAAAAACCCACGCGATCTATTCCTGCCGGCAACAGTTCACTCACCCTCAGAATAGGTCCGGACGCAATTATTTAATTGTGGCAACTAAAAAGTCGCCCGTGGGCAGTCAATCCCGTGTGTTTCATTTGCACTTCCATAAAGCAACTAAATAGTTATTTTGAAAAAGTTGCCAGTGCGTGGGGGCCCTTAAAAGCATGTATCCAAGAATCATGCATCTGTGGCTGCATGATGCAGGATGGCATGATTGCACAATATTTGCCATCACAAGAGCTTAATGTATATTGTTTATGAGTGTCATTGACTGCACTACACCCCCACTTGCTCAAAGAACCGCATCTCACAGAAACTGCCTCCGGTGCAACTTTTTGCAATGCAACTGTTTGGTATGGTGTCTAGAATATAGTTTCTGCTAGCGCACACCATTTAGACTATCCTACCAATGTCGGACAAATCCAGATCTATATACATAATATCATCTGAGATGCTGCTAAACATCCTGTGAGACGCAGCCATATGTGCATGAATTTTGGAAACGAATGCCAATAATTGTGTCGTAATATTTGATTCACAAAATTTTACTCAACTAAGCAAGTCTTAAGGAAAAAGGAATCTTATTCATCTTTGATATAGCAAAGATACGAAAGAAAAATGGTAAAAAAGGTGAATATGGGAACTGAGGATATGGATACTGATGTAACAAGCACCAGATCTAATCACTGATTTTCTGGGGATTACGAGCACTCGTTAAATGGAACTTCCACTGTGTCAAGCAGCATCAAGAGGCGATGGAGGGATATGCTATAAATTGTCACAAAAGGCAAAATCTAGTCTACTGATGCCCTGAAACTATTGTCTAATAACTAGGACGTAAAAAGTAAATCTACCATTTTTAGAAGGGAAGTTTTTGGGCCAGTTTCTGGGGGCGCAGGAAGTTGAGTTCCAAGCAATAAGAGGATGGCATGAGGAAACAGGAGAATAACTGGCTCTTCAGTTGTTATGCTCAGGAGGTTTGGCCAACAAAAATTAAGAGGCCAATACCCCTGAACTCCCTCCGCTGGCATGCAGCCACAAAAATTTTCTTTTTTTCCTCAAATCAATTCCTTCATTTCCAGTGAAGTTACCAAACATGCAGCACTGGTCCACTCCATAAGCCTTTCAGAATACACTAATTGCCGTCAAAGTAAAAGGCTTTAAAAAAAGACTCATGAGAGAAGCAATGGAAATACAAAAGGAGGACAAATATCATTTTTAAAGGAACACCAACGAAAATCAAACCATATGGCAACCAGTATGTATGAAAGACATAATTAAACCATCAACCTCTTCCCACCTTTCTCCCCTCCACCCCTTCCACCAGAAAAATACCTATGTAGATGCGAAGAAGAATACCTACCTCACAGTGTTCTCTTGAAAAAACAACCTGCATTGGTTGGGAAACTTTGGAGGCAAAAAGTTTTTGATCACTCAGGGTTTCCACTCTACCTGCATAATGAAATTCACGGCTTTTTCCAGGTTTTCACGGTTATTTTTCACTTTTTCACGTTTTTTTTCAGGTTTTCACGGTCACAATTTCGCTAAATTCACGGTCCGTTAATAAGCCAACAATAAGAAAATCACTGGCCGTATATCAACAGAAAATTAACGTACGCGGCAAACGCTGTGAATGTTAACGCCGAAATGAAAAGTGATATCTGCTATGACGTGTCTATCGTTTGCAAAATTCAGGGCCGACTAAAGGACCAGCCCAACCGCGCTCTTGCCTCGACGCCGAATACCCTTCGGACCTTCTTCCGTCCGGACACCCGAGGTCCTTTTTCAATTCCTCGCCGAGAGATTGTTTTTTGCGCACGTTGATATAACTGCACAGTAACCGAATTTCCCCCACCCTAATCATTCTTATTTAACGGAAAATATTTTATTTAAATTGTTTATAGAATATAATAAATCGAAAAACAATTTCATACACCGTATTAGCACAAATCTAAGACGAACACGATTCTAAGACTACCCTCCTTTTTTGGAACTCCACTAGTGGAAAATTTTTTTTTCCTAATAACGTTACGAATATAAAATGAATGCGGAAAAACGGTCAATGCTTTATTTTTTGCTAGGTTGCCTATGTCCCAGGAAACGCAAGATTTTGGCGAGTAATTAAAGGTTTCAAACAATATTTTAGATAATAACAGGAATAGTACTACTTTATCAAGACACATAGGTCATATTGTTGATTCGACCCATATCTCTTTCAAAATTCTGAAGGAAAACGCCACCTCACTAAAAAAATGTTTGCTCTCCACTCGGAATTTACACTGCTATCATGGATTTCAGTCTGATGCAAAAATTCTTATCCATCAAACACCATTTCCAGTACACGTATTCACGAGAGCAATGTGCATGTTGTGCCTAAAACAACCGCATTCGCCGGCACAGTGACTGGTTGTGAGATGGATGACGAAGGCCAAAAATAGTCTATTACTTGAATTGTTCCTGCCTAATGAATACATTTTTAATATAATTGAGCTAGTGTGTAAAGCGTGAACAATGTTGCGTTAATCGTCAGTGGCACGCTCATCTGCATCTTCGCCTTCATATCTCTACTTGTTTTCTCCAGGTAGCTCACTCTACCCCCACCCCTACCGTCATGTGCTAGCTGACAACCCAAGGCGCTCTGCAATATTCACGCGCATCTAGCCCGGATTCTTTTCTTCGTGTTCAATTATTTTCAGTCCATCTCTTAAAGTTCTCAATAGTTTCTTCGGAGTGGCCAAGGTCCGAAGACGAATAAAATTAAACTAGTGAAAATGAAACCTGACTTTATTAAACCCACATGGAAAACACTCGGTGGTTCGAAGTCCAGCCATCCTGGAAAGTAGAGAACCACTCGTACGAGGTGAAATTCGGAACTGATGCTATCGCGTACGGGGGTACACAGAGCATACTGCAGAGGGCGAAGCGTGACCATATGACTGCGCCATCAAATTTTTTACCCTAAAGATACCCTTTCTTTTCTAACTATCGTAGCGCCAGATGAGCAGATGAATTCGGATTGTTAGTAGGGAGAAACAAAAATCCTGAGAAGATATCCCTTTGTCAGTAACTCTGACAAGTGAGACTTATAGTATAGCTCGTAAATTGATAACTGTTAACAACCTGATATCATGTTTCCGGGACAAAATGCCGAGTTAACTGCCGAGAAGCTCAGCTACGAGGATATCGCGTTTCGCCAAAAATCACCATCGTATTTTTTCATCTATTTCCTTGCTTAAAATACCTCGCGTTTGGTCTCGTTTTTTTTTAATTAAATGCAAATTACTAACATTTCAATCTAATAAAAGCATAATAGCAATTGCTGAATATCTTTGTTAGATACCTTTTGGGCTAATAGGGGACTCATGCAGCAGTTGACCTCCAGGAACTGGGAACTTTGAAGGAGTTAGGCTGAAAAAGGTCAGTGGGTGAGAAGAGGGGGGAGCGCGAAACACGTTTCTATTGTTCTCGTGTAACTCGATATTTTTTTCGAAGCTAAGGTCTTCGTAATACAATCCCTGCGCGAGCTGGGGCCTTTTTTTATTTTGAAGAAGAGGAAAGCGTCAGAAGGGGGGAGGCGAATTCTGAATGGAGGGGGATAACGGATCTTGGGAAATGCGCTAATGTTACTTTCCCACGGCACTGAGCTTCTCCCAACGTTAGTTCCATCTCTTGGGGAAGATTCCAACTATGTGCTATTCGTTATTAGCCAAAAATTACACATTGTATTTATTTCGTCTCATTTTCGTCTAACGATGGATGCGGGAAAATTATGCGTCAGAACCACGATCTTCAAACGATCAATGCGAGAAACGATACTTCGGGGAACGATAGATGCGGGAAAAAATTACATTGTCTATAAGGAACTTTATTTGGGATCAGAAACAGCGAACGATCAATGCGGGAACGATAGATCGAGGTTCCACCGTATAACTTTTCTTTTGAAAGCGGCAGTGTAATGACTTCTCTGCTACCGTAATACTCTGAAACCAAAACTGAATCGATCTCTCTAATCAGAGGCAAATCATGTTCCCTTCATACTGTTGTTCTGGGAAAAATGGAACGACTTTGTAGCAGTTTATATCGTGACGGCATTGAGGCTTTATCGTTACGATCCTAGGCGGATCTAGGGAGGGGCACGGAGGAACATACCCCCCAGACACTTAAAAAATATGCAAGATTTTGAATACGGTCACATTATCATTGCGCTCGTTTTGTATCATGAGGTATCCTTGTGCCCCCCCCAGAACAAAATCCTGGATATGGCTTTGCTTGTGCTCCCCACTCCCCAGAAAGAAATCCTGGATCCGCCTCTGGTTAAAATTTAGGAAAATTGTAATCAATCACACAAAAATTTTCGAAGTTGATCAAGCTCTAACTTGAATGGAGCTGAACCCAGGGGGAAAGCAGGCGATCTCGCGGACACGGCAGAAGTGCACCCGGCAATTGATTGGCACGCACGCTTTACCTGCTGCCTAAAATGGCAATAGTTTTTCACTTAAACACAAAATTAAATAAGCTAAATTACTGTTCAGGTATTTTTGACGTTGATTTTTCGTTGTATAGCTATATATATTAGGTTGCAACCTCAGGTATCCGACCATCAGGTATAACTTTTTTCCGACGAAAATTATGCAACCCGATTGACGTCGAGAATTTTGCATTCGATTGTAAGACGAACCCTCTTTTCTGCAGGAGTTAGGAGGAAAAAAAAACTTGTCTTAGATAGGTGCAAATAGGTACATTATAATTCACTTGGTTTGAAATACATATATAAAGACATAATAAATACCTGCTGATACATGTTATTTTCACTTTCACTCTAATTTATCACTCGTCAAATATTTCCACACAAACTTTCCGGTTGCGACGTAAAACTGGCAAGGCCCAGGTCGACGCATGCGAAGAACGTGTAATGCTATGTTGCAATAAGCGGAAATCTTCTCTCGTTTTCAGGCCGCAACGCGCGAGAATTAGTAACCTCGCGCCGAAAGCTCGCTGTCGCCCGGTTCAAACGCAAGGAGCGTAGTGTCCACAGCGCATAGCAGGTTGTCCAGTTTAGCGGTCTTCCAATCACAGGTTTGAGGGTGTTGAATAAACGTTCAAATTTTTCGAAACAAATGCCATCTAGATTTAGTTTTGAAAGTGGTCGCTGCAGCCAGTGGGAAGCCTAATTGGGTGGAAGGGGACTAAGCAGTGACCGAGGGAGGGGAAACCAAGCCAGTCGAGGAAAGTAAACAAGCTGATGAGAAGTGGTGTCATATTTCAGGAGGGGGGAGAGAAAAGGCCTGCGCTGGGAAAAGATGTTTTTTTTTCTTCAGGCAACATTCGTTCCCACGCTTTTCTGACCCATGCGACGATGCTCGCCACAATGAATAGAAGTGCGCTCGCCACGAACGAAGTTGAAAATTTCTGGGAAGGTATTATTATCAAGATTGAGAGATTTTTAAGGTTTTAGGACGAAATTCACGGCTTTTTCCAGGTTTTTTCACGGTAGACGAAATTCACGGCTAATTCACGGTTTTAAGGTTTTCACGGTTGAGTGGGAACCCCTTCACTATACCACTGTGCTTTCAATATTCACTATTAACCACAGGCATTCAATCAATTCAGAATTCTTATCCATCATCTCATCCCATCACATAGAACTTCTTATGGTTAACTTTTTCTAAAATGATTTAGACTACATTGAGTCCTCGTTTAACGTCACTTACCGTTACTGAAAAATGTGACAATAAACGAAATGATGTTAATCGAAGCATAATATCCCATAAGAAACAATGTGAAAAGTGAATATCGGCTCCTAGACCTCACAATTCCTACGCGAAAAAAATGTTAGTGTTTCATATCTGGGGCATTTTTTACGGTGGGAATGCCAAACTATCACATAAATACGAGTTCCTGTCTTCATCGACAATACCAGCAGTGACGTAAATCCTTCTCCATTTTTGTATCTTCCAGCAATTACTTTTCGGCTTCGCTATGGTGGTCGCCCGGGCGAGCGTCGCCTGGGCATCATCATCGCTGAAACATCGTCGCAGTTACAGGAACCAAAATTATTGTGAACTCGGCGAAAGAAGTCACGAAAAAAACTCCGAGTTCTACAGGGAAAAATGCCTTGAAATCACTTTTTAGGTTCCTGAAAACCATTATGTCAAGTAAAACCTTGCGCACCTACGCAAGAATTCATTTTGCAGAATTTTTGCTATAACCGTAATCGCAATTAAGAATAAACACACCGTTTCACACTTTGCTTAGACTGACTGTATTACCGCCCACAAAACGAACAACCTGCAACGCCCGCCACTTCGCATTTTTTTCTCGCGCGAAATTTAAAAGCCTTGACGTTATCGCGACGCGAAGGTGCGATAAACGAATGACGGTCTCAAAATTTTCGTGACGTTATCGCGAAATGACGTTAAACGGGGTGACGTAGAACGAGGACTTACTGTACATATACGGAAAAAATAAAGAATTATGCTATACATTGATTTAAGTTAGAATTAAATCTAGAAGCATCCAAAATTACTTACCTAAGACAGCTGATTAACTCATCACTATGACCAATATATAAAGGAAGAAGCAGGTACAGAGCAGAAATAGCAGCTGTGTGCTTTCCGTGAGCTACCACATTGGATAGTCGGATAAAAGCGTGCTCTCTTGCCATTTCCCATGTATGCCCTTGTTCGGTAGCCAAAACAAGTAAAAGAGAGGCAAGAGGATGGTTGTCCTGCAGCCCTCGAGACAATACATCAGCCAGGAGGTCGTAATCTGATGAAGGATCTTGAGGCCATGCCTGGCACCGTTTACGGTCACAAGGGTGAATGCAAAGAACACTGATAAGTGACCATGCCCAAGTTGATGTGACACTCTCAAACCGCATCTAATTCAAGAAAACATCATAAAAACGAATTAGAAAAATATTCTCAGCTCCAATTATTAACAGACAATAATTTACTAACCAGTTATCATTGCTCCTTATTTACAATGATCCCTAGGTAGTTGAGCTAAGTTGTATACATGAAGAAAGAACATATACATCAATGCATACTCTAATTGAGAACATAAACAAAACCAACAATGCTCCAAATTCTGCTTCATTGGTAAGGTTTGTCAGCAGCAATTTCAAAATTTTCTTCGTTACATCCCAATGCAATAACCTGTATTACCATTTCTATGTTAAATCTTAAATGATGAAAGTAATGAAATATGTTACGTAAAAGCAATATCGAGCACCAGCATAGAACTACAGGTCAATAGAAAAGTACTGTAAGCAATAGTAGTGCACAACACATAGGATCCGAACAACAATCTACCATATTAGCACGTGTAAGAGGCACACCTTTTTTCCCAGAAATTGCAGCGAAAATGAGGGTGCGCCTCTTACACAAACTTCGTATCTTCCCCCCCTCCCCTTCACCGGTCGCAAGTCTAAGGGGAACTGAGTGGCCTTGGTTTTCAGTGTGAGTCAGTCATCTGAAACCCTAGGTCAAAAACAAGCGGCAGGCAGGGGAGTTTCTCCCTTAGTGACTTATTTTTAAAATGCTCCTGTTTGCTTTTCTTGTAAGCATCGCGCCGTCACGTCGGTACCCCAGAGGTGAACATGGAAGGTCACGCAGGGTTTTTCGCTTCGGAGGGCGCGCTAAATTTACTGCCACGAGTGGGCATCCCACAGCATTTATACTGCATATAGTAATCGCTTATCAAACGTAGAGAAACGCGTAGATTTGAAGGACATAACTGGTTAATAGTGAACATTGTCTTGCCAAGCAATTTCCATTACGCTGAGGACCTGATTTTACAAAAATCATCTTCAGACGCTAACATGAGGATTATTGCAACTGAAAATTATATTGGTATCAAAACCTGCGCTTTAAAAAATTCGAACGAGTGTGTTCATTGTTGGAATAATTGTGGACGGAAGAAATCAGAAATGCTTCTAAGTGAAGAGCGCAGAAGGAGAGGTCTAGGGGAAAGAGCGCGATCCCTCCGTCTTCGAAGCAAGCAACGAAATACGGAGGGGAAGGAGCGCGCTCCCTCCCCTCCGTATTTCAAGCTACGAGGGTATGAGCGAAGGAGCACGGGAAGAACACGTCTGATCTTGCATGTGACGTCGTTGCCTTCAAAGCGAAGGGGCGAAGGCGCAGCAATGTGATATACGCAGTTTGCGTTGCGTAAAGTTTCCAGTCCATCTCGTCTTGTTTGAATGCGCTTATGCTACGCTTGTTTTTTCTGAAATCGTCCTGTTTGGACTATTTTGAATATTAGTAGCCTTGTTGTAACTATAAATTTTGCGTCAAACAATCAGGGCTTAAAAAACTTAAATTCTGTCAGATATTCGTCGCGTTAGATCTCTTTCTTTTTTTGAACCTCGTATGTGTCATACAATTATTGAAATCTATCGAGATATCTTCGGGCTCAGTAGATGACTCACCTAGCATTTGGCCTCCATAAACTGGGAGATCAATCAAGGTCAATTGGTGAGACGGGGTATGGATGAAACACGTTTCCATTGTTCCACTGTAACTTGATGTTTTCCTATTTTCCTGTGGGGTCTCGGAAAGGAAAAAAACGGCAGAGGCTTTGGCTGATGGAGGGCCGAATGTGGCTCCATTAAATCTACGACGTGGTTATTATCCTACGGCGCTGAGATTGCCCCGATTGTTGTCCAATCTCTTGGGAAGGTTCATGCTATGTGCCTGTCGTGTATTGCCTTAAAATTATCCACGGCTGCAATTCTATTGCAATACTCCTGCGAGAGCATTAAAAACAAAATTATTCGTGAATAGGACAAGCATCGTAGAGCAACGGCGTATGCGAAGAGAGGATTGGAATTTTTTCTACTCCCTCTTATGCTGCTATTACCGCCGCAGTTATCAAAATTTCCTCTTTCAATTATTATTGAAAGAGGAAAATTCGATAACAGTACGCCTGGAATTTCGACAATTATTGAATATACATCTGCAACACTGCACGATAGTATAAAAAAATGCTGCAAATTTTTTTTCTTCATAGCTTCGATGCTCAAAATAGGGGTGCGCCTCTTACACGTGTGCGCCTCTTACACACACTTATACGGTAATTGACAGCTGTAGAGGTGACAATTAGGGATGATAAAAAAATCAAGGCCCAATGCACAAAAAGAATCTATTACAAATTTTGTTCATTAGTTTTACAACCTATTTTAATATCTATAGAGATTATTCTGTTCAGAATATCAAATTTCAGGTCAGATTGGCTAGTATTTTTGACACCGGTTGGGTCCATATATTTGAAAAATCGCATTTTTTTTAGATGCCACTGCATGCATCTCTAAATATGTTTATGAACACCAACAAAAGGAAATTACTATAAACAATCTAGTAACCAATATGGAGGGCTTGCAAGAGTAACAAAAATTCAATTAAAGTACATTCCCTTAATTGTAAACAAAGTTAACACCTTGAGTGCACCATGACGTTATATCACTATGATCTTTTATGGTCTTTTGTGCCTCTAAGTTGCTCAGCAGGGATCTAGCGGCTCATTTGTGAAGACCATTTCAATCAACCTTTCCTGTGAGGATCGGGAGAAATTTTTTTCATTTATCTTAAGGTAAGCCAATTTCCATTCATTTTTCCCCATGTATTGTATGCTATTATTTTTATTTCTTTCTATTACTGCGTGAATATGACAAAATTTAGGTATTTGAGTTTTATTTTACAAATCATATGTATCTACTATCTGATAATTAATTAGGTGTGTTTATTAATTTTATATTCCGTTTTTATAATGTTTAGTGAGAATATAAATATTTTTTTCCATTCTTCCTTTTTTATTCATGCGAGCCTAGTATTTTACAAACCTTTATTGTCTGATGGTAATAAGTTTTATTCAACTTATGAATGAAGTACTGCGATTAGTTAAACTTTAATGTAAATTTGAAACTGCCATTACATTTTATTTATGCAACGTAACATATCTCTACCTTTTGCACCCTGCCTTTGTTTGTCATTGCAACTCCTAAGGAGTGAGGGGATCTACAAGCGGCAATATTATGAGAGTGAAGAAAGTTATTAACAGAAAAGTGCCAGTTATTTATAAGATTCATGCGAGCCTAGTATTTTTCAAACCTTTATTTTCTGATGCTAATAAGTTTATAAGGGATAGTTACATTAGTGCATTTCCCAAGATCCGCTATCCCCCTCCATTCAGCACTAGCCTCCCCCCTCTGAAGCTTTCCTCTTCTCCTAACAAAAAAAGGTCCCAGCTCACGCAGGGATTGTATTATGAAGACCTTATCTTCGAAAAAAATATCAAGTTGCACAAGATCAATAGAATCGTGTTTCACCCTCTCCGATTCTCGCCCACTGAATTTTTTCAGCCTATGAATCACCTATTAGCCCAAAAGGTGTCTAACAATGAATTTCGGCAATTGGTATTATACTTTTATTGGATTGAAATATTAGTTTGTGCACGTAATTCCAAAAAGAATGATACCAAACACAACGTATTTCTAACGTCATTTAAGCATTTTAAGCAAGGAAATAGTTGGAATAAAACGATGGTGATTTCTGTCGAATCTTGATATCCTCACACTGATTGTGAGCATCTCGGCAGTTGATGCAGCATTTTTTTTTTAAAACAGGGCTTCAGGTTACAATTTACAAATTATGTTACAAGTCTCACTTGTCAGAGTTGCTAACGAAGCGATGTCTTCTCATGATATTTTGTTTCATCCTACTAGCAATCTGAATTCATCTGCTCTGAAGTCATATGGTCATGCTTCACCCTCTGCAGTAAGCTCTGCTTACGCCGTACGCTATACCATTAGTGCCGCACTTCACCTCGTATGAGTGGTTCCATACTTTCCAGGGTGAGTTGACTTAAAACCAGCGAGTGTTTTCTGTGTGAGTTCGATAAAGTCTGGTTTCATTTTTAATAGTTTTATTTTTATTCGCTTTCGGACCATGGCCCTTCCGAAGAAACAAGTGAGAACTTGAAAGATGGACTGAAAATAATTGAAGATGAAGAAAAGAAGGCTAGAAGCGCATGAATATTGCAGAGCGCCTCAACTTATCCGCTAGCACATGACGGCAGGGGGTGGGGGTAGAGCGAGATACCTGGTGAAAACAAGAAGTGGGATGAAGCCGAGGATCAGGTGGGCGTGCCGCTGACGATTAATGCAATGCTTTACACATTGCCTCAATCATATTAAAAATTTAATTGTTAGAAAGGAACATTTCAAATAATAAACTATTTTTGTCCTTTTGATCCATCTCGCAACCAATCACGGCGTCGGCGAAAACAGTTGTTTAAGGCATAACATGCACATTGCTCTCGTAAATACGTGTACTTGAAATGGCATTTGATGGATAAGAATTTTTTTATCAGACAGAAATCCATAATAACACTGAAAATGCCGAGTGCAGTGCAAACATTTTTAGGAAGGTGGCATGTTCTTTTAGGATATTTGAAAGAGATATAAGTTGAATCAACAATATGACCTATGTGTTTCGATAAAGTAATAATATTCCAGTAATCAGCTAAAATCTTGTTTGAATCCTTTAATGAATATCATAATTCGGAAAAATCCAGAGTTTCCTGGGACATAGGCAACCTGGTAAAGCTTTCCCGCATCGATTGTTTTCCACTTCATCGTTTTTTTCATCCATCCCCCTGAAAAACGATAGATCGAGGTTCCACTTTACATACAGAATAGAAATCAACCATGATTTCAACATAAAATGTGGTACACAGGATCCACTAGTATCTCCCACTGAAGAAAGAACCCTAATTGACACTCTTGGGCACAGTACATGAGAAGAACTTAAACGTAGCACAATGATTATAACATAGCATAGTGTATATCCACCTATATGCCGTTACTTATTCTTGGAACTTACAAGGGGAGACCACGTACCTTGTTCCGCCTTTTTCAATGCCGTTTTTTTTATGGTATACAGAATGGCGAACACATCTCTGAACTGGTAGTGATTCCATTGAATGTGCCTTAGTTTGGCTGTAATTAATTAATTTCCAAGCAGTATTTTAAAAAAGCGTTATATAATCCCAAAATAATGCCATCCCTCCAATAGGGTTAGTTGGTCTAGTGGTGAGCACGTCTGGCTCTCACCTGGGGGCCCTGGTTCGATACATCGACACAGCAGTACATTTTGTAATTTTCATTTTGATCATATGGCGACAAGTGTATGCCATAAAAAATATGGCATTGATAAAGGCGGAGCAAGGTATGCAGTCTCCCCTTGTTGGTAATAAAGTTCATTTTGTAACTGCTGGGACCGGGACTGAGGTTCGTAAGTCGTGGTAAAAAATTTTGTTATAACGAAAGTTCCATAATAACATTTCTTTTACTATAGATTTAATCGGCCTTTTCGTCAGGATCATCTCTTAAAGAAAATTTCTGATTTAAGAAGTCATTCATTTTGATAAAATTAAAAAAAAATTAGCTCTATGGCCTCGCAGTGCATTCATTTCAAATTCCCATATTATTGCTGGCACCTAACTACAGTCTATAGCATAGATGCTTGTTATAGAGTAAAAATAGAAAATAACTTCATTCAATAAAAGCTTGACCATCTTAATTTTCTAAGCTTCCCAGCCAGACTTCAGTTCCACTACATAAAATAGAGACATAATGTAAGTCATATTTCAAGTACCACTCTGGTTTTTCTGCAAATGGTATTTTCAAGTTTTGCTGTATATTATTATCAAGTTTTACAGCCTATAGTAATGTCTACACTTTTAACAAATTCTTAATATTTAGATCGAGTAATTCTAAATAACAGATAAATGACACATTGAAATAATCACGTGTGCTAAATTAACTCACAGCTGATGGAATCCTTCCTTTACCATCCCATGTAAGACAAGCATCAAGGGCCACTGCTGCCGCAGAAATAGTTACATCCAATGATAAAGGGCCATCTTCATTACTACGTCCTCTCCACGGTAGTGCTAATAAAATGGCTCGTGAAATAGCACTCTTCATAGTTTGTGGGTCATGGTGAAGAATCCATGAAGATAACAATTTTAAATCCACCTTATTTGGCTGCCAAAGGTGTATGGGTAGAGAAGAGAATAAATCCAGAGCTCCCTAGAAAGAATTTAAAATATGTCACTTGAATAAAATTCAAATCAACAAAATCAGCTTGATAATACTTATTACTAATAGCATCACATGCTATCAAGTTAGTACATAATACTGAAAAGATAAACTGGAAACCACATAAATGGAAATAATCAATTCACATGTGATTAAAAGTAGTACTTGTCAAATAGAATTAGTAAAATATAAGGAGGGGATAATTTGTTCTATAACTACTGTGCATTAAAAGTCATAAATGGTTTGAGAGACTCTACAGATCCATATTCCATACAAAGTAATTTCAATTCTGTAAAATGCATACAAAAAGCTACTTACATTGGATGACATATTAAAAAAATTAATTACATAACATTCACAAAGTATTCCCTGACATTTCGCTCAAGTTTGGTAGGATAGCAGTGTACCTCAACAAAAAGACAAATGTATGCCGTATATGACTAAATATAGTCCCCCCTTTTTTTCCAAAAATGCCCGTGATAAAAGTTCTATATTTAAACCCATTTTTTTCCCGAAACTCAAGCCTCAAAATTAGGGGGGGGACTATATTCAGAGGGGAAATATATTCAGAGGAATTCAGTATTTTCTAGTGCCATTGTGGCCTAGGAGTTAAGATATTAGCTTCCAAATTCCCTGTCCGCAGCCCATTTTTTGGTGAGGGACTCCTCACTCAAAGGGCCCTCAGCAAGGCATCTCTGAGTGCAAGACCATGGAGGAATATTGCCACACATATAAAGCCCCAATGAAGTATAACTTAATTCTGACAAGAGGCTAATGACGTGTTAATACTAATAATGTTTTATTTTTCCAGAGATCAAGTAATACAGAGGTTACAATGATGTAGGACACGTCAGGTTAAAGAATCAATATACAATAAATACAAATATACAATGGATTCAAGATACGTCAAACTTTGTTTAGAAATTCATCAATAGAATAATACATTTTTAGTTTCAGATATTTTAGGAGGTTGCTCTTAAAAGCAGTTACACTTATTGGTGCCTTAAACTCAACCGGCAATTTATTATATAATTGAAGGCCCATACAGTTTGGGCCAGCACCTGTATTCTTAGTACGCACATATGCAACATGCAGCTGATCAACTTGTCTGGTAGAATGATGGTGAACATGACGGTTCTTAACATAATGGGATAATTTCTTTTAGTATATACAAGTAAATGAAAAATATATACTCATGGCACTAGTAATATAACCAGTTTCTTGAACATGGGACGGGAAGGGGCATTATGTTTGGAAAAAGTCATGAGCCGAATGGCTCTTTTCTGAATTCTGAAAATGGACAAGGCCCTAGTGAATGAACCCCAAAAAATTATGTTGTAGACTACGTGGGAATTAAATTCTCTATAGTATAGTCCCTGAAGGACTTCAATAGAAACAGTGGGTCTAATGGATCTAATTAAAGAGCAGGCTGAGCTTATCTTACAAGCTAAAGTATTTATATGCTCATCCCAACAAATTTGTAAATTGACATTAAAGCCCAGAAATTCAGTATTTTGTACCTTTGGGATCACCTTCCCCTTGACTTCAATGGGAGGGACTTAACTTGCTTTATTTTTATTTGTTTAATAAATTAAGTGAGACTTTCCTATGTTCAAATCCAGAAAATTTTGATGACACCAGGAAACTAAAGCATAGCTCACCTGTTTACATTTATCTTTCAGTTCTTCGAAAGTAGGTGCTGTGAGAAGAATGTTGGTGTCATTAGCATATAATATGGGGGTAGCACCATTTATGCTTAGAAAAGTTTTTACAAGATCATTAATGTAGGAAATAAACAAGACAGGCCCAAGGACTGAGCCTTGAGGAACACCTCGAATTGGGATCTTACCCGGGGAAACAAAATTTGCACCATTTACCAAGATAACAACATGTTGAATTCTGTCTGACAGGTAGGATTCAACCCTTAGCATTAGGAATACCTCGAATACCCATCCTGTTATGTTTCTAGAGAAGTAATTGATGGTCCACACTGTCAAATGCTTTTGAAACATCGGAAAACATAGCAGCTACTTCCATTTTGTTATCTAGGGCATTCAGAGTTTGGTTTATTAGCTGACAGGTTGCAGTAGATGTGGATTTATATTTCCTAAAACCATGCTGGGATGGAGAAAGGATATTGGTAGCCTCCAGGTAAGAAATTAGCCTAACATATGATACATTATGTGGTCTGTGACCAAACAGTAACATCGATATTATGGTGGTCCATGACATACACCATGACTCCACACACTATTGCTAACAATGCAAGAGAAGATTAAAATCACAAATGCATTACTTTGTTTTTGATTTCTTACATGCAACAGAGATTATTTAGTTCGTATGTCGGACCATTTTTCTCATAAGAAATTCAAAGCAAAATATTATTTTAATGATAAAATATATGACTTCCACTGGAAATTCATTGCACTGAATTCCAAGAATGGAAATTTTATATTCCAGTACATACTTATTCAAGTTTTGCTTTGTACATATTTCATGAAGTAGATAATTTTCAAATTTAAACATCATGAGCATTTGAAGATGGGAAAAATACTGCTGCATTTTGGCATACTGCACTTTATATCAGGTGGTTTGCTATCAGTGAAGGATTGAGAGAGGAGCTAGGTGGCGCTAGAACTCCCTCTGTCGGGTATCCAATTTACACTCTATAAAATGGTAATTTTGTTCAGTTGTCGAATATATACAGGAGAAGGGAACCCCCATAGCCCCCCTTGTACCTATCTTGGATCCGCTGCTGTTTGCTATTATTCAGAACCTGGATTGATTTCTTCTGACAAAAGTTGACAAGACACATCCCTTTGGAAAGGAAGAGTTTTGGTTACATCAAAAGGGGTCATTCCAGAAGGCTAACTGGCCACTTAGCCTCATAAATTCTCCCTAGTATAAGCTGGTTAGTGGTAAAGAGATGAGGGCTCAAGTAGGTCAGGACCAAGCACAAGATTAGGGATCTCTTGGATTTCATAAAGATTTGCTGAAGATATTTCTGCCAATATATTATTGGCCAAGAAAAAGAGTACTTGATAAAAAATTGGCAAAGGGTATGGTAATTTGGTAGCTAATATCTTGCCTCCAACGTCATGAGGAGACCTGAAGTTTGGCCACTTAAATTGTGATTTTATCATAGTAAACTACCGACCCACCATATTTTAATGTAATTAGCGAGGACATTTAGGTAAATATTCCTAGTATTCATTGTACTTAGCACAATACTCAAAAAATAACTGATTTATTTATTGATAGTCATCACAAAAAAACTAGAGATGTGCGAATAGTATCCGCGAATACTCGAATACTAGAAAGTATTCGTTATTCGAGATCTCTAATAATTATGCTAAAGGTACAACCTCGAATACTTTGAATTTCGTGCCATACACTGTCGCACACTCGTCGTTGATAGTTGACTGGGATAAATGTAGAGAACTATAGTAGTTTAGTGCATGCAGCACCGTTTTCAGCAAGTTGACCAACTACATCAAATTTGCGGATTGGAGCGGTGAAAAGAGTTCGACGTGGGGAACCGAAAATGATCAGGTGAAAAAATCCACAAATCCCCAATTCCCCCACCAGGAGAACTTCAGTTCCGTGGGATAGTAACTAAGTAGCACAATTCCCAAAATCCACTACTCCCTCCATCCATCAGCCCTCGACCCCTCATCCGACGCTTTCCTCCTCTCCCAAATCAAACAAAAGGCCCAAGCTCGCGCAGAGTTCCTATTACGAAGACCATAAATCAAAAGCTTCAAAAGAAAATATCAAGTTACAGGAAAATAATAGAATTGTGTTTCACCCTTCCCTCTTTCTGCCCCACTGACCTTTTTCTGCCTACCTGCTTCGAAGTCCCCCATTTGCTGTATGAGTCATCTATTAGCACAAGTTTTTACCGTCTGCTTATACAGTAAAAACTTACATATTAAAATAAAGAGAACATTTCATAAAGTAATTTAGTATGTAGTTTTTAACCTCAATTATGAGAAGACCCTTTGCCAGACTCTTTCCCTCTCCTTCTCAGAAAAAAATCCTGAATCCACCCCTGCATGTGGGGAATTACATCCCTTGGAGTATAATCTCAGTCACTTCATAATCTAACAGCTGCTACTCATTACTTGCTGCCACCACTTTTTGGAGAATAGAAAGGGAGAATATTTTTCAGTTTCTAAATTATTTGCTCTTGATAGAAAGTTGGAGTGCAGCACACCAACTTTGGTCAGAACAAGAATTCTATTTAGCATGTATTATTTTCTGTTCTTTTTCTGTTCCCAAAGCCATTACTAACTTTCACTGTAATTCAATCAATACCAACCTTTTCGGTGTCTTCTGAAGCATCTTTCAGCCAACCAATCAAAATAGAGAAAAGGCAAGGATGTTTTGAAAATATGGAAACCAAATGATGACATGCTGTTTTTGAAAGTTCAGTCTCACGAGTCTCAGGATTGGTGAGCGCCACCTAAAATTTTATTTTATGAAGAATTAACAATAGTTCAAACGGATATGATGGAAATTACAACAAAAACAATGATATTACATTATTGAATCTTCTCGAGACAACAATGATTGGATAAAATAAAATTCCAATATGCAGAGGTAGAAGACAAACTTGAATGACTGAATTACTTCATAACTTCAAAATTTTAGAATCAATTTTCAGGAAACAACTTTGGCAAATATTAAGGTGTTATAATGTCACAGACTTTTGGACTATTTTAGGCACTTTGGAGGTTGTCTCTCCATCTATTCAATTCAGAACTGATATGATAGAGGACTCCCCTTTTCTACATTTGTTAAAGGAAATATTCTTTTGTATAACTGTTCAAGAGAAGGAAAACTTTCACCTCTGACTATCGAGAACAATCATTTAGCAACACACTGTTGATAACCTAACAAGATTATCTCAACTCCTCCAATAAGTGACGAGCGCTCAGGCATGTTGAGGTGAATAAGGTCACTCCAAAAAATGACTCAGCATGCAAGTTGAATATTGCATCATGTCACAGTCATGGGAGAATCCATTGCTGGAGTGCTCAATCCCCAAGAATACACCCATTATTCCTCAGAAAGTATCAAATCCTTCTTCCATCAGAACTCTCCTGAATAGAGAAGTCAACTGAGTATGTACTATACAGATGCTTTTGGATCATCCCGCAACACACCATTGACCCCCAAGAACTGTTGAGCTCTCCAAAATCAGACAAGAGTTCTCTGGCATGTAGCGATCAAAAATATCAATCCAAAAAATGACCCAGCACTCAAAGTGAGGGTCTATGGAGCAGTCGCATTCATGAGGAAATTCCATAGCAAAAATTGCTCACTCATCCTTTAACAGACTGTGAACACTTGTAAAAAAAATCACTTACTTTACTATCTCAACGACTGAGTCTCAAGACATCGCTGTATGACTTTCAGCTCAGTAAACACAGATGTGTCTTTTGAGCAATCTATGAGGCATGCACAATAATTTTGCGTGGGAAGATAATATGAAGTGGCATGCTGGACCATTTAGTGCAGGAAAGGGGCAGTCCAGCACCATAAGAGCAGTCGAAAGGTCATGAGAGCTGAGCTCAATCTGATAAGTGCCATGTCAAGGGAGTGTGGAGGGCCCACCATACAGTATTTGTTCGAGAGTTCACGGAATAAGGCTGGTGATCACCACAGAAACCTCACGTTTCTTTAAGCAATAGAAATAGAACATGCTTGCCACTCAGGTGCATCATTGTTTTCAACTGCATCTAGCTTTGTGGCAGCCCCCAGGCAAGAATATAAGAACTATAGGGGATGATGGTGTCAGCAACTTGCAGAGGACACAATTATGTTTCATTTACCTAGCCCAATGATACCTTACCTTGATAAAAACGCCTCTGAAATGAGCTAACAACCACATTGTGGTCAAAGTTTACATGGGGTTATTCCAAAAGTTATTCACCTGCATCAAAATGAAATCATTATAGAGCTGGTGTAAACATGAGACACTGTCATAGGTAGATGAGTTCTCTGTACTTTTCCACATGGAGCAACACAAAAATATCACATGCTATAGTGCCTCACTACCCTCACTATGGCAGGGTGACCACAACTTTAGTTGGCATTATTTCCATGAATTTTCTCAGAGATCTCAGAGTGTTTCCTACACACACTGCAAATCACCCACAAAACATTAAGACAAACCCAATGCACGAACCATTTTAACCTCCTTTTCAATTTCACTTATGATTAACAAAGTTTAGAAATTTGGGTTCCTTCAACTTCATAAAATTGAAGTTCAAGTGTAGATGTAGAGGTTTTTTTATATCTATCTTTTCTAGAGGTTTCTTTGCAACAGGATTTATTTTATTTAAGGGATTACTGTGAAACAAAAGTGGACTCAGCAATGCTAAAAATAGCCCAAAAACTCTGTAGCAACATAATGCCTTAATGCTCAACCATAAAATTCTTACCATTCTCATTTCTATCATCCATGGAAAAATTAAAAATCTAAGATAATAGAGAAGAACAGTCGAATACTCACCCGATACATATCAAATGATACAGCTTCAGCAAATACAACATCTTCTGATGAAATAGCCATATTTTTCAAAGTGTTGAGTAACAAAGGAGAAACATCCTCAGGCTCAGCCAAGAGGGCAGCATCAAACAAAGAGCAGGTCTTCTTTACCTCCAATTCCCAGCCTCAGAAATGATAACAATTAATGATAGTTAAAAAATTTATAAGAAAATCCTGAATCAATAATTTTTCAAACTAATGATTAAAAAAAGGGAATGCAAGAAAATATGTCATCTCATAAAATATAACCATGGAGTTAATGGAAAATTTTGATAGTTTCAGCATACTCACAAGGATTTTTCATTCAAGTTATAAAATATTAAGAACAAAGAGTTACAACATTATTCCATAATTTGCCATGGAAAGAAATAAAGGAGAAAACCCCAGGTTCCCCCATGGAGGTAAACCAGAGAATAGGCAAGAGAAAGCATTTCCTGGAGAACTATACAAATCATAAATTTAGTATTACCTCTGGTGGCAAGTGACTGAATAAATACTATATGAACAATAGAAAAATCCTCCCAGGGGCTCATTTAGGATCTGACGAATATGACTCTTACCAATTCATTACAAGTCTAAGAGCTCTGAGTAGCTGCCTTTGGAAGATGAGATGTCCAGTAATCAACAGAGCCAAAGTTGAGCAGAAATAAAGGGAGAGAGCCTTTCTCGGCTTAACTTGGAATGATTTAATCCCAGCAATTTTACACAAAAAGAACTCTGCTTTTAAATGGGAAGGAGGAGAGCCAAGTCATAGGGAGAAGGCAAAGTAACTGGATAAATTGTGGGCCTTGGCCCAATTATCATGGCAGAGGTTCCATTCAATAGCACAATGAGGTTGAATTTTTAGATATGAATTCATAAAAAATAGGTACAGAATATAATGAGATTTTGTCTCATGTCATAGAATACTCTTGACCATCTACTTCATCTTACAGATAAGTACATACTGAAACCTTTCTTACCTCTTGTAATATACATTCATCTCATTATTAACAAAGTAGTCATTACAAATACTTAGACTGTGACATAGGTGAACGATTGAAGGATTGAAACATAGGCAAATATTAGTACATATTGACTAATAAATGGAATTTAATGGTGCATGTATGATTGGCAAACATATCCATGAACCTTAAATTATTTTATACATTTTATTATACATAAATGAATAATATTGTAGCCTTAAGAAATTAGGAAAAAATCATAATCTATTTTATGGAAATCAAGAAAATACATGTATAGGATGTAATGGAAAAGAGATGTAAGGATGAGGTTCATATAAACTACCTTCACTTAAAAGTGAAGGTAGTTTATATGAACCTTCACATTTCTGGTCCCATTAAATTTCTTCTACTGAGAGTCTAACTTAATAGTTAAACAGAAAATTACTTAATTTCAAAGGCATTTTTACTTAGTGAATTTATTCAGTGTTATTAGAAGAAAATATTAAATTATAGTACACAGATTATAGCCATTGCACATTATTTTGCAGAAGTAGATCAGAATACAGTGGAACCCCAATCTATCGTTCCTGCATTTATCGTTTTCCCGCATTCATCGTTTGCCATTCCTTGTCCCAAATCAAGTTCTATACACACAATGTAATTTTTTCCTGCATTTATTGCTCCTCGAAGCACCATTTTCCTGCATTGATCGTTAGAAGATCGTGGTCCCGACGTATAATTTTCCCGCATCCATTGTTTGACAAAAATGATAAGAAATATATACAATGCATCATTTATGGCTAATAACAACAGGCACATAGTTAGAATCATCCCCAAGAGATGGAACAACCATAGGGAGAAGCTCAGTGCCATAGGACAGTACAACAGAAACATTTGCGCATTTCCCAAAATCTGCTATCCCCCTCCATTCAGCACTCAGCCCCCCTCTAACGCTTTCCTCTCCTCCAAAATCTAAAAAAGGTCTCAGCCCGTGTAGGGTTTGTATTAAGAAGACCATAAATCATTAGCTTTGGAATAAAATATCAAGTTACATGAGAACAATAGAAACATGTTTCACGCCTCTCCAATTCTCCCCCACTGAACTTTTTCAGCCTACCTGCTTCAAAGTTCCCTGTTTATAGAGGTTAACTGCTGCACAAATCACCTATTAGCCTAAAAGGTGTCCAACAATGACTTTTGGCAATTGGTATTATACTTTATTAGACTGAAATAGTAGTAATCCGCATGTAATTCAAAAACGAATGAGACCAGACACGACGTATTTCTGACATTATTTAAGCATTTTAAAAAAGGAAACACATATGTAGTGGTAAAAATATGATGGAAATTTAGCTTTCCAGCAGAACTCAATATCCTCACAGCTGAGCTTCTTCGCAGTTGATATTTTTCCCCAAAACAGGATATCGTGTTACAATTTACGAGTTATACTACAAGTCTCACTTGTCAGAGTTACTGACAGAGGAATCTTCTCAGGATACTTTGTTTCTCCCTTCTAGCAATTCAAATTTGTCTACTTACCTGGTGCTACACTACATAGGAATGAGTGGGTAAGTTGCCTTCTGTTTACGACAAAAAATTTCATGGTGCAGTCGTATGGTCATGCTTCATGTGGTCATGTCATGTCCCTCTGCAGTTGGCTCTGCATACGCCATACGCAATAGCATCAGTTCCGAACTTCACCTCTAATGAGTGGTTCTGTACTTTCCAGGGTGGGTTGACTTCAAACCCCTTCCTCATGCTGAGCAGTCGAGCATCTCGTCGCACGTGACATTGATGCTGTTTTAAATACTGTTAATTGTGTTGCTGATTGCGCAGTTGCAATTTCATTTCATGATAAGATGTATTTTTAAAAAAACAACTTGAAAGCCTGTAAAAATGATATTTAACTTATAAAAATATTAAAATGTGTATGGAAATCTAAAAAGCATTCCTTTGTGTGTATGTACCCAGAATAAACTTGAATAATTACTTCGTTTAATAGCTGGAATTTGAAACTGCATTTGGATCCAAAAATATCCGATCCGAAAGATCCGGTTCCGAAAATCCAGGATCTGATATGAATCTGGATCCAAAAAAAATCCTGGACCCGTCCATCCCTAATGGAAATACAGTAAACTCTTGATTTTACGAAGTCAGTGGGACCGGAAAATCGGCACTTCGTAAAATCGAGTTTCGTAAATTCAAACCTTTCTCATAAGTCACGAAATAAATGTTCGCTTTTGTTTCTTCCGCCGTTTTTTGTCTGTAGTGGTCTTATTTAAATGTTTTCGGTGGTTATTATCAGTATAATTCATAGAAAAGGCTTTTTGTTATCGATTTATGATGTGAAAAATCGTTAAATAATTATACCACCATAAAATTCCCATTTCTTGTTCATACTTCAACATCAACGATCGCTTAAGAAATTCCCGACCAGTTTAGAAAACGTAATCAAATAATGAATTGCAAAGTTTATTTTAAGAATTTAATGTTATAAATTTGTGGTTAGGAGCGAATAACAACTATTAAGTTCGCGTAAGATAGATATTTGTTTCCAGCACCCACGGAATGTTAGCGGCAGCCGGCCTAACCGCCATTTATGTCGCCCTCTATCGCTCAGTGACGAGAAAAAAAAGAAAAACGAGGGCCTTACCCGTTTCCAAAATAACCTTCGTACGTTAATATTTCGAGTTACTCTGTATATTCAGTTGAATGTGCTATCTTTTCCATTGGTTATTTTTGTTGAGATTCAGTTACGATTCTAAATTTCGTAGGATATGATTATCTTCTGGCGAATATCTGAAGTAAATTCTGTTTGAGCTCTCCGTCCGGATACTGTGCTCCATCATCTTCGTAGACGTTGCTACGAAAGACTTTATTCTTCATCCGGACCATATTCTTCATACCGGGTGTGAAGTGTTATGTTCATATAGTATTTCTCTCTCTTCTTTTATGCCGACAGGAACAAGGTTCCAACCGGAAAACGACAGGAGAAACATCTTCCATTATCGGAGAAATAAAGAGGGAAACGTTATTATCCGCATTGATTGTTTTTCTACAAGAGATGTTTCATCATTTCTCAACGTGTGTGAAGTATTGGTTCACTTGCGTGAATTCCCAAAAATGTCACGCAAAAACCTGTACATTCACCTCATTTACTTTTCGTGTCCCTTTCTCCTCCGTATTGAAAGTTATGCAAAGAATCATTGACGTAGTGAAAAGATTTTCTTAGCTTTAGCACTAAAAATAGTCGCGCAATAATCGTAAATAAATATAGTGAGGAAAGAGCAAAGAAAATAATTTCAATTGAAACGTCAGCAGGGAAGAAGAGAGAAAATTATAAGCATGGCACCATTTCCCTGATAGTGGAAGATACTTCTTCAGCCTCTCTCCTGTTAATAACTTACCCCCGTTGCAGGTAAAGATGAACCATGCCTTCCTCCACAATCGGGGAACGTTCCCAGTGGGTGGGGTGAATAAGAGTGGGATGGGGATTGCCTGAGGAAAGAAGTGTGGTCAGCACAAAGGAGTGGTTAACAGTGGTGAAGGGGGCAGGAGAAAGAAGGGTGGGAAAATGGCCTTCAGCTCTGCCTCAGTCTACGTTTGGGGGCCGTATTTTTTGCGACGCACTCGACCTCTGTCACCTTAGGGGGGAGGGAGTGAATGGGAAATGCTGGGGAAGGAGGGGTTTGGGATGCGTAAGATGGGTGTCAGCAAGATCAGCAGAAGGTCGCGGGAGGCAGTAAATAAAGACTTTGGAAAGAAAGATCTCTCGGCATGGGAAAACGGGGAGACGCGCGAGAAGAAAGTTCACGGTTAGAAGTGCGTCTTCATTACGAGTAGACTGAAAAATAAGTTGGCGGTTAATAGAGCCCAATACTTAAGATATTTAAGTTGTTTATTCAGGAAGGCTATTATATACACGAAAAGATACTACTAAAATATCAATTAATTTTTTCCTTTTTGTCCTTCTCCATCGCCGCTTCCACCATGGTCTCTCACTTGCATAAATGGGAATGAAATTGGGGACCTAACTCGTTAGCCAGATCAATATACCTTAATGTTTGGAGGGCAGCGGGTACTTCTTTTTTATTTGGTGAAATTACTTCACTTTCATCTTCGTCGTCACTGCTATTATGACTAGTCCCGGCCGCTGCTTCTTCCGACGCATGTACCGGCGTCCCATTGTCGCAAGCCCGGAGATCATCGTCAAGGGCAATATAATCGTTTGATGTTGCGCGCTGCGCTCTTCCTGCTTTTTCCAAGAATTTTTCAAAATCATCTATTAAGCCACTAATCTCCTCCGCGATTTTATCCGCTGCTGCTTCCTGAATGTATAACGTAACGAATCAACCATAGCCGTGATATTATAGCAGTAGAATTACTAGTAGGCTAGTTGTATCAATTACCAACCTCGAGAACATCCTCATGATGCGCTATCAAAGGGAATCCGGCCGATTTCCAGCAATTTGCGATTGTAGTGGAGGAAATAAAGTACGTCTTTGAACCGTGTTTCTGCGATGAAAAATGACAATTTTATTAACTTGGCCATTTTAGCAAAGTTAACAAAGTCGTTATTCCTCATCGCAGAAACACGGTTCAGAGACGTACTTGAATGCCTGATAGGCAGGAGTGCGATGCAAAAAATTATTTTTGATGATGGCATTGATTGATAGATTTTCAAAATGCAGTCAGAGCGGTCACTTTTGGGGACAAAAGGCCCCACGCTCGGAGGGTCGAATAGAGGGGCCAGCGAGGGTGAGCTCGTCGAGGAAAGGGTCCCGGATTAGGGACCCTTCGAAGTGCTTCGGCGAAAAGTAGTCAAGTAGTCTTCGAAGTACGTTCACAGCAGCCTGACTTGCGAACGTACCAGATACGTTCACAGCAGTGCAAAGAGTTAATTAGGAGTCAACGAAATACCCCGCTCGACCTTCCTGACATGTTAAACTACGAAGTATTGTCGATGCGATGTTTACGAATAGGCACGTAAATAGGGGCATTATATCAGTCGCGATATTTTAATTAAGTCCTACTTCCCCTAAATTCCCACCGTGAGGTTTTAGGCGAACCCTTTCTCTCCAAAGTTGCACTATCATTTACGATTTCACACTTTTGATGAACCACAGTTGGAAGCGCTGATTTTTTTAGCTACTTACGCCGGCGTTACTAGTTTTGTTGACAAATATTTCGCCATAGTTCGTATAAACGAATGCCTTTTGCTCCTGGGGACCGATCCGAGGTTCGTAAATTCGAAACATTTCGTATAATCGAAACTTCGTATAATCGAATAGCACCATGTATTTACCATAGGCTTTTCGCCGGGACCGCACTATCACTTCGTATAATCGAAAACTTCGTAAAATCCTGCTTCGCATAATCGAGAGTTTACTGTATTGCAAAACACCTTGGGTTGTCTGCTAGCACATGGTGGTTGGGGAGGACGAAAAGGGGTAGGTAGAGGGAGCTATCTGGTGAAAACAAGAAGTTGGATGAAGCCAAGGATCAAATGGGCATGCCGCTGTCGATTAACGCAACATTTTTCATGCTTTACATTGTTGCCTCCATTACATTAAAAATATATTTATTAAAAAGGAACATATCAGATAATCGACTAATATTGGCCTTAGTGATCCATCTTACAACTGATCACTGTGCCAGCAAAAGCGGTTGTTTTAGGCATAATATGGACGTAGGCAGCCTAGTCAAACATTTCCACATTGATCGTTTTCCTGCATTCATTGTTTTATTCGTCCATTCCTTTGAAAAACGATGGATCAAGGTTCCACTCTACTGACTATATTTCTTCAAGAAATTAATTAAAATGGAGATGTTAAAAGCTTATGGTGAAATTCTGTAAATGATTTTATTTACCAAGTTCAAAGGCTCTACTATTAACACCAGAAATGTTTGGGCACAAAGTGCCTCTTGGTGAATTAATGCAGTGAAACATTAAATTTTTGTGGTTTATTTTTTCCATAAGAATAGTTGTAGCCTCTTTACCTATACCTGCCATCTTCTGACTCTATCAGTTGCTATGGAAATGATTCTATTTACATCGATTTCAAATTCTTCCAGGCATTTTTGCTCCGTAATTGCTATATCTTCTCCATGTGCTGAGAGTGGCTGCAATCCTAACAGTTCTTCTTTTGGACCTTGGGACGACATATACCAGACAAAGAGCGTAACTTTTGCCTTGTTTTTTGGGGCCACCGCACACTGGCAACTATTTAGTTGCTTTGAGGAAGTTCCAATGAAACACACGGCATTGACTGTAGCCTTGTGCACGGGCGACTTTTTTGGTTGCCGCAACTAAATAATTACATCCCGACCTATTCCGAGGGTGAATTGACTGTTGCGCACTGTCAACTATTCAGTTGCTTGATGGCCCTTGGTCAAAGTGCATCTTGGGATTTTTTTGCTGTTTGCATTTTGAAAAGCTGTCATAATGTTTGAATGAATGGCGGTAGACATTGATAAGTTTATTTTGCTACTTGAAAAGTGGCCAGAACTATAAAATATGCATCCTAATGAATGGGGAGATAAAAATAATAAAGAAATAATGAAAAAATGAGTGCAGCAACACGAGTACATTCCGTGAGATCCATTGTAAACTGAGCTAAGAGGCAACTATTTAATCTCCAGTGTGCGGTGGCAGGAAACACACGGGTGAGTAAACTGTTAAGTTGCCAGTGCGCTGGGGCCCTCAAAAAGCAGATAAAAATTATGATGATTGCTAATTGCCAAAGGACTCATGATTTCTGACAGAGATTACCCTTAGCAGGAATACATATATCATAAAATTCTAAGTTAGAATGTTCAAATAACCTTAAATTCTGTACCTTTAATTCCATCAGGAGGAATATGAACATCACCCTCACAATTAACTCTGCCACACCGATGAAGAACTGCAAGGAGATGCCAAAGAGCATGGGCAGAGAGGTACTTGTATGGCAACTGGGAGAGGATATCCCATCCTATGCCATGCAATGTAGAATGAAATAAATATCCAAAAGCCCTAATAAATAATGCTTCGAATTCAACCTCAATACGTGACTGCATCGCAGGATCACAATGATAATGCTTCGAAGATTTAAAGAAGTCCCACAAGTCAGTTACAAGGTGAACTATGTGATGAACAAGGATAGCAATTTTCCTTAAGAAACGTGGGTATCTGAAAATGAATTAAACATAAAATTAATTACATAAGTAATTATTTTTCTTATTACTAAGATGCATGGGCCTACAATCTCCACATTTTTTAGTTCAGAGGGCAAATCTTTATCATTAAAGAAGACCACAAATTGAACCACTTGTCTCACTAGCTGGTATGAAAAACTGATCACTTCAGCAAATTAATCAACAAGCTGAATTTGATACAAGCAAAATATTAAAATATGCACCCAGAAATGAGTAAAAGAATTCTTCTTCGAATTTTCTTTACTGATATATGGTTTAAGAACTGAGATTCTAAAAATATAAGCATGCACATACAATAGAATGTATAACTCATCATCGATTCAATAAGAAGATTTAAACTAAATTTCAAAATACATTTGTACATGCCAATTGAAATTTACATATTAAATAAAAATAAATAATTTCATCCCCCTAAAATTATCTCCACCTTGAAGTAAGAACGGTTTAAAGGGAGACAGGTCAAAAGTGATAGGCCAGATAAAAAGAGCAAGTCCAGTTCTACGACTGAGGATGAGAGTAAAAACAGAAAATTGGGGATACCTCATAATAACACTATATGTATTAGTACTATGACTTCAAAGGTCTTCAAAAACCTTCTCACAGAAAATAGAATACAATTGACTACATATTATTATCAAGAACTCTCAAATAATATATCAACCCCCTTATAACGATGCTAGTGCTCTTCTACCTTTAGGTGGGGTGAGTGAAATCCCTCATCTGTACGTTAAATGAACTATGAACAATTGTGCGGAAAATTGCGGGTGACTCCCGTAAAAGTTATCACCGTGGCTAGTCCCGGTATACTTAAATTCGAACTATGAACAACCTATGCCATATATTTCATGAAATGTAACACTTTACAATCTCATCTTTCTTTGGTGACCATTGCAGAACATTGATAGCCAAAATATACTTCATCATCACAGATCCTGTCATTCAAATCTTAAGATTGGTTAGGCACAGCTCTCCACATAATCCTCCTGTTTGCAAATCTTTTCACACCTATGTATTCCTTCTGAACATGTTCCACGTATTTTATTCACTGTCTTCATCTACTATTATTGCCATCTTATTGTTCCGCAGGTTGCCTACATCAGACCATCATATCTCAAAATATGGCCAATCATGTTGTTTTACCTTCTTATCAAGATTTTCATGAGGCTTCTCTTCTCTGCAACTCTTCTTGGACTTCCTCATTTCTTACTGGGTTGATCCATTTGACCCCCATAATTCTTTTGTGGTACCACAATTCAAGAGCCTCCACTTGATTTCTTAACTGCTGTATTAGCCCACTCATCATTTCCGAGAGAAGGATACTCCAAATTTTAGTTCTGATAAATTGTTTCCTTACTCATGCTTCCATTTCCCCACGAAGGGGATCTTTCTTTCAGAGGAATTCTCACTTTGCCTAGGCAATTTTTCTCAAAATTTCTTTCTCGTTTCTCCCATTGACTTTCTCCCTTCTACAGTACACTTCATTTCGCGTTTATTCTTCAAATCATCTTCGTTCATTCTTCTTCCATCTTCAAGTTCTCAAGCCTACCACAGGTATGAAGCAACCTATCGTTCCATGCCCAATCCTTAAGATCCCATCGCATTTGACAGATGTACCCTCCCAAGGTCCCACCCAAAGATCCTAATGAAGGACTAGTTTACCTCTGAAATATTTTACTTGAGAGAATTCTATCACCTAACAATATAAAAATGAGTGGGGTCGTTGCAACTCCTCCGGATAATGTGGTGTCATTGGCATGATTGACGATTGTTGATGATGATGAAACTGTACCGTTGAAATAAGTTTTGTAACTGACTCAAAATACAGGCTGAAAATTCAACACCACTAATTCAAACCATGGTCTCCTGCCAAGACCTTAGATGGGGAGATTGAAATAGAAAAATGCAAAATTTCATAATAATTTCTAGTCAAATAGCCCAAGTAACCAAATGAGAATGTATCATCATCTGCATATATAGTTATCTGACTTAAATTTTTGTGTTATTTCATAGGATATTTCTAGTGTTCAGCAGCTTTGATCAATTAGATGGATTTAATGAGCATGTTATCTCACGCCTTTTTTCATGGAGTGTACTTTCTTGTTGTCCTGTAATATTAATTAAATAACAGATCCTTCCAAAATGCAGGAATAGTATCATGTCCCTATGATTTGCGACATTCATCTCAACAAGAGTAGTGCCTTCAAAACCCAGGGCTCACTAGCTGGGTTTTTGAGTACTAAATATGATAGATATACAAAGATTATTTCTCTCTCATACCTAAGGTTTATATCAACACATTTTAAATTCTCTCAGAGACCACAAAAGGGGGAATTATAGCGCAGTAATTTACCTTGCAGAAATTGGTGGTACCTTTCTATAACTTTAACACATAAAACAGACAACAATTTAGGTAGCTAATACATAACCATCACCTAGCAATATATATGTGCTATATTAGTTTTAAATAATTTTACTGCTACAGATATTCCCTATTTTTCAAAATTCCTGAGTTAACAGAGAATGACTGAGGACTGAGTCCCTAAGATGATCAAGAGTACAACAAAATAAAAGAGGAAAATCTACTCAAAGCTGAATAGAGAGAGTGCAAGAAATTAGATTAGAAGGAAAATGATTTACAAAAATATAAAGACATTCAGAGACTAGATATAAAATAAAAATTCAATACAGTGGAACCTCGATCCATCATTTTCTTAGGAGATGGATGAAAAAAAATAAATCTGGTAATGTTTGACAAGGTTGCCTTTGGAGTAATAAAAGCAGGCTTTTGGTGAGTAATTGCAAAATTTACGAGAGCAATGCACATTTAAGGCCTACAACAACTCTTTTTGCAGCCACAGTGATTGGCTAAGAGATAGATCACCAAATGGATGGATGGGCCAGAAATAGTCTACTATATGAAATATTTCTTTGTAATAGGTACATATACGTATAATTTAACTGAGGCAATCGTGTGAAGCGTGAATCAGCAGTGGCACACCCATGGAATCCTCAGCTTCATCTGAATTCATAATTTCAACGAGCAACTCGCTATAACCCCACCACTGCCGTCATTGGGTATTTTTTTGTCTTCACTATGCTTGACGGTGCGGTGGGTGCAGTGCGACGATGACGGTGGAATATCATTCCTTTGTGCTCATTGGGCCTCATCGTTAAATATGACATTGTGTTTTAGGTAAAAATTACTGGATTAAATGAAGAGAAGTTCAACAGCAAGGATATCATGTTTTGCCAGACTGCTTTGTATCTGTTGTATTAACACCTCTTGGTCCGGCACCCTTTAAACTAGACTAGCCGTTGGGGCCGGTCATATTATATGCCATAGGCCTCAATATATGTTCAAACTATTATAACGTCGATAAAAAAGACGTCAATAAGAAAAACTTTCACAAAAACAAACAGTAAAGCTACCTGAAGACGCACAAACCAGAACTAGGTCGAAATAGTTCCAAATAAATCCGTAGAGGTCAGCAGGAGATTGCACTGCATGAAAACGAAAAAACGCGTGATCGGCACATAAGCGCTGGCGGCAGAAACACGTAAAAACACGTGTGCGGACCATAATGTGTTAACCAACTATTTCCTTGCTTAAAATGCTTGAATAAAGTCAAAACTACATTGTGCTCGGTCTCATTCTCTTGTGAATTATATGCATCTTACTAATATTGAAATCCAATAAGGGTACAACATCAATTGCCGAAAGTCATTGTTAGACTCGTTTAGCAGTAGGCCTCCACAAACAGCAGGTGGTCTGATGAAGGTCAATGAGCAAGAAAGGATGAGTGGTGAAATACGTTTCTATAATTCTCGTGTAACTTAATATTTTCTTTTGAAGGTAATGATTTATGCTCTTCGTCTCATGAACCCTAGGCGAGCCGTGATCCAGGATGTATGGGGCCTAAATACTACTTTAGGGTGGTTTCAGAGAGGAGGAAAACGACAGAGGGGGTCTGAGGGCTGATGGGAGGGGAAAACAGATTTTAGGAAATGTGCAACACAGTTACTATCCTACAGCACTGAGCTTTTCCCTTTGGTAGTTTCATCTGTTGGGGCAGATTCAAACTATGTTCCTCTCATTATTATCCATACACCACACATTGTAAATACATACTTCATTTCATTTTTGTCAAACAATGGATGGGGAAAGTAATACACAGGGGCCGTGATCTGCAAATGGTTAATGTGGGCAAACAATACTACAAGGAATGATAGATGTGGGAAAAAATTAAATAGTCTGCATGGACCTTTATTTGGGACCAGGAACTGCAAACACTAAACGCAGGAAAATGATCAACAAGGAAACGATGGCACGAGGCTCCACTGCATACCAAACTTACATTCGTATTTACTCTTATTGAGGTGTGTCCTATCAAAGTAAATACTACAGAAATTAAAATTGTAAACAATTCAATTTAAAAGGTATCACAATCAGAAATGACTAACCTTCTGGAGCCATACTTCTGGAGCCCACTGCCTAAGGTTTTTAAAGAATAATTTGATAATGCGAAGAGTCTCAGAACATCAACTCCAGATAGTGACAATGAATGATCAACACTAGATATCCCTAAAGCATGGGTAACAATGGCTTTCAGAGGGAATTGATCCAAAAATGTTGAAAGGTCTTCATCACCAGGCACATTATTATGCTCTTCTTCTCCAAATGAATCCAAAACCACCCACGTATCATTTGACTCTTTTTTCTGCTGTGAATCCAAAGACAGTGAATAATCCACAGCTTCCACAATTACAGGAAGAGCAGCCATCACCAATTCCAACTCCGGACACTTTAACTTGACTGAATGAGAGGAAGATCGAAGGGGAGGTGGGTGAAACTGTTGAGAAGAAGATATACCATATGTGAGTAGACAATTTATTAATTATACTCATTGGTGAGCTAACAATATGATGAAACAATATAATCTGACATACTTTAAATAACCAACAGCACTATGAGCCCCAAAAGTAAATTTGCATCTCCAACGACCCACCACTCATAGGTAGAGCAAACCACTCTAATCTTCTGTTGGTAATGCTTTTGAAAGCAGATGCGGCAAGACGAGCATTAGGAAGAAGATTTGGGGAGGAGAAGTAGCTGGGGGAAATTCAGGAGGAAGGACACAGCCTTGTCAAGTGGAAGCATGCATTGGAAGTGATTTGACGGAGAGCCTCTGTTGAATTTCTGCAAACATGGCAAATTATCTTTTAATTATTTTTGATGAAGCACAATATGACAGAATCAAATCCTTAGTGTTCACAATCATTTGTTCCACCCAATAAGATGAAGCAATGTGCATAAGGGTCTCACTACATTCGTAAATCAACCTTGGCTATGGCAATCTTGCATTTCCCAGTATATTTGCAATATACATTTTTGCAGTTTTCATTTCAGTACAGATATTAATGAAGAAGTGACATAAATATAACCATTTTCCCCTTTTTTCAACTTTTATTGGCACATTTTTAACCATAAAAATTAGGGATGTGCGAATAGTACTTTTGAAAAGATTGTGAAACTTTTGTGAAGATTCTTCTTCCTGGATGGAAAATTTGTATGATAATCCGAAGGGATGTGCAACTTGTACTTTTTGATCTCGAGTAGAGTATTGAGTCGAGTTGAAAAATACTCGTGAGCATCGAGTCCAGTCGAGTTGAGTGTGGCAATTCCTGAACCAAGCAATACAGCAATGCATCCTCCAAAATATTTTATTTTTCTAACCCCCAAGTGAATTTTCTATTCTGAATGCTAAGCTAGATGTAAAAAGGATAATATAATGAGAAATTTTGATGGTAATTGTGTCACAATTAGGAGATGAATGAAAATTGATGTGTCTTAAACAGTTCCATAAGTACTATTAAAATGAATTAGACTTTAGTTATATGTCATCAATTTAATTAATGTATGTATCCAAACTGCTCAGAAGAGCCCTCAGTAAGGACATTTGTACCATTTGAGCACCAATGAGCACTTCCAGAAGTCAGCAGGTCTCTTCTCTTGTTTTGAATTGAAATGAGCATAATGTTTCACAATGTTTTACATTCTAGCCACAGTGCATTAAAAAAAGTCTCTTTTATCCAGGGTTGATTGATTTAAATCACTTTGATTTAAATCATGATTTAAAACACGATTTAAATCACTTGATTTTTATTTTAAAAAATCAGGTGATTTAAATCATAATGTGATCTATACGTTTGATTTTTAAAGAGTCAAGAAAAGGAAGCTGTAAGTGTATAATTTTGATTTTTATTTCTTAATTAATACAATGAATCGACAGTTATCAGCACAATGGTGGCTCTTAAATAGAAATGATACTGTAGGAATGCATGTAACATGAAAATTTAAAGAAATGGCTTTGGTTAGAATATTAGTGTATCCGTTGAAAAAAATTTGTTTTCTGATTTTACTTCTAGGCGTAGGCACCATACAAAGTTGCAATTACAGAATTGTTCTAAACTTCATATGCTTTAGAACCGCATAATATAGCACATTTGATACTTTCAATGGCAATTTTATATCATGCCGGATTAAGTTTTAATTTGATACCATTGGCATTTCCATAGTTCTCTCCCCTGATTGACTAAATGTTGTATTAAGTTTAGAGTATGTTGCCTCTCATTGTTTCTGCAAACGATCATTCTCCAATATGCTGCCCAAATAGTATTGCAAATAACTGAATTTTTGATGAATGGAGAATCATAAAAATCTCATTTAAATCAATAAAATCCGATTTAAATCAATAAAATCCGAATTAAATAAAAAAAATCAACAAAAATGATTTTTTTGAAAAAAATCATGATTTTTATCAACCCTGCTTTTATCAGTATAAAGGTCAAGACATGTCAATGCTGAAGAACTTCGGCGAGTTTTCTGGCTATCGCTCTGCAATGCACACTTGACGGGAGAATCAATTGAGGCAGAGTAGTTAATGACATTGCCACTAGCCTAAAACTAATAACTTGTGGTCAGAGGGTGAGGGTGGGGTGTGGTGACTTGAGGGTATAGTGCAGAGGATGTGCAGTCACCCTATGAGCGCTGTACCAACCTGTCGCTTGTATGGTGATTTTGCTGAGCTATCAGGGGTTGAAAAAAAAATGTCCCTCATATTTTAGACATCAATTTTCATTTATCTCTTAATTCTGACACATTTACCATCAACGTTCCTCGCCATCCTTTTCTTTTCGAAATAGGCTAAGGGTTAAGAAGAGAAAATTTACCACGGGATTGGAAAAATGAGAATATATTGGAGCTTGCATAGTTATGCTTAGTACAGAAATTACCATATTCAATTTGATACTCGCAAGTAATTTTCAACTCGACTTGAGATCAAAAAGTGTTTCTTGCACATCCTTATCAATTATTATGTTTACATAATTTCATTTTCATTCTGGACATCAGTACTCACTAAGAGGTGATAGCGATATTATTTTCCTTTTCCAAAAGCAAGCAAGTCATATGTCTTAGCTTTGTCCCAACCAAAAGAACAAATTTATGAATTATAACTTCAAAAAAAAAAAACACATCCATCTTTAACATAAAACCCAGGAAACATCATTATGGTATATACAATCTCAACTCTTAGGTCACATTACACCAATATCCTAAAAGAGGCATTTCAATTAATTACTATTATACATACCTGTAATAATGGTGTTCCCCATTTACCAACACCTTTTGGGCAATGCAAAAGCTGAGTCAGCAGTAATAAGTGATCACTAAGAACACCTATTTTAAGCAAAACTTTCCCTAGTCGGAGCAGCCATCCCTGAACTTTGAGTATAAAAGCTGCGTTCAAATCCAGACGTTGAGCAAAATAAAATAAAATCACAACGCAAACCCGCAATTCCTCAGGGGAGGGTATAACAGCTTGAGCCTCTTCTTCCATCTGTGAATGAGAGAAAGATAAAATAAAGGTCTACATTTTTTTTGAGAGATTTAACTTAATTTCTTTTCTTTTTAGCGATTTGAAGACTGAGCTTTGTAACAATATAACATTTTAATAGTTAAACATAATTCAAATATTGAAATCATATTTAAAAAATATAATTCGAGCTAATTGTAAGACCATCTCGAGTAGACATTTCACTACCATGTTAGCATACAAATCTCCAAGGAATTGCTGACTATTGGTAATGTCTGAGTTCCTGTCGACTAATGAAGCAGTTGGATTTCATTTCCTCGGAATTTTTGCAAATTCGTTTCATCGGAAGGTAAGCTCAACAACAAAGTGTTCTCGTAGAGGATTGACCGCCATTAAAATCACAATTGGTTGATTAACCGAGCAATTTTGATGACCTATAACGAAGATATGGATGATTCAAACTAGATATATCAGGATAAATTAGATGGTACTCCTACATTCATTCAAATCCATTGACTGTGTAACAAACGAAGACGAAGTTACAAACTATCCATCTGAATTTTTGAAGTACTTGGATGTTCCTGGCTAACCATGGCATAATTTACAGCGAAAGGTTACCTCGATGTTCATGATGCTTCAAAACTTAAACCAACCAAAACTATACAACGGAACACGTTTGGTGATTTAAAAAAGCTATCAATGAATGTGATTCACGGATGCAGTTTTACGGCTATGGGAATAGTTAGATATGCTTTTTTGTGAGTCATCTGTCCCCCTAATAGTAGTTACAAAATTTTTCACATAAAAATCTTTCTATAAAAAAATTCTCTGAGCTCTTGGGGTGCATCACTCCTTTGCTTCGCTATATTTATTTCACTTCATCTGCTTTATCCTGCACCTGTTAACAAAACAAAAACTGTTGTATATCAGAAGGTGCTAGGCTCAAGAGATTAAACCCAAATGTCTAGGACACACAGTGGTGTATTTAAGCATGCAGCACGTTTACGCGGTGCATTTTTTCAAGGCAAGGTCTCAAGAGGTGATGATAACTCTCATTGAGGAAATCTGTGATGATGAGTTCATGTTCCAAACAAAGGAAGTGATGTATTACATTCACAATACAAGAGGAGGTGTTTTGGAAAGAATAAAAGATTTAATGAAGGCATTGAGGCTGAATTCCACATGTGAGCTTTGCAATTGAGGTGCTCATTCTTTCCCTTTTTATCTTGAATTAGTATCATCTCTTTATAATTACAATCTGAAGTTAAAATTTTAACCAGGGCTTTTGGCTGCTTTTAACTATGACAAAAAGACAAGCATGTTGGGTATGTAGAGAAGTTTAGAAAAATAATTCTTAAAAACACTAAAAAGCAAAGGCTATCACTAAGCTTAAGAAATTATAATGTGGTATTAAGGATCAGTACCCATACAAAAAAATCTGTACACAGACTGCACTAAATCTGAACTGTAACTGGACTTAACTCTGTGTTTAGCACAGCCACATTACACTTTTCTGTGATAGAATGTACTATGGCAGCTGGAATTATAGAAGAACTGTAATGTAACAGTGCTGAATCACTATGCTAGAGCTACAACCGCACTGTGACTGGGCTGGATAACATGACTGGAACTGTACTGTGGCTCAAACTGGGCTGAATAACAGGACTAGAACTGTACTACGGCTCAAACTGAACTGTGACAGGGCTGGATAACATGACTGGGACTGTACTATTGCTCAAACTGGACTGCGATAGGGCTGGATGGTTACTTTCACCAGTCATTGACGGGAGAAAATATTTACTATATCATTTCATAATACGATCAATTATCATTTCCATCCAAGAAAATGAATGCATAAAATATTTAAAAATTGTATGTTGACATTACTGCGGCAATGCATAACTCCAGCTTGCTTATTATTTTGGTAAACTATGGTCAAAAGAACAACTTCCGCTGATACTCCACCATCTTTGGTGCACGACATTGGCATTGTACCATTACTTGTTTATGTGCTCTCATCCTCTGAATTCTACGCTACATGATAGATACGTCGATATAACATCGATGCTAAGAACATGAGGAAGTGAATGTTACATCACTTAAATCGAAATTAGCCACTTAGCCAGGAATTTTTTTGCGAATGAAGTGATATTGTCAATTTTGCTGAAATCCGTGTGGTTAGCGATAAATAGACTTTCCACGACTGATTCATACGACTCGCAATCTACTCTTTGCGAAACGCGAGAGAGTTGAAAAAAGGCATATCTTTATTTTTACTCTGTTAAGAGAACGGCAACAACTAAAGACCTTTGGTATTCTATTAAAACTGACCTCTAATGGGGTGAAGAGCATATGCTAAACATATGTTATCACGATGGTGTGCAGTTTGCATTGTGGCTGCTAGGGGTAAGTACTCAACTTTTCTAAAATTAAATTCAGACATATTTAAACAGACAGATTTTGACTGTGCACTTAATTAGCTATAAGTATACAATGTGTGTTCCTTGTAATTTCAGGAAACCAGCCAAAGAGGCAAATGAATTGAGCAGCCATGCCTTACCAAAAATTTTCAGTCATCTTTATGTTTATAATCATGAGCATATTTTTATTTAATAAAGTCCTTTTGTTTTCATATCTTATTGTCATTTATTGAGGTCCACTGAGTTAGAACTTAAGCTTCATCAACAAAAACTATCGAGGTGTGCATTTGTGTGGCAACTTGACAAATAGCACTGACGTAATTTTAGGTGGTTTTAATGTAAAGTGCCAGTTGATATGCAGAATAGGATTTGTCAATTTTTCTCATTGGACCTAAGTGCTTCGACATCAATGTTTTGAGTACCATCAACTTGGTTTATGTTAAGGAAATGGAACGTAACAAATTCAGTAAGTGTCTGTTAGGAATATGGTCTATCTTTCCTTTGACTAGTCAACATTCGAATGAGTGTAGTCGTTTTGGTCACTGTTATGTCTCCATCTATGCTTTTTTCAAGTTGGATCAGTCAACCAATTTTCACAAACACCTAAAAGGGAACTACATATATACCTTTGCTAATTAGGCTATCCTGCTTTAATTCTGCTTCTTGTTTTCAATATGATCTAGAAGGAATGCAATTAGCCACATCAATACGCTGTCAATTATTGATTCAAGGAAAGAAAATAATAGTAAAAACTGTGCTGTGGCTGCACTATGACTGTGCTACGGCGGCTGCACTGTGACTGTGCTGTAACTGTACTGTGATATTTCAATTTAAGTGCAGTTAAAGTGGAGTCACAGTAAAGTCACTTTAGCACAGTTACAGTGCAGCTTTAGTTCAGACGCAGCACCGATTTTTTTGTACGGGTAAGGATGATCCCTAAAGTAGATAGTACCTTGGCCAATATATAAAACTACCGTAACTTGTAGATAAACAATAATAATAATGAATATTCATGTCAATACATAAACTCACCTGCACAAAATGTTCAACACGCAAACGCTGAGCCTCAGAGTCAAAAAGATGAAGAGAAATTTCGGAATGTAATGTTTCTCGAGATGATGATAGAGTGCTGCTGAGTTGTGACAATTTTAACTTGTCTTTCACAGCCACACTCTTACTATATTTGGCGACTAGCATAGCCCCATCATTGCATTTCCCTGCTTCTAACACCTGGAAACAACAGAAAAATCTAAGTATCATGAGCAACTTCAGGCATTGCCTAGTACTTAACTTGTTTTTAAAAGCACATATTGTATTTCCAAATCGACAAGGTTCTCAATACAGTAATGCCACCATCAAGGTCTTCATCTGGTCCTAGACTATATACACAACTGTGTTGCAACCTAGGTCAATTTGGAAATATTTTGGATTTAAAAAAATTGAAGTTCATATTATTGATGTATGCAAATTCGACAAAGTCAAGCCATGACTGGTTACTTATTATTGATTCCAACATTCCACTCAATCGCAAGTATATTGTGGTTTTTCCATCCAACTTGAGAGATCAATTGATAAATACCTCTTTCTCTGTAATGGTCCAAACTGATTCTATAAGTTCCTCTTCCTTAGCAACGAAGGAGTCCAACCTCTTCAACGCCTTTTCAAGGTGACTACAAGCTAACAGATAGTCACTGAGCAAGACGTACAAAGGATGATTTTTAATGGTCGCTTCGGACGGTAGAACTACATGGAATGCTTCAATTGGATACAAATTTCGCAGTGACTCCTCTTCTAAGCAACGGATTCGAGAAAGACTATCCTCTTCCAATGATATATCACAGGATGGAGCAGAAGGCAAGGGAGTCACTATTGGCGACACCACTGAATCTGATGGTTCGTTAACTTCAACACTTTGGTTAACACTGACCATCGTAATTTCAGACGGAAAGTCACCTGAATTACGGACATTGCCTTCTACACTTCTCGGACTGATCATGCCTTGTACACAGTCACCATCTCCCAGGCCTTTCACGATTGGGGAATATTCACCACCAACTTTTGAAAATGATTTCTCTTCGTTGAAAGAAATGACGGAGCTAATACTGGGATATATATTCGGAGAAGTTACCGGAGGGGGAATGTTCTTTACTTTGACAATGCCAGGCTTTTCTCCTTCCTTATACGGAAGAGCTATACCCTTTCCACTTGCACAAGCATTATTAATACCACTAACTCTGTCTTCGTGTGACAATTTTTCGCACATCTTGTCCCTATCATGTTCTCCAACTGCATATTTAGATAGTAAGCACGTTGATTTCTCATGGCTAGCCACGGCTACAGGATAAACCTGATAATCACGTTCGACTGTTGTGGAGACACTCTTCTTCTGTTCAGATATAACATCCGATTTACATGATGAATTGTGCGGTGATGCTGCGTTTGATTCTTCATGGCCCTCCGGAATGGAACTTTTAATGTGATCCCCAAGAATTGTCGGATCCGTGACATCGGCGCACTTCTGTTGTTCAGGAGCTAGAACCGATTCCCGAGACGAAGTACTTGCTTCAGCATTACCCTTTTCCGTTGAAATACACAGTTCATCACGGACAGCATCAACAGATTCACGGCTGGAGGTGAAAGTTTTTATTTTTCTCTCTTTTTTAACCTGTAAAACATAAAGTAAAATTATAATCCGAGTACCACAAAAAAACTTGAAAGAGGTGGATATTTCAGTGTCTTGAGTTCACAATTCTTACATGATACCTAAACAATCTTCAGCTAAATTATTCACACTCAGGATATTATATGTACTATTCACAGCATTACGGTAAATCAATTACATAATCCTAATAAGATGGGATATGATTGTTTAAAAATTAAGAGACGTTTCGAATACAATATTAATCATTACCTTTTTGCGACTGCTTTTCTCAAGGGTTGCCATTTTAACTATTCAACCAATATATATGTACAAATACAATAACGCAAAAACGAAACGCATTTCCTCTTCCTTGCCAGATCACTTTGAATGCGTAACACAAAATACCAAACATATATAACACCCACCCCAAACACACGAATAGCCAATGAACAACATCATACATAGTGCAATTCGTTCATCATTTCCCTCAGTTTGCTCCTCATCCGTCATCCCCTTGTTTCCCTTAATCACACATGCCAATGAACAACTTCAACATTTTATCATGAGATATACTCTATAATTTCTCATTCATTAACATTATATAGTGCTATTGAGCAGAAAATAAACAAAATTTCCTAAACAATAATAAAACTGGACAGGTTGCGCACTGCGTGTTTCTTCTACTCGTCGTCTGCTGTTGAGGAAAAAAAAGCAGGAGAAAGAGGGCAGCTAGTTGTAAATATTCAATATAATGATTAGAGCTACGCGAAAATCGCAAATGCGTTATGTCCGCGATGCAAGAATAAATGCGGCATAGGTGAGATGACTGGCATTTATTATATAATTACAGGAAATTTGCCATTTTTTCGGTAAAATCCTAAACCTGGTCTAATGGCTAGCCAGGAAGAACCTCAGTGGGTGGTGGCTCTTCACGAGTCATTACTCATTGTCAGTCGATTTCTCAACTGGCGTGGACCTTGGCTCCGACGCTCCAGAACCTTAGGCCTTAGGGTTGCCTAGGGTCCAGCGGTGCCTGTTGCTCCACCGCTGACCAAAGAGGATAGAACCTTTGCTGCACTGCGCCGTGATTCGTCCTCAGCTTATATTCCTCTCCCGGCATAAGACCCTTCGCTTATCCCATGCTATCCGTGATTGCAGAACTTCTAAAGGCCGTTTTACACGAGGGCGCGGACTTGCCCTTTCGAGGGCGCGGACGGCGAGGGAAAGGCGCCGGCTCCGTGGGGAAATAAGGTCCCTTCTCCGCTACCGCAATAGGTCTCTGCGTCGGCTGGCGCTGGCCAATTGCACACTCCGCAGGCTGACCCGATGATAACTCAGCCACTCGTTGCAGATGTGTTTTGCAATGATGATTTCTTTCTGGAGCTCATCGCCCAAGGGGGTCCGGGGAGCATGATGACCCGATACAAATTCCGGAGGTGTCATCCGACGACGATACGATCGATACGACGATGAAGACAGGTCAGTCACTTCCATTGATTCTCCCCCATCGTTTATATATCCTACGTGGTCGGATGTTCCCTCGGAGTTTGAAGAGGAGGAGGACGGTGACCCGGACCAAACAGACGCCGATTTTATATCAAACTTCTTCACGGCATGTGGCGGCCTGCCCGCGGTCAAGACCACTATTCCCGAACAGCGAGGCGAAGCTCTGAAGCCTACTCCAACGGAAGTTCAGCCTCCGGACACGCCGAATCCACCAGCTGAGGTGGGTTATTTTCCTATTTTCCTCAGTGGAAATGAGACTCCAGGGCGGGCCAGTGGCGGATACAGATGGGGGGCGCAGGGGGCGCGCGCCCCCCCTTTGCGGGGCCACCCGTATTGCCAAACATAGCAGAACTATAATTTTAACTTTTTTATATCATAAGATGGCATTGTCTTGAATGTGTGTTAAATCACTTTAGTTAAAATTTCTGAAGCTCTGCATGTGACTTGATTATTTTTTATTGCGATAAAAGTAAAGGTAACTCAAAATGTCTTTTGCGCCCCCCCCCCTTGAATTTTCTCTGTATCCGCCACTGGGGCGGGCTCGCAAGGATACACTCCTGGGGCAGGGACTGTAAGGCCCCTTTCAGACGGGACGGCTTTTCGCCGGCCGCCGTCCACGGCACGGCGCAATGCCTTTAAATAACCATAGGTAGCTATGGATGTCTTCAGACAAGCCAAATCGCGCCGTGGACGGCAAGGCGCCGTAGACGGCCGCCGTGGTATCCACGGCTCCCATTTCAATCCGGCCCGGCGCACGACGTCCACGGCGTGAAATAAACACTGTGGTGTATTGGACTGTTCAGACGCGTCGACTTATGCCGTCCGCCGCGTAGTTCTATAGAATTCAGAGTAGCGTGATCAGCGAAGAAATACGGACATGAATAATATTTCATCGTTCCCATATTTTAAATTGTATTTTTGAACGAGATGGGAGATATTGTAATGGACGCTGACGCTTTTCTACCGAATCCAAGTAATGTGCGTGTGAGATATGTCCAACAGCTATCAACCTATCTAAAGCTAATCATTTATTTAAATGGAGAAATAGAGAAAAAAGGCTAAAATATGTGTATTCTATTAAATATCAATTGTAAATTACGCCGAGTCACGGCATTCCATACCATCGGGGAGCTGCCGCGGACTGCGCGCGCGGCAAAAACATCGATTTTTTTTTGCTTGATTCTAATGGTCGTAGTTGATTTCTTTGGAGGGACACTCTAAAACGTTTGATGTAATTTAACGAAAATATCTTGAGGTAACACGGTAATCCTTTTCTTGCAATCCCAAATAAACACAAAATTTCGACGAAAAACAGAGTCCTCCAATTTGTATCGTATCGACGATAAATATCGTAAGACAGCGAAGAAATTGGGTTATATGAAATGTCAATTAAATGTGGCACTAAATACATTATATCTTATACGTATTTCCCTTGCTAAAAAATTCACTTTCCAACGTCCGTCGAGCACGGTATTCCGTGGCCAGCAGAAAGCTCCGAACTGTGCCGCACGTTCGAAAAATCGATCTTAATTTCGGCGTCGCGGGCGGTCGCTATTCTCCTTTTGGTATCATTCTCTATAGGTTTTTTTGTATATGTGGTGTAAATATCTCGAGGTAACTCGGTGACCTTTTTTTTATAATCCTGCATGAGCATAAAAGTGGAACCTGAGGATAGTCATTTAAACTTCTTTAAAGGAACTCTACCAAGCCTGCATGGCCTCATGGATGCGGAAACAGTTAACTTCCAAATCGAGGTATTGAACATTCTGCTGATGATACAGTAGTCGCGAGCAGTTTCTTCTCCTCTAGCAGGATCAAGTCATTCTCCAGCATCACTTAATTCTACGCCGTCAAACCAGTCAACTTATTCTGTGAGAGATGTGGTAGTGTTTTGGGATTTGGGATGCAGCGGTAGGTTTCAACTTTATCAATATTTTGTGTATTTTGTAAAAAATTCTTTGCATTTTGTTTTTTTCTTCCTGTTTGATAATAACCTATCAAATGAGTTACTCATTGGCTAGTTACAGATTTCATATTTGTATCGAGGTTCCATAGGCGGATCCAGGGGGGGGGCACGGGGGCACGTGCCCCCCCCAGACCCTAAAAAATATGCATGATTTTTAATACGGTCCCATTATCATTGCGTTCGTTTTGTATTACGAGGTATCCTTGTGCCCCACCCAGAACAAAATCCTGGATACGGCCTTGCTTGTGCCCCTCCCAGAAAAAAATCCTGGATCCGCCCCTGCGAGGTTCCCTAAACTAAAGTTTATATATCAGCAGCATAAATGAACATTTGAAATAATAATTTAAATTTAATTTAAATTATTATTTTAAAATTCGCACCTATCCATGATAACGACTCAAGAACTAGTGAATAAATGTAGCTGATGGTCGTGCCGATTGCTTGCCGTACTGTTCTCTGTATTTCACGGCGCGCCGTGTCGTGAACGGCGACCGGCGGAAAGTCGTCTCGTCTGAAAGCTGCCTGAATTTCACGGCGCGGTGCCGTGGACAGCGGCCGGCGAAAAGCTGTCCCGTCTGAAAGGGGCCTGCGCGAGCTTTTCTCCTCTGCACCCAGAAGGGGAAGGACGGGAAGGAACAAGGGAGGAGGCGGCGCCGCGATGGGAGCTCGACGACGCCTCCTGGGAGGGGATAGGGAAGGAAGGGAGGGGACGAGGAATCCCGCACCGTCTCAAAGGCGGGCGGGTCCTACTACTTATAACGAAACCAAGCTCACGCAATTAATATTCTCACAATCTTGGAGGACCATTATATGAGTAAGAATGATCCAACGATCAAATCGTTAGATCCTATCTTCCTCAATTGAGCTAAGCCCTTTCCCTATGCTTGTGCGTCAGTTATTCAACTGTTCAGAGACTGTGTTAATGTGTTTTTCAGCCCACCAGGCCCAATGGAACATTGAAAAAGTGGGTCTACAACTTAGTCGAGAGGGGTAATTTGCCTATGGCAAAACCACAATCTGCTTTCCCTTTGATTCCGAAAAGTTCTGGCGGAACTAGGATCATCCATGATCTTTCTGCGTGGACTCCCTACTATCGTAAACCCAAATTCTCCCTAAAGGACGCCGCCATGGCGTTGGAAAGCATTCCATCCCAGGAGCGCAGCTATAAATTAAGACTGGGGGAGTTTTAGGCGCAACTAAGTAACGAATAGATAATAGTCCTTGGGTGTGTTATACCCGCCAGGATAAGCTGGAGATACGGGGGCCCTCCCACAGAATTTTTTTTAAGATAAATGGTTCAAAATGGTGAATTTTATGGCTTTCTGAGAGACATTTTATTAATCCTTACACTTTTCAATAAGTATATCAATAAAATGAATTAAAACTTAAAAGTTTATCTGAGCTGAGCTGAGTTTCGCTGAGCCACTGTTCCGTCCAGCTCCAGAAGCGGATACAGAAAAAAACTCGGATATCTTGAGTTACCTTTACTCTTATCCTAATAAAAAATAATCAAGTCACATGCAGATATAAAAATGTTATAATTGTGGTTCTGCAATGTTTGGCAATACAGGCGGCCCCGTGAAGGGGGGGCACGCCCTCTACGCCCCCCCCCCCCCCATCTGTATCCGCCACTGTCCAACTCCAAGTTAGCAATAATCGACCTAGTGAATGCCTTTTAGCCAAGAACTCCATCGCCGTTTCTATGGGGTGTATATGGACGGTGAATACTTCTCATTTACTCGACTCCCAATGGGGCATACACTTGCTCCAGCAACAATGTAACGGTGGGCCAGGGCAGCTGCCCACGAAGTTTATACTCTATTCTCAGTCAGGATTATATGTTACCTTGATGACTGGCAGCCTTTTCTTAATGCGCATAAAAAGGTTACCTTATTTTCGGAGGTGTCGTGGAGCGGGAACGCCGTTCCGGCTCTGGTTTACAAACGACAGAAATCAAATAACACTTTTATCAATTTTGTTGCCTCCAAATTTCTAATATATACATTCGAAACCAAAACAAATCATTTTGTAATGAAATATAAATAATAATTTGTAATTAAAAACATACAGCGTAATATTGCACTTCCAAAATAAGTGAAGGAAAGTGCGTTGCGGCACTGCTAATTTTGCCATGACGTTACTGCTTATTTTCTGATAAAGAATACCGTAGCGCGCCGAAAAAAATGAGCAAAAATATTGTGGGATGAGGGGATTCGGCAAGCACCCAGAGACAGTGGCGACTCGTGAGTCAAATGCTAGGGGGGGCGCACTCCACCTAGGGGGGTCATAATTTTTTAATATTTCGTGTATTTTATTAAGTTTTTACGGCAATCTAGGAATTAAATTTTGTGATGCCATATGTTATACCTAGTTTTCCTAATGAAGCTTGATTAATAAATACTTAATGCAGAAGACCCTCGGCCATACGGATCGGCTTAGTCCGGACTCTCGATTATACTGATCAATGATCTTGAAGGATAAAAATATATTTGCTGCGATATTTTGCAAATACAAACGAAAATACGTAACTTTCGGTTTTAGCGCCTACATTCTTTGTGCGAATATGCCTGCAATACACTTCTGTTGTTCGTTTTGCAATCATAATGCGTTATTTGTCAAATCTATAGCATATTTGCAATGATTTATGTAGCAATGACACTTGTAACACCTGAGGAGGGAGGGGAGTGTCACTGACTTCCACTAGGCAACAAACACTACTAGAATGCACGCGCTTTGCTATGGCAGATGTAAACTTTGATTGAGGTGTTCGCGTTGCTTCTTGAATACAATATGATTTAAAATCAATAATTAAACACACAATTTTAACAAAATCTGAAATACTCACATTCCTTTAGTTATATTGCAGAAGTCCATCCTTCTTTCCTTTTGTCCAGCAAAGTGATCAATTACACGTTCGTTGAAACCAGCGCCGGACAACAATTTCTTTCCGATTGAACACATGGCAAAGGTACTAGTCTATAATAAACAAGGGACGACACAAAATAGGCCGACGAAAAATACGATCAAAAAGAACAAGGTGGCTGGACACAGAATTGGGACTATTTTTCCCTATATTTCCCTAAATCAAAAACGAGCACTGTTGAGTAATTAAAATTGTCTTCTTGAATGTACACACAGCACTAAGAAACTTCTTAATCGGCAATTACGCACAGTTAACTCCTCTAAAATGATGTCTGAACTCATTTCACTCCGTTCTTTCCGAGAGTCTTGCCGTTACTATCATACTATAAGGACGACTCAAGGGAGATAGAAGTCGTGGTCCACTAATGCTGATTCAGCTGAGGGACGAATTTAAGGTCAGCAAAGGCATTCAAGCAAATAGAAGACGTCACGGACCATCTCATTGAGTCTAAGATTCATATGTGGTAAACACACGAAACGCCAACGGGTCGCACTTGGAATAACCATGTCTTCGAAATAATTTCCATGATATAATAGAAAATAAATTCTAGATCGTAAAAGAAGACGACTCTGAGCCACAGATGGGAGCTGTAATGATCTCCGCACCATGATATAAACTCTTCGAAGCCACTTAAATCAGACCCAAGTGGACATTTTCCGTCAGACAGCTACCGCTCTACCGCTGAGGAATTAGGTGAACATGAACTAATAGAACAAGGACGGCTAGAAAAATGATGAATCTACACACAAAAGGTGCATTGTACGCGGCACTTCTTGGCATTCATTGAATGACTCTATTTAAAGTCACGTTTTACGGGTTAAATCATGTTCAATCCTTCACCCTATCACGCACGCACCTATTTCTTAAATTATAAATCAGTGGGGAATGTTAACTGATTTTTCCCAATACTGCAGGCCTTTTGATAAATTCATCTGAAAAATAGGTTCCGCATTTCTAATCATCGGGAAGATATGAATACATTGTTAAGGCCTAAATATTATAATATTAGTTTCCCCAAGGTTCTTGAAATTCGTAATCATAACAGAACTGTGGCAAATACTCGAGAATAGTTTTCCTACGTCAATACGGCCTTTAACTGGTTGGATTTTATGTGTTCCGGAATTCAAACACCAAAAAACGCAAGCATACTGAGATAATTTATTTTCTGTAGCAATACCTACCAGTAATTAAAAATTAAAATCGTATAGCTACACCCAGTACAGTGACCATTCTGATTCCGTAGGTCCCTTTTCTGTGGCAGCACCAAGTAGACACCAGATCATACGCCCGCCGGCCTGCGCAGCGATGTCAACTCACACGTCGCTCTGCGCATTCTCGGACGACGTCCCAAGACTTCTATAAGACACAACGTTAGACGCGTCATAGCACCAGCGGGCCCCCACCACTACCACTCTCCATGTAACTGCATGGGGATGGATTGGGACGTTCTGGCCAGCGCCCTACGGCTACAAATACGAACTTCTCGCGCTATTTCTTTTCGTGTTTTTCCTACACTTTCGATGTATGCGACTGAAAAAACACTCTGATTAATTAGATGTATAATTATAAATTAATGGATATTATTTTTTTTACTTTTTAAAATATTTGGGAGGGGCGGCGTCCGAGAGTCCTTATGGGCAAGCCGCCACTGCCCAGAGATTTTCGGCATACAGGACCACTTATCATGCCTTTGCGATTGCTTCTCCCTTTCAGGTGGCCTGGGTAATGGCGAACTTGCATGAATTTTTTTATTTCACTGGCGGACAGAGCATTATTTTCTGAATTTGCCAAATAAAACCGCATGTAACATCTGAGTTTTCCTTTGCAAGATATTCAATGATATATATAACGAATTTTAAAGCGCGCCAAAAACTCCCTCACCCCCCAAGCCACTGACGACGAAGCCTCGATGACGTCAAAGGTGCCTAAACATCACACGAAGCAATTGTTGTGATTGTTTGTAATAGTAGCCAGCAGTTGAGAGAGCTTCGTTTGTGAGACGTGTAGGTTGTTTTCAATTTAAAGCAAAATATCAGACGATAAAGGATCGAAGCCCTCACATTTTGTAGTATTTACAAAATATTAATATCTGAGTATGCGCATAAAATATAAAACTGGAGCAGTGAAACCACCAAATAACATCGTTGTAGTAGTCTGAGCCACGGCCGTTGAAGGTGGATACGTTGGGTGCTTTCCATTCATGCGACTCACGCGTCGACTTGTGTCGACTCGCGGTAACTGTTTATAACTATCTAATTCCTGCGCGTAATCGTTTGTTGACTTGTGTCATAACAGTCTGCGACATACATAGAATGGAACACGAAAACCGCGACGCAAGTCGACTTGTGTCGACGTATGTCAATGAATGTAAAGCACCCGTTGATTGTAAGTTGGTGTTGTCGACGGCACTTCATTCATTTATGTAATTAGAACAATAGGGTGGTTTCCTATTATTTTTTATTGCCTAAATCGAAAGATTATTACTCCTGGAGTGCGTATTTCAAGCTTTTAGATTTTTAAATGACGAAATCTATTTTTCGCGATTAAATGAAAAGTGAAAATTTTCAAGCGCGCGAAAACGCGACGGCTAAGGCTGCGTTCGGGGAGCTCGCTATCGCGCTATCAGCGCTACACCCGTTCGGGGAGGCTTTTGGCACTCGTTACTATGAACGCGAAAGGCGCTTACTTTAAGGGCCCCCGCGCACTGGCAACTTTTATCCCTATCCCTTATATCCTTATAGGAAGTCCCTATGGAACACACGGCAGTTGCGGCAACTAAAAAGTTGCCCGTGCGCGGGGCCACAGTCAATTTCGTGTGTTTCATTTGAACATCCACAAAGCAACTAAATAGTTGCTTTGTAAAAGTTGCCAGAGCGCGGGGGCCCTAAAGCTCGTTACGACCCGAACGTAAACAGCGCGAATTCAAAAATGGCGGCAGTAGAAGATATACACGATGTTAACAGACGAAGGGCAATTCTGCTAGGAGTAAATTTAATTCTTAGAGAGTTTTTGGACGATTCTAGTTCAAGTTCAGACGAGACCGGGAATATTTTCAATGCCCCTAGCCTTCTCATATAGGGAGTTAAAAATATATCCTTCTGGCAATTGCGTATTCACTTCAAATGACAAAGAAGCCCGTATAATATAACATTTTTCAAGTCACTTTCTGCCTCAGCAATTTCGAAAAATTCTAAGTCCTCCAAACTATTGTAGATGTAATTATTACGTTGCAGCAATGTTGCAAAGCGACCTGAACAACGCTGCAACCTCGCACAACCTGTCTACAATCTTGTTACAACTTGTTGTGTTTACTGGGTTCGATGGCATCTTCAATAGGTATTTTGGTGGACACAGACACCACGTCACATGGCAACCCAACATTTTCACAATCTGCAGTTTGATCTTAAAACAGCAATTATTTTCGCCAAATTTGCGTTTGAGCCCCTACAAAGACCGATTTTCTATCGACTTCCACAGACTGTCATAAGTGGGTACCGTGACGCGACGTCACGCTCCAATGATGTTGTGTTTTCAAGCAGCCGGTGAAGATTAATTTTTGAAGACTCATAATTCAGCTAAAAAGCATTATTCATCCGCAAAATTTTCGCTGAGTATATTTGAGATAGGGACTTAATTATTCTAGCAACTTTAAAAAATTGTGAATGTTCCCCATTCGTGCCACTACCAGATCCATTATGCTCATTAGTTTCTGGAATGGGAAATTGTTCTAAACACATTTTGGCCAACATTCAAAAATATGACCGTATTTATCAAATGAAGAATCAAAGATGACGAATTCGTCATCTTTGTATACCTAAACACTGAAAAATTGAAAAAAATATAGTTTATCAGAAAGCATTAATTTGATGAACTCCATTGTAACTGTGTTGTATTTAATGTAAATGAAGATATTATATTAATTTGAATTGTAAGGAAGTTTTATTTAATAACCGCATTTAATAGTGATTGGCCATAAACGGTACTGACCGAAAATAATGTAGGTATATGTCCTCATTATTACACACAATGATTAGATAAACTTGGTTGAAAGACGGGATGAGCATCAAATGTTCATCTACTTCCCAGCAAATCAAACTTCCACAGATACTTTATAGCCAAAATTAGCCAAATTGGATCAGCCGCTTTCGAGTTTTAGCGAGAAGAGCTAACTCCAATTGATTTATGTATAGATAGATATAAAATTAATGCGAAGTTCACCAGGTCATCAGGTTTTAAATAAAATTTCATTCTAAATTCTGATTTAATACTGTTTTACGAAATTTTCAAAAGATATCTTGACAATTGTTACATAAGCTTAAAAATAACCACTGATAACAGAACAATGATAAATTATTTATAATATATATTATATGTTAATTAAACACTGCAGCCATGACTTTAAAAACACAGAATATTTCAGGAAACTTGACGAGTTTCCTAAAATATTTCGCTCACATCCAAGGTTTGGAAAAATCGTTAGCTTGTTAATGTTTCAAAATTCAAAGCGTAATTAGAAAAAAATCCGAAGAAACAGTGCAAATAGCTCCAAAAGTACCAGACAGACTCTTAGTATATCTTTTGTTTGATAACTTCTTACTGTAATATATATGACATTTATATTTTGATACCGAATAGATGACATTTATATTTTTATACCAAGGTTTGGAATAAAAGCTGTGTCCTAAACTAATCTAAGTCCGTGGTCCTAAAATATAAGAATCCTTATTCTATAAATTGTAATTGTGATAACTCGGCGTCATAAGTTCGCAGTCTCCTATTAATTGTGTGTAATTTGATTTGTGAAGTAAGATATTTCAGGTTGTTCCCGATTTTTTTCGAAAGTACTTTTCCTGGACAATTGTATTTGCAATTTGTCTTAATTATATTTTTTCCGGAATCAATACTAATCAACGTTTTTCTTCAAGGCTTTCAAGCAGGAGAGATTGAAGTGGTTTTATAGCTCAAATTTCTAGCTGAGCTTTCTAGGAGAAGAACATTGCGCAATAAATTTGAATTCCAATGCTGAGAGCGCATTGCTTCGAACCAACTCAATTCAATAGGGAAATTGCATACTTTTTAAAAACAGTATGCTGATATACTACCGTAAACACTTAGTACCGCAATATACTTTTTTCCGCTTAAAATTCAGTTTATACGCTAGAAAATGACTCCCAAAAGTCTCCCGAGTTTCGCGGGCTAAAAAAATTCCGCCCCCACTAATCTTACGCCGTGACGTCATAATTCAGTAGGAGTCCAAGATCCAAGCCCAGTAGCTGCAGGTTCGGAAGAGCCACGTTGCGTTTAAAGAAGAACATGGCTGAGATAAGGAAAAATTACAAGTGGTGTATTGTTCCTCTGTGCAATAACACCCCAGAAAAAATTTTCGTCTGCATTCCCACGGAGGAAATTAGAAGAAAAGCCTCGATGCATGCCGTCTGTCGGGATGAGCGTTACGGAAAAATAAGAGTATAATAAACGGAATGATAAACCCGTGTGCTATGTGAGCGAAGATAACTTTAATATATAAATAATATTTCCATATTTCATCGACTGAATAACTTTAAACTGAGATTTTTCTATAATTCGGCCGCCGTAGAATAAAAACTCAACTTCTCAACAAAAATCGATATACTTGTTTCTCGATGGGTACGATGGACTCGAATAATTTATGGCACTAGTTCAATTTCAGTTACGGAAGGACGGGAAGGACATAGAAAATTCCATGATGTTTAAAATCAAGGGAGGAAATATGGAAATAAAGAGCAACGTTGGTCCTCATGCATTCGAGTGCCAGCCAAGAAGACAGCGTTTTCTTCTACTGTCGGCGTCAAAATGATGTGCCGCTGTACTTTGCAAATTTATATCCTGGCTTCACTGCATGCTATAATAATGAACTATAAAGGAAATTTTAAATCTGTCATTTTAAAGGAAATTTTATTCTGAATTCTGCTTTATTTTATTACAAAAAATTCAAAAATGTAGACACACCAGTGCAATAAATGACTCCGCGCACCGAAAAATTAGCCGTTTTGTCAACTTCATGAACTTTATAACTCAACCTAGGGAAAACTACTACGTATACAGCATTCATCTTCCACAATAATTTACACTCATCAGTGCGGATTAATGAAATGGCTCTTGGGTATTTTTAGAACTTACATTATGTTATAAATTAATGAAAATATTTAAACATTATCTTGTCCCATAGTTTACCCCGAAAGATAAAATAAAACTGATAGAAACACTTTCAATTTATTTTTAATTTTTCTTTGATCCATAATCTATAAAAATATTGATATTGATGAATGTTAATCAAATCTTTAATGGTATAATATGTTGCCAAACGGGGCCGCGCCGGGTAAACAAGCAGCTGCTGTAGAATGTATAGGAGACGCATTAGCGGAAGCGGAAGTTGTAGATGGAAAAAGAATGGAATCCAAAGGTGGTCACAAAAAATGAATCACAGCTTTCTTTGATTTTATTCTACGCCGTTGCTTGCTTTTCAGAAAAGGTTGAGTCACAAGAGGAATGTTCCGCGGTCCTTAATTTGGAAACTGTGGAGATAAGAAGAAGACATGCGTAGATCAGCAATTTCCATTTAGTTGGTTGTCAGGATAAACCAAGGATCCATTTAAAGGTTGTCAGGCCATCGTATAAAGTAGGACTGATGTGCACCATAGGGGAAATGGGGTGTTTGAGGGAAAGTCAAACCCAAAGTTGCCCAAAGAATGTGCAGTTCTCTCATATGTTACTCTTTCCTCAGTAAAAACCAAATAGAAATTGGATTGGGATGATATTTTCACCACGGGTTCCAGTGATAGTGAAAGTGCAGGTGATCACGGTCATCGTCGAAGGTCATCCCTCTTGGATTTCCGATACGGAATTTTTAAGTGACAACCGATCGCAATGACGATGAGCTCGTCTTTAAAGTAGGTTTCAGATATATCGTGCTCCCAAAATGTATTAAAGACTCTGTTTGGAAAATATTCACATTTTAATGCTACTTTAGGAAGGCTTTCACGCGCCGGGTAAACAAGCAGCTGCTGTAGAATGTATAGGAGACGCATTAGCGGAAGCGGAAGTTGTAGATGGAAAAAGAATGGAATCCAAAGGTGGTCACAAAAAATGAATCACAGCTTTCTTTGATTTTATTCTACGCCGTTGCTTGCTTTTCAGAAAAGGTTGAGTCACAAGAGGAATGTTCCGCGGCCCTTGATTTGGAAACTGTGGAGATAGAGGAAGACGTGTGGATCAGCAATTTCCATTTAGTTGGTTGTCAGGATAAACCAAGGATCCATTTAAAGGTTGTCAGGCCATCGTATAAAGTAGGACTGATGTGCACCATAGGGGAAATGGGGTGTTTGAGGGAAAGTCAAACCCAAAGTTGCCCAAAGAATGTGCAGTTCTATGTTGCTCTTTCCCCAGTTAAAACCAAATAGAAATTGGATTGGGATGATATTTTTACCACGGGTTCCAGTGATAGTGAGAGTGCAGGTGATCATGATCATCGTCGAAGGTCATCCCTCTAGGATTTCCGATACGGAATTTTTAAGTGACAACCGATCGCAATGACGATGAGCTCGCCTTTAGAGTAGGTTTCAGATATATCGTGAGAAAAGCTCCCAAAATGTATTCAAGACTGTTTGGAAAATATTCACATTTTAATGCTACTTTAGGAAGGCTTTCATTACAAAAGTAACTTCTTAACACCTGAAGACGTTGTGTTTATTATATTGATCGAAGTGCGATTGACCGATTCTTTCTGCAGAATAGGAAGTGGCTTCAGGGTTTTTGAGTCACAAGATGGTAGATTGTGTTGGAAGTTCGTCTATATTATCGCTACTAAATTGAAACATTGATAGTCTGGCTTCCTCAGAGCTTCCTGTCGCCCTCCAGGCAAGGTATTTTTAAGTTGAAAGTATCATCGACAGCTTGGAGGTGGAAATAAGTTCACCATAAGACTCTCTACCGGACTGCCAAAAGAATACACATTTCACATGAGTATACGCTTTGCCAATATTATACGCAAGTCTCACTTTGCTATGAATTATAAAACATTTCAGATGCACATCAGCTACCTTTCCATTTCTCGGCATCGACTTTCGGCGCCGACGGAGTCTACAGTTTCACTAAAATACCCTGTTATCATGATGGAATCAGTAACAGGAAGCTTGCTAGGATCAGCCTAGGAATAACCGTATTCCTTCATCTTTACGCAATCTATCGCTTTCAATTGAGCAGAAATAGATCAAATAATAGCCCTGAAGTCACAATGAACAACTCCGATACGTCTGCACTTCAATAAATGAATCATAACCACGCCGTCGCTTGTATTCAAGAATGCAACCTGTACTATGGCCGTGCCGCCGTGCCTCCTCGTACTGAACTATGACGTCACTTTTCTACCAGCCAATCATTGGGCGTTTTCGATTCTCACTTGCATTTGAAAATTCTCGTGAACTTTGATGCATTAAATATCGCAAACCACGTCATAAAATAATAGAAAAACTTTCACCGTGGTATGCAAACGTATATTTTTATATAATTTTGGGGCTATTGATTATATCTGAAATATATGCAAGTTCCCTATGCTCATCAGCATTTGTTTTGAATCGCATTGGTTGGAATATTTTATCTAAAGGAGAGAGTAATTCCATTTGGTAAGCATATTCATTATTTTCATGGATACTAGTTCTTTTCATGCTCCTTTGCTTCTCGAAAAAATGATCGCCAACCTTTCAGCTTATTTGATTGGGAAGCCAAGGAAAATTCACTTTTTCCAATGAGTAACCCTTGTTATTTCTAAAGGTTTTCTAAAGGTTCCACGAGTCATACAACATCTGCGATATCTTCTTTCTCTAAATTGTTGTCTTGTGATGCAAGTTACGGATTATGTTTTATAAGAGTTTTTAAGTCGTTTTATGAGAATCTTTTACACCACTACGCACGTCTAATGGGGACATCGAAACATTAATTTTTTACCAGTTAAATATAAATGCACCAATTTTGTTGTTCACCACAAGAAAAAAATATGCTAAAAAAGAAAAATCCTTGTGTATCTCCAAAACGTTAATCGGGACGTTCTCCAAGATATTGCTACATTTTAAGTATTATGTTTCATAACTGCAACGGCGGTTGGGCATCTTAGTTGATGTTCATATTTAGGCATTTTTCTGCGGCATTGTGGTAATTCAATACTATCCTCGAGCTTTCTACAGTTCTACCCTTACAATCATTCGCCGTTAAGATCACCAATACCATGGTGTTCGTTGACACTCAATTTAAGTTAAATTTTTGATCAAAATAACTAAGACTCTTTTCATGAATGGTAAAGCTTTTATTTTAATTTGAAAAAAATCAATGCTCAAAGATATTATTTTATTCATATCAACTTCTATGATGTGTAGTCGAATTTCTTAACTTTTCATTTCACTAAAATGGACTGCTGGGATTTCCACCTACTATCCTTTTTGGATAAATATATTCCATATAATGATAAGAATTTGTATTGTATATTTATATTTAAGTGTACGTTTAGCTATTTGAATCTTAATTGCTTACTGGTATTGGATTGGATTGGTAAGGCATTTGTCACACTTTGCAACAAGCAGCATCAACATAGCAGATTTGGATATAGCCTTTATCGAAATGATCGTGTTAATAAAGGCGGCGGAGGCGTAGGTGTGTTCGTGAGAAATGATCTGAAATGCAAGGTAATTTGCAAAAGTGACCCTATTTGTGCTTAAAGACCAGAACATATTTTCTTAGAAGTTAAAATTAATACAACTAAAATTCTTATTGGTTCAGTCTATAGACCACCAAAAACTGGACATTTATCAGATTTGGATAATGTATTATCAAATTACACAACCATAGTCGAACTTATAATACTGGCAGGTGACTTAAATTCTAATTCATGAAAATTCCCGCGATAAAAATTATCTCCAAGGAATTTTCTATGGCTACAATCTTAAAATACTACCACTAAATGCAATTAATACGACGAAAACTTCAACTTGGATTGATTTGGCAGTAACTGTAAACAAAGAAAATATTCTCACTCACGGTCAGTTTCCTGCCCCTAGTATTTCTTCTCATGATCTAATATTTCTTGCTTACTCTATTAAAATGCCGAAAGCAAAGTAGACAATAATTACTCATCAAAACTTAAAAGAGATAAATAACGATGATTTACTTTGTGAAGCATGTACACTTCCGTGGTCCTCTACTGAATTCATTGAAAAGGTTGAGGACAAAGTTGAAATTTTAAATAATCTTCTAACGTATCTTTTGGATAAATTTGCCCCGGAGAAATTGATTCGTATCTCCAAACCAAATGCACCTTGGTTGAATGCGGAAATTAAACAATCAATGTCAGCCCGAGACTTAGCCTTTAGAGTTTTCAAGAGAACAAATTATATCAATGCGTTCAACAGGTAAAAATGTCTCAGACATAAAACGAAGCAGCTAGTAAGGAATGCAAAAATAAAAGTTTTTCAAAATGCTACTAAGTCTAAAAATTCACCAACCGTTCTCTGGAAGCAACTTAACTTAATCGGCATAGGTAAAAGCAAGAATATTCCCAGCCCAACGAATGTATCCCTTGATAGATTGAATCAAACATTTTCACAGCCACCAAATGAAATTCCAAATGAGGACAAGGAGCAAGTCATACAAACATACTCCATTAAAACTCAATTAAATCAACCGCGACAAACAACCATATTAAGAAGCTTACTTGGAATCCTGTGACTCAAATGCAAGTACACTCTGCCAGGGGCGGATCCAGGATTTTTTTCTGGGAGGGGCACAAGCAAGGCCGTATCCAGGATTTTGTTCTGGGTGGGGCACAAGGATACCTCGCAATACAAAACGAATGCAATGATAATGGGACCGTATTAAAAATCTTGCATATTTTTGAGGGTCTGGGGGGGGCACGTGCCCCCGTGCCCCCCCCCCCCTGGATCCGCCTATGCACTCTGCGTTTAGGCCGTTTTACACGGGACACGGCATTGCGCAGGTTAGACCTGAATTAATTTCTAAAATGGCGTGGAATTGCGCAAATGCATGAACGAAATTAGAACAGGGGCTATTTTGCCGTCTCGCATCCACGCATTCTCGCATGTGTTCTAGCAAATCACCGCTTTACACGACGCATTTTTGATCGCGCCTTCGCACGTACGTCAGATTACGCAACTCCGTGTACCGTGTAAAACGGCCTTTTAAGTGCATCAAGTCTACAGCTCAAGGCTCAGATGGTATTCCCATTGAATTCATCAAATCATTACTCCCATTAATTCTACCATACCTCACCAACATTTTCGACTCATCACTATCACAAGATCATTTTCCCATTCAATGGAAATCTGCCCTAGCTAAACCCATACCTAAAAAGGGAAACACTGAAGATCAAAATTAAATTTTCGCCCAATTTCTTTTCTTTCAATCATTTATAAGGCTCTAGAAAAACTTGTTCACGAACAAATCACTACCTTTCTCAAGCAAAATAATACTCAATGATTATCAATCTGGCTTTCGGCACGGGCATAGTACCACCACTGCCTTAGTTAAAATAACGGATGATATGCGACACTCCATGGACAAGAAAGAGATCACAGCACTAGTTCTGTAAGACTTTAGTAAAGCCTTTGACTCGTTAAACAAAGACATTCTTGCAGCTAAAATCCGTTGATTGGGTTTTTCTCCTTCTGTTGTTAAATGGATTACTTCTTATCTCTCGGATCGGAAACAGAAAGTAATTGCAAATAATTTGGAATCCTCTTGGATCCACCTTTCTAGAGGAACCCCACAAGGCTCCATCCTCGGTCCACATCTACTCTCACTTTACCTTAATCCGCTCATCAGGACTAAATTACAAGTATCACCTCTATGCAGACGATCTACAAATAGATTTGCATTCCACAGTCAATAATTTAAGCAATAGCTTGGTGTCTATCAATGGTGACTTATAGCATACCTACAAGAATGGTGCAATAATAACTTCCTATGCATAAATCCTAATAAATCCTAAGCAATCCTAATTGGTTACTCAAGAACTTTAGCGAGAGTGCAGAGGGATGAACTGCCAAATTTACGTATCGCCGATTCCCCAATTTATTTTTGCGATGAAGTCAGAAACTTAGGATTAATTATTGACCAAAATTTCTCTTGGGCATCACATGTAAATAAAATCACTATAGGGTACAACATTGAAAACACTGGTTTCACACTGAAGCATGACCTCGTGATAGTTTCCGGGAATTTTACCTAGAATAATCCCATTCAGCAGGCCTTAACTAACACTTTATACTATGCTTTAGGGCCAAAAAATAATCTCACTTTACGGTGAGACGCTAAGAAACAGCCCTCCAGAGATAAAGATGGGGAAATTTGTTGTAAAAAAGTCCACTGACTGCGTGGAAAAACGATCATACAATCTCCGTGCAAGGACTTCAATAGGGTTATATTTTCCAGAATATGGGTTTGATGTAGTAAAAAGCATTCAACCGAAGTAACTGACCCATAATAACTGACATAATATTAAGCAGTGTGACAGTTGAAATTTGTTTAGTCAAAATAATTTAAATCTCCTAAAGCGATCTTTCAAGCGATATGTCTGAACAACCTCTTTCGTCGACGCTGGCATGAAGAACATTGTGCCGCGTACAACGAAAAATTTTATTAACGTTTGCGTGACTGTTTGGGTGAATTAAGAGAACATATTACTCATTCTTATCACGTGTGTACGAAATTTTCACGGAAAAAGTCCTTTATAGCAGAATAAACAAAATTAGTGTGCGTGAAATTGTATTAACAATGTATACCGAATCAAATTATGGAAAATTGTGATAGCGGTATACTGTGAATCAGGCAAATATATATTACGAATGAAAAATGCTGAGAGCATTGATTAGCAAATCACCGTTCTCAAAGTCTATCTTCCACGAACAACCCTCGCGAGTCCATCATTTCTTTTACTTTCAATTACGCCTTTCCACATATGTACTCCTAATGTTTCCCCTGCTCTCTTTTTTCTCCTTCCCAATCACCTTTCTGCAATGCGGCCCATCACCCTCCCCGTGATCCCTCATTGGTCGCCACTTTCTAAATCTCCTCCCTCGACCCCTACCACAGCAGATTCGCGCCGACGCAAATCAAGAGCTTCGTGGGTTATCCCTACCTTTCCCGCAGACTCCGTTTTATAATGCATCACATCTCGCCTACCGATGAACATGGTCGCCCCGACAGGGTCACCCTCTTTTCTCTTCTCCCGCCTCCACGACACAGTGGCATGCGGACCCGTCTTCCACCCCACACAACCACAGCCGCTGCGACTTCTGCATCTGCCGCCACTGATCCAAACTCCTTGTTCCTCCAGCGAACACCATCGCCTGCAGACCGAGGCTGGCCGAAACCATTTGGCCTGCTCACTTGCCCTTCCCCCTTCGTTACCCTCATGGTGCACCGCCGCCATACGCAACGATTTTTACGGTAAGTCACTTTTACCCGGTGAGGGATTTAATTTTTTTCGTATTTCTAGTCAGCACGTATGAATATCGTACTGGTATTAGGGGTTATTTCATGTGTCATCGCTGCTATAGGCTTATTTGGCCATAAGTTATGGGTGAAAAATTGGCGATTTTACCACAAAAAATCTTGAAATCCAAGAATGGCTGCAATTTTATTCTTGAGTAAGGAATCAATCAACTGAGTTTATTCGCTGTGTGCTATTGATAAGGGTTTTTTCGGTTCATTCCGCGAAATCGATTACCTAAATGCTTGAACACTGTTAAATTTCATGCTCTGTCTCTCTCTCTCAATAAAAATGAATAATGAGTGGAATTATGAAGGTTGATGATTATAGCATCGATTACGCCATCAATTAGAATGACAAAGCTCGCAAAAATTATGCGTCAGCTTGATCACTTATTATGATTTTAGGAGAGAGTTTCTAGCACTTACCCGATGCCTGATCTTAAAAAACCGAAGGAGTTTGGGCTTGTGCACGAACGCCTTTATAAAAGAGCGCACAGCATCAACTAATTACGAACTAATTTTTATACCTGAGAGACTCCCCGCTCTCACGGACGTGAATCGTAATGCATGATAACACTTGAATACTAATACCCGGTCCAAGCTCCAACACCAGATGGGATCTAACGTTGTTATTTTTCGTGGTTTTACGGATTTTTTTTTACGAGAAAGTAATTAAAGCAATTTTTTTCATTTCAAAATGTTGTCTACTAAAAGTCCTTTATCTTCTGGGGGTTCTAAAATGGGCATTCCTCGCAATATTCTTTTGAAAATTACATTTTAAAAATCCGAAATTTTTACGGGCTCGTGAAGTGAGGCTCTTCTCCGTACGAAAACGAAAACTAAGGGCTAGAATTAAATTCACCAAAAACTGACGAAAGGCGAATCAATGCAACTAAATCATGAGCAAAACAAAACTAGGGACTATGTTTATATTTCTTCTTAATTTATCATTCCTTGTATGATTTTACACGTTCCCGGCGAACAGAATATTTAGCAGATTATTTATTTCTTACCATCACGGAAACCCGAGAAAAGTTTAAATATCATTCCATGTTCTAACTGAAGTCAAAATGCGCTAATTGGATAAAAATTGTGCGATTTTCCTTGAATTCCATTCATAAGACTTTCAAAATATATGCACTGATTGATATACGATGAAATGTTGCAACATGATGCTTTGTGGCCATTTCAAAGCTGTCACATGCAAAACCCAAATTTTACAAAAAAACGTTCCCGGAAAGAAAGAACCCAGTACCTACAACTTTTTTCAATTTCACAGCTGTGGTTAATATCCTTTTATACCAAACGAATTTCGAATAGTGGGATAAATGGAATTATGCATTAATTTATGTCTTGAACCAAATATACTAAAATCCAAACCTTGTTTAATTCAAATTTAATAAATTTATAGAGTATTACTAATTAATATACTTTTATCTGATCGATAAAATATGTGTGATTCCCCATGCAATTCCTAATATACCCAATATACGCTAAACGTTAAATACAAACGCTACGCTAAACGCTAATAAATACGCTAAGCAAATAAATACGCTAAACGCTAAACAATACGCAATAAACGCTAATATACCCAATATCTGTTGCTTTTCTCCGCTCTCCCCCTTTCAGTATTTAAAATGATTTAAAGTCGTCCCATCATTCCTATGGGCCCGTAAACATTATCGATAAGAAACCGTTTCTGTAACTGAGTATTTTCATTCATTTACCACAGTATCAATTGAATATTAACTGAAAAATGAGCGCAACATCGGGTATAATAAAATTAATCAAAGAAGAATAAAATTGAAATATATTTACCAGAAATTAAAAAAACTACAGTAACATATATTTCAAATATTATCTTCTCCGTTTAATTACGCTTCTTTGCCACTTTTATGAATAAATTAGGGTGAAAATTGATGTGAAGTTTTACAGTTAAGCATGTTAGCCACGCTAATATAGCTTTTGGGTACTAATCGAATAGTCATAGGTTAAAATCCCGCGTAAAGCCTTCGCGCATCCACAGACGAAAATACTCGAAGTGAGTGGTGGTCCCGGCAAAGGTACTGTCAACCATTCCAAGAATTTGCGACGTTCAAAGGAATAGTCGGTGAGCGAATCCAATTTTTACAATACGACGCAAAAAGATAAGCATAAGACGCTTTAGGCTTCCGCCAAAAGATATATCATTGGTTTACTCGCGAAGTTCGCGAATAAATTTGACAGGTTTTATTCGTTATAAATTAACCACAGTTTAGCCTCCGTATTCGTAAGATATGACGAGGAATATGTTATCGCAAAAATATTGGCTACAGTGTGAGTTCGGTGCGATCCTGTTGGATCTATATCCTTCGGTTCATGGTTTTTATTTGGCGCCCCCTTGACTCCAGGTATACCAGATCTAAGCCAGGGGTAATTACCGCTCGAGCGCAATCCTTTCCTGGACCCATCCTCGAGCCCCGAGAGATAATCTGGGTCCTCGTGAGACGGCCCTCAGAGCGTGATGGTACCCCAACTGATACGATATGTCGTAGTACATTTTTTACTTTACTAATTCCAATATGTATAGCAAAATAAATAACTTGTGGTATCCCTCACGGTGGAGTGAGAGATATCCTTTTGGCTGCTATTTTGAGTTGTGACTCTTCGCTCTCTTAAGGAGAAGTCGACGATTGCTTTATCGCATAGATGCCTTTGTGGTTTGACTTATAAGGTCTACTAAATAAAAGCCTTCAATATATAGTTGGCCAACATTCTCAAAATGTACTGAGAGGTTATAAGTTACAATGGCTCATGTAATTGTAAGACAGGCCAGCTAAAATTATCATTCGAGGTCAATTGATACTAGATTGACTGATTACAATTTTTTTGTAGGTTTTACTAAAAAATTATTGGTAACTGTGACGCGTATTTTACGTATTGATTATAATATAATAAATTTTTAAATTATCAAATATAAAACTTATATATCTACCTTGCACATAAATAATCATAAAAATGAATGGCTTTGCTTACACAGGTATTTAATAAGATATTGGGTGTGAAGAATCCCGCCTACTACCTCTGCTACGAAATCACCTATTCACGCACGGTTGTAATCCGTTAACCTTCTGTTAATAATAGCTACTGTTGTATACGCGTTTCCCAGAGTATATAAGTATACTAGCTTTCTCCACGGTCGCAGGTGCTCCGTAGATGGGAAACTGGACATCTCAGCAGAACCAGATCACCATTAGATGACGAGGATCGCCTTTCAAGTGTCACATCATTAGTCGCTCAATCACGCTCGCTCGAAATAGATGAAATGCACCCCTCAAGGGTATGGGCATTGGACAATCTCATATAAGAAACGGCGAAGAACGGTGAGACCAGATTTGATTTGGCTATTTTAATATAGATAAAAATTTTGTTAAAATCACACACACGAGAGTATAAAACAAATCACACACACAGAAAAGATTCTTATACGCAATTTTAACTTTGGTTTGTCAAAAACTGCTGGACTTGTATGTCAGATAATTGTAATAAAATGTGATATATCAAAGTCACAGCTTTCCTCAAACGCCCTCAAAAACGGGTAAGTGCTATTTTTCCGACTCAGCTGAAAAAAATTGTGAATCTTGTTCCTAATATTTTTAACCCCAACCAAAGTAAAAGTGAACATGAAAAACTTCTAAACAACTCGTTTTTCTGCTTATTTTTTCATTATTTTGGTCCGTATTCGAGGACGCATAAGTTATGCTACGACAGTAGCTTGTGGAACCGTGATGCAGCAAGAATTAAACAAATAACTTCTAAGAAGATTTATAATACAATTTTCGACTTTATGTACATTTTACCACTACAATTAGGGAAAAAAATAATTAGACTTGAATGAAATGGGAAAATTTAATGTCAAAAGTACAAGTATCGAATTCCGTTCCACACTTACGATAAGCGTAAATAACAGTGTGTTATCTTTCAGTAACTAAGTAGGACGTTTTGAATAGAGTAGGATTTTCCTCCACTGAGATGCTTAGAGGTACAGGCGATTTGAAGCCAACTTATTGAAAGATTTTCTTCAGCGAGCAACATTCAGCTATTTTTTTATGTAATTAAGAACTGACTTCTGGCGTCTGAACATTACTAGTGTCATGACCACAGAATGTTTCTATTTTGTCACCCGTTTGACTTGCTACTTGGCATTGACCTCTTACATAATGCTTCGACAGCTTGAAACCATTTGTTTATGTTGGGAAAGTAATCTTTATCTCATTCTCAATCGCATAAGTAAATTATCTTTAAAAAATCTGAAATTCTATCTAACTACGGAAAAAGCTATTGATAATGTTAAGAATGATCGTAGGCTTTCCCGGCGTATTGAATTGTGGAAGGCTACACGGGATTTCCACCGGGTCAGGTTCTCCAACTCCATCTCGGCCGACGTTTCGATGGGCGAGTTGTCCATCGTCTTCAGGGCATGTCGAGTCTTGAAAATCGTCCTCCTTATATATGGAAGACGGCGGTATCAACTGGGGCAGGTGTTCTGTGATTGGTCGAGAGCTTCCCGCCTCTTTCCTCGTTCTTCACGGATGCTCCTCAGCACTGGTTTCCATGAGGCGCTCAGACTGGCATATTCCCTCGTCTTAACACCACGAAAAGAATTGAAATTCGTCTTAACACCACCATTAATCGTGACACTGGCTACAGTCTGAGCGCCTCATGGAAACCAGTGCTGAGGAGCATCCGTGAAGAACGAGGAAAGAGGCGGGAAGCTCTCGACCAATCACAGAACACCTGCCCCAGTTGATACCGCCGTCTTCCATATATAAGGAGGACGATTTTCAAGACTCGACATGCCCTGAAGACGATGGACAACTCGCCCATCGAAACGTCGGCCGAGATGGAGTTGGAGAACCTGACCCGGTGGAAATCCCTTGTAGCCTTCCACAATATCGATAATGTTGATTACAATACGCTTGGTCCCATATTGATTGCCTTGTAAAAACATTACCTTGGACTGCAAATCGAACCTTGGACCTTAGACTGTATGGGCCACTTCGCAGACCAATACGCTGTCCAAGTTACATAATTCCAAATGCAATTTTACCAAGTTTCTACGGCGCTAGATGTTAGTCCCTTTCGGTCCATCAAGGATGGAAGCGCAAGGTAATGAGAGCTTTCAAGAAGCCGCTACCCAAACGTGAACTAGTGGTTCTTTTGCCACTGAACCACATTCCTGCGCATAAGCTGCGCTTGGCGATAAATGTGGATTATTACACAACTGCCGATTCAACGGCGGTGAAATTCACATAAATGCCATGAGAAAAAAATTCCACTAGATTGGGAATGGTACCACGGACCTTTGACTTTCCGGGCCACGGCCACTCTCGCGGCAGGTTTGTAATAAACCAAAATTCCCAACAAGCGCGGTTTAATGCGCAGGAATGGGGTTCACCTTCCGGTATTTGGCATATTCCCTTGCGTTACCATCCTTGATGGACCGCAAGGGCCTAAAATACAGCACCGTTGAACCTTCTTAAAATTTATTTAAAAAACTGGTAAGCGTAGTGGTCTGCGCTGTGGCCCTGAAATTCAAAGGACCGTGATTCGATTCCCGGTACAAAGGAGTTTTTGGTACGGAAATTGATGTGAATTTCGCCGCAGTTCACACGGTTGGTTTGAAATAAACCACATCTGGTCCCCTAACTAATAAAATGAGAGGAAATACCAAAATATTTCCCCACTCCCTCCCTAAAATATTTTTACTTAATTCTGAACGGTCTAATTGGAAGTTAGGACATCAGATAATCGAATTATCCCTTATTTTTCGGCTTTGAAAATATTTTTTTCGGATTTAAAACAATTCATTTCATCCTTCATTCATATTTTCATTACTCAAAAACACGGTTATGAAAATTTCGTACCCGCGTCGAATTGAAAGCAAATTCACACGAAGGATATGCCCGAATTTGGCGCGATGGATCGCAGTGAGCCTGCTGTTATGGAGGTAGACTACCCGCTCCGTGGTAGGTAGTCCACGAAGTGGATCGACCGCCAAGCAGGTAGTCCTCTGTAGCTGCCAAATACTTAAGACATGTATGCGGCTAAACATGTTAATAGATTTTAGCATGAATTGTTTAAAATCAGAATAAGAGGTAAAACGGCGAAAAACAGGCGAAAAATGGCAATAACACTGATAATGAAGTTAATGATATAAAAATTTAGGCCAGAAAATTATTGCTCTTTTGAAATTATATTATTTGCATATATCAGGGATGTCGACTATATCGATTGAGCTCATTCCACAAAAAGTAATAGACACGCATCACGATTAAAGAAAACAGCAATATGCCTAAACAGCGCCTCTAAGAAGCTCTTTATCACAGGTCAGAAAACGAATACAACATCACTTAAGTGTTCGACGAACAAAATGGAAGTACTTCCAGAAAAATTACACCAACTCTCAGATGAAAGAAATGGTTGAATAAAGGAACCCATGATCCAATGAGACATTGCGCCTTTTTACATTTCGCGTCCTATTCAGCACGATTTATCTACATCCTTTGGAAAAAAATTTCCTTTCGAAGGTTATTAGAGTCGATTACGTCAAAAATAAGTGGGGGTGGAACGCAAGGATTTTCGCAATTTTCCCCCAAAATAAGGACAATAATTGAGATCGAGGCTCAACTGGATATGCAACCCGCGCGGCGTTCTGGATGAAGTGGTTGCCTTTGTACAAGGATCAATCCACTAACCCTATGCTATTTCAAATTGTAGTCATGGCAAGGACAAAGATGCCACAAAGATGTGGTCCATGTGGTCCATTAACTGTCTAATGGCCAACTGCTCTTACGTTCTACTCTGGGAACATTGAAAGAAATTCTGTACTGCTCGGTTGAAACATTTTCTCCTACCACTTTCCATCTCAGCGATCGGGATATTACTATAAATCAATTTTGCTTGTTTATTAACTTAGGAATGAATTTATTCACATAGTTGCCGGCAAACGGGAATTTTGTAAAAGATAGGAATTTTCCTTTTTCCCATTGAGATGAGAATGCGAGTAATAAAAATCAAATGATCTTTTGATACACCCACTTTCTATATTCGTTATCCTTACGTTGTTAAAGGACAAAATATCTGCAATATAAGTTAACGAAACTGGTTATTAAAACACACATAAAATTAAGGGACAGAATACTTGCAAATAAACGGAGGTGACTAAGTAATACCTATATAAGTCTGTAAATACATGCCATTGTGTTCTGCCTCATGTTGTGCTGGTTGAATTCTAACGCGAAGGCAGAATCGTTCGAAGTAAAAGAAGCATATTATTTGAGAGAAAGAGCGGAGGGACATTGGTTTACGAAAGATTCTAAGCTCCGGAAGGAGAAAGAATAGTAAGGCGGTGGAGCGACAAAAGATGTGGAATAAAAGTAAAGGGATTGGTGAGTTGTGGCGAGGATGGGCGTAGGAGGGAGGTGGGAGAGAGGACGGAGAAAGGAAGGGAGGGACACAAGAGGGGAATTTGACCGGAAGAAAAAAGGATAGTGGATGAGAAAAAGTACACGGAAAAAGTTCTACAGCACTGCTTTCATACTAGTTATTTTAAACCCACTGAGGTCTGTGAAACGCAAAAACTTAACATTATATTACAATACGTGACTGATGTGCGACTTGCGGCACAAAAAAAATAAAAATTTCTGCTCTGGAGTAACGGAAAATAATGGTGATAAGCCAATTACTGCTACTCTAATTAGTTGTTTTTGTTCAAAAGTAACAACTAAAAATCCTGCGTAAGGATAGACACATTCTGTCGAATTATCGCCGAGAAAGTTCTTTGTCCTGAATTCACCAGTGAACTTCTTGGATTACCAATATTTCCATTTTAAGACACTCGACTTAGAATGAAAGGACATTACTGCGTATACGGGAGGAAAATATATTCTTTGAAATTCTCAGGACTTCCTTGTCAGGAGTACCCAATGAATCGCAGTGGGTTCTCCATGTTCCTCGCGGTAATTGCAAGGTGAAAAATAATTGTGAAGCCTATATCGTGGCGACTATATTCCTTGAACAATCTTCTACATAAATGTAAGATGATCTAAAGTCTCCAAAACTCCTGACGGCAGATTTTTATTTAAGGTTTTGGATTCAGATTTTGAAATCATGCGAATTCAAATTATGGATAATTTACATTGACCTTTAGAGATCAATTTGAAATTACGGAGGACAGAGGTATTCAACATATATAAAAAATAAAATGTAATAAATACACGTAAATTTCAATACATAAGTAGGCATCAAAACTAAAAGAAGGCGATTTGGTCCTCTACGCATTACTGGTCAAGAGCCTAATGGGAAAGTGTCCAGGGATGCAAAATGGCACCATAAATATTATAACCCATATATTTCGTATTTTTCTACATTACAGGAATAGGTGAATATATTAAAAGAGAAAGGAATATGGTTTGACAGAGTGTAAGGCGATGGTATGGGTGAGTAAATGTCGCCAGAGGAGAGCTTTGAACGTAATAATCAGCTAAAGAAAAAATTAAAAACCACTGGGAACATTGAATAAGGATGTTTTTCTTTCTGTCATGGCAATTTTCAACGAAAAACTTAACAGATTTATCTCGCTTTTCTCTTACTGCGCAATGAGACATTATCAATCAACCTTACCGAGAGGAGTTAGGGGGTGAAGAAGAGGCGCAAGATATTTTTTGAGTTTTTGAGAGTATTTTCCATCAACTATTTCCTACGTAACCCTGGCATATGGGGAATTATAAGAGATAAATTACGCTTATAAAATTAATAAAAAAAGAACCTGATGATTTCGAACCGCGACGAAATGGATCGTACAAAATTAGACATATATGGAAAATTTGATTTTTTTACTTAAAATGAGAAAATTTCACCAAGTGACATCTTTTTATGGTAGGTACTTCATGTGTTTCCCACAAATACAACAAGTGTTAATGAACTTATTTCAGGTAACAATGTTGAGCATATTCTCGAGAGGCAAGCCTCTTCTTCACTTCAAAGAGTCAGCACCAAGGAGTTGGCATCGGCTTACGCTGGAGTGTGAAATGCAAATCGAGGGGAAGGTGAGGCGCGAGAGTGGGAGTGGGTAGAGGAGGTGAAAGGGGTGGAGGGTGGGGATTACGCGAAGGAGGCGGGATTGGAGAGATGTGCACTGGCGCGGCTTATGAATAGCTCGTATTCGTGGCTCGGTGAGCGAAAGGGAATAATCCTGTCATTGTCGTCGTTGGGAGGGAGCGGGATTATTGCGGAGAGGAGAGGGTAGGAGGCGGGGGCAGAGAGGCGACTGGCGCGAGGGTTGGGAAGGGAAGGTTCAGCCGACGGTGTAAAACATACGGCGTTTCCCAAGGCACAAAGCGACCGTGTAAATCTTTTGTGAATTGGATGTAACAAAACCGAGAATTAGGGTTCCGACGAGCGACGCTGTTTATCTGTAAATTTAAAAAGACAAATCTCAAAGCAAAACACTTTTTCCATACGCCTACCATTGATGCGATTAATCATGAGAAAAAAAGGTTTTTTCACGTTGGTTAGCTACATCGAACGGCGATTTTACAATAGGCGCACTTTCTGTTAAATAAAAATAAGACTATAATTAAGTAGCGTGACGTTGTTCAGGCAGACGTAGAATCGTTAATGCATCGAATGGCACAAAAATAATATGGGGCTATTTTTATACGGTAAAATATCGTAGATGAACTATCTACAATCATTCAGTGAAAAAAAATAGTCAAAATCCTTTTGATCACTTCTGCAGAATGAGAAATAGAAACGCAATTATCGGTTACTTAGGAAAAAATTTATTTTAAGTAAAAATTGAAGAGGCCAATGTTTTGCAGCAAAACTAAAAAGCATTTTAATTTTCTCAAATTCTTTCCCTAGGCCGCAGATGATAAAATGCAGTAATAGCTATTTACATAAATAAATCAGCGATGGCTTTGGAGATAAAGCAAAGGAGAATTTAGACTTTATCGGCTGTTTTTCAGTCTATTTCATAGGGTTTATCACCTGAAAAAGTTAAAATGTACATAGAAAATCGGATGAATCCAAAAGAAATATTTCTAAAGGAATTTCCAAAGGTTTGAATCACGATCTATGGGAAAAATAAGTTGCCAGGAGCAACCTACTATTTTTTTTTCCTGGGAAACAATATGAAAGTCAATCCCTAATTGAGGGGTGCTACTCTGCTTAAGTAAATCAAGATTGGAGTCAAAGAAAACATTCCTATTAGTGAGCGAACTCTTAAAATAAAAAACAACATCATAAAAAAATGATCAGAAAAGGATAGAAGCTTACAAGACTGCGCGTAGATAAAAAGATCAAATGAACTCGTAGAGTGAGAAATTAGGATGGACTTCGATGAAATGAAAAGGTAAGAAATCTGTGGAGCACCGTAAGCTGGAAAACTACACGATGGATTGACCGTTTGGATACTTCGTTTTCTCAATTTTTCTTGTAACTAATTAAAATACCCATAAAAGTTATCTTCTTATATCAAAATTTCAACCATGACTAAACAAAGATTCATTTCTGTTATTATAAATTTTGGCGAGTATACGTCAAAGGATGAATATTGATATTAAAACCATTATTTATAATTCTTTTTCCTATACTTAATCAATTACATGGCATATCATAGAGCCCCATGTAATCATCAGCAAATTAATTAAGAATCCAAAAAGACATTCTACTTTTTTCTACTTCTGGACAGTGACGTCATAGCAAAATAAGCAGTGCTGGAACGCACTTCCCTTAACCTTTTTTATAAGCGAAATATTACTCTGCGTGTTCTTTTATTACAAGTTATCATTTACAGTTTATTACAATTTTTTTATTTTGGTTACGAATGAATATATAAGAAATTTTGACGCAAGCTGACCAAAGTGTTATTTGATTTTATGTCTTTTGTTAACCAGTGCTGGAACGGCGCTCCGGCACAATGATACCACTGTTTCTGGAGTAAATTTTCATACGTGTTTTCCGAATAGCTCTGAAGAAGACAAGTCAAATAATTGCAGTAAAAGGTGAGGAAAGCGTCAGGATATAACATTTCTGGCTTGAAATATTCCATGCATGCTCATCCTTATCCATATTTCAGAAAATAATAAATACAATTTCTGTAATTCTAATAGGTTCCCCTATTACTAGCACTTTGGTGTAGACGAAAAACATGTATAACCACCCAAGCACTGGACTCGTCGTTGATTTTCAAATTTTACCTCTTTAGAGGAATTTATCGTCCTTAAAATCGCACTGAGGGGACAAATGGAACAACAATTTTAATAGGGCCAGTGTTAGTGAAGGAGAGCGAGAAATATAGGCTACTATTGAGCGCGAGCAATGCCCACTAAAACTAGGAAGACTAAATATAACTGACATCGGTAGTTGGGAATGATCCGATTAACGAAAGACTAAAGATTAAAGAAAGTTTTATATTTTTTAGCAATTTTATCATTCTTTCCTTTGATTTTATAATTTTTCAATGATTAATAACTTGCAAAAGCGGAAGGCCAGCAACGAGTGCAAGGGAAAAATATTAATTACAATAATATTGACAGAAATCAAAGATATAAGAAAGAAATCGGAGTTACCGAATTAATGTTTCTTTTGGAAGTCTGTAGCTTTTGAAGCGTTTATGATGTACTGGGTAATGCCATATGCGTTTTATAAGCGAATTGCTTAGAAGGCAGTTTTGCAGGTGCACAGTTCGTAGGAATCTCTCTTTGGTGATGGGAGAAAAACAATGAAAAGTAGAAAAAGTAATGGACGACGAGTTTTGTTGATGACGCAGAACAAAGAATACGGAACTATTGTAATGAAATTAGTGGAGTTCGGGTGCACGCGTCGTCGCTCCTGATACTTTCGCCGATAGAACTTATTAAAAGTGTTTGCAAATCGTATAAACTAGATTTGTGAAGTTGCGGAGTAAAAACGTCGTTATATTATTGGCGCCGCAACGTGTGGGGCACGAATACTCGTCTAGATGGAGACCACGAGGAATCTGAAAGAGAGTTTCAAAGGAAATTTCAAATGGCGGGAGTGACTAAAACATTTTACGAACTTAAATTTGCAAGTCATGTTGAGGAATCCAGGATGACAACACAGGAGGCGAAATTTGAATTGCAGGAGCGTTTGAAATCGCTATTGGTAGAGAAAGGGTTGCATATAGAAACTCGTGAGTTTAAGATGAAGACGAAGGAGCACAGAGAAAGTGAAGTAGAAGTGCCACTAAGACAGTGTAGAGAAGAACAGGAGAGGCGTTATAGACATTCGGGAGAAGAACGAGCAGATAGAGATGGGAATTATTACGACGGGAATTAGGAAGATTAGGAAGTAATGGGAGGAATTAGGTGGTTTCAAGGAGAAAATACAAGAGTCGCTGACGGCGTTCGAGGAAGAGTGTAGCGATAGAATGCCGAACAAGGGAGTAAAAAAGATATAATAAGGTGCCAATTTATTTTTCTTGTGTTATTTTCTTGGTAATTTACAGATTCAAAAGAAATGATAAGGAGAGGTCAAACTCGAAGGTTTTACTTAACACATTCAATGCGGATGATATTTTCACCGAAACCTCCAGTGACGGATGGGTGATTTTCCTTCATAACGGTCGTCTTGGAAGTAATACAACAGAATTTTCAATTTCTTTTGTTTCTATTTCAAGCAATTTGTAAAAAACCCTAATGACATACATGTATGCCACCCGTCACCAGTAATTGACAATTCACGCAACCCGCATTACACACATGCAATTTTCCTTGTATGAAGGAGTGAACTTTTCATATTTCCGTTTATAATACTTCTTCTACCATTGATTCCTTAGGTTAATGACGGAAATATCTTGGAATTAGTCTTTACGTGTTTTTTTTTGTTTCAACGGCCGTAGATTTAATTTTTTCAAGTCACAGAAGTAGAACACACAATGAACGGCAAGAAAAATATAAATTTATGGGATAAACATTTTTTTAAATCTATTTTACCTCACAGTTATTGCAAAATTGAAACATTTCAATAAAAATTCTCACAAATGTTTATGATATATTTGAAAGCAAGGCCTTAGATAGAGCCCTGGTTGACCTTCACATTCTAGGCAAATTGCAGTCACTGTCCTACGGATGCCTTCACGGTCAGCGGAGAAATGAAGAGCCTGCATCATTCCTAAAAACCTATCACGGCACATTTTCTCCCGAATATCGGTACTCACACTAATTCTGACCTCCAATCGTTAGAAATCGTATTAACCCTAATTGCGCCAATGTGGAGAAGAAGGCCCAGCCAAGTTTCCAGTTCTCCCTGTCCAACAGCTTCCAATCCATTATGCCCTTAGTGAAGGCCCTTGGTGAAGGATTTCGGAGGAAAATGCTTTCTGCATTTTTCTCCGTCTATGAGAGGATTATTTCAAAGAAAATATCATTTGCAAGTTGAAATGATCTCTGGGAGTGCCGCTGGTAGGGAGGGACTACAACCTTGAGCCTTAAAAATTATCCAGCAAAATAGTACAATTTGTGTAATGGAGTGTATTGATTAGTACCTTAGTTTTTATGAAAATTAAGACTGCATTTGTACCTAACACTAGAATGTATTAATGACCTACAAAATGAAAACACCATAATGATCAGAGGACAAGTAATTGATGCGGAGCAATGACTGAGAAAATATGCCGTAAAATTAGGAAAAAACTCAAATTATGTAAAAAGCGTAATTTGCAATAATTATTTTAAAATTATTAATAAAGTATAAAATACGACCTTGTGGACCGCATGGAAACATTTTGGAATAAAATAGTAAGTTTTGAGACGGGAATACACGTTATTAACAAAAAGTAAGTCTGATAATAATTTTTGTGGTTGCACATAAGATATGAATAAATTAAAAAATAAGATAAAAATACTATTTCAAGGGAATAAACAATGGTTAAATGCCGTAATGCTTAAAATACCTCTGAGTCTATTTTTTCCGCAATTTCGTTTACAAAGCTAAGGAAACAAATAAACGAGTAAAAAAATACAGACCAATATTGGACTGCATTACATTATCTACAGTATATACTGTAGATAATGTAATGCAGTGTTGCATACGCCATTAATATGTTATTTTTTTATGAAAAGGAAGAAAATCTGCAACTAACCCAACACGTATGAATAACTCAGAAAATGAAATAAAATCGAAATGAATAGAGGATTGGTGATTGACCTAGGGAAACGAATGAGAAAATATGCCGTAAAAGTAGAAAAAAGACCCAAAAAAATCACCCAGGATAAACGTAATTTGCATTTATAAAAAATGTTCCTAGCAAAAGAAATTCAAATATAACATCATTAACTGAAGCACCGTACTAAGATCATTTTTTATAATGTAGTGAGTATGAAACGGGGATAAATATCTTTAATAAAAAAGTTAGTCTAATCATAATTTTTGTGATAGCACATAAAATATGAATAAATTAAAAATGAAGGTAAAAAAACAAATTAAAAAAAATAATCCATATGTAAGACATGATTATGATATTTACGATAAGAATGATGAAAAAATGACGAAGGAAATGAAAAGAAAAATCTCAACCTGCCAAATTGTTCCAAAAATAGCAGTTAAGTAAAAAAAAAAACACTAAAAATGAAGGAACACGTAGAACTAGAAACGGACACTTCTGCAATAGTGTAAGGTCAATCCCGAACTGCGGGAGGGTGAAAAAGTAACGCTAGGCGCGCTCGGAGCACCCTAGTGACCAGCGGAAAAGCGTACTCCCGAAGACATACATTTATGTCATCCGCCTGAGTGGAAAAGCCCTCATGACATATATATATATGTCATCCTCACTGAATGTGTTAATATCTTCAAAAATAAAAATAAAATGTCGAAAGGGCAGATTATCTATGTAAAAAGGTTTTCATGGTAACGGCAAAGATCATTCAAAAAATGTATACGCAGCCATAGCTCAATAACAAAAGACTTGAAACCCCATGTATATAGACAAAAAAATCTTAAAATTGTCTCCCATATCACCATGTAAGATGAAGCTACCACCTCCTGAAGTATTGTAGATTCCTCCTGAATCACTTTGTATACGTGAATAGGCTATTTATAGGTTACTCTTGTGGGCCAAAGCAAAGTGGGTTTCCTGTGTACAAAACCCACGCCGAAATCAAGGGGTAAGTTTAAGCGTCTTGGTTGCGCAACAAGTACACTCGGCCAGCAACCGAGAGATTTCCAGTTTGAGTTCCAGTCAGGTCGCATTTTAACCCTTTGATTTCTTAACGAATATACGCAAATATACACGCAGAGGGTTTATGTGTACATATATACATTTATTGTGCAATGCACACAGTATGTAGAGTAATCAGTAAAAATTATTATTTATCAGTAAAAATCATTAATATTTAAAATATAAGTATAATATGTTAAATATAAGTTAATTATATTTATAATATTCTACATGGGTCAATAGAAAAGTCTGAATTTTCTGAGCAGCAGATATAAACATTACCTTTGCAAGAGCCTGAATATCTCCGTGGTATCTATGGTAGGCACCCAGTAGTATCTCAGAGACAAAATTGACATAATCATCTTTTTTTCATTCCAGTTAATCGACCAAGAAGAAAGGAGGGTAAACCAAGGAGGCAAAGAACTACATTTACCATCGAGCAAACCACATACTTGGAATTGGAATTCCAAAGAAGTGAATATGTTTCAAGAGCTCTCAGGCAAGATTTAGCCCGCAGACTTTCTCTTTCCGAGACACAGGTTAAGATATGGTTTCAAAATAGACGAGCCAAGGATAAACGCATAGAGAAAGCATTGTTGGATAACCAGTACAGGTGAAATAATCATTAATAGCGTAAAAGAAAGAATTTGTGCATCAATTATTCATCATGATATAATGAAATAACGAGAGTATACCGTTTACTACTACTACGAGTACACTGTCGTTATTACAAAGTTCAAGTTAAGAAAAATTTGGAGGTTCGTATTTACGAACTTATAAAGAACGTTTATCTTAATGTAATCATCGCGTTCTTGTGAGATGGTGGAAAATATTTTGTAGTCTTACAGGATTTTAATGATATGGTGCTATTAATTTATTTACAATTATATATTAGGTTGGGGAAAAAGAAATCCATTATTTTGCTGGTTGATGGCTGTAGTGATCGATATTTCGTAAAGTATTGTAACGTTTCATTTTTAATTACTCTTCGTTTCACGTCACTTACAAATATTTTATTTCACTTTAAATAATACAAACTCGGGAGCAAGGGAACACCCGTCCGCTATAACTATCACAATCCGACTCCCCTCTTTTCACTTCCTCCCGCGCCGTCAACAATCACAACAATTACCTCACTCCACCTCTGCTGCTTATTATTGCTTGTATTACGTCACACCAAAAACCAAAACAAACCACTCAAAATTAGGTGTTACAGTATACATCAGACGATTTCAAATTTAAGCTCGTTGTCAAGGTGACATTTCATACTAAATTTATGCAGTTGCTATTTATTGTTTGGCCCATTCAATTGTTAGTTACAGGGTGTTAAAAATGGAGGTCAACAACGAGAAAATTCGGTATATTTTACATTTTTCTTTGATAAAGGCGAAAATGAAAGCCAGACTGGTCAAATTTTGTATGGCGGTTATGATCCCCAAACTCCAACAGCTAATTACGAGCAGTTTTGGTTTTGTCAATTCCATTCAGGAATTTTGGATGTGGAAGATGCATCTCGCACGGGCAGGTCCGTATCGAAAATGTCGATAAAATCACAGAAATAATCGAATTTAACCGGCATGTTAGTAGTCCTAAGATCTCCCAGGAGCTAAAGATTGACTATAATACAGTTTTACACCATTTGCACAAATTTGTATTGAAAAGAAGCTCGATGTTTGGGACCACACCAAGTAACACAAAAAAATGATGGATCGAATTTCCATCTGCAAAGCCTTAGGCAAACGGAATGAAAGTGATCCATTTCTAAAACGGAGGGTGACAGGGGATGAGAAGTGGGTTACATACGACAGTAATGTGCAAATAGGATCGTGATCAAAGAGCGATCAACCTGCTCAATCGTCGGTCAAACCAGGACTAACGGACAAGAAGGTTCTGCTGTGCATCTGGTGGCACTGGAAAGGAATCATTTATCATGAGCTGTTTCCATGAGGCAAAACGTTAAATTTAGAATTCTTCTGTCCATAACTGGACTTTTTGAAGCAAGCGATTGACCAGAAACGGCCAGAACTGGACAACACGAGAGGCGTTGTGTTCCATCAGGACAACGCAAGGTCACACACATCTGTAGTGACTCGCCAGAAAATCCGGGAGCTTGGCTGGAAAGTTTTAATGCATCCACCGTATAGTCCAGGCCAAGAACAAAGCGATTATCATCTTTTTCTCGCATTGCAAAACGTACTGAGTGTTAAACGGGTGCTAAAGTTTTTCACCAAAAAATACCAAGACTTCTATGCGAGAGGGATAATGAAGCTACTATTAAAATAGCAACAAATTATCAAACAAAACGGTGCATATTTGACCGAAATCGGACAATCCAAAGCGTGTTAAATAATGTCCTGGAGTTAATGCAAAAATAATGAATTTCTTTTTCCCCAACCTATTATTTAGAATAATTTAGAGTCCGTTGTTCTAATTGGTGAACCAATAATGCAGAATAATAACCCATGAAATGCATTTCCATGTGCGAAGGGATTTCCCGCGCTGAATTCATCATTTGTAGTCAAAATTTTCACTAGATCCCTGTGACTAATTTAGGACGTGAGGTTGTTCAGACGACTCGATATGGCTGTAGCACCAGACTAGTTCTAAAATTGTTAAAGCTAGAGCAATGACTGAACCACTGATCAGATTAGCACGTATTGCACACCGTAATATCAGTTTCAGCCGGCGTAGGACCCATGAAGGAAATTAAGTAGATGGAAAAAATATTGCATGGAATTATGCTCCACTCAGTAATCTGCCACTTATTAAACGAATTTATACTGAGCATTTGCATCATAATTTGCTTATGCGCAGATTCTTTGCTTCATCACACGATTCAGCCGGGTACAGTTTCTTCGCGGCATCCATCGCTTTTCCTCTCAAGTAGAAAAAGTCATAACTAGATACTTTTTGGGGTAGGATTACTTGATGCTCCACATATTCATTCAAATGTGAGCAGAGAAAGACGCATTCCACCTTCTCAAGCCCTCAAATTTGCTATACAAGCTCACATGTAGATTACAATTAGTTGATTGCAGGACATTACGTGATATATTAAGAGGGTAGTTCATGGTACAATCAGGCTTAAAATTGAAGACAAGATTGACATTTGCCAAACACCCCAAGGCAGAGATTGCCCATTGTCCAACCTACCTGATAGCAAAAAGTAGAGAGTTATCTTTTTTATTGTTTTCTTTCAGAAACAATGATAAGCAGCTTATCGTAAGCTAATTAGCTTACTTAGCCTTAAGGGACTTATATGATGATAGGATAAAATTTTCGGGAAGAATAGGTGATGATCAATGCAAAATTACTCAACACAGCTAAATGCAAAACAAAAACTCAACCATTGCTCTCCAAAGGCCCTTGAAAATGGTCAAAATACGAAGTCCGAGCAGGAACTGAAAGGAATGGGTTGGGGTTATAATCTCTTCGAGAGAGAGGGTAGCCAGGGTTCTCAACATTCCTAATGAGCCACATGGTGGCTGATGGAAAGAGGGATTTTGAGACATTCCTTTGCTTCCATGCACTGACAGTGGGTGCATCTGGGGGCAGTGATTGCTACTTGATCAGTGAGCGGACTGTGACGTCAGCGCTCAATGAGCGATCACATTCCCCCTGGATGGTGTATGCTCAGTGAGCGCTTTGGTGGGGAACATGAAATGAAAAACATACAATGTGGCGCCCAGCGCTGGTGTACTTTCGTGTTGCGGCTGCGAAATTTCCTTTAATTCCTGTGATAAGTTCATACCTTGTGACTCCGTCCCGAATATATATCACTCTAAATGTACGGGCCTTAAGGATTTATCGCTAACAGTTCTTTACGAGTCGTGTGATATTTATTGGAAATATCTTTTGTGCCGATCGTCCATACTTTCGTTGGGAATCTGGTGGCTGACATTGAAATCTTGAAAAAAGAGGTTGTAGAACTAAAATGGACATATTTTCTATGCTTAGAAAAAAATAATTTCACATTTGCTAATTCCGTGATATCCGCTTCATCTTAAAGTTTCTTGAATGAGATTCAATAATTGATCAAGGCCGACGCGTCACCAGACGTTTTTATTATTATTAAAATTAATAATCTGTTTGTGAACATTGGGTGACTAATAATGAAGTTAAATATCTCAGCATTCCGGTACGTAGTGTTGCGGATGTTTTGAGGAAGCACTGGTAAACTGGTCTCATTTAAAAAATGCTTGTGTTATCGTACTAGCCAAATCTGACATTACTTTTGAAGTGAGCAATGTGCCTCATGAGCTTCTAATTGAGGAATGCACTTTGAATGTGCTCGGATTAATGTTCCTGCTGGTGACAAACAAATTTTTGTTATCTCCTTTTATCGTTCGCCAGCAAGTAATTTTAAGGGTTTTTAAAATCGCTGAACAACTTGCTTAATGCCAACTTTTTATTGACCCAATAGATTTAATGTTTTTATATGACTGGTGATTTTTATATTGTTTGCTCGCAGATCGTACGAATGGGGATGACTTCCTTTGTCTTTTGAAACGTAAAAATCTAAATGTGATGAGCCCTCTCAACATACTTCTCACTCTACTACCTCAATGGACCATACCGAAAATTACCCAGTTATTGGTGAATGTCTCTGCTTTATCTTATGACATCCCTGATCACTATCCTGCTTTGTTGAATTCCACTGTGCTTAGCCATCAAAGCCTTTTTATTGCTGCAATATTTCCTTCTCCCACAGGAATATCTCACACTTCCTAGATATTCTTAAATCTGATTCTTGGACTAATGTTTTTACGACCTGCGATTACAGTGATAGATTCAGTAATAGGGTGGTTTCCTATTATTTTTTTATTGCCGAAATCGAAAGATTAATACTCCTGGAGGACGTATTTCACGCAATTAGATTTTTAAATGACGATATCTATTTTTCGCGAATAAATGAAAAGTGAAAAATTTCAAGCGCGCGAAAACGCGACGGCTAAGTATGAATGCCGGGTAAACTCCGTGTGACGTTGTTCTGGTTCCCGCTGCCGCAAGTGAGGTGACCTTGGGGCGAGGCTTTGAGCGCTGATACGACGCAGGATGCTAGCAGGTAGCAGAGTACCTTGCTAGCTGGTAGCGCTTGGCTAAAATAAGGATTATTAATACCTTATCAAACGAAGAAAACTTTCCGACCTCAGCCAGTTTTAATAAGTGATTATTAAGACATGTTTCTCGGAGCTCTGTGCCTCATGCATGTATTGGTAATCTCAGACGATGTAAAACTCCTATCTAATCGTATAGAAACTAGGTCCCTTTTGACGTCAAGTGGAGTGGAATCACAAGGGCGCCAATCTGGCCTTTTTCAAATGAGGATAAAATTGACCATTGCCATTCGTCTAAACCGGTATATCCAAAGCCAAATAATTTGTATATTATGAATACACTAATGGTGGGTAACGAATCGTGATCAATGCCTTTCGTTTTCTTTGATGAAGGAAACTACCCTATTTTTGCCATAAATTTCTTGATATCCATTGCAATGGAAAAATCCATTTGCAGAATAGTGAAAAATTCCCGAGAGGAAAAATCATTCACCCAGACTGGGTTTCGAACCCGGATACCTTGATTTTCGGACTATTTCTTTAGCTTAAATGGCTAAAGTCAAATATAAAACTTATATGAATTAAACTTTTTTAAGTCTGAAAATTATTTTAACAACGTTATTAAAGCGAAAATTATCTCTAATACCAATTGCATTATCTTTGCGGTTATTTTCTTAAACCTTCTGTGGATTTCTCTGCGGGATATTTGTATGTTTACATTCCATTTTTAGACATTTTTCGTATTATGCTATTAGTTTAATCATTAAGTATCAAACAAATCAATGAGTTTAGCACCAGTTTGATGCAATTAGCGTCCAGATAAATATATTTTAGCACTTTATATTAATGGCTCTCCAATTTCAAGAATATCGATTCAGCGATTAAGCATGCAATGGAAACGGTGCTAAATTTATTTTGGGGGAAGCGAGACGAGAGTCTCGTCCGAGACTCGAGACCGTGACGAGACAGGTGTTCACGAGACGAGACTTGAGACGATACCCGAGGTCAGAATACGACACTGATGAGGCGAGACTAGCTAAAGTCTCGTATCGTCTCGTCTCGCGGCAATACTACATTTAATCGTAAATAGAAATGGATTTTATTTAATTTTAGTTTTATGTTAGCTCACTTTTATTATAATTAAGATAGGGGGTTGGTATTATTTTAATTTTAATGCAAGCTATTATGCTATGTTTAACTTATTTCGATGATGAAATAAAACTTAAAATTACATTCTCCATCTTTGCTTTCCCCCACAGTCTTTGCAATATCGTTCACCACCGCTCTCTGCGGTATTGCCCCTAACTGGTGTGATGAACGGTATTGCCCCGGCACTCGGGAAAATACCGAGCAGTGTAAGGGTTTTGTAAATTAGGCGTAACACTCAAAGTAAGGAAAATTTTCCAAATATGAAGCAAAAAATTGGTGGGAAATGGAATTCCTTTCAAAAAGATACGATTGTCTCTTTCGTTGAAGTTTTCAAATGAAAGATACAAAATGAAAATGCTTAATTGTACGCTATTACCCCACTCTCCCCTACGTGCACTTAAAAAGCAAAGGCAACTCTTATGGCAAATATTTATAAAAGCGATTTGAAGTTACGGTGGCTTCTTTTTTGAATACCTACTAGATGTCTAGAATATGACTATTCTATGAAAGTATGGTCATTACCTTCAAAAATACCGGAAGTTCAGATACTGAAAGTAATTTAACAAAACGATTATTTCAAGAAATGATGAACATTTCAAAAACAAAAGTATTAGTGATGAAAGAACAAATATCGACAATTTAAACAAAATTCATTACTTAATTAATCAAAATTGATAGTTAACTACCGTTACAGCTCAGTTATCATCTCAGCTTCGTTACCATCAACAAACAAATCGAATTCCAATGAATGAAAGGTATGTCAAAATTTTAGTCTCTGTTTTTTATAATTAATTTACAACTAATTTTTTTTACAATCGTAAAAATTATTGCCACAACCTTTTACATATCACAGTGTACTCATTCATATAAATATCATCCCTGATGAAGGTGTTTAAATACGTTGGAAAAAACTTGCATTAAAAATTCTTCAAGACCTATATTGCAAGACACTGAATCAACATTCGTTGATAATGTTGCAGACTCCTTTGAGAAATCTAAAAGGAAATTGTAAGCTCCTTGGTAACTTCAAATTTGAATTCGGAGGAGGAAGCCCCCATTAGAAAGGCACCTTATCATCACCTCCTGCTCCACAAGTAGGCTGTCACTTGAAAATAAACTCTTGTTATACCGAAAAATATTATATTTAAGTAATTTATCCTGAATTTTCCCAATGGACCTAATTTGAATATGAATGTCTAGAAAATATCTTCTCAAAGATATCTTGTAGATATCAGAAAAGCAGACATTCAGATAACTACAAAATATCTAGAAGATATTACAAAATATTTTCTAGACATTAATTGAAGACGTTCTAGATATTTTTTAGACGGCTAGAAGATATTTTGTGCCATGTGGAATATCATAGCAATCATTACTTCCTCCAAGAACCACAATGAATTATCAATGCAAGATATTGAATTGGAGCAATAATTATTCATCCAATAAATTGACAACTCTTTAACTATTTCAGGAATTTGGCTTTGGTCACCACCACCTCAGCAGTTTCCATTGGATTCAAATCAGAAAGGATTCAAGACTTTCCATGTCCGGTTTGCTTTGCTTCTCAGCAAGAAAACAAACTCTTATCCACATCTTTAGTTCCAAAACTTCATTTGCGTCAAAAACCCGACTCACCTTTCTGTCTTTTGGCATTTTCTAAGAGTACAAAGAATGAAGAGAGCACTTTATCATAAGCTTTCAAAAAAATATAGCATAGGCAGTGCCTCATTCAAAATTATACATATATTCATAAATTATAAGCAAAAAAATTGTTTGTAATTCACCACTTTATTAAATAAATACCTAATAATAATTCTTGTCAATATTTTTATTTAATCAGTTTTCGTATGATTCAGAGAAAGTATTAGTTCAGTAATTTGTACAAAATAAAGATTTCTATGCGATGAAACAAATATATAAACATCTACTCGGCCACGAAGCGAAGTTTTAGAAATAGATAAACGATCAGTCTAAAAATGAATCCAAAGATAGGAAAAACCTCGCACGGAAGCCGAAAAAAAAACACTCCGACCGCCCAACGTGATCGTGGACGTGAGTTACCTCAGTTCATTCCATCCTCTAATCTTTTTTCCAATTGGACTTATGCTCCTGGAGTTTGACTCTTCTTCGGTAGCTACATAACATTCGCCTCCGTCCTCGTCGGCTCTTGGTGGCATACGAGTAAGGGATGCAAGTCGCTTTATGTGCCGACCTCACAAGTTTTCACCAACCCGTCCCCATCAGTTAAGTGGGACTACTGGGTGTATACATACTTTTGAAAATGTACACTATCATTTATATTATTTTTCTTGTTAGTTGACGAACCGGAATTCCCGAAATTGAAGGTAGGTCGCTTGGCGCCGCTCTTAGCTGCTCTCGACGTCCTCTCTAGTGCTTCTTGTTCTGTTGGCGTGCTACATGTGATTAAAAAGCGGGACGACGATCTCGTTGTTGCTCTCTTTTTTTTCCTTTTAAATTCCTCTTATTCTCCGCTTTGGTTTTTCCTCTCACGATACTCGCGCTGTCTCTCTGCTCCCGTCTTTGCCATCTTAATCACTCCTGACTTATGCCACGAGTAATGATTGCAGATATAAACAATCATTCTGCTCCATAGAGGTCCCTCCATAGAGTAACCTCTATGTTCCGCTCGTATGTCCCGTTTTCACAACAAACGTACCGATGCGACGCGACGACAATGAATGTGACGGTGGAACGCGGCATGTCGAAGTCAACAATTGACAAAAAGTACAGTGCTCCGCTGAATAAACAATATTCCAAGAACTATGAAACTGATATACTATTATTACTTGACGATCATATTATTAAAGGAATTTAGGTTACCAGTCGGGGACAGTGAAGCGCATACACCGAAATTTGGAACTTGAGCGCTACAAAAAGTTAAAATGTCAGTCAGTGACAGCGCCCAGGAACAAAAACGGTGAATGCTGGGGAATTTTTTAATTCTGATACTTCATCCTTGTGATGGACTTGATTTGGGTACGAAACGAATCATCTCCCGCATCCCTCAATTTCTGTTAGCGGAACAAAATGTATGTCACTCGTCACTGATTGACACCAAAATGACGTACTGTTACGTTACATTCCTCTCGTGAACATGTGACTTTCAGGTATTGATTTAATGGATTGGTAAGTCACAGTCATGATTGGGCAGGATGGCTAGCTCGAACATTTCGTAGAAAAACTGTATCTTAGTAATGAAAACTCCGGTAATATAGTGGCCCTGTAAACGGCACCATTTGCACATATGAAACGAGAGCTCATTTCGGCAGCGTTTACGTAAAAATTGTTGGAATAAAGGGAGAATCAAGTACGCAATATAAAAATTAGGAATATTTATTCCATAAAAGTACTTTGAACCGTCCAGTTATCTCATGAGCTTTTGAACCTCAGTATGACAGTTTAGAAACGCTCATTGTTAGCCATATTATCCTTTCTCCAATAGCTTCAAATTCCATTTTAATTTGAGTATTTCTTCCATTACCTATCTAAGTCTGCATGTACTGTTCATACTCTCTGGTATCGTGAATGAAAATTCCATATATGTATTTCATTTATCGATTCTTAAGAATCTTAGGAAAATTCTTAAGAATTCTTAGGAATTCCTTTTCCCTGCCATCTAATTTCTCTAAGTGTTCCGAGTCAAACTTGAATTTTATTCCATTAGCTACTTCCATTTCCAGGTTTAAACAAACCATATTGCAATTTCTTCATCTTTCATCATGTAGTGTTTGCCAAAGTTGTATTCTGTTATCAGTCCATCATTCGGAACCATTAGGTTTGCTGTATACCAGATATAGATGTCTACATTTCATATGTCAGTCAGGTCTAAAGCCAATACTTCCCAGGGTTAATATGGACGTCTTCCTCTTGAACTGGTACTGGCCTTCTGGTTGCTCGCTTTTGTGCATGCACATACTGGACACTCTTGTACTACATACCTCTTTACGTCTTGGCGCAAATCACCCAGAAGAACCGCCGACGAATTGATAAGAATGTTTTCTCCTGTCCTGGATGCCCAGCTTCTGGCTCATCGTGGAACTTCTCTAATATGGTCCTAGCTTGAGATCTTGGCATCATAGGCACCGGTGACTGATCCGAGTTATGGGAGACATATAAAAGAACATCGTTCTCGAGACGAAGATTCTTATAACACATCTTGAAAGTAGCAGGAACACTTCTGCTATCAGCGCAACGTTGACCAATCCAAGATTTCATCTTCTTACAGGACCTATCATTACTCTGCCATCTCCTAATAATGTCCATATCGAAAGGTTTCCTTTCACAATTAGCAGCCAAAAGACCAGGTAAGTCTTCTTTCCTTTTTCTTTACTCCGGAACTTCCCTCTCCACTAGTTCCCTGCCTGAATTTGGTTCAGTCACAGGATTTCTTGATAGGCTATCTGCTGCTTGATTACTTGATCCAGGGACATGACAAATGTCAAAGTCAAAGTCCGCTAGTATCAATGACCAATGCATCAATTTCGATTTTGTTCCAGCCACTTCATTTAGCCATTTAAGAGATGAGTTGTCAGTGTAGAGTTGGAATTTCCTCCCTTCAAGATAGCCCCGAAATTTCAGACCACTGCTGAAGCCTCCTTCTCAGCTGTAAAGTAATTTATCTCCGTTGGTGACATCTTCAGGCTAGCATACTCGATAACCCTCCTCTCACCTTGTTCAGTCTCTTGAAATAGTACAGCTTCAAGTCCAAGATCTCTAGCATCGGTCTGTAGATTTAATTTCCTGCGAGGGTCTGCGAGGGTGTGCCAACCTTGGAGCATTACAAATGCTTTCCTTGATCTGTTCAAAGACTCTTTGTTCACGTTCAGTCCATTTGAAGGGAGCTGTCTTATTGAGTAAATCAGTCAGTGGAGCAGCTTTTACTTCAAAATGAGGTACAAAACTACTGTACCAACCACGAAGTCCCAAAAACTGACGGACTTGCTTCTTAGTTTTTGGTTTATTGTATTCCTCAATGGCCTTATTCTTTTCTGGTTGTCTTTCTAAACCTTCAGGAGTTAAATTATGTCCGAGGTATTCCACCTTTGGGTTAACATAGTGGCATTTCTTCAACTGTCAAGTTAGTCCATGAATCTTCTGTCTTTCCAGTACCTTAGTGAGATGCATCAGATGTTCTTCAAATCCGTTTTTACTATAGACAAGAATGTCATTAAGGTAAACTTGACAAAAACCACCTTTATATCCAGAGAGTACTTCATCCATTAACCTCATAAAAGTGGCGGGAACATTTTTCAATCCAAATGGCATGACCCGAAATTGGTAGAGACCACGAGGAGTGGCAAAGGCAGTCATTTCTCTTGAGCCTTCTTCCATATCCACCCGCCAAAACCCTGAATTTAAGTCGAGAGTACTGAATATCTTAGCACCACTAACTTTCTCCAATAAGTCATTCAAATCAGGCATGGGATAGGCATCACTCACAGCCTGAAAATTAAGCCTTCTAAAGTCAACACAAAGCCTGTAATCCCAGTTTTTCTTCTTGGGCAGCACAACCGGCGGAACCCAATGAGAAGTTGATGGTTCAATTAATCCTTCGCTCTCCATTTCCTGTATTTTCTTTTATACAAATCTGATCAGGATTCATGGGATAAGGTCTCTGTTTAATGGGTTCATTACTCTAGCAAATAATTGCATGTTTTACGGTGGAAGTATAACCAATGATCTCTGTAATTAGGTACCTCAGGAAACTAGTTGAAAATATTCATCAATGCTTGTTTCTGTTCGGGTGCTAATGGACCAACTTTCAACTCATCTAGATTGATTCCACAATCGTTCCTGCTTTTAGAAAAATTTCCGTTTCTCCAAGCTAGTCTAGTCCTGGTACCTTTCCCTACGAATATCTCATTAGTATTGTAATCTAAAACAGCTCCATATTTAGTTAAGAAGTCATGGCCAAGGATCACATCGCTGATCAAATACTTAATAATTAATGCAGGAATGTCAATTCCTATGTTGGAACACTTTGCTCTAAGGAATGTTCGGCCTTGTACTATGTAAAGTACATCATTTGCGGCACCGATAACTCTGTTGCCAGGAGAAATTTCAATGTCATCAAAATCGTTCATTATTCTATGCGAGATAAATGTGTTACTTGCTTGGGAATCTAAAATAGCTTTATGAGTTTTATTTTTGATGCAGATCGTTATGGCTGGTCGGGAACTGTCCTGGTCAATCCCTATTTGTCCAATTGTATTCTTAGTAATTCAGTTTTTAATTTGTGTACTCCTTGGAACCTGGGGCTTTGTGACGTTGAATCCAGGGACATCCTCCTCTAGGACAGAATGGCCCCTTAGTAATTTTCCGGGCAATGGTCTCATAGGTGACCAGTTTTCCCACAACCAAAACATTTCCTCTGAGATCCAGTTTCTCGAGGAGTAGCGTTTTCGTCTGTTGAAGTATTAATCTTCGTATTATCCTCCTCTAGTTTCCTAATGACTTCCCATAATTCATCAAATGTCTTCGGATTAGCCACTCCTACTAACGGTCTCATTTTATCATTGAGTAATTCAATGATGTTGGGTAAAGCAGTACCACTGTCCTTTTGAGGATTCAATCTTTTAAAAAGTTGGTATTTCTGGATTATAGATGCGCCAGCCCTCATGCCAGTAGACTGCGTTTCGGTTATGAATTTCCTACTAGCAGCAGACCTTACGCCATCAGAATCGAATCTGACATGAGGCATAATTCCTTACTAAAATCGTCCCAATTCAGGCCCAGGCCCTTTATGTTATTCCACCATGTAGCCGCTGGTCACTTCAGTTGTTGTGCCGCCAAATGCACATAAATATTCTCCGGCAGATTCGTCCGTTTAAGTAAGGAATCGGAATTGATCAAAAATACCTTCGGGTCTTCTTCTAATCTACCGTGATACTCTAGTAGGCTTTCCCTAATTACCCTAGGTACTTTAGGATCAATAGGCAGTAGCCCTATCGAAGTAGCTGATGGAATATTTGCTTCGGAAATCACCATTTTTAAGAATTCATTCTCTAATTTTGATAATCTTTTAGATGCATCTTGTTGTAAGCCATCTAATCGCGATGTTTTCTTTTCAAGGTCGGTGTAAAGGTTAAGTTTATTAATTTCAAAGTTAGCAACTCTCTGATTAATATAGGTAATCCTCTCATCCAGAGTTTCAAATCTAGCACTAAATTTTTCACTTAGTTCTTCAATCCTTGATTCTATTATTTTGGATTGCGATTCAATTTGAAATTTAACATCTTCTTTTAGATCTGATTTCATTTCTTCGATTTGTAATTTAATGTTTCTGGATTGAACCTTCATTTGTTCCGTTAATTTCATGAGCATTACACTTACTTCTTGTCTTACCTCGTAGTTCTATTGATCTTCTCCGGATTCAATGATATCCTGCCGAAGCTGTATTTCCAGATCTCCTTTATTTCCCGTCGTAAGAAGTCCCCGCTGGGCTAGCGCCGTCCTCAGCTGGGCGATCTTCATTTCAGTCATCTACATGATTCTATTTCTTCCTCCTTGCGCTACGTCCTGTCACGGTCGCCAATTATCGTATTGTAGCGAATAGAATTAAGTTCCTTATCACTTCTTACTGTTTTTTAACTTCTTTATTCTTCCTCTTTATCTTTTTAATGGTAAAAAAGAGTATAAGAACTTCCGTGTTCTCTCTTTCGTCCCCAAACATAAACGAAAACCCATTATTGGTTATTTTCCATGACAGCTTGTAAGAGGGTTATCTATAACATTTATAACATACACGTCATGGTCTCGTGGTCAAGTACGCCCTTGCCCCCATTCAGCCGGTTCGTGGGGCAGCCAGAGTTAGCAGAGGTTCAGAACACTGCCAACGAATGTTTTCAAACGCCCAGTGGCGGCTTGCACATAAAGACTCTCGGACGGCGCCCCTCCCAAAGATTTGAAAAAGGAAAAAAAAATTGAATACCCATTCAATTATACATCTAATTAACCAAAGTGTTTTTTTCAATCGCAAACATCTAAAATGTAGGAAAAACACGCAAAAATAGCGCGAGAAGTTCGTATTTGCAACCGTGGGGCGCTGGACAGAACGTCCCAATCCATCACCATGCAGTTATATGAAGAGTGGTAGTGGTGGGGGCTGCTGGTGCCAGCTGGTGCTATGACGCGTCTAAGCTCGTGCCTTATGGAAGTCTTGGGACGTCGTCCGAGCATGCGCGGAGCGACGTATCTAGTGAGTTGACATCGCCGCGCAGGCCGGCGGCATTATAATCTGGCGTCTAATTGGTGCTGCAGTATACCTACCTTGTTTTGGTGACTAGTTGACTTATTGTGTGTAAATTGTTTTATCGAATGAGTGATTGATATGTAAAGAGGCCTAGTTCTAGTTGAGTTAATCGAGTTAGTGATTGTTCGTGTTTTTTACGTGTTACAAGTGTCATTGCTACCTAAATCATCGCATATATTGTAAAGATTTTACAAAGACCGCATTGTGATTGAAAAACGAATAACACTAGTGTACTGCGGGCATATCCGCGGGAAAAATGTAAGCGCAAAAACGTAAAGTTACGTATTTTCGTTTTTATTTGCAAAATATCGCAACAAATATTTTTTTTTCTAGATCATTGATCCTTACAATCGGAATCCAAACTAAGCCGATCTGCATAACCGAGAGGCTACTGTATATGATAGTTATTAATCAAGCTGTAACGTTTCAATTAATTTCTCTTAGTTTCACGTCACTTACAAATATTTTATTAAACTTTAAATGATACAAACTCGGGAGCAAGGGAACACCCGTCCGCCATAACTATCACAATCCGACTCCCCTGTTTTCACCTCCTCCCGCGCCGTCAACAATCACTACAATTACCTCACTCCACCTCTGCTGCTTATTATTGCTTGAATTACGTCACACCAAAACCAAAACAAACCACTCAACATTAGGTGTTACAAAGCTTTATTAGGAAAACAAGATATTTTTGTTGAAAAAATGCGGATCATATGGCATCACAAATTTAATACCAGATTGCATTAAAACTCACTAAAATACACAAAATATTCTAACGTTTTGACCCCCCGGTTGAGTGTGCCCCCCCCCCCCCCCCCGCAGCATTTAACTCACGAGCCGCCACTGTAAATTCTGATTGAAAGTTTACCGTTTTTCTTGAGCCATATACATGTGAAGCGTTATCAGAGTGAGTCTTTCATACGTGTCAAAGAGAACATTGCGGCCAAGCAGGTAGTAGCTCATGTTGACCTTGCGAACAAGTATGAGCGTCAGCATCAGAATCAGATTCATAGTTCACACTAGGGTCATAAAAAGGTGTCAATATTCACAGCTGCATTATGGTACAAAAGGTATTCAAACGGACCCCTTGAAATAAAATCTTACTCCCTAGCATCCGATAAAACGGATCGAGATAAATACCATGTTCACTCTACATTAAAATTTCTGCTTAGAGAGGCAATGGTGGCTCAACCTGAAATGAAGAGTTATAATTTACTCGGATGGCTCTTCAAGCCAATTTAAGAATAAATATACTCTATGTAATAAAACCTATCCGTCCGAAATATTCAGAATTTCCATGCAAAGGAATTTTTTTAAATCAAATCATGGCAAGGGTGCTGTTGACGCAGTTGGGGGCACAGCCAAAAATATTGCCTGGGTAGCTTTTACGTGGGGCCCTACTGTAATGAATGCCGCTAATTTTGTGCAAGTGTGCCGTAAAAGTAACAATAAAATAAACTTTGCAGAGATACACGATACCTTTACACGACATTTCAGCCTCCAAAATAATGCTGGACCAACAGTGGCACGGTATTAATGTTAAGATTAATAAATTGCTAAGGGATATTTATCACCCACGTTAAGAATCAACTCGTACTTATGAAAGACACACAGGAAGTGAAGATTTATTTTCTTTACCCACAATTCAAAGATACATATAAAACAAACAAAATACATACAAAATCATTCTAGGCGGGATTAACACAAACAAATTAATAACAACACACCCCCTTTAATCCCGCACTTGAACAACACCAAGCAATTCAACAAATTTTCTAAATCTAGGATAGGGCAAAGATTTTGTGAACATGTCAGCAACCATATCCTCTGACGGCATATGTTGCACCGAAATTTGTCCTGTGTCCACAAGACTCCGCACATGGTGGTACACAATATCAATGTGCTTCGTTCGCTTCTGAAATGCAGCATTGTTTGACAGAAAAATAGCTGCCTTGTTATCACAAAACAATGTCACAGGAGAAACTTCACCAGTGAGTTCTTTTAAAAAGTTTCTCAAATAGATAGCTTCGTTCCCAGCCTTCGCCAGAGAAACATACTCGGCCTCTGTAGAGGACTGAGCCACTAAACTCTGCTTCTTCGACATCCAGGAGATGACCCCCCACCAAAAGTGAAAACATACCCAGAGTACGACTTTCTGTCCACTGAGTCGCTGCCCCAGTCTGCATCTGAGTATCCACACAGTCCCTCATCATTTTTACAATACACAAGACTGTGGTCTAGAGTCCCTTTGAGGTATCTCAGCACTCTCTTAGCACACGCCCAATGTTCAGCACCATAGCAACTATTGAACTGGTAGAGGATATGGGAAGGATGGGATACAAGGAATGGGAAGAAGTTATAAATATTTATATTGTGGATGGAAAAAGCGGGGGAATCGAGCTCTACGGCCTCAAAGATGCGATGTCCCTATTGGAAAAAATCAGCCGATTCCATTGAAAATTCCAATTGAAATCAATTGAAAATGCCAATTTTCAATGGAATTTCCTTGTTTTCAATGGAATATCCAAAAATTCCATTGGATTTTCAAATTTACAACTGAAAATACGAATATTCCATTGAATATTAGGAAATTCAATGGAATTCGAAGAAAAGATATAATTGAATTTTCAAGTATTCCATTGGATTCTCAAATTTTCAATGGAATTCCCAAATATCCTATTGAAATCTCAAATACTCCATTGAAATCTCAAATACTCAATTGAAATCAAAAATACCGTTATACCGTTATTCATATGTTTACGTGCACATGGTTGACTGGGTTGTGGTCAGTTGTGGTTAATTTTTTGCTTGTGGAGAAAAGACTATTTAGTATCGTTGTTATTTAACCTGTGCTTGATCCCCACAGCGTTGTTTTAGGTCATTCGTGTGTTTCTTCCGTGATATATAGTGGAAATCTTGATGTGATTGTTGTGCTGTAGTGTGTTCATTTAGTAATGTATCGTTTGCCTCCAGTTTTTCGACTGGTTATACTAACGTTTGTGTTTAAAATGTAAGCATATTTATATAACTTAATTATGCGTACGTGCGTTACGTCGCCGACAAAAAACTACTAGTATTGTCGGAATAGTGTGTATCGCGCAGGTTTGTTTGTGTGAAGTGAAATTCTTGTGTTCTTGTATAAACATGAGTGACATATGTTTCTGTTGTGAAAAACAAGTTATGTTGGCTTCATGTCAAACCAGAAGTATATTCATCAGTATTTTAAAGAAGCCTTTCTTAGATAAAGACGTGTGAGATATTTGTTGGTGAAGTTGTTATCGCTAATCGCGGAAAAACGTCTTCTTTTCGACAACTATTCAACGTTGTTTGAACTGGTAAAAGATGTGGCTCTCATGGTATAGTTGTTGTTCTGATAATCATGGCAAAACTATACAGATTTTCGATAACTATTCATGATTGTGAGAAGTGATGTAAGATGTGGAAAAGCCCAATTAAAGTTTTCATGACACTGCTTCTAAAAATATTTCAACTTTAATTTTTGTTCACATGTTTTATTTATTCAGAATTCGGGATTCGTGAAATTTAGATGTTAAGTATATTCTACCTAATAATAAGTTTACCATATTGGATGCATTAATGTATTTGTAATTTTTTCAATTGAACTGTTCCATTGAAAAGTGACAAATTTCAATGGATTTTTTTTTCAATTGTAAAAATTTTCATTTGAACTGTTCCATTGAAAATTTTTCAATTGAACTGTTCCATTGAAATTTGTCACTTTTCAATGGAACATTTCAATTGAATTTTTTCCCATGATTTTTTCCAATAGGGGTGAAATTAAATAAATAAGAATTAAACCCACTGTTTCATTTCTATTAACTATAGAATACTGCATTCTGCCCATAGCCTATAATATGGCAGAAGTGGTAGATTTCCCCCTAAGTACATACTGACTGTATGAGAGAAGCTTGTACGTATCGAGTTATAATACTAGATGAGTACATAGAGATTGTTCTCTCAAAATGTTAGGAAAGGAGTTTTGGAGAGCAATTGATCTGCAACTTTGTCATCATTGACACTTTCTTTACCTTGGTGAATAGGAACAACTTATACATTTTTAGAGAAGACTGGAAAATGCCCTGTCTGAGAGAATAAAAGGTAATCGCAACATTAAGACGTTTGTGTTGTTTCTATGATTTTTATTCAGCAAATTTGTCTTTTCGATGGTAAAATTCGTAAATATAGTCACGAGCTCTGTTGAAATGCTCTGCTGACGCTTACTGCTTATTGACTGGGACTCAAACTAAAACATCGAGGACAAGTTACACCACCGCCCGCGCCAGCCCATTTTCGCACGCCTCCGCCTAAAAGGCGCAAAATCGGCGAGTTCATCAATTGGAATATAGAATCGTTTCCTTCTCTTTACCTTTCTTTCTGAGAATGGTTTTTTTTTCAGACTATGACCTTGAATACGGTTATTAAAACGCTACCTAAGATCGTTAGCGATCTTTATCTAACGATAATGGCATTTTGTGTTTTGGCTTGTATATCAGAAGGTGCTTGGCTCAATGGAATAGATCCGAATGTGTAGAGTAGACAGGGATACGTTTACACATGGGGTACATTTTCGCGGTGCACTTTTCCTAACCGAGTTAAAACTATAGCGCGCCACAAGTCATAGCATATCAATGTTGTTCCTTTGGGATTATTCACGAGATTTTTAGCGTCAGTCAAGCATCGGTCTAGCGTTGGGTAAGCTTGTCCGTCAAATAGCTATGTTTCACCGCACTTTGTCGTCATATACTAATAATGCATGATGAAAAAAGAAAATAAAGACGCTACAAAATGCTATAAACTGTAATTGAAAGTGCTATAAAATTAAAATGAAAGTGCAATTTATACGTATCTCTAGTTATTATTAATGCTTCTAGTTTATGTTGAGGTTAGGCCAATAGATTTTTAACATCTTTTCCAACTTTTCGACGCATATTTGTCATCTTCATTGACTTCCCACGTCATGCCTATTGAAAATGCCCCATTGATCCCCGCAGGGAATTGAAATTCCCTGTAGTTCCCCACGGGGATTCTTAGTTCCCCATAGGGATCTATTTTTCCTTGTAGGGAATTGAGGTTCCCTATGGGCAATTGTGATTCCCTGTATGGTATAGTGGAATCCCTACAGGGAATTAGAATTCCCTACAGGGGATTAGATTTCCCTATTGGGAATTAGAATTCCTTACAGTGATTCATATTCCTTTCAAGAAAATGTTTGCAGAAAATACTCCCAGAGGGAAAAAAATCTGTTTAGGAAAATACATGGAATCCTTGCAGGTAATTATTGTTGTGGAAATTCCATTTATGGTTATATTTTAAATAACTAAGTATGAAGTATATGCTTTCTTGGATACCCCTTGTAACGTTTCCTTTAATTTTCCACTTCTCTTACTTAACAAATGATTTTTATAACACTTTATAAAGAAATTTAACAATTTAAAACTCGTGAGCATAAACAACATCAACAAGCCGCCATGACTATTACAATCCCATTTGTACTATCCGTACTACCACTCACTGAACCACTGCCATGAACTGTCGGTGGGGATCTTGAGTTCTGCCGTATCCCTTTTCCTCCGGTCTCTTTCTCTCTCGTAGGCGCCTGCTTTTTCTCTGCGTCCTCTTCTTCTTTCTGCCGATCTTGAATTCTGCCGTATCTTTTCCTCCGGTCTCTCAATACACCACTACTTTAATTTATCTCCCAATCTTTTATAACACGTCTATCTCTTCCTTCTCTCCATACACGACTTTCCTTTTCTTTTTGCGTCCCTCACTACCATTATTGCCTCCCATTATTGCTTCCTCACTACTATTGTTAATTTTAATTCATTTACATAAACAACATGGCAGATAGTTTACACCCTTGTATATAGGTATTCCCAGAGGTTGCAGTATACAAGGGCTCAGTAATTATTATGTAAGTATAAGCACCCGAGTTTGAAGCAATATTGTGAGATAATGGCTCGTCTAATTTTATTTATTTTTTTCAATAATAATCCTCATGTAATATGAAGGACACTTGTATTTCTACAATTAAAGGCAAAACTGCATAGACAGTTACGGAGTAATGACCCCTGTGATACCCCCTCCCCCTAAATCTCACTAGGAAAAGTTGCAGAAATACGAAAGGAAAGGAAATAGAAAAAAAATGTCAACTAGAATACCTTAAATAAAGAAGAAATGTGCTCTACCGTTTCCATGCGGAGTTTCGTGGAAATGGGTGGAATAACATTTATTTGTGAGTGTTGTAAACGTTGAGATTCAACTTCACGTTGATTATGAGTGAAATATACGGAATTTTACGGGCTGAGAGGAAGATCACTGTAATTTATTGCTATAATAATCAATGAAATAATTAATGAGATCACTATATGCTTCTTCGACAAAAATATAATGCATATATTGGAAGAATGAATCGGAGTTCTTAAATCTCATTGTTCATTATGATGATAATTTATTCTCTTCCTTTTGTTTTGGAAGAATGGAAATCGCACCCAGAACCACGACCTCTTACACTACCACCACCTCATACCCTCACCAACACTGCAAGCTCCTCCTACTCATTTGAAAGGGTCTATTTCCTTTCTTCGTTATGAAATATATAACAATATATATCCAATTTATTAAATATCTCATATTTTGTCCGTTATTCTGGCAGCGATTATTAAGGAGAAGATTCCTAGGTGTACTGGAGGAGTTCACCTTCCTCAAGAAGTAAGAGTTGAAGGAGGGGGTGAAGTATCGGATGGAGAGGATTAGTACCTGATTCGGAGAGGGGTTGTTGACCCTAATTAATTATGATGGGTGAGAAAGAAAATAGGTGGGTGAGAAAGACAGGCCGGTAACCTGCCCATGTAAAACCTTCTTTAACTCATAAGCTTCACAGAGAGCCTCGGAATAGGTTAGGATTCAACAGACGACGACTAGGCAAAAGTAAGGACATGAATACGGGTATAACGGATATATTAAACATAGCCACATGGAATGTACAAGGCTTAGGCAATCACGAGTTAGAACTTAACAACACCCTTAAAGAATACAAAGTGAATATGGCGGTCATCACTGAAACAAAGAAGAAACTCAAAGGGACAAAAGACTTGGAAGATTACGTAATGATATACAGTGGAGTTGATCAGAATAAAAGAGCACGTTGTGGAGTGAGTGTTTTAATAGACAAAAAATGGAAAAATAATATCAGGGAATACACTTTCATAAACGAAAGAATAATAACGGTGCGACTCAAATTTGATAGGGGTTATTTAACAATACTTGGAACATATGCACCTGAAGATGGGAAAAAGGAAGAAACGGAGATTTTCTATGAGCAACTGCAAAAAGAAATAGGGAAGTTAAATAACAGGGACTACTTAATAATAGCTGGTGATCTTAACGCTAGAATTGGGAAAGAGCCAATAGGGTGGTTTCCCATTATTTTTTTATTGCCTATATCGTAAGATTATGACTCCTGGAGTACGTATTTCACGCTTTTAGATTTTTAAATGACGATATCTATTTTTCGCGATTAATTGAAAAGTGAAAAATTTCAAGCGCGCGAAAACGCGACGGGTAAGGAAATCTCTCCGTGTGACGTATTTCTGGTTCCCCCTCCCGTCTTGTGAGGTGACCTTGATCGAGGCTCTAAGCGCTGATAGGACGCAGGATGCTAGCGGGTAGCTGAGTACCTTGCTGGCTGGTAGCGCTTAGCTTAAAAAAGGTTTATTAATACCTTATCAAACGAAGAAAACTTCCCGAACTTAGCCAGTTTTAATAGGTGATTATTAAGACATGTTTCCCTGAGCTCTGCGCCTCATGCATGCATTGGTAATCTCAGACGATGTATAACTCCTATCTTCTCCTATAGAAACTAGGTCCCTGTGACGTCACGTGGAGTGGCATCGCATGGGCGCCAATCTGGCCCTTTTCAAATGAGGATAAAAATGGACCATTGCCATTCGTCTAAACCGGTATTTCTAAAACGAAATAATTTGTATATTATGAATACAGTAATGGTGGGTAACAAATCGCAACCAATGCCTTTCGGTTTCTTTGATGAAGGAAACTACCCTATTCCACAATTGATTGGAGTACATGGAGAAGACCATCTGAACCAAAATGGAAGTAAATTAAGAGAATTTATAACTTTCAACGAATTAAAAGTAACAAACACATTTTTCAAGAAAAAAGATATCAATAAATTCACCTGGTCAGCCAGGGGTCACCGATCCCTAATTGATTACATAATTGTTAACCGAAAATTAGCCTCGAGGATAACTGATACACATGTATATAGAGGAGCAAATATATGCACCGATCATTTCCTTGTTAAGGCAAAAATACAACTATGGGCAAGGTGGAAAAAGCATAATACGGAAAAGAAACAATGTCAAGTAAAGAAAATCTTCAAAACATACCTTTTGAAAGAGAGTAGTATTCGAAAACTGTACCAACACAGGATTACACAACTGCTCGAACAGATAAAACCAGAACATGACATCAATAAGGAATGGGAAAATCTTAAGAAAGCTATTTTACAAATAGCTAATGAAGTTTTGGGCACCAGAAATAAAAAGAAACGGAAAAGAGGTTTAAAAATCTGGAACGAAGAGATAGCACAGGCCATCGAAAATAAAAACAAAGCATACAGAGAATACCTACAGAGAGAAACAGAGGAAACGAAAGAAAAATATCACAGGGTCAGAAACCGCACGAAAGCAATAATAAGGAATGCACATATGATATCATGGGATAGATTTATAAGTGGAGTAGAGGATGATATTCATGGTAGGCAAGAAATAGCATATAAACTGATGAAACAACTCAACAAATCAGAGAAAGATACTGCCCAACTTAATGTTATACCGAAGGAAGAATGGATAGAACACTATAGGAGATTATGGTATGATCCAACATTAGATGATACGATCAACACTCCAGAGGAAACAATAGGAGTAGACCCTATTGATTTGAAAGAACTAGAATGTGCTCTGAATAAGACAAAAAATAGGAAAGCTGCTGGCATAGATGGAATTGAATCAGAGCTGATAAAATATGGAGGTACATCCCTACAAATAAGAATCCTCCATCTATACAACATGTGTTGGAAAAAGCTTGAAATCCCAAAGGATTGGAATGTGGCGAAGGTTGTTTCATTGTTTAAAAAAGGAAAAAGAAATAATCCAGAGAATTACAGAGGTATAAGCCTACTAAATACTGCATACAAAATTTACAGTAGAATAATAAATACTAGACTACAAGCTATCTCTGATACCATTTTATTAGAAGAACAGGCTGGATTTAGGAAGGGAAGATCTTGCATCGACGATGTTTTTACTTTAAAACAAATAATTCAAAAACGAAGAGAGTTCAATCTGGAAACGCATCTGGCATTCATAGATTTTGAAAAAGCATTCGATCGTGTAAATAGAGAAATGTTATGGTCAGTTATGCAGAAAAGAGGGTTTCCTAGACATCTGATAAAAGCTTCCCAGAGTCTATACAGAGACACCAGAATTGTAATTGACACAGGGAAACAGATCACCCAAGAAATTATCATTAACCGTGGAGTTAGACAGGGTTGCAGCCTATCCCCAACCTTGTTTAATCTATACATAGATGACGTTCTAAGAATGTGGAAAGAGAATAATGTATCACCAGGCATAGAAATAGGACCATCTCAATACTTAAATACGATGCTGTTTGCTGACGATCAGGTTATAATACAAGATAAAGAGGACAAACTCCAGATGGCAGTACACAGACTACACGAGTTGAGCAAGCTATACAACCTGAGAATTTCAAAAAACAAAACAAAGACTATGGCATTTTTAGGAAGCAACCCGATAAGAACAAAAATTGTTATTGAGAATCAAGTCCTGGAGCAAGTGTCGCACTTCCAGTACTTAGGATGCGACATAACATATGACGAGGAAAAAGATATTATAAATAAGGTTAACACTTTCCAGAGAATATGTGGCACTATCAGAAGAACTCTAAAGAACAAAACAAGAAAAGAAACACAAATAAAATTTTACAAAGTGATGGCAGTCCCTACTTTACTCTACGGATCAGAATGTTGGGTAACAAAAAAGAAGGAATTAAGGCGGATAGAATCGACTGAAATGAAATTTTTAAGGTCAGTTAAAGGTTGCACAATATTGGATAAAATAAGAAACACTCAAATAAGAGATGAACTGGGTGTCCAAGCAGTCACTGACAAATTAAAAGAATACAAACATAGATGGAAAGAACATTTACTTCGAATGCCAAATGAAAGAATTCCAAAGCAAGCAATGGAATATCAACCATTTGGCAAGAGAAGTACAGGAAGACCAAGGAAAAGATGGTGATGTGGAGCCGGAACAGGCTTAGTAGCCTAATCCTGGAAGGAAGAAGAAGAAGAAGAAGAGAAAGAAATATATACTATTCCCGGATTGAACAATAAAAAGTTATGGTACTTTTTCACGCGATTTATTCAAGACGACCGGTTTCGTCGCAGAGGCGACATCATCAGGTATAGAAATCGTTATATTAACAGTTATTTTGTTGTTGTTTATCTGGTTGCTATTACACGTTGGTAGGGGAGGGTTGCATTGGGGTTGGAGCGTTACTCAGCTTCAGGGGAATTTCCAAGAGGGGGGAATAGTTGACAAAAATGTTCTCATTTGCTAAAATTCCATTCGTGATGTGCTTCCTAATCTCCAACTCCTCCAAGCAGTCCATCCTTCTTCCCTTTTCCTCAAGGTGGAGAATTTCCGGAACAAAATCGCTCCAGTGGTCACTCTCCCATAGGTGTTTCGCGAAATGCGATTTGTCTATTTCCCCGTTTCTCAAATGCCTTGTTCCTCTGTTCTTCATCGGAACGAACGTCCAGTCTAGCCTATGTAACAGGTCTCACTTGGGGCAGATACTTGGGGCAGAATTAAGGGCTTTTTTCACCAACTTCTGAAATTTGTATGTTTAATAATATTTCTTGGAGTTTTAGGTCAATGTAAAAAACAAGTAATAGAAATATTATTAAATGTATTAAATAAGTTCAAGAATAGAAGAAAAGTGACTAGTAAGCCGTAGTTACTGAGTTCATTAATAAAATATCCAACAAATTTGAATGTGCAAATACACCATCAGAGTACATCACGATCCTTGAGCAACTTATACCATTACGAGGCCGATGTCCTTTAACGCAGTATCTATCCAAAAGTCAAAGAAATATGGTATTGAAGTCATTACTGTGGTGAATGCTAGGAAATTTTACCTAAAAATTAAAATTTATATGAGCACGTAGCCAGATGCCCTTTCAAAGAATCCAATTCACCTCATGAAATTGTCAAACGCTTAGCAGAGCACATTGGATGCAGAGGAAGAAATATTACCGCTGACAATTGGTTTACCAGCATGCCTTTAACAGTAGAACTTCTTCAAAAAAAGATTGGCTATGGTAAGGACGATGGGTAAGAACAAAACAGACGTTCCTTCTGAATTTTCCCCAAGAAAAATAGGACCTTAAATCATGGGCGAGGGGCAGGGGTGGGGGCAGCTACCCCCCTCCAGAAGCAAAAATCGCAAAAGTCTTTAAGCAAAATCAGTACTGAATTGAAACGAAAGTATTAAACAAATTTTCTTTAAACCCACAAAAAATGATATGCTTTAATATAAGATATGTAACTAAAACAAAAATATTTTTCTAGGAAATAATATCGTAAACTAATAAAGCGCTGTTATAATTTTCTTAAAATATTGGTTTCATTCACCTTTTCCATGCTAAAATGTCACAACTTGGCTTGCGCCCCCCTAGTTATGATCCTGGGTACGCCCTTGTCTTATATCCTTCCCTTTTTGGTTTACTCCTGACATTTCCGCGTTGTAATACCTACGTTTCAATTAAATCCATGCAGTACTTATTTCTACCATTATCCATGACGCAAGTATTACTGCATCAAGTGGTAACAAAATGCTTCCTGACATTATCTCATTTTACAATACTATCAAGGGGGTGTGGATTCAAATAATCAGCTTTGCTCAAATTACAGCGTCGGCCGAAAAACGAAAAGGTGTCCCTTTCCGTGGGATATTGTCTCCCTTTTCTGACGCAAAGCGACTGATACCCTTCCCGTATTGTTTGATTTTTTTGCGATTTCCCTCAGCCTGTAGCAGTAGTTGCACAATAAATGATTTATGCACTCTAACTCCTGGGCAGTTGATACCGTAGGGCAGTACTTCAATCAATTTCTTCGTAACGCTACTGTCGCCATCACCTAAGAATGAAATTACAGTTTTATAGTATCTTCCAGAACAACAATGTAGTGTTTATGATTTTCATAAACACTACATTGTTGTAATAATAAGGAAGGTCAGGAGAAGAAACTGTATTCATTCCAGAACAACAGCATTGAAGAATTCCGTGCCTTACATTATCGTACCAATTATCCAATAGTTTTTTAATTCGCGCAATTTTATACATGTTTTGAACCCTTCGAATAATATGTCAGCTTCCATTGCTGTCGAGGATTTGCTCCAATTTTTGTAGCATAGCTCTTTCACCTCCGATTTTTTATCCCTACTTCTCGCACAAATACAGCAGTATCTGTTCCTCACTTCAATGAACAAGACCTTTTGAGTTCGAAAGCCGACAATACAGGCCTGTGAAATGAGAGAGAATTTTAATTGTAATGCTATCAAAATGTAGTTTAAAATAAAAAAATACATCCAATATTTTCCTACAGAAGAATCCCTCTCTTAATCCAATAGTAGATATTAATGCCAATGTGTTGACAAAATTCATTCTGCTACGTTTGGGCAATGGTAAACGTTGTTGAACTAGTATGCTGCTGAATATTTCAGCTCTCATAGGTACCGAGGGATTATAAGTATGAAATCATAATTATTAGTCAACAATCCTAAGATTGATTTGACGCAGCTCTCAATTCTTCTCTCCTATCCGCTAGCCTCTTCATAGCGACATATTTCTTCCCTTTTGCATCCTTCTAGGCCGTTTTACACGGGGCACGGAATCGCGCAGGTTAGAGCTGCATTAATTTCTAAAATGGCGTGGAATTGCGCGAATGCATGAACGAAATTAGAACAGGGGCTATTTTACCGTCTCGTATCCACGCATTCTCGCATGTGTTCTAGCAATTCACCGCTTTACACGACGCAATTTCGATTGCGCCTTCGCACGTACGTCAGATTGCGCAATTCCGTGTACCGTGTAAAACGGCCTTTATAACCTGTCCAATGTAACTTCCGGGACCGTCCCTTGCCCTTCATCCCTTCCACCTGTCCTTCTACGATTGTTGTCATCAGGCCATCATGTCTCATAATAGTGCAAGTAAGTTGTCCCGTCTTCTGCTCAGGGATACTGACTTGCAAAAAATATTGGGGGGGGGGGGCAAAACTGGGGATCTTGCCCCGAGAAATTTTATAAGTAGTGAGTTTTAAGTTTCTTAAGCGTTTTAGAAGAGTCATATGATCAACATTAGAACCCTCATAACTCGAATCTCGATATCTGGACACTCCTGGGAAAATCGACAAGACTGACACATTTTTTCCTTGTGTCTAAGATTCGCCTATAAAAAAAATTACTCGGTAATGTAACTGACCGGCAATCGGGAGGATTCCGGCTAAGTGAAATGTTTTCTTCGTGGCAAATAAAAGTCTTGGTATAACTGTATTCTCATTTATGTTAAATAATAGTGGAGTATAAGAACTAAAATTCTCTTCGAAATTTAAAAAAATGGGAAACATACCAAGAACAAGACCTAAATTTAGTACAGGTTGCCATCCCGGAAGGGTCATAAAGTGTACTGAGGGGTAGAGAGAAATTGATCGGGTAATGCTCCTGAGAAATTTTAGTTTCCTCCCAATGACCTCAACCGCGCTGCGGTGATGTTAGTATAATTCTAAACTGAAGAATTTTTAATGAAATTACATTTAGTTGTCATAAATTTCTAGACGTATTATTATGGCGAAGAAATTCAACAGTTTGGTCATCTAGACGTCATCGCTGCATTACATCGACCAAACATCAACCCCTGCTTGGTGGTTCAAGTTCAAATTATTTCTTTTGGGTGAATCACGTAATAATTAATAAAAGTAATTTTAATAATAAGAATATTTTTATAAGAAAATAACTTATCGAAGTTTTCTCCCTCGGTTGCAAGTAATCGAGAAACATATTTGTCTGAAATACGAGACAAATAAACCCACGTGATACATTTCATATCGTGTTTTGATGACATAACGGTTACTTTTGAAAATATTTAGACACGAAATGAAGATATGCACATTATATTACCTACTCGGTGAAATATTTATTCTTGGTTAGCGTCAGCAAGAACTTAAAAGGCAATGGTGTAACCTAGAACCTAACTGATGATGTGCAGTATATTCTCCATATTCATCTTATTTTCAATGCTTGGTTACAAAAAATTAATATACTATCGTCATAGCCATTATCGAGACTTACTTACTGTAAAGCAGTTTCTCCTTCTACAGTGTAAATAACATCTTTTGTTGCAGGTTTGGAATGACTAAAATGGTTAAAATAATTTGTTAGTCTATAAATTAGCTACAGCACGTTTTTACAGATTTTACGTGTATGAAAATACGTGTCTAAAGATATACAAACTGTTAATAATGTAGCACACTTAAAGGATTTATATATTCACCATTATTCCTAGTACTTCTCTTTCACCTTCCCACAAAAGATATGCTTCCTCTTTTCTCCTCAATTGATCTTCATATTTTTCTTCCTCTTTGATTTCCTTTCACTTTCCATGCATAAGAACAGAAAACTTGAAAACTCGCGCTCGCCCCGTTCCAAACACACCGCTCGCAACACAACACAGGGCTTCGGATGATAAAGAAAAAAAACTGTTGGCCTGCTGAGGTCCGACCACGGGTGATATAGGGGAAACAACTCAGATGGAGGGGAAACAAGAGACGATGGAGGGGGAGTAGTGAGAGAGATTGCTATGGGGTTGGAAGCTCTTTCCTCGAGAGTGGGTGGTCACACAGCAGCGCCATGGAAGAAAAGATCGTAAGCGCTTGACGTTGAGAAAACACGCTCGGGAATTTGAGCTACAGCGTGGTTATTACAAAGATGACATTCATGAAACGTATCTTATTTCCAAGAAGAAGGATGAATGTCTTTTTATTATGCAGATTCCTTTCTCTTTTATCTTCTTCTCAGATTCTCTATTAGTTAAATAAATTGAGTGTATTTTTTATCCATGTTCTTGATCATTTTTTGGTATTGATATATTTTATATTTCTTAACGTGATTTTAATCTTATATTATAGTAAAACTTTTTATATTGATCACATGTTATCCTTTGATACCTTTTACTTGTTTTTAACGTGTTAAATAATGCTTTTAATGTTTGTACGCTTTACTTTTTATATAATAAAATGTTATCTTTCGCTATGCTACTTTTTTTAACGTGTTAAATAATGTTTAGTAATGTTTGTATGCTTCTAAAATGTTTGTTATTTTATAACTTTTTATATTGATTACATGTTATCTTTCGCTACCCTTTACTTTATTAATGTGTTAAATTATGCTTATTAATGTTTATATGCTTCTTATATATACTTAATTATGTAACGCTATGTCTATATGCTTATTAATGTAACACTTTTTCTGTACATTGGGTTAACACCCTTAAGAATAAACAATTATTATTATAAGAAATAGATTGAGCAAAATAAAAAGTCGCACGACCTGTGGCCCTGACGGCCTTCCGGGGGAACTAATCAAAAAATTGGGTAATGCTATAGTTCCTTTTCTAAAACACTTGTTCACGGTAATAATTAACAATGGTGATTTACCCGACGATAGGAAACAGTCATACAACGCTCAAAACACTCAGTCATTCTTTTATAGCTTCCATCTACAAAAAAGGGCCTCGAGATAGTGTTAATTCCTTTCGGCGAGTTAGTACAACTTGCATAGTGAGTAAATTAATGGAGCATCTGATCGCGGACTGTATCAAGGAGGTCTTACGAAAAAAGGACTGGTTTTGGGAAGGAAAACAAGCATGGTTTCTGTAAGGGTTACTCCTGTGAAAGTCAATAGGGTGGTTTCCTATTTTTTTACTGCCTAAATCGAAATATTAACTCCTGGAGTATGTATTTCACGCTTTTAGATTGTTAATGACGATATCTATTTTTCGCGATTAAATGAATAGTGAAAATTTTCAAGCGCGCGAAAACGCGACGGGTAAGTATGAATGCCGGGAAAACTCCCGTGTTACGTCGTTCTGGTTCCCGCTGCCGCAAGTGAGGTGACCTCGGGGCGAGGCTCTGAGCGCTGATACGACGCAGGATGCTAGCAGATAGCAGAGTACCATGCTACATGGTAGCGCTTGGCTTAAATAAGGATTATTAATACCTTATGAAACGAGGAAATCTTTCCGACCTTGGGCAGTTTTAATACGTGATTATTAAGACATGTTTCCCCGAGCTCTGTGCCTCATGCATGCAATGGTAATCTCTGACAATGTAAAACTCCTATCTACTCGTATCAAAACTAGGTCCCTGTGACGTCACGTTGAGTGGCATCGCATGGGCGCCAATCTGGCCTTTTTCAAATGCGGTTAAAATTGACCATTGCCATTTGTCTAAACTGGGATTTCTAAAACCAAATAAAATGTGTATTAGGAATACACTAATGGTGGGTAACGAATCGCAATAAATGCCTTTCGTTTTCTTTGATAAAGGAAACTACCCTATTTTGATTGTTATTTCATACATACGTCAACTATTGCGTAATGACGTCCACCATGTAAAACGGCCTGAAGGCAATGTTGAAGCAATTATTTATTTAACCCAGGAGCAAAATTACTCGCGCATTATTTTTTGACTAACCGGGCAAATAATACCCCGCTATTTGAGTAAATAGATATATTTGAATTAATCTGAAGCCTATGAAACATTAATAAAGAATTACAAAACACATTTCAACTCGAAAATCCCTTTTTCAGCGAAGACTACATCTGAACTACACCTGGCTTACGACGAAATTCCATCGCAGAATAATATTTTGGCTGCCTAATTTAGTAAATAAATACATAACAAAAGGCCTTCTGCCAATCGCGTTTCATATGCCTACATTGCGTAAAGGTCATCCAGCGTTCGATACTTTAAAAAGTATAATTAATACGGCTGCCCGACTCGACAGTTATTCTGCACCATTTTGAACTCGCGCCGCCGCACAGTGGGCTGAAATCGAAAAAAGCTGGCCAAAAATCATATCTTCCATATTTTTATAATCAGCTCGATGAAATTTTTCCTACTAATCTTTTTTAGGCTATATAACATGAATATAATGACATTTTTCCGAAAAATTGATCCGGGTAGTTTTTTTAAATAAATTCGCGGAGACGGAAAAAGGCAAAAATCGCTTATTTGGACCGCTTCAGTAGAGAGGGATTATTTATTTGAAATAAATAGGTAGGGATAAACAAATAAGTAGTTTAACATTAAATTTAATAATTTAAATAAAACATTTCATATTAAACACACAAAATTATTTTTTTTACATTATTAATGATTCAGTCAATTAAATTTACGTCAACATTTTGTAAGAGAGAACACATATAAAAAATCACCTAGCCAACTATTTATACCATAAACGGCAATACCACATAAAATGATTTATGTACCATAATAAATAAACAAATATATAAAACATGAGAAAACATGAAGAATAAATGTACTAGCCCACTATCAGTTTTCATCGGATTCCCAGCCGTCACTGTCCTCATCAGAAGTTGGCTCTACACATACAAGTAAGTTTCGTATATCCTTTGAAACATTTCTTTTAGCATTGATACATCATAACAATTGGATATTAGAGGATCCGAATTAAGGAGGTGCCTTCGGAAAAGATCTTCCATTTCAGCTAAGCGTGAAATTTTTCGCGTGCGGTGCGTTTGGAATCTTCTGATACCTTTGTGGTGAGATTCCAAAGCTTCCTCCGAAAGTTAGTCAAATGGAAGCACTGCTGCCTTGGCATGTTCCATGAAACAGCACTTTGTGCACTGTGGGCGGCATGTAGTACCACGGATACAAATCCACAAAAAGGGATGCAGTTTCTGAGCAGTACTCGCTGAAATTGGCGAAATCTATCTCAAGTCCAGATGTAAAAGCTTTAAAATTGAGGCAAGCCTCGAGACGAGTTCCTCGTTAATGCCTATTCAAAAAGGAATAAAAAGTCCTCACCAAATCCTTCCAAAAAATATAAATATTCATAACAAATTTTGGAATTCATTAATAAAAATTAAATATGAGTTTTTGATGGTAAACATACCGGTAATTTCTGATGTTAGCTAAGGATCAGAAAAAAACATCGGGCGGTGTTCCCATCATTAGTTGCGCCTGAGATATATTACTTGGAAAACGTACCTTTTTATCGTTCGGTCGTTCGGTCAACGCTGAAATTTCGCAGTATAGGGAAAATAAACCCTGGTTATTCGCTTCCTTCGGTTCTTCGCTCTTCCTCGGTTACCTTCGGTTCTTCGCTCCGCATAAGCACTGAGATCCTTTCGCACTCAAGAAGACAGAACCGACAATTTTCTCGGTAAAATCGTGAAAGAGAATCTTTTTCAACCAATTGGAAAGAAGCCTTTGTGGAAAACCCGTATGAGCGAGCTACTTCGTGGAAACGTTTGCGCGGATATCGAAGGGAAGCGATCCTCAACTGTCCAAAAACCCCCTCATAGACCGAGGCCAAGAGGACTCCATTCCTATTGTAATATTCGTGACCGAGGCAATAAAGCAATAAGCGGCATTTCTACAAAGGGACAGTTGTGAACCGAGTACAGAACTTCTTTAACGCAAGGTAAGAATCATAACACGGTGGTTGGGTTTTCGGGTACAATAGGGATTAACGCGGTATGCAGGGTAGTGCCCGCCACCACGGCGGCGCTCCGCCAAAACTTTGCCCTTTTCTGTGTTTGAGCTGATGGGAGTTATAAAAGGCTCAGGAGGGCGTGGAGAGCAAAATATGCGAATGCAAGGTGTTTAGAATTGGGTTTTCCAAGAATTTATATATAATGCTTTGCAGCCGCCCGCTTCCGAAGACAAGAATCTGACTTGCCGGCGTAATCGTTGAATCCATTATGTCTTAAGAAGGAAATCCTTGGAAAAATTGGAACAATAAGACTTATATGGCATGTTGAATGTTAGCAGTGTATTTAAGTGTAGACAACTGTAATTTCGTCTCACTTTTGGCGAATCATCCTCGACTACAGCTGAGTCTGAACAAATGTTCGCATCTAACCACCGTGTCGGGCTCTTGGACATTCCCGCACATAACTTGCTAGGAGAGGCGGGGTGGCAAATTGGGGCAGGATTTTTCCATTGATGACTAACGTTGACACTTTATTTTATAATGTGGTGCTAAACACTTCGTGAAGCAAAGTGAAAAACAAGTTTTTCTCTACATTATGTTAAAAATACGTGAAAAATAGGCCATTTTAATTGTTTAAATAAAAGCTACAAAGGATTCAAAAAATGTTCATTTTTATTACGTAATGATTTAAATTTAGGCATTTTAAAACACAACGCAACAGTAGCAAAAAACTTCAGTCAACTTTTCAAAAAATCGGAAAAATATTTTGAGATCATTTTACATTAAATTGACAGACGTCTCCTGCTTTAAAAAAATGAGTTATAAATAAAATTATTTCAGTAATGTGGTCACTGATTATTCTATAATTTGAAATGATATTAGTTTCTTCCAAATTAAAAAGTGAAAAAAATAATTTTTGGCCAGCTTTTTTCGATTTCAGCCCACTGCGCGCCGCTCACTGCTCGGTGAGCGCTTGATCATACGCTCAAAAATATGGCGGCCGCTCACTAGTGATCGGGTGGTGAGCGGTCGCATTCAGGGGGAGAGCTCACCAACCACTCAGTGAGCAGAGCTTCCCCTGGATGCACCCAATATCCTCGCCCCAAGTTCACCTCACATGGCGGAAGCGGGAACCAGAATGACGTCACACGGGCTTTTCCCAGCATTCATACTTGTCCGTCGCGTTTTCGCGCACTTGAAATTTTTCACTTTTCATTTAATCGCGAAAAATAGATATCGTCATTTAAAAATCTAAAAGTGTGATATGCGTACTCCAGGAGTAACAACCTTTCGATTAAGGCAATAAAAAATAATAGGAAACTACCCAATTAAGTTCGTTATAGGCAGTTATGCAACACGCATTACCAATTATTGCCGTCTCGTAGGAATGTGCCGTTTTTACTTTCAGATATAATCCTACGCCTTTTTATGCCACGCATTTGACAGATATAGTCATATTTTATAATTAAAATTCTTCTTTTTTATGTGTCCAGTGAGATGTTGAATTATTTATCCTAAATACATTATTAAAAAAATATGCATTACGGTTTGAAAGGAAAGAAGTGAAAGCGAATTTTTCAGAAGAGCATGTATTTCACTTTAATAGACATGTTTATCATTACCGATTGAATTAAAACAAATTATGACTACTTATGAAATATATGAAAGCATTTCGGGTGCAATGGAACACAAAACATTGAATATTAATATTCAGGGTTTTGTGATCCACTATTATTATTATTATTATAGCTAAAATGTTACAAGTCGACCATAAAGTCGGGTGGTATCATAAAATCAGAAAATATATTAAGACAAAACTATAAAATACGAAGTACCAGCTTGGTCGATAGGTTTCATCGCCCACAAAAATATCCAAAAACCAATATATAAAACATAAAGTACTATAAGTACAAAAGTTTTTGAAAAAGCTCTCAAAATCTATTTTTACGCAAGATATAACGCAAGAATATACGAAGACCAAAGCAAACAACATGAAACACCAAATTCAAAAAGTAAACGTTTTGAAAAGCCCCCAGAATTCAATTTTACTTAGCCTAGACATAAATATAATAGCGTTAGTAGGGAAGGGCTAAAAAAAAATTCCTGCGGTAAATCATTCCAATCCTCTATGCATCGCGATGTAGGAAGGAAAATTTTAGTCTACTTGACAGCCGCCTCGGATAGTTTAGTGATAGGATAGAATAGTGAATAGGGTAGTTTCCTCCATCAAAGAAAACAAAAGGCGTTGATTGCGATTTGTTACCCACCATTAGTGTATTCATAATATACAAATTATTTGGTTTTAGAAATACCGGTTTAGACAAATGGCAATGGTCAATTTTTATCTTCATTTGAAAAAGGACAAATTGGCACCCATGCGGTGCCACTCCACGTGACGTCACAGGGACCTAGTTTCTATACAAGTAGATAGGAGTTTTACATCGTCTGAGATTACCAATGCATGTGCATGAGGCACAGAGCTAAGGGAAACATGTCTTAATAATCACTTATTAAAACTGGCTAAGGTCGGAAAGTTTTCTTCATTTGACAAGGTATTAATAATCCTCAATTAAGCCAAGCGCTACCAGCTAGCAGGGTACTCTGCTACCTGCTAGCATTCTGCGTCGTATCAGCGCTCTAAGGCTCAAAGCCTCGCCCCAAGGTCACCTCACTTGCGGCAGCGAGAACCAGAACGATGTCACACGGGGTTTTTCCCAGCATTCATACTTAGTCGTCGGGTTTTTGTGCACTTGAAAATTTTCACTTTTCATTTGATCGCGAAAAAAAGATATCGTCATTAACAATCTAAAAGCGTGAAATTCATACTCCAGGAGTTAATATTTCGATTTAGGCAGTAAAAAAAATAGGAAACCACCCTATTGACTTTCACAGGAGTAACCCTTACAAAAACCATGTTTGTTGTCCTTCCCAAAACCAGTCCTTTTTTCGTAAAACCTCCTTGATACAGTCCGCGATCAGATGCTCCATTAATTTACTCACTATGCAAGTTGTACTAACTCGCCGAAAGGAATTAACACTATCTCGAGGCCCTTTTTTGTAGATGGAAGCTATAAAAGAATGACTGAGTGTTTTGAGCGTTGTATGACTGTTTCCTATCATCGGGTAAATCACCATCGTTAATTATTACCGTGAACAAGTGTTTTAGAAAAGGAACTATAGCATTACCCAACGTCAGGGCCACAGGTCGTGCCACTTTTTATTTTGCTCAATCAATATATCAATATATCAAATCTTATAATAATAATAATTGTTTATTGTTAAGGGTGTTAAGGGTATTCTTAAGGGTAACTCTCGTTGATAAACATTGATCGTCATTATTATCAAGTAATATCTGTACCTACCGGTTGCTGTCGATTTTTTACGAGGAATCCATGTTGATATAACATAGATACTTCCGTGTCAAAAATGAAATGCAATATAGGCATCACAATCAGATATAACAAAATAGACAAGGACCAATTACCGTGATTCTACTAACCTGCAATGTCCATTGGGCTACAATACTACAAAGTTGGATTGAATTCTGAGACCCAGTTTTGTGACACTCCCCTCGTTAATTAAAAATCAATCTGTTTTAAAGTTTGCTCAGGGAGGTACACTATATGGATAGCCACAGCTGGATTGGCTGGAGGCACTGCGACTGATAACTCTACACATGCCAAATGGAGAGCAGCTCCATAAAAAAATTGCAGTCACTTAAAAATAGAGTCAAGAACTAAAATAAATCCTGTTGAGTAGTAAACCATAACTCTGATGGCCACTTTGGTAATTCAATGGCTCCAGAGACCATAACTATTTAATTTGCATGTGCATGTTATAATATAGCATGATCATACTTGTCTACGGAAGTGAATGCCCATTGTGGCCACCAGGTCCCAATAGAGGCAGTAGGTGCTACTTCTGCCATTGTCCAATCTTTTTCCATAGTAAAGACCATCTTATTTCATTATATGTATTGTCAAATGACTTCTCCAAGTTTACGGTCCTAATATAAAGATAATTATATACAGTGTTTTTTTCTTAAAGGTAATTTGCAATGCAAGTAGTACCATTGCCGCCCCTGTTCCCCTATTCATCCTAAATTCAAACTGGTTTTCCACGAGACATGCTCCAAATGCTTGAGTGCATGCATCCTGACACCAATCAAATACATAATATCAATTGATCAATTTGAAAAATATACCATGAAATATATATATAATACCTATATAATGAAAAGTTACTTAGGTTTCTGATAAAGTCAACAGAATTTATTTCATCAGATTACAGAGATAACATGAAAAATAACAATGATTAAACTAATAATCAAATACAAACTGCTTTAACAATAAACTAATTGGAAAAGAACTTACCTCAGCATGATTACCACATCAAAAAATTATTATTTGTCCAAAACACACCAAAAAATTATCTTTAATAAGCAGGGTAAGCAAGTTAACACTGCAGTGAAATGATGATTCGACTTCATTTGATAGAAGGCACAGTTTTGACCACCACAATCCATTAATTAAAGATCGGAAAAAATGGAAATGGATTATTACTCAGAATTAAATTAATCAACTTGATCATAAGCTTCTATCACCATTTGGATATCTGTCAATAAAATCAGAAATAAATGAGATAAAGCCTTCCAAAGAACATTTCCTTGATAAATATTGCAGAAAATAATTTAACTCATGACTAGGGGACTCATTCATTTTCCACACTGCATTTCAGCAAAAGTTGATAGCATTCAGCCTTTATATTAAACATATAAATGCTGAATGCTATCAACTTTTTTCTTCAAGTTCTTTCGACAACTTATTTATCAAATTGACTGGAAATTCACAAAGTTGGCACTTATATTCCTCTGAAAAGGCCATGAGGAAGGCGGGTACAACATCACCTATAGGTACATAACGATCCAATTCCTGAGTTAATGAGGTAACTCCTTTTCCCTCTAATCCACATGGTACTATGTGCTCAAACCATGACAGATCTACATTGCAATTGAGAGCTATCCCATGACTTACAATTGAACGCCCTGCTCTAACACCAACAGCACAGACTTTTCTCTCTTTACCTTTTGGACCAACCCAGAGACCAGGAAATTCACTGATTACTTTACAGCCTTGAAGACCAATTATATGGCAAGTTTTGGCGACAACAGCTTGAAGTTTTTCTACATATCGACGAAGACCAATGGCCCCTGCAATGAAATTCGTACTTGAAAGTAGCTGTGATATACGACATGAAGATTTTTTTGCAAAAATAAAACATTTTATGGATACAAAGTACAATAGCAGTTCATAAAATATTTAAAGGTACATAATTTTGAGTAAAGGTTAATATTAATTTTTAAAATCTATTGACGATGGATGAAGGGATCTGTTTGAGTACACACTCCTAAGTTTATTCTCCTTTTCCTTTGCCTTATATACTAAGAAAGGAAATATGTAATGTCATTGGCTTAAGACTGAGAATAACAGAAGTAATAAGAAGAAAGAGTCATCTCTGAAATCTTCAAATCACCCTGGAAAAAAAATGAAAGAAACAGGTTTCCCTTACCCTCCATCTCAGAACACACTCAGTTTGAACCAGGTCACATGGTGAGCTTCAGCAAGATTAATAAGTGATTTGAAGTAAGAGCAACAAGCTAACTTGCAAAGCTAATAGAATCTGCAACAGGGAGGATGACTCTACCCTGGTGAAAATGAACTGTTCGCTTAACTGTTCGTAAGCTGTGCACGTACTGTGCAAACGGTTCACAAATTTTCTGGGCCGTTCATGAAGTGTTTGGGAATTGTTCGCACGCACTAACCTGGTACCCACGAACGGCCCATGAACGGAACGCCTTGCGCACGGCTCCTGCACAGTTGGACATGAACACTTCCTGAACGCTTCATGAACATATATTTTAGTTCTGCACATCTCCTCCACGATTACTAAATGAAATAATTTATCCATGAATCACTATTTTACATAATTGATCATAAAGAAAACAATCATCATTGTGTTCATAATTTTCTATGCAAAATTAGTATCAGATATTGACTTAGAACTTGACAAATTTCCTAGGCCGTTCATGAGGTGTTTGGGAATTGTTCGCACGCTCTAACCTGGTACTCACGAACGGCCCATGAATGGAACGCCTTGTGCACAGCTCCTGCACAGTTGGACATGAACGCTTCATGAACAGATATTTTAGTTCTGCACATCTCCTCCACAGTTAATAAATGAAATAATTTAGCCATGATTCACTATTTTACATAATTGATGATCATTAACATATCATCATGAATTAAGGAAAACAACCATCATTGTGTTCATAATTTTCTAAGCAAAATAAGGATCAGATATTGACTTAGAACTTGACAAATTTCCTTGGCCGTTCATGAAGTGTTTGGGAATTGTTCGCACGCTCTACCCACAAACGGCCCATGAATGGAACGTCTTGTGCACGGCTTCAGGACAGTTGGCCAAGAACGCTTCCTGAACAGATTATTAAATTCAAGAGCCCAACCCATTTCTTCCACAGTTACTAAATGTAAAATTTAATTAATGCTATTCATGATTCACTATTTTGCATAAATGATAAGCATGAATTAAAAGAAACATAAATGAGTGCATTATAAGGGAAGACATTTAAAATTAGGGCTAATATGTTCAAAAATTCAAAAGTGCTTTAACTCCGTGTGAATGTTTATGCTGAGTTATTGGTGAAATGTGCAAAAATTGCCAAATTGGTATAATGAGGGTAATATATATTTACATTGACAGTTTTAATAAAAGTGTAAATATACAAGTACAAATGTTTTGAGGTTGCTATGCATTTACAACAATAATGTGAGCAAAGTAAATAATGTGTGACTTTCAAATACAATCCTGAGCTTGTGCAATAACTAAAAGTACTGCAAATAACCCCAGAAGATTGAAAATCTTAATTCCCAAAGACTTGAGAGCTCTTCCTGAACAGTTTAGTTTCATTGGTATGCAACACTTCAGCTCAGCTTAGCTACAGTTTGTAAACATATCTACCACAGCTTCCTGATCAAGCACTGGTATTATTAAATGGATTTCTTTTTCTTGACCTCAATTATTTAATGATGATTAATGTCTTGGTGTATAGGTCTGAGAATGATATACAATTGTTATGAATGATAAAGGTTGCATACCTGGTGAAAATAAATTGTTCAAGAACCATTCCAAAAGTGTGACACAAAATGTTCAGAAACTGTAGCGGAAGTGTTCATGAACTGTTGGGGAACCGTTCTTGTAGTGAATTTTGGCCCATTGAAGCGTTGCAAACTGTTCAAATAAGCTATTCATGGGGTATTTTCCTGCTGTTCATGAGGTGTTTTCAGATGTTCATGACGCATTCTTTTAACTTTACAGGAAGTGTTTACAATTATACCAATGATGATTAATGTCTTGGATTGTAGGTCACAAAAAATACAGAAAGAATTCAATTGTACACAAATGTAAAAGGAGAGACAAGAATTTTGGCATATTATGTATGTAAAATTGAATTCTATTTACATATATTCTTTTATTGTAACAACACATAGTAATAACCTTTCATTCCTTTATGCATAGGCTGATTTAGGGGGGGGGGGGGGCACGTGCCCCCCCCCCTAGACGCTTGAAAAATAGACAAGATTTTTAGTATTCTTTTTGTTTAATTGGGAGTCTCAATCATTTACGTAATTTTATATAAATAAGTATCTTGTTAACATAAAGAAAATTCATTGTACAGTAATTTTTCTATGCATAATGTTACCGTTTGAATCTCAAATATGAGAAGACTGTTTACCTGTCACACCCATGTGCCCCTCCCAGAAAAATATCCTGGATTCACCCTTGCCTTCATGTATCAATTTAATGTAACCATTATCATTCATAGCCTAGAATAAGGTATAAGGAATATATCGAAATGTTGGTAAACAATTTTGCATATTCTCACAATTGTTATTTACACAATTATTATTGTCAGACCTACACTTCAAGATGTTAATCATCATTGGTATTATGGTAAACGCTTCCTGTACAGTTAAAAGAATGCTTCACGAACATCTGAAAACACCTCATGAACAGCAGGAAAATACCCCATGAATAGCTTATTGGAACGGTTCGTCACGGTTCAATGGGCCAAAATACAGTCCATGAACGGTTCAATAATAGTTCATGAACACTTCGGGAACAGGTTCTGAGCACTTTGTGTAATGCTTCCTGCACGGTTACTGAACACTCCATGAACAGCTGAACACCTCATGAACAGCTGGGAAACACCTACTGAACAGCTTATTGGAACGGTTCGTCATGGTTCAATGGGCCAAAATACAGTCCATGAACGGTTCAATAATAGTTCATGAACACTTCGGGAACAGGTTCTGAACACTTCGTGCAACACTTCCTGCACGGTTACTGAACACTCCATGAACAGCTGAACACCTCATGAACAGCTGGGAAACGCCTGCTGAACAGCTTATTGGAACGTTTCGTCACGGTTCAATGGGCCAAAATACAGTCCGTGAACGGTTCCCGAACAGTTCATGAACACTTAGTGAACAGGTTCTGAACACTTTGTTTAATGCTTCTTGAACGGTTCATGAACAGTTCATTTTCACCAGGGTATATGCTAGCCAATTGCTGGAAATAGGTTATTAAGCATGATGAACATCTCACCACTGCCACAAATTCCCATCTTCATACATAAAATGACCTACAGGCAATCATATTCTTTTCCTACTGGAAGATGCCATGACGACAGCTAGAACCTGTTACCTCAAGACAACAGTTAAAAATTTTAAGTTTAACAATGGATTATGAAGTACTATTTTTGTACTAAATGAGTCTCATTAAATAATTCCAACTTTCCTGAACCTGAAAAACAGGGGAAACCTGGGGTTTGTATTTTACAATGCTGAATTTTTCCTATCTTAGATTTTTAAAGTAAATACTATTAAAATAAAAAAATTACAATCAGCGAAGCATTTGACCACTTCAAGCATTAATGAGGGCCAGATAATTTTAACAAAGTAAGCATGTAATACATTATGAGGAAGTAAATGACAAACTTTTTGTCAAAAAAAAAAACAGCAACATTAGGTCAAAACAAGAAGGTCGAATAAGGTGCCACAAAGAAGTACGTAAATAAAATCCAACAGCCTGTTTGACATTGCACATGCTAATTTTCTGCTGATGAGGAACTAATGGGTTAATTCAGTACTTTTTTATGAATTTCCATCTCGGTAGTTTCTAAAATGTTATGAGTCCATCATATTCCCGTTTTTCAATATTTTTCTACTTCTAAAGCTGATGAAAAAGCATTGGCATCAAGACAAGTTGATAATCAGTTGATAAGACCTAAGACAATGATCTGAAAATTTAATGAATCAGCTGTAGCTTGGGCATTTTAAGCTTGCTCAATAGGATTATCCACTGTGGCCGAGCACAGCATATGAAACAATCATGCCATTAATTGGGACAAGTCCAGAATTCTGTGCTGCACTAATCATTACTGGGAAACACTCACAAAGGAGGCCATCAAGATCAGGCTGGAAAAGAAAAATATCAAGCGAGACAATGGCTACAGCATAAGTACCGTCTGGAGGCCAATTTTAAGGCTGATCAAGCAAGGGAGGAGAAAAGAAGAAGGTGGGAAAATTGGACTAATCCGCAACCACCTGATTTTCACCTTTGGCCTACATATTCTGGCTATGTTTCTAGTCACTTCACTGGCCCTGAAGACAAAAACCAACTCTGTTTCCAAAACGTCGGCATCAATACATAGTTAGAATTTCACCCAAAGGACAGCCTGAGTTCCACAACATATGTAAAAGCATACACTCCAGTGTGAGATTTTATCTTCGAAATTTCAAAATGCATTTTCAATTATGGAGTTTTATAATAAGACACTTTTAGCTATAATTATTGGTACTTTTGTACCATAGAAATGAGGGAGTTTGAGGCAGCTGCTGGCACTATGCTGAAGGGCAAATATTGGTAGCCTTGGTCTGACAGAATATAGTGCATTCAATGGTATCATTTTGTCCAATCCATGTTTACATTTTAGGAATAGAAAAAAAAACAGATAATAATATATGTTGAAATATATTTCTATAGTCATGTATTGAATATCGCCCATTAAATATTATGAATAGGGATGTGTGAGTAGCACTTTTTGATCTCGAGTCGAGTATTGAGACGAGTAGAAAATTACTCGCAAGTATCGAGTCTAGTCCAGTCGAGTATGATAATTTCTGAACCAGGCAAGACAGCCATGCATACTACAGTATATTCTACTCCCACTTTCTATGATATGTCTAGCCTAATGTAAGAAGGAAAATATAATGAGGGTCGTTGATGGTTAATGTCAGATGCATGTAGTAGGAGATGAATGAAAATTAATGTCTTCAATAGTTCCATAGGCACACTTGAAATTAATTAACCCCAAGTATTATGTTGACCATTTAAGTCATATATGTATTCAAACTACAACCGAGAGCCCTCAGTACAGTTATTTTCAGAGCTATAATAAAGATTACATACTATGTATTGTAACCGTCGCCATGTGGCCGGTGACATTACGGGTTGACTGGACGCTTTGAGAGAGGGAGAGCCTTACCTCATGGTCAAGCAGAGGTTTATTTTTGTGTGTGTGTGTGTGTGGTTTGTTCCTTTGTGCGAGCGAACGATGTGAGCGTGATTCATTTTTCCCTCCCCACCCTTCAATTCCCGTTTTCCCGAGTCCCTGTGTTGTGAAACGAACTAAGACATTTCACCCCCCCCTTTCCCCTCATGGTGATGTGACTCGAGAGAGCATCCATTTACGAACTCTCCCACTGCCCCCACCCCAGGTACACCACCCCTACTTTTGGGGATAAAAACCCTGCGAGAGTGGTCGCCGGGAGGAGAACGAGTCGGGTCACATGGTCACTCTGGGCGTAAGATTGCCAAGCTAAAGAAAGAAGTCGGCCTGGTTTTTTTGAAGTGTTGCTGGCGAATACGCAGTCGGAGGAGATTTATTGGGATGTGGGGTGGGTGGACGGGCTAAATTGAAGCGGGACAGGAGAAAAGAGACTGACCGGTAATTTTCCGCCGCCAAAGGAAAGCCGTCCTGTGCTACCCCATCAAGGAGACAGAAGTCAACAGCCCTCACCAGGTGCTGCAAAAAGCAGAAACTCAGCCCTCAGCATTGACGCGACCTGGATCTGATAAGTGCTACTGCCCCTGCCCCAAACAACGAGCTAAGACGTTTCCCCCCACCCCCCAAGTTAAGAAGATTCCGTACCAGTGTCCCTGTGACCAGTGTCGTATACGAACCCCAAAATTGTCCCCCCCATTCGGTGCAGAAGAGCTGTTTCCCCACCCCCCGATCTTCATTGTGTTCTGATTCCCCCTATTCCCCCCCCTCGATGTGTGAGTGTGTATTAGTTTGTAAGGACAGGGTACATTTTTCTTTTGATTATATTGTCATTTAACTTCGTGATCAGATGGTGCAAGATGAACTTATGAAATCAATTGGGCGAGAATTAGTTGTTTCACTTGTGTTTGCTCAGTTTTCTTTTGATGTTATATTCAGTCGATTCTCGCATGTGCCCGCAAGGAAGCAGCAATCTGATGTATGATTATGTACTTAGATTATTTACTGTTTTCATTAAATTTGTGTTAAATAATGGATTTGTAGAAGGGTCTCGTTCTTTCAATTGCACCGATCACCAAGAGGTCACTCATACGTTCCTTTCCCTTCTCGCACATCCTGTCCCCTTTCTCTCCCGAAAAAAAAATCCCTTCCCTTGCACCCCCAATCCCTCCCACTCCCCCCTTGACCCGTGACGAGAGGTCACAACTGGCACCCAACGTGAGTGGTGCGCGTAGACGAAACCCGGGTTCACAATTGTTGCTAGAACATGGGGGGATTCGATAAATGATCAGATGTGTGTGTGTGGTCATAGTTGTCCATGTTAAGTTCACATAATTTTCCTGTTGTATTGAGATGCCCGGTTTTGCTAAGACCGCTTGATTTGGCCTAAAGTGTTGGACTTGGGGTAGTTTACTTTTGTATTAGAATTGATTTCTTTGATTTTGATTGGATGAATTTTGTGCAAAATGGGGCTCAAGGGGGAAAGTTTTCAAAAGTATAGAGAGCCAGCTACCTGCAATGAGGATGAGTCGCAGAAAGACAAATCAGAAGGGGTAATTGAAGTTTCCATTGACGAGGGCGATTTAGTTTTAGGTCGTTACCATTGCAGAAATCCCACACGTTCTTTCATTTTGCAATTCACTTACTTTTACGGTCCAAGAGAAATTGAAGGAGATGAAAGAGGCCTCCAGAGTCCACCCGAGGCCTTGATTTCATTGACCTCATGTTTTTAAAGGGTCGTTTTTTTCCATACAGATCAAAATTCATGAAAAAAGTGATCCTGGTAACAGGCCAAATGCCACACACATGATTACCAAGCTTGAACATCATGCTTCATCACTGTAAGGAGCAAATATGAAACCTAAGTTCCTAATTTGAAATTAAGTCAATGCTCCACTAGGCTGAGTGGACTTTGGCTATAGAATGAATTTCAAAAATAAGAAGTTCTATGCTGCATGGGCGTTTATTAGGATCACATTGTAAAAGAAACAAACTAACATAGAAGAAAAGAACATCAATAGAGACAAAGGCTTCCACTTAAGCAATATGTGGAAGAGGATAACCAACCACTAAATACAAAAACAACACTAATTGTGAGAAACAACCACTCAGGGCCCACTTGAACAACACTACACGGTATAAATACAGAGAAGAACTTGGCTCCACATTCTACCCTTGAAGACGATGGCAGACTCAGCCTCCCAAAACCACACCCAGTGGGAAACCCAAGAATTCCTTCAGTTTTCGCCATGTTTTCCAAGCTATTGTCTTCCATCTCAAAAATCTAACATGGTGATCACACTTATGCTCTTTATATACTCATACTATGTCTGTAAATTCATAAGTATGTTGTAAATAAAAAGACTGTGAGCCTTGTGACTTGAGAACCTATAATTGAAATCACTGTCCCTGGCATTTTGTGAAAACATTCCAACAAGTTACAGGTTCAGTGCGTTTGGAAATACTGATGGAAAGAGAAATATTCAGATTTACAAGCAATAAATGCAATTTATTTCTCCACAAGTAATCGAGCTTCAATAATTTAAATCCAATATCCACTTGAGCTATGACAGAAAATAATGTTTCTGGTTTAACGAAATTGGTAGAGAAACTGCAAGAAAAGAACGATTACATGAACTTCATTACTAAAGAGACAATAAATTGCATTTCCAACCCACATCTATCAATACTTCGGGGAACAGAACATGATTTCAATCCACCACCACTTTTTCAACCTTATCACGCTTGATATGGTAGAAACTGAGTAGGTTAACCACATTTAAGGAATAGGAATATGTAACACATTATATTATATCAAGAGAATATCATCATCAACACAATGATCATGAAATTCATTACTGTGATAAAGAAGAAATAGAAAATTTCCAGTACTGCATGTGAATACATTGTGCAGATAAAAAACAGACTGCTTCATCCCTCTATGTGGATACATCCACATAGAGAGATGAAGCATACCAAGTAACATTAACCCGTCAACGCCCACGGGTGCCATATGGCACCCAGTGCAGTGTTGAGCCAATACTCCTGCAAAGCATTTAATATGAGAATTTTAGCGTACATTTCGGTGCACATACTTAGAAGAAGGTTTCCTCTATTATTCAGTCAGTTTGAATTGTGTTCATTGTGTTGAGCTCATATGTATCATATTTTTAAAAAGTGAAATATGTGTGATTTAAACAAACTTTGGGTGCTGACGGGTTAATATTTTGAGGTGGAACATTCATTTTTTATGAATCGATTTGAAATAACCCAAATATTGGTCTTCTATTGATTACCAAAACTCATACCAAGGTAAAAATAAATCTCCATTGAACGACTAAGACAAAGACTTGTTTTAGCAATAATTTCAAGAGTTCAATTTCAAGACCCTCGTTTCACAACTTCCAATGAAAATTCTGTGTTTTATTAACGCTAAAATACTGTTTCACAGCTGTAACAGAACAAGTGGGGATTCAGCCTTACTACTACTCTCTGCGGACCGCTATTGCTCATTTAGCACAACTCACACATATCAAGCATAAAAATGCACCCTATTAGACTGAAAATGAGCAGTGAGACAGGGCTACATTTCTGCTGTTCTCTCCAAAGTGTAGATTTGACAGCAGACTAAAAGCAATCGCTGAGTAAAATACCGAGTGTAGCCAAAATTAAAACCACACGAAGACTACCACAGAGCTTGCTTCTCGGCGGCTTGTCAGTCGCAAAATATTTAACGAAAATGCGCATCCCTATTGGAAATATTCAATTCCGTGCAGTTGAAAAGTGACAAATTTAAATTGAATTTATGGAAATTCATTTGAATTTCTTTCACGGAATTGAATATTTCCTATATAGATCTGGTTATATTGCAATTGCATTCCACACGGAACCATGGTCCCGTGCATGTAATGCGATTAATATTGAAAATATTCCTAGCCACCAAAATGTTTGATCGCTTGCTATCTAAAGCGATGTTATTGTACTGTATTCATATTATATGTTATCATGGATTTATGACCCATTCAAATTATCATATAATACCTTTCTCGTCTGAGAACTGTCGTAAATGTAGAATCGGGTAAGCCACGAGCTGACCAGGTCCATGAAATGTGATAAGGCCTCCTCGATCAGTCCGATGAAATTCTGCACCGAGAGCTTTCAGACGAATTTCTTCTTGCAAAGAATAACCTTTTGATCTTATGCCAATAGTGTAGGTGGGATGATGCTCCAAAATGAGAAGTGAATTTTCAAAATAATTCACATCACGGGGCTGAGATAGGATCCTTTGAATCCGCAGAGCAGTTAGGTAACTTTTTCGGCCGATCTGCCACACTCGAATTATAGGAGGCATTAAATACGAGATAAACCTACACCTCGCGGTAACTTATACTTTTTTACGTACACAGAATAGCCTTAAACTATTTCTTTCATAATTTAAAATTGCATTTTGCAATAGTCTAAAGAAATATAACCGCGTCAGTGGTGCAATCGTGAGATAGAGTCCGTATGTATAGAATATTATAATCAACTATAATATTTCTTGGATGACACCATCGCACCAAGGTTGTAGTGTTCTTGGTTGTAGTGGTTGTAGTATTGAAAGTAGCAAATGAAATGTCGATATGCGCACAGCCACCATGTTCGCGGTAGATAGCGGGTATTCACGGCTGGCTGTAGGGGCGTTGCAGTCCAAGGAGCTCCTTCTGTTAGGCAACCAGCAATGATCTGTACTCGAGGCACCTCGAAGTGCACCGCCGTCAACAGGCTTAAGTGAGTTCCGTCTGCCTGCCGGTGCCCTCTTTGCTAGGGCTTTAAAAGTGCTACGTTAGGATTATAGCAGAACTTGAACTGCGATGCCAAAACTAATGAATTTGCCGAAAAGAAGACAAGAAGGAAACTTTCGTAGTAGTTCTCTTTGGGCTTGAAGGAGGCCCCGTTATGTCATCATTCATGTTTTTTATCTGCACTTTAATTTATCCGGAAGATATGCAGTTGGCTGTATTTGTATTTTAGAGGTTTTGTTCAATTGAAAATGTCTTTCGTACCACTGCTCTTCATGCGTTTAAAAATTAGTTAATTTATATTATATATATTTCGTTCTACCGCAGTTCATTCAGTTATGGCAGCACGTAATGTTTTTACTTTTGAAGTTACTTTTCTAATTTTTGTATGAATAAAGGCTAGACATTTTTGGAAAGGGTATTCACAGTGTTTTAGTTTCATAAACGTTAAACTGTTTCATATAGTTGTACCATGGAAGAAGCGAGGAGGGGCTCCTCCTTCTTCCATGGTTGTACTCCAAGCTTCATTTTAATTAAATTGCCTGCGTTTTCCCTGTGTAAAAATTTGAGCATAAACTTATGCTTTCAGCGATATTTCTATTTTCCGAACCTTACCTCATGTGAGTGGCTATGCCTTATCATAAAAATCGGGGAGGAGGGGCTCAAGTGAGGAGGGACGCTCAATGGAGAGGTGCGTAACTTTGGGTAAATCCGGACCTGAATGTAATAGGTACACACTGCAGCTAGTGATGTAGCCAGGAATTTCGTTCGGGGAGGGGGTGGGCGGTGGCAAAACCAGGGGTCAAAAATTTTTGAAAAGAAGGGTTGTTTTCATATTTCAGGGGGAGGAGGGAAGGTCCAAACCACCCCCTGGCTACACCACTGACTGCAGTGGAGTAACTATAGTTACTATAGGAATATACTTTAGGGGGAGGGATGGCCTGGGGTAGCGACCCCCCCCCCCCCCCCACAAGCAACGAGGGGTCCAGGAAAGAAAATTACATGCCTGAATATATACTTCACATCATTTTGACACTAAAAATTTAACTTTATGCAGATGTAGTTACTATATGAAAAAAAATAGACAATGATTTTACATATTTTTCTATTTCTCCGAGGCTTTAAGGGGGATATATCAACTCATCCCCAATTGTAACACCACTTGTACACTAGTGATCATGATGAGACACCATGATGGTTCACACAGCAATATCAGATAACAGGTAAGAGAACGACTGCACCCCACTATAAATCTATGAACATTAACCCTCTCCTTCCTAAACCGGCCGTAAACATTTCCCCGTCATGCACGAAGTTTAAATACCCATTTGCCCCACTGGTAGACCTATTTTTCTCCGCGATGAGGAACTGACGCAGGTTACTTCAATTAACTTACAATAACTTGAAAGATATTTAAGTGTTTTATTTTAAAATTTGTATACGTTTTAAGAATATATTGACTTATTGAAAGAAGTTTGCCTTACCTTATATTGAATTTAATTCCCTCCTTCAACTCCATTTCCTTGGTGATATTGATGATAACATCCTAATTTGCAAAGAGGTAAATCGCATCCTATGTATTTCCATGACGTTTCTATGCTCCGACCAGTAGGAGTTATTCTTTTCTTGGAGCTGCAATAAGCACAAACTTTTTTTCTCCCCACGAACTTTGCAAGAGAGTGTTGCTGTCTCTATGAAAATGTGCCCATTGGCAGGATTCTTTTACGTCCTACTACTTTACGGGAGGAGAATTTCCCTATCATCTGCCTGTAAAGTGCTAAGTGGAAATTGCTACTCTCTCCTCTTTGAAGGCTAAGTTTTTTGGATATTTTAATTCCTCAGGCCATTCTTTACAAGATGATCTTTTAGTAGCACATGCGTATGTGTTAATCGTGAGTAGTAATGTCATGAGCGTCACACTTGAAAAAAAGCTATCGAAGTAAACGTGATGATTTTTCCCTAAATAGTTTTTCATTAAATTCATTACAACTTGCGTCCCAAGAAACATTTCAGGATTTCTTATATCTTTTTTCCTAGGTACACATTTCCCTGCAGAACGTAGCCATGGGAGCTTGCTAAAACCCAAACTTTAAATCCCCACTTCGTTGGCTTTCCTTGAATGTATTGTTTTATGTAATGATGTCCTTTAAAAGCAACCATCGCTGCGTCAACACTTAATTCCCTACCTGGTTTATACTTTTGATGAAAAGTTTCCATTACATCAAGAACCGGCCTAATTTTATGCAATACATCAAAACCCTCCTCTCCCTGTTTTTTCCTGAGTTATATCACTAATATGGAAATATTTTGAAATTTTTTAGTATCTTCCAAAGGTCATACAGCCACGAACAATTGAGATGTCAATATCTTGGCTATGCCAGTAATCCCTGCTTTCAGGCAAATCGAATATTCCCATCTATACAAGCACTCCAATGTATTCCACCATTTCATCGCACGTAACATCTACCCAGTGTTTGTCAGCGTTTCCTGAGGAATGTTGAAGATGTTCTGCATATTTGTTTGTGTTATTGACAATGTTGTAAAAAAAATCTTTGCCCCCTAGCATATATTTCAGGAAGGAAAATTCATTATCACCTATCGCCAAATTATGAATAGGCCCTCTCTCTCTTCTTTGAACTCCGACGGTTCTTCAAAAATCAGGGTGTCCCTCCAAGAGTTATGCTCCTGAATATCACCTTTTAAATCACTCGCACTGGGGTTACGTCATCCTTTAGTTCTACTTCACTTGATTTGTCACTATCACTGTATCCTTCTTCTCCATTCAAACAACTAGAACTATCTGAAACACTCGAAAATTCACTTCTTCTGCAATAGCAACCTCACTTAAAGAAGCCATGGTCAGGACTGAGGAGCATTAGGTTTCTTTTCATTTGAGCAGAGCTTCGCCTCCTTGCCATATGAGATAGGAAAAGTGTGAGAGTGCGTGTGACCACCCACAAACAGAACTGAGGGGAATTAATTTTCTTTTCATTTGAGCTGAGCTTCGCCTCCTTGCCATGTGAGATAGGAAAAGCGTGAGCTTGTGTGTGACCACACAGAAAGAAATATCACCATTAGATGTGACAGTCACTCTAAATAACACAGGGCAAACCTAGGGTTTTCGTATCACACCATTTTAAAACTGGCCCTCTTAAAAATCCCATCGTAATAGCTTAAAAATCTTCTCTCACTACTTCTCAGTTAATGTGCCACGCTGGAACAAAGCACCTTATTGTCTCGGGATTTTAGCTCATGGTGGCGACATTCTGCTTCTTCTTAATGAAACGAGAGATAGGAAGGATGCTTGTGCTAGCAAAGATAAACACTCTCAAGATGAAACAGATGCCTATGAAGCTCAAAAGGCTGCCCCAAACAGAGCAGGGCTGGCCGGGCGGATTCGGCCGGTTTATGAAGGAGCGACTTAAATGGCGGCGGCCGGGTTAGGACGGAGCGGAGAATGAGGCATTTAAACTTCAATAGGGAGAGGGTTAAGTGAATCCGGAGGTTTTTCTAGAAGCTCGTTGAAAATTTTTGAGAGACTAAGCCAACTACGACAATAGTTGTCCACTGCCTATTCATTTCTGCTGCAAATTATTTCACTCACAGTCTTTGTAAAACTTCTCCAGGGAAAATTTGTACGCAGTAATTGGGTAAAACAACGTCATATTACATATCAGCAAAAAAATCCAAGCCTGCAAAAGACATAAGAGGGTAAAAATCAACTAGGCCAGAGTCATAGAAGAAGGCATAGCCCTACCGTTTGGGTAAGTATGGTACCCCTATGACACTATAAGGAGTGCATAATGTGATTCCTACCCACGCCGATTAAATGACCAATCTTATGTGTTGCATATTAGGAGTCACACAGCACTTCCAATACGTAATTAATAACTAATAAAAAATACCTATTATTTGGAGACTGTTTCATCAGACATCTGCCATTTGACATGCAAATGTTATGTAGAAGGATGAGGAAAAATAATTTGGTTTCAAACGAAAGACGATTTTTTTCCGTATTTGGCCATTTTTCCAGAATACAGTTGGATACAGGTGAATGTCAGGTTTTAACTTAAGGGCGTTAACTGCACGAGTTAACACCCATCATATATGTCCTGATGTCTTACATATATCCTTTAGTGTAGCTATCTACAAAAGATCCACGCCATGTAGTAATCTACGATGGAATTGACACACATGATGGTGCATGCATAAGATTTTTACCTAGGGAATACTTTCATAATCGCCATCTGCTAAGGTTTCAAGGCATACAGGTCAAAGTTGCAGCTTTTCACACGTCAATTGCAGTTTCAATTTAATAGGTACATACTGTCATTTTTAAGTTTACGTCACTCACATTAACTTATAGGAGGGGCAGGTAGAATATGGAGGGAGTGGGGATTATGACCAAGATAGTCAAGGGTATACCCAGGATCAAAACTAGGGGGCAAGCACTGGTTATTCAAGATATCATTTTAGCACAGAAAAGCTTAATGCAACCAATATTATAATAAAATTGCGACAGCATATAATTAGTTGCTTGATCAATAATGATTTTTATTTAAACTCCATATCTCACACTAATATACTTTTCTTGAAAAGGAAATTTGTTTAAATCTTAAGTATTTAATTTTTTTCGATTCTAGGGTGGGTTGCCTCCTCATTCCCCACTGGTTAAGCCCATGGAGGTGGTATTTACTCAATAAAAGTAATGTTACATTCATGCACATGGTTTTTGCTTCCTAGATGATTTGAAGTTACCAGATTTAATTGAGTTGATCAAGACAGCTTTGATGATTTAATTAGGGAAACGAATCTGCCATTGAGAATATATGTAGTAATCATATATAGCTAAACAAAGAGTGTAGAACCTAATAAGATTAAATCATTACCTTTTTTGATAAGAGAAGGTTCTGCATAAGAGGGCTTCTCAACTTATGTTTGTTTTTTTTTTTTATCCAAGACTTTAAAAGTGTATGCATGTCCATATGTTAAGAGCCTTTATTGGTGGTGCATGAAGATGTTTTTGCCAATTAAAATTGATTAAATCTAAGTAACTGACAACAGGCAGCCTACAGTTGAATTCACACAAGTTGGGTGGTTAAACAGTGCATTTTCGTGTTCATTCACATATTCAGACATTAACTCATACGAGTTAATGTACAATAAAAACAGGCCTTCACAAACGCATTGAAATGTATTAACGCACAGTGGCGGCGCGTGCGTATACGCATGTTAGCAAGTGCACACCCAAAGATGAATAAATTATAAAAGAAAACTATTCCTTTGCAACGCGAAGGATAAAAGTTCTGTCTGCATATGCAAGAAACATGAGCCTCCGAACGCTACAGCTATTTCCTTTTCGAGTTCACCGCTCTACAAGTGTGCGATCCCGTGGCATCATGCCGGGCGCATTTTCGGTCTGTGCGATCGCTTGAGGGAGCTCTGGCGGGACGAGTAAGCGGGGGGTATGTGCTGTTCAAAGGGGCGATGGGAGCAGACTCAAAACCATGCGAGTGCGCATGTTTTCGGTGACTGACTAGCAGGTAGTGTAGTGGTGTAGCCGCCACCTACACTACCTGCGCCCAGGATCCTAGTCCGTCTACAGAGCCATCTGTATAGCCGTTTTCTACACTACTTCCTCATAGGGTGTAAAGAAAAGAGAATGAATTTCAACTACCGTCACCTGTAAAGGTGTGTTGAGAATAATTATTTTCATACATGCTAATATTATTTCTGTTCATGCAATTTCAAGGGTAGAGTGTACCAGTGATATGTTTTGCTTGCTATGTATTCTATTACGACGAAATATGACGCTCATGGATTAGGATTAACATAATATAATTAAATCATCCTATATCTGCTCTAATGCACACCCTAGATAAATTACCACCAGCCGCCACTGTTAATGCACCGTGCAATCAGGCCTTAAAACTTAGGTAAGTGCAAGGTCAACATGACCTCATGACAAATGGTCTAACATGATTTCAGTAAGAGAGATAATTCTGTAATGTAAAAAAGATAAAATATGTATAATAACGCTGAATTTTCTCAAATACAAATCAACCTGTTTTAGAAACTCAAAGCTATCAATTAAAAAAATTGGGACCATCAAAAATCTGGCCTAAAATATAACAAAGTACATTGTTCTACATTGAAAATAAAAATCTTACAATAATTTATTGAAAACATAGCAACAGAGGAAATGTTACACTACAATGTATATTCACAAATTTGTCTCTCCGTTTTGGCACTATTTTCATAGGTTGGTAAAGTATTGAAAATAATGATAGCAAGCAATAACTCAAACGACAATATACATATATATACTTCACTAAATTTACACTGGGAAAATGTTTACTTCTTTGAAACAGGTAGAATCAAGCTCAGAAATAGAGAACTAGCAATGCTAAAAACTGCAACGGTTGTGAGGGCAACTCGCAAAGAACGAAACCACGGTTGATATTTGGGGTGTCTTCTATCCGTAGATACTACAGAAATTAGGCCAGCCCCAACAAGGCAGCATCCTAACCAATGTGGTACAATAAGAGATGCCCAGCCAACTAGTGATGGGATGATGCTTCCAATCAAATTATCCCACTTCGGCTCATCAAGGTGAACACCCCACCTACAACAGGAGCAACAAAACTTATGCATTTTAATATTTTTAAAATGAAATTTCTCTTCATTGAAAGCAAAGATGATGTACCTTTAATATTGTTGCAATACCATGCAAGCGGCACAATTCCAAAATTTTTAAGAAAAAAAGCAATGCATATGAAAGTGATGAGAGGCATGCACTGGCAAAAAATACTACATGACCAATATAAACGTTAAGCAAATACGTACCGTATTCCTCCAATGAAAGACAATATCACAGCACCATAGGCAAGTTGTCCGTACGCAACCCCAGGGGCAAAAGCTGCACTCATTATAAAATGGGCTGGAGCTGCAACAAAAGGTATCAATCCTCCAAAACCCAAAACTAGAGGAGGCATTGGGCATGCCTTTAAATCTGACAAATCGTCTTTAATGGTACTTAACAACTCTTTCGAAGATGACGTTAGACTGGAAGTCATTATGGTGACATTCATGAAGTTCTCTTTGTTTAAAATATTAGCATACTGACTCATTTTATGCTTAATGGCATTCAGGTTGGTTTGATTAGTATGACTTTCCCGATACGAAGAGCTACAAAATTTAGGATGTTGTTTTCTGATAACTTCATTGTTACTGCACAACAGACCACTACTCTGAAGCGGCTTCCCATGGTTAATAGGATAGCCATTCAAAATATAACTGCCAGCACTACAGGTATCCAAAAACCGCCAAGGACCTGATTCAGCGATTCTTCTGCCGCACTGTCCTAGAACGCTGAGATACATTATCTTTGACAGCCAATGATGTTTCTAGCAAAGAAAAATTATTCTAAAATGAGATACAACTATCGTTCAGACATAAGCACAATAGGACTTGGACAACATGTTTTAGTTTCCTGCGAAACAAGTATAGTATGATCGACCAACCGAAGTATAGTTTCAAGAAATATGGCTGATAAAGTGCCTTAATAACTTCAGATTGAATTTGAACAGGAATAATATGCACGAATACTTATTTAACACCATAAAAATAACCGCAACAATGCTTTGCCCAGTTCCACTCCTCCACTTTTGAGTTACAAACAAACAAGCAACGATTTGATTGACCAATCATTGGCGTTCTTAGCCATATGTTCCGCTATCAGTTTGAATTCATTACGAATGTTGACCAATATAAGAATTATATTTTTACCCTCTCAAGCTCTATTAGTCATGTAATTAAACTTAAAATTATTTTTCTCGGACCTTTTAGTGAATTAAGAGCAAATTCAAGCCGTAAAATTGCTTAAATTATTAAGCCGAATTTGTCAATTTCTCGGGTTGCCAAAATAAGTCAAGGTTTCAGCTGTAACTGAGGGGGATGGTAAAAACTGGCATAACTTTCCCTGAAGAAAACAATATGTATAAAAATGCTTAGTTAGCATATATTAAGTTATTTCTATTGAAAGTATCGGGCGTTATGGTACATGATGGACACTACAGTTTAGAGATCTGAACGACGGTGCGTCCAGAATTTTTGTATTAATTATCTCTGCTTACGACATTATACCCCTCACCTCCCCATAATTACGCCACTGTACAATAATGATACAAACTAATGCATCATCGCGTATTTCGGACATCATGTTATTCACCCCATCCGTACCCTGAGCCAACCGATGAGTAAGTGGGGTTATTCATGGCAAATTTGGGGTGGTGCTTCTGATGGAGGTGGTAAACTTAATATAGACTTTATGTGCCAAATATTTCGCTGATTGAACCAAATCTCCCAATCTTTAGCCTTGAAAGTCTCACCTAAAATGTACCATTTAAGATTTGTTAGTGGATATTTATTTGGCAAAAGGAACCTTAGGAGGAAGCTGCCGTATCCCACCATTACAGTCTGCATTAGGACCAAGGAGGTTAAAAGAAAAGATTCCTTTATTTTTCCTCCTTCCATTTCATATTTTAGTCTTCTTCCTTCTTACTTTTATATACCTATTTTCTTAGAAAATTTGATTCAACTGCAAACATTTTCTGTAGTTATTCGTCATTGTTACTCTAAACTAGTACTGTAGTCACCAGTTTAAAGGTACATAACTGTAACCATTTAATCTGGTAATAACAAAAAGATTAAACATTTGATTATCCATTCATCATTAATTTTGCTGTCTTTCAGTACTAAGATTTCTAGCACTACTTTTAGCTAAACCTGGTTGCACCTTTATACATAGCCACCATCTATGGTAATATGGACATAAATTTATATATTATTTTAACTTTATAAGATACATACTTTTTTATCGTAAGATATGTTTTGTATGGATTCACCAAGCAGAATGGAAATCCAGTATGGTAAGCATATGCATGTACAGTCATTCATGCGATTGTGCCAAGAAAACTGATAAAATCTATTTTCTTTTCTGGCCTTTAAAAATAGCCTGCCATTTTCTACACACAATTATGGGGGTGAGATTTTGCTTGTTTTTGAGTTTAGGTATAGACCAAGTAAATTATCTAGATCTCTTCTATTTCTTGAGAAAATTATTCTTAAAAACTTTCCATTTTTCTATACGGGATAGAGGCTATAGTAAAAAAATAACTAAGGAGATAATGTGAAGGGGATGCATTTTCAGGGGGAAGGTTTATTTGGAGGTTTTCCCATATTACTACATAAAATTCAGAATCCCCAAAAATTTTTGAGGTTTGAAAGGCCATGACCTGTCCTCCCCCCCTGTCATGGTCAATATGGTCTTCACAGAAATAAAGCTTTAGATTACTTTTTTCATCGTATTTTACTCACAACTATCCCGTTATCAAACGATAAAGTAGGTACACATTAATAACATAGAAAATATTATACTACTAACAAAAACCTATTCCTCATGATACTTTACTAACATATATCATTTCAAGGTGATACGAAGCACTAAATGGGAGAAACTACGTTAATATCTATATATAAAATGTATTTCGGAGGGCCATTGGCTAGTAAATTATGTACAGAGAAATAGGAAAAAAACAATAACCATGGGAAATAGAAATGGCACATACTTTATTTGAATTATTGATGCTAAGGCTGACATGAGTTTGATTGTCGTTGATAGTTCAAATGTAGTACATATTATGACCTTTATCACATTTGTTTTCACTCCATAACCACACAAAATACTAATAAATACAATTTATGAGCAATGCAAGTTCACAATAGATAAGAATTTTTATTCAAACATTGATGAGATGAAAATATACTCAATATATGTTCATAATAAAAGAAGTAAGGAAAGATCATTTGGATCACAAGATTTACAAAATTTGGTATGGCAAGGTACTCAGATGATCTATCATCAAGATGACAAGACACACCAGACTATCTCCCAAACATTTTGAGGGGTTTGAAACCCTTTCCCCCCTTTATTAACAACATCCCTTCACACTGGATTCCATTCAGAATTTTGACTGATTTCATTCAGCCAGAACAGCAAAATTGATTCCAGCTGTGCCCCAATTTAATACAAGGCTATCTTCCAGCAGATTTTTGGCTTCCACAGACTGAATTTTAGAAAGAATCCAGTCCAATACATGTATAAAATCCAATTAGAGTGAGGCAAAAGGTTGGATTCTAGATCACGTAGTGGATTTGTTCAGCTGAATTTTGGGTCTCTGACTGGGTTTAGGATGTTGATTCCAGCCTGAATCCAGCTCACCTTACTATCCCCCCCAATCCCTTCACTACAACCTCTTTTCTACACTCATCCATTCACCTAGATAATATTAATGCTGCACTACTGTACTACAAATGAAAAGCACAGTTTAAATACCTTTATGTACCTATATTAATAAAGTTCTTTTATTTTGGCAGTGGTTGGCTGAGCTACTTTAAACATTTTCATCTCCAGAAGTAACGATTGTGGAAGAATTAAAAAATACCTCTTCATTACATCTGCCATTTTTATACACATGCAGGAATAAAATAATATAACTATTATCTCAACAAGCGTTAAATTGACACAAATGAATTGGTAAAATTATAACATTACAGCAGAATATAAATTATTCAAGCTTCACAAGCATACCATATGTCTGTTCCATAATTTAAACTTTAACATTCTCCATTTTGATTAAAATATTTCCAAATAAAAAAAGAAAACACTTGCAAGAAATGATGCATTCCCTCACAGTTAAAGACAATTGGTTATTACAAAAAAATGCTGTAAATAGATATTTTAACGCATTCTCTTACAGTGCGAATCACACAATATGGAATTGCAGAACATTAAAAATATTACAGCTGTTATATTGAAACCATCATAAAATTTCCCACAAAAAGCCACAACCAAGAGTCTGACAATTGTATTTCTGTATAACCACATGTTAGAGCTCCGACAAAAATTACGTCAATTAACCACCTCATTAAGAAATATTGTAATACAAGGTGGTTGTACTTTTATTTCAATATATATACCTACCACTACATTACACCTGAATTGGTTGAATCTATTAGTTGAGAAGTTTTGCTTTGGCACTCCAAAACTATAATACATATGTACTTGGGATATGAGAATTTGAGATAGCTACAGATTTTAATTTTTACAACATAAGTAAAGCAATCACCAAAAAAAGTTTTGAGGATTCACTTAGAGAGATATTTTTGTGAATTTTCATGTTGTACCTTGATTTTAGGGGTGCACAGTTACAATGTGTATCCTAAAAATTTTAGGAGGCTAGAAACCCATATCCCTCTTGCTCACTATAGCCAGGAAAAAAGTGGCTACGTATATAGATGCAGAACCCTATAAACAGTAGAATTAATCACCGTGCCATAAATGCATAACTTTTTATAGCTTTCATTTATCGATCTGCATCCTTTACTTATGTACACATCAGTAGATAAGTTCCTAAGTTACTTCACTGAAGCAGTGTTTGGTCTTGACATCTGTCATGACCAATGAGCTCTTAGGATACAATGCTGTCTGAAATAAATAAGTGACAAAATGGGCCTGAAGGGCACGAGGAAAAAGAATATCAGGAAAATGATGGAATTAGCTTGGGAAGGTGAGGTATGGAGGGCTGTAATACACCAATCTCAGCATTTTAGCACAATGTATGTACAACATATGTATAAAGGCCCATTCCTTAAGCTACAGACCAAACCAAATTCTTTGTATGGTGTTGAAAACTCTAGTCTTAGCAATACGTCTACACTAACATGATCAACATAGCTATCCATTCAAAATGTCAAAACATTTGCCAGACTCCTGGTCTCCATTACTTTTGCCAGAAACAAAATATATTTTGAAAATGCAGAAAAAGCACAATGCAAGTATCTATGCATATGCAGAAAACAGAGAACATACACAGTACCTAGTGTAAATATGTATAAAAGTAGTTACATACACATTGTCACTGAATCTAAAGGAAGCACGATCATCAAATGACCTTGAGGTATAAGCAACTTCTAAATAAATAGCAATACCACCTGAAATAAAATGGGCACTTGCTATAGAATTACCAGCCAGTCCAAAGAGGAAAATCAGCCATTGATTCTGATTAAAATACTGCTAAAAATAGCTAAATAAAAAATATAACAAAATATCACAGCATTTTATGGCCACCAACACAATTATATCTTCAGCTTTGAAGGTAAAATCAAAACATTAATATCAACTTTATATCACAATTACTCCAAAATAGGACAACCATTTTCATTTATTAAAATATATATGCCACCCTTACTTTACATCTGATTAGCTGATTTGTTCATTTCCCACAAAGTACAGTGAAACTTCCTCAAAACAGAATCAAATTCAACCACCATGCTACATAAATAGGAGGAAGCATATGTCTTACGGAAATTACGGGACTACATTCCTCAGATATAAAAATAAGTTCTTTCATCTAGGATTTTTCCTAAAACCCTTTTTACCTTCAATTGCAAGATTGTTTAGATTGGGTATAATCAATAATACCATTGCCTACCAACTATTACTCTATCTTTCGACTTCTTACAGTGACTGTGTAAGTACCTTCTATTGCGGAGGGGCTGAGTTCGTTCTTGTCTTCACACGTGGGTATACTAGGTACTTGATTCAAAAGTTTTTACATGCTTTTTTTTTGAACTTTCAAAAGTTTACCATTGTTGATCCTTAGATTATGGAGTAGAGCCTTGATTACCTATCGCTCAATTAGCTTTAGATTGATTATTCAAGCTTATGAATTTGTTAAAAATTACTCCTTAACTCCCTTTCCTATTTCTTCCCACCTAAAAACAACCTGTTTTTCAAAGGAATGGATGCAAAAGAAACAGAAAGAATGACATAAAAAATTATTGCAATTATTGCAAATAAAATGATCATGAATGGATTTCTGCTTCATACTAATCATTACGGCTACCCCTTTCCTTATGATACAAATGTAAGCTACACAGTATTCTCAAGGCAATGGACTTTAAGAACTCCTGTAAAACTTTGGTATCATGAAATTCAATAGATAAAGTAGTAGCAAATTTGTTATTACAAAATTACAAATTTTGCCTAATTTCTTATGATGTACTCGCTTGTAATTTAAGTTTCAGCAAAAACAATTTTTCATGAATGTTAGTACATTCATCCCATTTAAATCTAAGTTATGAATAAAATGTATAAATGTCAGTGGAGGTTAGGGTGGGTCGGTGAATGAACACAATTAATCAATGTTTAAAGTTTATACACCTGTCTTTACCAAGTTTACTTTTAAGTTTATACCTCTGTCTTTCCATTGTTTCTACAAAAGAAATTCATCAATCAGCCATTGTATTTAATGGAGATGACATTGGTGCATATTTTATTGCACAATGCAGCAGCACACCAGTGCAGTCAGGCTCTTTGTAGCAAATAATTGAATGGAGACAGAAAATTGAACTCTGCGAAATTGAAAGTGCAAAACAATGATTAAATATTCATTTTTCCTCTTGATACTGATAAATTTTGGTAGTTTCCCAAAGATAAATACCAGTTTCTGAGACCCATGCATCAGTACGAGGGTAGCCTTTTAAGTGTCGTGAATAAAGCTTTCCTCATAATCTAGCAACTATAAATGGTGTTTATTAACAATTTTTTAGTTAGTTAATGCCCATGCAAAGTTTCATTAAGAACGGCCTGATAGTTCTAAAGTGGTGGCATGTCAAATTTACCAAGTCACAGTATGAGATGGAATTAAGTCATGAACAGTACTGCACGATAATTTCCAAATAACTTTCGACAAAGCCTCATGCAGCAAAAATGTGTTGCATAACTTTTTGTTGTTTTTGGCTAAGAAGCACCATCAAAGGCAACCCATTATCACTGCTATGCAGAGTTTCAGCCAGGACACCCTAGCCTCAGTGACGAACCAAGTGAAGGACGACCAAAAACCGCCATCACTCAAGAAAATGTGGATGCTGTACATAATATGATTACGGAAGATCGTCCTGTCGCATACCGTGAGATTCAGGCATCATTGGACATCTTAGAGACCTCAGTTCACATCTTTCACGAAGAGTTAGGTGTTAAAAAATTGGTTTCCCGCTGGATACCTCACATTCCTCACAGAACAGAAAGCAGCTCGAGTCAAATGGTGTCGAAATACTCTGCAACAATTCAACTCAGGACCATCAAAGCACGTTCACAACATCATAAGTGGTGATGAATCATGGATCTATAGCTGCGAGCCTGAATCAAAACGCCAATCTTCGGTTTGGGTCTTCCAAAGTGAACTCTAACTGACAAAAGTTGTTCACTCTTGCAGCGTTGCCAAGAAAATGGTCACATCGTTCATAGCCAAATTAGGGTATGTAGCAACGATGGCTCTTGGAAATCAAAGAACTCTAAGTACTCAAAGGTATAAGACCATTTGCTTACCAGAAATGATCCCCGAGCTTCAGAATGATAACCCAAATCGACGCATTACGCTCCATCATGACAACGAAAGCTCACACACCGCTTGAGTCATTAAGTCATTTTTGAAACAGCAAAATGTCTAAGTTCTTGATCATCCTCCACACAGCCCAGACCTAAGCCCCAATGATTTTTTTCACTTGCCCTAGAATCAAGAATATGCTATGAGGAAAGCACTTCCAGATGTCTGAAGAAGCTGTTGATGCCTACAAAACTACCCCTACTTCGAAATGGAGTAGATGCTATAATGACCGGTTCCATTGATTGCAAAAGTGCATTGACTACCGTGGAGAATACTTTCAAAAACAATAAAAGAAACTGTGTTATTGTACCTCTTATAGTTATCTTCATTACCAACACATAAAAGGCTACCCTCGTAGCTGTGTGATGCACAGAGGCATGATCATGAATCAGAAAAAGTAGTTAGCAAGGATGCCTCAAACCAATGGGTGACATCAGAAACCAAATTCTCAGGCACCACACCATGTACAGCAGACTCCCGATTATCCGGCTGCGGTTTATCCGGGTTGCGGATTATCCGTGCATGATTTTCAATCTCGCTCAATTTTTTCCGTAATCATTATTTAAAAAATCGAACAAAATCATCGGAATTACGGCATTAATGCTAGGATACACCGGGCTTATTATACCCGTTAGAATCCCCTTCGTAAAACGGAAGCTATCGCACACTAGCTGCATTCATGGGAGCACCGTGTCTCTATTTTCCAAGCCTCGCTGTGCACGACCATGCTCCGTGATCACGGACACACATCGTGCAGCAGTTGCAACCCGGTCAACTTGTGCGAGACGCGACTGTGTGGCGTGGTGCCTGACATAGTAGCTTCCGACATCGAGCAGTGGTTTTGAGGCATTTGTGCAAACCACTTTTCTGTATCCATGATCATAAAACCACGGATGTGTGGTTTTTGAAACCAGGCCTTCCATGGAGCATTAATTATACAAGTACAACCATGTTATTGCCGCTAAAAAGAACGCAAACTGGCAAAGAAATCTTTCAATGAGTCCAGGAAGCACTCTTAAATAACATAATAACTGCATGATTCTATCTGTGAAATCAGTGGCAGAGAAGTTCTGCAAAGGCAAATAATAGGTACACAATCACCCTGTCACACAAGTGGGCTGGCGAGCTGAGACAACAGTGTAAGGATATGAAAGGCAGTTACTTCAAGTAATCAGCCAGGTCCACTCAAAGTAAAATATTTTTCTCAGATTTCAAGTGCTCAGCAATAGAAATTATGTAACACTAAAGGCAAATAGAGCAAACTGAGGTAAAATGTCAAAACAGCATGAAACGGAATTCACATTGTGGGAAGCTGCCTCAGGAGAAGTTTCACTGTACGTACTCCTAAAAATTAATTTTCCATCACATAGAAGTTCATTGTTAGTGTTGCAATACATCATATTATGTATACATACATGTAGCTACTTAGAGAGTGAAAATTCATACTGCAGTACTATTCATTTCTGACATATTACAGATTTTTCTATATGATGAGGGGTGAGAAACATTTTTATGCCTAATTTCTGATAGGAAAATCTTGTCTTTTGAGGACATATTAAAGCTTGTCATACATAAATATAATATACATAATAACAGTGCTCCAATACAAAGGATAAATCCCACATAAGAGTCAATAAAGGATCGTGGGAAAAATATCATGACAAGACGCAAAATCCATTCTATTGAAAAACTTACACCAACACAGGTTCCTCTTTTGTGAATAGGAAAATATGATACCAACATAAGACGAGCCAAAGGTAGTAGAATAAGAGAGCTTGTCACGACATATATCACTAAAATGAAAGCTGGTAACCAAATACTGGGAGAATTTGAGGAAACTGGTTTTTTCCCATCAAATACACTTTCAACATGATTCCATGCATGAGATGGAATGCTTTCAAATTGGTCGCCTAGGCACAAATGATCTCTACCTTTAAGAACTTGAGGCAAAGGGGTAGGAAGGAATGGATATAAGGTAGGGAGCATTGGATTCGGAGTGGGTGAACTTCTAGAGTAAGACAATAATTCACCATCATTTGGTGCCTGTATAGATGGAATAAGAAACCATAGTATAATTAAAGATGAGGTCATTATAACAGCAGCAGAATTGAAGACCATTTGATTCTTTAGTTTATCCAAAACCAAGACGGATGTTCCAGAAGACATGACCTAAAATAAAAAAAGTTAAGATGAGTTTATGACCAAGAGGGAACATTTACTCAGGGATGTTTATGTAACTACTCGTTCTATTTCCAAGTAATTCATGATAAACAAAAAGTAATGATAACCTGATGATTTCACCATGATTGCATACGGTTGGAGGTTTTTAGAGGGGGTCATTTTCTACAGCTCATTAAAGATTTCTTTTTATTAAAGACGATACCATCTCATCATGACCTCTGATGGTTAGCTATTTTGTTGGAAAGGGATAGCTATTTGCAATGAAAATATGCATTTTGAATGATCTTAAGCGAGATTAGAGGCAGGGGTGAAGTCAAATCTCACGATATCACACAAAGGGGTGATGGATCCAAAAATTACTTCACGTAATTGATGGGTGCCCATAGATTAACCAAACAAATAATCAATTAAATTAATGTTCTAAGACCATATGAACCAAAATAAAGCAAACTTATCAGTGTGTCACTAATTTAACCCTGAAAGTAATTATTTAGCAGTTAAAATTATTTGTACACATTAGGGGTTGAGCCACAAAGAAAACTGACAACAACTCAATGGACACCTTTTCAAGCACTATTTCAAATGCGTTACAGGGGTATGGTAGGGAAAATATGTAACTCTTTCCCTCACAGACATTCTTTCACTGGTTGCTTCCATCATTGGTTGCTCTCATTATTTCTAAAGATATACAGCCTGTTCACTGGAATCCACTGAACTGTTGTGATGTTCAATTGAACTGTTACGTTCCAATGACAGGTCAACAATGTAAAAATGAGCATCAGTACATTGGATGCATAAAATAGCTACATAGCAGTATTTAAAAATATTAATCAAGACACCAAACAAAAATTATTCAATACTAAAACATGCAAATTTTGATACTTACATAGACTAGCAACATCGACTTTGCCAGGGGAGGGGAGGAGGTGGAGGGGTAGTATCTAGGAGTATGTGATGTGGCCATACTTTAGAGGCTCCACAGGGGTGGTACTCAGAGGGTTAGATCAGAATGCAGAGGACCATATTTCATTAAAACTTGGGGATACATCAGAGTAAACAAAATTTGCATTGTAAAGGACTTTACTTTCGTGTATATTATCAGGATAGTTTTATCAGCACCAAAATATACAATTTTAGGACCTTAACCCTTTGCGGTCCAACGTCGAGTCAAGCTCGACAGCCCGTGCGCTAGTATCAGGTCCAACGTCGAGCTGAGGTCGACACATGAGCGCGCTGCGATTATATGCCTTATTAGTAAGCAAGTGCCACCTGTAGTCACTCCATGATACTTTTTGGACTTCTTGCAACCTTTTTACGCATCTTTCTTGCGATACTTTGTATCTCACACTGTGAAAACTATGAAACAAATGAGTTTCAATATTATACATCTTACGATCTCTGCTACTGTTATCGGGCATTAGTTCGTGTTATTTTTCAGCGTTCCTCGAGTCTTCTGTTTGCATTTAGCGGATTTTTTTGCAGTTTGTGTGTAAGTTCTATGCATATATTTTCTTATAGGTGAAATAAATCCTTATTATTTTGTAAATATTACATATATTATGCATAGTGAAGTCAGTTTTCTTTGTGTTTGTGAAGTCAGTGATATTCTTCTACGGGATTTGGCTTCCTTTACAATAAATTATATTCTTATTATATTTAGCGGTTCAAAAATGGATGAAGCTGAGATAAGAAGAGAACTTGGTGCTGAAACTAGTGATGAAGATGAATATATGTGTGACATTGATGACGAGTTTGAAGATTTTTCAAGTGATGATGATTGTGACCTGGTGAATGCTCCTGGACCAAAGGTGACGAGACAGGTTTGTAAAAGGCAGAAAACCGATCCTGGGCCATCAAATGCTATTACAGATTCAGATTCTGATGAAGAACTTGTTTTGGCTAGGCCAAGGGGACGTGCTACGGTCATTGAAAGTGTAAGAGAAGTTTCCGATAATGCAGGAGGTGATGCCGATGCTAATATAACTGCCATTGATAATCGTCCTAATGTGCATGGGTACAGGAATGTAACACACCAGGACAATGAATCCCCCAGACTAATGTATAACACTCGACAAAAAACCAAAGGTCCGCAGATCCCTGCTAGCTGCAGTACACCACTCCACTATTTTCAATTATTTTTCACACCAAGCCTCGTGAGAAAAATAATAATGGAGATGAATAATTATGCACGTAGGAAGATAGCAAGTCAAACACTAACTAAGTACTCGATACGGCACAGTTGGTATGATGTTTCAGAAGATGAAATGTGGGCTTTTCTGGGAGTTATTATAAACATGGGATTGATTTGTCATCAACATATGAAGGACTATTGGTCTCAAGATTTCATATCGAGGGTTCCTTTTTTCAATGAAATTTTTTCAAGAAAACGTTTTTTTTTCAAATTTTTTGGATGCTCCATTTAGAGACAACAGACCCAAATAACTACACCTTGAAAACGAGAACCCAAAAGGTTAGCAACTTTCTGAAATATATAGATGATCGTTGCAGAGAATACTTCATCCCTGGCCAGAACATTGCAGTGGATGAGTCTGTCATCGGTTTCAAGGGTAAGATTTCTTTCATAACTTACAACCCGATGAAGCCAACTAAATGGGGTATCAGAATATATGTTTTAGCTGACTCTGCCTCCAGCTATATTTGTACTTTCGTTCCTTACCATAGAAAAATTACAACTGATAACCTCATAAAACCAGACCTTTCCTTCACCTCCAGAATTGTCCTGCACCTTTATAATAACCTAAAAGAGTCGTGGCCTGATATCAAAGGTCTTCACTTTTTTACTGACCGATTCTATACCAGTCCTACCCTAGCAAAAGAATTGGCTGCCTTAGGATGCCACCTAACTGGGACACTTCTTACTAATCGGAAAGATGTCCCTGTATTTATCAAGAAGCCCAAATTGAAAAAAGGGGAGGTAATCGCCTTTAGAAGCGATGATAATATACTCTTTCTGTCCTGGAGAGATAAACGCATAGTTTCTTTGCTCAGTACTTGGAGCACATCTGCTTCAGAGACTGTGTCAAGGAAAGTAAAGGGAACTGATCAAATACAAGTGGTTGAGAAGCCAACTGTCATCGTGAACTATACAAAAATATGGGTGCAGTTGACACTGCAGACCAATATACCTCTTCCTACTGCTTTCTACGGAAGACACTAAAATGGTGGCGAAAGCTGTTTTTCTGGAGTATGGAGGTCTCTATAATAAATGGATACATCCTGTACCTGGAATGTTGCAAGACTAACTGCACTAAGCCAATGAGTCACATAAAATACAGGAGGCAGTTAGTGATGGAGCTCGTTGGAAACTTCCCCCAGGGAACTAGTGCAACCAAGAGAGGAAGAACATCTGATTCAGACAAGGAGCAGAGACTAAATGGGAAGCTACATATCATTATTCCACATCCCCAGGGGAAGCATAAAGACTGCATTGTTTGTTCCAAAAGAAATATTCCTGGTGGAAGAAGAGAAACAACATATATTTGTAAAACTTGTGACCGAAATCCCGGGCTACATGTGGGGAATTGTTTCAAAAGATACCACACTGAAAATTTTGTTGAAAATTAAAAATGAGAACAATAAATACACCTTGTTTTAATTATGCGTATTTTTAGCTTTTTTTTTTTTAATCAATTTGGACCAGACTGATGAAATTCCGAAAAAAAAATTGGACCGCAAAGGGTTAATACTTTGGGCCCCTTGGGGCATGGATACCTGCTTTTTTTAGTAATCATTTTAGCACACCAATATAAACGTCATTTAGGTCAATTTGAGACAAGGAAAACATAATTTTTCCAAATTCTGAAAAATAAGAGCTAACCTTATGGATACCCTGAATGCAATATTCAAGTAAAAGATCTAGGTACAACATAAAATAACCTGATTATGCTCCACCGTAACAAAATAAGACTTATTCAATGCACAATACTGTTATATTTCATCCTCTGAAACCTCCATCTCTGTTATGCAAAGATAAAACTACCAGAAAAAGCATCTACATTATGAGTGCAGCATCCAATTTGCCACCATTAAAATTTGATATATTCACCTAGAATTCGTATGACAGAGAATACAAAACCACTGTGGTACCAGAGGGGTTGTGCATTCAAGCATTTTCAGTGCCAGTTTTTTGTCAAAAAGTGAACCACTTTCCAGGCAAGATGCAGAAAACACACGATGAGGCATAGTTTTAAAAAAATTGGAGAAAGAACTAGTAGTGGAACCTCATGCATGATGTCATAATGTGACCTACATGCTTATATAGCTAAATATATTATTTAATTAATACTAGTGAGAAATGTACATGTAAACTTTTACATTACCTACTCACTGTGAACCATATAAGGGGGAAAATTTTCACAAGACAGACTCTTTCAAATAGTGACCATGCTCACCACAACCAGATGCTAGGGAGCACTGAAATAATATAAGCCCCCACTGTACCACATAAGAAAAGTAAAATTACTATTACAAAAGAAAATTCAGTTATCTTACCTGCAAGGATGTTATGAGGGCTGGTCCCGACACATTACAAAATCCAAGCTTAGGAAATACAGTCTCACTCAATATGACAACTGCCCCATAGTCACAAGAAAACATGTGAATTATTATGAGAGGTAGGCCTACTTTAAAAACTAATTGAAGAGTTGAGAAAATGCTATGGGTATCATAGTGAAAAAATTTATTCTTGGATGGGTATTTCATTCCATTGATATCTTCCATTAACATGTCGTTAATTCTTCTCCATTCAACAAATCCCTCAATTTTCCCATTGAGAAAACTTAATATCCTCAACGATTCTTTTTCCTGCCATGATTGTGCCAGAATATTAGCATCTTGAATCAAAGTAGTACTTTCTTCTTGAAAATCTAATGCATGGCAAGTATCTTTTGACTCTGAAAATACTGTTCCACTCCCCTCATCATCATACTCTTCTATCACATTTTTGTTCAAGTTAAAGGACTCCCCTAATTCACCTAATCTTTTTGTTTCCCATTCAATACACTTTTCACCAGTATTTAGGTTTCCAACTATGTTAGCTGTTGAATGATCACAACTTTCCACAGAAAAATCCATCTCAGACTGCTGGTCACTGATGGAAGTAGACCCTGCATCATTTTCCTCGGTGATTGGCTGGAAATGCTCACAGTTTGTTTCTAATACTACATGTTTCAAATTTTCATTGAATAACCAGCTACTTTCAGCATTTTCTCTTGGAGATGAATTAGTTGAGGAATGATAAATTTTAATTTTAGCCTTCTTAAAAGGAATTTTTAAGTACCCCAAATTAGCATAACTTTTAAAACTAACATTGAATTGCTTTCCTTCGGCTTCAGTATTGCCTGGAGCCACTTCCTTGCCTACATTAGAAATTAGCGCTTCAGATTTTGACATCATTGAATTTCTTCTTTGCATAAAAAGAGATAGTAAAAGAAAATGTGGGGAGCGTGGAAGAGATAAATAGTCAGGCATAGGAAGAGGTATTACTTGAAGCAGAGCAAGAACAATCATTGGCAACCAGGTACTTATTGACAATAGTATCAAATGCCCTTGAATTACTGGTAGGAACAAAACAAAGAGTGATGAGAATAAATCTGATAGTGACAACCAACATGCTTGAGAATTAATGGAAGAAGTTTCAAAAATATAGACACTGACTGTCACTATTGATGCAGCTGAAGCAGCTCCTAGGAATAGATGAAATGTAAGTAAAGGAATCAAGACTGAATGTTTCTCTGAATTCATCATTGTATTCACAGCTTTTAGCCCAGAAAACTTCAGCATTTCATTCTTAGACACCAAAAATTTGTCAGAATGATTATCAATTTCTGCAGGTGCAGCGCTTATGGGAGTTCCATAACTCTGAATAGAAACGGATTTTAATACAGCAGGCTGTGTAGGAATAATATCATCCTCAACAGATGAGTTATGTAAATATGAATAAGAAAATGAATAAGGTAAAGGTACCTTGGTGTTATATGCACTGACTGTAAATGATAGGGGATAGTCTTCTGATGAATATCTACTTTCAGAGGGCCAAAAATAATATTCAGATAAGGGTGCATCATAGTAATTCACATTTTGTTGTGTCTGAGATGGCAAAAATAGTATGAAAACAGAGGCAAAGAGCCAAAACAAAACTGAAAACATGAGGGATGACTGCCTTCCATAGAAGTCCACAGCTCGACCTAAAGGGATAGAAAAGGGGAAACGTTTAAATAATCACAAATGATAGGGAGAAGTACACACAGATATAACTCAGATGAAATTTAGTTACGGTGATAAGAATTATGAACATGAGATACATTTATCTTTTTGTTGAATTTACTACATTTACCATTTTGGGCTAGTACTTAATGGAAAACAGAACAACATAAATCATCAAGAAGTAGGGTTAGAGGAAAACCTTTCTCAATAACTATTTTTCCACGCTCAACACCATCCAGCATTCCTCACGTCTTCTAACAATTATTTTAAGAAGTTTCCCATGAACAGGATTAACCCTTATTTGGGCAACTCAAATTTCTAACATAACCGGGCAGGCAGGGCCCATTGGAACCTCCTTGTTCGTTTTTTCTTTTTGCTCAAGTGGGCTAAGTTGCCAGCAGAAATACCATTTGGTTTTGTCATATAATGCCAATTTATACAAAATTAATGTTTTAAAAATAATTTTTAATGGTCAAAAGGAAAAATTTACATGTCAATTAGTACCAAAAATTTGTAATCTGAAATAATAATGATTCATTCTTCATAAAAATGACCTCTGCTGGATATAATTTAAATTCAGATTAAATTGACATAAGAGATACAATGTCTTAATATTTATGGTTGATATAAGAGTCATTGTAACAACAACAAAACTTATTGTTATGGAAAAAGCTAAATTTCATCAAGCCCAAGGTAGGCTCAAATCTTTTTGCCGTTTTTACACACACGTTTCACGTCATTATTTTCATTGATCAAAATTGTTACACATTTGTTTTTGTTTGCGATATTTTGAATATGGGCATATGTATAAACCTCTTTTTTGCTATATTATAATTTGATTAATGTGTTGGCTCAAAAATTCCATCATCAAAAATGTCCTTTGCCATAATAATGTTGCAAGACAAACCCAAGTCAGATCGTCTTTCAATGTGGACCTGAACCAGATTCTCAGGTACAAATTGAATAAACAGTCTCCTAGAATAATATTTACTAGCATTTCAATTTGGATCAGTATGCATCCACACCGCAAAGGCGGCAACTCCTCTCTATCAAAGCTATTCATGAAGGATGCAAAAGGCCAACAATTTGTGCATCTTTTACTCATGTATGCATGAACCAACTGGTCAAGGAAATCGACTCCACCTTTGGTGCAGTTGTGTGTGGTGGCTGATAATTTCAGGTTTACAATTGATGCCTTCCATAATTTTATTAGTATGGTGCATGGTTGATAGAAGAACTACCGAACTACCGACTGACCTTTCATCTTGGGTAGTTATGATACAAACCTACCATTTTCGGAGAAACCAAACAATGAAGAAACAACTTCACGATTTAAATTGGCTTAAAATTTTCTGGGAATAAATCATTCATTTATTCTTAAAGTCTGAGCAAAAATGAGGCCATTACTCAGAAGGCACTATGCAAGCTTCATATCAGTGACGTAATGTCACATGTTATATTTCTGTTCATCTTTTGGTATGACTGACAATCAGTTAGCTACTGTACCAAAACGAGGCAATGCTCTTCATGTCAATATCATCTTTATTTGAAATCTCCTCTTCCATTGGCTGGTTATCCAAATCATCGTTACTTGTTTCTCCAATGCTCAGCAGTTTTTGTACGTCATTTTGAGACAAAATCTTTCTTTTGTCTAACCATGATGTAAGAATTTAAAAAAATACATATATATTAGTTCATAGAACTTATCCAAAACCTAAAATTACTTCCTTAGGCCCCCTGCACACACACCGATTTTGAACGGCCGGTAAAATATCGGCCGTCCGCATTCCAATTGTGAACGATGGGAGGGCATGGGATTTTGCACACATACCGACCACGTGCCAGCACCAGCAAAATGCTGGTTAGCTGCTGGCCATTGTCACTGTGGATTGTCAGTGCCGGGCTGGTGCTGGCCGTACATTGGCGTACTAGAGCTTGCTCTATGGGAGCTTGCACACACCCTGGATTTTTACCGTCCGACTGGCCGTTTTCCTCTAGATCTTGCTGCACTTTCTCACTTTCCAGAAGAATTCTGATCTATCGGCACAACAATCAAGTGATTGTTTGGCCAGTGTGTGTGCAAGCATCGCTTCACACGCTTTGGCCAATGTGTGTGCAAGCAATTTCAAAATCGGTGTGTGTGCAAGGGTCCTTAGTAGTTACCTATTCGAACTTATCTGTGCATATGATGTCTTCAGGTATGTGAATGAAAATTGTAAATATTTACCGTCACTCCGTTACTTTTACGCAAAGACAAAAACACATTGAGGCGGTAGTTCCGTGTAAAAGCCAATATTTTCAGAGTCTATTATAAGCAATAGCTTATACGCCTTCAAGTACATTGTTCAGTAACACTTTGCCTGCACTCTACTTTTTTTGTCATGTATGCCATATTTTATATGGGAAAGGAGGATGGAGGGGAGGGATGTAGAGGTGAAAGTTGGTGGTAACATGGGCAAGGGGTGCAGGAGAAGTAGTAGACTAAGAATAATGGACAGTTATCATTGCATTAGGGTTGGAAAATACTGGTAGAAGAGTTTTAGTGGGGGTAATGAAGAGGAACGTTCAAATTCAAAGTGTCATCATATGCATGCTTTCTGGATGGCAGGAGATATGCTTTCTGTGATCCCTAACGTCTTTGAATGGATGCTGCAAAGAAATTCCAAGGATCAATGAGTTTTTAGGGAACACCTGGCTCGTTTTCAGTAGTCATCTCTAGGGGTATCCCAGTGACTCAAACCCACTGAGGGAAAAGTTCTCTCAGCATATGCCTTCGGTGACCACTGTGGAAAACAGAAATAAGCAAAAGAATGAAAAAAACCATCCCATTCTTCTTTCATGGATACAGATAATGATATTTGTTGCATATTGGTCATTCCTCACCTATCTCAGTCTCCTTCACCAAGATTTTCCCACTGTTATACATCAATGACTGTCCAGCTTACACCCTTCTCTATATTCCCTTTCCAACTTCCCCTTGTATCTGCCTCCATGTTACCACCCATGTTACTTAGAATAATAATTCTTCGTAAAGAATTTAGTAATTTAATTTGCACTAATAATATTTTCCAGCCTTGACAGCTAAAATAATCTCCGTGATTGAAGCTCGCACAAACTGGATATAAGTCCACATAAGAATCCAAGTGCAGCATGTTGCATAACTGGTGAACACTCACCTCCTGCCATATACAATTACGTTAGCTCACCATCGGTTATGTAGATGTATATTTGAATATTCCAAAATAATACTTTTAAAATTACAACATTTTGCCATTTATATTTACTCTCTGATGATGCGCAACCGATCGCGTATGCGAAGGGTCCATCAGACCCAGCTTGCCCGGTTACGATAGGAAAAGTTTAAATTTACCATTAAAAATGAAGCAATATTATTTTAAATAAAAAAATATATTTTTCCTATGCTATTTGTTCGTATAAACAAAGTCATGGAATTTCAAAGTACAGGAATATTTTGTTCTCATGTTACAACCTGAAATAAAGGCTAAAGGACCCTCCTTGCCCAGGTAAGGGTTAAAATAACAGATATAAGGCTACCTTTCAAAACCTGTCAAATTGGCGTATAAAATGCAGGGTATATAATTGTAATGATTACCTTTAAAAATTAATACATACATAAATAATCAAATTCTACAAATCAAATTATCACATATATTTTAAACACAATAGCCCTGGACCAGTCCATAAGAATAAAAATCAGGACAACGACACATACTGTTACCTCTCAAATGTAGTCAACACGAATAGCAAATGCAATTGTCTAGGAAGAGTACTCACGACAAAAACCGGGAGCAACAACTCTTCTATTACTTCACAAATCCAATTTACATCAAAACTGCCAACACAATTAATAAATACTTCCGGCAAAACATCAGGAGCGACGATGAGTATGCCTGACCGCCACTATTTTTATCGCAATACTCTTTTTGTTTATTTTGCTGTCAACAAGAATTGTTACAGTATGGTTTGATAGTTATTTCAGGCTTAATACGGAGGATTTCAAACATATGTACTAGTAAATTAAAAGTTACTTGAAATTGGGAATTTGTCAATACTATGTACTTGGAAAATTAAAATTACCAGGCAAGGGGAAAATTTCCGATAAATTTTAATTTACTAATGTGGTTTAAAAGCCTCAGTGCCAAATGCATGAACTGTAAATAATGCAGAATAGCCACTTGCCCAGCATCTACTTTCAGAGGAATTAATTCCAAAATGGTATTTAATGTTCTTTTACATTTGTATCCACTAGAGCTACAAATATACTAACTGCTGCAGTTATCCTATGAAGCTGGAAGTAACTAATTAGTAACCTCCATGCAGGCTTGAGATAATCCACCATAATTTTGTCATAGGAGTGGCATCATTTCATTAATGTCCAGGCACTCAGAGAAGGCATAGATATGTATTTATCAAGAACATTAACATTTCTAAGGACCCAAAATGTGTATGTGGATGAAAATAATACATATTCGGATTACCAAAACATATTTAAAATATATTTTTCAGCGGTTTTAATGGGATTGTCGATCATCATCTCTAAAATGTAACTCATTTTCACTCACTTGGGGAACCCTCTGGAAAAGGCTTATTGCCTAATGAATTGAAATGTAAGATTCAAAATTCAACTAGTCAACATACTAATAAAATGTACAAATAATGTTCAGGCTAATGAGGCTAGCTCGGTAATGAGGTTTCCTGAAAACTGACATTGGAGAAAATCCTTTTTATCAAGTCAGATCTTGAGTGCTACCGCCATTACAGCCATGCTTCACTATGCCACTGGCCCAGTGGCATAGTGAAGGGGGGTGCGGATCCCCCCAAAATATTTTAACACAATTACTTTGCTTCGTAAAAGAAAACAAAATATTGAAATATCATGAACTAAAAGATTTCTTGGTAAAATGAAGTTTTTTCGGTTTTGAAAAGTATTACAATTACCTATGTACTTTGAAACCCTCTACGTGGTACTCTGTTTTTTTTTTAATATCCACCCCTGATTTTGGACCATCCCCTCCCCGAATAAAATTTCTGGCTATGCACCACTGGCAGTGGCACATTATAATATAATATATGGTTATTTGGTATTTGTTTCACCATCTCTTTAGTGAATAAATTGAAAAGTTCAGCTTTAGCTTGCTCTATGGAAAATATGCCATTTTCATTAAACTCGCCCATATTTCTATTCTCTCTTACATCCTCTTTAATTCCTTTGGCTGTAGCACTCAAGATCTGACTTGATAAAAAGGATTTTCTCCAATGTCAGTTTTCAGGAAACCTCATTCCCGAGCTAGCCTCATTAGCCTGAACATTATTTGTACATTTTATTAGTATGTTGACTAGTTGAATTTTGAATCTTACATTTCAATTCATTAGTACCAGGTTGAGGTCTGCATCCACATCCGCTGCAAGGAAGCTGTGCAAATTTTTCACATTATTCCTATACCTCTGTCTTACCATGATGTAGTCTATCTGATATTACTTCTCTGAACTGGTATTACTTCTCAGAGAAAGACAATGAATGTGTGAACCAGCGGCTGTTGGATTTTAAAGGAAAACTTGGAATTACCACTACTGGGAAAAAAAATGTAACTCTAGTGTCAACTGAAATATTAGGTTTCTCAGAGATAGGCCTCAGTGAAGACCTTGGATACTATGCTATTTAACCACAAACTGATGCACAGACAAAAGTGACTATATATTGTGATTGTTGATTTATAATTTGTGCAACATTAATGAAGTAAAACGCATTCGTGAAGTTTTTGTCAATACAAAATGGAGAAAGTTAACTTGTATTAACATGTATCCTGCATTTTGATGTGTTTTATAAAGCAACAATGAAGTTATCCCCAGCAATGATGGGTAAGTGCTATGAATTCCTTAAAATATTCTATTTCAAAAATATATTTTTCTTATTGGGAGAAAAACAACCTACGCACAAAAAATGTTTTAATTTTTGAACTTATTATGTACTAGGTTCATGTTGTAAATATTTGCTTAGATATAGAAAACAGTTAACACAAGCATTTCATCACACTTGAAGGAGGACCCAACACTGACTACCAGAGTCATGAAAAGGGATTTTTTTACGTAAATTTTTTTTTAACAACAAAGCAAGCAAAAAGCCATGAATTTTATTTTTACAGGTGGTGGGTCATACCTTGAGGAATATTAGAAAAAATAATTTAACTTGATTCAGATATTGCCTCAGGTCAAAATTTGATGTTTTATAGAACCATGTTTTTGACGCAAAATTTTCTAAAATCATGTGAAACATATGAGTTTAGAGATTTTCCAATATCCCTTAGGATATTTTTCATTTAGTTAATGGAATCCTCATGACTTCTATAATAAACCTGCCAATTTTCAAAAGAATCTGATGAAAACTATGGCTGAGACAAATTATTTCCCTCTAGAGGTACAAGTGCCTCTGGAGATCGCATTCATTGAAAAACTGCAGTTTCACCCAAACTTCAAATGGTCGTGAAAAAAAAGCTATTACACATAGCCAAGAAATATTTTACACTGTTTCATTCCTACATGGAAGGATGAAAATTGCCAAGTTTCATCAAAATCCGAGTCGGTGGGTGTCATGCCTGGATGAACTGACATGGAATGACCCGGTTGCATATAGTTGGATGATACTTTGTGTTTATTTGCTCTCACACCTTCAATCCAAGTTCATTCTAGCTTTAATTCTATTTTATAAACATAAGCACTATTCTTGATTATTAAATTTGAATTTACTTTAAATCTTTAACTAGTTAACTGGGGAGGGATGCTGTGTGCTGCCAGCAGAGGGTGATACTGTAGAATGTCTATGTGAATGAAAGAGGAGAATAAAATAATAAGCGCAGAACAAGAAAAAAGCACATCTATACGTTGAGTTCTTTTCTTAAACAGTTTCATCAGTAATCAAAGATTCCTTAGATTTCCCCCTTTCTGCCTTCTAGAATTTATCCACAGCAAGGACCTTCCACAGGTGTCTATAGGTAAGAGGTCATGATGAATGCATGCTGTCCGCACAAACTCGTAGTAACTTTAACAGAAATATTTGCTATGTAATTCCAATAATGGTCAAGATATTATACACATAAGAACTCCATTTACTTAAAAATAAATATTTTAACTTAGTCTCATTACAGAGGAATACATTACCTATGAATATTCAAGCAAGTCAATTAATGGCGAATTTTATCGAATGGGGAATAGAAATTTAAATACATAATAATACTGATGCATGCCAGTAATTTTCTGCGTTTGATGCATTGACCAGAATAAATAAATATTGCCTAATTATACTCACCAACGATCAGAGAAGATATAATACCTCCAAGCATAGATGTAACTCGGAAAATTTCTGATTCCTTGCAGCTTCCCTCGCCTCGGCACAACAAAACAATGTTCGAAATAAAAATACCGGCTCCACATAAGAAAGACGAAGATATTCCTGACACCACATACGATCTACGCGTGTTCTTCGTCCGTACACTTCCTTCTTTTAAAGAATCCTCCTCCACTGGGGTTAGAAGTATTAACGTGTCATCCTCTTTTTGAACCATTTTAAGAATGTTTCTTCGGATTCAGCACAACACGTACAGCTACTTTTCTCGATCTCGCGTAGCCACCTTGACCCTCAAATTAACGAAGAATCACTGGATGGGACGCAAGAATTCTCACCCTGTAATATAAGTGGCCATGGCAAAATAAAATACTTATTCAGCTATATTTTAGATAGCATAAAGATCTGATTAAAAAAGATAAGTTGCAAGTAACGAACATTTCATGAATTTTTGTTCCATTCTCATTTGTTGTTCACATTCGTAGAATAACACAGATCGGTCTAGAGGGAACAAGTTATAATATGGGAACTGGGAAACGCTAAGAAGCGCAATCGCAATCGCGCTATCAACCTATAAAAGAAAAACAATTGATTAACACCAACATCCCAAGATAGTTCACTAAATATCCAGTCGTGGCGTTCTCAACAAGAGATCGTCCATTAAAAATTATTCTTGTTTCTTCTTCCCTATTGAAACTTCTTGGACACGGTGAAATTGAGATCTTAGGTCTCATCGACTTTAATTTGGATTATTAAGGCAGATAACTAGCAGAAATGAAGGGATTGAGTTTGCAGAGTGTTAAGCAGCATCCCTCGGTGAGTTTAAATGAATTAAATTAAGGTAGATAAGGGAAGGTTGCATATTTGAATTTTAAGACGTAATATTTTTCTTGCAGCTGATACCTTTGTACGTTTGTGTCGGTGCTGGTTGTCTATTTGCCACATTTTATACCATTAGATTGGCCACAAAAAATCCTGATGTTACATGGAACAGGAAAACGAACCCTGAGCCGTGGAATGAATATTCCAATAAGCAATACAAGGTATCACTGTGTGACCTATTAATATTTTATAAACCTTTTCGAATGCGTTCCTGATTTATATTTTCTTTCCAGTTTTATTCCCCAATCAGAGACTATTCCAAGATTGAGAGCCCTGCACCGAAGTATGATAATTAAGGAATGTTGTATTTAGTGTGAGAAGAAATGGTATCAACTTCCACTCGAGACAATTTGAAGTGTCTTAAGTACCAATGTAGTGTGTTAAAATGCTCGTAGAACTGGAATTGAAGTCTCGCCTGTATAAATATTTTCTAATAAATGACGTAACCTAGTTGCATTCTCGCCAAATTATTGAAGGTCAATTAGTTAGATATTAGGTGTGCAATGAATTGTTTTATATCAGGACACTTCTAAAGGTTATTCTTACGTTGCTAAGCCATAGAGGGAATGTGTGACCTTCCTTTCGCCGGCGAAAGATCACTTTTTTGGTTTTAATATTTGTATGTGAAACTGACTGTTTAAGAGGACTCACGTCTACCAGTTGGTTGCCGTTGGGGATGTTAGCTTATTGTACAACGGGTGAAGTAGGTTGTATGGTTTCCATCAACCTCGCCATGGTGACTCACGCAATGCACACTCCTTACCTTAGCAGTGAATACTACTTGGGGATTTATTGCCTTCATCCTTTTGCACGATATCGAAACATCCCCTATGAAAAAATTGTATAAACCTGTTTCAAAATTTTATACAATTACCATGGTAATTGTATAAATTGTATAAAATTTTGAAACAGGTTTATACAATTTTTTCATAGGGGATCTCTCACCTAGATGTTTGTGGAACTATGCTATTTAACCTCCGTTTAAGATGACGAATAACCAAAATTTGACAGCCGCTGTAAGCATGAACAGAAGTATTGTGATACGAAAGGGAGGTGATTTCTAAGCATCCAAAAGTTTATTTCATTTGTGTCATAATTGGTACTATAGAAAAAGAGGAAATCCAAATTTCTCGAGTCTGCTGAGTCATACATTGCATAGCCGCTTCGGTGATTGCTGGAGCATCTTCTCTATGGTATTTAGGGCTCGTCCTTAGGTTGAATAATTTACTGTTATACTTCTGGTTTCTTAATAATGAAGGCTGCAGCTGATGATATATTTTGAGTCACTATTGAGATAAGGTAACAAATTTTGAGATTATGAATTTGGAGCATGTTACTTTATGGCAGCTAGGTATAGACTTAAGAAGCAGCAGATCAGTCAAGCATAAGATCATTTGCTGCAATGTTTAAGACCAAATGGATCTATGAATATAGCCCCGGGGCCATTTTTCTGGAAAGTTGGTGAACTTGACAGGTTCTTCCCTATTTGATTTCTCTGCTTCTTTCAATGTCTGCTTAGCTGCCATTAATAAATTCCATGTTTGTATGACATATTTCATCATTAAGTGGCATCATCATGTACAATCATAATAGTCAATTTAAACCAAGTTTTTGGAAATTTCCGTCTCCCTCTCAAAAATCTAATGCTCTCTTCCTGTGTGAAATTCACTCTCACCGGACAAAAACAGCGATCAATTTTACTGGACTTTTAATTGTACTGCGGAAGCCTTCGTCTTTCATTCGTTGTTCTTGACCCATAATCTGTGAAATTAGGCAGTTGATTTTGAGGGGAGCTTATGAAAAACTGCTATCAAACTGTGTGTATAAGACATATTTTTAAGGAGTAACCACAACAATCACGTACAGTAGACCCTTCCTTTATGAAATAAATCCATTCCAAAGGACTGATCAAAAAGCTAATGCTGTATGTTGAATCCTCTTTATTTCCAAACAAATAATCAATTTTAGGTGCAACAGTGAATTTTACTGTCCACAGATCATAAAAAATTAAGACATAGATTAAGATATTTGATGGAATATTGCGGTACTTTTAGAAACAAAATTGCAAAAATGTGCAATATTATAAGCGCACACTAAGCCAGTACAGATCATCTGACCACTGCAGTAGCCAAGGGGTTCACTGAATCTGGATTCCGTTTGACACAATGCTATTATGTACCACACCGATCCTTATCTGCTCTTAGCTTCAAAATTATAAAATTGTACCAATAACCATAGGTTTCTAGGGTCCTCATATGCGAAAGCCATAGTAAAAAAAACCATTGTGATGTGGGGTTCTACTCATCAGTTGAAACATTTACAATCTGTTGCCATACAAAGGGAAATAATTTTTGGGCAACATTCAAACACATTTCATATTCCTAATTCAATTCTCCAATTTTGTTTCACTAATTATTTCATTCCAATACCAGAATCCTATTGCTTGCCAGATGATTCCTCCATTTCTGCCTAAAGCTGCCATCACTGAATTGTCCCCTCGACTAGACATCACCGTGTACACACCAATGTTATAGTCCCTAAATTTCATCTCAGCTAGCAGTCTCAATTGGTATACATAGTACATATTTGTTTCTTTGTCCTGTTTGATATCTTTTAAAGCTTCTCCACCCTCGTCACTGTCCAAACATAATATGTTCTTACAGTCATAGCTGCTTTCTTTTTCTGGTATTTAGGTACTTAGTAAGTTTCTGATGCTCATAATTGGTTCCATATTTTCGGAGTTGGTTTTGATTTCCATGTCCATTCCAACTGATCTGTTTTTTTATTACATGGTATCAATAACTTTTATGTAGCACCTACTATTGAACCTATTTGCCATTGGTGGCCAAATAGAGTAATTCTGATATACTCCCCTGAATACAAATAGGAGTCGTTAGAATGCCCAAGCCTTTCTACCATGATTAAGTTGTATCCCAAGGGAAAGTGGCTACCTCTTTAAGATTGTAAAATGAATTCATTATGCCTACAGGTAATGATGCCACACCCAGAATAGAAATACTGTTTTTTCTGAAGGCTATGAGCTAATCATAAAATTGATTGAAAATATCAGCAAGAAATGGTGACTATGGGTTTGAAGCCCTTGCCTGCTCACTTTAAGGTCATTGGTTTGATTCCTGCCAGAACCCTTCTTGGCTGAGGGAATGGGAGTCTGTGACCAACTGGTATTGCTAGCGGCTCTTGCACCCAAATGCAACAATCAGATTTTCATTACCTCCGAGTTACCTCCTTAATTAGAAAAATTCATTTTAAGTCATACTTCCCCATTAAATTTTAGGGCCGCTCATTTACCCTTTCTAATCAATTTTCTGTAAAGACACTAATATTCCTTAAATAAATTTCATGAATGTAGTACGGAAAGTCTGGTAATTTCAGTTTGACATTTGTGTAACCTTCCTGAGTTAGTAATGAAGAAGACTTGTGAAAAGCATTTTCTAAATGTTGGCGGAAGGATATGGGATGACTTAATTGGCAACCTCATGAAGCAGATTTCTCAAGACTTTATGTATAATGGATATGAATAATAGCTAAGTAAGACCTTAATCCTTTCCCTACAAATGACGAAAATAATTAGCAGGACATTTCTTGACCTGGGAGACGAAAGCCACAAATTTTCGTCGGAATTTTTTCTATGTAAGCAATCACATGCTGAAAGTATATTTTTCTGTGCTCTCCAGTGACGTCACGGCAAAGTTGGCAGTGCCGGAATGCACTTTCCTTAACTTTTTTTAGAAGTGAATTAATACTTTTTTTATTGCAAGTTATTTTATTATAATTTTTTTTGTTTTGGTTATGAATGAGTACATTAGTAATTTTTAGGCAACAATTGATTGAAGTGCTATTTGACCATTATGTCTTCCGTTAACCAGTGCCGGAACTGCATTCCTGCACCATGACACCCCTAGTGCTCTCCCCCTTTAATGGCGGTCACAGGTTCTTGAAGTCTTAGTTTTGGGACCCAACAAAGCAGGACTTATGCCATACCCTCGAAATCCAGAAGCAGGTACCCAGACCCCTCATCTTATATTACCCCTATTTGTGGTAAGGAACCGCTGTCATTCAATTGTTCATTCAGTCAGTTTTCGAAATAAGTATTTGTTCCTTTCTCAACAAATATAAACTAAGACTTGCATTCTTTGTCTTTTGAGCAGCGTTTACAATTTTGAAACAAAATTCTATAATAAATATTAACTTATATCTCGATTTCAGTATAAACATCAACATGAAAATTGTTGCTGCATTAAATGCGTTAATATTGACGGTGGAGCTTCTTTCAAAACTCTCAGAATAAAACGATGAATTCAATTCGAAGTTTACAATTTATATGCCAACATCAGTTATGTATCCATACAGCTAATTCATATAAACGATGCATGATTGACTGCAAACCAATGCCGCTGGTAGGGTTATAAACCCCAAAAGGAGGGAGCCCAACTACCCTTGGAGTCCCCACTAGGAAGAGTCAAAAAAGGTTAGTGCTGAGAGCGCGTGATTATCAGCGAGATCTTTATTAATGTATGTCCTGCAAAAATGCTCCGTAAAGAGGGGGCGGAAGAGTCTCTTGGGGCTCAGTACAGCAGTCATGCTAAGGCGAGAACTCCAGCATCTCAAAAGGGGTTAAATTTACTACCATTGACAAATTGCTGATAAGAGCATTAGGATTAGCTCTATCAAACTAATCTCTGGTTTGCTTAGTTATACTGGTGATTCAAAAGCATAAAATGAGCTAGTTTCATGCACCATGAGGCACCACAGTGGGAGAATAGCAAAATAAAATGAACTTTTTGATATAAAATTTGTAATATACACTCACAACACAAAGTGAAAAAAACATAACAGATGACTCTTATTATCGTCTTCCTCCCTTTCCTTTTTTGCGACCTCCACCACCCTGTTGCTGCTGAGCTTGACTTTGGTCACTGCTACCTGGTTTTTGTGACCGAGTTTTTAACTTTGGAATCATTTTACCAACATACTCCAATACAGAATCACCTGCCAGAAAAAGAAAATTATCATTTGTAAAAATTAACAATTTAAAGAACAAAGATTATCAAGGCATAACTTATCTTTTAAGCCATGAATATTATTATTTAATTAACTCCACTGTAACCAGCATTGTCTCCCATTTTATTATTTGGCAGAGCTCTGCCAGTGGCCGTAAATATCCTCTTATTGAAATAACTCAGTGAGTGCCATAAATAGTAGTTTCATCACCAATATAACTCCTCCACCATTCATTTTTTAAGAAGTGTAATATAAAGTGTCAAAAAGATACCAAATACGGTTTAGATACATAGATATTTTGAACTTTGAAAAATTGAAATTCATTAATGAATTTGAAGAAAAAAGAATACAGTCGCATAGGTTTAAGAGTCATGAATACTCTCTCCACTTGAGGTCATGTAACCTCATGGCAGAGGTTCATGAAACACATTCTTCTACTAGACAATTTCCAACACATACATGCAACTCACCGTCCAGCTATCTAACAAGACAATTGTGCAAAGGTAGAAACCACAGGAAACATAATTTCACCTTTTACAGCATTTTCCAGGTGGAAAGACCAATTTTCCAGAAACAACACCTTCTCCATGGAAATAAACTTTAGCACTGCCCTTAAGCCTAAATTAAATATTTTAAAATGATTTGGTGCAATATAGATTCATTCAAATTATTAGATGGCAACATAACACACATACAATGTATCTCAATGAAACTTTTCCTAGTCAGTTTCTAATTAAATATCTATATATTTAATAATCAGTCTCTCATCCAATGAAATTTAAAAAAAAATTGATTGTGTTAATAGGGTAGTTTCCTATTTTTTTAAATTGCCGAAATCGAAATATTATTACTCCTGGAGGACGTATTTCACACTTATCTATTTTTCGCTATTAAATAAAAAGTGAACATTTTCAAGCACGCAAGAACACGACGGCTAAGTATGAATGCTGGGAAAAGCCTTTGTTATGTCTGGCTGCTGCTGTGTGAGACCACCTGGGTGCGAGGCTATGAACGCGCTACGATGCAGGCTGCTAGCAGGTAGAGCTTGGCTTAAATAAGGATTATTAATACCCTATCAAACGAAGGAAACTTTCCGACCATATGCATTTTAAATAAGTGATTATTAACACTAGAATGCCGAAGGGTGTCATTTTGACACCCTACGCGTACATTTTTTACGGAGCTGGCCCTTAGAGAGTGTTGTAGAGAAAAATCTTTCGTGACTTTTATTCATTTTTAGATCTTAACAAAACGACAGTAAAAGGGATGTCCCCCCTAATTTTTTTCGTCTCAAAAATTCAAATTTACCTTGAATGCCGGAGGGTGTCATTTTGACACCCAGTATATTATATCACTTCTTTCTTCGGTTTAGGTGTCTCGTGGGATGCGGCTTGATAATTATTTGTCAAATTAGTATAGTGTAGTACATTATCTTCATGTGAGGTACCTTTATGTATAGTATAGTATATTTTAGTGTAGTACATTACCTTCATGATTGTTTGTCTTACATAATTTCAATGAGCATCGGCTGTATACTACTTTTTTCAAAAGTTTAGTAGCTAGTAAGGTAAGTATATTCCGCTGCCTTTTGCAAATGATTCGCCTTGAAAGCAGCTAATTTTTTTACCGAGGTGACTCTTATATGCCCTGAAACATTGCAGTAAAGTGACGCGCGCGACAATGCAGTTAGCTGCTGCCGAGCCTCTGTGTTCGGCTGCCTGGCTCGCGCGCGTGTTCGGCGGACTGGGACGCTATGGTCGCGACCTGCTGCTTGACTTGCCTCGGCAGTTCTGTCTTGATAATGGCACTGCATAGACGTGTTACGACGGAGCAAAGTATTGAAATACTAAACGATATTTCTGGAGACGTGTCGGAGAAAGCGTCTGATGGAGATGTTGAATCGGGCAACGATTGGGTTGCACAGGAGGTCCATTTTAGATCATCCAAAAATGATGAAAATAGTGAGCACGGTCAGTTTCAGTGTTTTGTATATTTCAGTTTAGTAATTTAATCACGAAAGATGCACATATTTATTTTACAATACGCATGTAAATATAATTGAACTACTGGATCTGCACTGGTTATCGGACAGAAAAGAAATTGTGCGTGGTCGTGACATGGTGTGCCGACGTGGATGGGGCGCTGGGTAGACTTCAAGGCGACGTCAACTCCTTGTTCAAGATCGTAAGAAGGAGATGGCCATGCTAAGGAATCATAACCTGGGCCTAACATAACCACTGACGAACAGCTGTTTCCAAGCAAAGCTAGATGTCCATTCAAGCAATTCATGGCACCAAAGCCTGATAAGTATGGGCATAAATACTGGTTTGCAGTATATAAAGACAGCATGTGTTTGGTAAACTGATTCCTTAACTTCCAGATTGACCAGAGGCGTCAAGGACGGCTCTCGTCAAGCTGGCGATCGCGTTTCAGATCATGCTGTATTGAAATGTATGCAACCCTACATGAGCAAGGGCAGGAATGTAACCACTAGCATTTGTTTCACATCACTTTTGCTAGCTCTGCTCGAAACAAAAGGGTACTTGCCTTTCGGGAACTGTAAATAAGGGAAGAAGGGAAATACCTGGTGAAATGAAAGCTTCTCGGGAAGAGTTGTAATCAACTAAATTGAACAAAAATGGTGACGTAACACTTACTGTTCATCAGGGCAAACAGAAAAAAATGTGTTCTTGTTCTATGATCTCTTCGCCCTCATATTGACATTAGTTACAACTCTAAGAAATCGCCCGAAACAGTAAGGTGTTGTAATGAGATCAACTTTGAAGTAAATATTATTGATCAGATGGGGTGGAAATACTTGGTCAGAACTAGAACCAGGCGATTGCCTGTTTTTTTCTTTCCAGAATACTTTTGACTTGGTCACTATAAATTCCTGAATACTATATATAAGGAAATAACTTCACAAAAGATGTCCCGAATTATTTTTACAAAATTTATCAGAATAGCTTGCTTTCCCTTACATCGAGTCAACGAATATCTGGCAACCAAATCCAGAACTGACTAGGGATTGTCAAGTATAGATAAAATGCAACGAAAACAGAACTGTTGCTTTTTGTAAGCTTAGTGAAAAGTCAGTAAACCTAAGGCCAAAACAGACCAAAAGTGCGAGAATGTAGAGAATCTACTATTTTGATGAAGCTTTTCGTAAGTCTGTATGAAAAAGCATTCGATTTCTTTTTGGGTTCATACGAGGTTTTTGTATTTTATTTTTTTTAAATTTCGTAGTTTTGTGACCGCAATGGTTTTATTTTAATTTTCGTCTTTTGAAGCACACTTCTATGACGAAAAATTAATGAAAAAGTTAACAATAATAATAAAAAGAAAAACAATGTCCTAATCATTTTTTTCTATCTATTCAATCCTGTCGTATTCATTTTAATTTTTTATGCACATAAAATTTAACCAGTTACAGTGAACAACAAATACTTATAAAAAAGTATTCAATGATTATATATAGGTATTATTACACCTTCATGCGTCCTCCGACGTTTCAGCGCAATCTTTTCGATGGATGCCACATTCCAGGAGAGTATTTTTTTGTAAAAAAATTTTTACTTCAGTGGTACTCTATTAAAACATTAAGTTTTTTTTTAATATTAGGGCAAAAAATCAGTATTAAACAAAAGTTGACACTATCTACTCCAAAATAAAACTAATCTGCAACGTTAAATGCTTATTAAAGAATGGGTGTCAAAATGACACCCTCCCGGCATTCTAGGGGATACAAATTTCCCGGCATTGATGTTTCCCCGAGCTCTGTGCCACATGCATGCATTGGTAATCTCAGACGATGTAAAACTCCTATCTACTCATGGAGTGGCATCGCATGGGTGCAAATCTGGCCTTTCTCAAATAAGGAATTGACCATTAACATTCCTCTTAACTGGGATTTCTAAAACCAAATAATTTGTATATTATGAAAATACTAATGTTAAGTAACAAATCGCAATCAATGCCTTTCGTTTTCTTTGATGAAGGAAACTACCATATTTATTGGAGGAAAATGATCCTGACCACAAAAATTCTAGCCCGTGTAATTTGCATTATCTTGACCTAAGTAGCCCATAATCTTTGAAGGTGTATATTCTTTCATAACTACTGGCAACTTACTTTCTTTGTAGGAGCAGCTTAAGCAAATAATTTTTTTATCATATTTAAAGCAAATCTAATATGAAAGAAATCAAAGAAATACAAACAATAGGACTGTTAATGTATTGTATCCAGAACACTACTACAATTGCAACAGTAGTTACCGATTTCTCATATTTGAAGAATCCTAATCATTTTGATGCTAAAATAACATCAAAGCAGAAACTGGGCAACTGAGCAAAATTTTTACCTGAAATTAAAAAATTCAATTCGCCAGGTTGTGTCAGTACCTTAATTATCACTACAAATACTCTCATATCGAGCCAAAAGTAGAACCTCATTGCCTTAAAATTACTTCAAAAGTGGTCTGTACAAGATAGTAATAAGTACGGAGCGGAGCAAATGTGATAATTGACGAAGGAACTTACATTGCATCATCAAGTTTCGTCAATTGCTTTCACCTTCCATAATTAAGTTTATTATGTGGCAGATAGTGGCATGAAAATACGTTTTCTATGGTTATACGTAAACGAAGTATTGGTTTCCCAAAAGTATACCAAGTGCCAAACGTGAAAAATATCAATATATATTCGTAGAAAGAAGGTTCATGTATACCCCTATGTTGTTCTTATTAGTTTAGTTAATTTTATAATTTATTTACCTTGGTGGTTATAATGTAGAAGTATTATTACCTTTCTGCTGTGTTTCTGTACATTTTAAAATAGTTCGTGTGAGCTCGTCTCGCATCATATGCATTACAACGTAGATTCTTTAATCGAAGTGATTAGCAGACAATATTTGGCCGCCATGTTTTTGTAGAATGTAGGGCTGGTTCGGGTACCCCGCATCAAGTAGGGCTCATTTAGTTCCAGAAACGGCCTAGGGCTTGATGTGGCATATGTAGGGCGAGATCGCTTTATCTAGAGGCTGATGACGTATCCAGGGTCGGTTGACCCTACAGGGTTGACTAAGAATACGGGCCTAGCTCATGCAACAATTTTGCATGTCTTGCCTTTCAATTTTAAAATCTGCCTATTTTTAATCTCACAGTATTACGTGCGCTGGAAGCGCATTACAGCTGTCCTCGTAAACTAAGTTAACTCCAACCAGCCAGTAAACAATTTTATTATTATTTTGCGCATTTGTCTGTGTTGTGAGTGAAATGTTATGTTTGTCCAATCAGAAACTTAAAATTAACAATTTTGACTAAAATCAGAAAAACAGAACATACCTCTTAACACAACAGAATTTAGAGACTTCTATTTATTATTTTTGCCTTTTTGGGATATTTTTTAATACATTTTAATTTTTATTTCTTTTTTCATTGGAAGTAGCAATTTCATAATTTTTTTCCATTTCATTAAATTTTGCACATTATAATGCAACATTAAATATTTTAAATAATTGACCTAATACTATGTAAAAAAATTGACTTAAAAGCTATAAGAATTAAAGACATAAATAGTAAAGACTCATCGGAGAGTAATTTGTTTAGGCAGTGTGTATGTAGTTAGAATTGATGGGTCATAATTCCAAAAGTCTGAAATTAAAGTACATATTATTGGTTGCCCGAGCCTTGACTTTGGACCTGGATAGTTGCGAACTAACCTATAAATGAAATTGTTTACTGCATGGAACTTATGGGCAGATATCGGAGATTATAATCAATGTGAAAAGGTTTAGGAGAATACAGAGCGATTTTGAAGTGTATCTAGTTTTTATCTAATTGATATACATATTAATTGCAAAGATTACGCGTCTTTATAGGAGGGTAGGTTGCATAACGGTGTTATAGATTTATTCTAAAGCAGTGGGAGAGTGAAGACCAGTGGGAGGACAATGATGAGATTGCTATTGCTTTGTCAGTGCAATATTTCAGGTGATTATGGTAAGTTAATTTATTGCCTAAAGACACTAAGAAATTTGACAGAAGTTTCTCTTGGTATTTGTTGTTTGCTGATGATAAGTGTCATTTATGGTGCACACCTGCGCCTGCATGAGAAGTAAATGTGTGTGCTTTTAGAGGCATTTATTTTAGAGATGGGTTGAATAGCAGATTTCTTGAACTCGAATATTAAATCATTACTCGAATTTTTGAATACCTCGAATACTAGAATTGCGCAAAGCATATTAAACGTACGTTTCTTCTTCTATTTCCATTGATGAACGCATAAATAAAATGGTATACAGTGGAACCTCGATCTATCGTTTTTCAAGGGGATAGACGAAAAAAAATACGATGAATGCGGAAATGTTTGACTAGGTTAACTATGCAACAGGAAACTCAGGATTTTGGCATTTAATTGTGATTTCTTTTAAAGGATTCAAACTGGAATTTAGCTGATTAATGGAATATTTTAATTTTATGGAAACAATTTGGGCATATAGTTGATTCAACTAACATCTCTCTCAAATATCCTAAGGGGACACACCACCTCGCAAAAAAATGATTTCATGCCATCTCGGCATAAACAAGCTGCTACAATAGATTTCTGTCTGATGTATACATTCATATCTACCAAACGCCATTTCAGCGGCACGCCCATCTGATACTCGGCTTCATCCAACTTCTTATTTTCAACAGGTAGCTCGCTTTACCCCCACTCCTACTGTGAAGTGCTAGCGGACAATCCGAGGCGTTTTGCAAAATACACACGCTTCTCCACCAGATTTTCTTCTTCCTTAATTATTATCAGTCCATCTTTGTAAGTTCTAGAAGATGAATTCGAATTGCTATCAGGGAGAAACCAAGTATCCTAAGAAAATATCCCTTCGACTGTGACAATAGACATATAGCATACCTCATAAATTTTAACTTGACATATGTTTTCAGAAAAAAATACTGCATCAACTTCCGGGAAGCTCAGCTGTGAGGATATCGAGTTTCGCCAGAATGCTAAGTCTCGGTTGTACTTTGACGTTTATTTCCTTGCGTAAAATGCTGAAATGGGTCTTGTTTGGTCTTATTCTTTTTTAAATTATGCGCACATTACTAATATTTCAATCCAATAAAGGTGTAATATCAATTGCCGAAAGTCATTGTTAGACACCTTTTGGGCTAATAGATGACTCATGCAGCAGTTGACCTCAAGAAACGGGGAACTTCGAAGCAGGTAGGCAGAAATAGGTCAGTGGGGGAGAAAGATGAAAGGGTGAAACACCATTCTACTATTCTCCTGTAATTTGATATTTCCTTTTGTAGCTTTTGATTTATGGTCTTCGTAATACGAACCCTGTGCGAGCTGGGGACTTTTGTTTGATATCGGAGAGGAGGAAAGCGTCAGAGGAGGGGCCGAGGGCTGATGGATGGAAGGAGTAGCGGATTTTGGGAATGGTGCTATGTAGTTACTATCCCACGGCACTGAGGTTCTCCTGGTGGGGGAAACCGGGGATTTTAGGATTTTTTCACCCGATCATTTTTGGTTCCCCACGTTGAACTCTTTTCACCGCTCTAATCTGCAAATTTGATGTAGTTCGTCAACTTGCCTAAAACGGCACTGCATGCACTAAACGACTAGAGGTCTCTACATTTTTCCAATTCATCTACCAATGACGTGCGTGGGACAGTGTAGGGTGCAAAATTCAAAGTATTTGAGAGCGTACCTTTAGCGTAATTATTTGAGATCTCGAATATTGAATAGTTTCTTGTATTCGAGGTATTAAAGTATTCACGGATACTATTCACACATCTCTAATTTATTTAAATTTTCCATGTTCATGTCCAAATGTGAATTGATTTTAAGTAAGAGTTAGGTTTGATAATGTTAATGTCCCCCTGCCATGATGTCACTGTGATTGTACTGACATGTAACAGTGGTAGAAAAGATTGCAAAGAAGAAAAAGGAATTTAGAAGATCAGCTGGCATATCTTAACTGAGTGTTAATTATATTGTCCTGGCCAGTTGCTTTTTTAACGGAAAGTGAATTAAACATATTTCAAACATCAGTAAAGTTAAAATTGGAAAAGGAGTGGGAATAGGCAGTAGATTGCCAAAAAAATGGTAAATGGTTTGTTCTATTGATGAAGAAGAAGTACCGAGAGACATAGTTTTTTTAGATTATCAGCTAGGATTTAGACTTTCTTTAATATCTTGTCACTGTACTTCTTTCCTTCGTGAACACTCCACACTTGACTATCACACACTCATATGGATCACACTATTACACATGGATATACTAAAGAAAATAAATGTCGATTGAAAGGATAGGCAACTCATCTGTAATCCGTAAATGGCACAGACTGCACTAGTGCAGGTTGCTGACAGAGAATATGGGTGGGCCAGCATTGGCCAAGGAGTGAGGCAAAGCTGTCCACTATCACTGTTGCTTTTTAACATGCATGCTGAGGAGAGGAGAGCTCCTTCAGAAACAGATTCTCTAGGATAAGAGTGGAATGAGTGAGAAGCTAGAGTAAAAGTGGGGGGAAATGATATCTAAATCAGTAAGGTTCGGTCAGGCATTGATTAGCCAGTCAGTGAGGGGGTTGCAGGCTCTCAGACAAGCATTGCAATGAATATGGCATGAACATTAATCACAAGAAGACCAAAGTTATAAGGTTTTGCAAAGCATCTCAAGCTAGGAATGTGAGACTCGAGGTAAAAGTAGGTGGGGAAAAACTTAAGCAGGTAGAGCAATTCAACTATTTGGGCAGAACATTAGAGGAAAACAGATACAGCAGTAATGATATGAGGCAGAGAATTGTGTTTGCAAAGGAGGCGTTCAAAAACAGGAAGTCATTTATAAGAGGATGATTATGTAAGAGTTTAAAGAATTGGTTAGGAAGAGTCTGATCTAGAGAGAAGTGCTTTGTGGCAAAGAAATGGGGATACTTAGGAAGGAGAACAAGAGAAGACTGGAGGTGTTCGAGATGTGGGTCTGGAGAAGAATTGAGAAGGTGTAGTGGACATAGAGGAGGAAGAATGAGGACATGGTGGGTAAGGAGGGGCAGCTTCTAGATGAGGTGCAGAAGTTACCAATGACACAAGTACTTAAGGGGGAGGTGATGTTGAAAGCAGTGTTTGAGGATATAATGTTGGGTAAACAAGAGAGAGGAAGGAAGAGATTTGGGATTTTTCAATAGAATGACAAGGAGCAGGCCTTAGTGTGAACTGAAGAGAGAAGTCCATGAAGGAAGGGAAAGCTACCAGAATATTTCTTAAGTACTCCATGGACACCTACCTTAACCAGTACAGTATTTTGATAATTGTTGGTGATGTTTTTTGGGCGTACCCCCGCACATTTGTTAGGTTTTCGTCTGACATTTTGTGGCCCTTGAATTAGTGGATTTCTCCATTTTCGGGTTATCGCCGCGTTTCGTGGTCAGAGGTGATGACAGTTTCACCAGGATTCTGCTCTTGCGGTAAAGCACACATCGGTGAAACATGCAGATCCGCCAGCAGGAGCACAAGAGGACCACGCAGAACAAGAAATTCGACCTCTCAGAAGTTGCCGAGCATGCATGGGGTGAGCCTGGACATAATATAATATTTGAAGAAGAGAAAATCATCGCTTTCGCCCAAAAAATTTAATAGAGAAGACGGATACATAACAACCAACGCCTGGAAGAGAATGTTTAGAAATTCAATCAATCACGGCGAAGCAGCAAGGGCCAACAACACCGCGGCCGCCAGGAGGGAGCATATATACGCGGCAAAAACACGGAAAGCACCACTTCGACCTGAAGACGCCTGGTGGAATCCTGGCGAAACTGTCGTCACCTATGACCACGAAACGCGGCGACAACCCGAAAATGGAGAAATCCACTACATTCGTGAGAATTTATCAATGTGAACAATTTATAGTGCGAATGAGTAGGTAAACATAAAATTGCCAAGAATTCGCAGAAAGGGTACCCTTCTGGTGCCTTTTTTAAATCGTATACTCGCCTATATTCCACATTCAATCCAGGTAATGTGAAGTAGTCACGTAAATATTCTTCTATTTACTACGTACTAGAGCATAGGTTACACCGAGAGATAAGAATAACTTCATTTACACTGTCTCTTTCCGTCGTGATTTAATCTCGGGACAATATATTTACACTGCAAGATAAAATGTCCACTTTCCGTCTTTCCTCATACTTGTGGAGCTACGGTTTCTCTCAAGTCGTTGCGTTACGCTACTAAAAAGTAGGGGCAAACAGAGTATGGGATGGTAACATAAACAGTATTGAACCAGAACCAAAAAGAGGGTCATATTTGGATTCCTGAATCCCTAAAGACGATGGGCGAGTAGCACATCGAAACGTTGGAAGGAGACATGTAGGATCTGACCCGGTGCGAAACCCGAGAAACCTTTGCTTCAATTGTTCGCCGGGGAAAAAAAACAAAAATTATATCAGGGCCATATAATTTACTTACGGGTCGGAAAATCAGGATTGCATGGTGAGCCATCATCGCTTTTAAGCTGCACCCTGATTCGCCCCCGGTAGAGTATTTCTTTGCTCGTTTCTCTGCTGTAATATTTATTTTCCACACCCACTTTCATACCTGCCGCGGCCAAAACATCGCGAATCTCTTGATGGGTAGGGTTTTCGACACACTGCAATAATTGAGAAAAATGAACTATCGCGGTGTGATCATATGCGAATGATTTTTGCATTATCTCAAAGCACAAACCTTATCCCTTGATATTCTTCTACCCTCTGCGATAGTTTTTTTGCTGTTTATATACGCTGGGTAAACACATATCCACCTGAAATACAACGCAACTTTTTATAACTAATCCTGAAAATTTTAATTCGGTCAAAAGTAATTATAAGTAACCTTTCTCTATCACTGTGTCTTTTATCAGGATTCCACATGGCGGACATAGTGATGGTATCACTTCCACAAATTCACCAGTGATTCTAGAAGTTCTAGAAAAACGCACAGCATCCACATATGCCCGATGCCCACTTCTAAACCATTCTAAACATTCGTGGCTGATGTCAACCATCGACCCAAAACATGCACACAAATGAAGATCGAAAACCAAGCCAGCTCATCGTGAGAAACATTTCCGCCAAATTTGAATACTGTCAGGGGTTCGTCCTATGTCCTCAATTTTAATGCATTGAGGAGCTAATTCACGGGCTTTAAATGTCGATTAAGGCTTTTGGGTTCCGTTATATTACAGGGGTTTCAAATTTCGAGTGTTCGTAGTCATTTCAGGATGCATATTTAAAATGGAGAGGAAGTTTTTTTTTCGAGGTCTAAGGTGTCATATTCTTTATTGCCAGATGATGAACCTGTCATGAAAGCAATCGCAAATCCTGTAGTTTGGTTGATACTGACGAATAGGGGCGCAGCTAGGAATTACGGCTAGGGGGTTTTAAGGCGCAACTAATACGAGGTGTGGGGGCATTGCATACCCGCCAGGGTAAGTGGGAGTTGCAGGGACCCTCCTCCAGAAAATTTTCAGATTAATGGTTCAAAATGGTGAGTTTTACGACTTTGCAATTACATATTGTATTCATAAAAATAGTGCGTACAGTAATATCGAATTTTAATAAGAAGTAGCTGACTGGGCAAACTTTTTTTGCTGTGTAATTTATCTCTAGTGAATAATTTGGTAGTTAAAATAAAAAAGAACTAACTTATTGTAAATGTGTGGGGATGTGGTATATGACTCAAAGAGGAATGGTGCACTATAAACGATGGTAAGACCTTCAAAAATAATAAAGCATCAAACATTCTTTTTTTTTATTCATTGTACTTTTATTATCTTAATACATTTAATACTACATCTATTTAACAAATTATTACAGTTAAAAAAAGAAATAATATCAGTCAGTTAATGCAATGGGGTGCATGATATTTTTGGAGTCCATCTTTAGCCAACACAAACAATCTGGATGGTTTACCCATGCGAGAATATGCCATGTATAATTGTCCGCGTGAAAAACACGGTGTACCCAATTCTAAGCCACAAACAGACATCATTTGGCCTTGAGACTTATTGACTATCGTTGCGAATGCCAATCTAATTGGAAATCAAACCTGTTTGAATTCAAATGGCAAATTCGTGGTAGTAATACATCTTTTTCTTGGAACATTTCATTCAAAATTCTGGCTTTGACAACGTTTTTCATCAATTTTTTAATGACTAATCATGTGCCATTACACAGCCATGGTGAGTACAAATTATGAAGCAAAATAATTGGAGATCCAACCTTCAGTTGTAAGCAGTGCGATGGCATGCCTGGCAAATCCAATGAGTTAGAAAACTCCGCTGGATAACTTACAGCTTAGTTGGTATCGCTATCTGTATCAATAATAGAGATGTCAAACTAAACAAACAATACTGACGGTCGTCCATGAGACAGTAAGCCAAAAACGATAAAATTTCAGCATTTTTATAATTTGGTGAAGAGTTCACGGGATCGCCACTGGGTCAGGAACTGCATAACTGCTGACGTTTCGATGCCTGACTCGGCCATTTTCCTCAGGGCAGTGAGTGTCGAGTGAGAAATTTAACTTGCTTATATACAGTCACTCTTGTGGTCAGGTGACTGCTGATTGGCTGTCGTCAGCGGCGCGCTCTGATCCGGTAGGATTGAAGACACGTGTCATTTACCAAGTCCCATGTGGGTGTGGGAAGATATACATTGGTGAGACGGGCTGCACTACAGATGCCACAAGTGCCACCTCTGCCTAGGACAGCCCGAAAAGTCAGCCATCGCAGAGCATTGGATGGGATGAGAAATACAGTTAACTTTGACAACACAAAGATGCTCTGCCGATCCATGGCTTTTGGGATTGACTCATCAAAGAGTCTATTGAAATTAGACTGGCCAAGAATACCGTCAACAGAGATTCAGAATATGCTTTGAGCAACGCTTCGAAACCTGTGCTCAAAACTATCCAAAAGGTAGGCAAAACTATCACCAACATCCCAGCCAATCAGAGCTTGCCATTGACGACAGCCAATCAGCAGTCACCTGACCACTAGAGTGACTGTATATAAGGAAGTTAAATTTCTCACTCGACACTCGCTGCCCTGAGGAAAATGGCCGAGTCGGGCATTGAAACGTCGGCAGTTCCGGACCCGGTGGCGATTCCGAAAACTCTTCACTAAGTCTATTTGCCGGGAAAGCACACAATCTTACTTCATTTTTATGAATGTTTTTTCAAAATTCACCATATATCACGAGAAAATAAAAATTGATTGCAAGAATAAGAATGTGCATTTATTTTTCTTTCCAATAGCATATGTTTCAACTAAATGTGACCATTATAACTAATTTAAATATGCAAAAGAAAAAAGGTCTGCAGGCATTACTAATGAACTTAACATGTGTTTCTTATAGAAATGTTTCAGGACCCAATCCAGGGCCTGATGGGCCCTGTGAAATAATAAAAAATAGTTTACATCCTATTCTCAGACTTACATAATATACACAAAAAATTTCATAGGAATCAGTCCAGCTGTTTCGGAAGAGTTTGGCTACAAAAAACTGTGAAACGAGAATTTTATATATTAGATCAGGCACTCTTCACTGACGGAGGTCGATAAACCAAAAATAAATGATATCTGGAATTGGATAAAAATTGATAACTGCTAAATATAATATGAACATTTTTAAAAAAAAGTACATTGATATAGCAGAAATAAAATTTTATGAGGTAGCCTGAAAGTATGAGCAGCTCAATGCTTCTCTACTACTTCTTGGGCTCAAACATTCGTCTAGCATGGTTTGTTGTTATTTACACTCAACTGAGTTATTCTTTCCTACAAGGCTCAGGTCTATATGAATGACCTAATGAACCAAACTTGAATGATGCGATTAACTCTTATTAAATATAGATTTCAGGTCTGAGTGAACAACTCCATTAATTGAAGATGATTTTTATAAACCATAGGCTACAGAATGCATTTTTATCAATAAATAAATTCTTAAAGGTGAAATTATATGCACAATACTAGAGATAGTCTCTTTGTTAGTAAATTACCAATACATACTAATTTTTTAATGGTACCAGGACATGAGTGATATGTATAGAATAACAAAAAATAGTCACCAATATTTGTGCAAATATACAAATAGCTTCAACGTCATAAATTCATTAATGAAATGGAATGAATAGGTAGGTTGCCCGATATTAGTACAATTCACATTTAAATGTTGATAATGGATAAGTTTCCCAAAATGTTCGTGGCAGGCGGTCTCACACCAACAAAAGCAGGATTTTTTGCTGTATAAGGTGAGACATACAAGACTTCCCAATAACGCTTTCAATCTTTGCTTTATAGCCATGATCACCAGCTGTAACTTCCATTGCAAACAAGCTTTAATTTTGATGGACTAGAACAACAGCAAATGAATATAGAGACAATGTAGGATGAAGATTCTTTCACATTTAACATTTGTCCAGCAGTCTCACAATAAATGGGGACCCAATTAAAATGATATACATAATTGGACACACAGATAAATACTAAGAGGATATAAATACTGCACGTATAAATGCATTAGAAAAAGCCTATAATAGGGTGGTTTCCTATTATTTTTTTATTGCTTTAATCGAAAGATTATTACTCCTGGAGTACGTATTTCACGCTTTTAGATTTTTAAATGACAACATCTATTTTTCGCGATTAAATGAAAAGTGAAAATTTTCAAGCGCGCGAAAACGCGATGCTGAAGTATGAATGCCGGGAAATATCTCCGTACGTCGTATTTCTGGTTCCCCCTCCCGCCCGGTGAGGTGACCTTGAGGCGAGGCTTAGCGCTGATACGTCGCAGGATGCTAGCGGATAGCTGAGTACCTTGCTGGATGGTAGCGCTTGGCTTAAAAAAGGTTTATTAATACCTTATCAAACGAAGAAAACTTTCCGAACTTAGCCAGTTTTAATAGGTGATTATTAAGACATGTTTCCCTGAGCTCTGTGCCTCATGCATGCATTGGTAACCTCAGACGATGTATAACTCCTATCCTCTCGTGTAGAAACTAGGTCCCTGTGACGTCATGCGGAGTGGAATCGCATGGGCGCCAATCTGGCCTTTTTCAAATGAGGATAAAATTTGACCCTTGCCATTCGTCTAAACCGGTATTTCAAAAACCAAATAATTATTGTATTATGAATACACTAATGGTGGGTAACGAATCGCAATCGATGCCTTTCGTTTTCTTTGATGAAGGAAACTACCCTATTTACTTGTCTTTAAAATAGGAAAAAAATATTGATCATACTAAAACTGTTCACTGTGATAATGGAAATAGCATTTATAATAATAGCTTTTGCTGCAATGACAGCATTGAATAATAATAGCTATTGCAGAAGGGATCACCTTAAATTCAAAGACATTTGAGTTAAATAAAAAAATCCTATTAAAATTTAATTTATCATCATTTAATACTCTTTTAAAGATAATTATTCATGTGAACCCTGATCATCAGAAATCCACAATTAGATGAATATAAAAAAGCACAATAATGACAACAATATATATATTTTCAATTTTTATTAAACATTTAATTCAACTACTCACACAGCATTATTATCAACATAAAAGAATAATTTTCAGAAGATTGATAATGAAATTTTTAGTATAGTAGACTTCAATTAAGATATTCTACACACCTTTCACTTGGTAAAATTAATACATTTTTGGAAAAAATTCTGACAGTGTAAAATTTTAATATTAACGCACATAAATCCAATTCTTTTTGCCTAAAACATTTTCTCTTTCAACGAAATACATTACTGTATTCTAATGTTCACTCTCAACTTAAAATAAAACCTAGCTTTTGGAAGGTGCACTGCCTGATATATTATCAGAGACTTGCTTATAAATTTCCTTACTCAAATTTTTCAAGGTTACAGGTAAAAACATAATAGAAGAAATGGTGAAAATAACTCCTCTGTTCCAATAGTGCTTGCACGCAGCCACAGCTTCTCTGGAATCAGGTACATCGACAACCTGAAAATTGAAGATCACTAAATAAAGTATACATATTTCACAGTACATAATTAATAACCTCAGTTTTCGATAATTTGTCACAGCAAAGGATTTGTCTATTTTATTAAAAATTATCTTATAAAAATCTCTGGAAAATTGATAACTGAGTTATATGAACTATATTTCAAGCATTATGACAATTGAAGCTTGATCAAGGTCAAGGCAATTTATAATTAATACACATTAAATATTCCTGTAATTTTCCCATGCGTAGTTACATATAACTAGCAAATAATATTGATCAAAATTCAATCAGACGAGAAAAAATAGCTACTAAAATTAATGATTAATGAAAAAATGGTAGATATAGAATGCCTTTCCCTTAAGCTACAATCTTGTTGCATTAGTAAACCTTGCACATTCAACGATAACAAGATCTGGATAAGCAGTAATTCAATCCATGTAGGGCCACCTGTGATATGTTGAAGGGTAAGAGGCAAGTAAAACGAAGTATATGTGATGGTGCTACAGTTAGAATGGACATGAGACATGAGAAATACATCACAATTTCCACCAATTGGTAATTCCCACAACATATTTTTCCATTACACTGGTCAAAAAAAAAACTTTTTTTCTGTCATAGACATGTTGTTGGGTGATCCTATAGGTGTTTTTTGTGCTGATTCCAAATCTGAGCTCAGATTTTTCCATCACATCTAGTTTTCTTAGGACAAGCAGATTAAATAAGGGCTAAAGGACGTCTCAGTTAATAAATCGTGATTTTTAAAAATGTGAAAAAATGTGTTCTTTCTTAGGATTTTCTTGCATGTTTAACGTTTGGCAAGTCCCTATTCAGAGTCCAGCAGTAATCTGATAACATATTGCTGAATTTTCCTTGGTGCCATTTTCCATGTTTTCCTGGTGGAAACGCTCACTGCATACATCACTAACAGCACCAAGGTTTGGTGGAAAAAAAGTAAAGGTGTGAGTAAAAAAATGAACTTTTAAATACATATTGCAATCCCTTTTTTGGTAGGATTTAATTAGATCAGCCACCTGATCACGATAATTTCAGCCATGATATTTCTTAGGAAATGTTCAAATACATTTTTGAATGCGTTTCACACGCTTTTTTTTCCATTGAACTCAATTGCTGTTGAAATTTCAAATACTTCAGCATTCCCTAACCTGTGGCCCATAACAAATTCCTTCTTTGACCCTTGCCTCACTGACTTTAGGAATCTCAATTCCTCATCCTCTCTTTCTTTCACCTCAACCATTTCTAATTCCCAGATTACCTTCCTTGATGTCAATATCTCTCTTGTCAATAACAAATTTCTCACCTCTGTCCATGTAAAACCCACGAATAAGCAGCAGTACCTTCAATTTAGCAGTTATAATCCTTCCCACACTAAATGCTCCCTTCCCTATTCCCTTTCCATTTGAGGGTTACATGTGCCAGTCATTTCGTGTTTGCTTCTTCTCCACCCGAAATATTCATTCTCATCGCATGCTTGGTCTGTTTCTCTGTAAATGAAGGTAATTAAATTGCATAATTGTTTGTTAATTATTAAAAATAAATGCTGCTATTGATACTTGTGTCCCGACCTTTCATTTGTCAACCTGTCACGGTTCCCCGGATGAGGACCTATTTCACGACCTGATTTACGTTAGCCTGGTATTAGTTTAGTAGTGGTGTAGACCGAGGGATGGTGCCCATACGGGTACAACAGTCAGCTGGTTGTCAGTCAGTACATTCATCCCTGAGACAAAGGTACTGGATCATCAATGGCAAGAATTTGATAAAGAAAATTATTCATCAGTGCTTGACATGCTAAAAGTTGAAGGCAGAGGCAGCAAAACAACTTATGGGGCAACTTCCACAATATACGGTTACAGCTGAAAGACCATTTTTAAACACAGGAGTGGATTGTGCTGGGCCATTGCTTATCAAGTCTGGTTCATGGAGAACTAAAACAAAGGTGAAATGTTATGTCACCATATTTATTTGTTTGGCATCCAAGGCGATTCACTTAGAAGTTGTGAGTGATATGACACGCCAAGCTTTCCTCGCCGCATTGCAAAGATTTATTTCAAGACGAGGAAGGTGTTCCAAGATATACAGTGATAATGGTTCAAACTTTGTAGGTGCCGCTAGAGAACAACGAGAATTAGCTGAGTCTATCCTAGCAGTTCAACAATCAAGCATCATACAGGATTATATTGCTCAAGAAGGCATCCAAGAAGGCAAGCACTTTATCCCTGCGAGAGCTCCACACTTCGGAGGCATCTGGGAGGCAGGAGTAAAATCAGTGAAACATCACTTGAGAAGGGTTATGGGAACCAACTGTCCAACGTTTGAAGAGCTAGCAACCGTTTTAACTGAAATAGAGGCATGCCTTAATTCCCGACCAATAACACCTTTATCAAATGATCCCAATGATCCCTTGCCCTTAACACCTGGTCACTTTCTCATCGGAGCTTCCTTTACTTCCCTTCCTGAGCCAGATCTGAGCGATACTCGAGTTGGTTTGCTTTCCAGGTGGCAATTACTCCAAGCAAAAAGCAGAACTGGTCAAATGATTATTTGACACATCTGCAACAGCGAGCCAAGTGGTCAAGGGAATCCAGCAACGTTCGCCCTGGCATGGTGGTGTTACTCGAGGACGACAATACACCCCCATTGACTTGGAAGCTTGAGGTTATCGACGAGGTGCATCCTGGGGCTGATGGACTTGTTAGGGTGGCCACAGTGCGGAACTCAAAAGGAACATTTAAATGTCCCATCACAAAACTGGGTCCCCTCCCTTCACAAAATGAGAAAAGGGAATTTTAGTCCCTTTTGGCGGGCGGTATGTTTGGACCTTAGGGTTGGGGTGAATGGAGGGCGCGATGATGGATGTATGAGTGGAGGACTGGGTTAGGGGCCTTCGGCATGGTCAGGAGTGGAGGCCCAAGGGTGACATGATTTAGTGTGAGGGCTGCACACTCAGAGACAGAGACAAGGAGCAGTGTTCGGTGTGACATCAACCGAGAAGTATCTATTCTGTGATGTGAACCATTTATATTTGTTAATACAGTCCACTAAGTATCTTTACGCGATTTTCATTTCATTAAAGTTACCAACCTTGGACAAGTCGGTTTGAAGACGCGTACTAAGTATCGAACATTTTTTGGTCCTTTAAAAACTCAACTGGTTTTGACCTTTTCAGGTCTTTATCAAGAGGCTTACTATAAAGATAATGACCTGAAAAGGTGGAAACCAGTTGGGTTTTTAATGCATACTGAGTGGAATACAACAAAGTTTATTTTTGTGTCCATAATACATATATTTATTAATTATAATACTCATGCAGACGATAAATAAGTTTAACCTGTGTGGCCTTTGTGTCAGCGCTTGGCGATGCTTTTTTGTCAAATGCCCTGTGAGTGATTGGTTTCATCCAAATGGATGAAAATTTAGAACCTGTCCTATCCATTAGGACAAAACAATTTTGGTCCAAATGACAGGACCAAAAGCCAGTTGGATGAAATTTTGACCATGGAACACGGTACGCGTCAGTTGTATCAAAATTGGTTGCAAATATTTTGATGCAAATTTGACTGTGGGACATCGGCTTAAAGAAATATATTGAGACTAGTGATGGGTCGATTCCAAAATTTTATCGATTCCGATCCCGATTCCGATTCTGACATTTCGATTCCGATTCTACCGATTCCATCGATTCTGATGCCATAAGCTCCAAGAAAAATATCACTTAATTCCAGGCAACAAGAAAACCACTTTAAAAAATATTACTCTGTGAAAGAGTCAGTCAAACAAAAGCATCTTTCATATCATCACTATGTAATTAAAATATAATAGCTAAATTTCAAAACAGAACATTCCTGAAAAGTGATGTTACATGATAGGTATTACTTTTGAATATTAACACTCATGTTTAAATTTAAAATAAAAGTATCTCCTTTAATATCTATCTTTTATTGATAATATCTTATCATTATCAATAATGTCTCACAAATTTAGTCTCCTTTTACAGACTTTAAATTTTTGCTCAGATATAAAAGCATCTTCACTCTGTCAGCTGACAGGAATTTGGTGGTGCATTCATCTCTGATAAATAAGCTTCCACTTCAGCTTCAACAGTGTTTGCTATGGTGACTTTGGGTACTTTTCCAAATGCATAACTGTATCTTGACCATATACCTGTCACAGGCTCCCTAGTCTGCATTTGCTCCTTTGGAATATAAAAGGGATTTCCAAGTAGCACTTTTTGATCTCGAGTCGAGTTTAAAATTACTCGCAAGTATCGAGTCAAGTATGATAATTTCTGAACCAGGCAATACAGCAATGCATACTACAATATATTCTACTCCAATTTTCTATGATGAATTTCTAGCCTAATGTAAAAAGGAAAATATAATGAGGATCGTGCCCTATAATGAGCCCTGAGTATTGTAATTTTCACAGCTATAATAAAGATTACATACTAAGTATATGAATCATGTAATATTTGGCCCTTTCAAATTCTCAAGCAGAAAATCCAATTATTCTATATGCTCAGCCAGCAGGTTTTGACATCTTCATGTTACAGTATTACTGCCTGCAGAAAATTGGCTTTTGCTACACACTTGTGTGACTGGGAAAGTACTTTCCTACCAAAATTGCAAGATTTTGGAGACTTTGGAATTTTTATTGAAAATAATATCAACGATTTATTTGGACCTTGAATCTTCATGGAATTCAAATGGACGAAGCGAACGAACTATATAGAACTAAACTTGAATTTTGTAGAGCCAAAAAAATTCTATACTTCGCACGTCATTTAATCAGGGTTAAAGTCTCTTGCTTTTTTAAGTTCAAGAAATAAACTAAACGCTACAAATGAATATCACATCGGACGGATGCAGTAATAAAAAAGGCTAAAAGATGCCTTGTGATATGAAAACTCCCCCTTCCGCGCGACTCACCTCGGCGAAGGTGGAAAGGGAAAAAGGGTATCAGTTGTTGCCTTTCGTGGAAACAGTTCATTTTTCTGTCTCTTAAGCATGCGGACTTAATTTCTTCATTTTACTTCAATACCCGAGCCATATTTCTTATGCGTGGGATGGTTCCGAAAATATCCAATCCTTAGTATTTTCTTTCGAGTAATGCGCTATATGGCCTATTCGATCTATACATAATCCTTTTCAACATTCTCAGTTTAGTGTTTTCAGTCAATTAATGCTTTACACGACGATTTTCAAGACTAATGTTTTGAAAAACTTGAAAAATCGGCCTCAGTTACCGAGCCTCAGAGGTCCGCGGCGTGTAGGTCAGCCTTGACGCGCGATTAAAAAATCGCTATAATTTCCTTCGTCGCAAACTTTTTTCCAAGATTTCTACTTAGTAATCTTTAGAAATCTCTACTTTATATTGTGGTTCAAATTTTCCGAGTTATTGTTTCCGTAAACGAAAGATAATATCTACTTTATGTCAAATTTCACGTGAAAAACGGGTCGGCCATTTTGCGTTGTAAAACCAGACAGATGAGAGCCAAAATCTTCAAAAGTCATTGAAAATATAGGGAAAGCACCAGGTCAAAGGAATATTGCGTTTCTTTATTCCATTAAACTCATACCAACGCAAAACCACCTGGATAAATTCAAAGATTTTTGAGGAAAAACAATATCTCGCGTGGCATTGAAAAATTGGTCATGTTTGGGCCTCTGTATCTCACTAAAGGGTCGTATTTACGTAAAACGGCATATAAATCTATATCTGGTAATAATTTATGAGTATTTACGCTAAGTTTCAAGTCTCTATCCCCAAAAAGGTCATTTTGGACTTCATTCCAGCTTTTTCCGATTTCGGACAAGTGCGCGCCGGGTAGGAAGACGATCGGCCGCCGCGGCTGCCGTAAAGGTATTCGGCGCCCATGTCGACTACATGGCTGCTATTATGGATAAGCGTTGCAAAAAATAGCATACGCTATTCTGCGGGTCATTATAGCAACGACCCCGTATTATGAATGAAGCGTAGTAATAATTTTGTTCGGAATAGCAGCATGCTATTTCTTGCGCGAGCTATTTGGAAGCTCCGCCTCTTCCCGTATGAAAAACTTTCTGAACAGTTTGCGTAACCAATGAGGGAGAAGATATTTTATATATTTTTCTGTATTTTACGGAATATTGACTTGAAATTATAAATAATTGCTTTATTTACATTTAAAAATTATATTAAACCTTGGAAATATATAATACGCTTTGAAAATCTCATTTAAGAAATCAGCTGTTTGTTGTGGTTGTGATAATTTCCCAATGTCAGACAGGTGGGTTAGGTCATAATTTCGTTGTTATAATGATGATTTATCGGACATAAATATTCAATGATTTACCTATATCCGATCGGTCCTTTACCGTGAGATATATGCTATGCGAAATAATCATTGAAAGCTAAATATGTTTGATTTTCTTCGTAAATGTGTTAGGCTTCGAAGTCTGTTTGTTGCATATCAGAATTAATATGTATCAACTTTTATTGTATTGCTCGTGACGATATCGTTTTACTGTATGAACTAGAAGCTTTCGTTTCTAATGTTATCTATATATTATATGACTCCCTAATTTCAGTGTTCATTCTCTGTTTAGGAAATGAAGTAGGTGGCAACGTCACAGCTGTGCTTTCATGTATTATGATGGAATAGTATCGATATTTCAGCTGCATATTTGGAAAAAGCAGAGGGAGGTGATGGTGAATTTGAGGATGGATGGAACAGCTGTGAAAAAGTGAATCTAGCAATAGTGAATCGTGTGGAAAGTGCTGTTGTGTCAGTTATCATTGTTTTCGTATCAGCTGATTTTATTGTGTGCTCACTGAAATTTTTGATAGACCCTGAACTGTGCCGATAAACTGAAACTTAATTGTGTGAATAACTTACTTGTCTATAGAGGAAACAATTTGTATTCAATTCCACATGATATATATTGCATTAATGATGTAGTGCATGGATATTCCATTAAACGTTTGTGGTGAATCATATTTGTTCGGAAACTTTATTGGTGTTCGGAGAAATCCTTTGTTTTCAAGCAAGTAATTCAAGTCGACTGCCCGTGTTTATAATTTAGTAAATTTTTAGTTTTAATTGTAGAAGGCAGCGAATTGTGGGGAAAACAATTTCGACTCGTTGCATGTATTTGTATATGCTGTCCAATTGAGGAAATGAACGGCTGATCAAAGTATATGGTATTATTATGGTAATATATGGTTTTCAGTGAAAGCTATAACTATTAATATATTTGGCGAGTTAGTGTGTTAACACAAGCTTGAAATTTTTCAAGAGTCGACCTCATAGCCTACATTGAGGATATTTTTAGTAGCAAGTCAAGTGATGAAATAAAATTATGAATTGTAAATATGAATAAAACACGTAAAATTTGGGCTAATGGTAGTAATTCTTTGCATTAATTGTTATAGTTTTCGTACTGTCGATGAAGCAAGCTTGTGCTTCATATATTAAGCTCGAATGTTAATTCCAAACCAAATCTTTAAATCTAGTTAAATATTCATCACTTATGCTACTATTATTTAATTAAAATAAAGCTGATATCATTTTATTTTTGGCTATTATTCCATTTTTCATTGCTTGATTAGGTTACTTTAACCTCAGAAAAACAATTCGACATCGCAATGCGCACGTTTTCTGGTTGCAATACCGAATTGCTCGGCATCGAAGACCGCGTAATATTATAGCAAGCCTACCGGTTGCAATTCGCCGTTCATAATAGTAAATAGCAACGGGCCTATGCTATTCTGAGAATTACGTCTTCCGGTGTAGTAAAAACACGAATTGCAACCGTTCGTAATACCAAATAGCATAGGCGTTGCAATACGCTATATTATAGCAACATCGGTTGCAATAATGAAGAATAGCATGATGCTATTCCATCCATAATAGCAGCCTATGGCTGTATTCGGCAAGCTGAAACTACCAGGCCAAGGCATTAGGATGACTTATCGGCTTTAAAAACGGCATTATAACACGAGTTTCATGATAGCGCTTCCTGTCGGCAGATCGCTGGACCTACTATACTCGAAAGCTCTATAACCTTAACTACTCGACTCGACATTCGTAATGCTACTCGAAACGCTCGAGTCGAGTACCAACTACTCGACTCGACTTGAATTTTCGAGTACTCGCACAACCCAGGAAGATATGTGTTTTGTTATCACGATTACGAGGCGCGAAAATTCAAATGACTTTTGGGAACGCGGTCGTATATTTTGTGGTTTGAAGTACTACTGGAATCGGAATCGATTTTTCACCTTGGCAAGTACTCGTTTTCGATTCCGGTTCTTGGCCGAGAATCGAGGAATCGAAGAATCGAGGAATCGAACCGACCCATCACTAATTGAGACCCAATTTTTAGTGCTTCAATCTAATGATGTCTTTTTTTACTCTTTTTTTCTGATGCACAGAATTAAAGGAGTACTTTCAAATCACAAATTCCAAATACATACATTTAAAAAATTTAAGTTCGAGTTGGCAAAATATTTAGCAGAAAAAATTGAAGGATGACTGGGTTTTAAAAATAATGATATGAAATTGACTTGTAATTCCACAAAAAAAAGTGGTGCAGAAGATGCTATGAAAGCATAGCACTGAAACCAAGGATATCAAGGAATACACAAATGAATCATCCATCTTTTTTAATCACCCAATTTCCTCTCATTAACCACCATTCCATAGTCACAGATGATAACTCTACTGTGCCAACTTGGACTACCCTTCCAATAATTCTATTAAATATGTAGCATAGCACTGTAAGCAGCAGGGTACCTACTGAAAATGTTTTGTAGATATTGATTTATCCAGCAAGTATTTCTTCTTGTGTCCAAGATAAGCCAGTAGTGTTTACTATTACACCTGAGGAAGACTCTTTTAACACATGATTCAAAGATTTTCATTGTTTCACACATGAATAGACAGCTAGTGATGGAGTCATGCAATGGATTTCACTCCTATGAAAAATGAACATACAAATTTACAACAGCAACATAATTATGGAAAATATCTGCTTTAACACATGAGTAGTAGTAACTTGTGTTTTTGGCAAAAGGAGGCTTCCTCCATGTAATATTGAACGTTCCTGAGGTTTTTCAATGTTTCACTTAATATGAAATCATTTCTAAATTGAAAGTATTTTGCACCATATATGCAACATTTCAAAATTATTAAAAGTATTTGTGACAGAACATGTAAAACTTGAATCAACTCTAATACAAATAATCATTGTTCATCTAATCGAGGAAATTAATTATTTACATGATTAATAAATGTTTCCATGTGATTTACAATATATTTATCAAAATCCCTAAGTTCTAAAAAAATTCTAATAAACTTTCCTCCAGTTTAATAACTTCATTGGTAGCCAACCATGAAATTGTTTTTTTTTTTCATGTAAATGATGAATAAAAAATTGTTTTCCTTAAGTAATCTATCTGTTAGCAGGCCATTATGATGTACAGACCTTTCTCACACAAAAGTTAAACAACATTAAGGCCAACAAGGTTTTTTGAAGGGTTGACCAGCATTGCTAGTTCAGATTTTATTCTTATATGTACTTTAACCAGACTTTTGAAATTCCCTTAATTTACAGAAAACTAAAAATAATTAAAATTATAATTAATGACAACTTCATTTCCCAGAAACTGTCAAAATTCTTTTCATTGCCCACTAACCAAATCTTCAACAGCACGTTTTTTTCAATAAAAGGAATATTTTGTGCATTGAAATTTCAAAATATTTTAATTTTCGAAGAATTAGATACACAACACTGCCTGCAGAGGTATCAGATTAATAATTACTAATCCTAAGAATTATTTGGCAGGGAATATACATATATACACTGTGCATTCTGAAAGTAATGTAATTATTTTCCTAAAAAGTAATTTATAGAACAGATATGAAAAAATAATTTCAATTCTTCAATGCACTATCCTAGGGCCTCCACAGATTTTTTCCTGTGACTCTGCCATGACCAGTACATGCCCTTATAAGCTTATTTTGGGGCCTCTAGCAAAGTCTTCGTCATAGCTGACTGAATCTCTTCCATGTATGAAAAGTGGGTTCATTTCAGGGCTGCCTTAATCCAAGGGAACAGAAACAAGTCTGCTGGGGCCACTTCAGGACTATAGGAGGGGGAGGGTAAGCGTTTGAACCTGGTGTTTGGCCAAGAACCCATGGATTCTTCGAGCGTTGTGGCAAGTTGCATTGTTGAGACTGAGTAGCCAGGTGTCGGAGATGTCTTTTCTAATACTGAAGACCCTCTTTCGGAGTCATTCCAGCATCCATGTAATTGACAGCATTAACTATCTGCAATTCAAAATCACATTACTTTCGGAATGCACGCTGTTCACATCAAATTCAGTTCAGTGAATCTGAGTTCTTTCAAAAGGAAGATAAAGAGCAGATGGAGGAATCGGGGCACCATCAAAGCTACATGATTCAAACCACAGCTTCAGTAGGTGGTCTTAGATCAATATGGGAGAGCATCTTCATTCTATCTTAAGTCAATGCTTGTCCCTGAATAAGACTGAGGATTTCCAGGACCAGAATTTGGATGCTCAAAACCCTCTTTGACAGACATACAATACTTCACCTTGTGCATGTTTTTTTTAATTTCCATACTACCAAAAACAGCTCTATACGGCCTTTTACATCGGTGTTATTAACATGTTAACAGTGTAAAATACACAAACAACCATGCCCTGGATAGAGATAACTTAACCAGGTGGGACTCGAACGTATGACCTCCATTTGGCAGGTGAGGTCTTTACCCTGCCGCCACCAAGGCCAGTCGGTTTGTTTGTGTTCGAGATAATTTTACCATAGGAGGCATTTTTTTTGCACAATGGAATGAAATATTAGGCGCTAACAAGTAAAAACCAGGATGCAAATGTTTGGAAGAGGAAACTTGTTTGGTCAATTGCGACTAGGTCCTTCTGAAAGAATGAAACTAGGGCGGCACCAATGATGAGAACAGGTGTGCCAGCTGGAATAGAAGCAATCAGTTAAAATTTTCCAGAGGCTAGCTTTGAATTACATTCTACTCGACCTAAAGCCAAAAGCACTTGACATTGCACAGGCCCAAGGATGCTGGGATAACAGGATTTCCATGATCAAACCCAGAAACTGCCTCAGCCTGAATGACATAACGCATGGACTTCTTCAAGGTTTGTTTGGGTTCATTTTTAAATTGAATGGCAAGTCATGACTTCTGGCAAAAAGAATCGAAACATCGATGCAAGTCGACTGCTACTACTTTCTATATCCCTTCCAAGATTTTAGACTTTCCTGATTATATTTTTTGATCATTTCAATTGATTTTTGGTCATCCTCATCAGAATTACATACAGAGCTGTGGAAATATGTACAGTAAAAATAAGAAGAAATAAGTTTATGTATAGTGAGTACCGGATGAGAGGCTTCTAACAATACTTCTTTGCAAATCATAAATGAGATTTTCCAAGTTTCGTCACAATTTGAGTTGGTGAATTCCAAAACCTATTTGTGGGGTTGAATTGATATGGAATGGCCCTTTAAAGAGTGCACTTAGTTAAATAAGATAAAACTAATGGATATGTCAAACATCCAGTTCAACTTTATCCATTTAAATGCTACCAGCAACTGCCTTCTCACAACATACAATTTTAGCTATAATGCTCATACAAATATGTACGTATGTACTTTCTCAAACTGAAGTCCAACATAAAATCCTGAGTAGGATACGAAAGTCATTGGAAGATGACATAGAAGGATTTCTCACAGGAAGGAAGAACTTCCATCAACTATGGGACTGCACTGCATTTATTCAACAGGATAGATTTAATTGCTAATTGGCTAAAGCAATAGCTTCCAGGATTATCAAAGCTTCATAAAAATGAACTGAAAGATCTTGAAAAAGATCTTGCAGCTTAACTGAAACAAAATATAAAAATTTGAAAACAGAAAAATTTTCCATTGTGTTTAGATAACGACATATATAAAACAATAATTATTTATTCAAATTGGTTGAAAAATAAGCATACTGTAATGCATAATTTTATACAGGTATATATAAATTTTTGACAATACTGATTGTAAGTGGAATAAATTATTTAAGGTGAAGTTATTTTAATCTCATCCAGCCTCTGGGATGGGATTTAATTAAATGTCCGCAGCTCTTGAGGGGTTAACGGTCAGAGGTCTACCCATACAAAAAAAATCTGTGCTGTGACAGCACTAAATCTGTACTGTAACTGGACTAAACTGTGTTTAGCACAGTTCCACATTTCTGTGCTAGACTGTACTATGCCAGCTTAAATTTGAGAAGACTGTACTGTAACAGTGCTGAATCACTGTGCTGGAACTGTGCTAGAGCACCGACTGCACTGTGCCTGGGCTGGGTAACATGACTGGAACTGCACTAAGGCTCAAACTGCACTTTGACAGGACTGGATAACATGACTGGAACTGTACTATGGCTCAAACTGCACTGTGACTGCGCTGGATAACATGACTGGAACTGTACTTTGGCTCAAACTGGACTGTGACTGTGATGGGTAACATGACTGGAACTGTACTTGGGCTCAAACTGGACTGCGATAGGGCTGGATGGTTACTTTCACCAGTCATTGACGGGAGGAAATATTTACTATATCATTTCATAATACGATCAATTATCATTTCCATGCGAGAAAATGAATGCATAAAATATTTAAAAATTGTAGTTGACATTACTGCAGCAATGCATAGCTCCAACTTGCTTATTAATTTTGATAATTATGGTCAAAAGAACAACTTCCGCAGATACTCTACCATCTTTGTTGCACAGCATTGGCGTTGTACCATTATTTGTTTACGTGATCTCATCCTAAGAATTCTACGCTATTCGACAGATACTTCAATATAAGATTGAGGCAAAGAACGTGAAGAAGTGAACGTTACATCACTTACATCGAAATTAGCTACGTAGCTGGGAATTTTTCTTGCAGGTGAAGAGATATTGTAGATTTCGCTGAAATACGTGTGGCTTGCGATGAATTAACTTTCCACGATTGATTCTGGCGACGCACAATCCACTTCTTGCAAAGCACGAGAGAGTTGAAAAAAATACATATATTTATAATAACTCTGTTAAGAGCACGGAAACAACTAAAGATCTTCGGTATTCTATTAAAACTGACCTCAAATTAGCTGAATAGAATATGCTGAATATATGTTATCACAATGGAGTGCAGTTTGCGTCGTGGCTACTGGGGGTAAGTACATACTCAATTTCTCTAAAATTAATTCAGACAAATTCAAACAGTCACTTTTTGACAGAACACTTAATATCAGATACAAGTTTGTGATGTGTGTTTTTTGTAATTTCAGGAAAGCAGCCAAAGAGGCGAATGGATTGAGCAGCCATGCCATACCAAGACTTTTCTGTCATTTTTATGCATCTAATCATAACCATATTTTTATATAATAAATTTCTTTTGTTTTCATATCTTATTGTCATTTATTGTGCTCCATTAACCCGGTAACGCCTGAATTAAAAAGTTTCTGCGATTTTTGTGGTAATCATATATTTTAATAAAATGAAATTCTGAGTCATTCAGTGCAAATTTTATTCTTTTAGCACTAATAGTTACCGAGATACAGCCTGGTACCATATGGTACCGCTAGGCATTTAAGCGGTCAAAAAATCTCAATTTGAAAAACATTTCGGAAATCACATTTTTAAGCCCAAAACGTTAAATATTTTTTGTTTACTGCAAAATACATTCATTTTCATCCAAATTTATGCTAAAATATCGATATTATTCAATTAATTATTAAATATTAGTGATTATAAAATAGAAGTTATGTATAATTGAAGTAGAAATCAAGAATAACATGATTTTAGCGTTTCACTCAGTCGTTGCCGCACATCCCTTAGCGAAAAAACTGTTGAAATTTCAACAGTTAATTGGGACCACTGTTGAAATTTCAACAGTTAATTGGGACCACTGTTGAAATTTCAGCAGTTAATTGGGACCACTGTTAAAACTGACAGTAACTGTTAAAACTAACAGCAACTGTTAATGCTAACAATAACTGTTAACTCCAACAGTAAATAATGAATCCAACAGTTATTGATAAATTCAGCAATTACTGTTGAATTCAGAAGTTACTGTTGGATTCAACAGACACAGTTGGATTCAACAGATACAGGGATGGAAATGAACAAAGCAGTCACTGCACTGCATTTCAAGCATTCTGTTCTTATTCTCCTGGTTCAGTTTTCAGTTGCATACCGTCCCCGCTTGGGCTTAGATTTTATTAGGTGGTTGTGCCCGTCGAACCTATTTCGTCAGGGGCACTGGAAAGAAGATAGGCCGCTGTCAGTTGAATGCGTTATTTGAAACATGAATCAATTACAAATCTATTTCTTTAGCTATTTACTCCATTTCAGTTGCACTTGTGGTAAATTGTGCACGTCCTTGATATTTTAGGGGATCCTTGTATCCAGCTGTGACCATACTACTGCCCATCGGAACTCAAGCTGAGTTATGATTTTTCAGGATTTCCGCATCAGCATCCATGCTTTGTGTGTCATTGCTTCTAGAATCCAAGTAAAAATGGACCACGACCATTTTGTCGCCCTCACTCTATCTTTCCCAATTCCTTTTTCGTAGGCTTTCACTTTCCTTAGTTTTACGAAGTAGCTATCTGAGCTATTGATGCACCACACTTTCTAGCCAAACCTAATTGGCCTCCCCTGCATGAATTGCTAACAGCCATGTTTTCCAAAAGAGAACATTATCGACTCATTGAAACTCAAGGACTACTTTTCTCTGAAATTTTAGCCGATTCTTTCTTTTGCCATGCCCATAAAAGGATGCATTTTCCACATCTTATCTGATTTACCCATAGCTGTGTAATCACAACAATGAATAAACCAACGAATTTGTAGAAATCTGTCACGTCTTGTGTAATAAACAAGATTATTTCTGGCGTTTAGTGCTGCCTCACAATAGTGCCTTTTCCTGGATGTCGCTTTAGGCCAACTTTTAAAAAGAACTGCAACAAATATTTTCAGTACCTCATGTGTTATATTTGGGTCATAATAGTTGCAGAATTGTACACACCTATTCGACTCTAACACTTATTGTTAGTGCGTAAGGGCATTTTCGTCAAAGAGCAGTTCAAATGTTCTGGTTGGGGATGCTTCATGAAATAGTGAGTTGGTAATCAGGATTACGAGAAATCCTTTCATGCTTTACGATCTCTTCATCATCAAAAATGCGTCCATCCTCCCTATTTTCATACCTATTGGGTGCTTTACGGCTCGCTCCAGTTTCACTACACTTTTGAAAATTCTCAGACATTTCTTGAGATAAACTCGGCTGATTGTCCACCTTTTCGAACAACAACTTCAAATTCGAGCGAAATTGGTGTCCACTCATTATTCAATTTTCCTCAGTCAGAAGGAAGGTATTCATCCTCTCTTTGCAGCAGCTCATGCTACATTATAAGCAGTATGTGTAAATTATTTCGGTTTTACTAGCACATGAAAGTGTGCAAAGTATCTGAGTGTGATTGAGATACGAAAGACAAAAATAATTCAAAGGATTAGAATGCTTCTTGTCGAAGTGATGCCTTTCGCGTGGTCGTCGTCGCTTGCTGCCAGCCGTCATTGAATTTTCCCCTTAGCAAGCCCCCTTATTCACCATCATACCCCCTTCCTATTTGAGTACATGGATACTCTTCTTATTCATCATTCTAAATAGGGTTCAGGTATGCAATAATACCTCCTACCTCTTCAACCCTCGTGAGGGTACGAGATTCTGAAAAAATGCGGACAATTTAGGGCCTTATGTACTTGGATGATGTCCTTATAATAAAAAATTAACTTATGTACACATTTTATATGCGTAATAACATTTACATAATGCAAAATTTATGATATAAATGATGAAAAATAAATAATTGTAAAATAAAGAACTGTTAGAAAACGAAAACAACAGAAATATTCATATTTACGCTTTCCACCAAAACACTGTAGTGCAAGCGCCTAGCGGTACCATATGGTACCACCAAAATGGTTTGCATCATAACATCCCAAATATTAGGCTCACATAAAAACACCATACTTAATATGAAATGTACATGTTATGACAACCATAATTACATGAAAACATCTTCGTATTATGAGTGCATAAGACGCAAGTAAAGAAAATGGAAATGCTTGCACCAAAAAATTCCTTTTTTTTCGGAAAGCTGAAAATTCTCAATTTTCAAACGGCTCTAAATACATTAATTTCAGCTTTGAAAAAGCAAACTTTTCGGGATAATGTAAATAAAAACATTCTTATTATGTTTAAGCTCTCAAAAACCCAAATAAATTACGATAAGTGACAAAAAAGTTACGTTTAGCATTGTGCTACCGGCTGGTACCATATGGTACCGCTAGGCGTTAACGGGTAAAGTTAGAACTTAAGCTTCATAAACAAAAACTATCGAGGTGTACATTTGTGTGGCAACTTGACAAATAGCACAGAAGTAAATTTAGGTGGTTTTCATGAAGTGTCAGTTGATGTGCAGAATAGGGTTTGTCAATTTTTCTCATTGGACCTAAGTGCTTCGATATCAATGTTTTGAGTACTATCAACTTTGTTTATATTAAGAAAATGTAACATAAAAAATTCAGTAAGTGTCTTTTAGGAATGAGGTCAGGTCTATCTTTCCTTTGACTAATCAACATTCGAATGAGTGCAGTCATTTTCAATGGGTGCATCCAAGGGGAGTGATCGCTCCTTGATCAGTGAGCACTTTGGTGGGGAACTTGAAATGAAAAACATTTAATATGGCCTCCAGCACTTGTGTACTTTCGTGGCTGCAAAATATCCTTTAATTCCTGTAATAAGTTCATAGTTGTGACTCTGTCCCAAATATATATAACTCTAAATGTACCGGCCTTAACCCATTTATGCCTAGTGTTCCATTTTTGGAACACCTGACGCGACTTTCTAATTTACTGACTACGACTCATTGCACACCGATATGTCATGGTTTTTCTTTCTATGCCTCTTTATAAAGGTATATTGCACTACGGGGTGCAAAGAATTAGTCAGTTTTGCCAACCCATTGCAGCCAGTGTGTTGAGAAATATCGGTCATTTTTTTCAAGGCAGTTTTTCCGTGACCATCTCTAATGTTATATTAATAACTATTTGCCATTACGCCCAAATGTTGTAAATTTTTCCCTGCATGTTCAGTAATAGTTAACCTACAGTCCTCAGTAAAGAAATTTTTGAAACAACGTATTTTGTTTTAGTTATAAGCTTTTATTTAACAGTGTTCCATTTTTGGAACACTAGGCAAATCCACTACTATTATGCGTATATTCAGGCGCACTGAAATATTCACTTTAATTTTAAATCAAGTAAGTAGTTAGATGTGGAACAATTAATAATCTTCCCAGTTCATTGCTGCGCGCTTCTTCTCACCTCATTCATGGTTCTTCTGACAAGAACTTTTACCTTTTTCTGATACCGGATACTACTGAAAATGGCGGTGCATCGGCTTCTGCTTCGCCTCAACCTCTTCTTGCTCAAAGAAAAAAGTAACCAATGTTGTGCGCAAATGGAAGAAAGCTGATCTGACTGCCCAGTCAGTAGGAGGTAGAGTTTCAGAAGAACAAATCACGAGAATGAAAACCCCTACAGAATATTTAGAACTCTTTCTGGATATTGAAGTGAACTTTGAACTGACTTTCGGTATTTTTTGGGGATGATTTTCCTGAGTGGTTACGTCTCTCTTCCGAGACGACGTATGCTTTGGGAGCAAAGATTCGCATAATTCTCTAGTTAGTGGTGCAATGAGACATGACACAATATTTGAAACAATATTTTCAAATTTGCATTTTGCTGACAATTGTAACTTGAACCACACGAACAAGTTTTCCAAGATGCGACCTCTAACTGAGCGTCTGAATGACAGATGCATGAAATTTGCACCAAATGAAATACATATACTTCAGCTTTGATGAAGCCATGATTCCCTATTTCGGTCGCGACAGGTGCAAGAAGTTCATTCAGGGTAAGGCTATTCGGTTTGGGTATAAACTCTGGTGCGTCTAGGCTACATTTGCTTGTTTCAGCCTTATCAAGGAAAAAAACCCAAACACTCAATACCATTAATATGGTGTAGGTGCTTCAATTGTTTTGCAATTCACTTAGCCACTAACAACGCAGCATCCCGGTAAATACCATTTTGTGTTCAACAACTTGTTTACAAGCATTGCACTCCTTGATAAACTTCATTCAATGGGCCACCAAACAAGAGGCATAGCGAGAAGAGATTGCGTAGACAAACCTCCTTTACTATCTGATGATACCCTAAATAAAAAAATATTGGGGCACTTTCGATTACCGAATCGGTGGAAAAGGCAATATTGTTTGTAGATGAAATGATATAAGTGTTGTAATTGTTGCATCTTCTGGTCCCGCGGTCTATCCTTTGCAACAGTAGGTCGTTATTCTCAAAAGCAGTAAAAAAGATACAAGTTACTCTGCCAAATTCAATCAAGCTCTATCAGTATATCAATCAGTATATGGGAGGATTGTACCGAGCTGATGAAAATATTGACAAGTATCAAGCATCAAACCGTGGAAAGAAATGGTACTCAAGACTTCCGGTTATTCTGCTTTTAGCTGGCTTTACAAAATGCTTGGCAATAGGGTGGTTTCCTATTATTTTTTTATTGCTTTAATTGAAAGATTATTACTCCTGGAGTACGTATTTCACGCTTTTAGATTTTTAAATGACAACATCTATTTTTCGCGATTAAATGAAAAGTGAAAATTTTCAAGCGCGCGAAAACGCGACGCTTAAGTATGAATGCCGGGAAATATCTCCGTACGTCGTATTTCTGGTTCCCCCTCCCGTCCGGTGAGGTGACCTTGAGGCGAGGCTTAGCGCTGATACGTTGCAGGATGCTAGCGGATAGCTGAGTACCTTGCTGGATGGTAGCGCTTGGCTTAAAAAAGGTTTATTAATACCTTAACAAACGAAGAAAACTTTCCGAACTTAGCCAGTTTTAATAGGTGATTATTAAGACATGTTTCCCTGAGCTCTGTGCCTCATGCATGCATTGGTAACGTCAGACGATGTATAACTCCTATCCTCTCGTGTAGAAACTAGGTCCCTGTGACGTCATGCGGAGTGGAATCGCATGGGCGCCAATCTGGCCTTTTTCAAATGAGGATAAAATTTGACCCTTGCCATTCGTCTAAACCGGTATTTCAAAAACCAAATAATTATTGTATTATGAATACACTAATGGTGGGTAACGAATCGCAATCAATGCCTTTCGTTTTCTTTGATGAAGGAAACTACCCTATTGCATAAAATAAACGATGTGAAGCCAATGGATCTTCTTAAATTTTGTCACCATGTGACCTGTCACTATATGGAGACATACGGTAATTCTGCTGAGCCTGATGGGAAAGGGAGACCATGATATCTATTATGAATCGTAAACTTGACTCACGTCATGACGGCATGAATCATTAGAATGTAAAGCAGGGAAAGCAACCTCGCTATGTCAAATGCCATAAAAATACCACTTTTCAATGTAAAAATTGCAATGTATCCTTGCATGTTAAGTTTTCACCTGGATATTATTCTTAATAAAGAGTTAATAAAAGTCTGAATCAAGTTTTTTGCATGCTATCAATGAGTACGTCATAGTAGTGGATTTGCCTAGTGTTCCATTTTTGGAACACCTCGTCATTAATAATTGGCAAGAGATACATTGTTTTTTCTTTCGGATATCATTTTCATACGTATTTTTATCGACAATATGTAAAAATCAGGGTAAAATTCGCATGTTTCAAACCTTCGGCATAAATGGGTTAAGAATTTATTGCTAACAGTTCTTTATGAGTCGCGTGATATTTATTGGATATGCGTTTTATGTCGATCGTCCAAACATTTCATTGGGAATCTGGTGACTGACATTGAAGTCTTGAAAAAAGAGGTTGTAGAACTAAAATAGACGTATTTCCCATGCTTAGAAAGCAATAATTTCACATTTGCTAATTCTGTGAAATCCTCTTTGTCTTAAAGTTTCTTGAATGAGATTAAATAATTAATCAAGGATGTCACCTGACGTTGCTATAATTATCACAATTAATAAACTGTTTGTAAGCATTTGGTGACTAATGATGGAGTTAAATATCTCAGCATTCCAGTACGTAGGGTTTCAAATGCTTTGAGGAAGTGCTGGTAAACCGGTCAAATTAAAAAATGCTGGTGTTATCTTACTAGCCAAATCTGACATTACTTTTGAAGTAGTACGCAATGTGCCTGATGAGCTTCTAATTAAGGAATGGACTTCGAATGTGCTCGGGTTAATGCTGGTGACAAACAAATTTTTTGCTATCTCTTTTTATCGTTTGCCAGCAAGTAATTTTAAAGGTGTTTAAAATCGCTGAACAACTTGTTGATGCCAACTTTTTATTGACCCAATAGATTTAATGTTTTTATATGACTGGTGATTTTTATATTGTTTACTCGCAGATCATACGAATGGGGATGACTTCCTTTGTCTTTTGAAACTTTACAATTTAAATGTGATGTGCCCTCTCAACATACTTCTCACTCTACTACCTCAATGGACCACATCAAAAATTGCCCAGTTATTGGTGAATGTTTCTGCTTTATCTTATGACATCCCTGATCACTATCCTGCATTGGTGAATTCAACTGAGCTTAGCCATCAAAGACTTTTTTATCACTGCTTTCTTTCTTTCTCCCACAGGAATATCTCACACTTCCTAAATATTCTTAAATCTGATTCTTGGACTATTGTTTTCACTACATGCAATTACAGTGATAGATTCAGTAATTTTTGCCATAAATTTCTTGACTAATTCAACACCTCCTTCCTACTTACAGCCAAAAAAGTCTCATGATGCGTTATGAGAAAGACCTTGCATATTGATGAAGTTCGTCTATGTTCTTATTACATGAAGAATCTTGCTCAAAGTTGAAAATTCAGGGATGGCATTGACCAAAATCTGATAACGAAGGAAAGAGAAGCAATACCAGCACTTCCTCAATTATACTAAACATCATTAAAACAATCATGGGATTCAGTGTACTTACAATAAGATCAAAGAAGCCTGAAAAATCGTTAATAGATCAAATTTTAAAAAGTCTGCCAAGCTCCCTTAACACATTCAATGCGGATGATATTTTCGTCTTAACCTCCAATGACGGATGGGTGATTTTCCTTCATAATGGTGGTGTTGGAAGTAATACATTAGAATTTGCAATATTTTTTGTTCCTATTTCTCGCAATTTGTAAAAAACGTTAATGACATACATGTATGCCACCCGTCACGAGTAATTGACAATTCACACAACCCGCATTACACACATGATATTTTAATTGTATGAAGGAGTAAACTTTTCAAATTTCTGTTTATAATACTTCTTCTACCGTTGATGCCTTAGGTTAATGACGAAAATATCTTGGAATTAGTCTTTACGTGTAATTTTTTTGTTTCAAAGGCCGTAGATTTAATTTTTTCAAGTCACAGAAGTAGAACACACAATGAACGGCAAGAAAAATATAAATTTAAGGAATAAACATTTTCTTAATCAAAGCAAATCTATGTTACCTCAGAGCTATTGCAAAATTGAAACATTTCAATAAAAATTCTTACAAATTTCTTACAAAGGCCTCAGACAGAGCCCGGGTTGACCTTCACATTCTGGGCAAATCGTAGTCACTGTCCTACGGATGCCTTCATAGTTAGCGGAGAAATGCAGCGGAGCCTGCATAATTCCTAAAAACCTATCACAACACATTTTCTCCCCGAATATCGGTACTCGCACTAACTCTGACCTCCTCCAATCGTTAGTAATCATGTTAACCCTAATTGTGCCCTTGTGGAGAAGAAGGCCCAGCCAAGTTTCCAGTTCTCCCTGCCCAACGGTCCAACCCATTATGCCCTTGGTGAAGGATTTTGGAAGAAAATGCTTTCTGAATTTTTCTCCGTCTACGAGAGGATTATTTCAAAGAAAATATCATTTGCAAGTTGAAATAATCCCTGGGAGTGCCGCTGGTAGGGAGGGACTCCAAACTTGAGCCTTAAAAATTATCCAGCAAAATAGCACAATTTGTGTAATGGAGTGTTGCATATGTGATTAATATGTTAATTTTTATGAAAAGTAAGACTCTATCTGTACCTAACACTAGAACGTATTACTAACCTACAAAATGAAAACGCCATAATGAATAGAGGACAAGTAATTGATGTGGAGCAATGACTGAGAAAGTATGTAGTAAAATTAGGAAAAAAACCCAACATATGTAAAAAAAACGTAATTTGCAATAATGATTTTAAAAATTATTAATAAAGTATAAAATACGACCTTATGGACTGCATTGAAACATTTTGAAATAAAAGAGTGAGGTTTGAGATGGGAATACACGTTATTAACAAAAACTAAGTCTGATTATAATTCTTGTGGTTGAACATAAGATATGAATAAATTAAAAAATAAGATAAAAATACTATTTCAAGGGAATAAATAATGGTTAAATGCCGTATATAATGCTTAAAATGCCTCTGAGTTTATCTATTCATTTCCACAATTTCGTTTACGAAGCTAAGAAAATAAATACACGAGTAAAAAAATACAGACCAATACTGTACATAATGTAATGCAGTGTTGCATATGCGATAAATATGTTATTTTTTATGAAAAGGAAGAAAATCTGCAATTAACCCCAAGACTATGAATAACTCAGAAAATGAAATAAAAGCTAAATGAATAGAGGATTGGTAATTGACCTAAAGAAACGAATAATAAAATATGCCGTAAAAGTAGGAAAAAGACCCGAAAAAATCACCCAGGATAAACGTAATTTGCAATAATAAAAAAAGTTCCTAGAAAACGAAATTCAAATATAACATAATTAACTGAAGCACCGCACTTAGTTCATTTCTTTATAATGTAGTGAGTATGAAACGGAGATAAATATCTTTAATAAAACGTTGGTCTAATCATAACTTTTGTGATAGCACATAAAATATGAATAAATTAAAAAGGAAGGTAAAAAAAGCAAATTTTAAAATATAATCCATTTGTAAGACATGATGGGATATTTACGATAAGAATAATGTAAAAGAGGTGAAGGAAATGAAAAGAAAAATCTCAACCTGCCAAAATTGTTCCAAAAATAGCACTAAAGTAAACAAAAAAACACTAAAAATGAAGGAACACGTAGAACTAGAAACGGACACTTCCGCAATGGTGTAAGGTCACTCCCAAACTGCAAGAGGGTGAAAAAGTAACGCTAGGCACGCTCGGAGCACCCTAGTGACCAGTGGAAAAACGAACTCCCGAAGACATACATTTATGTCTTCCGCCTAAGTGGAAAAGCCTTCATGGCATATATATATGTCATCCACACTGAAAGTGTTAAAATTGGGTGAAACCATAAACTACCATATGATCTGTTAGTTTCAACAATCATTCCATCCAGACTCCTTCCCATAATGACCTCCCGGATTAGATCATTTCTACAAATAAGGGCACATATGTACATCCCTTAAGCTGATGACACCAACTTCATTCTTTCTACTTCCAATCTACAATCCTTGTTAGTTAATTGTCAGACAGCCTCTGACCAATTCATTACACGGTTTCTGAACAATCGTCTAGTGGTTAACATTGATATTTCTCAATGTGTTACGCTATGCTTGTTCAAAAAATTCTGACAAATCTTTTTCTACTAATATCCAGGGGACTTCTATTCCCCAGGCAGGTTGTATTAAGTTCCCTGGTGTTCACATAATTCTCTTATTTCTTGGGATACTCACATGAGCACTCTAAATTTAATTCAGCTTATTACATTATTCATACTATCTATCCTTCCATCACCACTAATATACTTCTTGCTCGCTACTAAGGCCTGTTTTATTCTCATGTTATCTACTATATAATTCCCTGAGGATCTTCTCCTCTGGCTCTAAAAATATTTAAAATTCAAAAAAGAATTATCAGACTCATTGCTCAAGCTGGCCCGTGAACTCCCTGTCAGCCCGTGTTTAGTGACCTTAATATTCTGCCCTTACCCTGTGTATTGGAATCTCATAAGCCACAATAACATTAAATCAATTAAATATGACATGGCTTCTATAGAGGTTTATAAAAAGGTTATAACCTTCAACACTCCTAGTTATGTCTCCATTATGTATGCCACCCACTTTGTCAAAGGTCACATGAAAGGTTTGACTCTTAACCCTGATGTCACCACAATATGTTTCTCTACCAGAACACCAAGAAGAATATTCATATAGGTACCTAATGTACGATCAAAAAAGTGGCAATGAGGCTATCTAACACTTGAGTCCCCATCTGTACCATAAACTTCCTCATAAACAAACTGAATCTATTGTCAAATTTAAAAGTAGTTTAAAAAGGTTGTTCAGAAAATTGTATTACTCACAATCAGTGAATCAATTTCTGTGGATGACTCTTTTAGCTTAAAATATTTTCATATTCCTACAGAATGCCTTTTTTCATTGAATCTAATGTACAATTGTATGAGTATTTTTGTTTCTGGTCTGTATTTACGAGCCTTATCTCACAGTACTTGTGACAGTATATACTCTTCTCATTATTTTTTATGATCTCGTGGCAAATGAAAATATTATTATGAATGATATGATGATATACAATGAAGTTCATAAAGGTATTTTCACACGGACCAAGTCATTGCACAGGTTAGCACTGAAATTGCGAGCTTGGAATTACAGCAGGGGATATTTTGCTGTATCACATCCTTGCATTCTCGTGAGTGTTATAGTAATTCACTGCTTTCCACGATGCAATTTTCATTGTTAACTTCTTACATATGTCAGCTATTGCGCAATTATGTGCCCCGTGTAAAATGGCCTGAAGGCAATGTTGAAGCAATTACTTAGTTAACCCAGGAGAAAAAGTACTCACACCTTATTTTTTGACTAACCAGGCAAGTAATACCCTACAATTTGCATAAATAGATATACTTGAATTTCTCTGAAGCCTACTAGACATTAATAAAGAATTACAAACACATTTCAACTCGAAAATCACTCAACTACACCTGGCTTACGACAAAATTCCATCGCAGAATAATACTTTTGGCTACATAATTAAGTACTTAAATACATCACAAAAGGCTTTCTGCCAATCGCATTTTATGTGCCTACATTATATATAAGTCATTCAGCATATGATACGTTACAACGTATAACTAATACGGCTGTCCGACTCGACAATTCTTCTGCACCATTTTGAACTCGTGCTGCCACTCACCTACTTGGTGAGCGCTTGATCATGACCAGGATACGCTCACAAATATGGTGGCCGCTCACTAGTGATCAGGTGGTGAGTGGTCGCATCCAGGGGGAGAGCGGTGGTTCGCTCACCAACCGCTCAGTAAGCGGAGCTCCCCCTGGATGCATCCAATATGATCTACAAGGAATGCAATAGCCATGTCTGTAGGCTGTCAATTATTGATTCAAGGAAAGAGTATTATAGTAAAAACTGTGCTGTGGCTGCACTATGACTGTGCTATGGCGGTTGCACTGTGACTGTGCTATGACAACTGCACTGTGACTGTGCTATGGCAACTGCACTGTGGCATTGCTATGACTGTACTGCGATGTTTCAATTCAAGTGCAGTTGAAGTAGAGTCACAGTATAGTCCCCTTAGCACAGTTACAGTGCAGCTTTAGTATAGTCGCAGCATAGATTTTTTTGTATGGTTAGTCATTAAATATATACATATTTCCAAAGAAAAAATAACAGACTAAAGCTAGTGAGGATATTTGAGTAATTTAACGGATACCAATGTCACAATAAACACCTCAAACAAGAAATACTCTCTAAGAGAAAAAATTACCCATCCCACACAAAACAATCTGTGCTGCGACTGCACTAAATCTGCACTGTAACTGGACTAAACCCTGCGTTTAGCACAGTTACAGTACACTTTTCTGTGCTAGACTGTACTATGGCAGCTGGAATTTGAGAATAACTGTACTGTAACAGTGCTCAATCACTGTGCTAGAACTGTGCTAGAGCTCCGACTGCAGTCGGAGTCATGTTACCATATATAACCATACTAACATATTAACATACCGTAGGCTTTCCCAGCGTATAGAATAGTGGAAGGTTACTTGGGATTTCCACCGGGTCAGGTTCTCCAACTCCATCTCGGCCGACGTTTCGATGGGCGAGATGGAGTTGGAGAACCTGACCCGGTGGAAATCCCGAGTAACCTTCCACAATATTAACATACCATTAGCCAGTCATATTACCCAGCCCATGGACTGGGTAATATGACTGGCACTGCACTGTTACAGGGCTGGATAACATGAATGGAACTATACTGTGACTGGACTGGGTAACAAAATACATTTAGGTCATGTGTTTGACATATCAAATACAAATGTATTTAGATACGTATTTTAAAATACCTGTAATTGAAATACTGCCCAGCCCTGCCATAAGGTACACGATTCTTAAAAGGCACACGGGGGATCAAGCTTAATGTGCATATGTATATGATTCCTGATACTCCTCTAACGAATGAATTTTGTGACAATACCATTTGGGGGAGTACACCATACCTTGAATTCCAAGAGTTGGACAGCACCTTTCAAAGCGCATTTACCTAATTCTTTATGTAAGGTATATTTCAATAAAGAATATAAACTTACTTTTTCAGCATTGGATCTTATTAGTGATGTCACTGAATCACGACTTTTCCTGTAAATATCCGCCGTTTGCTCGCTCGTTCCCCAGACACCATACTTAGCAGTCAAATAGATGGAACCACCAGCAATCAAGGCTTTCGCATTAAACCTAAAACAGATGAGACATACACACATGAACAGAAAACACACAATTATATCATAATGGAGATATTATAAATTTTAAACTAAAAATATTGCTGCGGCGATAGGAATGCTGAAGTGCGTAAGAAATGCCTACATTTGGCAGCAGTAATGAAGATTCGATCGAAGGAATAAAGGAAGAGTTGACACCAGTGAATAACACAATTCAGTAAAGACATTTATATCTTAAGAAAAAATATTCATATCATGCAAATAGAAACACTAGTAAGTCCCAAAAAGCTTGGAGGCAACAGAAAACGAGCGAAATGTTCAGCCGACAGACTTGTAATGCTTCTGGTACAGAGGAATACAGAATGCGCGCTACTGGTAATTCTCGGAAAAATGAACACACGGTACTATGGTTTCACAAATCGAAAGAAAATTCCTTTCGAAAACTAATGTCATTTAAGTATACATGATAGACGCAGGAAATTGTCAAGAGATATTTACTGGAATAGCATTTCTACTAATTACTACTCATTGATTCAATTAGGCATACAAAGTTTTCAATATTGGAAATGATTATTTATTACTCTTCTATTTGAAGTTCATTAAATGCATAGAAAAACGTAAAATTACACTATTACACAATCGCACGTAGAAAACACTTACTTCAAGAAACCGTACGCCATTTTACCAGCTGGGCTCAAGTTTTCTTCGTTTGGTAGTACCTTTTTGTACCAGGGAAGATTCGGTTTGTTGGCATCCGTGGCACAATAGTCGGGCAACTTCACACATGGTGGTTGTGGCGGCGGTTTGGGTTCGCAGATTTCTTTTCGAGACTTAACTGGTTGTTTAATAGTAATTGTACAGTTTTGTTTCGGAAGCGTGTGGCATACTGTCGTTGGAGGAAGACACCTTCTCGGAGGACACTCGGGTTCATATTTACAATCTGGTGCATTTCTGACCGCTCGACTTTTCGTTGATGATTGGTAAATATGAAATTTTTGTAACTGGAAAGTTTTGATTTTCGTTCGACAGAACATTCTGGCAGCTAATTATTTTACTGTTTTCGAAGGCTTTGTACTTCGTTCTGTTTTGTAGTTAGGAGTAGTGTTTCCTTGCTTACCGACTTAAAATCCCATAATTAAGTGCCTTGTGAACTTAATTCCAGAGACAAAAATCGACTGAAATTTAACAATGTAGAATATATAAAGGGTGAACTAGTATCAACGGTATCAACAACAAAAATTCGCAATCACACCAATACCTTGAGAATAGCATTATTTTTCTGTGTTTATCGTTGTTAACATGGTGATGACACAGTAGACCCCACTCCCAATTTCTAGCGGTAATAATTATTTTCTGTTATACTTTGCAGAACGTTTTAGAGCTACCAACACGGATAGTTCTTGTGGAATAACTACTTCTCAGGTCACGGAGTGATATGACGGGAAACTATATCTGTGATCCCCATCTATGGACCGAGCTGAAGAAAGTTTCTGATTCGGCGCTTGTGATAAAAGTCCCCGATGGAATTGAGAGACCTTTAAGCGAATCAGATTTTAAGGACAATACCATTCTAATAGAGAAGTCAATTCTTTATTTGCGGGATAATTTGGATAAATTGGTTGCGTGTAATGCAGTGCAGCACATGAAGAAATTGGAACCAAGTGTTAAGTCTTTCCTCGTCTCTTGCCTAATGGTCTGTGGAGAACAAAGCGCTAATAACAGTTGGACCACATCAGTCACAGTTGAGACTGCAGAAGAAATTTTGAATCGTTTATGTGTCATATTTAATATCGGTTCTCAGAATTTATTGGAGGACCTTCAGCAAAAATGGAAAGTCGATATTTGTAAACTGATGTTGACTGAACTGAGGCAAAAATTAACGAAGTCCACGTGGAAGCGGTATCCAGCTTCCTTCTTGTGCTACAAGTGGATACTCTCAAAAGCCAAGGTATATTTTAATTAATATGATATAGTGTTAAAATTGCAGATTCATTCCAATGGCATCTTAAATATATCTGTGAATATTAGTTCAGTTTATGCATATTCATTTGCTGTATCAGTTATAAAAAATTTCAAAATCTTGAAAAGTGAACTTTTTGAAACTTAAGTATTGTATTTTATAATTATGATTAGCATACTGTTGCAGATTTGTAACCTAATGGCTACTCATAAATCAATTTTTTATATCGTCAAACAGTTACATTTTTCTCTTGTGCAGCTATGAAAATGGCTCCCCAGTAGAATTACACGCACTAACATTGTAACAAAAGTCTATGCACATACCATGGTAGTACCACTGCAGTTGATTTAGTTTGTAGGGAAATGACCTATATATAATTTCAATGATTAACTATCCACAAAGTCATTAGATTAGATTGGGTGAACATGTATCCCTGCAGAAATTTTCACCCCTTAAATGGTTACATAAATCCACCCTCACTATAGTTATTACATTTGTTTGAGTAATCCACTTTTTTTAACAAATTTTAAATTCTCATCTTATGCAAAGTGGCGAGAATATTTTATTTCGCTTGAGTTTGGGACAAAAGTGACCTTTTATTATTATTTATATTTTAATATTGTTTATATTTTATCATTAAATTATTTTGAATACACTTAGAGTAGAATATATATAATTTACCATGGCCATGAACTTCTCTAGAAAAAATACTTTGTACGATTCTCAATATAACCTCAGAATTTATGTGGTGGTCATAAGACCAGCCCTTAAACCTTTGTAAATGTCGAGTTTCAACAAAAATATTTTAAGAAATGGGAAGAGTTAAAAATTATTAGAAAATGTAAGGATTGCCTCAGCAACAAAAATGTAAAAGCCAAAAGTGGCAGTGTCCAGTAGATCTGCCTTAATTGCAGAAAAACTGCTTTTTTGGGCATTGTGGCGGAGCCCTTCGTTTCGAGCGCCGTCACCAAGGTCAGCCACCTGGCTGAGGTCGTTGCCCTGGGACCCTGAGGTCCCTGCCGCTGCTGCCAGGTATGCGGAACATAGCGCCAGCAAGGCACCGCGAGAGAGAGACGCTCACAGAACGGCAAGGGAGAAGGACTGGAGACATAGACGAACTGTATCGCTAACCATCCAAATAAACGTGGTCGGATTTACTTCCGTTTAATTTATCGAAGTGAGGTTAATCACCTACATATCCCTAACCCCTTCAGGCAATTACTCCAAATGTTTCGGGCTAATTAAGGAAAAATCACACTTATTCTTACCTCATGTCTGGGTCATTCCACGTCAAATCACCCAGAAATTTTCAAAATGACACCCACCGACTCGGATTTTGATGAAATTTTTGTCACTAGCTACTATCACCTATCTAATGACCCATGTAAAATATTTCCTCTCTCACTCTCATAGTTTGCAAGATATGAGGAGTCAAAGTTTGAGATGTTTGCTCAGAAGTGGCGCTAGTGGGAGTCAAATTCCAGAGTGCAGGGCACAGGGTAAAAATTCATAACTCAGAAACCACATAACATATTTGAATGAAATTTTACCCCTTGTATATCCAAGTACATAGCTTCCATAGTGATGTCTTTTATTCCCCTTGCATTGTTATGTTGGCCAAAATGATGTCAGCAGTTGTTAATTAACCGATTTTTTTAGCTCAAAAACATTACTTCATATTTTCAGAATTATCACCAAAAGGCAGAGCAGTTAACTCATCCAATTTTTTTTTAATTGAAGGTTAATATGTGCTCCAATATACTGTGAAATAAAAATGGTGGTGTTTTGACTGCCACTATGAGTATTTCAGGTTTTACTTTTTTTTCTGCCCCTGTGAGAGGGATTTTGGACACGTACTGTAAGATAATAAGTATAAGTGTATCCATACCTTCATGAGGATATATTTGAAATATTGGTCAGTAAATCTAAGACCAAACATGTAGTCTAGTGAATGTGGCTCTAGTTCATACAATTTTTTTTAATAGCAATACTTGGCTTGTGGCAGCTGAGGGTAAAAAAATCCAAATGGCTCAGAAATGTGAAATGATGCTTTTTTCCTGGAATTTACCCATTTTTCAAGTGTTTAGTTTATGGAAAAATTGGTATCAAAATACATTAGGCTCTTACTGTGCATTAGAGGATAAATGGAAATACTAATTTAAATAAAATTATTTAAATAATACACTTCAATGTGTTTAAGGCATCTCCCGAACATCTCTGGAGGCTCTCTCGGGCAACTACATGCTTTACAATACCACCATTTCCATCACATGGGGATATTCCATGGCTTGTAGCAAAGAATGTCCATGATGCCATTGAGGAGAAATCCTGGTAATGCTTGCAAAGATTGAGAAATATTTTGCAGTTCTTGTACCGTCCTGCACAACCATCACTAAAGTAACTCAATTTTTTGACTGAAGTAAAATTTTCCTTAACAAAGCAAAATATTATTCTTTGGGTTTCATAAACAAAAGCTACATCATGCTCCAAATCATCTGACAAGATGCATAAACTGGAAATAATAAGCTATTTAGTCAGGTGATCTAGAGTATAAATCACAACAGGGTGTACTGTACAACTATCACTTGTCCAGTGATTCCCTTGTGCCTCATCCTGGATAACATATGAGTAGCTCTCACTGAAGTCAAAGAGAACAGCTGCTTCATGGGGTCCAAGATTTTCTTTCATTTTCTTAAGGTAGTTTGCCTGTACCTTCGTAATAAATGAATGGGGCACCAGTTTTTCCACTCTTTGAATTTAAATTGATAGGTACTCATCAAATGTCACCGTGAAGTTCACCAGTTGACATCTATCACTGGAAACCCACTGACTGTATGAAACTTCATCTCCGGGGTCACATTCTTCAAACTTTTTCAGCAGTAAGCTTTTCAATTTTTCACGTGAAGGACACTGAGAGCAATGTCGCAGTATACAGTCCCTATTATTTCTAGAGCACACGAAATAACCAATTAGGTCCTGGCATGTTTCCTCTATATTACAGGCACTAAGCAGTAGGTTGACATTTTAATGAATTGTGCAAAAACACACTGAATGCGTTCCAGGACATCCTGCTACCACAAACCATTTTGGACCTAGGTTGCAGAATTTAGAAAAGCCAATTTTAATTCTGGGGAAGTCAAATTTATAAGTGGAATACAATTCCTTCAAGTTAGCAAGTAATAATCTCTTCTGAACATGTACATTTTTGGAGATACTTATGGAATCTTTCTTTCCAGGCATCATTCTTGAGTACTCATCACTTTCATAGAAAGTCCTAACTAATTGTAATGTTTTATTTTTGCCTTCCCTTTTCTCAATTCAGGTGCAGCTAATTTTCCATCGTCTCTGAAAAGTTCTCTTGCTTGGCGGGCAGTGTACTCACTCACATGATACTCTTCCATTACTTTCTTCCTGCTCCATAAAGTTGGTACCAATGATAACAGATGTACCTATCCTTGATGGGTGCTTGATGTGTCAACTTTTTGTTTGATTAACCCGTCAGCGTCCAAAGTTTTTTTTTAAATTCACACATATTTCACTTTAAAAAAATATGATACGTATGAACTTCACACAAAGAACACAATTCAAACTGACTGAATAATGGAGGAAACCTTCTACTAAGTATGTGCACTGAAAGGTATGCTAAAATTCGCATATTAAATACATTGCCGGAGCATTGGCTCAGCACTGCACTGGGTGCCCTATGGCACCCGTGGGCGTTGACGGGTTAAGTCTATGAGCACATCTATATCATGAACTTTCTGAAGTAGTTCTTTCGGCAGTTTTGGGTCATCCTTTTCTGGAGATAATTCTTTATCAAGAAGTCTTTTAACTTTCCTTTTAAAATTACTGCATGCTGACTCTACTTTCCTTTTAGCGTAGGTTGACCTTCTGTGAGATGATATGCCATGAAATTTTAAAGGTGACTCCTCTATATCTTGCAGCGTTCTGTTAAGTAGCTCAGTTGATTTTTCTTGGGATACTGTTGTTTCAAAATTCAAAATACTATCATTGCTGTCACTATCTACTGCTTCAACATCAGAAAGCTCATTTCCAAACCTGGAGTGTTTCTGTACTTCCTCCCTACATGGCTGGCATACTTTCATTCCTGGCACTAATTTCCGAAGAGTTGGGATTTTACAGGCCTTTTCTGCAAATTCAAGACTTACATTTCTCAGTGATTTTGATATTTTCTTCTTGTAGCTCTTAAAAGGATCAAGACAATATATTTGGTAGGTTTCATACTTTTTCAAATATGTAGTATATTCTGTGATGTTTGCAGACATTGGATAGGACTTCCCCAGGTACACCACTTCTGAGAGATAACAGCTGTTTTTCAAGCATACTCATGATCTCAATTTTGTTCAGTTGCACCACTGGTGTGTAGCTTTTTTTGAGGCAATCAGATGCAGTTACTTTTCCAATGCTGCACAGTTCAACAATTTGCTCATTTTGAAGCATAGTAGAGATACTAACCTTTTTTTAATGTCGAAGTTCACATTGAGCAGCTTCGCCTAACTCATAGCACACACAATTAATATATAGGTAAAAATACACTGATCGTACACACAGAATAAACTTGGACACCCATGGAGCATCTTTACACAAGAAGACTCGGCAGAAGACTAAAAGTGGTACCCTAGAATCTATTTTGATTTATCATGCCCTCACTGTGATACATTGTAACACTTTATTCTTCCTAATGTAGAGGTTGCACTTAATTCTCTTATTCCTTGGGGAGATGGAATAACACTGGAAAGTGAGGCTGAATAGGTGGGATTGTATTACCTTCTCAAGTTTGTAATGTAATACAATCATATGTGAGGCAGGGGAGAAAACCGTGTGGCACATAATGTCAGCATTACCTCTCCCAGTGAAATAGAAATTTAATACTCCAGTTGCCATCAAGGAATGTGGATATTGGTGACAACCTGCTGCATATCTATAAGTAATACCATTTGCTCTGCCAGCTCTTCCATCACTAAGGGTTTGGAAGACCATACTTCTTCTGTGAAAGTGAGGCTAAATTTGTACAACTCCAGTTCAGCGGGACTCATTTAATCACTTTTTCACAGATCTTAACAAACTTGTACATTGCATGTGCTTATGATAACCACTGGTTTTTTGGATGAGTGATTTCTAAACACGAGGAAGAACATGATGTGAAAGTGAAATTTATGCACCCATATCGAAAATCCCCATGTGATGGAATTGGTGGTACTGTAAAGCATTTAGTTTGCCCGAGAGAGCCTCCAGAGATGTTCGGGAGATGCCTTAAACACATTGAAGTGTATTATTTAAATAATTTTATTTAAATTAGTATTTCCATTTATCCTCTAATGCACAGTAAGAGCCTAATGTATTTTGATACCAATTTTTCCATAAACTAAACACTTGAAAAATGGGTAAATTCCAGGAAAAAAGCATCATTTCACATTTCTGAGCCATTTGGATTTTTTTACCCTCAGCTGCCACAAGCCAAGTATTGCTATTAAAAAAAATTGTATGAACTAGAGCCACATTCACTAGACTACATGTTTGGTCTTAGATTTACTGACCAATATTTCAAATATATCCTCATGAAGGTATGGATACACTTATACTTATTATCTTACAGTACGTGTCCAAAATCCCTCTCACAGGGGCAGAAAAAAAAGTAAAACCTGAAATACTCATAGTGGCAGTCAAAACACCACCATTTTTATTTCACAGTATATTGGAGCACATATTAACCTTCAATTAAAAAAAAATTGGATGAGTTAACTGCTCTGCCTTTTGGTGATAATTCTGAAAATATGAAGTAATGTTTTTGAGCTAAAAAAATCGGTTAATTAACAACTGCTGACATCATTTTGGCCAACATAACAATGCAAGGGGAATAAAAGACATCACTATGGAAGCTATGTACTTGGATATACAAGGGGTAAAATTTCATTCAAATATGTTATGTGGTTTCTGAGTTATGAATTTTTACCCTGTGCCCTGCACTCTGGAATTTGACTCCCACTAGCGCCACTTCTGAGCAAACATCTCAAACTTTGACTCCTCATATCTTGCAAACTATGAGAGTGAGAGAGGAAATATTTTACATGGGTCATTAGATAGGTGATAGTAGCTAGTGACAAAAATTTCATTGAAATCCGAGTCGGTGGGTGCCATGCCTGGGTGAACTGACATGGAATGACCCGTCTGCGATGCCGAGGTGCTTTTGGATTGCAGTAACGTTGTAAAATGTGTGTGGAGAGAATCATGATGACCACATATATGTGGTCATCATGATTCTCTCCACACTCCCAAACTAGAGGTTAAGGTAATGGGCAGCAGTAGTACCAAATGACATTATGTATGTATATCTAAATCGCTATGGAGAAGGCTGTTTCAGCACAGTACGATTTTTTTATAATTACAGGTGTTTTTATGTACTTATTAAATAAAATGGAAAGTAAAATGACAAGGAAAAACTCTTTTAAGCATTATCTTTCAAATCCACCAGTAAAAGAATGCACTACAGAAACGTATTACCTGAAAAGCCTCCTCCGTTGCCTCGGATCTCTCTCAGTTCAACCTAAGTCCCCTGGAATACATACTTAACTTGTAACTTAAAATTACAATCATTTTTAAGTTTAATTTGTTGAAGTGCATTAACCAGCTATGTTTAATTAATCAATGATATGATTCGTTTGTGTGACTTCCTTTAAAACATTTGTCATTTATAATTTAAGTTACATATGTGTTTTGATTAATAATAATAATAATAATAATAATTTATTAATTTGCCAGACGACAAGTATTGTACATACATTGTATATGGCACGTCATGTATACAAAATCAAGTTATTTACAAAATGGCAGTTTAAATACAAAGGCAGTTACAAAGATAAATATTCATCAACTGAGTAGAAACAATTGGATAATAAAAAGTTTTTACACTTAGTTTTGAATGTCGACAAACTCATAGGAGCTTTTAGGTTCTTCGGAAGCTTGTTATAAAGCCTTAGAGTCATTGTTTTAAAGCCACAGATAGCTTTCTTAGTGCGTACAAATGGGATATGCAAGTCACCCTGCTGCCTAGTACCCTGGTTATGAATATCCGAGTTTAGTGCAAAGTCCTTAAAGTTTGACTTGGCATATAATAAAACAGAAATTATGTAGACACAGGGAATGGGTAGCACGCGAAGACATTTAAACAAAGGGCGACATGGGGTTCTACATGGTTTGTTTGCAATCAAACGTATAGCTCTTTTTTGGATTTTAAAAATGGTCACTGCATGGGGTGAAGAGCCCCAGTGTAGAATGGTGTATAGTAAATGGGGGTAGAATTCCCCATAGTAAATAATTAGAAGAACATCAATGGATACAGTGGATCTAATTGATCTGATTAGGAAACACTTAGAGCTAAGATGACCAGCTAGATTAGAGACAAGTTTTTCCCAGGAAAGATGCGCATCGATATTCATTCCCAGAAACATGGTGTCGTCAACCTGAGGAATACATGTTCCATTTAGGTCAACATTAAGCAAACTAGGGGTTTTATTGAAATTAGAGAAGTAAATAAGTTGGGATTTTGTGACATTGAGATTAAGACAATTCAATTTACACCAAGTAAGAACCTGATCGGAGACAAAGTTGGCTGCTGTATGTAACCCTTTGACAGTTGAGGACGTTATAATAAAGTTGGCATCATCTGCATATAATACTGGGTGAATACCAGTTGCAGAGGATACAAAGTTGGTGAGGTCATTTATGTATAATAAAAATAGAATTGGGCCAAGAATAGATCCTTGAGGAACACCTTGGGTCAGAAATTTCGGAAGAGAATTGAACTTATGACCATTCGACACCACTGAGACAATTTGAGATCTATTGGAGAGATATGATTCTACCCAGTGATAGGGAATACCTCTTATGCCAAAAGAGGGTAACTTATTCAGCAAGATACGGTGGTTGACACTGTCAAAAGCCTTGGAGAAGTCATAAAATATACCAAGTACTTCCGTTTTGCGGTCTAGTGCTGTTAAAATTTTGTCGACTACCTGGGCAATAGCAAGACTGGTAGATCTGTACTTACGGAAGCCATATTGAAAAGGTGATAGGAAGTTGTTTGACTCTAAATAAGAGGTCAGTCTTCTATAAAAAGTTAATTCAAAAACCTTGCCAAACTGATTTATAAGTGAAATGGGTCGATAGGAGCTGAAATCGTGGATAGAGCCCTTCTTCTTATAGAGTGGTATTACTTTAGACTCCTTTAGAGAATCAGGAAAGGCTCCTTGTTGTAATGAGGCATTAACAAGGAAAAGAAGAGGTGATTTAATATAATCATAAGACAGGCGTATTAAGTGATATGGTATTTCGTCAGTACCTGCACAAAATTTAGAGCAAGACTTTCGGATAATAGAGGTTAACTCAGTTTCAGAGCAGGGTTAAAGGAATAATGAAGCTGTTGAACAGTTGGGTTGGTGAGATGGACGTCCAGGGGTGGGAGTTGAACCATTGGGTTGCGAGAAATGATCGTTAAATGCTGCAGCTAATTTCGTTGGATCATTAATTAAATTACCAGATTCATCTTTTAACTGGAGGTGGGTGGGTTTCTGCTTCATTTTAGAACTATTTATAATTTTCCAGATGACTTTGGACTTATTATCAGCAGAAGAAATTCGTTGGTCATTAAAGTTATGTTTAGCCTCTGAGATCATTTTTCTGTATTGTTTTTTCAGCTCAATGTACTGAGATACATTTCTTCATGGAAAAGATTCTTCATTTGCTAATGTGGTCTGTTTTACTTTTATCAGGCCCAACAAGTGTCAGAAAACTTCGAAGAGTTCTTGAATGCTGCTCTCATTTCATTGGATGATTTTGAAGTGTGCAATCAAGTGAATGGACTTAATTGTTTGTCCATAATCATATCAAGCGTGGTAAGTTTACACTAAGGCCAGTATTAAGTTTAACATTAATATTACTGAACAGGTATGAATCCTTAATTTTTTTCAATTAAGAATGATCATGTTAACCTTTCATATTATGTGGTTGATTTAGCTATCAGTTAAATAACTACTGGAAAAAAATTAGTGTGTGGCACTTCTCTATCCATGCAATGGTGCTGTACCTGGTTGATTTTATTCACTTATTTGCAAAGACTGTGTTGACTCAAACAATGTATTGAATGTGGAATAATTGTTTAAACCATGTTCCCAGGGAATTGGTGCACCGCTTGGGGCACTGAAAGTTCTTAAAATAAGTAGATACCAACTATCCTGAATTCAGTCAGCTAGTAATAACCCATTTAAAGCTGACCCTTTCTTTAGTTTGTTAACAGCTTACTCTTTTTTGCCATTGAAAATTGAGCAATGCTTGTGCACAATTTAGAACGGGAATTAAGAACTGAATTTAAGAATCAATTTGGAACTGAAAAAAATAGGACTGACCCATCCCTATGTTGAAGGTTGCAATAGAACTGCAGGCATTGTATTGTAGCTACAGATTCACTCCTTGAAATTAGTGGACAGCAAAAAGTTTTCTCTCCAGTTGTCACCATTGCTTCTAGAAGTACTTCCTGATGGAAGATCGAGGAAACCATTTATGTACTTGCACAACATGTACAACAAAAATGTTAGAGTTACATCCTCATTTAGCATATCATTTGTAATTGTAAGACCTAAGGTATTGATGCTAAAAACCTAAAACAACCCTGATTTTGATTTAGAAACACGTAGTATTGTAACACGCGGTGAGTTTAACCTGAACAAAGTTGGCAAACTCAAGTGAAGTATCAAATAAATGTACTCAAACTTGACTTGTACTTTAACTTTAACTTGAGATAATGGTACAGTAATTGGACGTATACTGGGAGCATGACTTCGGACTGTTAGTGGACAGATGCCATGGTTATTAAAGTCCTAGGTTATTATTAGTAGTTGTACAGGTTCTGACTGAGGGAACTTGCTTGCTCAAGGAAATGGCCTCATAATGTCTATTATGTGAATTAATATGATTAAATCAATATTTTTAATTTTCATGCATAAATTTTCTGAAGAGGTTGATTCCTAAATATCTCATGCATTATTTTTCTCTTTCTTTTAGACAAGAACTCAACTGTGCCACTTGGCGTATGATGATGTTATTTTTTGTGCAATGGAGCATTTATTGTATACCAAGGATCCAGATATTGTAGTATGCCTAGTACCATGTCTTTGCAATTTCCTTCAAAAAGTTGAAAAAGGCTACACACATAAAGAAGATTCTCTTCAGGTGGGTTCTTTTAGTATTGATTTTCTTATTGTATCAACGTTTTCATTTCCAGTGAAAATAATGTCATGTATTAAAAAATTGTGGTGGTAAATTTGATCATATATATGATTTATATATAACTTAATTTGAAGGTTATCACCCTCATACCGATTACCGTAATTAATCTTATCTTATAAACATTGCTTTAATGATTGCTGATGCCCATCTTGCTGTTGTATTTAATCCTTCGGCTAATTAGGTACTCTCCTAAAGCAATTGATCACTTTTACATAGTTATGGTAAGCTTTACTTATTGTTTTACAATCAAATAGGTAGTCATTATAATGATACAAATTGAAATATCAATTGAAGTAAATTCTTTGTTGAATTTTATAGCTAAACAATTCAAATGAATGTCTGGCATCAATGGTAAGAGTTCCAAACTCAAGCTGAATTTGACAGAATATTTATCTAATATGTACGCTTATGTATTTTATGTAAATAATTTTGGTACCGAATCAATATTTATTCATGTATCATTTAAAAAATGTTTGGGCTTTGGCAAACCTGTTTAAAGGACATTTTACCATTTTACAAAGCTGTTAATCAAATGAATTATTTATGAGCTGTTGAGCTAGAATATTTTTTGATGTGCATATGCTAAAAAAAATCATTCCATTTCCATCATGGCAGCTGCATAGGACAAAGAGCTGTAATTATACCAAAAATACTACATACTTAGTATGATGGCTAAAGTTGCATTGTTTAACACCATTATCAAGTTATAGCAGCTTACTGAATGTATTTGATTACTATATTTTCCATGATTGGGGGTTTTATGTTCTGTGAATTGTACGCCTTGCACTAATAAAATTGCAAGGCAGCCTTTGAGAAAACAAAAGAAGACGTAGATTTTTATTACTAATACTTCACTTTAAATTGCAATAATCCTGCCATAGAAACACAGCAAAGTTCTGTGCAATAAAGTACATAAATTGGAATCTGCATAGTAGGAAGTCTCATTCGAGGAGAAAGAAGAAATGGATCAAACCTTGATAGTGGTAGAGAAAAGAAAGATGGCTACAGAGATGTTACATAATTTCTCAAGTCAGATATATGGGGACAGAGAGGGTCTTGTTGTGCCTTGAACTGGTCTTTCAAATTGTTGTGGTGTATCTAGAAGTTTGTTAACAGAATTAAATGGGTGTTATATTTATAGTTGCCTATACAAGGTTTTGTTACCAGAATTTTGATATTTTTAATTGGGTGGAAAATGTTTAGAAATACTATTTCAAATATACTTTTGCATTTTATTTGGGATATTTCCCTTCGTGAATCATGAGGCAACGATGCAAAAGTGTTAGACTTTTGCATTCATTCTTGTTTTTTAGAGGCATTCAATGTGGCTAGTTTGCTGTATGAAAAAGAAAATTTTTATGAAGTAAGAATGATTAATGTGAAATTAACTTCAATTTCCTCTAATAGAATTTAAGTTCCCCAACTTGATTTATGCATTATCTGTATTTATTATTGTTAAAAATTTTGCATTTCTTGATATGAAAGAAGCAAATTTAGTTCAAATGCCAGATCTTTTTTTTGGGAACTTTCCAAAAAGAAAAGGTTTCTATTAATAATGGCATCACATAGCTCTTGTTAGTATGCATCACATAAGAAATTGTACAATGGGTATTTATACATGCTGGTATGTATCACTGGAATCATTTTCTTGTATCGTAGAACTTAAACAGGATAGAGAGATTAAAAACAATGCTCTATAATAGTGAAGTTCTGTGTGGTCCAGAACACCAATGTAAGAATAAGGGTTTCTAGGTCAGCAATTAGAAGAATATTTTTTATGAGTCAATTATGTATACACAATAAAACAAATAGTTGAAAAGTCTTTTCAAGTATTTATGATCAGTGAAGGGAAAAAATTTAATTCAGTTGGGTTTTAACCATCAACCTTTGGATTTTCAGCTCAATGTGTTAACCATTTGGCTGTTGTTCTATCAATGGTGGGGAAAGGTAATGACAATATATAGGCAGATTTTATGATTTCAAATAATTAATTTCAATGAAACAAAAGGGAGAGAAACCAAAGAGCCATGTCTTTTTTGCTTCTGAACCAAATTAAAAATACAGCATTCCAATTGCCGAGTTAACTTTCTTAGCCTCCCATTTTCAATATAACTGCTGCTGTAAGTTAATAGATAAGTATATAGATATGTATTTAATGCAGCACTTTGCACCTAAATGTAAAATGTGATTTTTTTGCCACATGTGTTTATATTAATGTCATCCTTTTAACTTTAGTTTACTAGGTACGACAAAGCCTTAAAAATATTTCTTGGTAACATGGAAATGGAGCAGTATGTAACCAGGAGGAAAGCATATGTAGAAGTTTTACCTTTCCTGTTGGATGGAATGGGTCTTCCCATGTTGAGGTGGTCAAAGAGGCTCTTAAGAATATTTGAAGATTATTTATTTGTAGATGATGGTTCAAATGGTATTTCAACTTTGAAATCACTAGAGGTAGGTGTAATATTTTCTGAAAGGTGCAAATAGCTGATTTTTAACTTGTGTATAGTGCTGTTGTGATCTTTGAAAATTGTGTTGTCATGAAATAAGTCAATGTACCAATTTTAGCTGCGGAAGTGTTTTGGAGTGTTTTAAATGTCAAAGTTTGTTTTGTTGACCATAGGGTAGAAGTTAGAGTTAACATGAAGAATAATTCCTTAAGTCCATTTATGTTTTTGTGAGGAAATTAATCTGTAATTGTATTGAGAAAATGGCTACTGCGCTTAAATTGATAGTTAGGGGCATCACTTGGTTAAATTCCTTCATGTTAAGGAAAAAACTGTAAATTTCTCAAATGATTTTGAATTACAACCTATTTTGTCGCTGTTCGACGTTGTCATTTGCACCTGACAATGTTGCACAGGGATCAAAGTGGTTGTAGGTTCCAGACAACCCCATCATTATTTTAAGCAGAAGTATAGTAGTACTGACGAGAAATAATGAAGATCTGTACATTGAGGGGAGGTGCTACCATAGGAATTGTGTTTTAAGGCCTTCTATTAAAAGTGGAATTTTAAGTTTTCTATCATGACTTTGTGTGTGAAAGATGGTGAACCTATACTACTACTACTTCCTTGGCACTACAGCCCGGTATGGGCTTTGGCCTCCCTCAAGACGCCTGTCCATTCTCTCCTGTTCTGCACTTTCTCCCACCATCTGACAATCCTCATAGCCTTTATGTCTTCTTCCACATCCTGCATCCATCTTTTCCTCGGTCTTCCTCTCTTTCTCTTTCCATCCATATTTCCATGTAGAATCTTCTTAGGCATCCTTTCTTCACTCATTCTTTTTACATGACCTAGCCAAGCTAGCCGTTGGGTCTTCACAAACCTCACTATGTCTTCGCCTCGAATAATATTTTCTATTTCCTTGTTTATTCTTATCCTCCAAGTTAGTTCTTACCCCATCTGTCACGGGACCATATGTCTTTCGCAAAACCTTCCGTTCAAATATCCGCAGAGCTTGCTCGTTTCCAGCAGAGATGCTCCACGTTTCTGCTCCATATGTCACGACCGATCTGATAAGTGTCTTATAGTCTTGAATTTCATCTCCTTTGATAGAAGAGTTGACTTCAGGAGCTTAATATTAGCAAAGTAAGCCCTATTTCCAGCCATTATCCTCTTGTTGATCTCTTCCGTCATTGAGTTCTTACAGTTTAAATTAGTACCGAGGTAGCTGAAATATTTTACATTTTCAAAGTTGTACTGCCCAAATGTAACGTTTTGAGTCCATCTTCTGTCTTCCGTGGTCGACATTCTCATGTATTTCGTTTTTCTCTCATTGATTCTGAGCCCTATATTCTTACTCTTCTGTTCTAAGATGTTGAATATTTCTTTCAGAGAATACATATTCCGTGCCATTAGAACTATATCGTCGGCATAGGCACATGCCTGAGTAGATTTATGTACAATGAGGAACTTGCATGGGTCGTAGATTGCTCTAAAAACTATTTTGAATAAGTCAAATGGATACATTAGCTCGCAAAAATACCTTCAGTTTCTCCATTCAACATCAAAAGAAATAAAAAAAATTGCATTTAAAATCGAGAAAAATTTCTCTGAGCCGACCACTGCGCGAAGACACCCGAGCGTTGCCGAGGCCAGGCGTGACGTCATAGGTGCCTAAACAACCGTGGGGAGTAGGGAAATACGCTGAGCGCTTGGAGTAAAATTTGTTTTGAGGGAGTATTTAGCCGCTAATCGTCACTTTATTTTGTTCTGTTATTCTTGGGCAAGTTTTCCTATTGCTATTGTGACTAGATAATTACTTGGGATATTAATAATGCGGCATCGGGATGATGAAGTACAAGCGTTTCACTTCGTGTGTTTTAGTTATCAGAAAAATGGATGATAACGTTGCCACTCGATCGAATAGTACACCTGAAATTCATCTACGTCTACATAATACCCCGCAAGCCGCCTATGAGGCGTGTGGCATAGGATGTTAGGACACCAGCCTTTTTTTTAGGACACCAAAAATTGATGCCATGACCCTCATGGAATTTGTTAAGACAAATTATTGCTATACGTTGGCGGCAAATCGAGTTGTAAAAGAAACTTGTAATACTGGAGGATAACGATCGTAAGCTGTGCTGTTGACATTAGAGTAAGCTGTGCTGTTGAATTTCGCAACACCAAATTATCGGAGAAGGTAGTCCTATCCGTCCTTCGGTACGAATTCACAGCAAAACAGTCTGCACACAATCCACATGTGAGATCGCGATCGGTTCCGCTGCCAACACACACACAAGCTACAACCTATTTCAATAATATAGGTAAATCCATAAACAATATACTAGCATATACCATAAAAATATAGCGGGAAATAGGCAAATACTCTTATCAAAAACTGGATGTCACTGTCACATTCTTATATTCATCACGTACAACTTACAATAACAGAATTCGTTATGATGAATACAACTATTTATTCACTGATTTAAACCCTTAAATTAGCCCACACAAGTGACACAGGTGACATTTCTCACGACTATTCGTTGAAATAATGGAATAACAAACTTCACACACAGTTTTTATTTCAATAGCGTGATCGTGAAATGTCGTATCTACGGTGAACAACGGAGATTAGCACGCCACTGACAATTTTTACACTACTGTTAGACATTTATCGATAGCGTAATAGCACTTTTTACAATTCAATCACGATGGAACACTGATAACTCTTGGCCGATATTTTTCAACCTTGTCAAACTTTGTGCATTACAACCACTGGCACTGTGATTATTAGCAGTAGCTTAACGGGAGACGTCACGTTGAAAATAACACTATTTTGGCACAAAAATGTTCCTAGATGTCTTCAATCAGCGAGCAAAAGTTGCATTGACTGGAATTCACCCCATAATACAAGCACAGATAGTCCTAAACGACGAATTCTCCGGTACCTACGAATAAACGGATGAAGTTATTGTATATAAAAGCTAAGCGGACATCAGTAAACATCAAAATCCTTCTTATTACATACTTAAATGAATGATATGCCGTCGATAACATCAACTTACAATTAACGTATCCCCCTTCCAAAGGCCGTGGCTCAGACTCCTACCACGATGTTATTTAGGTATTATATAATTTTTGGTTTAACTGCTCCAGTTTTATATTTTATGCCCGTACTCAGATATTAATATTATAAATAATGCAAAATATGAGGGCTTCCAAGTCTCTATCGTCGGATATTTATCTTTAAATATAAAATAATCAACACGTCTAACAAACGAAGCTCTCACAACTGCTGGCAACTGTTATAAACAATCACAACAATAGCTTCGCGTGATGTTTAGGCACCTTTGACGTCATCGAGGCTTCGTCGGCAGTGGCTTGGGGGGTGAGGTAGTTTTTCCCGGTCAATGTTGTACTCATAACATTTCTCCATATATTGTCTCATTACAAAGATTTGGTCGGTTGTTCCTCTTCCCGGCCTGAAGCCACATTGGTATTCACCAAGGATTACTTCAGCATACGTGTTAAGTCTCCTCTGCAGTATACAAGAAAGTATCTTATAAGTGACCTTTAGTAATGTGATTCCCCTATAGTTGCTGCATTGCAATTTATCTCCCTTCTTTAATATAGGGCAAATTGAACCAATCTTCCATTTCTCAGGCATCTCTTCTTTCTCCCATATTTCACATATCAGTATATGTAGTTTCTTTGTTAAATTTTTTCCTCCATACTTGATTAACTCCGGTACAATTTGATCTTCCCCTGGAGCTCTCCCATTCCGCTGCCGTTTTAACGACTCCTCCGCCTCCTCAATTGATGGCCTACTAATATTGGTGTCCACCCTCGTGTCCAACATTTCTCCATCCTCCTCATCTTCCTCATCTATCTCATTGACATTCAGCAATTCCTTAAAGTACTCGGCCCATCTTCCCATTACTTCTTTCTCTGTTCCAACCAACCTCCCATTCTTATCCTTACATGCGTTTGTTCTTGGTTGAAATTTATTCGTCATCCGTTTGATTGCCTGGTATAACTTTCTACTTTCATTTTGTGTGTTCAGTTCCTCAATCTTTTCCACAAACCCTTTTAAGTACTGTTTTTTCTTTTTTCGTAGTATTTTATTTGCTTGTCTTCTGCTTTCTTTATATCTTTCAACATTTTGTCTTGTCTCTTTCTGGATGGTGTTCCTTCGATCTATATTCTTCCTTTCTATAGCTTTTCTGCACTCATTATCAAACCATTCTTCATTCCTTGTTCTCTTTCTTTCCCCTATGGTCTCCTTTGCAGCCTCTTCCATAGCCTTCTTTATATTAAGCCATTTTCTCTCTACCGAGTCATTTACACTCAGATTCTCTGCTCCTTCTTCTAGTTTCTTACCCAGGATTTCCTGATATTGGTTGTCTGAACTTTTCCACTCTCCACTGTATCCTCTTGGGTCCTTCAATACGTCCCACATTCGCAATTCTTTCCCTGAGCTTGGCCTTTACCAAATAATGGTCTGAATCACAGTTTGGGCCTCTTGCAGACCTTATGTCAATGACTGAAGATGCATGTCTTCTGGAAACCAGAACGTGATCAATTTGGTTGACCACTCCTGTACCTGCCATTTTCCATGTTCCCTTATGAATATCTTTGTGAGCAAAACAGGTACTTTTGATTATTAGCCCTTTAGCTTCTGCCAGCTGGCTTAGCATCATTCCGTTTCCATTTGTTTCAGTATGTAAAAAGTGTTTTCCAGCTACATACTGCAAGAAGTTCTCTCTTCCTATTTTTGCATTGAAATCTCCTAGGAGAATCAACATATCATATCGGTATCTTGGTATCGGCATATAGGTATCTTGCTGCATTCTCTATCCAGTTGATCATAGAAAGCATTCTTCTCATCATCATTTGCATCTTCTGTGGGTGCATAAGCTGAGATGATAGATAAGTTTCTAAAACGTCCTTTGAGCCTTATCTTACACATTCTATCCCCCAGAGGTTCATACCCTAAGCAGCTTTGCTTCATTTTGTTATTAAGGGTAAACCCTGTTCCACATTGTCCAGTTCTCAGTTTAGGCCCACTATAGAACATTGAGTAGTCCTTTTTATCCACTCTTCCATTTCCGTTTCATCTTATTTCTTGTAACGCCACTACATCTATCCCATATTTCAATACTTCTTCAGCGATCTCTGCCATTTTTCCAGCCTTCAACATGGTCCTTACATTCCATGTAGCTAAGGTCAATGTTGTATTCCGTTTCCGAGTTCCTGATCGTTTGCCAGTGTCATTATCCTTAAATCCATCCGTATTCCGAGGCTTCTTAATGGGTTTCTTAACAGAACAATTTTTTTTTTACGGTGTGGGATTGTTAGCCCCACGCCCAACCCCCAACCTGGAGGACCAGGGTATCTCTTTTTGTCGGGCCTATCCCCTTTGACCTGTCCGGCTTGGGTGACCCTACCAGGAGCTTTTGCTCCCGCCGGCATAGCTCTCAGGTTCACTTAGGCATGCAAGCCCCCCCATCACGACAAGATAGAGATACCAGCCCAGCAGGTGGTGAACCTATATGGCATACATTTGTTTGTGCATTTGGTGTGGGCATTGAGTAAGATAGAAGTCTTGCCCTTGTAAGAAGGGGATATTTATTAATAACGATGTGGAATATTTCCCTGGGCACCCTTTGGGAAGTGATCCCCTAGGGGCCTCTTAGGGAAATGACTATTTATAAGGCCCTAAATCCACTAGTACTAACGTATCACAGCGGTTAAACTCAAGGTAAATATCACTTGGCACTCATTTTTAATCTCAATCTTATTGTACATCCACTTCAAGAGGGCTCTCTGCCTCTTATTTATTTCTCATCACCATAGCATCAAATCAGCAAAAAAAATCAAAATAAAAACAAACATGCTCACAGACAAATAAAAAAAACAACAAATGAACTCAAAAACATACAAACTAAACATATACAAAAGTGATTCCGGTCATAAAGACACATACATCAGTACGTACATCGTTTGCTATTACCTAAAGCTTGGTTTGTATCTCATTTAACTATTGTCATTAACTAATTGCTTGTAATGTGTACACTTAATACGCCATTAGAATATGTGAAGTTGACGTTTTGGAGAATTACAACAGAACATATTGAACACCGAATTACTTTGCATATCATATGTCTGGAAGAGAAGCATACAGTGATTCTCCATGAGAGTAGTAGAGCCAATTCCATTCCTCAGGCTACCTTGCTCTTTGAGGATTTGTTAAGAGATGTTTAAAGCCTTCACGCACAATTTGAACCCAAGACCTTCTGGCCAGCAGCCAAATGCTTTACCCACAAGGATGCCACATTTAAATTAAAAACTTATATATATTTTTACAAATTATGCATATATTCTTATAGAAGCAAAGGAATAGCTTATTGAAGAAACTATGGAATAGTTCCCTTGGTACCTGGTGCTTTAATATGTATGCAGCATCAGCAGTGGTATCAAGTGAACTATTCCATAATTTCTTAGCTATTCCTTTGCTTCCAATGTGCTTAGATATAAACAACAGAATAAAACAAACAATAAATTTCCACTGAAAAAAATATTATGCCATGAGAAATACCATACATGAATCGATAACTTATGGGTGAGTTGGTGACCATACTTTCAGCCTCCATACTAAATTTTTCTTGACTTCACATTAAGAGTCAGACGTGTTGGATTTTGAAAATTCATTTAAATCAAAGTTACATTTCCATGCCCTCAGGCTATCATCTTTTTAGCAATATTGTTTAATGTCGCAATGTGGAGTAGATCATGAATAGATTTCACCAACCATTTGTCGAATCCTTAGGAAAGTACTTACACTAATCTGTTCTCATCCTAATTGGTCAGTGCAGGATCTTATTCTAACTCTGAGGTGGCTTGGGATAGGAAGCAATCTGCTAGGCGAAGGTACAGGTAGGTTCAGAAAACAGTTTCTTGGCAATTTGGACTTGGGAGTCGGAACACCCTTGTAAGTGTTAGCACACGCAGGAAAAACCTTTTATTTTACAAGAGGTTATAACGTACACGTCCACTGCGAACAAGAGAAACAGTTACAGTCTAAAACATAAACATAGCCTTGGCAACGCCTTTCCGAATTCCACCCAGGCGCTGCTTATTTTGTTAATAACGTACTCTAGCACCTACCCTCGGGATTGACAAAATAATAATTTGAAATATAAATCTCTTAGCACTCCTTAAGATTTAACATCTTACAAAATTCTTTTGTCTTAGTTCCTGACAGTGGCTTTGTCAACATATCAACGACATTATCATTTGATCTGACATACTGGAATGAAACCTCCCCTGTTTTTACTTTGTCCAATTTCCTGCAAAAACTCTCTCAACCACACAAGTTCAGTCACAGAATCATATAAAGACAAATACTCAGAAAAATAGATGAAGTAGAAACACAACTTTGCTTTTTAGATCGCCATATGATAGGTCCTCCACCTAATGTGATTCCTTTTTATAGCAAATACCCACTTACTCCCCACGACATTGATCTCAGTGGGACGTTTGACTATCTCCAATGTACACTGGCCTTGCATGTTCGCCAGCTCATCCTCCATCGCAGCCTTCCACTTCTCCGCATCTGGTTCACTCCGTGCCTCCTCTGCATTCTCCGGGATGTTGCTATCTGGACCTCTGCAGCAGGCGATGATTACCTCCCCTGGCCCCTGGATGGGTGTCACCTCCTCTGACTCTCCACCTCTCGCCTTGAGTTCCTCCAAGTTATTTTGATGTTCATAGAGGAGATGTTTCATCTTCTGCCTGAAGAACTTCATTTCAGAGTGATGAGCCTCTTCCTCTTCTTCCATGTCACGATCTTTATTTCTTAGTTCGGCCTTAGTTTCTTCCAATTCCTTTCTAGTAATATCCCAGAAAGATTTTAACTTGTCTCTTTCAATTTGAAAGAAGTTTCGCTCTTCTCTTTCCCTCTCCAGTTCTTCCCTCAACCGATGACAATGAGCCTCAAGTTGCTTGCGGTTCATTTCTGTGGTATCTATCCCATCCACCACGCCTCCACTACCTCCTCCACCTCCCTTCTTCTTCCCCATATTGTTAAATTCTTCACTAATCTCCTGTATACTGATGCCTCCCACAGTGGACACAAAGTAAAGTCGAGCGACTCTTACTGCCCTGACAATTAGTTTCTCCCTAAGATAGATGTTTGCTACGCCGTTGAAGGTCTCTATCTTGCAACCTTTCTCCTCGATTTGCCCTAGCGAAATTAGGCTATCTTGTAGTGCTGGTATATAAAGAACTTCCTTAAGTTCCACATCTTTACCTCCGCATTCGTCCGATATGTTCAGCATCACACTTCCCTTGCCTTCAATTCTTAAAGGGGCGCCGTCACCAACCTCTACTTCTCCTTCCATTGGTTCAAGGTGGTGAAATAGTTCTCTTCGCGGGCACATGTGATCTGAAGCACCACAGTCCAATAACCACACTCCCTGGCCGTCAGGTACTTTCCTCTTCGCGCAGAGCGACACGAATTCCCTGGACACGATGGCTGTTGATACCTTCTTCTGCTCTACTACGATTCTTTCCCCTTCATGTTCCTTCTTCCTAGGGCAATTCCTTGAAATATGTCCCTCCTTCCCACAGGCAAAGCACCAAAATCGTCGTTAGTTGTTGGCTGATTTCGCTGAATTGTCCTTATAATCTTTCCTCGGATTACTTCCGCCCATCCTGCCTTCGTTATAAGTCTTCCCTTTCTGTTTAGAAGTCTGGACTCGAAAAACTAAATGTTTTTCATAATCTCCTTGCTTATCATAAATCAGCTTCTTTTCTGCCGCCAACAATTTTGACTTAAGGAGAGTCATTGTAAGGTTAGAGCTCTCTATTTCCCATGATTTCACATAGCCCTGGTACGTCTCCGGTAGATTACCGAGAATTATGCCAGCTACCTGCTTGTCCGTCATCTCGAATCCTCCCTTGGCCGCCCTCTTCTGGAGAGTTTGCATCTTGGAAAAATATTCTTGGATGGATACATCTTCGGTTTTGACACAGTGAGTGAGTTCTTTCAAAACCATCGCCCCGGGTCATCAGGTCATCGCAGTTCACCAGGTCATCGCAGTTGCACAGTTGGTCTAGAATGTTCCATGCCTGTTTTGCCGATGCACATTCCGCGATATCCCCAAGAAATTCGTCCCCAACAGTTTTGTAAATAACGGACAAGGCGATTGTGTTACATCTCGCGCGACGCCGAACTTCACCCTGAGATAACACAGCACCTTCCGCATCGGTATAACCTTCAATAGCCTCCCATGCATCCCTAAGTAATAAATCTGCTTTCACTCGCAACGCCCAAGCAAAGTGATTATTTGAGTTCAAACTTGGTATCCGGCTCGCGAAGTCTTCGTTCAGGGATGCCATGATCATTAAAAATGTACCAACCGCCACTGGCACAAACGACCGTTTCCTACCTCGTTTTTCACTTTCTCAAATCGCAGATCTCGCCTTTTGCAAAGCACCCTTTTCGCAGTGGAACCCGTTGTGGCTTGGCCCATAACCTGTTAGCACACGCAGGAAAAACCTTTTATTTTACAAGAGGTTATAACGTACACGTCCACCGCGAACAAGAGAAACAGTTACGTCTAAAACATAAACATAGCCTTGGCAACGCCTTTCCGAATTCCACCCAGGCGCTGCTTATTTTGTTAATAACGTACTCTAACAGTAAGACCTCCCCTAACTTGTCCATCCTACCTATTCCCCATGTTACACGCTGGTAGGGGTGGGAAATGCACTTGTACATTCGGAGGAAATGTTTGGGGAGCGTCAGTGACATTTAGTGGAAAATAGCAGAAAGAAGAAAGGCGTAACATTTCTTCCATAAGAGTTAGACCTCTATCTTATCTATGGTTTCGGTCATGCGTATTGAAACAGTAGCAGGATCCTGATAGTGTATCTTTCATATAAGACTTGTATTAAGGTATGGGCCGTGATACGAATATATTTTTGAATTTTGAAGTACGTAGCATCTTTGCATTTAACATCAAATCAGATAATGTAAAAAATTTTTGGGCCCTAATTCTTCCTTTGGGCCCTTCTGGTAAGAACTTTTGGATTATTTTTTAAACTGTTAGTTTACAAAGTTATTTCTGAAAATTGTATAAAAAACTTATTGAAAAATCTCTGATGTTAAATCTACATGCAGCACTAGAAAGGTTAGACTTTAGATATGCTGTGTCAGTATATTTTCCTAGAAAGACACTTCATATATTTTCCTAGTTGACGCTTCACTACCGTGTTTGTAAACAAATCTCCAAGCAATTGTTGACAAACGGTATTGTCCATGTTCCTGTCGAGGAATCGAGCCGTTTGATTGCCTTCTGGAACTTCCTGGGAATGTTTGCAAATTAGTTTCATCAGAAGGTGAGCTCATGAACAAAGTGTTCCAGAATATGATTGATCACCACAAAAATCAAAAATGGTTGATTGAACAAGCAATTTTGACAACCTAGAACGAAGATGTGGATGATTCAAACTAGGTAAATCAGGATCAAATAGTTGGTACTCTGCATGAATTCAAATCTTTTAACTGTCTAAGAAACAAAGACATAATCACGAACTATCTATCTGAATATTTAAAGTCCTTGGACGTACTTAGCTTACCACGGCACGATTTACAGCTAAATGTAGGCTCTTTGTTAATGATCTTCGAAACCTAAACCAACCAAAACTATCCAACGGAATGCAATTGGTGATTAAAAAATCTGATAATGAATGTGATTCGTGCGCCTTAACTCTAAGAAAAATTCAAAGATGAGGAAGTTCTCATTCCAAAGATTCCATAAGATCCCAACTTATATGCCCTTTTGAGCTTAAACGAATTCATTTTCCAATTCGTGTTGCATTCGTGATAACGATTAAAAAATTGCTTGGTCAGTCTTTCAGTTTTTGTGATGTTTGTGCTTATGTGCTAATGAAAACCCATGATTTTTTAATGGTCAATCATATGTGGTATGTTTATGAGTCGGTAAACCATACGCTGTATTTCTTCCTTCGCTTCAAGGGCGCAGCTAGGAATTAAGGATAGGGGGTTTTGTAGGTGCAGCTAATACCGGCTGGTCTGTAGAGTATAGAAAACCCGCCAAGGTAAGCGAGAGGTATGGGGGCACTCCCCCTGACATTTTTTAAGATAAATGGTTCAAAATGGTGGGTTTTGTGGCTATGTGAATAGTTAAATATGTTTTGTAAGTGACTCATCCATCCACCTAATATTAGTAAAAAAATTGTTTATATAAAAATTCTCTGAGATCTTGGGGGGGTTTTATCCCCCAAAAACCCCCCTCGCTGCATCTCTGCTTTGCTTTGCTGTATTTATTTAGCTTTATCCGCTTTATCTTGCGCCTGATAACAAAACAAAAACTGTTGTTTATCAGAAGGTGCTTGACACAAGACATTAAACCCGAATGTGTGGGCACACCGTGGTGCATTTACGCATGCACCACTTTTACGCAGTGCATTTTTTCCAAACAGAGGCACTATAACTGGTGCCCCTAAAGTCACTTGATAATAATGCTGCTTCATAGGGGCTTTTCTTACACGATTTTGAGCATCAGTCTAGCGTTGCGTTAACCTGCCCTGTGAACGGGTCAAGTTTACGCAACATACTTAGACCTAAAAACATATTTTTACAGTTAATGACACAAATAGCCAACAACTGAATGCATATAATTTTTATTTCATTAACTGCTTTATAAAACTACATTACCCAAAATTTCTTAAGTTAAAACAGAAGAAAATTCATTGAAAAAATCCGCGCAAACGTGCTCCGATCCACCCTACATAGATTCAGTAAAGAAAATGTCTTTCTGACAAGCAATTTTCATTTGTGTACTAACATGCATGTAATCCTTATTACTTTCATCGTTGGAAATATCAGTGGAAATAATATTAATACTATTATGCTAATTCAAGCAAAATTATGCTGTTGTTGTGAAAACTTCTCTTTGCTTTTTGGGTGCGGTTTAATATAGGAACTCGCGCTTCATTGCTAATTCGATAAATAAAAGTGACTGAACCATGATTAACAAAGTTAAATTATGTCAGAAATGCGTCATATTTGGGCTCATTCTTTTTTTTATACTTGGTGCACATTCCTATTCTTGATATGATACATAGGTAAAACACTAATTGCAGAAAGTTATTGGTTACATCCGAAGAACACATTACATATGTGACTCAAAGTACATATAGAGGGGAGCTGGCAAGAAGGAGAGGGGGAGAACCTTTTCAAAAGAAACCACTTCCTATTGTTCTCAGGTAACTTGAAACTTTTACTCGAATTTAGTGAAATTTCTCCGGCTATAGATTTCTGGGCTCTATCCATTCCTACTCCCCATTCCACTTCCATTTTTAACTTTTCACGGGAAAACTACTTCCATGCTTTAAATTGTTTAAAAAATGTCAAAAATACATTGTGTTTTGTGTCATTTTCTGGTGAATTTTGTGCAAAATATGAATTTTTTCAATCCAATTGAGATACCTCATCATTGGTTTAAAGTCATCGTTAGACACTTTTGGGCCCAATAGGTGACTAATTTTTTTGGCCTCGAGGAACTGGGAGCTTTGAAGAAGGTTGGTTGAAAAAGGTCATTTGGCGACAAATGGGGAGGTGTGAAACATATCTCGATTGTTCTCATGCAACTTGATATTTTATTTCGAAGGATTAATGGTTTTCGTTGCATGAAACCCGAGTGAGCCATGATCTGGGGTTCCAGAGGCTTGTTGGGAGGACACTTAGGGAAGGGAAATGTTAGAGGGGTGGAGTGAGGACTGATGGGTGGGAGATAGTGAGTTTTGGGAAATGTGGGACATAGTTACTACTCTACAGCATTAATCTTCTCCTGATAATAGTTCCATCTCTTGGCAAAGATCCACCCTATGTGCCCGTCATGTTTAGCCTTAATGTTTAGCCTTGTACCCATTGATTGAAATCTGGCTCAAAGAGCATCACAAGATATGATGATTTAATTTCAAACATTTTATTATAGCTCTGATACCTCATTTCGTATTGGAACGTATTTCCTTCAACCAATGATCTTTATTTTATACCATTGTTGTATACCAACAACACACATTAAAACTGCTATTTAATTTGCAGGCTTTCAAGGTGTATTTGTTGCACACATGGCCCCTAATTCCTAAAAATATGGGTGCATTGTTGGAATTGCTGCTAAAGTTACTGGTTGAAATGACTGATTTGGATCCATCAAGAAGAATATCCTCAGAAACTTTAGATGCCATATTATACCAAATAGAATCCTGCCTTTTTTTAATCATGAAAACCTCAAGCTCCAAAACCAAAGACTTATGTGCTGGAATTGAATCAGTGTCATTGAATTCTAAATTTGATGAAATAATTAAGAGAATATTTGTGTGTGATTGAAATCTTCTGATATAAGTGTTTTGAATATTTTTGGTGCTCAGTGATTGAAATAAAGGTGAGTGTGCATGGATAACGTTATGGATGGTTGTATTTTGATTGTTTTCGTGCCATGGTTCCTTACATGAATGATGAATAATTATATAATGTAAAATAAAATGTCTTATGAAGTTCAAATTTGTAGGTGTGCACAACACCTGCAAATTTGATGATCCTGATTCTTATGTAATTGTTGAGTATGTATATATTCTAATATTCTTTGGCATTTAGTTTTATTAATGTCGTGTCTCATTTTTTTGTGAGTTTTTGTGCCATGTGCCTTTTTAGTTGTTCTGTCTAATATTTGTGCCAAATAGTTTGGCTGAAGACATTGGCGTTGTCACCATAACACTTTTGGGGGGACAAATAGGGGATCCGGGGGCACCCCCCCCATGACATGATGGGGGGTCCTCCCCCGGAAAATTTTTAATATTGGGGGGGATGCGTCCCCTAGGTCCTCTATGGCGGTGACACCAGTGGTTGAAGAAGTGGTCAATGAATAAGTGCTTGTTTGTGCAATAATGTGTAGCTTCAAAGATGTGGATGATTGATATTTTGAGAAAGAATTATTTTACCAACTCTGTTTTAGACTCCCAAGTAGTATAATCTAATGATTAAAATTTTTCAAATACTTGAGGTAATAAATGTAAATTATTTTAAATTATGTTCACTTTTATAATTTCAAATGTCTCTCTAAAATTATTTATTTATGATTTAAAAATTAATAATAAAATATATTTGTTGGCATTTTAAATTATTTTATGATAATCTCTTCAAAATTATTTTAGAGTACTTAATCAAAAACATTTAATTGAATATAACAAAGAAACACGTCTTATGAATATGCTACATTAAATTTTAGGTGAGGAGTTGAGGCCTGCATCAATGTATGAATGTGTCATTTATGCATTCACGCAAGCAGGGACGCCGACTTACAAAAAATATTGGGGGGGCCCAAACCGGGGACCTTTCCCCGGGAAATTTTATAAGTAGTGAGTTTTAAGTTTTTTAAGCATTTTAGAAGTCATATGATCAACATTAGAATACTGAGAACTCTAATCTCGATATCTGGACACTCAGGGGATAATCAAAAAGCCTGACACTTTTTTCCTCACACCCATAACGAATTATTGAGGGGGCTCGGGCCCCCTCAAGCCCTATGGAGTCGGCGCCACTGCACGCAAGCACTGTGTGATTGTAAAGGCCGTTTTACACGGGGCACAGAATTGTACAGGTCAGAGCAACTTTTATTTCTAAAATGGCGTGGAATTGCACAAATGCATGAATGAAATTAGAACCGGGGCTATTTTGCCGTTTCGCATCCACACGTGTTTTAGCAATTCACCGCTTTACACGACGCAATTTTGATTGCGCTTTCGCACGTACATCAGATTGAGCAATTCCGTGTACTATGTAAAAAGGCCTCAAGAATGGCTTGATGGATTGAAAACTGTGAATGCATAAACCAAGTTATAAAGATTGGGGGTGTTAGATTCAAAATGCACCTGGTCTCATTCGGCTGCTAGCTGCTGGAGAGTCAGGATGTGCGTTCCTGTGAACTTCATTTTGAATTTATCACAGTGTATCATTCTCTACAGCAATGGTATGCTATCAAATTTTGCTTTCACCATAAGAAGTCCACCACCAAAACGTTTCCATAAATCAACAATGTTCATCACAACAATGCTCCGTGTCACAGCGACTTCATTGTCTACAAGTTCCTGGCCAGGACCCACACCTTATTGGTTCCCCAGCCTGCCTACAGTCCTGATCCGGCTCCCGCTGCCTTTTTTGTTTCCTCAATTAAAAGGAGCCATGAAAGGAAAATGTTGGGACACAATTGAAAGCATTCAGGCGCGTATGTTATCTTGGCTCTAAAGGAGATTCTGGTAAAGGCTTTCCAGGCATGGAAACACTGCCTCCAGAAGTGTATCTATGCAAGAGGCTATTTGCAGATTTTTCATTAATTTTATGTATGTATTAAATAAATGATTTTTTTATAAATTTGGTTGCATTACTTATGGAATGTACCTTGTATTAACAGGGTTAATTGTGAATATTTTCTCCGTGAAAATAAGTATGTACTTAGGTTACTTTTCTATAATTGAGTCTCAGAGAAGCTCCCCGAGAGAAACTGATCTCTAAGGAAAAAAAGGCACCAATAGGTTGGTCTGGGTGAAATGGTTTACATACTACCAATGAGACTCAGTGACAGTGACTTAGTTTGCTTTTCATACTAAAATTCAGAGGCATCCGTAGTCCAAGAGTACATCTCTGAATGCATGAGAGATGATCCCTTCACTCATTCACCCTGTGTGACATTTATCTTTCCTGATTAAACTATAAATATCCACCGTGGTGTTTACCCTAACTATCCATAAATCCTTCCTTAAAGAAAAAGTGCAGTCCAATTTGCAGAGACCAGAAAGAGAGTCAGAAAACACAAGCCAGAGCTATCTTATTGAAACAAGAAAAAAATATGCTCGAAGAGCAAAACCCACAAAAGTGAACCCTGGATAGCACAGATGTGTGTACAAACAACGAGTTGGATCCTTTCACAAAGAAATAACCTGCTGATGAATAGTAATTTCTTTTTTAAGGATCTGCCGGATTCAAGTTATCTAAGTATCTATAACGGTAGCCTACGTTATATACATATATGAATAACGTAGCTACGATCTAAGCTATCATTTTCAAACTTTTATTTGATTCACTTCCTCACCAGTAATTGGGCATGGAATCGATGGCTTTTTAGCAAAGATCTCGTGACACTCATTTTTCTCCTTCCTGACCAGCATTGGCGGGTTGATTTGCGAGACTTCAATTTCAACATTATTAGCCCTCAATTGCGTTCGGCTCGCGAAGACATAGGCACCGGTAGTCAAATGTTCCACATTTGGTTCATTATCTTGGGGATGTCCAGTCTCATCATGAGTAAATCGGCTACGACCATATATGTATGTACTATGACTATAGTAACGGCGATGGTACAAATCAACAGTTTAAAAAAGATGCAATACATCATTAATAATTCCCGCTTCTGCATATCTGTACATCATCGAGACGCTCTCATTTCCTGCTGATATTACTCTTCGAAAGTCAAATTCCCTGTCACCTATGAAGCCGTTTCCGGAGACACCCCCTGTGAGTGAGCAACTTCTCCCCTTTTCCATTAACATTTATCTGGCAAAGCTCTGGTCAGGAAATACACAATCAGTATATTTTACTTCCGAAAGCTCCGCATCGTTTATTTCCCAATTATACGACACTACTATAAATGCATGCTTCTTAGTTTATTTCCACTGATCATACTACGTGCACGAATGCGGTATTCCTGTTCGTTTTTCTATCGATACTGGTGAAAAGTGGCTTCCTGTATCCTTCTGCTCTTTCATTTAAAAAATCCGGAAAATCCGTGATTTAGTCTTTAGCTCATGAACATACTTATGTAGCTTATGTATCTATGCTCATGCTTTAGCTCTTGGGCTGCCGGTAAATTGTTTATTTCGCTGCGTCTATTTTCTACTTTTCTCCTTTCCCGCTGTTCCCGCTCATGTGTCACGTGATATCAGCTGTGGGAAGAAGACATGGCGGACAAGGAAGATGTTGAGAAAACGATCGCTGAGGACTTGGTGGTTACCAAGTATAAAATGGCTGGAGATATCGTTAATCGTTAGTTAATACTTTTATATAAAATTTTAACACACCATGTCAGCTTTATTACCTCTGCAATTGTATTTACGTGATTGGTGTTGCCATATGGACATGTTATACCCGGCGTTGGCGTGTACCATGTGTTTGCACTACATGAGACCTTAACTCTCTATTCTCAGGCGTTCTCAAGCAGGTAATAGATAGGTGTATTGTTGGAGCTGCTGTTCGTGAAGTATGTGAGTACGGAGATTCTTTGATAGTTGAGGAGACGAGTAAGGTTTTTAAGAAAGAAAAGGAGTTAAAGAAAGGTAAGTTTGCTAGTGAAATTAGGTTATGAATGTTCAGATTTTCTTTTCGTGTCCCAAATATGTGACTTAATGGAATTTTTTAAACTTGCCCTCAGGCATAGCATTTCCAACATGCATTTCTGTGAACAACTGTATTTGTCACTTTTCGCCCATGGCCAATGAACCTGATTATCTTCTTAAAGAGGAAGACGTCGTTAAAATGTAAGTGCATGCCATATTTATGAATTCAGACTTGTACTTCCAGCTTTTGTTACCCGTTATTCACGGAAAAATGTCAGTTGTGAGGAATTAATTTCGCCTTTTTTCTTCACCATGAAGAGACCTTGGCGCTCATGTGGATGGTTTCATAGCTGTTGTTGCTCACACCATTGTTATTGGTGCGTCCAAAACATCAAAAGTGAAGGGACGCAAGGCAGATGTGGTTATGGCTGCTCATTTAGCCTCCCAGGCTGCCCTGAGGCTTTTGAAACCAGGAAATGAGGTAATTGCTCCCTCCCTCGGTGGAGGATTTCTGAATTGTGCAGCCACCAATTATAGGCTAGGTTGCATTGTATATGATGCCCTAGTTATGGATATTCTAGGCTCTAGACTTAGATACTCTGGACTTTCAATGGAATGAATTTGCCCTGCGCTGTTGAAGTCGAATTTGCACTGATTTGAAATGTTTGAATGCTGGTATCATTCAAAGATGAATTAATGCACCAATATCAGATTCACATTTAAAGTAATTTTACATTGTAGTAGCGCCTTAGCAAATCAATGCTGTCGGTGCAGAACCGATTCTGTTGAACTCGCTAGTAATGACTAGCCGTGACTTGTTGACTATGAAAATGCTGTCGAATTGCATAGACTTGTGGTGTTGTAGCTGTATAAATTTAATAAGTACAATGCTTAAGATGTGAAATAGAAGTGGAGCTTTAGTCGTGTATATGACTTTTCAAGTCCTGACATGTTGTGTATGTGAAGTGACTCGCTTATCTAATTCATGAATTGGGACCATAAGCATTAAAAATGCAGTGCTTTTATGATCCCAGTGCTTTGAAGTTTAAATTCATGATAGAAAAGTGAGCTAATGTTGTTCCAACCTCACTAATGTCAGAATAGTCATAATTGTTTTAATTTTTCCATTGCTGCAGTTTCTTATGGTACTTACAAGGAGAGATCATGTACCTTGCGCCGTCTTTTTCAATGCTGTATTTTTCATGGCATTCGGGTTGGAAAACACATTTATGAATTAGTAGTGGCTCTGAATGGGCCTTGGTTTGGCTGCAATTAATTAATTTTCATGCGGTACTGTTATAATATGTATAAGCCTTGTATAATAGGGTGGTTTCCTGTTATTATTTTTTTACTGTCTAAATCGAAAGGTTACTCCTGGAGTACATATTTCACTATTTTAGTATTTTAAATGATGGCTTAAAAAAGGATTATTAGTACCCTATCAAACGAAGGAAACTTTCTGACCATAGGAAATGTTAATAGGTGATTATTAAGAACTGTTTCCCTGAGTTCTGTGCCTCATGCATGCATTGATAATCTCAGACGATGTAGAACTCTTATATACTTGTTTAGAAACTAGGTCCCTGTGACATCACGTGGAGTGGCATGGCATAAGTGCCAATCTGGCCTTTTTTAAGTGAGGTTAAAATTGAGCAGGAACATTAGTCTCAACTGAGATTTTTAAAACCAAATAACTTGTATATTATGAATTCACTAATGGTGGGTAACGAATCGCAATCGATGCCTTTTGTTTTCTTTGATGAAGGAAACTACCCTATTTCAAAATAGTTTACCTTCCCACAGATGGAGATGGGTTAGCAGTTAGCTTCATCGACTATCACCCAGGAGACAGGGATCACGGCAGCATGTTTTGTAGTCTTAATTTTGATCATACGACTATAAGTATTTCATTGAATTTAATTGCAGCAAGCATAGGCATGAGAGAAATGTTTTTATCATCATAGTGGCGTTAAGGTATTTAAGCACTGTCATTTCCAACACGGAGATATGGAGACTACGCTTGCTACCCTCCTCATAAACATGCAGAAACATTACCAGGGAGCAAATAACTGTGGCTTTTTTTTTTTTTCGATGAAATGACATTTGTAGTAGTGGGTAGTCCTCTTGTTATTATGCTGGAAGGGCTACGGAGGATTTTGGGAAGCGCCTAGCACAAGACACATCCCTATTGGAAAATTATTAAACAACCGAACAAGGTTTCCATGTGAACTGTATCCTGCAGTATATGCAGTCGTAGTATACATCGTGTTTATTCATGGCCTACAGCGAACTTCCATCAGTTAAGTAACCTGTAGACTCGAAATAGACAGATATTATAGATCCACAATTTTTTGTGTGCTCTCTGGGATATATATACTCGAGGCTATATATACTTGGGATATATATACCTTGATTAGTGCAAATTTGTTCCTAGGGGAAAAATTCCAATGCTGCTCAGCCTAATCAAAAAACCTTTAGTACTCTCGTGAAAAAATGTGAACTTGTGCTAAGTGCACACGAAGTTACACTCATTTTACACATATTAATAGTATTGATAGTGGAGGTGGGAATTTTGGTTCATTTGATTCGGTTCATGGGATTTGATTCATGGCAATGAATCTGTTTTTTAAATCGTTCATAAGGAAGGGAATGAACCATGGGAATCTCGAATCCATGTGAATGTCGCATCCATAGGAATATTGAATCCATGTGAATATGGAATCCATCTGAATCTCTAATCTGTGTGAATCTAGAACCCATGGAGAATACTTTATATGCATGTGTAATGTATTAATCATTCTTGAATACATGAGAATCTGTCAACCTACTTCACTTCAAATATTAAGACGAATAGCAATTCACAGTGATTATTAATTTTCATTTTAAAGGCATCTCTAATAAATTGCTTTCACATGTTAATGCGTCATCAATTTGTCTGAAAGTTATGCTATAGAAAATTAATAGTCCACGTTAAATTGATTTAATACCTCTTTGATTTGTCTGAAAGTTATGCTGTAGAAAATTAATAGTCTACGTTAAATTAAATGTGAAATGCAATTACTCTTAATGTAAATAACTCTTAAACTAAGGTCAATCCGTCAGATTACAGACACTTTTATCTGTTCCATTGCATGCGATTATTTCTCAAGCCTTTCATATTTATTAAAACATTTAATTGTGAAAGTAAAGAATTCATTTTAATTCCATCTAAAAAATTCCTGTGCCTCAAGAATTTTCATTTCTCTGTTATAGTCAAAAGAATACTCATAGCACTGATTTCTCCGTGAAGAAGCCCTTATGATATTCTACGAAATCAGTGTGTATTTAGTTCCGTCACACTGTAATACATACTGCATATTCCTTCTAGTCAAATCAATAGTAATTATGGCGAAGAGTTCATTTTTATCGCCAACCTGTATGGCCATTCGTCAGGATCTAATTATGATTCACTGCCTTTCATCGGTAGTATCAACACAGTCAAGCCGAATTCAAATCGTACACTTTGAACAATTTGGATTTGGCTGATTTGATTCTTCCATCGTTCATTTTGAATGATTTGGATTCGGCGGATTTGAATCTTCCTTCGTTCATTTTGAACGGTTCGAACGCGAAACGTAGATTCAATTCATTCGGTTCATACCAATGATTTGTTCATTTTGAATGATTCATTCATGAATGACACAGCACTAATTGCTAGCCTCATATTTTATTCTTTGTTTATATATTTGTCGAAATCCATTGCTGTGTCAAAAAATTTACTCATCATGCGTCTGGACAGCGGACCCATCGAAGTCATTTTTCTCGTCCCCTTAACTGAATAACATCAGATAATTTAGATCGTTAATTAAGTTTGGAGATAGTGGAAATGAATTTTCTAAGTAATACGGGTTGAGAAGTCTGTCCTGTCTGATTTACATGTAAATTTATAGGCAAACCTCTTAGTAGTGAACCTCTTTATATCGTAAAACCTCCACTTATCATGCCAAGGAGATACCCCCGATACGGCCTTACTTCCTCCGCAAATCATACCGAGACATTATAGACCATTAATGCAGCCGCGATTACGTACATGGAACGACATTTTCAGCGATAAATGTTTAACCCTTATTTTTTTTCTTATACACCTTTAATGTGTGGTAATTTTCATATTATTCATTAGTTGTGGCTGTTTGGTTCCAAATGAGAGCATACCTAACTGTAAATAAGAATAAAGGTATCCAATTATCGTAATCATTTTAAGTGACTGTTGAATTAAGAGAGATCACGTTGCTCTCTCTCAAATCATGGCAAAAATCATGCGATAGCACTCACTTTTTGTAATTATTAAATAATAAATATATGTTCACTGATGCATGCATGAGTGTTTCATCATCACTGGTAAACAATCCTAGGATTGGTTTGACGCAGCTCTCCACTCTATTCTCCTAGAGTGTTTAAACACATAAATATAATGGTTTAAAAGACAGTAGTGCCTTTCATTTCCAAAGGATATGAAAAAAAATGGTGCCTATCACTAAAACCTCTCTATAGTGAACCTCCATGCATCAAATTGCCCGAATTTTGGTCCCCTCCATTACGATGTAAAGAGGTTTTAATGTACGAGGATTTATAATTAAAGGTTTTACAATGTTCCTCCATCATAGGCAGTTGTTAGTTCAAAACTTTGTCTTCATTTGAATCTATAAAAGAAGATTAAGGTGGTGATTACTCTCAGTCATTTAGTGGAAGCTGCGGTTGGTTTCAGAATTTTAAACTTCGAGCTGGTGTTTTAGTGCTACGATATCAGGTGAATCGGCAAGTACTGATAGCATAGTCGCCGCAACATTCCCTGAGGAACTCTAATCTGTGATTGAGAGTGAACCCTTTCCCCCTCAACTAGTTTTTAATGTCTGCGAGAAGGAATCGTTTAAGGAGAGAATGAACTGTTGTTCATTTATTTTTAGGGAAGAAAAACCTGAGTTAGGTTTCAAGGCTTGTAAAGAGTGTTGCTGCTGCTTGATGCTAATGCCTCGGGGGACTTCAAATTGAAGATTATGATTTATCATATACTAACTTCTCGAGCAATGAAATGGTATTCAAAGTAGCATTTGTCAGTTATTTGAATGAACAACAAAAGGGCGTTGGTCACTCAAGAATTGTTTTTAGACTGGTTTGAAAATTCGTCAACTGCCTGCAATGCATTACGAATCCCTGAGATTTTTCCTGGATGTTTGGCCACCCGCTTGGAAGGTTGGGAATTTCAAAAGCACGTACAACTTTATTTTAATGAGGAAAAACATCTTTTAATGCGTGCCTACAATCTTTAAAGATATTTTTAACTATAATCGTTGGCATGAATAAGGTCTTCTAATGCCATTTATAGGAATATATATGGTTTATAGGAAATTCGGTACCCAACACTTATACTACTGAGAAGGCATCCCTATCTTCCCAATGTTAAAATGCTCTCATGAAATGCAAATTCGTATGGCGCAAAGGCCGCATGGAATGCATCCCTTTCGCTAAGTGAGACATGGGTGTACTAACAAGTCACATAAAAAGAAGCCTCAGCTTCTCGGGACCATTTATGTCAAATATCTACTTAAAATGCTTAATGGCATGTGCTTTTGCAAGGAGTGGTTTACATTTTTAATTTGGAAGTTGATCAGTGTAAGCAATACAAAAAAGTAATACATATTTTAGCGCACACTAACCCTTCCTAGTGTAGTCGACATGTCTTTATGATACAAATGACAGTGCTTAAATACCTTAATGCCATTATGATTATAGAAAACTTTCTCTCATTCCTATGCTTGCTGCAATTAAATTTAATGAAATACGGAAGAACCTCAGTTATACAATGACCTCACTTATACACCGATTTTTTTTGGTCCGGTGAATAAACCCATATGAACCTATGTATTTCCAACCTCAGTTATGAAACTTTTCACTTATGCAGTGACCTCGGTTGCGAAATGTATTTTTCCAGGCCAATGAGATAAAATACCTCACTTATACCACTTGTCAGAGAACTGCTTTTGAAGAAGGTTGAGGTATGCACGCCGATTTTATTCACAGTAGCGGGAGTATTATATGCTCATTACATAGTTAGGTCAATAAAGAATGATAAGTTTTGATAATGAGCGATGCTGTTTATTAGATATTAATTTGAACTGTATTAGATGATCGTCAATCCAGAATTATCAACTACGGAATATCTATCTCAAACGGAAGATTTTCTAGAATTTTTCCAAGGTTATGTTTTCTGTCGCCCCGGCGAAGTAACGCCTAAATGTGCTGTTAAAAATTCTGGGTACCAAAATTTTGCCCTCCAAGGTCATCCAAAAAAGATTATTAAAAAAAAAATATTATTTGCAGTATGGGCGTAAGTCGATGGTGATTCAACACGATGGCAAAAACAGCATGCATGGTCTCATTCTGCAGGCTAACCCCACTTCTGCGGGACGAATTACACCAAAGGAATGTAGCTCAGTGGGTTTAAATGAAACATAGTTGGACCTTGAATAGCTATTAGTTTAGCTCTGCCTGGTATCAAGCATTTATTTTTTAATGGAATGAGAGTTAGTGTGAATGCCCTTGGAGAATAACTCACATCGTCAGTTGTCACATAATCATTAAAGTCAAATTCAAATTGTGAAAGATAAGGCAGTTCCTTTCGAATCAGGAATGGCTTATCATCATTATATCGAAGTACAAAAAGTGTTCGGTGTTTTTATCAGAATTGGAAAGTAAAATATTCCGTGATGACAAATCAAGGGGCTTAAATCGAAGTTCCCGGCGTTGGATTTGCTGAATAATGCCAACAGAGAAGCTATACCCGGTAGATTCAATCTAGTATTGCTAAAATTTAATTGGAATATTCTTTTTTTAGTGCGTAAGCATTGTAGAGGAGGGAGATTTTTATGGGCTCTTAGTCTATTTTTGTTTAATCATCACTGACGGCAGTTTCGCAGTTATTTAAATCGCTCACGTAAAAGAAGTGATATAAGCACTGGAAAAATCTTAGTTACGGAATATCCCGGGTCCTAGAGGCGTAACTAGGAATATGCTATGGGGGGGGTAGGTAGTACCTGGGTGGTGCCCTCCCCTTGAAGACAACGGGGATTCCGGGAAAATATAAAAAATGACCTACCTGTAAATATATTTTACATCATTTTAGCACTTAAAATTTAACTTTAAGTAGATGCAGTCGCTGTATATCAAAACGAGACAATTGTTTTAAATATATTTTTTTCATTTCTCTGAAGCTTTGGGGGGGATCTATCCCCTCCTTTCCCCCCTCCCCCATACTTACACCACTGCTGGGTGCTGTGTGCTCCATATTGTCTATGGTATGGTATTTAGAGGGAGGTAACCGACAGCTGGGGTCATTTTTGCCATGAGGTAAGGGAGGGAGGATATAGAAATCCTGTGTTGGAATTAGCCAGGTTGTAACAAGAGGCTTAACCAGGGCTAAACGTGCCATATGGTGGACAGTGTGTTGCACTGTCCACCATATGGGACGTTTCACCCTCCACACCCTGGGTGTCCACCCTCCACACTACTCTCAAGCAGGGGTACAGCCATCTCTGAAAAGTTTGTGCCAATTATATTATATTAGTAATTATGTAATCAAACCCCTGTGTGCTCACTTGCTCTGCACGAACCCTTGTTTTCACTGCAGGAGCATGTAAAGTGGTTGCATTTTTATTGAAATTCAATGCTCCACTACTTTAACACATTTTTCTTCAAAAATTTTCCAGCCGCACTTTTAAAAGTGGCTGCCAAAACAAAGTAAAAAGTAAAGCCTTCTAAATTTTTCAAATGGTGTGATTGTCTACTTGTAGGGAACCATTGATAAAAAAATCAGGATAATTAAAAATGTCGAGCAACAAATGTTAATATTGGGTGATTTGAAATGAAATGACCCTTTACTATTTTCTCACTCGTGTCCTGCATGCTTATTTGTTAAATGCATTTTGGTGAATAATAAATATATTTCATCGCATCAATCATGGTTCATTTTTTTGCCAGATCTGAATTTGTAGCAGTTGAACCGGTATAAATATAAATTTTACTTCCTGGTAAATTTCTTGATTGGCATTTGTCTTATTATTTAGTCAGTCTTTTATATTGCATTATAGGCTTATGCCATCACGGAGGCCGTCCAAAAAATATCTGAAGCTTATAAGTGCAAACCAATGGAAGGAATGCTGAGTCATCAGCTCAAGCAGTTCAAGATTGACGGAGAGAAAACCATCATTCAAAACCCTAGTGATGCTCAGAAAAAGGAGCATGAGCGCTTTGATTTCAACACACATGAAGTCTACGCTATGGACGTCCTCATTAGTACAGGCGAGGGTGTGGTAAGGTCTTCAATCCTATAGTTATCAATAGTTTTCAGGGAATAGTTATCAATCAGGAGAAATCAATAAACAATTCACTAAGTCATTCTTTACTGAGTGGTATTCGATTAGGAAATTTCATGGATATTTCACTTTTATTTATAACATTAGTTTTTTTACATAACGCGACCAGGGTTTTGAAGAGTAATCATCTTCAGGCATAAATTATGTTGTATTTTCATTTTCTTGTTACCTAACGGAGGAAGAAATGAATTTTAAAACTGACACCTGAATGGGGTAAAAGACTGGGTAAATATATTCATTTATCAGATTGCTGTCAGGTCATTCCATGTGAATTCAACACACTACTCAACCCGACCACGTCAGATTTCTTTCAAATTTGGTGTATTCCATGATACTGGTAAGTGATGGAAAAATACCAATTTGTAGAGGTAAATGATGATTTTGACAAAAGTTACAGGTCCGAAAATGTTCGGAATTTGTCAAAATTTCAGCATCTCTCTCTAAAGGTAAATGACTATAATTCTGGTACTATTCAAGGTAGAAAATGAAACTTATATTTTTGGAAAGGTAATATGTAGGGCTTTACATTGATATACTACATGGCTTGTTTGTAAGAATTTCAATACTCAAGGTCATTGACCTTGAATATCTTAAAACACCCCCCTTCAATTTTTTTAAAATATGTGTTATTGCTCGTACAATTTACTATGCACATGCAAAATATGAAAACCTTAGGGAGAGAATGAATGAGAAATTCTGGGGAAGGAGGGGTTTGGGATGCGTAAGGTGGGTGTCAGCAAGATCAGTAAAAGGCGGCAGGAGGGAGTAAATAAAGGCTTTGGAAAGAAAGATCTCTCGGCATGGGAGAACGGGGAGGTAAGCGAGAAGAAAGTTCATGGTTATAGTTGGAAGTGTGTCTTCATTACGAGTAGCCTGAAAAATTAGTTGGTGGTAAATAAGCCCTGTAACGTTTTATTATTATTCCACTTCTCTTTAATGTGTCACAATATTGTTATCACACTGTTTAACACGTTTTATAATTTGAAACTCGGGAGCAAAAAAAAAAACACATCCGCATGCCGTGACTATTACAATCCAACTCCCCCTCTACCGTTCACAACAATCTCCGTCCACCATCACCGTCATTGTTCCTCTCCCACCAATTCTCACGTCAACACTCAACTCGCATATAACTCAAAATTAATTGTTACATTAGCCTCATTAAAAGAGATGTTGTAAGGGACTAAAAACATTTTCTTTTAAAAGCCTTCGAAGCTCAACTCTTCTTTTTTTTAGACAAAGCCACTATAAACAAGTTGGTTATCATGCCCTACTCTACATTTTACAATCGAAGCCCCAACGCCTTCGAGTTACTTCTTCCCTTATTATTTATCTCGAATCAATGAATGACTACAAGAGACTAGTACAAGAATATAAAATTGGAAATTCAAAATTATTAGTAAAATTTTGCTAGCTAAAATCTGCCACAGAACACACCTCGAGCAATAACTATGAAAATAAATTGACACTTTTCCTTCCTAAGATCATTTCACTTTATGCTGCCCCCCTTTCATTTATCACTCTCCATTATTCACTTGACTCATTCATTCTATTATCACACTCATGCCATCAAATTCTTCAAGTTCACTTAGTATCCATTTTCAAATGCAAAGAACCAACTAAGCAACCCAAAATTTAAAAACATGTAACTGAAACCTGTCAACACATTCATGCTTATTGAAGCAAAATTCACTCCCTTCTTCTTCAAAATACACACCCCACTTGTTCACAATATTATACCATTTTCAAAATTATACTATGTCAATTCCCTCCATTACGACTGCAACTTCGGGATACTCAGCACTTAGCTTCGCTTCCTCACTCCCTTCCAGCAAAAAATAATCATTAGACGATTCAACTGGAGCGCACTTCGCCCCTTCTCCCACTCGCACACTCTCTCACTCTCCCGTCTATCTGCTGTTTGCCTTTGCCGGAAATCGCGCTCCTGGCCGCGAGAATATCCTTTCCAGGCTCCGCTCCTCTCATCCGGGAATCACCGCAGTCGGCCTCCTGGTTGTCCCCAATCACACCCTTGGCCTCCTCTGCTGGTGGATTCTTGATTTATTTTCGTCACCATCCTCTTCTCTGTTTCTTCTATTTTCTCCTTAATATCTTCTATCGCGGCCTTCAGGTTCGCATATCCGCATGCCTTGACTATTACAATCCAACAACTCCATATACATATAAATAACTGAATACAATTACAGAGATTACAATTATTTACAGAGTAATATTATTATCAAAAAGGTCAACTTTTGCAATGAAGGTCATTCCGCTCGATCGCTTCATGTGCGAGTTATATCGATACTAATCTCCTTGGATACGATTTAATCGCTAATAACTTTTTTGTTAATCAAGTTTTGCATATGAAAGTCATACACAATATAACTGCTATTGTGTTTTATCTGATAAAAGTTAAATCAAGTGCATCGATTGATTCAGAAGAGTCAGAGTTATGATTGATAAAAGGTTGCATTCGATGGAGCCCTTTTTCAGACCTATTTACATAGTTACGGGGATAAAGTTTTTAACGATATGTTAGGAAAGGATTGAATTTTGCATACGCATAAATTATTTAGATGAATATTGTTTCATAATGAAGTTATATCGATATGAATTTATATGATTTAGTAACAAGTCCCCGTAAGAAATACACGCATCGCCCTATCTACGTCACCAATACAAGTACACAGGAGAAATTTGGAAAGCGGGGATAGTTGAGAAGGCAGGGATAAGGGAATGACCATTGAATGGAAGGGATATCATTAGGATTGCGAATTTTTCAATGTACGTGTCAATATAGTTGAAAGTTTGATTCGATTTTTATGGCAAATGCGCAAATTTGCATAACTTGATTAGTGTATACGTTGAACCAATGAAATTTGGTGAATGGGTACATCTTGGTATCCCTCACAGTGCCCAATGGGAATATGTTTTGTATGCAGACTCACATTCGATATACATTGAATCTGCGTTTTCACAAATTATATCGTATTGCTAGAACGTTTTGGATTTTACATCCACAGGCATAGTTGACCAGGAATTATATAAAAGTTGACCATAGACTAGAAGTTAAATCAATAGCATTGCGGATTTTATATTACAGATGTCAGTATAATCAAAAGATTGTTTCAATTATTACAGCAAATACGCAAGTTGGCATAACTTGATAAGTATATACGTTGGACCAATGAAATTTAGTGAATGGGTACATCGTGGTATTCCTCAAAATGCCCAATGTAAATATGTTTTGCATATAGTCTTAAATTCTATATATATAACGAATCTGCGCTTTCGCAAATTATATCGAATTGCTATAACATGAAGGATTTTACAGCCACAGGCATAGATGACCAGGAATTATATAGTAGAGACTATAGACTGGAAATAAAATATTTGTGGATACAATATAATTGTGGATTTTACAGTACAGATGTCAGTATAATCGAAAGATTGAATCGATTATTACAGCAAATACACAAATTGGCATAACTTGATTAGTATATACTTTGGACCAATGAAATTTGTTGAATGGGTACATCTTGGTATTTCTCACAATGCCCAATGGAAACATGTTTTATGTGTAGGTTCTCATTCGATATATATCGAATCTGCGCTTTCGCAAATTATATCGAATTGCTATAACATACAGGATTTTATATCCATGTACAGAGTTGACCAGGAGTTATAGGGTTGCTGATCAAAGACTGGAAGTTAAATCAATAGGATTGCAAATTTTCAATTCACGTGTCAGTATACTTGATAATTCAATACAATAATGATAGCAAATATGCAAATTGGTGTATCTTTATAACTATTGATGTAAGACCGAAGAAATTTGATGAATATGTTCATCATAGAATTGTTCATACTGCACTATTGAAATATATTTTCTTGCTAGGCTCCCTTTCGACACATCGAATCTATACTTTTGTAAAATATATCGAATTGCTGTAACTTATGAATTTAACATCTATGGGGATAGTTGAGCATTCATTATGAAGGAAATGACCAATGAGAGGATGGCAACTAAATGTGATCGCGAATCGTTCAAATCAAGTGTCGCTATAATCGAAAGTTCAATTCGTTTATGGTAGCAGATACGGAAATTGGCTTATCTTCTTTGTGATTTCTGTTAACCTATTGAAATTTGGTTTTATAGGTTCATCTTAGCCTTCTTCAGCCCTTTGGAAATATGCATGATTGGTGGACTCCTATTCGATACATTGCGATTCTGCATTTTCTTCAAATGAATCGTATCACTATTCCTTTAAGGATTTATCATCCACTTGTATAGTTTTGTTGGCATTTATTGGGGACAACAATTGAATGGAAAGGAAATCAATAGTATCGCAGATTATACATTGCAGATGTCAGTTTAGGTGAAATACTGTTACCATTATCAAGGCTATTTTGCAAATTGGAATGTCTTGAGAATAACTATTTCTTTAAGACCAAAGAAATTTGGGGAATGGTTACAATTTAGTATTTTACATACTGCATTATGGACATATGTTTTGTGAGTGGTATATCTTTATATATTTATCTAACGAATCTGCGTTTCATTTTCAAGTTTCGCTCATCACAACGCTTATGGAAAAATAACCTCAAAATCGTCACTCTCTTGAAATTTTTAAAACCTTAGTCCAATTTCTCAATGCTAAACTTAACCTATCCAAAGAATGAATTATCCGTCAAATGAAATCATATTGAAAATAACAAACATTTTAACAGTGAACAATTAAGTTCCTTATATCAGAAAACAACTCCTCACATTTCATGTTGAAAGCGCTTTAATTCAAAATAGCACGTGTTATATTACACGCCATTCCACACACACACACATGTTGTACACTCAACTAACTGAAGAATTCTGGGACAAAACAAAAGAATGGCGAAAAGTTGGCAAATTTATATGACACACAATAATAATATAAAATATTAATTCCAATTCCCTTTCAAAAAACGGTGGGGAAATTTTTGAATATTTAAACCACTTACGGACACAATGCTCGACAATATGTGACACAACTATGTTCCCACCCCCCTAATTACCCGCTTGATGAATTCAAGCGCCAATATACTCCTATAAGTAGATCATTTAAAAAATGCGTATATGCTCATGCAAGAAACATGCATTAGTTCTCGAGTTGTGTGAGTTCAATGGTATACTTGAAGCTTCTGTGTAAAAATTTAAAAAATGGCCTGCCTCCAGGGCTAGTCAAATGCAAAGGGCATCGGACTAAGAATTGTTAACACTATAAGGACCTGGGTTGTATGGCTACCTGGAAGGACCATAACCCATAAGTTAGTTGCGTAATAATTTGTTTAAATATTTTTTCATCTATGTTTAATTGATAATTTTATCAAATATTTTTCTTTTATTAATGCAACTGAATAATTTTATAACCTATCATTTTACTCTGAAAAATTGAAAATGAACAACTGTCACTCCAATCGGTTTGGCAGATATGCAGCTTATTTCCATGAAATAATTAAAGTATATTTTAACCAAACAAGTACCATATAAAATAAAGTGAAGTCAGAAAAAATTAAGAAAACAGAAAAAAATTTCTGGGCAGTGTGATAAAGTGAGTTAAGGATAATCATCACAATGATGGGTCTGATCCTTCTAGGGTTAAGTGTGGGATGAATGAGATATGTTACAGATAGGAACTTGATATTGATTCGCAATATGATGAATTATTGTCATCAGTGGGAATTTGTCCATTCTTTCATTGCGGATAGCGGATAGATACATTTTCATGAAAAATCGAGAGGGGATCAGTCTACCTTTTATTAACCTCGCATATCAAGAGGTATTAGAGCATTTCTGTTCTTGGCTTTCATAATATTTCACCTTCAAAAAATGGACCAGTTCAAATATTGTGGACTTTGATTGGCTACCTGTTAGCAGCTGTTGATTCTTATTACATATTTTTACTCTGGACAAGGGTTTACAACCCACATCATCACAGTAGTTTCCCTTAGATCTTGTTTATTAGGGTTGCTCTCTAAATACTGCTCGCCTAATTACACAATGACTGGGATCAGTAATCAGCTCGGGTAATAGTTGGTGATGGCACAAAGGGTTATTAAGTGTTAATGAGCTTAAATAATATTAGAATTGTGTCATGTTTGGTCTCATTGTTCTTAGAATCTAGTGCATATTACTAATATCTCATTCCAATAAAGTTACATTACCAATTATCAGAAGTCATTTTAGACACATTTGATCCCAGTAGGTGTCTCATGTTGTAGTTTGCCTCCAGAAATGGGGAGTGTGGATGCTGCTAGTAAGAAAATTTGTAAGAAAGGGGGAGGGTTGAAACATGTTTCCATTGTTCTTGTGTGACTTGATTTTTATCTTCAAAGCTATGATTTATGGTATCTGTAACATAAACCTTTTGAGAGCCATGAGGTGTCTGTGGCCTTATGGATGCTCTTGAGGGGAGAAAAGTATCAGAGAGATGGGCCGAGAGCCAATGGGAGGGTAGAAGTGCATTTTGGGAAATGTGAGATGCAGTTAACTATGCTGAGCTTCCCTGATAGTGGTTCCATCTACTGAGGAATATTCACTCTACACCCTTTATAAAGATTTGTTGAGTACTGTAGGCATAGGAGGCTGTTACCATAGGCAAATTCTTCAAGCCTCTGGCTCTTATGAATGTTGTCAGATAGTATACATAAATCAGATACTCACGATATGGGCTCCATTTATTAGATACAAAATATATGTCAAGTGCCATCTTGGATTATATTCAAGGCAAAAGAATTTTTGGATCATTAAAAGATCATTAATTTACAAATGGAATGGCGAATGGAAACTGCCCTCGTGCTCACTTTGTAGAATTCCATTTATTATAAGAATAACTTTTACAATCCACCAATGTCAAAGAAAGCACTTGCGCAATCCAAATTTCCGACTCATCATCAGGTGCTATATTTCAATTTATTTCAGACTTCTGAATTTTTTGCTGCGTGCAGCAGAAGGCTTCTGCGCCTTTGGTCTCTGCAATCGCTGATGAATGATAATGTAGCTTCAGATGTTATGAAGTGGAAATATGGGTTATTAAGGTCAAGTAACGTCAAAACTTAAAGCACTCAACTATTTTTGTGATTCGTAATTCGTAGTTTGCAATTGGTTGGAGAATTAATTAATGTAGTGTTGTTAATGTGGCTGCTACTCTCCGTGGACGTCCAACTTCAGCGTGAAAATAAAAGTGTGTGTTGTGTAAATGACCTGCAGTTTCCCACTGTTTAGACTATCTACTTCTTGCTAGTATTGTACTTATGCTGTGCAATTGAGGATTGAAAATAAAACTGCCCTCGTATCATTTAAAGTGAGCTAAAGATAGTACCAAATTGTACGCCACTGCTGTTTGGAAAAACACTTGCTGTATTTTATTTTCATTTTAATTGGTTATGGGATAATCACCATTTTAGTTATGTATAATGAGTATAGCTTTGAATAATAGGGTTTGTGTTTTGAATTTCATGTCATGTAACATTCCTTTACAACCTTAATAGTGTTCTAACTAGCTTTAATTCAAATTGCAGGGAAGGGAAATGGATACTAGAGTTACCATTTATAAGAAAACAGAGGACACTTACATGTTGAAGCTTAAGACCTCACGTGCCTTCTATAGTGAGGTTACTCACAAGTATGGTAACATGCCATTCAATTTAAGAGTTTTTGAGGATCAGAAGAAAGCCAAGATGGGTGTGGTGGAGTGTGTCAATCACAAGCTTATTGACCCATTTCAAGTCCTATTTGAAAAGTCAGGTAAGTGAAATAAAGACAATCATAGTCTTATGTTTATGAAGTCTGTTGAAATCCTTGAGAGGCTCTTTGCTAAATCTTAAATAATGCAACTTAAACTTCTTCATCAGTTGTGTAAATTGTGTGATAAGAGGAAAATATGAAGTTATTTTTTTTTGTGTAAGTAAACAACACTCCTTGGCTACAAAGTCATTGATACATATATAGTTAACTCTCAATTATACAGGCTAATGTGAGCCGGCACAAATAATAGGAAAATGTGTATTATCAAAACTCTGTTTATTTCCTATAATTTTCCTAATTAATGTAAATGAAATATATTGTTATTTATGCACATAATTCCGTTATTTTAGATTGCATCAAGAACTCATGAGAGCTTTCTTCGATCGACCACAGATCTTTTTATAGGCAATGTCATTGTACTTGTATTCCCACTGCTCCATATACTCCTGCAAACTCTATGCTGGGTAGTGCTTGTCAGTGACTCATGCGATCTCTACTTCCTTAGTTTCTGCTTACACTTCCCACACTGCCTTAACTTCCTCTCAAGTTTGACCATGAATGGTCACTGTATGAATATGCGGAAGTCCAATTAAATCTCTTGTTCTGCAGTATTCAATTTCATGCGAGTTCACAGCAATTACAGCCCACTACAATCACTTATTTGTCGTATGAAAATTATATAAAGAGAATGTATAATGTTTTTTAGTGCGATTGGTTAATGAAGAAATGTAAATTTAATCAAGAGTTTTTTTCCTACCACTCATTGTCGTCTGTAATACTAGAACAAAGTCCAAGTAAATGTGAAACAATCCTTGTCTGCAAGTAAATTAAGCAATTACATTTTACAAAGGCATTTCTAATGGAAATAATAAGCTTCGTGTATTCTTGCAGTATAAGGTAGTAATTCTGGCGCGTTTTTGTCTGATTTGATTTTTGTAAGGTTTGTAGGAAATATGGAAGGAGGGTGAAACTCACGCATGGACAATCAAAAATAGTTCATAATTATCCTTACATGGATAATCAGGAATCTATTGTACATGTGATTATACCAAAATTTATATACACTGCAGAGAATGTCACCACTAGTCGCACAATGTTGCTTTAAGTTAGTGGTACCACAGCCCTACTTGTTTACTTTGAAGAACAACCTCAAGGTTGTTTGTAATGACTTGTCTCAAAACTCTCTCTCTTACTGTCACCTAATCTTATATGGGAGCCAAATTAGCTATGCTGTATTTTTTATTTCAGGGGAATATGTGGCACAGTTCAAATTTACTGTGTTATTAATGCCTAATGGAACCCATAAGATTACTGGATTACCTTTCGATGCTGAGTTTTATGAATCCGAGTGTAGTGTGGATGATCCAGAGTTGAAGGCAAGTATTGTACCTTATTGAATCAGTGTTTTCTGGATATTTTACTTTAATCATCCGTTTCAAATAGCTATGCGACAGTTCGATCAAAGGGATGCTACTGGGGATTTTTTTATGTATTGAATTATTTTTTTAGCTGCAAGAAATATCCTCATCATAGCATCATTTTTAAAACTTGTCTTCTATGATTTGATGAAATATAAGTTCATATTCATTCGATAAGGGAATCTTCTCAGTATGTTTCTTCGGTACACATTTCTTTTTTTCCCAGCATTATGACTTGGCTGACATCATAAAGTAACTATAGATTGTGTTAAAAAAGTAGATAAGATATTGATAAAGGCAGTCAACTTGTACCTCCTGTGACTTTATTCTTGGTCCTTGGATTTAATTCTTGACCCTCTGTTTGTTGGCTGGTACCTTATAGATACCAGGTAGTTTTTTTTCCCCCTCCTCATTTTTTTAATAGCTCAATAACTGTCATTCCCTGTATCTTGTTAGTTGTGCTGAAATTGTCTAATGTACATTTTCTTTTTGTCATCCTCAGACTTAAAATGTTTTTTTTTCACTTCTGGCATGTAATAGACATCTAGAGTGACACACTTATTGAAGCTTATTTCAAGCATTTGCTGTAAGTTTTTTTAATTGACCAAAGAATAACCATTGATAGCAGTATATTTCTACTCATTCCTTGTTATTATTACCAAATATCAGAAAATTTTAAAACTATTACATGGGAAATGCAATATTACAAACAGAGATATAGCAAAATTACACTATAACGAGCCGTATACTGTGGTCCAGATGAAATTTAGGCGAAAAAGTTTAGGGAAGCTTTTTTATTACAAAATTTCATAATTGCAGACACAGTATGATCTAAGGTAGTCCCCCCAGAACTACCTTTTCTCGCCCGGACTAGGAATAAGTACACTATAGTTACATCTATATGGGGGTTTTAGAGCGTAAAACCTTAGTTACATCATCTCCAAAAAGAATTACTTCATTAATATGGATAGCAGTAAGTTCATAAGTAAGAGAATGCAGGGCAGTTAATGACAATATTACACCGGTGGAAATTTCTGGATAATAGTCTATATCAAGAAACAATGGGAAACTTTACATGCACGAAAGAAACTCCATTCTGACAATCCATACTTTAATGGTAAAGTAATACAAAACATAAACCCAATTACTTACCTCAATGATGTGAATTGTCGTCGGCCACTCAGAGAGAACTTGTGAATATGGATGAAAGTAATGCTAAAAAGGCGTGAAATATGTTTAAATTAAAGTAAATTTATTCATTGTAATTTTTCTATTTTAAAATACAATAGCAAAGATGACTGACGTTTCTTTCCACTCAATTCATTCACCGCTGTATTTTCAACTTTTCTAAATGCACTCAAAACATTTTATGACAGGCCTGTGCATAATACAGTAAAACCTCTTTACGTCGTAATGGAGGGGACCAAAATTTGGGCAATTTGATGTATGGAGGTTCACTATAGAGAGGTTTTAGTGATAGGCACCATTTTATTAATAAACCATAATATTAATATATTTAAACATACATGCATGCATTAGTGAACATATATTTACAATTTAATGATCACACAAAGGTAAAAGTAACCTGTTCAAGAGGGCTTTTTAGGAAAGAAATTAGTTATTGGGTTTGCTTAAGCCTTTTTTGAAACTCTTTCGATATAATGTTTTCAATTCTATTGAATATAATCATATTATGATCGCATTCCTCCATGCTTGAGAAAAACCATTCAATTACATACAATGAATCCTCAACCTCTTTTTTGGTGGGAACTGTAATTGATTCCTCATTACCAACATCTTCCTCTAAATCCATCTCTTCCTGTATCCTGCAATATATATACATCTCCTTCACCACTATCTTCCAACTCATGTGGGGAACATATGAATAAATCATTATCAACATTTACAAAGTCTTCAAATGTTGAATTTGTGTCAACTATTTTGTTGATTTTATCATACTCTATAGGTTCATTCTCAAATATCTCACTTTCCTCCTGTTTGCTACCACCCATAATCCCAGCCTTGATGAAGCTTTTCTCAAAAATTGAGGATATTAATTCCTTCCACGAAAGGCACAGCCTGTGCATGGACTGAAGGATGTTCCATGAGCACTTTTAATGTCGTTTTCACTATTCACTCTCAATAAAAAATAAATCACTAGCTGTTTTCGATAATGCCTTTTGACCAAAGAAATAATTACCTGGTCTAAGGGTTGTAATTTACTAGTAGTGTTTGGAGGGAAGTACACAACTTTTATATTTCTTAACATAATTCCTTCATCCTCTTATTTCACTGCCCGCGTTTTTCATTTGTGCAGCCTAGATGTACAGTTTCTTCTGTTTTTCCTCGGTTGTTTAAAACAGATGTCAGGGTGAATGATGGTATTCCAAAGGTCACTGCTACATCTTTCTTCTGCCTGCCCTTGTCGATGGCTCGGAAAATTCCTCGAAATGTGGTAATGTCAAGCAGCCGCCTTGTTTTATTTGTCGAATCCATCATCAGCTTATAATTAATTAAGTAATTTTCGTATGTTTTCATATTTTTGGCAAATAATTGAAAATACTCCTTATAATATATTTTAGAAAATTGATTCATCATTCTTATAACGTATGACTTGTTAAAGATTATAAAAAATAAACACGTGACTATTGCAAAAAATAAACAAGAAATTGAGCGTAATTTTGAAAATTTCATCGAATTCCCTTTCTCTAAAATACAATGCTCGTAGTGTTCCGTAGAAAAACTCTGTCATGGGCACAAAAAAACGCTAGGTCTGCAAAACGACGTGATTTCCTAGTGAGAATGCTGGGCGAACTACTTCAGAATGCGGCGGCGACGGTAAAAAATTTCATTGCTCTTCCGCATATCAGCTAATTAGCTGTCTCCTTCACCTAACATTGTCGCGCATGGAGTGATGTTCGCTCAGAACTGCTAGAAATTGACGTCCCGGACTCCCAATGGAAGAGTCAGATTTCACGGCATAAATACGCACGCAAGACATATGACTGTCGCTAAGCGCAATAAATTGTAAACTACGATCGTTCACGAAAGCATCGAAAAAATTACCAAGGCAGCAGTGGGAAAGTGCTACACCGGGAAATATGGGAATAAAATAATTGCAAAACTGTATTTGATTTATTTCGAGTTGCAGTAAATTCATGAAATATTTTCATTTTAGAAATGGAAGTAGCAATGCGGTTGAGTAATTCTGTCTCCATGAATGGGAGTGAAGTCAGTTGAAATATTTCTGCCGGCAAGGGATTATAACCTGCGCTGGTCGCCTCTTATATGAACTGAACGTAGTAAGTAAGCACTTACAGGAAAATAAAGCCATAAGTAACAGAAAGCGAGTGCTATCGTGCAATTTTTACCATGATTCGAGAGAAAACGATGCGCTCTGTCTTCATTTACTGTCACTTAAAATGATTAGGATAGTTCATTGCCTTTTTCTTATTTACTGTTAGGTATGCTCTCATATGGAACAAAATGGCCCTAGCTAATGGCTAACGTGAAAATTACAGTATAGTAAAGGTGTAAAAGAGAAGAATAAGTGTGAAAAATTTATCGCTGAAAATGTCATTCCATGTTCGTTATCGCGGCTGCATTAATGGTCTCTAGTTGTCTCGGTACGAATGGTGGAGGTAGTTAGGCCGTCTCGGGGGTGTCTCGGTGCTATGATATATAGAGGTTTTACGATATAAAGAGGTTCACTATAGAGAGGTTCGCCTATAAATTTACATGTAAATCTGACGGGACCAGAGGGTTGGTACGATGTATAGAGGTTTTCGATGTAAAGAGGTTCACTACATAGAGGTTTTACTGTATAAATATCTCAATAGAGTCCATTGCTGCACTGACCGAAGCAGAGTTGGGACACTCCATCTCAGGACCATCATCTTCTTCTGCAGGCATCACTTCCTCCGTTAGCTGAATTTGGACAATGAATCAGTTTTGGCCTCCCTTCCCCCCCCCCACAGACCACCCACTCAAACTTAATTCCAATGAATTAACTTAACATATGGCTATTTAAAGCATTTCTTCCTCCCGGCTTAAATATTAACCGATAATCCCTTAATTGCCTCAGCACACTCTTTCCCCCTCCCACTTTGGACCCTACCTCCCCACTATTTCCCCATCCCTCGGCTATCTATCATCCTTTACCTACAGTCTCCTACCTAACTCTGAGGAAGGTGGTGTAATGCGCCACCGAAAATTTAGTACGTGAGTGTTTTTTATCTTTTTATGGTTGCCGGCCAGGTGCTCTACCAGTTGCTTGCATTTTTTTGATATGGCTTGCTCCAGTATTTCGTAGGTATTTGTATTTGCTCCATTCCTTTTTTTTCCAACTATGGAGAAAATCTTAAGGCATGTGAGGCTGAAAGATCTATCGAAGGGATATCTATCCTATCAAAAATGCTGTTACTCTGCATTTTTACATGCTAAATATAGATAAACATGCACTTATATTTTCCCATCTGTGGCTAAGTTTGCAATTATGATATTGACTGTGAACTGTGTATCACCCATGCGTACAAAGTTGAAATGGTACGCACAAAAAATTTGACTACTGTCTGTAAAAAAAACAGGCACCCTAGTTAGAGGAGCTTTATCATTCAAACAAAGCAACTCATTGCTCTCAATGCTCTCCACCTTGTTTAGTACCTCTGCTGGTTGGATATGGTGGGCCATTTGAAATTAGGGCAGTATAAATTAGGGGATGCTGCAGAGAGAGAGAAATTATTAGTGCTTGAAGGAAAATATGTTATTTGTGAGGATAAGCAAGATTCTGCATTTTTTCAAATTTCAGTGCTGAATTTTAAAATTTTACTTCTACAAGAATAATTGACAGAAGGCATCTCTGCATCATTATTGGTCACATGCAGTGACATGTTGCTTCTCTTATGAACAGATTTTTTATCGAAGTTATTATATTCCTGCAGGTACATTGAATATCTTATGTTGTAGATTTATTTATTCAAATATTTTTTGTTACAGCAACTTTTGTACACCTCAGCCAATCCTAAGGCAGGAAAGAAGAAGAAGAAGAAGGCTGAAAAGGCACTTGCTGGTGAGACGCCAATAGAATTGGAAGTGAAGTCTGAGGACTAGGGAAATATGAACAAATTGGGTTGGGGAGATAGGCGAGCATTTCCAGGCTCTCCAATTGATATGCAGCATACCGAGGAATGGTTGCAGAGCAGTCACAGATGTCCAGGGAGTGCTCCTCCCTCCACTGGCCACTGGAGGGATGTAGTACTTTTTTGCTCTAAAGTGATTTATTTTTGAAAAGTTGAGTGCACTTTGATCTGGGAAAATGGATGAGCAATTTTCCATTATTGGTCTTACCATGCACATGCTCTCTCTCCTTTACCGACTCAAGAATGGTTTTTTACTGTTCTTAATGGACAGGGATTTGAATTTGTTCATGCCACTTCCACATTCATGATGAGTATTGGAGTTCTGAGTTGTTCATGGCACATACTCTTTCATGATGAGGGAATAACTAAAAAATATTAAATTTATCCTGATTGTACTCCTGAGGTTTTGTTATTTTTTTAAACATCTGACGTTTAAAATTTAGGGCCATTTTTAATAAAAAAAAATACCTGGTGTTGGTGATGGTATTATCATGTTTGTTCAAGAACTAAGACACTAACTGCGATGAATGGATAGAAAGTCTAGAATGTAAATGCCACCTCCAGCTCATAATTGACACTCTCTCGGTGGGATTCGATTGAAACACTATTTAATCACATTTTTGAAGTTATCCTCTAAATATTTTTAGTGTTTCTCAATACCTTGATTTTCTTATTGTTGTAACTTTTGTAAACAGTGGAGATATTGATGATAAATGTTTATCCTCTCAATATAATAAGGGTGCCAACAATCAAGTGGTGGAGGTGTGTTTGAAACAGAGTGGATGTGTGTGTGCACGTGTGAACGCCCATGTGTTAGTCCACACTGTCTCAATGAATTAGTTCTGCTCTCACATTGAAAAGCAGTTTTCTAAGAAAATAGCAATAATTGCATTGCTGAATAAATAGAATGAAATAAAATATCTTTTCCCTTTCATTGAAATATTTCTTTCTGTGGGCATAAGTAATTAACAGTGGCAATATTTACGTAAAGGGTATTTATTTAACTAACATTTAAGCAAGTATATCTAAAGTAGCCTGTTTTCACCTCTAGTATAGGCTTGTTTTTGACTTACAATTCAACTTTTAAGAAGTTTATTGTAATTTGGATGTTACTGTTCCATATAGCTCTCTCTCTCATTAATTTATCCAGAATTTAAGTGCTATGTTATTTCACAAAATTATTTGCTGTAGACCCTCATTATTACGAAGTTCATGGTATCTAAAATTCAGAAGTTCGTATAAACGAACTTGGTGTGAACATTTCTTATCAGAAACAGAAAAATATTGCTTTTTTTATATCCACTGAGAAAATCATGTCATCCACTTATCGTAACCCAAATCGACATTGCCGGCAAATATTTTCTTAAGGATATTTACTTAATTGCACAGTCAGGAAAACCCGATTAGTTTTGCGGTACATTACCAAAAATATTTTGCGGGCAGAGAAGTCCACACCAACATGATGATAAGTGCACTCTAAGGAAGTGGTGGGAATGAAGGATACTGGTACTCTAACTATTTTTGGCCTCTGTTTCAGTAATTCAATACAGCTTCAATCTGGCTGTGTTGCAGTTTACTGTAAGCATGAGCAATGACTGGTGTACTTATAAAAGAGACCCATATTGTGAAAGCCATTTGACAGTTTTCAGAGAAAATGGAAAAAAATAGTCTTTAACGTTGAGCTATGCCTTTTTTTATTTGAAGATTAATATATTTTTGATAAATGCGCCACATTATGCTTTGGGCTTATAAGTTGAAACTGGGTACTTCCTGGGCTTGAAGCAGTCTAATGGTCTTTGCTCACTGCCAAATTGAAAACGAGGTGCATTCTTTTTATTTGAGCTTTTAACCGTATAAGTGTGTGCAAGAGGCGCACCCTTATTTTGAGCATCGAAGCTATAAAGAAAAAAATTGCGGCATTTTTTTTATCCTATTGTACGGTGTTGCAGACGTATGCCTGGAATTTCGACAGTTATCGAAATTTCCTCTTTCATACCTAATTGAAAGAGGAAATTTTGATAACTGCGGCGGTAATAGCGGCAAGAGGGAGTAGAAAGAGTTCCGATCTACTCTTCGCATACGCCGTTGCTCTACCATGCTAGTCCTACTCACGAACGATTTTGTATAAAAGCTCTCGCAGGAGTACTGCAATAGAATTGCAGCCGTGGAAAATTTTTAAGGCGAAACACGACGGGCACATAGCATGAACCTTCTCAAGAGATTGGACAACAACCGGAGCAATATCAGTGCCGTAGGATAATAACCACATCGTAGATTTAACGGAACCAAACACAGCCCTCCATCAGCCAATACCTCTGCCGTTTTTTTTCCTTTCCCAGACCCCACAGGAAAATATCAAGTTACAGGGGAACAATGGAAACGTGTTTCATCCCTACCCTATCTCACCAACTGACCTTTTTCGGTCTACCAGGTTCGATTCTCCTAGTTTCTGGAGGCCAAATACTAGGTGAGTCACCTACTGAGTTCGAAGATATCTCGATATCTTTCAGCAATTGTATGACACGCTCGAGGTTATGAAAAGAATGAGACCTAAAGCGACGTATATCTGACAGCATTTAAGTTTTTTTTAATCTCTAGTTGATTGACACAAAGATTTATAGTTAAAACAAAGCTACAAATATTCCATAGTCCAAACAGCACAATTTTGGAAGAAACAAGCGTAGCATGAGCGCATTCCAACAAAACGAGACGGCTGGAAACTTCAGGCAACTCAAACTGCGTACATCACATTGCTGCGCCTTCGCTTTGAAGGCAACGACGTTAAATGAAAGATCGGAAGTGTTCTTCCCTTGCTCCTTCGTTCATAGCCTCGTAGCTTGAAATACGGATGGGAGGGAGCGTGCTCCTTCCCCTCGACCTCTCCTTCAGCGCTCTTCACTTATAAGCATTTCCGATTTCTTCTATCCACCATTTAGTCCAGCAATGAGCACACTCGTTCGAATGTTTTAAACCGCAGGGTTTGACACTAATATAATTTTGAGTTGCAAAAATCCTCATATTAGCGCCTGAAGATGATTTTTGAAAAATCAGGTCCTTAGCGTAATGGAAATTGCTTGGCAAGACAATGTTCACTATTAACCAGTTATGTCCTTCAAAACTACGCGTTTCTCTACGTTAGATGCGATTACTATGTGTTGTATAAATGCCGCGGGATGTCCACTCGTGGCAATAAATTTAGCGCTCCCATCTGGAGCGAAAAACCCCACGCGATCTTCTCCATGTTCACTAGGGCGGATCGCAAAAATCGATTTTTTTCAAATCCATCTGGCCCAATGAAAAAAAGTTGTGGGACCGATCAAAAATAAGGCCTGAAAAATTTGAGACCTGTACGTGAACCCCTGACCCTCGCTCAAATGCAATTTAGGGGGGGAGAGTCAAAATTCGAAAAATATAATATTTTATGGTCATTCCCTATAGATTTTGCCGAGTTACTGCCCTTTTAGAGCAAAAATTTCGTGCATTTTGACGTATCTGCCACCGTTTAGCCACAAAATGCCTAATTTGAGTCCGCGTCCGCGAAGAAAATATTCCAACGCCCACGCAGTGTCGCGGATACCAGAGCCGCAGGCCGATCCCTTCCCCTCCACGCTCGCTTCTCCCCCTCCCACGCCTCTAACACAGCAAAATTCATCCCGCGCATGCTGCTAGGAGGTCGTTTATCTTTCATAATATAAATCAGAAGATGGTAGACGGTAAAAAACGATGCGTAGTGAGACGACTTGTCCCTTATTTGGCGCCTCGTCGGCGTTAAACAAATCGATGTTACCAACTTTTAGAGAAGTGATGAAATAATTTTAGACCTGCGCGCGCAGGAAAGGAGACTACGGTCTATGAAGACGCCTCTCGAGTGGCTATGAAGGTGTGCGAACTATGGTGACGCGCTTCTCTTCCATTATGAATGTGACTAAATAGATTTAGCGGTACCACAGGAAGTACTAAAACTTACGGAAAATCTAATACTACTAATAGGCCAAAAGTAGGGTTTTATTGAAGTATAAGACTCAAACAGTTTTTAAGGAACATTTTAAATTATGCGACATTTTTGCGTGTAAGTGCATGGAGGAGCATAAGGTTCCCCCAATGTGAAGTATTTTGAGAGACAATCTGACGAAAAGAAAGATGGTGGCTGCTGGATTGAACCCTAAAGAAATTCGACAACTTAGGAAAAAAGGGAATCGTAGGCGAGCTATGAGTCATCATCGTCAATTCTTGCACGGGAAAATAGTATCAAAAGTTTTCTTCATCAATTCATCCGAAGAAAATTAAAATGGCGAGAAATTAGCCGATTTGTATCTCTACTTTCCTCATGAAATAAACATTAAGGACTATAACCTCAAATTGGAACTTCTTCGGGGAAAATGCGTCTGCCAACTGTGATAGAGGTATATGCAAGAACCAAGCAACAGCAATGATCGTTCCCGCAACTTTAGCTGACGCAAAAGTCATAACTTCGTAAGATATATCAAAGCTAGTGTACCGGAATTACTTACGTAGACAGAAAAAGATGCTAATTACTGTGAATAAGAAAAGAGAGGTGTCATCAAAGGGTCTCATTTTATTGGAATGAAAGACTATACTCTTGTCTGATGAAAAAAGGGAAGAGGACTTATCAATACAAGTTTATAGGGGAATGTGTGGTGTTAGTTGAAGAAACAGGGTCCCACTTTTGGAGGTTTGCCTCTCCCGTGGAGGATTAGCAAAAGTTATAAAATCTGCGATTATCGATTCCCTTCCGAGTGAAAATTAGATACACAGAATTAAAAAGGATTTGATTATGATGGTACCAAGCGAATACCGCCCAAAAAGGAGGCATCATCCCTTTGCTATAAGCATAATTCCAACATCCCTTGCAGTGTGGGTAGACTCTTCTCGGGATTCCCACCGGGTTAATTTTTCCATAATGGCCAACATTTCAAGCTCCGACTGGGGGCTCATCCTAAGAGATAAATTTTGTTGAACCCCAAAAAGAGTTTACCCACATCATTCGCCGGGAAAGCATCAAATCGTATTTCATCCCTTACAGTGGTCTATTTGCTAATTGCACAATGTTGACTTGGATTTGCGACATAAACGTTGGGAGGGTAATCTAGGGACCCAATATGCGTTTCCGCAAGGATTCGTTTGGCGACCAATCCGAGATATTTTTTAATTGCTGGATTTTAATATCGACGTAAAGTACTACCCGCTGATGATATATTGGAGAGAGACTCCGGTTCCTTCGGCTATATCCGAGCATAGCGCTGTGGAATTTAAAAATCTATTGATGAAAGTTCAAATTTAAATTTCAATACTCCTTTTATTATACATACGGACGAGAGATTCGCGAAAGAATTTACCAAAACTTTGTTGACAGCAGCAAAAGACAAGGAATGACAATAACATAAGAAATACAGACTGGAAAGCAGGTAATTGAATAATTCCTTCGTGATTGTTCCTCACTGTACGATGCTGATACATCAAATATTAGTAAGACTAACGAAGAAAGACGCACTTGGTGTGAATTTTGCTGCATCTGGGGCGTTCGAGAGGGGAGCGGGGAGGGTACGCCGGCGGCCTTCACCCTTATTCATCCATTTAGTCACAGCTGTCGGACAATACCGGAATAGAAGTGCATAACCAAAGTTACCAAACCTTCATTGCCACTCGAGAGGCGTCTTCAAAACCGTAGTCTCCTTTCCTGCGCGCGCAGGTCTAAAATTATTTCATCACTTCTCTAAAAGTTGGTAACATCGATTTGTTTAACGCCGACGAGGCGCCAAATAAGGGACAAGTCGTCTCACTACGCATCGTTTTTTACCGTCTACCATCTTCTGATTTATATTATGAAAGATAAACGACCTCCTAGCAGCATGCGCGGGATGAATTTTGCTGTGTTAGAGGCGTGGGAGGGGGAGAAGCGAGCGTGGAGGGGAAGGGATCGGCCTGCGGCTCTGGTATCCGCGACACTGCGTGGGCGTTGGAATATTTTCTTCGCGGACGCGGACTCAAATTAGGCATTTTGTGGCTAAACGGTGGCAGATACGTCAAAATGCACGAAAATTTTGTCCTAAAAGGGCAGTAACTCGGCAAAATCTTTAGGGAATGACCATAAAATATTATATTTTTCGAATTTTGACTCTCCCCCCCTAAATTGCATTTGAGCGAGGGTCAGGGGTTCACGTACAGGTCTCAAATTTTTCAGGCCTTATTTTTGATCGGTCCCACAACTTTTTTTCATTGGGCCAGATGGATTTGAAAAAAAAATTGATTTTTGCGATCCGCCCTAATGTTCACCTCTCTGGTATCGACGTGACGGCGCGATGCTTACAAGAAATCCAAACGGGAGCATTTTAAAAATACGTCACTAAGGGAGAAACTCCCCTGCCTGCCGCTTGTTTTTGACCCAAGGTTTCAGATGACTGACTCACGCTGAAAACCAAGGCCACTCGGTTCTCCTTGGACTTGCGACCGGTGAAGGGGAGGGGGAAAGAAGTTTGTGTAAGAGGCGCACCCCCATTTTCGGCTGCAACTTCTGGGAAAAAAGGTGCGCCTCTTGCACACGCTTATAAGGTATTTGGCTTTTTTACTGTGAGGCATTCAGCAGAGGGCTCTCACAGACTCGGAATGTCCTGGGATAATCATAATCCCCAAGCTCTTCTCAAATCTCTGCTAAGATTTTGAATTTTCTACTTTTACCTAGGAAGGGCAATATTTACGAAACAGCACTGTCATTGATGATTGCCTCTGATTTGACCAAGCGTCAACATCGGTCTTTTCGTAGGACAGCTCTGAGCCATGGACACGAATTGTATCCCAGTTATGATAGAATAGCGATAGTAAAAAAAGGCAGCTTATAACGAAGGAATTAAAATAACTGAGACCATGTGCGAAGTAAACCTTAAAGCACCACTGAACCACACGATATTGGGAACAATAGCCTGCTTAGCCACCACTTCCACCTCTCAAGAATTAAAATGTGTGGTGAACTACAGATTAATCTCCAAGTACGGTTTTGATGGAAGTTCGGGCCACTCTCAATATAAGCAAATGTGGCAACAAGTGGATGCTTCAGATAAATTCCTAGTCATGAGTTCCCTTGTATCTCTTAGTTTGATTAAAAAGCTGCAGGTAACAAAGGCGCTACAGGTAACGACTGAAGTTTCCACTTTCTCTTGGTTAATTACATTTATCTCTAAACTTTTGATAAAGAATTTAAATTGCATCGGAGGCACTTCTCACATATAGGCTCTACAATTTTAGATGACACTATGACCGTTTTCGAAATTAGAATCCTGAGGGTCAGGGATCGGTGATTGAAGAAGGTATAAGGGTTTCAGCTGGTATCTTTCTGGTAGGTCTTTTTGTATGAGTCCCAGGAAAACAACTCACTTTGTCGAGGTTTGAACGCTTTTAATTGAAGCATGGTCTTCGATCGTATCCAAAGATAACGAAATGAACTTCGATGAAACGTGCAAGTACATCGCATGAAAAACCTCCACTGTCTTCACCATAGACCATTTGAGAATCGGTGTCTTGAAGTAAAACATAAAAACGGTGAATTTTGAGCGTTAAAATCCATACAGCTTCAATAACCTTACCGCGGCGCGCCTAATCCAACTCCCGTCGCGCGGAGAAGAACCCTGCCGCGCGATCGAAAAATCAATGTAATTTCCGGCGACGCAAACTTATTTCAAAGAAAACTGCATACAGACCTCAAGAAATCTTCAAACAATGCTCTCATATAAGTTACTCTGCGCGACCTTGCCGAAAACCTATTTGAAACTCTACCTAAATGTAAAACTTCGTCGAAAAACAGTATCCGCCATTTTGTTACTGCACGGTAAGAATTTATGGGCTGTATTCTTTAAGATTACGGAAAATTAAAGAAAAACCACCATGCTAACAGATTATGTGGTTTTTTATTCGGCAAGAATCCACCCATAACTTCACCATTCACTTACTTTGGAAGATTTTCAGAGAAAATTGAAGACGGGCGTTTTTATGGAAATTTGCTCACGTTTGAGCCTCTGTATCTCAGTAACGGGTAGAATCTATGCCAAATGAAGTACATATCAATAAATTTCAATCATTTTTTAGTATACCTGCGAAGTTTCAAGTTTATAACTCAAAAAAAGCCATTTTGTAATTTTGTCCGGCTTTTTCCGATTTCCGCCCACTGTGCGTCGTCCGAAAATGCGCAGAGCGACGAGTGAGTTGACATCGCTGCGCAGGCCGGCGGGCGTATAATCTGGCGTCTACTTGGTGCTGCCACAGAAAAGGGACGTACGGAATCAGAATGGTCACTGTACTGGGTGTAGTTTTACGATTTTAATTTTTAATTACTGGTAGGTATTGCTACAGTAAATAAATTATCCCATTATGCTTGCGTTTTTTGGTGTTTGAATTCCGGAACACATAAAATCCAACCAGTTAAAGGCCGTATTGACGAAGGAAAACTATTCTCGAGTATTTGACACAGTTCTGTTATGATTACGAATTTCAAGAACCTTGGGGAAACTAATATTATAATATTTAGGCCTTAACAATGTATTCATATCTTCCCGATGATTAGAAATACGGTACCTATTTTTCAGATAAATTTATCAAAAGACCTGCAGTATTAGGAAAAATCAGTTAACATTCCCCACTGATTTATAATTTAAGAAATAGTTGCGTGCGTGAAAGGGTGAAGGATTAAATATGATTTAAATCGTTAAGCGCGACTTTAAATAGAGTCATTCAATTAATGTCATGAAGTGCCGCGTACAATGCACCTTTTGTGTGTAGGTTCATCATTTTTCTAGCCGTCCTTGTTGTATTAGTTCATGTTCACCTAATTCCTCAGTGGCAGAGCGGTAGCCATCTGACGGAAAAAGCCCACTTGGGTCTGATTTAAGTGGCCTCGAAGAGTTCATATCAGTGCGGAAATCCTTACAGCTCCCATCTGTGGCTCAGTCGAGTCGTCTTCTAATACGATCTAGAACTTATTTTCTATTATATCATGGCAATGATTTCGAAGACACGGTTATTCCAAATGCGACCCGTTGGCGTCTCGTGTGTTTACCACATATGAATCTTAGACTCAAGGAGATGGTCCGTGACGTCCTTTGTTTGCGTGAATGCCTTTGCTGACCTTAAATTCGTCCCTCAGCTGAATCAGCATTAGTGGACCACGACTTCTATCTCCCTTGAGTCGTCCTTATAGTAACGGCAAGACTCTCGGAAAGAACGGAGTGAAATGAGTTCAGACATCATTTTCGAGGAGTTAATTGTGCGTAATTGCCGATTAAGAAGTTTCTTAGTGCTGTGTGTACATTCAAGAAGACAATTTTGAATTAATCACAGTGCTCGTTTTTTTAAGGGAAATATAGGGAAAAATTGTCCCAATTCTGTGTCCAGGCACCTTGTTCTTTTTGGTCGTATTTTTCGTCGGCCTATTTTGTGTCGTCCCTTGTTTATTTATAGACTAGTGCCCTTGCCATGTGTTCAATCAGAAAGAAATTGTTGTCCAGCGCTGATTTCAACGAACGTGTAATTGATCACTTTGCTGGGCAAAATGAAAGAAGGATGGACTTTTGCAATACAACTAAAGGCCTGTGAGTATTTCATATTTTGTTAAAAATGTGTGAGAAATGTTTAATTGTTGATTTTAAATCATACTGTATTCAAGAAGTATCGCGAACACCACCATCAAAGTTTACATCTGCAATAGCAAAGCGCGCGCATTCTAGTAGTGTTTGTTGCCTAGTGGAAGTCAGTGACACTCCCCTCCCTCCTCAGGTGTTACAAGTGTCATTGCTACCTAAATCATTGCAAATGTTGTATAGAGTTGACAAATAACGCATTATTATTGCAAAACGAACAACAGAAGTGTATTGCGGGCATATCCGCACGAAGAATGTAGACGCTAAAACCTAAAGTTACGTATTTTCGTTTGTATTTGCAAAATATCGCAGCAAATATATTTTTATTCTTCAAGATCATTGATCAGTATCATCGAGAGTCCGGACTAAGCCGATCCGTATGACCGAGAGTCTACTGCATTTAGTATTTATTAATCAAGCTTTATTAGGAAAACTAGGTATTTTTGTTGAAAAAAACGGAACAGATGGCATCACAGAATTTAATTCCTATATTGCCGTAAAAACTTAATAAAATACACGAAATATTAAAAAATTATGACCCCCCGGTGGAGTGCGCCCCCCCTAGCATTTGACTCACGAGCCGCCACTGGCGTTAACCTAGATAGTCATTATTTTAATAAATTTAGTCCTTTAAAAATGTCTATTAATTATTAACTGAGTCAACTGTTTATATTATGTAGATGTCAAGAATCATTCTTTAAAAAAATAAAATATAATTAGTTCGGACGTGAACCCTCCCGAAATTCAGCGCATCAAATGCGCGAAAAACAAGCGTTCATTGCTACGGGGCTACATCTCAATCTTGTGAACGATGAGTCCAAATAGGAATCCAAAGAGAGAAAAAACCTAGACAAGGAGCCCGAAATAAAACACTCACACGGCTCAAACTGTGCGTGAACGTGAGTGTCCTCAGTTCATTCCATCCGCATGGACTATTGCAACTGGTGTTTGACTCCCTTCTCGCTATAGCCCGGTCGCCCCCGCGTCCGTCCTCGTCGGCTCTTGGTGTCGCACGGGTGAGGAATGCAGGTTACCTCATGCAGTGGCGCAGCGAGGGGCGGGGGTTTTGGGGGATAGAAACCCCCCAGAGCAGAGGAATTTTCAAGTTTAATCAGATTTACTTTTTATATTGGATTAATATTATTTATAGAATAGTGTTATAACTAATAAAATATATCTCATAAAGCCGTAAAACTCATCATTTTCGACAATATACCTTAAAAAGTTTGTGGGGGAGGGCTTCCGCACTTCCCACCTACCCTGGCGGGTATTCCACACCCCCAAACTCCTCAGTATTGGTTGCGCCTAAAACCACCCCTAGCCTTGATTCCTATAGCTGCGCCCCTGACCTCATGTGCCAACCTTCCAAGTTTTTACCGACCCGAACACATCAGTTGAATGGGGCTCGCGGATGTCTACCTTTAATGGAAACGATAGTACATTCCATTTATAGGATCGACAAAAACCATTGAACATATAATATTAATCCGTGGTAGAACTTATGATGACACCCCTTTCATCGGAATTGAGTTTATTAATGCTTACAAAAATATAAGGTAGAAAATCCGAGAGTATAGGATATTCATAGTACACACAGGAATACGATGACGGATCTATGGGGTGCTAAGGGAGCTATAGCCCTTCCCACATTTTTTTCGTTTCCAAGTACTACTCCAGAATCCCATTGGATCGAAACACACACTAGATAAAATCGAAATTTTTGGGGGTTGTCGCTTTGTACAAAAGCATTTAGTTATATTTCACCTTCTTGAACAATTGAAATATAAATTATATCTAAAAATTACGGCCTATGTTACACGCTTTTGGTACAATCCAGTGGCAGATCCAGAGAGGGGCTATAGCCATCCCCCCCTTTTAGTATCCAATTTACACTTGATAGAATGATAATTTTGTTCGGACCCCCACTACTTCTGGGAGGCTACCCCTAAATAACCACCTCCCTCCCCGTTGTCCCTATCCTGGATCCGCCAGTGCAGGAATACGAATACTAATAAAAGAGCAAAAAGACTGGATACCTACAGCGGAAAACTTAGTTCAATAACCATACCAGCGAACTGAAGTCCCATTCCGAAAGCCGGTGTCTCCACAAGTTGTTATCGGAATGTGAAAGCAATCACTTAATTCACTCACGTACTTCACTCCACTTTATCGCACCAGCATCTAATGTCTGCGCAAAATGGCTGAATTTTTAACGGAAAAACGATATTATTCCCTGCTGCACTATAGAAGGAAAAAATTTAGGTAAGCAAGGAAGGGGAAATGAAGAATAGAATTTATTGATAGAGCGTTGGCCTTATTTTAAACCGGAAAAAAAGATCCACTCTGGACTGGCTCAGCTGGCGCGCAATACACTCCATATAAACTTACCTTCACCGGCAGAATACTTATTTAATTCATCTTCCCCTGCAGTATTATTTTTTCCCTCCCTATTTGCCTTCACGGATGCAGGTCTATTTAAATTCCTGTACCACCAAAAGCAATCATCACAATGTAAAATTGTGGACAGTTCTTTTTATTAAATTGAATTTAATTCCATATTGTAGGTGGTCACGTGCAGATATCATGGTTCAAAATTAATGTACTTTAACAACATAGATTTAAAAAACTCTAAACCACTCTCCAGTTCCCCTTCGCAGGTTACGTGATTCATTTAATTCATGGCCCTACCTCTAAGCAAAATGTTGTGACTGCAAATATATTACCTCTTCGATCATAATTGGTCGTCGTTAATAAGACTCGAAACAACATTTATAGCAACGTCAATTTTTGGTAAACTGCCTCATACCCTAATGTTGTAATTTTTTAATAGCCCCTTTCCATTTGGTAGTTGCCAATTATAACAGTAAAAATTAACCTCTTCGAATTAATCCACCTTTATAATTAGAGAAATTATTAGAACTTCCCCCACTTCTCAAATATTCTCCAACCCATGCGAGTCAAAGTAATGGTGAAAAATGGTCATAGGGGTGAGTTTTGTATAAGGATGTAAGATTATTTCACAAACAGATTTTTTGAAAATCGACTGCTCAATAACCGAATACATCTAGTTTCAATGGAAATAATTACAATCATTTCCGATTGTGAGCACATTAAAAGGCTCATTACAACCACCCCCATCGAAAAATATTGGACTGCTTCTTTTTTAGGTTGTTTCAGTCTGTGTGTAGCCGAAGATCCTCATTTCCTCAATATTTAGCCCTTGACTGTTGACGTCAAAAATCCTTTTTTCTTCATTCGTACCCATCCCTATTTCCTTATCTGCCTTCTCGTGTCCCTTTCTCCCTCCTTCCATGTGACGTCGGCGTGGTCATGCACCCACAGCGACGAGGGTAGATGCTCACGTGCAGCGCAGCGCCCAGTGCCGCCCCTCCCCCATCGAATGGGGCGTGATGCTCCAGGAAGAATGGGGCAAAACATTAGCGGGGCGTCATCGCGCTTGCTTCGTCTCCCTCCAATCCCTCAGTTATTTCTCCTTCCGTCACCCATCGAAATGCCCACCATTCCCGCGACCTGTAACGACATCGAATTACTCCTCCTTCCCACTTATTGAATTTCGGTTAGGAGCGGGTATTTACTTTTATTTTGCCTCATTCTTTTCAAAAGCCGACCGCCTTTTCTTGTTTTGTTACCAATGGTATCTGAGTCACGTGACTTGAAGTTATTCCCAGAAATCGCCTCCGGGTAACCAAGGAATCCTTTTCCCATTGCTCTCAGTGTCTGCTGTTTATTCACATCAAGTAAAAAACAACTAAATAAATGCACGGGCATTGTGGGTACCTCAGATTCCACCACTTGAGTTAAATATCCTTCAAGTATTACCAACCCCTGGCATTTTACTTATTGAAATTTTAACTTCTTTAAAGCTTTATTGTACTCAGGGCATGATATAATAAATATATGAGGATAATATCGAACACACTCTGGTAAACAATTTGGGGTTTCTTCCGAGGTCCCTTTACGAAGTGGGCTAAGGAACTCATTCCTCCAGAGGCCCTGGATATTAATTATAACTTCGTAGAATGTACCAATTACATTGGGAAGAAGAGGGTAAAGCTGAGTGTGCCATATTATGAAACACTACGATCTGATGAAAATAATCGTTGATGAAGGGTATAGGGGAAGAACGGCAGAAGGATTCCTTGAACGACCATGGTTGAGATACATAGAGCACGTCAATAGGGATGTGAAACAGAAGAATTATGTAAGTGTTACTCGATTAACTTATATCAGAATTGAATGTAGAGCCGCGTCAAATCTCCAGGTTGCAAACTAATGGCGTTGAGAATGCCTCATAGAATTTTAATTTAGAATACATGTCATAGTTCCACAGTCTCAAGAATGACGCAAAATATTTCTATAAAAAAAACTGAATTCATCGCTGAAATTTTAGATACCTGATGGAAACAACTAGATGGCGAGTATACAGAAGGTATACTCGCCATCTAGTCTTCATCTTTCATCTAGTCGTCATCTTTCTGGTGATTAACCTGTGGATAATCTTTGAAGAGCGTATCTGCGTCACATTCCACAGAAAATTTTCAAAATGATTCTAACATATCAAAGGTTATTCAGAATTTTTTGTCAAAAATTGCACCCAATTAATCCAATATGGACGAAGGCCATTCCATCTGGCTAAAATCTCGGGATTGTATACGATTCTATTTTTTCTAGTGTTTTTCAGGAACAGAAAATTGAAGTTGACTGACTGCACACTCTGACTCCGATGTACGATATTGGTCACTGATGTTCCCTGGTGAGATAACAAATGGTTACTGGATGCAAAGGTAGCTGAAGGAACTCACACATAATCGGGTAGGTACTTTGCAGTATCATTACGAAAATAAAAACACATGTATTTGGGGATTGACATTTGCCAATAATAGGCTCAGGAAACCCTGCTGCCTGAGGTAGACTCTACTTCGTGGCGATACCACCTGCTACTCAGCGATGTTAGAGATGATAACAATAATTCCTAATTACTGATTTGGGTGATATGTTCCATTATGTGTACCGACCTCGTGTCCCATCGACCATATTCAACAACTTCACAGCTTTCCTGATGAACTATCTGTTGCTTCAACCGCAAGTAATCAATATACCTGGTGCAACCACCTCGTCACGACTTTCGGACCGCAAGGACCCTGCCGAGTTGACATTTTTTAAATCATCCCTCCGTTACCTATCCCCTTCTACACCAAAAGTTCACCGACCATCATGTGGGGAGTGGCCCCAAAAGACTTGAACCCTCTCACCGCGTCGTAGACGTCCCGGTGGAATAAATGCTATTGTGTACGTCGTGAGGTAACATTTCGCTTCCTGGTGGGCAGAGGACTACTCCCCCACCTGCCTCAGCCATCCTCTCGATATCCTATTAAGGGGGAAGCCTCTTTTGGAAGGGAATGCAAAGGTGGGGGGATGGTAAGAGGGGAAGAGGGCTAGAGGGGGTAGCGAGTACACATAAGGGGCTTCTAAAACCCTGGCGCCGTCCCTAGCTGCAGTAGAAGAGAGGGAGAACGCGGCGGTTCGCATGTGGTGGGAAGGTAGGCCTCCACCTCCATGCAAGGAGTCATTGACGAGCAGATACTGAGCGACTGCGGGCAGACGAGCGTTTCTTGCCGCCTACTTCCTCCTCTTCAATCGCTGAAACCACGACGGGCACGGAGACATCTCGCGACAGCATCGTCCATACGAGACGAGGTGAAGAGTCGGCAAGGTGGGTGCGCGGCGTGGAAAAACGCAAGATTTCCCTCTTTGTTTTACGGCACGTGCGGCCAGGGGTCATGTCCATTCCGGGGCGGGAATTTTCATTAGCTCACAGAGCGCAGCATGATCGGGTAATATAATGGGTTAAAAGTAGCATTTGAGTAGCAAAGTAAAAATAGGTTAAAGGCGGCATTTGATTCAAAATGTGGGTACTATTAGACTATAACACAATTTCCCAAGAACATGAAATGTTATTAGACTCATAAATAAGTCACATTTTGCGACTCATTCCTGAATTAATTTCACAGAAGTTTGGTATCAAAAGTATCACTTTAGTAGATATTAAATCCATTTCCTTGTCTCCTATGGGGTTTTCATGGAGTTCCCTTTTGACCAAACTAAAAACTGTCATATCACTGGTATTTTTCGGATATCACATGTGTAATTCTGCAAACATGCACTTTTAATGGTTCAAACGTAAAAAATTCTAAGACCACGAAAATCTACTATTATAAAAAAATTGTGTTTTCGATAAAAATTCTTGGTTAACCTTTGCGGAGAAAAATCAAAGATTTCCCCAAAACGGTCTACAGTCCAGAATGATCGATTGAAAAAACTATTTCATCATTATAACTAAAAGTGCACGATAAAGTAGGGCATCCCAACGAGATATGTAAATGGCTAAGTAGGGGGAACAGAAAATAATAACTAAAAGCTAAAATAAAAAAATTTTGACAACCCATTATCATAAATAATTACATGACAATTTATCCAACTTTGTGGGCAAATCAAACTTACTGCAAGAAGCATATTTCTAATTAAGTAATAAATAAAGATTTGAAAATAAGATTTTAAATGATTGAGATTCAATTCTATTTCTCAATATTGTATGAACAGTATCACTTACGTACTTATTGGTATTTGAAATCCAAATCTTGGAATATAAAACTGCTATTCGTATTTTGTAAATATTTGGTCAGAATGATGATGCCCTCGATTCTGTATGAGAAATGGCGTCAATTCTATTGCAATTTAGCTTACATTCCTAATAAGTAATCTTCCATGCAAGCACGTTCTTTCCTTTCTTAAAAGAAAAAAAAAACAAAATATTAATTAATTTACAGAATCCCTCCTCCTACATGGAGAAAAAAAATTATTTGTATATGAAAGAACCAAAAATTATTTCTAACTTATGAAATTGACCCAGTTAAAGGTAGTCTCCTGAACGTAGATGGCAGACAGTAAATGTTTCATGGCCTCCATTTTTCCTTTTTATGTGAAACTCCTCAAATCACATATTATTTTTAAATAAAAACCGCAGATTAAAGTTTTACAGTAAAAGCAATATGTGATCGCAATAGTAAAAACCGCCGAACCTCTTGCTTTGTCGTAGGAAAGTGCTAATGAGGATTAATGCGTCAATCGCATTCATTCCATCGTAAATCTGGTCATAGTTACTTGAGGAAACCCAAGACTTGTCCACAAATGGCTTATGTATGGCTAACTTTCATACAATTTAACCATATTTGAGTTATTTACAAAACGTCTAAAATTTAAAAAATTGGTTTCAAAATATGCAATAAATGTCAGATATGGTCAGAAGATAGACCAAATAAGCACTTTTGACACTTTGGATGTAAAATTCTCATTTCTTCTGAGATGACGAGAAAATTGAGTTTCTCTCGTTACTCAATGGAAGGGTTCAGCGGGTTCAGCTATGAATAAGCATGTACGTCTTAGCATCTGAAAGTCGCTGAGAGGCGGAAGTCCAATATTTTACCCTCAAAAGGGAATCGAAGCCAAATTGGTAATTTTAAAGCCTAGCACAAAGCCGCAAAATTTCACGTCACTGGAAGAGTAGGAATGAAAAAACATTAAAAAAGGGTTTTTTCGATTAATTAAGTGTACATGTTTTCATGAAAATTTCCAAATATGTTCATCCAACTGAACCGTCTTTACTGACTGCCACGAGTAGACTTCCCGCGCTATATTATCTGGAAATTGCATTTGAAAAACCACATTTTCTTACAGACTCCTTTGGCTATATTTTTCGAAGAATATTGAAGAATTCCAGAATAGAAATGGTCATTATGGCGTGAAAATCTATAGCGTTTCCTGCCTCTTAATAATTAAAATGAAAATAAAATTAGACTTGACACAGGACTGATTTTCGAATTTTTAGAAAATCAATACTGTATCTGCAGTAAGAATACGTTATTAACGTGAAACTGGCCGATGGTCGGCAAAAATTACTTTAAAAATAATCTTAGGAAAACATTAGGATTAAATTATCATCATTCTCCGTACCAGAGTTTTGATTTTTTTGCCTCGACCTGTGTCGTTCATGGCGGCAAATAATTTTTATAGCACAAGCGAATGGTATATAATGTTAATCTGGTGAAATTCTGTAAATAACACTATTTATTACGCTTTTATTACCAGTTACCACTTAGAAATATTAACTATCCGAATATATCATTTCTCATTTGAGGAGGTCAGGAGCAATAATTAGCGGTAAATGAAATTTTCAAACTGTAAATACCTTTTTCCTTGAAACGGTATTGTACTCGGAACCCTATGACAGTCATTGGAAGATGCGATGAATTATTTACATTTAAAGAATTCTACTTCGTTAAGAAGCGATATCAAATCCATTATCCCCGTCAAGGCCTTAGAAAGGATTAACGATAATTTATGTCAACTGCTCGTCACACTGAAATCTGCCAGTAAATCACTTCCCGTACATGAAGTTAAGCTGTAAATGGAAATTCAGTGAGATTTCGCCTGTAGGGTGACTAAAGAGATTTTTTCATTTCATCTGCGCATGCAGGATAGCTGAAGAAATCGTGCCATCCTATTTATGAGAGAGAGAGAGAGAGAGAGATGATATCTTCAATATTTTGTCAATTGAGATGAATTTGTATTTCCACGCTTAATCACGTGTATATTTTTAGTTAAAAAATACCTTTGCCTTAAACTACCGTTCCAATGGGGTACACAATGAAATAATAATTTATTGCTAATTTCCATTGATATTTAGGGTGAGTCCTATAGGCTGGAAGTACCGATATGTTTAGTAATATATCTTTCATTTATCAGTGTCTAATATATTGCGTTTTCATCTTTTTTCTCTTTACTTGCTCACCTTCAACCGATAAATAAATCAGATAGCAGCAAAAAAGTCATTTTCATTAAAGTATAAAAATAATGAGATAACGATGCAAAAAATATGCATCGCGAGAATAAAAATCAGGAGCATGCCCTCTTCTTGCTTACTCAGAATTTAACATTTACTCTGACTTTAACATTAGACTCTAAGTAGATATGAACTTGTTTTAGTGATTATAAATTCTGAGGTTTTGAGCATTCCTCTTGGCACTGCTCCTCATTGAATCATCTACCCATTTACTATGAGCGTTAACCTTCAATGAGCCAATGAATAAATGGTTAGATCCTGTAAGAGATGAGCTTTATGAATACACCATGTAGAGGAGCAAACGATAATATTCTCTATTGATACACCAACTAAGTTCTCTCGAGTCGAACTAATGCATATAGAATGTAAATGTGTTTCCAAATTTTACACTAATGTCGTAGTTGTAAAAACAGAAGTCTCACAGTTGTAGAACTCATATTTTTATGTACCATATCCAAAATATTTTCCCAACGTGAGCCAAATACTATTTCGAAATCGCGAGAAATCCATAGTTCTTCGTTTATTCATAATATCGATCGAAAAGCCCCCCTTAACACCAAATGGCATTGAATTCCACGGAATGACCATAATCGACCTCTTCTCGAAAGTTTCCACTCCCTCCATGTTGTCGCCTACGCTACTTCACCCGCGTTTGAAAAATTTGATCCCCATTACAAACATACCATCCTGTAGCGAGAAAAATTAAGTCTCACTTTTTACTAATTTCTATGCAACATGAACGTTATGTGAGTAATTTGGCAGCTATAATCTCAGAGTTAAGTGGTTAGTTAGGTAGAGTTTAGGTTGGCAAGAGAAATAAATTCAATCCGAAAACAATATAATTGATGGAACTTACAGCATAAGTTGTGTTATCTTCCGAATAATGCAAAACATTTTGCCTGAAGCTCGAAGAAATTTTTTATCGGAAGCAACAAAGAAGCATTGTCGCTCAGCTATATCGAGTATTTATGAATAGAAATAAATGTTTAACTCATTCAAATGATGATGACATAATATTTTTACGGTTAAATCTTGGATAGTATGTGCTAGTGATTAGAACTAACTTTTGGCTCAACCATGGTTTTTTGAGTCTTCAGAATAGCATTTTTTAGAAGTTGCCATCGTTCTAGCCTCTACAAAACTGTAATGTAGTGTAACTGTATTTTGTAAGAAGCAAAAGGGAGCGTGATTGCTAAAGAAGGTTTGAGCGTTTGGTCGAAAAAATGAAACGGTGCCGAGTTCAAATCAGGTTGATGAGTTTGGACACTCCCAATTGACATTATCACGATGCGAGGGAGATGAAAGAAATGAGATGTATCCTCACCCTAAATGTGTGAAATCTCACTCCTTCCTTGACATGGGATGAGCTCTATCCTCAGCTCTAAAAACTTTCTGTTTGAAGCACCCAATTATTGAGAGGAAGAAGGACATCGATAATGTGATAAATTATTTCCTATAAACCCGTGTTTGATGTCATTTCGCCTGAGATAATATTCTAATCCATCATGATTTCAGACTTACGCCGCTTATAGCACAAAAAATCGATTAACGCTTGAATTACGAAGAAGTACAAAGAGGTCACTTTTTGAGATTCTTCCTACACATCGGCTTTATAAGATTATCACTATAAGACTACTATCTCTATTAGACTACCATAGGAAAACCTGAAAACTCCACGACCTTATATAGTGATCATCTTTTGTGTGAAAGAGTCAAAAAATATTTTTAGTGTTATATATATATAATACTTCATCGATTCATACTAAACCACGAGCGTAAACTTTATATATTTAATATTCATAGAACTGAAAAGAAGTTATATGAACGCATTACACAAAATAGACTAAGACAACGGTGTTGTGGCAGATGGAAAAAGCCTTAAATCAGAGGGTGAAAACTGGGACTTTCGAAACCATAACCTTTCGATTACGCGTCGGATGATCTACCCGTTGCGCTACCAGCGGATTAGATTTATCATGATTTAGGCGAAGGGTTTTAGAATAGAAAACCCCTTGTCACTATAAATCGGTGACAGATGCTTGGCATTACCAAGTCGATTATTTTTTGGGTCGATGATTGAGTGATTGTCTTGTAGTTTTATATGAATTAATAATAATATTCTCTTCTGTTTTCATTGCGGCGAATTTAGGATTTGTGAGATGTTTTTATGCTCACTCAACTTTGCTAACAAATACGACAAACAACAAAATATGCAGCCACCTTACATGTGAACAAAAATGGTTAATTAATGTTGAAACTATCCGCAGTTTATTTTTCAACGAGAATACACGATAAGATAATTTAATGGTATAAATTCCAACTAAAAATATGCTCAATTTATTTATGCTCAAATAGACTGCGACGCATGTATTTGACTAATCGTGATATATCTTATAAGATGTTTCACATCAGCATCACTTTTGGGAAAGTATTACTACCTAACAGTAAGGCTAATGCAAAAATTATATATATCATTGTTTAATTGACAAATAACAAAAGTGTAGTCTATCAATTTCCGTCTCTTTAATAGATATTAAGGTAGAATTCCTGGCTTCGACTGTGAAAACATATTTGCCACCATAGGCGAATCGGAGTGCCGCAAAATAATCGATCTATTGTGATGAATCGTTTGGAGGGCTTCCCTGATCTTGTTAGCGTTGGGAGAACGTAGGGTAGAGGTTGGTCAAGAGAATGTAATGCATAGAGGAGGAGGACTGGGAGACAGGTATTTTACGAGAGGAAGGGGTAAATTGAGGATAAAGAAACGTGAGGGAATGGAGACCATGCGAGGCACGTGGGAAGAATAAACGTGGTTTCCACATTGAATGACACCATTTCTCAGAAGATATATGACGGCATGCATAAAACTGATTTCAGACCAAAAGTACACTTTTCGACCCAGAGACGGAGCACTTTCTAGCCTCTCAATTATTATCTTCTCATGGTTAGTGAGAAAATTTAAAGTTTCATTATATCCTTATCAGGGTGATTAATATAATTCTCAGTTAACGCATAGTAACCCGTAGGCGTCACATCATTCCAAAAATTCACTAACGTATTCTAAATTTTGTTTCGAAAATTTTGAAATGATAACATTGTTAATCTCTATTTTTTCAGGCTCAACTTTGTGGAAGTTCATTTTGAGCAAATGAAAAGAAATACTTTGGACTTTTCCACCGATTTACGACGCAGTTGCGACGCAGCGGCGTCATCTGGCGTCATAACTAGTGGTACAGTGAAAATAAATTTGTGGAAAAGTACAATTTTTTCTTTTCATTTGCTGATGATATTCTTTTTGCGGTACCCAAATTTTATATGCGTGTGTTACCGATAGATGACAAGTGAATTCAGGCTTAAATTTCCTATTGTCACTCTACGACGGCACTTAAGTATGCGCTGAAAAATGGGACGGCAATTACCTTAAATATTTTTTATCGGCATTACCTAGTCTTCTTTCATTAAAATGTTCACCATAAATCTAAAAATATTGTTAAGTCGCTATGGATCTACTGAAATCAAACCATTTCAATGAAAATCAATTTAAAGGTTTAATCCTTTCTGATAGGCTTGACAGTCGAATTAGCTGCATTTGTTACATAATTAGTTAATTATAAATGATATATCCAATCTCATTCCTCAACCCATGAAAAAATCTGAAATGAGTAACCTTAAATGATTTCTTGAGACTAAGCAGTTCATTTAACTTGCAAATGTGCCATATCACTATGCATTTAGAGACAATTTTTACCAATGCTATAAGTAAATTTAAGTTAAATTAAAATTAACTTAACTTATACACGATAGCTTGACTTGAATAAATCACAATAATAGTTTGGCTCCCGCAAGTTAATTCCTGCTTTATAAACCACCTGCATCCACCATATTTTATAAATTATGTACATTAGTTTGCTCTTCTGTAGAATAGCTTTAGCACAATTCCTAAAATGGATCAGTCGAGATATATGCATCAACCTCTTTTCCTGGCCTAATGGCAAGTAACAAGGAATTTTTTTCGGTTGGAAGTTTGTCTTTCCGTAGAATGCATATAGGAAATTGGGACTTGGTCATCTTTATAAATTTCTTTTTCCTAATCACAACATTGCATTTTAAGTTGTAAGTTGAGTTTTTTTAGCATCATTTTCAGCACAAATCCTGGCAAAACATTCCGTTAAACACGGATTATAGCGTAGTAAAGTTTTAATGGAGTGGAATACCAGTCTTATAGCCATAGACGGACAATATTTTTTTTACTGAAAACTAAGGGTGCGTTTCTTCCTGAAGATCTCATTTCTACAAAATGTGTTGCAAATATTCATTAAATAAGCTACTTGGTACACGTGTTCTTTGAACCCGTTCAGTCGATTTGGCATGAAGTATCCATCGACCCCAAGACATTTTCTGGGAATGTTGAGAGGAGACTGTCTGCCCTTATCTACTCCAATCCACTGGTGAGAGGTAGCAGTTTCACTGGCACTGATGCCAAAGATCAAGAGGATTGGTCCGGTATCAGTTGCCATAGCTCCGGGCGATAGAGGAGTTCACGGAATTGGTCGGAGTACTGCGATGTGGAGGGCAACGGGAAACCACCACACTAACTTCCCCGCAAGATGCAGACATTATCGGACGAAATGAGGAAGAAATACAGGACTCGACCACCAAAATTGAAAAAGTGTGCCAGTAATACAATCTGAAAATAAATTGGAGGAAAACCAAGACGCTCGTATGCGGAAGAGAGAAAACTATGGCCGACAATCGCCTCAAAGGAGAGACTGTCGGCGTTAAAATTATGTGCCGCTGTACTTTCCAAATTTATATCTGGACTTCAGTCCATGCTGTAATAATGAATAATACTTCATTTTAAATATAAATTTATTATAAATTCTGATTTATTTGTTGTTTAATGAGAAATTCGAAAATGTAGATACGCCAGTGCAATAAATACCTCAACGCACCGTAAATTAGCCGTTTTATGAACTTCATAAACTTTGTAATACAACCTAGGGAACATTACTACGTCTAAAGCATTTATCTTCCACAATAAGTTGCAAATATTAATGCAGATCAATAAAATGGCTTTTGCGTATTTCTAGAGCGCATATTTTCCTGTTAATTTTTGAAAATATTTAAACATTATCTAGTCCTACTGTTTACCTTGAAAGAAAAATAAAACTGATAGAAACACTTTTTAACTTATTTGTAATTTTTCTATTAGCGTCGTTCATAGCCAAGAGGCTGCTAATATAATCTAAGTCTCGAAGAGCTAAGAGAGACCAGGAATAATATAATCTAAGTCTCAAGAGAGATCAGGAAATAGTACGCGGAAACCAACGCGTGGGCAGTGGCTCTCCATGGTTCAGAAGCTTGGACATAGCTAAATATATGCACAGTATTGCAATCCTAATATTGGTATACTACAGCCCATTCGCATTGGCTTGTAAAAAGTGATCGGAAAAGAATAGAGACCTTCAATACCTGGAGCTGGAGGAGGACGCTGAAGATAAAATGGTGTATAAGTTAATAATAAAAAGTTGAAGAGAAGAAATGGCACTATGGATCACTGAATGCCGCAGAAGCATACGTTGGATTGGCACGTAGTGAGATACAGCAGTTGCGTGGGAAACATAACGGATGAAAAAATTGATAGAAAAGTCCCCAGAAGAACAGCAATGGACTAGTGCAGGAGTCTTCACCCTTTTTTGATACAAGGACAAACATTTCAATTTCACATCGTTCGCAGGGCCGCAATGTTCCACGCCACTTTACCACGACATCAGTGTAATAAACAACGTATAATTTCAAAGTGCAATAATCTTTATTGGTTAAAAATTTCAATCAATCAATCGATTTTTGCCGAGTGTGTCGATATATATTTTATATTATGTGGCGCGAAACAATATTTTCTTTATCTTAAGGGCCACAAGAAATTAGCCGGCGGGCTGCGGGTTGACTCGTGCCTAGGACAGATCAGGAAGGATATGGGGAAGAAGAGTCCCAGAGAGGTAAAATAACTAGCTTGGAATAGGAAGAAATGGAGGGCTGCAGTATACCAATTTTAGGATTGCAATAGCGTGTATGCATGTATTTACCCATAGAACCCAACTCATTTATTGTGGGATGTAAGGGGTGGGCAGAGGGTGCACTGAGAGTTTATTATGGAGTAAGTAGTTCTAAGTACTAAAGTACTATCATGAGCGAAAATGAAAACTCGTGGTGCCTCTCCACCGCCCGATATAATCAATGACTCTTCCATTTTAACCGTATGTCGCAAGTGGAACATTCTTCAGTCAGCGCAACACGTTTCAACGCAAATCATCATAATTAACCTTCTAAAGCCCAATATGTTTTTCCGTGAATTTAATTTTAATTTTTATAGTTAGGTTGCGTAAATATAATCATTAAAATACGTTAATGCAATTTTTTTCAAATTTCCCTCACACATGTAGATTTTACAACATGTTGCTTCAGAGCAACATTGGGCCGCTAGGGAACTTTTTCAGATTTATCCGCAGTAAATTAGTATCTCATTCAAACTTAATTCTTTCAAGATGTAACTATTGTTAACTATTCACATCATTAAATATTTTATTTTTATTACTATTAAATTAATTTACAATGCAGGTTATACGTTTTAAATATTTATTTCAAATGTAAACTTTTTACATGCCTGAAGTGCTTTATTTGCACTGATTCAGGAGTCAAATGCACTGAGCCACCAAATATTGATCAATAAAAGCTCTTCTATAACATTATGAACTAAGGCAACATTAATATTATTTTAAATTCGCTCTTAGGACAGAGGACAATTGCACATTCTATCACAGCGAATTGCGCGGAGGCATAGGTAATATTCCTCTTTCTTTTAGAGCTATTGCTAGTTGAAGGGAAGAAAACCAATTAACGAAGTATGCTTTGAAAATTTGATATTCCGACGATTCATCAGTGAGAACAATTACAATGTCGCACGAAAACTTCAATCGTACGTCTTCACAGGTTCCCTTCCCAGTACGTATTTCAAAGTCGTGCATGAGTCCCTACTGGCCATATCTCACAAAAACTTAGAAACGCTAAGTTTAAGGCTTGCCTAAGATATATTGTTTCCATTGGCTCCTCCCCTTGATAGGAATCGTTTGCTCATCAATGGAATGTCACGTTTGCTGCATGTTCGTACTATGGTATTCAAAAGAGGCCTCAATTTATACAATTTGTCGTATTTATGATGATTATTGGGATTTTGATGGTTGTTATTCCAGAAATGCCAATAATCATCACTTCAAGTGAAGTCGATAGAGTCGTTGCTGTACTCAGATATTTTGCCATAACTGAGTTATTTTAGGATGTCAGCAATGTCTTTCTACTTTTGCAGACGTCTGCACTTCACGTTTACTCAATATGATTAAATATTAAGAATGTGCCTACAGAATCACCAAATTGTTAAGCTGGAATTCCTAAATGCACCAGATTTACCCATCGTTCCTTGAAGACCCGTTGTTGCATTGAAGCAACAGAAACTTCGGATCAAATTTAAAGGTAATAGACATCGTGTCACCAGCCTGTATCTTTTGATATAGTTAAATTCAAGCGTTTATTTTAATAATACATTGCGTAAAATATGATTGAACGATATTCGATGACAAAAAAGTCTTTCTAACAACAAGGATGTCAGGGAAAATTTTCAATCATTCTGCATACCTCCTTTCATTGTCCCCTATTAAATCGAGAAATAAAGAAAATAAATGAAGGATATATTCCTCCAAGAATATAACCTATTATTTACAGTTTACGTGTGTTCATGCGGTAGCTTCAAATGAGCCATCTTCGGCTCATTGAGCCCCACATTCTCCTTGAGAAAGAAGGGACTTTGAAATCTCAGTCTCGCCCAAATAAAGACGCATTAACATTATTATTTATTGCTCCCCCTTTCACCTCTCACACGCTTCCGCTGCTAGTGATGCCTCTCCATTGTGCCTCCTCTAGGCCCCTAATTGTGTTAATCCATTACCAGTTGAGGTTTCTGTATTCGCCAACGAATCGCAACTGGACACATTAATGCTATCATGATGATTGTACCCAGTAATCAACCACGATGGAGGGACGCTAGGTTGAATCATACATACGCGCTCCGAATCCATTTGCCTCTTACAGCGATTGTTTTCTTGCAGATGTTCGTGGTCCGGCTAGGATATACCATCCTAATTGTCGCCGTGCTGCTCATGACATGGGCGGCCATGTCTGGCGCCAGGGACGTGGTCCTTAATCCATCCGCATATACCGCCTATAAGCCCCCGCTGCCCGCGGTGGCCCCCGGCGGCGGCGTGCCGCCCTACTCGCAGGTGGGCTCGGCCACCGCCCCGCTCTCCGCCCCCGGCACCTCCTCCTCCTCGTCTTCGTCCTCGTCGGCTGCCGCCGTCGCCACAGTCTCCTACCCGCCGTGCTACTTCAACCCCCTCTGCAGCTGCTCCAAGGCAGTACCCGACTTGGGCATCGTGCTCTGCAGGGATGTGCCCCTGCCCAGGGTTCCGCCCGCCATCAACGAGTCGCGGGTGTTCATGCTGCACCTCCAGAGGAACCATCTTCGACAACTTGAGCCCTACTTTCTCCATGGGACAGGTTATAAACCCAATATAATGAGTTCATTTTAGTCCGTTTTTCATAAATACAATTCTTTGGTAATTGTAGTTTCTTGGATTGATTTTAGATTAAAATTGTTCCTAAATTAATAAATTTTAAAATTCCTAAAAATAAATAAATTTTAACAAAAAATATTCAATGTCGTTTTTTTGAAAAGAAGATAATAATTAGAAAAAAATTCGTTCCTAAATTTGTAGAATTATTACATTATCGAACATTTTTATTTCACAAAATGTGTTTCTTAATATTGGTCTTTGCATTGAACCATCCAGAATTACACACGAGTTGAAACCGTTGGAGAGTTTTGATAGAATTTTGATAAAATGCGACAAAATTCATCCATTTTCGATTCTATAGAGTAATGTTTGCTAATGAACTTGCTTTGCTTCATTAGGTCTCTACCGCCTTGAGGTGAGTGAGAATCCGATGGCTGACTTGCCAGATGACGCTTTCTCTGGATTAGAGAGATCTCTCTGGGAACTGGCTCTTCGTTACGACAGACTGGTATCCGTGCCATCAAGAGCTCTGCGTTATCTTCAGAAACTCCGACTGCTCGATCTTACAGGTGAAGTGGTATTTCTCTTTGGCGAAATAGACAGATGTGCCTTTACCTTTCAAAGTACAAGAATCGGGATTGATAGAAGTAATGATAAATAACCGTTTCCAATTCTTTTCTGTTCAAATTATGATGAAGTATACAGAGTGAAGAAATATTAGGTCACGAAATGTTTACTCTGGATAGCTGATCCCAGTAGGAACCAAATCATGTACCAATGATGTTTAGGTCGAAAACTCACCGTTTTTAAACTACAGAATATTTGCGCCAAGCGCACCGATTGGCCGGTAGTATTGCTGGTTGATCTGGACAACTCATGATCTCGAATGCTTTGTCTGCCGAATATCGCGATGTATTCAAGGCAGCTCGCTAGCCTAGTGGTAGCGCACCAACAGGGCCTAAATATCATTGGTAATTTGGGTTCCTACTAGTATCATCTATCCTGGGTTAAAATTTCGCGGTAAAAGTTTTCTCCACCCTGCATATTGACGGCGATTTAAATATAAATTATTTAAAAATTGGCGTATTTGGGAGTAAGATGTTTAAGTTCGTTTTGTATAATGTCATTATTTATAGCAAAATTTTATCCATGGATGATAATCGACGATTTTTTGTTTTTTAATGCCTCTTTTTTTAATGTGAATTCACTTTTGAGCAGTGAACATGAATTATTAATAAATTTTCATGCTCTCAAATATGTTTAAAGGCTAGGGGGGTACGCTTTACTTTCTTGTTCATGTTTCCACTCGTTAATTCCTTATTGCAGGGAGCCTTTGATTCTGATTGAGATACCTCAATATAGGTGACTGTTTTTCTAACGTCCTACTCAATGGGGTTAACTATAACGCTCTAGGTGGTCAAGTAACTTAAAAATTATTTACCCTCTGGTCCTATTATTTATAGAGACTTCGACGAATCTGGGTTTTCAATCCTAAGGTTGATTTGTAGAAGAATAAAGGATCAGAGACTACCGGGCTCGAAGCTGGGTCTTTTGGTATTACCGCCTAAATAACCTCGTAGAACGAATTTTATGAATGCGAGTATATTTCAAACCTTTTATGATGGCCAAGGAAAGGAACTTAATCCCTACCATGAATATGAGAAATTGGCATATCAATGACTTGGTGTGACGTTATATGTAACCTTTTCTATCTTACAGACCTTCAGGTCAATGCTGTAATTGGGAAAAAAATTTAGGCGGTATTCACCAATAATTTCCAACAGCTGAACATGTATTATATATCCGGCCGCGATTGAAATGTCAAACTCCAACTTTTACATTAGTTCCAAGTTGTGCTAGATAATTCTGAACAAGTAAATAATCATTTTCCGATTTTTCTTTTGAAATACATTGGAAAATTTACAGTAGGGCTATTTTTTACAGATTGAAAAGGGTAGTTAAACCGGTAGGCTTATTACGAATTTGGATTTTAGATGGTACGCCGAGCGTACGTAGAGCCATAGCGGCCCAACTATAGCACTGCTTCAGGTTTAAAAACTGAGTTGATGAAATAAAATAATTGATCTGAAAACACGGAGACAATAAAAATAATGAACAGCTGACCCTCCTCTTAATTATTACATTTATCTGTTTATCCTATTATTATTTATAATACAAACATCCTACAACTTGCCTGTGCCTTACATTACCTTAGCCATAATAAGGATTCCGACTCGCTTCATTTCTCTCTCAAAGGAAACGAAATTTCGGACCTCTCCTCGGATGCTTTCCGCGGAGTTGAGTCCTCCCTCCAGACGCTCGTGCTTGCCGACAACCAGCTGTCCTACCTCTCGCCCTCCGCCTTCAGAGAGCTGCCACAGCTGCACACTCTAGACCTGAGGCGCAACTCGCTCATGGGACTAGACTCTCAGTCGTTTGACGGCGCCACATCGCAGAGGCTGGCGAGGGTCATCCTCTCCGATAACAACATGAACCGTATCCCGTATGAAGCCCTGGCCACCCTACGGACGCTCAAGATCCTCGACCTGTCTCGCAACCGAATCTCGCACCTGGGCTCATACAACCCCCAAACACCATCCTACGAGACGACGCTGCCGTCGTCGGCGGCGCCTGTGGCGGCCAACGCGGCATCCGAAGAAGTGTCGCCCACGGGCTCCAGCAGTAGCGCCTCGCCGTCCTCACTGTCGGCCTCGTCGTCTCCCTCCTCACCCACCGTGCCCTCCGCCCTCTCAGCCGTCACCACCCCAGACGCCGAACCTTTGTTCGAGGGTAGGCTGTCCTTGGACTCGCTGCACCTCGAGTACAACCAGATAGGCTCCCTCCCACCCGACGCATTCAGGCATTTCGACGTGGTCAACCAAACCTTTCTCGACGGTAATCCTATTGAGGAAATACAGGTGAGCGTGAAAGAGATTGTGTATGGATTACAATTCTCAAGATGAATAAATGTTCTCCTTAAAATAATTCACTATACAGCAATGATTGTATCGTGCGGAATCATAACTTTAGATTCAATAGACTCTTTTAGCCATCAAGCTTCAAATCCATCGGTGCCTTTGCATTGATGAGCGAATATCATGGTATAATTTTGACTATAACATACCTTTGATTGATCCCTCATATAAATACGTATATTTATGATTACAACATACACTAACTACAAGTTTAATGACACAAATATTCGCGTTGAATCATTGATCAATCACAAAAATCTAGTCTCGTAATATTCATCCAGTAAAACCACTCTTTTTTAGATCTGGAAGTTCAATTGATCTCGTTTAGAAGACGAAAAATGTCCACTTAAAATTTTTTTTCATTTCAATAAAAACAAGGGAGTTCAGGTGAAAATATTTCAGCATACTATTATCAATCAATCCTTTCCAATGGCTTCCAAGTTACAGATGCAACTTTTGCCCCTTGCTCATTCAAATTCAATTTCCCCTCGTAATTTTATCGAAAAATAAAATTCTCCTTAGTAGGAAAGTGAAATTTCCATTTAATTTCCTACAAAATGTTCTTCATTTTAATTCCTTAATTTTACTCAAAAAATAAAACGTGTAAATGGCTGCTGAATTCCTATTTCAACCCAACGTATCCAAAATTATTCTCTATGAAATGGATAGCCTACTTGTGCTCCGACAAAATTGCACGTTAAGACGCTCGTTAATGCCCACCTCTTTTCTTCTCCCAGGGTAACGCCCTCCGAGACGTGAGAATGCGAGAGCTATCTTTCCGAGACTGCGGCATTTCCTACGTCTCTCCAAGTGCGTTGGCTGGTCTTCAGCCGTTCTTGCAGTCTCTGGACCTCGGCGGAAATAACATCACGATCCTCCCACCCGATTTCCTCCATCGCTTCGACTCTCTCCGCGCCCTGTCCCTGAAAGACACCATGCTCAAGGAGGACCCAGCCGAGTCTCTTCTCGCCCCACTCGCCTACTCCCTTCATCACCTCGACCTGGGCGGGAAGACTGGTGCGGCCCCCTCCACTTCCTCTTTGGCGCGACTCCGGGCACTTCGGGCTCTCACCCTCAGCAGACTTCCCGGCGGAAAGACCCGCCTCGAGCCGGAGCTCTTCCAGAGCTACGGCCCGGACGTCGAGGAACTTCGGATGGTCGGCGCCAAACTGGCGGCGATCCCCAACCACGCTTTCCGCCATCTAAGGGGCCTGCGCCGCCTCGACCTCTCGGAAAACGCCATCTCGACCATCGAGAACGAGGCCTTCGATGACATCGGCCACTCCCTGAGGGCCCTCCGTCTATCCAGGGCGCTCTCCCTCTCTTCGCTCCCGTCAGAAGCCTTCCGCCCCTTGACCGACCTGCAGATGTTGGATCTCGGAGGCAATAGACTTCGATCTTTCCCGGAGCCCACGTTCCACTTCATGCGCTCTTTAAGGATTCTCGCTCTGCAGGACAACGAGATTGAGGAGCTGCCGAAGGGAACATTCCAACCCGAACTTCATAACTCGCTGAGGGAAATCCGCCTCTCTTTCAACGCTCTGGGAGTCGTGCGAACGGGAACGTTCGCCGATATGGCCTCCCTTGAGCTCATCTATATGGACGACAACCGAATTGCCAGAATAGAAGAGAGCTCTTTTGCCAACTTACCAAAACTGCGTTACATTGACCTCAGGGGTAATAAGCTTGATACCATGGCGGACGAGGCGTTCCAGAACCTTCCAGAACTGGAAGTGCTGGATGTAGCATACAATTCTCTCAATCGCCTCGACTTGTTGGCTTTTGATCAGGTTGGAACACTATCATCGTTCCACCTTAACGCATCCCATAACCTCATTAATGAATTATCAGTCAACTCAACCGTTGTATTCCGGCCAGGAGGCTTCCTCTACGCCAACGTCCGAGTTCTGGATGTATCACATAACAACATATCTCATGTTGAGCGTGGTTACATGTCATCATTGGCAATGTCCCTCACTCACCTACACATGCGTCATAATAAAATCAATAATGCAACCAGGGAAGCATTTGGATCTTTACCACACCTCCAGTGGCTGGATCTAGGGTACAACGGTATGCGCCAATTGGAGTACGACGCCTTCAAGGGCACTCGACATCTTCAGGTACTTCACGTCGACCACAACGATCTAACGGACCTTCCGAGCGAAGTCTTCAAACACCTCTCCTCGCTCCGAGTGGTCGACCTTTCCCACAACCGACTGCGGTCTCTTCCCGACGGCTTATTCCAGGATGCTATACTTGAGCGACTAGACCTGTCTCACAATATGTTGGTCAGGGCTCCCAGCTCGGCTTTGGGATCAGGCCAGTCTGCCCGGACAATGAGGGAATTGGACATCTCATGGAACGGTATCTCTTCCCTTCACGGCCCAGATTCGGTCGCGAGACTCAAGGTAGGACACTGTGGCATCCATGCTGCACGAAAAACAATTATAAACTGCATACCCATGGTTTTTTATCGTTTTTCAAAAGGATTACTTTTTATGGTGATAAAATTGCCAGTATGCAGCAGATTTTTATTTGCAAAAAACATCATTCTAAATTTTACAGGATTTCTGCGATGTTGCATGGGAGATTCTTTCTATAAAGCGTGGCTTAAAAGATAATCAATTCTTTAAAAGAAGCGGAGAGAATATATTCAAAGCAAGATGCCAAGATGCAAGATTTAAGGAAAATATTTAATTAATTTTTTTTATAAATTCCTTACTATGAATTTAAGCGCTTTTTTCTGGATTCATCTTTTCAGATTCATTTTTAACAATCGACTAGATGACCCGGTGAACTTCGTATCACATTCATCCATCTATGTATACAAAAATCAACTGCTATTTGTTCGTATCGCTATAACTCGAAAACGGCTGAACATGTGTGGCTAATTTTGGTTTTAAAATAATTATGCAAGTCCAAAAATGTGATGTTCGTCTCATCTTTCATCTACTTCACTGATTATCTAATCATTGTGTCACAGAAAACTATGCCAACAAATAAGAACCTGGCAACAAATTTTTCCTGTCAGTACCGCTTGTGGCTCATCACAATTAAAGGCTGCTATTCAATAAAAGTGGCGTATATTTAGCTTTAAATCGTTGTTCTGATAAAGAGTCGTTTGTAGTTCTCGGACAATAGTCCGCTTCACTGTTGGATGATGAAAACAACGCCTATCAACTTCCATATCTGGCTTGCCCATTAAATAAATTTTTAAGAATTTATTATCTGCATCTGGTAGTGGTGACAGTGATTCCCGTCACTGATATTTTTTTCATTTCGGATACGAATACAAATTTCAATTTTATCAGATACTCTTATGGTACAATACCTTACAAGTTGGCATGAAATTGTCCTGCACAATATGCGTTGCGCCAAACGAAGTCATTTCAAACCAAATGTTATATTTTTGAATGTTGGCCAAGAAGTGTTCAGAATAATTTCCCATCCCAGAAAATAATACGCGCAATGAATCTAGCACCAATCGTGGAAATTTTACTTATAATATTTGCTTATACTTTTTTACTTATATATTTTAAATTTTACTTATATATTTTAAATTTTACTTATATATTTTGCTTAAAATATTGACAAATGATTTGTTAGGAAATTTTCCTTCAAACTCTACGCCGGGAAAACAAAAATTCTAAATAATTTTTATTTCCCCAATTGTTACTAATTCGTCAGCACAATAATCTGATTCCGGATCCTAGTTGAATGCTACTCGTTCCAGGATCTCAAGAGAACTGCGACTGCGGAACTGCTCATCGTGTCGTGCTCGCTGTTGTTGTGTTTGATGTTCACGAACTCGTTGCATTCTAAGCCTATCCGCCATACCACACTATTATATGTCTGACGCTGGTCATTAGTGTGGTTATCACGTAAGGTAGCTCGCCGCACATTTCATTGAATTCGACGACGTAACTTCGGTCTTCTTCTCCTTGGTATCCAAAAAATCAAATATAAAAGAAAGTTCTCGCGCACTTAGCAGTAAATAGTATTGCTATTTCAAACTACATAAAAAATGACTGTCTTAACATAATCAATAGCAAGCATACGTTTTCGTGCTCTAAAATTGTGAATATATAATGAGTAATGACATATGAACGTTTTAACGACTAAAGAAAAGGATTCATTTTGTGAATTAACTTAGAAAAAAGATGTCAGGCTGCATTAACAACACTAACGGTTGTCAAAGGCCCAAAACGACCAAATTTCAGTATTTTTACAAATGCTCTTTCAAAATTCACCGTAAATTACGTGGAAAATAAAAATCGATTGCAAGAATAAGAATGTTGAATAGAAAGAGTAACATAATCAATAATTCAAATGTGCAAAATAATAAAGGTCTGCAGGCATTAATAAGGAACTTCACATGTATTTCTTATGGAAATGAGTCAGGGTCCATTCCAGGGGACTCATGGGCTCTGCAGAATTGTACTCTCACCGTTCAAACCTCTCCTCAACTTTCTCGAACATTTTAAAACCAAAATCAGCAAAATCGGTCCAGCCGTTCTCGAGTTTTGGCGAGACTATCGGACAGCAATTCAATTTTATTATAAATATACCTTTATATAAAATTTTGCCTCTCAGAAGATGCGTGGGTTACGTTGTAATGACATTTTTCAATTTTTAAATAATAATTTTGAGAAATTCGTAGTTTATTTTGCTCTCCACTCCACTGTATATATTCCTTGAGAGATAGTAATTCAATCTCTACTCCATTATTTGATGTATTTTCAAATTAAAGAACTATATGTTTGGCAATGTCTCCCCATAAATGTATTTGGTTGTTTCCTGCTCCTATGATTTTGTATACTCTATTTGAACGTCCTGTGAAGACGAACGCCCAAAGCCTCATCAATTATTCATACCATAAATAGTCAGTTTCATCATAAAAACCAAATCCTTGGAACGCAAAAGTACTGCAGGCGAAAAATCATTCGCCAGCAGTGTATTGCATGCACTGTAATGTATTGGTCGTACAGCGCTTCATGAAGGAGCTATGAGTAAAATGGTTTGATTTTTGCCCACTCGTCTGCCATCAAAAGGCAGGCGCAAAGTTTCCCTTCGCGTGAGTTCCACGAAACCCTCAGCAAAGGGTACCGGGTGTGGGTGGGTCTTTGCTCTTCCGCAGTCGCTCACGTGGCTCGACATCTCGCACAACCGACTCTCCCGACTGGAAGACTCGGCCTTCGCCCAACTGCCGCGACTGGAGTCGCTTTTCATCGGGGACAACCCGTCACTGGATCCGCGCTCGCGCACCTTCGAGGGACTTCAGGACAACCTACTGGAGCTTAGCCTGGAGGGCTTGGCGCTCTCATCGACGCCGGATCTGCCGCTGCCGTCACTCCGCTACCTTGACCTGTCTCGCAACGCCATCACCATAATGCCTGCCGAGTCCACCGCCAATCTCACGTCCCTCCGACGCTTGGACGTTGGCAGGAACCGCCTGAGGACACTGCCGGCGACTTACCACCTCCACAGCCTCCGGGCACTCCACGTGATGGACAACCCTATCCCCGCGGTCACGGACATCGGCCTGACGGGAGCGGAGCGGCTCGAGGAGCTGGATGTGAGGCGCCTACCGCTGAATAATTTCGAGGTACTTAAGCTTACCACCTACTCCTCGGTTCACTCCTAGCTTGATCCTCTGGATAACAGAGTCAGCTCGAGAGATGGACAAGGTTAGAATACCGATACTGACATTCATTATCACAGCTGATCCACGAATTTCTCAAAAATCAAGTTTTACTAAAATAAAAGTCGTCAAATAGTTTTCCATTATATTTTCAATGTAAGCATGGATTCAAGTGAAGTCAAGTATCTTGATTATCTAATAATTTTTAAAGTACTTTTTAAAAATAACCCCTTTCGGGCAAATGATGAGAGGGTAATTTGCAATTTTTTTTCATTCGGATAAGGCTGCTCAGAGATATAGTAGTGAACGACTGCTGTGAGAGGGAGTACCAAATGATTGATATCATGGGATTTCAACAAGGGACTTCGAACTTTGATGTTATTGGAATGACCAGTGCGATCGTAGTGAAGGGACATAAAATTTGATTTATCCGTATGCCTTAAGAAATGAGAGAAAAGCTTAATGATCATTGAAGGTCTTAAAATAATAGCTGATGGAACCTTGTCGTATACAAATAAAACTTTTCTTCTACGCCGCTCCCCTACCTAACTCGCTCTTTTTTCCTCTCTTCTACCTGAATCGGTTGAAATAATTATGAGGAAACGTCTGCAGTGAGCGCCAATTTAAATAAATAAACAGAAAAGTAAAGGAACTTTGACTTATACCAAGGAGCACGCATTAATTTGATCTTGCATAAGACACAATTATGTCAATCTGCTCCCCCTGTGAAGGTCAATCATATGAGTTGCAAGGAACTAATGTCTCTATTCTCTTCACATTGAATCCAAGGTCAGAACGTACTTGCGAGAAATTGCGTGAATGAGAAGAATCTGGAGATCCCCAAGGAAATAAACAATAATTTTGTTGAAACTCTAAGTAACATGATTACTCATCGGAAAAGAATCACTTTATGAGAAGACTTTTACATTAAAGTATTATGCCGGATACAGTAGGTTTAAATGGAGAATTTTGCTAATCAAACTGGCACGTCCTCCCTTTCACGTGTAACTTCCCCTTGCATTCACAGTGTGGCCTGCTTCCGTTCTGTCATGTGTTAAGTTCACTTCCTCTTCTTTTCCAGCTTATCCTAAATCCTATCTCATAAACTGTTTCAGTACTCCTTTCCCGCTCAGTATTTTCACCAACCAAACACCGTCTTGTATCCTCCTCTTTTTCACCACCATTACTAACTGACGTCTCTCTCCTCTATTGTATTTTCTCACGTTCTACTCCTCTCCCTGCACTTAACCCGCCCCATTCCCCTCGAAAGCTCGAACCTCATCTGGAACTCCTCCAGTCTCTTCTCGTTCCTTATCCCCTTTCCTTATCCGCCACGTTTCCGCACTGTAAACTCCAGAAAGGTATATCACCCCTCACTAGCCTCTTTTATTTTTCTTTCTTTACTCTATCACTCAACCTTCCTCTTCGTACGATTTTTTCAGATCCATACCTCCTGAGTCGACGTCATTACTTTTCTGATAACCTTACTACTGAGTCATTCGTCTGATTCGCTGCCCATATTCTGGTGCTCCTTTCCCCTGATTAGGTTGAGTTGATGACCGACTAAATTTATGTTTAGCCTCGAATTCTGAGCGCGAACGACGAGAATCGCATCAAGTTGGGCTTTTTGTGACTAATTTTCATGTTGCGTACCTGTTTACCTGGCGTATACACTAATCCTGTATGCCCTTCATGGACCAGCTAATCAAAGACTATCGGTGACAATAGTGTATACAATGATTTATATCCACATCCGAATACATTGCTGAACTTATAATTGATTGCAAATTTCACGATAAAATATCCAGAAACAATATTTTCCTAAAACGAACTTTCAAAAAATTATATTAAGACATTTCTGTATGAAAAAATTAATATATGATTCTTTTGAATTTTGGGTGAATGCATGTTTACATTTATTCGGTGACCATTCCGTGTTGCAGACTGGGTGTTTGGGCAAAATGAGGAACCTGCACACTATCCGCATTAGCCCCTACCGAGAAGTTAGAGACTTCAACATCTCAAGGCTGTTGCGTCAGAATCCTGGGATAAGGACTTTGCACATTGAGGTGAGTTTTTCTCCGGCGCATAGAAAGGAACTTTTCATTTTAAATAAGTTCTTTGCGGCTGCGAAAGCATAATTTCCCGACAGAATTTCTCTTGCGTAGCGTTATTAATTTTCTAATCAATTTCATTCTCGGAGTTCAATGATATTAATAATTCCAGAATGAATTTTACAGTATAATGATATAATTTTCTTCAGGTGTACGAAGGAGAAAGTCTGGGACGAGAGATGCAAGGACCAATGCCCATCAAACTGGAAAATATCACCCTAACTGGTACGGCCCTAAAAACACTCTCATCGGAGGTGCTACAGGTAACTATTTTCTTATCTTTCGAGATTTACACCAATTATATTTAAGTGAATTATAATTGGTATCAGTTGATTATTACTTTCTGACATTAACTGCAACTATGATGGTGAACCACATGGAGTCTGGCTCCCATTGTTAAAATAAAAAGCCATATTCATACCATGCAATGTGTCTTCTCATATTTGAGATTAAAAACAACATCTAGCAATTACTGTACTAAATTTTATCTTCATTTTAATGTGAAAGTTATTAATATGAAATTAAATGGATGAGACTCAGTGATACACAAAATAATGAACGTCTCGCAATCTCGCAAAAGTCATCATTAATAGTAACTGAAGTGAACATAAGAAATGGAGATATTGCATATTAATAATAGCAGAAGAGTTATATTTAATTTTAAATGTTTCCAAATTCCACTACTAGATATTGAAGGTAAATTTAAAGCAAATCTCTGCTCTTGTATGTTGAAACCTTAAAGTAAGATTGTCAGCAAGGGCGGCACAAGGGTCTGAAAAGCAAACGGTCTTCTCACATTTGAGATTTGAAAAAAGTACAACAGTTAATCTACGAAATATTCACTTTATTTTAATGAGAAAGTTATTAGTAAGAAATTAAATGGTTGAGGCTTCATAATGCACAAAACGAAAACGAACTCAATGATAACCGTATTCCGTAGTATTAAAATCGTATTTAAAATATTGTCTATATTTTGAGCGTCTGGGGGGGGGGAGGTGGGCGTGCCCATGAATGTCAGCATGTTGAGACATATTGACCCTTTCTTTCACCAGATTTGCGTGTTTAAATGGAAAATATAAAATCACGCGGAAAAATACAGGGTAAATCGTGTGTCACGGCCTTCTCCTAATGTATGATTACGTCCTTCCAACTCTTGCTCAGTAAATATGTAAAGGAGTTTAGCTTTACAGATTTGAATGCAAGCAATTATAATATGTTGTAGCCACGAGTTTTCTTTTTCTTTAAACATAATATTTTCTTTTCAGGGAATGCGTGGACCAGTGCTTCATCTTTCCATTCACAACACTAGCCTCGATAAGTTACCCTCTTCCCTTTTCCGTAATATGGGTCGTGTCCGAAACATCAGCTTGGACGTGAGGAACAACTCAAAACTGCGTAGTGTTGGCAATCCTTCGAACGCCGAATTCCCTGGTGTTCACAAGAGGACTTTCTTGACATCACTACGCATGTCCGGCAATCCTTGGAACTGCGACTGCGAGCTTGGGTAACTTAGTAACTTCCTTGTGATAGTTGCTCCATTTATCTCATCAAATTACAATTTAACTTTGCATTAAAATTAGCCTTAATTCTTAATTCCAACCCCAATGAGTTGTAAAAAACACTATGGTGATGTCTCTGACCCTCCGCATATGTTGATGTGGAACAAGGTATCATCCTCTACCACTTGTTTAGGAACAAAATGTAAGAGCAGGTTAAATATGGCATTATTCATGATTATAAGTCAAATATTTTTTTAATCTGATCAATATTTGCGAGATTTATCAACCCCAATTTCGAAATTACAATTGAAAGCATTAATATTTTCTTTACATTCCAATTAGTCTAGTTGTACCAGATGATGGCCACGGATAAATCAGTCTTGGTTTAAAAATGCCTTCCAAATCCATTACTATCGTCTCTCCTTCGATTCGAAGAACGTCTAAAACCAAGCCTGGGTATTACTCATAATACGCAGCCTCAATACCGAATATTACACCTGTAACGGTGAAAGTGGCACATGAAAACAGCATTTTTAACATCGATATAGTAGAGGTCATCTCAGAAAATTGAGATTGGCCTCTTAAATTGAGAAGTCGATTAATTACGCCATATCTTATCTTACAATATAATATCAGTGGAATTCAGCGATATTTGATTCATTTATGGCCTATATCGAAGCTTGCCTCGTATAATTATTGTTCAATATTCCCGGAAACCAATGGCGGAACCAGGGAAAAAACCTTCTTAAATCCAAATAAACACCCCGTACTCTATACTAAAGAAAATTTTGGCTGAGCATAGGGGTGAGACAAGATCCTTCTGCTCGTTTGAATTAATTGAATTCCATTTTAGGTAAGAATTTGGTGGTACCTATATTTCGACTCAGGTTAGCCTTGCTGTCGTCGAATTAATATCTAGTGACACTGATGCCCTATATGGTAGGTATGTTTGCGAAAAGAAACACCATATCAATGCTGACTAAAATTTCTTCAGCTGTCAGTTTAATACATTCGAGGCGGCTGTGAAAATCAGTCATCGTTAATAGAAGGGTAACTGAAAATGTTCATATAGGCTTGAGAGATAACGAAAAAAAAAACAAATAATATTGTTAAATTGAAGTCAATGACAGAAGTTCAGCGACACAAGTTCCCCAGCGCTTTCGAGAAGGAGAAATATTATCCACAACTTTCTCGACTCATCCCTACTATTGTGATTAATGCTGACGTGCAACAAAAGTAGGATTCTTCAGCCCTGAGGAGATCACGTTGATATTTTAACCCTTTCTAACCCATAGCTGCTTCGGGGAGAAATCATATTTCAAGATTTATCATTTTGAGAAAGTGAACATTTTCTACGCAATCATAAATATCGCGGAACTTACATATTTCGCCGTTAAACCTTTAAACACAGAATAACAAGTAGTATATAGAATAGGGCTTAAATAGAGCTGAAAATGTATGCAATTTTATGTTACTTAAAAGCAAAATTGCTTTATAAAGGGTTACATTTTTGGAAATTTTTGGCCGTAATGCTGATTTGATAATAAGTGTAGCTTTCCAAAAATTTTGTACAATTTAACGGAGCTAAAATATTGATAATTACTTGCATTGCTTACTAAAATTTAAATGTTTTGAGAATCAAATCCCTCAGAAGACATCCTATTGAAAGAAATAAGTATCAATGTGGGAACAGCTAATTTAGTAAATATTACATTTTTCTCCGAGAAAAATTGGTTAAGTTATCACTTCCTCTTTTCGAAATGGTATCTTCCCTCGAGCAAAGTCATATTTGCCCACTGATTGGGACGTATAAAAAATGACAAGTTTTGAGGGTACAAAAAAACATGGAATGAGTTCTTCGTTGCTCCAAAAATGTATTTGTACCAGGATGTTTCGAGACCAATGTCTGAATCATCAACCTTGTATTTATATTACCGTCCATACCGAAAAAGTATATACAATCAAATATTTGATTCCACAAATTTCCAATCTACGTCATATTCTACGAATATATCGTAGATTGGAAATCAGGTTCTTCTAACTTTCAAAGAATGGCATGTTCTCAAGCTGAATTTATCTAGCTCAGATTAACGAAAAAATTTTCACCTCAAATTATCGCTGAATATGCCTTTCTAGAAGGTACAAATTAAAAATTCATACCATACCTATATAATATTTCAACGGATTTGGACTTTTTCGCAGTTTTTTCCATCACAATTATTAACCAGCTATTTTTTTTCCAGATGGGTGGAGACATGGGAGAGAAAGAAGCGACTTTACCTCTGCGACGATGAAGAGAGGTACCCAGACAGGGAGTGCCGAGGAGCTCCAGATGACCTCCGAGAAACCAAGTGCGACAGTAGAGGAAATACGTCGATCGTCGAGGTGTTCAAGACTGAGCTCGAGTGCGGGTGGTCGTCCGCTGTACACATTTCGAGCCAGTCCCTCCTGATCACTCTCCTGCCATTCTTCTATATGATATTCCGTCCCGCCGTATAAATGGACACTATTCCATGTCACAGCCATCCACTATGATATCACCCCTGTCGCAGCCATCCTAAAACTCTTCTCCCGAGAACGAAAGCTATATTCCCCTTGGAGAGTCACGGAAAAGAGTGAAAACAGTGACCGACGCCGGTTTACACCACCATGAACGTTGAATGACGCTCACTCACAGCTGCAATGGGAGTAAAAGAGAAATCAAATGGGAGACGCCGCCGCACGGAAGTCGCTTCACGTCGCCTTAGGAATTCCGACCGAGATCTATAGCGGCAGCAAAGGAAGACGTCTCCATCCATCGTGCTTGTGATCCCAAGCTGTACCATACTGCTGTAATATTGTTTCTTCATGAATAAATGATATTTGACATGTAGTTTAGTTGAACTCGAAATACATTATGTACAATTTATTAAAGCATGAATCTTTAGTTGGATTTTTTTGAGATGGTATACACGCATAGGTTAATATTTTGATAATTCAAATCCCTGTTTTAAAATTTTTATTATCATTACTGGTTTCAGAAAGTTTTTATTACATAAAATACATATATTTGTGTAAATATGTCTTTTATTGTGTTCAGGAACTCCTGTTACAATATTTTAGTAACGATGGTCAAAACGTCACCAATTAGCACTCAATGCATTTTATTCAGACCTTATGCATGTTCTTTTTACAAAATTGTACTTAAAAGTTTTAATTTATTTGTGTTTTCAGCTGATTCCAATGACTATTGTGAGTCATAAATATAAATTTTGCTGATAATATTTTTTCATTTCCAACTACTCTTCAATACAAAGACTTTATACTACAGAATAAAAATACCGTCGCATTAATTACTCAAGAGATTAGCGTTTCGTTCCAAAAACGGCACACATTATCATCAACCGAAATATAACAGTATGCTCATGCATAAAAAGTAAAAATAATATATTTATGCATCGGTAAATCTCGAAGGAATAGGTTTAAACAATCATAGAACTCATTCAAGACATGAAATTAGGACAATGTGAATAACAATGATGAAATTTACTCACATATTATGAACTTCGATTTATTATTTCCAGTTTGAATTATTACTTTTAATATTTAACAACAGCAATAGAATGTTCATTTGATCTCATATTAATTTCGATTTCAAGCTGGTTTTAACAAATGCAACCAAAGGGCGCAATGGGAAAATTTTTAAAATAATTTCACTTGATTGGCGCATATGGATAAAATCAAGTGGCTATTCTAACTGCTGTATATTAAAATTTTCTTTTATCATTATGATTCGCTGATAATGTACTAATTAAGCTTGAATCAAGGAGTGGTTACTTCATTGAGCTTTCTCGGAAAACCCACGAGGCTGATCAGCCTACGTAGACGTAAACACCATCACACAAATAAAAATGGGCAGTGTATCTAGGAACTAGACAATAGCTACAACATTTTATATCACAATAATGAAAACTAGGCATTAAACCAAGAAGGGAAAAACTACAAAAGAAAGATTATAATTCTCTTTAAAGCCTCTTTCTTTGAATGCGAATTCGTTTTCTAACCGCGATAACTCCTCACTGTTAGGGATTCCATTTTCTTATATGAAAGTGATCACTGGTCTACCTTACTTTAAAATCATCAGTAAAGATGCCGATTGAAAATAATTGCACATTCATTAAAATTTTGAATATGGTGATTGTACCTTATTCTAACTACCCGCAGGAAAAATTACTATTTTTAAGCTAATATAATTAAGGGTCACATATTAACTCGAAGAGATGCAAATGGAAAATCATTGCATGTTACAATAAGGGAAATGCTTTTAGCTACTCCATATATTAAAAGCCCATTCAATCCTGAGCTCTGTGTGGAAAGATGATTTCTGTTGAACGTCATCGAAGCATCCACTGATTACGAGATCATCGAAAGTATCAAGCGCGGAGATACCATGGATAAATGCTCGTTGTATACATGAGTTATAATGTTCATTCATCACAGTCATGCCTAAACGTCTGGGCTGAGTTATGATTAATATTTTCCAGGCCTTACTATTTTTGAACACATACGATTCAGTCTCAAATGCAAATGTACCCATGGTCTTCATTAGGTTTATCTATCGATCACAAGCATTGCATCACGTATCACTTTACGATAAAAGATGCGAAATATAACATCAAGAAGTCGAGCCCTTGAGAATACGTGTTGAAAATGAACTGATGAATTATTGAATCGTTCCTGCACCCAGATCTAAGCTAACAGATTTCATGACTGGAACTTATTTTGCCCGAGTACGACATTACAAAGTATTCTAAGATCGTGACCTGAAGAATAGATAACAATAGGATTATGTTAACTAAGCTGATTATACCTTCCAACTTTTAGGCTTCCTCCACTAATTTAAACCTATGATTTTACATTTTTTCATATTATTCCACGCGTTAATCATTTTGAGGGTCCGTGTTAAGAAAGGGAAAAGCCTTACCTACTCCAAAAAATGCTAAGAAACTCTAATTATTAGAGATGTGCGAATAGTATCCGCGAATACTCGAATACCTCGAATACTAGAAAGTATTCGATATTCGAGATTTCGAATAGTTATGCGAAAAGTACCGCCTCGAATACCTCGAATACTTTGAATTTCGCGTCATACACTGTCGCATGCACGTCGTTGGTAGTGACTCGGAAAAATGTAGAGAACTGTAGTCATTTAGTGCTCGCAGCGCCGTTTTACGCAAGTTGACGAATTGCATCAAATTCGTGGATTTTAGCGGTGAAAAGTGTTCGACGAGGGGAACCGAAAATAGTCGGGTGAAAAAATCCGAAAATCCCCGATTCCCCCCACCAGGAGAAACTCAGTGCCGTGGGATAGCAACCTTAGGGCATTTCCCACGATCCTCTATCCCCCTCCATTCAGCACTCGCCTCAACCACTCTCACGCTTTCCTCTTCGCCGAAATCAAGCAAAAGGTCCCAGCTCGCGCAGGGATCGCATTACGAAGACCCCTGCTTCGAAAAAAATATCGAGTTACGAGAGCAATAAAAACGTGTTTCACGCCCTCCCCCCTTTTCTCACCCACTGACCTTTTTCTGGCTACCTGCTTCGAAGTTCCCCATTTCTGGCGGTCAACTTCTGTGTGAGTACCGTGGGATACTTACATTAGCGCATTTCCCAAGGTCCGGTATCCCTCTCCATTCAGCACTAGCCCCCCCTCTGAGGCTTTCCTCTTCTTCAAAATAGAAAAAAGGTCACAGCTCGCGCAGGGATCATATTACGAAGACCTTAGCTTCGAAAAAATACGCGAGAACAATAGAAACGTGTTTCGGGCCCTCCCTTTCCTCCCCCACTGACCTTTTTTTTTCCTACCAGCTTCGAAGTTCCCCATTTCTGTGGAGGTCAACCGCTGCATGAGTCATCTATTAGCACAAAGGGTGTCTAAGAATGACTTTCGTCAATTGATGTTACACCTTTATTGAATTGAAATATTAGTAATGTGCGCGTAATTTCAAAAAGAATAAGACCAAACACGACGTATTTCTGAGTTTATTTAAGCATTTTACCCAAAGAAATAAATGTCAAAACACGACGGAGAATTAGCATTCTGGCGAAACTCGATATGAGCAGCAGAGCTTCTCGGAAGTTGATGCGGTATTTTTTTTCCGAAAACATATATCAAGTTACAATTTATGAGTGGTGCTATAAATCTTTATTGTTACAGTCACAGACAAAAAAATATTTTCTCAGAATATTTGGTTTCTCCCTGATAGCAATTCCAATTCATCTTCTTATCTCGTGAGAACTCCCAAAGATGGACTGAAAATAATTGAAGAAAATCCGGTGGAAAAGAGCTTGTATTTTGCAAAATGCCTCAGATTGTCAGCTAGCACTTGGCAGCAGGAGTGGGGGTAAAGCGATGTTAGTTGAATTAATTATATGCCCAATTGTTTCCATAAAATTAAATTATTCATTAATCAGCTAAATTCCTGTTCGAATCATTTTAAGGAAATCAAAATTACTCCCCAAAATCTTGTGTTGCCTGCTGCTTAGGCAACCGAGTCAAACATTCCAGCATTCATCATTTAGTATTCGAGGTATTCGAAATTCGAGGTATTCGAATATTCGAGCTATGATTTAATATTCGAATTCGATATTCGAATTCGAGAAATCTGCTATTCGACCCATCTCTACTAATTATATTTAATAGACACAACCCAATATTTTATGATTATCTGTAACGACCAAAGTATATTCCAATAGAAAAAATAGGCATTTTCCAAAGGAGAGGTGCTCATCCTCCAAAACCCAAATGAACACCTACCCAACTCACTCTTCTCAGTTCCTACTCCTCAATAATCATCCTCCTTCCCCCTAAATTTTGATGACGTAACTTGCATCTACCTTCTGAGACCACCTGTTGAAAGAAAATTCACATTGTAATGTGATGACCCTTATTCGGGATTTCTATAACTTCAAAAGCTGTGATACTAGTGAAAGCTTTGTTAAATTATGAATTGTTAGAGCGGATTCTTACAACTTCATGAATGAACACTTTACGAACGATATGCCAGCTTTTTTCCCAGAGGAAAAAAGGTTATAATCACCAGATACTAGCCGTTCGCTCAAATATCGTTGGTTAAACAAGATCACTGTCAAAATTAAATTTGACTAGTTTTTTAAAATAAAAGTATGTATCTAATTTAACCAAATATACAACTATAAGCGTGCATCTATGTTTTTCTGCCCCATTTGTCCCAAAAATATCAAAATATATGCTAGAATGAAAATTATTATTATGATTCAGAATTCAGCAAATTAAAATTTCACAGTAAGCATTTTCGAATTAAAAAGCGATTCAGGACGTAAAGGGGTTGTTGAAAACCGATGATGACTACAATCTTTGATTTTTCTGTCATCTCACAATGGATCCCTCATTTAATGTGAATAATCTATTTTTCATATTCGGGAGAAGTTACTATGGAAAGAAGCAAGGCAAAGAATGATTGCTCTGTGAATTAGTATTGAGTACAATTTATCCTCACTCTCGTAACGAAGGTAAGACTAAATTTTAAGAATAACCAAAGTGATGGGCACACCTTATAAAATAATCAATTTTTCGCCTACCAATAAATTTCAAATCCAAGGTACTCCAGTGTTCCCTAAGAAATTCACAGCAAATATAACCGTCGCAAAAATTAAAGAAATAAACCCGCTACAACATTTTATTAACGACCTATTTTTTCCTCAACAACAGTTTTCTAAGGAGCTACATACCGTAATCTCACCAACAATTATGTACATATTTATAATTATACACATAATATATACAAGTAGCTCGTGGGAAGGGAGGGGATATAATGGATTGACTATTTGTCTTATCTCCAGCAGAAAAACGATTGATTGCAGGAGTCCTCTAGCGGAGGCCATGGCTGTACGTTGCTGGTTTCCATCTTCAATTCAGCAACCTACTTCACCCTGAAAGCATAATTAAGAGAGAGGAGTTAAGCGAAACTGAGGTCGACAGCTTTGAGCCGAGGCCGACGACCGTCTATGTGACCTCTCTCTCAAAGGTTGAAAATCATATTCTGTAGCGACTGATTAAACAGATCAAAGGCACCCTTCTAAACCTTGAATTATTAAGAAAAACACCATCTTATATAAATGGAGGGGATAATTTTAGATAAATTTTTGCCAGATTAATAATTTTATGGCGTAGACCTGTTCGAAAATAGAATTCAGAAATCATTAGCAATTTAAAACTTAGCTTGGGAAAAATATCGGAGTGACCTATTTTTGCGTTTTAATGATAACTAATGATATTGCCTCAAAATGGGGTATAACCAATTCAATGGTCCCTTATTTAGGGCAATAATGAGCTCTGAATAACGATTTTCCTCTCTTAGATGAGGTTATGATATTTCTGCTTGCTTTTGATTGCTTCGTAAGAAGGCTTGCTGGCTAAAACTGATCGGAAAGAGAGCGGAAATTTTATGCTATATTTCAATGTAATGAGCAAAAATACAGCTTTGGACTGCCGTGAGCCAGCACAAGGAATGAGAAATTGATCCGATTTCGTGATACGTAAAAATGCTAATCTATGGATAAGATGATCGCGGTGTTCAAGAATACCGACAACCGCATTGCACGACATTTCCATGACACTTTCACATTTTATCTTTTGAACTTCCCTCCAGAAATTTTGATGGGTTGTCTTGATGGGAGCCCTCAAATCAATGCTGTGATCACGGAATTACTCACTTCACTTTTGAAGAGGTACAAATAGAAAATGTCATGGAAATGAGGGGTGGTCTATTCCCTAATAAAGGGACTTATTCGAAATCTACATCTGTAATGGAGAAGACCAAATGCACACACAGGTTGGAAAACAACTTAAACCAATGGTAAAAATAGGTAAAATAATACAATGAAAAAACAGGCAAAAAAGACAGTAGGATCAACCACAAAGTCCTTGTGCTGCAATGAAATATTATTTTCTTGCCTTAGGCGTTACTGAGACGTAAATATGCAAAAATGTTTCTTTCATAATGTTACTTTACTTCATTCATTCACACGACGCCTGAAGCGCAAACATTCAAATAAAGTCAGAGGCAAAGAAATAAAGGGATAGGAACATATAATAGAAAAAGGACGAGGACAACGGTGCTGTGTTAGGTGGAAAAAGCCAGAAATCAGAGGGTAAAAATGCGGCCTGACTGGGACTCGAAGCATGAACCTCCTGGTTGCCGGCCAGGTTCTCTCTTTCATGATGTTGGTATTCATATGCCTGCTCAAAGATATTTGGGACATGCAGATTTCACATTTTCCTCCTCCTTAAAGAATGTTAAATACGTGCCCAAGCGACCCTTTTAGGGCCCTCGGGAATTGTGGAGCACTTCTCCCTTACCTTCCTCTCTGGGTGACCATAAGCATTCAATAAAATGATATTTTTAGTTTCTTTCTAAAGAGGTTAGAAACGCGATTTCGTTAAGTCCGCCGTATTTCCTCAGAGGATTACGAAAAAAACCAATCAGCAGTTGTCCCTTAAGTGGTATCGCAAACTGACTGAATTCCACCATTTAATCATGCATCGATCAAACATTGATTCATATTCTTAAATCAAGCGATAAGTAAAATCTTTTACAATCATATTTCTCCTCGGCTTACTGATAATCAAGATATTGTTTCATGATGCACCACTACCAACTATCTACCGAGAAATACATTTTAATATTTGCCGGCTCGGCTCGAAGATTGAGATTGCGCGATAGCATACCTACGCCGAAACAGACAGCACTACAGCGAAATTTCGCACTAGTGCTGAGCCAAGGGGAGGAAGGCACACCTAGTGAATGCTTTCATTGCGTATATGTATACCCTCCATTACAAAAACTGAATACAAAAAAATAAATTACACAGGTGAATAATATTAACGCTGGAAGCGAAGAATATTTTATTTTTTTCAATTCCACGTCCCTCTCAAAGTACATTATAATGAATGTTTCCAACGATTTAAACGGCATACTCTTTATGAAACACCTGTACGTTGTCTTTCCTTTCTTATGGTAGATCTCCGTGACTTTTGGGTTGAATATTACGATTACGCTAAGTACACTGAACTATCGCAATGGCATAGCAATCAGAATTGATTGGGGCAGCAGCCATTGTATAGTAAATGATTTCTTACCCAAACTAAAGCTGAAGTTGGCCGAAACAAACCCAAAACAATCGAGTCCTCCCAACAAAAGGAACTCTGCACGCAAATTCCAGTCTTATGATCATGCCTTTAGGAAACTATATCGCTTTCATCGCCTACATACCAGAGCGGCACTATCGGATACTGTCCTCGAAGTTCACCAATTGTCACATGGAAAACGTGGGAAAAACTTGGAGAGACTTGGCTACAGCATTATACTGGAATTATAGGTTTTCTTACACTAGGTATAACCTTGCCGCAATGTAAATTCTCACCCGCTCCCACTATCCCTGGAGTTGCACTGGCTAGAGTAACTCTCAGTTAATCACTACATTATGCTTGTGGAATAGTTGAGGCCATTCAAGAGATGTCAAAGGGTAGGAGTCAAATGAAATTTAGTCCACTCGATGGTGTCGCGCAATATACACGGTTGGAATAAACCCTACTGACCAGGGGCGCAGCGAAGGGGGTTTTGGGGGATAACCCCCACCCCCCCCAGAGCTCAGAGAAATTTTAAAGTTTAATCCATTTTACTTATCTGGATCAGTATTACATATAGAATAAAGATAGGACTTATAACATATCCCTCAGATTTTAGATCCCTCAGATCCCACAGTTTATTTATTTCTCCGAATACCTGCACTATGCAGATAACTTTTACACCATTGTAACAGCTGATTTTACAAGATTTCTACGAAAAGTAGATTGAAACGTAAGCGAAAGTCATGGTTAGACACTTTTGGGGCACAATAGGTGACTCATATTTTTCAGGCTCGAGAAACTGGGAGCTTTGAATAAGGCTGGATGAATAAGATCAGTTGGCGAGAGAGGGGGAGGAGTGAAACACGTTCTCGTGTAACTTCATATTTTATTTCGAACGATTTATGGTCTTCGTAACATTATCCCTGAGCAAGCCATGATTTGACGTGCCAGAGGCTTGTTGGGAGGGCACGGAGGGGAGGAAAAAGTTAGACGGCGGTCTGAACACTGATGGGTCGGGGATAGTGGATTTTGGGAAATGTGGGACGTAGTTACTTTTCTACGGAGCTGAGGATCTCCCGATGGTAGTTCCAACACCTAGTACCATGAGCCTCGGTATAATAGGGTGGTTTCCTATTATTTTTTTATTTCCTAAATCGAAAGATTATTACTCCTGGAGTACGTATTTCACGCTTTTAGATTTTTAAATGACGACATCTATTTTTCGCGATTAAATGAAAAGGGAAAATTTTCAAGCGCGCGAAAACGCGACGGCTAAGTATGAATGCCGGGAAAACTCCCGTGTGACGTCGTTCTGGCTCCCGCTGCCGCAAGTGAGGTGACCTGGGGGCGAGGCTCTGAGCGCTGATAGGACGTAGGATGCTAGCAGGTAGCAGAGTTTCGTGCTAGCTGGTAGCGCTTGGCTTAAATAATGATTATTAATACCTTATCAAACGAGGAAAACTTTCCGAACTTAGGTAATTTTAATGGGTTATTATTAAGAGATGTTTCGCTGAGCTCTGTGCCTCATGCATGCATTGGTAGTAGCGGGTGTTTCAAAATGAATAGCGGGCTTTTAACGCTTTATAGCATTCATCACACCAAACTTACAACTAAAAATCATGCATCCATTGAAAAAGCAGCTCTAAAAGTTTTACACAAGAACATCAATCGTTCAATGAACTCCTATCTACTTGTATAGAAACTAGGTCCCTGTGACGTCACGTGGAGTGACATCGCATGGGCGCCAATCTGGCCTTTTTCAAATGAGAATAAAATTGACCCTTGCCATTCGTCTAAACCGGTATTTCTAAAAACCAAATAATTTGTATATTATGAATACACTTATGGTGGGTAACGAATCGTGATCAATGCCTTCCGTTTTCTTTGATGAAGGAAACTACCCTATTGCCATGGGAATTAAAGAACCTGGATATCGTAGTGGTCTGCGCATTGGCCCAGAAAGCCCAAGGTCCGTGGTTCGATTCCCGGTCCAGGGGAATTTTTCCTCATGGCAATTCTTGTATATTTCACCGCCGTTCACACGGAAGGGTTTGAAATATTACACATGTGCCTATCGTGTTTAGCCCCAACAGAAGCGCACTGCCCACGTCATGGTGGCTACCCTCAGTACTCTACTGAAATGTGGGTTGCGTGAACGCGAGGGGCAAATAACGAATAATGTAATTGCATTCTCACGAGATTAATATTTAGCAGGAAGGAATATTATCGCTGATAACAGTAAAATGAAAAACATACAAATCTTGATACCTTAACATTAGGTGATAATGATTTTTGATAAAATAAAATAGTATATAATAATGGAGGGAGAACCACTACCATTAAATTAGCTGATGAATATGTTTGCAAGAGAGAAGAGCGAGTCGTGAGATATTTTTGTTTCATCGACAAAATACAAAGGTGAAATCAAATAGCTCACTTTATGAATGAATCCAATGAACTAATACTATACCTAAGAGGAAGTACCATTATAAAGGGCAACACTTATTTTTGAGCCACCCAAATTGCTGTATAGCTTACTACACAACCCTTTCATAGACTATGCAGCAAATAACACAGACTCAGCCTAAGTCAATGATGCCATTCTTTAAAACTTCTGTAACCACTTTTGCTAAGGATACCTACTCAACATGGCTTCATCTGTCAAGACTTTTTAATAAAAGATAAAATTAAGAATAATCAGGAATGACAGTGATTATGTCCCTTACAGTTAGTATTGCTTAAAGTACACATAACAATAGGAAATATAAATATTAGTGATATGGCACATGAAACATACCTTATTCTCAACCCTATTACTTTAACACTATAAAAACCCATACCCATGTCACACTAAAGTTCACAAAATTCAGCTACTTCAATCATTTTGATACCAGTATGATAAGAGTGATGCCAGTCAAATGATTCCCTTTTATAAGACACATCATTATAAAATTGAATTTAAAAAATGTAAGCATTAGTAATAAGGCAAAAATTCAACACTAATACACCACAGTATTGTAGGAATTATTAGTATAAAACCAAGTATCCAAACCAAGTAACCCAAGTCCCAAAGATGAAGCTCAAAAAGACACATCACTTAAGAGACACATAAAAAAGGAGGCCAACGTCAATGTCAACAGGATTTAGCATAAAAAGGATCAAAATTCAACTCCACAATTATAATATTGTTATACATATGTAAAGAACAACTTACTTTACATTCACACTTCTGCAGGCCAATGTATGTAGTAATTACAAATCATACTGAACTTGAAATTCTAAAAGCTGTAGATTTAACATTAAAACAATGTGATAACAATGCATAATAAGAATAAGCACCTCAAAAGTATATCAGAGATATACTTGACCATCATATGCTTCTGGCATTGAAAAAATTTGTCATCAAGATGAAGAAAGAAGAGGGAGAAAGAAAGAGAGAGAGAGAGTAAGAGATCTTCTCTAAGATGTGTCATGAATGCACTTATCTTTCCTCTTGTTTGAATGATCTCACATAACGTGGATTACTTGAAGTCTCTCCTGATACAGTTGTATTTATAGTTAGAATTTTCATCATTCCAAAATTTTGGATTGAATTACGATGAAAAAGGAACTATCAATTATAAAAGTAAATCCTGAAGAACTGATTGATGGTATTTCAAGCAAGAAGTTTACAGGACAAAAAGGATAAAAGTTATCTGGATGCGAAAAGGACAGAAAAAATATAAACTTGCCACACATTGCAGAGAACAACTTTTTAGAAGCTAGTCCATATCAGTTTTTGAAACTAGAACGATGATATCTACACCAAGCACTTAAAGCATTAAATGAATTTCATTTATAGTAGAGTAATAAGAGAGACCGGTAATTTTCTGATGCACTTCCAAAAAATATTGAGAAAATATACACGAATAATTGAAATATTGAAGGAAAGGTGAGAAAATGTATTTTCATAGACAACCTTCAGGAATACTCTTAAGCAGACCCTGTCTTGAAGAAAGGCAAAAAGATATTCCATTGTTAGGAAGTAATAATATATCAAGATTATTTATGCAACCATGAGCTGAGAATAATATTTAAACAATGTGAAAGCTCTAAGTATACGGAATCACACATTGAACGCCTTGCTATGAACAGTATTAAAATTAGGGTCAAATTCCTTTGAAGCAATGAAGTTGATGCAAACCTAAAAACTATTACAATCAAATCAGAAAATACCAAATGAGTGGCACTAAGGGGACACACTGCAGGAGCATCATAAATGAGCTGGCCCACAGAAATGCAACGTAAGTAGTATATTCTGAATATGATGGACAGGATTAGGCGTTTTAAGTAGCCCCCCTCAAGAGTACAATAACTCTTATGAAAAAAATGATCAAATAATTTTTGAACATATAGTGAAAGTATGCCACAAAAACGCAAAATAAAGTGTGACAAAAATCATGACATTCTACTATTTTTGCTAACTACAGTAGTAAGCACCAGAAAGATGCGATAATTTTTTCCACGAATTTCCACCTTCTTTATTTGAGAAAACTTACTTTTCAAATTGTACACAAAAATTAATTCAACCTTACACTGCATTAAAACAGACGCATATTTCTAAAGTTGATTCTGATGGACATAGAGCTCCACCTCCAATTGCATCAAAAATTCTGTCCTAGCTTTAAATACCATTCACAACAATAACTTGACGAGAAACCTAATTAGTTTTCCAAATCAGCTGAAGAAAATTCATAAAGCTATAAGTCTCAATGCAAGATCATAATCATCAGGCTGTAGTTTCAAGGCAACTGAAAACAGAGCGATTATCCAAAATCAATTTAATAGTGATTTCTGCGGTAAATGGAGCCAAATCAAAAGGCTTCTTCTTTGAAATTCTCTTGACCCCAACTTTTTTCCCCCATCTTCTTTTCTCTTGACACTTTCTTTCACAACAACATGCACTTTCACTCCTACAATGACTACCAGTTATCTTCTGCTATCAACACATTTACATTCAGCTGGTCCTAACTAGATTCAGAGCCAATGCTGATGGATTCTACAATATTCAGAAACATGCAAGTGAGGACACCATTCTCCCTTTGTTACCACTATCCATACTTAATGGGATTAATAAAAATGTAAATAACATCTAATGGAGTACATTCTCATCAATTGGAATATATCTGAAAGCACTGCTAAATAATATCTGGAAAATTCAATTTTTTTATCTATAAGGATTCTAAGTTTCTTGATATTTTGATGCCCTTATTGTCTCCAGGAGTAGTATTTCCCCTATGAAAAAATTGTATAAACCAGTTTCAAATTTTTATACATTCTTACACATTGCCATGGTAGTAAGAATGTATAAAAATTTGAAACAGGTTTATACAATTTTTTTCACAGGGGTTGATAACCAACCAGAACACACATAACAATTGTCACCAAACAGCTGGCAGTAAAATGGTCCCCATTAAAGTACTGCCTAATTAGACTTAGTCTAAGAGAACAATTACATAAACTGATGGATAATATTTGGACTGAGCCCAAAGAATACAATGTCCAAATAATAACAGATTTTCAGGCCACCCCAATGGATTTCAGAACTTTAGGAGGTTTATTAACAGAAATGAGAGAAACAGAAAGGTGATCAACTTCATTGCACTACTTGGATGGTGTAATATTTCATATAATCAGAAATAATTAGTAAGAACTAGCAATTTGGTTAGTAAAAAGGAAATTGTAACATTGAAAAAATTCTACAAAAGCAGGGAATAATTTAAGGGCATCACTTAATCACAAATATGCTACTAATTAAATCCAAAGTTATATTCAAACATTTTTTCAACATTCAAGTCCCATTTTTAAAACACTTTATCAAGGTTATAGTAAAACCAATTTCACATGTACAAGACCCACTTACCATTTCATTGTCACAGCTTGCCTGATAGTTCATCAGGTATCAGAAGGCACCCTCCATGTTAAAAACTTGTATTGAAATGCAAGACAATAGCACTATTGTCACTCACCTTATTAGAGGCACTCTCATAACTATTCACAAAAAAACTAGAAGATTCACACATGAATAGTAAATTTTTGAAAATTTAGCTTACTGGTGTATTGAACATCCACTTAATATGGTGGCATAATTCAAAAATGAGCATCATAAATATTGAAAACAATCCTATTTGTAAGAAATTAATAACTATTAAGATAATGCCATCAAAGTTTTCTTCCTCTCACCAACTGCAGTCATCATCGATAACGACTTCAATTTGGGCTTCATATGACGTTAATGGTCAATAAATTCTCTTCATGGAAGCATGACATGATATTTGAAAAATAAACTTCTTTCTGTTCCGCTCTTATATTTGACACACCAGTTTTTTGCACTAGTGTTCTGCTGACCAGTTCAAGTAGAGATGCAAAGCAAATAGGAACCGAAAAATTCTAACTGAAAAAATTAAGGGCAGGATGCAGGATATTTAAATGATAAAGAGACTGCAGTGTTAACACAAATATAACAAAACGGGGATAAAATCAAGGGGAATTGCAAAAAAAAAGGTTATGGTAAGGAGTGTCGCAAGGAGTCTGGTAGAGGCACAAAAACAGAATAAAAAGTGTTAACATGGGTAAACTGTATGCATAGCCAAAAATCTGCAGCAGTTAATTAAAATATTTAAAATAATGCAATTTGTACAAACTTCACAACAAATACAAGATGGTGTATAGAGGAAGGAGATTTGAAAAACTAAGACAACGGACAATGAAATGAACTTTTTATCAGTCACTTGATAGTGACCAGGAATGACTGACCAGGAACTTAAAAATACATTCACACTTCAAAATAATAAATAGTGCTAGAAGTACATAAAAAAATTTTTATAGCTTTAAAATTGATTAAAAAATGGACTATGCCATTTTGGCATCAGATGAGTTATTTAAACAGTAAAAATGGAAACATAAAAAGGACTCATACCTATTTCGTCCGTTCATAATTCATGCTTTATTTTAATCACTTTAACTTAAATTTCAATTGGGTAAATAAAACTGATTTTGAATGTCATCTGGCATTAATCATCCAAATTGCCATGTAGTAAAACATAGATATCTCTAAGATTTTATCACAAAATGTTAATAAGTAAAATGCTAAAATTGAGAAGGAAAAGCAACAACAAGAGTACCTACTAATGGTAAGACAGAGTCAATCAATTCTTGGAATGTATGGGAGGGTGGGTGATAGCAAGAATAATGACTCCACAGTAGAAGGATGAAAGAAGTTAAGTCACTTCCCTTGAACTTTTAAAAAACTAAGAAGATAAATTCATACCTACTCTTTATTCTAGGCCATTCCTTAATCTTTCCTCATACTCATCTTTCCCCAGAGCCTTTCCATGGATGTTTGAAAATGCAAGTTTTAAATGGCTCTGGCAGAAAGTTTGAAGTAGAACAATTCTGAAATTGGCAGTGCTTTCTTTTCATTTTAAAATTTCATTCAAAAATTACTTTAACTATCAAGCACCATTATTTTCCATGAGAGGTGACATATATAGGTATATCATTATCAACTTTTTTCACTTCAGTGAAATAGAAAATACACAGAGATACACACAGTAAGAACACAATCAATACATAACATTTAATTTTCAACACTAAAAATGGTCGAAACAGCAAAACCTTGAGTATTCAATGAGGAGGTGAAATAGATTTCCACCAAATCACTCTATTACCCTCTGCATCCTTCTCCCTAATAAATTCCTAGCACCTCATCTACAAAACCTAATGAAAACTGTGAAACGTAGGCATCCTCTACTCTCTAAAATCCTTTGCCATAAAGTGTATTCACTGGATGACTAACATATAAAGAAGTCTATAAAATCGATATGAAAACAGGAAGAATGAAGAAGAAGATAACACTCATGGCATGTCTTTACATTCAAGCTAAGTGACCACAGATGTATGTTTTTAACTTAAAATAACATAACAATCTTTTTCTGCTGGCATTCATTTGACAATAATATTTAATAATATAAATGGCAGCAAAAATTGAAAATAAATTGGATTTGGGTGTCAGGGCTAGCAAATGCAAGGGTGCTCACTGAAATCAATGAAGAGGTATACTACAAACCAAAACCAGGTATGACCTTCTCCCTTAGTGACTTACTCAATTCATTTATGTCAATTACCTTATTATCAAACAACTACAGTTATGAACTAAATTCATATCTAATCTCGGCAGTAACAATTAGATGACTGATGTAATTAACAACAATATGAAACAGACTTTAAAAATACGGCTCATAAGAATCACAAAATAAGAGAAGAATCTAATTTAGAATGAAGATGGATGAAGTCAGCAAAATACTTTATGCTACACAAGTAATGGCATTAAAGCATAATGGCTTATATTTATAATTAAGAATTAAAGTAAAATTCTTAGTTTAAATTAGTACAAATTATTTCAAAGCTGCAACACGTGCATAATTTTGGCCATGAAAAGATATCCATATGAATAAAATCTTCCAATTAATTGGCCAATCTCTACATAGGTTCTAAAGGGACCAAGTGACAAGTTTCTTTAAGGGTACCACTAAGCATAATTCATAATAATTGGTATCTAAACCAAAACTTTAAGTACACATGTTCCCAAGAATTATCTATAATTTGTTCAGAAACAAAAAAGCAGAAAAATAATGCGAAATCAATGGAGAAATGGAGTACATTTTGCTGGATTTTTCCCATTATTCCAGCCACAAGCCAAGGAAGCACTATTTACTTCATTTTACTTGAATATAGCTGACACCCAAGTTTTGACACCACTAGTAACTTACCATCATGCAATTGTCATTCATGGAATGCTTGATGAGTACCCATTACAAATATTAAAACTAGAGATGGGTCGAATAGCAGATTTCTCGAATTCGAATATCGAATTCGAATATTAAATCATAGCTCGAATATTCGAATACCTCGAATTTCGAATACCTCGAATACTAAATGATGAATGCTGGAATGTTTGACTCGGTTGCCTAAGCAGCAGGCAACACAAGATTTTGGGGAGTAATTTTGATTTCCTTAAAATGATTCGAACAGGAATTTAGCTGATTAATGAATAATTTAATTTTATGGAAACAATTGGGCATATAATTAATTCAACTAACATCGCTTTACCCCCACTCCTGCTGCCAAGTGCTAGCTGACAATCTGAGGCATTTTGCAAAATACAAGCTCTTTTCCACCGGATTTTCTTCAATTATTTTCAGTCCATCTTTGGGAGTTCTCACGAGATAAGAAGATGAATTGGAATTGCTATCAGGGAGAAACCAAATATTCTGAGAAAATATTTTTTTGTCTGTGACTGTAACAATAAAGATTTATAGCACCACTCATAAATTGTAACTTGATATATGTTTTCGGAAAAAAAATACCGCATCAACTTCCGAGAAGCTCTGCTGCTCATATCGAGTTTCGCCAGAATGCTAATTCTCCGTCGTGTTTTGACATTTATTTCTTTGGGTAAAATGCTTAAATAAACTCAGAAATACGTCGTGTTTGGTCTTATTCTTTTTGAAATTACGCGCACATTACTAATATTTCAATTCAATAAAGGTGTAACATCAATTGACGAAAGTCATTCTTAGACACCCTTTGTGCTAATAGATGACTCATGCAGCGGTTGACCTCCACAGAAATGGGGAACTTCGAAGCTGGTAGGAAAAAAAAGGTCAGTGGGGGAGGAAAGGGAGGGCCCGAAACACGTTTCTATTGTTCTCGCGTATTTTTTCGAAGCTAAGGTCTTCGTAATATGATCCCTGCGCGAGCTGTGACCTTTTTTCTATTTTGAAGAAGAGGAAAGCCTCAGAGGGGGGGCTAGTGCTGAATGGAGAGGGATACCGGACCTTGGGAAATGCGCTAATGTAAGTATCCCACGGTACTCACACAGAAGTTGACCGCCAGAAATGGGGAACTTCGAAGCAGGTAGCCAGAAAAAGGTCAGTGGGTGAGAAAAGGGGGGAGGGCGTGAAACACGTTTTTATTGCTCTCGTAACTCGATATTTTTTTCGAAGCAGGGGTCTTCGTAATGCGATCCCTGCGCGAGCTGGGACCTTTTGCTTGATTTCGGCGAAGAGGAAAGCGTGAGAGTGGTTGAGGCGAGTGCTGAATGGAGGGGGATAGAGGATCGTGGGAAATGCCCTAAGGTTGCTATCCCACGGCACTGAGTTTCTCCTGGTGGGGGGAATCGGGGATTTTCGGATTTTTTCACCCGACTATTTTCGGTTCCCCTCGTCGAACACTTTTCACCGCTAAAATCCACGAATTTGATGCAATTCGTCAACTTGCGTAAAACGGCGCTGCGAGCACTAAATGACTACAGTTCTCTACATTTTTCCGAGTCACTACCAACGACGTGCATGCGACAGTGTATGACGCGAAATTCAAAGTATTCGAGGTATTCGAGGCGGTACTTTTCGCATAACTATTCGAAATCTCGAATATCGAATACTTTCTAGTATTCGAGGTATTCGAGTATTCGCGGATACTATTCGCACATCTCTAATTAAAACCTTACAAAAAACGGAAAGTAGTATTCCCACATAAGTAACCAGCAGCAGTATCACAGCAAAAACACTTTTGAAAATATAGACAGCCCTGGTCAAACAAATCACAAAGCAGGAGTTTAAAAGACAAGATAATTGACAGAATTAAATGTGAATATACTTCATAGGAATGACGCATTATATTTGACAACAATAGGCAAATTTGGCTTAATCAGGAAGAAACAAAAAATATACAAATGCCTCATTAGTGATATTACCAGTGAATTATTTAGCAAACCAGAAGAAAGTTTTGCTGTTATTTTTTTTCAATAGGGTTTAATTTTATTGTTAACTATAAGAATTCCGGCAGATATCTTTTCATATTTTCAAGTTTCAGATTGCCATCTATGCAACTATTGTTCATAACAGCATATTTTATGAAGTTCAATGGCATTAAGTACTGAATATTCAAATGAATGTATTCAAGCATAAAAAATTTACCTGTGTTTAAGAAAGTCTTTATCAGAAGAAATGTGTACCATTAAATCAAAGAGGATACACATGAAACTGTGTGAAAGAATAAATGGGAAGTTAGGATATTACCAACTCGGGGACATTGGTTAGTCACAACCTTTTGTAAGCATGCCACTTAACCCCTTTACATTAAAATCAATTCACTTTCATTTATTGACATTCACACATTAGTACAAAACAGTAATCCCTCATAACTCAACATTAAATTTATTTTCAAAAACAAAAATATAAAAGTGTGACTGAAAACAATATCAAGATACTCTCAAATGCTGCAATATTAGTAAAATACTTGGCAAAATTTCATATGAATAATTAAAATTTTTCTGACCACCAAAAGTTTACTACATTGTATGCTTATTGATACAATTATTGAAGCACCAAAAAGAATGGTACATAAAAATAACTGCAACAGTTATATTTATGATTTTGTCAGTTTCAATTCTATACCCAAAAAGTTTGACCACTAAAAGGAAATACAGCAAATTCTAATATGCCCTGTAATTTTCTCAACTTATTTCCTCTTAAAAAAAGGATTCTTAGAAAAAATTAACAATAACCATTTTAACAAATGATCTAAACAAAACAATATGGGACACAGAAAAAGCAATAAATGTCCACAAATAAGGTAGAAGGAAGACCTCGGAGTAGATGCTGTTAGACTTCTCTTTCTCTCCCTCTCTCTCTCCTCAGGAATCCCATAAAATTTGACACAACACTCATTTACACAAACATATGAATGAATTACAGATGACATCTCCAGCTGAAATCAGAGTCCCAAATTTCATAACTATTATAGAATTTCCTAGAAAAATAAACCCCTTGCCTCACTTCATGCACCTTAATTGCACCTGGGAATCACATTTTTGGAAATACTCCATCTACCCACCATAGGAAAGTTGAAATATGTAACAGGATAATCACATAATTTGCACTGCTTTTCTTTGCATCTGGCTGTTTGATTAGTTCACACACTCCATGGTTTTTACAAAATTTTCATTTTGAAGCATATTATTAAAAAATTCACCCCGGGACAAAGTTACTAAACAATTTGGTAAATGAAAAAAATTAACATTCAAATTACTTACAATGCACCAAATTAATATACATTGGCCACATTACAGAAAAGGAGACTTGTGATTGATCATCTGATGGAGAAAAACTCCTTGCTTCAAGCATGCACTCCAATTTAATGCACAGACAAATTAGGAAAGTTCAATATAGCGCCAACATAAACAATTACATGGAAAGCAAAGATGAGGACTAAGGATAAAATAACCAACATGCATAACTTTTAGAAGAAAACTAATGCAAAGCAAAAAAAAAACAATGGCCAGGGAAAACATTCTTCTACATTTACATTGTAACACATTAACAGAGTACTCAGGAAGATGCAATTAATGTGAGAAATTTCCACAGAGGAAAAATTTTCCCTTCACCAGGATTTCAACCCAGACCTCCCAAACCTGCCACAAATTAAGAAGATCCAAGTTCCAATAATGGTTATGGCAGATGATTTTTCCTCTGGAATTTTTGCACATTACAAGCAGGTAACTCCATAAATGTATGGAACTGGCTAGTCTGTAGGCTTTTCCTTGATTATAGTTATAATTTTTCGAATTCATTCATTTAATGATAATTGTGCATTCAATACTGGTCTAAAAAGTATTTATTTGTACCTGACTAAGTTTTTTGATGACCACAATATGAGGAATTTGTGTCGATGGAAACAAATTAATCAAAAGCAATATTCTTTGTCTAGAGCATGATATCCCTTGAAAAGTCTGCAGTATTGGCACTCATACATGCCAATAATAATGGGGTTAACACGGAAACCATGGAAATCTGCAATATAGTGAAAACTCCGAATGGCTCGCCAGTGTTCCATTTTCTTTTTCAAGGGTTTCTAGCATTATTCTTGATGTTTTCATTTAAAAATTTAATTTAATTAATGAAAATGAGATATAATGATAGTTTAGAGTTTAATATTCACTATTATTAAGTTAAATGATTATTAAAATTTGCAAATACATAATAACTTATTCCTCTAATTTTTAGAAAAATAATTACTCTTTACACACATAACATGTATACACATAGATGCCCTTCAGTACTCTGGAACCGAGGTACACTTTTTTGGTAATTTTGGTTGCATAATAAATATTTCAAAACAGCAGTGTTCTTAAGTAAGTTATACTTGATGAGATCATTACAATACTGATGGAGAGAGAACCCAGCAGTTTCCAAACCAATCAGAGAAAAGTCATGGTACAAGCATGGCTATGACAATTCGTACATTATTTTTCCTAACATTTACTCTGCCTTGCTCAGTAACAAAATATGATTTTTTAGAAACCACTCATACATTTATAAATAACCATCGATGGCTATTACTTTACAGAATGGCTGTTACATTACAGAAGTATTTTCCCCGCTGACGTGAGTTGATTATCCTGGATGTTGCAAAAATTCAGGTAATCATTTTGTCAATGCATAAGTGTAGGCACAGAATATCGTCCTTACAACAGATATTGTTCATAAGGTGTCACTAGACTTGTATATAATAACAATCTTGATAAATAAAATATGGAAAAATAAAAACATTCATATTTAATGAAGGAATGATATCTACACTCTCAGGAGAAAAACAGTCTATTAATTAATGATGTTTATGGACTGGCACTTAGGAGGCCTGAGCCACCCATTGAAAATAACCCTCATTTCCAATATCTACTTTCATGCGCTATGCTTTTTGATATCCCCTCAGACTTCCTTCATCAGTCTCCCTGAAACGTGATGACAAAACATCAATAAAAATGAAATGCCATTCACCATTTTTGTGACCATGGAACATCCATCTCAATTATTTTGCACACATTCCAATATGCATTTTAAAAACTACTATCAAGCTCTTTGAATGGTTGAGGCAAATAAACCTTTCCAAATGCACAAGGTTTCTCCTGATCAGAAGTGCTTGAAGAACAGAAGCTAATGATCCCATAGGGACGGCTTTAATAGGCTGTGAAGTTAATTAAGACAAGTTCTTGGAATTATGACCTTCGGGATAATAGCATCATATCATTATGGTCCTTTAAGTGTCGTGATAAATAATATACTACAGTGCTGAGTCTGAACAAGACAGAATAAATGAATCAGGTGGGGACACTTTCAATATGCATCACATTAATCTCATGGTTTCTTTTCTCTAAGAAGTCAGGGGTCACCACTGTGCTCTCTATTTTATTAGTTAGCAGCAATAATGCACCTTCCCAACTTTCACTTAGGAACTCATAATATAATTTAAATAACTTACCCTTCTTTCAGGTGACAGATCTGTACTACAAGGTTGCAAGTATATTCCCCTAACTAAAAATTGTGATTGGGAGCACAGCACTGAAGTGTTTTCTGCACCTCCAATTTGTTTTATTCCTGGTAATCAGACTGTCTAAAGACCACTAAATCAGTAGCAAATTTCAGGCAGAAGGCTTGTTTCTACAAAGAAATGCTCAGATTCTCTGATATTTTGACAAAAAATAGAATTTTTAGTAATTGAAAGCATGAACTGTAGTTTTATTACAGTCAGCAGCAGATCTAGGGGAGGCTAAGGGGGCTATAGCCACCCCTTGGGTATCCAATGTACACTAGATAGAATGGTAATTTTTTCCGCCCCCACTACTGCTGGAATTTTTAACCCCACATAGCCCCCCCTTGTCCCTATCCTGGATCCACCACTGATTACAGTTAATTGAGCAATAAAAATTTAAACAACTATTTGGTAAAAACTTAAAACAAGGATGATATTTAAAAATTAGAATATGAGAAATGAGCAAAAACAGAACAAAATATCAATATACAGTAAACCATTCCTAAATAGGACAAAATCGTCCCATCCAGTTTCAGGTACCTAAATATTTCTAATAATCATTCAGAAACTAATAGTTTAGCCATCATAGCTATCCCAAAATACAATCACCTAAAATACACCATCATACGACAAAAAATTGGAAAAGGGAGAGAGAACACAATTTTCTAACTGGACAAAAAATTACTGTTTGTAGATCAAGTGTTACTTTTGAATACATTTAGCTCTTAAACTTGTCATGTAATAAAATCACTGGTTTGATGATGTTCATAATGATTTCTGATATCCAGAAAATCATCAGAAATGTAAGTACAAGGAGGGTTATATAAGACTTACTGGGCATGAAGCTGTAAACAAGGACACGATTATCACATCTCTTCCTAACTCTGTTCTTATTTATTACGTTGAATTCACTGCCAATTTCTTTAGAAATATTAAATCAATAGGTCATTGATTAATTTAACTTACACAATTTTTTTTTACTTCAGTATTCGTACAGTTATAGAATTTGAGGTTTCAATGGCTCAAATATTCCATCAGTTGACCTTTTTAACATTATCCAGAACAATACACATGCTCCTAAGTATGCAAGGGTCCACTCCCTAGTTGGCATTAATGTTTTGGCAATTTATTCATTAGCCGAAAATTGATCACTGACATCAAAAATAAAGGAATTGCTTTAGTAGAAAAAAATTCCAAAATCAATAAGTTCATTGTTGACTGCCCTAAAATATTGAAAGCATAATATTTGATTTAAAGAATCGAGCATTACTTGGCATACGAGAAAAAATCTAGGATTCCTTAGTGTATGTGGTATTGCAATACATCACCCAACCTTCCTAACTAACTGGCAGAAGTAATACTCATATATATTCAGTAATTTTGGTAACTAACCACTTATCAGCTCTTTTCAAATTTCCCTCCTAGCACAAAGAAAACTATGTAGATAGTTCGTTGAAGAAATAGCACAAACCTCCTAAAGATAGATCACCGCTAAGATGTAATTTATGGCATGAAAATAAATAGAGCAATTTTGGCCGTGTAAGAAAGTACACAAACCATAGTGGACAACACATTAATGAATTGTGCTCTAGATAATGCACTCACTGAAATATATGCACATATAATTTATTATAAATTTCCAGCTTTGTCCACAAACTGGCAATGTAGCTTCTATAGGATTTGGAAAATAGATCTACATCCTCAATGACCATGAAAAAAAAGCTCAACACAAAAATCGAGATCTGGAATTTTACTAGTAGTCATCACAATTCACAGCCTGGAAAACTGGATTTATACCATGATTTATATTCAAAGATCTTACTTCCAGTGGAACCTGATGACCTTTGGATCAGAAATATTAGATAGCAGGAAAGCACTTAGGGCCAAAAGGGCATACCCATGAAAGCCTCCACATCTCGATCATGGTGGGAACCTCCTTACACAGTCAGATACATGACACTCTTTCATTCTGTGTCACATTCAGCCAGAAAAAGCTTGAAAGATGCTCCTTCAATAAAAATCAAGGTGGCCACTTAGATATCGAGCCAAAATACTCACTCTTCTTTCCATGCTACTTTAACATGTTTCTCACCAATTCAAAGTACGTATGTATTTAATGGAATATTAATATTAGCAGGATTTTTACCGTACTGGTATGAGCAGTATCAAAAATATGAGTTCCACTCTCTGATATACTGGCAGCTTCAGCATGTATAGATGTTTACTTCACAACATGATATTTGAGTGTACATGGTGCCATTTTGAGACCACCATTCAGTAACAGCAGTTACCAGTTCCTTAGCAGCCTTCATCATATTTAACCTCAGCTTATAAGTTATGGGCCCAGGGTATCACAAGCACATATGAAGGGCTACAAATTTAATTGTATGTTAGTATTAGCCAACATGATCACAATGATGTAACATCAAGACAAAATGACAAAGGTCTTAGTCTTAAACTCAAATCATTTCCTATGGTCGCTAAAAGTGCGGGCAGAGTTACCTGTATGCGATACATGGAAGACTATCATTGGTTACAAAGAGGAGTCACTCTCTGATGTGAAGTAAGAAATTTGAAAGCAGGCAAAGAAGAATATCATTGCTTCGTCCATTGTATATGATGCCTCTTTAGGAGATATTAGAGACTGAAATTATGTCATGAAATATTCTTGACAATTTGTGAAGGGCTGTCAAATGGTACCATAGTCAAATAGCTTACTGATTGTACCAAAACTCTTCAGATTCTCATTCCAGAAGACTTTGCAAAACTGCAGAATTTGCTGAAGAAAGCAGCAAAAGGTGGGTTTTCAATGCCAGGTAAGCAAGTTTTGGGAATCATCCTTGAAATTTTACAGCAGGAATATCAAAGCTATGAGAGAGATGGCAAGCATGCAAAATCAGTGTACATGGAAGGTAATCAAAAGCCAAAAAGAGGTAGACCCTTAGCGACTGATTGTGTCACAGTCACAGTTAATGGCCATGAAGCTTTATTCAGTCAAAAGAAGGTTAAGTAAGAGTTTAATTTACAAGCTCTGCAATAAAGTTTGAATTGTGTATATATCTTAATTAAAAGGAAAATTGCAATTTAGAAATGGTATGAACTCTATTTTGTCATTTTTAATAAAAAAAAATAATGCTGTCAAGCTAATAACTCCTACATTACTCTTCTGATAAAAAGACATTCACACTCCAATTGTTAGGGGTGTTCTCAACACCTATTTTGATTCAAATCCGAGTATTTTATGTAAATTGACTAATCTGACATGGAATTACACGTTCAATTACTTATACTAGCAAGTGACACATGATTGCAACAGGACTAACAGCAGATAAAATTCCATGCAGCAGACAAAAGGACTTGAAACATCAAAAATTACTAATTACTGGCCAAAACTATCAATTTGTGATTCCTTATTTTCCAGTTATGAAAAATAAATAACAATATAGCAAAACTTTTAATCTGAGAGTGCTAAAAATCAAATTAATGCGGCATTAACCATACACAATGAGACAAAAAATAAAGCAATCTAGCCTGGAGCAAAAACTAGTAACTTCAAGCTATAGTGAAATCGGAATAAAGAAAAAGATTATCAAGAAGAACCAATTTCCCCCACCAATAACCCTAATGATTAAGAAAAATAAAATATTTAATAAAGAACAGTATAAAATGCTAATATATTCCATCAGAAAATAAATACGCCCCACAAATGAAAACAAAGTTGAAGCAATATTTTAGTGTCTTCAGAATTTCCTGAGGTAATGGCACATAGATTTTAAAATAATCGATAAAAAATCAATAACACATAAATCTTTACTCTTTATAAAAACCTAATCTCAGGAGGTGAATTTTAAAAGCAAGTTAGAGCACTTTTGAACATTATTAATGCAAGTGCAAAAAGTGTGACATTTTATTTGAAAGCTTAAATTACAACAAACACCCCCAATATTATGCAACAAATATGAGCACACCAATTTTCACCTACATATTACCAATAACATAAATGCAAACATTGTTTTACAATATAAATTTCAATTGTAATAGGCAAGGGGTTAGAAAAATTTCAACAAAGCAAAAAATGGCATTGCACAGATAAATCTTAAAACATATGCAATAATATAATATTTGAGAATACTATTTCATGCAGACTAATTGAAAAAAAAGGAAAACAAACGTGATCAAATAAAAAAATGTGTTAGTTCAACTCATTTATTGGTATTCATTCAGATACCACAGTTATAAACACTGAAACATTTGAGGTCTAAAACAAAGCATCTACGCACAGCCATCAACTAAATCCCCAATCTGTCCTTTATGTGCATCATGCTATTTGTGTACAGGACTAGAGGCCATAGTCACTCATCACTGAGACAACTGTAATGAGTACCATGGCTGCTGCACATGGGAATTATTCCAAGAGTTATTTCAATGAGGACCATGATTCGGTCAATCCAAAATTGTATACCAAATAAAAAATGGCACTGGAAGACAGGGTTAAGGGTGATTGGTCAGGCCACCTCTGGAATCACAATGCACTCCTAATACCACGTGCAAAATGGTTGCATATCTCCCGACATTGGCTACAGCAACCATTGGTTGAGGGCAGATTCCTGTCCGAACCACTATTGGCAAGTTGATTCAAATAAAAAGCACCAAATAGCAAACACAATATAGCAATAAAATTTCAAAATATTGCATTGAATGAAACAAAAATACAAATCAAAAAAATAAATTTTTCTACATTATAAAAGAGAGAGCACCACAAGGATGCTATAAATGCATGATCCAGGAATTTACCCTTAATACCTTTTAACAAGCCTTCAAAGGATACAAAAATACAAAACATTACACTTGGAATGATCAAGTACAGAGCAAGTACAGTACTGATAATCTGCAATAAAAATGCTGCCAAAATAAAGAAATGGGGAGCTCCCAGGGCATAGGATCAAAGGCTCCCCTGAGGAGCAGCTTCTGGATGATGGGCTCTGGATGAATTGGAAGGGAAAAGAAAGGGGAATGGGAGTGGTTGTGCATGGCAGTCACATCTTGACACCAGTCCTCCAGCTTATTACTCACATGTGCTCAGGATGCTGGCGCACACATTCCACCAAGTCTGTTGCCTTTAGGACTCCTGTGCATATCTTATGAATGGCAGTAAAGAGGGGGAACCTGTGTGTAAAACAGACAGCATCTCAGACATCAAATAACAAGAGTTATCTTTTTAGAATGAAAATTTAACATTCCCAGGCTCACTTCCTCTCACTAATACTATAAATGAAATGAAATTATACATGATATCCAAGTCAAAGACAAATTAACAAAAAAAACACTAACAAATCATTACTCGAATATTCGAATACCTCGAATACTAGAATTGTGCAAAACATATTAAAAGTACGTTTCTTCTTCTATTTCACTTAATTAATGTATAAATAAAAAGGTATATAGTGGAACCTTGATTTACCGTTTTTCAAGAGGATGGACGAAAAAAACGATGAATGCGGGAATGTTTGACTACGTTGCCAATGCAGCAGGAAACAAAAGATTTTGGTGAGTCTTTGTGATTTCCTTTATAGGATTCAAACAGGAATTTTGCTGATTAATGAAATATTTTGATTTTATGGAAACAATTTGGGCATATAGTTGATTCAACTAACATCTCTTTCAAATATTCTAAGGGGACACACCACCTCGCGAAAAAATGATTGCATGCTGTCTCAGCATTAACACTACTTTCTTGTCTACCAAACGACATTTCAGCAGCATGCCCATCTGATACTCGACTTCATCCAACTTCTTATTTTCAACAGCTAGCTCGCTTTACCCCTACTCCTGCTGTCAAGTGCTAGTGGACAATCCGAGGCATTTTGCTAAATACACGTGCTTCTCCACTAGATTTTCTTCAATTAATTTCAGTCCATCTTTGGAAGTTCTAGCAGATGAATTCGAATTGCTAGCAGGGAGAAACCATATATCCTGAGAAAATATCCCTTTGCCTGTGACTGAGACAATAGAGATTTATAGCATAGCTCATAAATTGTAACTTGATATGTATATGTTTTCGGAAAAAATACCGCATCAACTTCCGAGAAGCTCAGCTGCGAGGATATCGAGTTTCACCAGAATTCTAAGTCTACGTCGTACTTTGACATTTATTTCCTTGCTTAAAATGCTTAAATAAAGTCAGATATAGGTCGTGTTTGGTTTGGTTTCTTTTTTAAATTACGCACACATTACTAATATTTCAATCCAATAGAGGTGTACAATCAATTGCCGAAAGTCATTGTTAGACAACTTGGGCTAATAGATGATTCATGCAGCAGTTGACCTCCAGAAATGGGGATCTTCGAAGTAGGTAGGCAGAAAAAGGTCAGTAGGGGAGAAAGAAGGAAGGGTGGAACAGTTGTTCTCCTGTAACTTGATATTTTATTTTGAAGACTTTCATTCACGGTCTTCATAATTGGAACTCTGTGCGAGCTGAGGCCTTTTGTTTGATTTTGGAGAGGAGGAAAGCCTCGGAGTAGGGGGTAGCAGATTTTTGGAATTGTGCTAAATAGTTACTGTCCCGTGGCACTGAGGTTCTCTTTAACTTTTACTTTGACTTAAACTTTTTAACGTAGATAATCAAGACATAACATTATATGATAGAAAAAGTCTTACGAGGCAGGATTGTTATACAACCTTCCACAGATTTTGTCTGCAGAAACAAATGCAATACGTTATTTCACTTAACTGCCGCTTAACGTACAGGAACAATAAAAATACACCAATGGAAGCATTTGAGGCATTAAATGATCGCGATACAGTTTTATCAGTTTTTTTTTTTATTTTCAGTGGAATATACGAAAATAATAGAAAGATCACGTAAATGCTCTAATTAAGTACATATAAAAATGGCATTGTGCATTGGCATAATGATTGACAAAGCAATGCTTCGCATGATTTTTATGCAGTACGGCGCTTATAAATTGTTTAAAGAGTTAGTTGTTGTTTAAGTAAGGAAATTTAGTGATGCAAAAAACATTGCCTTTCATCTGGATTTATGCTTACGTTTATTGGATAGAAATTTCTCTGTCGCCACACCACTCCTGTTCCTCTATACTGTTCGCAATAGGTACAGTGGAACCTCGATCTGTCGTTTTTCAGGGGGATGGATGACAAAAAACGATGAATGCGGGAAAACGGTCGATGCGGGAATGTTTGTCCGGGTTGCCTATGTCCCAGGATCCGCTGGATTTTTGCTAATTATGATATTCAATAATGGATTCAAACGAGATTTTAGCTGATTACAGGAATATTATTACTTTATCGAAACACTTAGGTCATTTTGTTGATTCGACTTATCTCTCTTTCTAATATCCTAAAGGAACAAGCCGCCTTGCTAAAAAATGTTTGCACTCCACTCGGAATTTTCACTGCTATTATGCATTTCTGTCTGATGTAAAAATTCTTATCCATCAAATGCCATTTCAAGTACACGTATTTACGAGAAAAATGTGCGTGTTATGCCTCAAACAACTGATTTCGCCGACGCAATATTGGTTATGAGATGGATCAAGAAGGCCAAAAATAGTTTATTATTTGAAATGTTCCTTTCTAGCAATTAAATTTTTAATATGATTGAGGCAATGTGGCGTTAATCGTCAGCGGCACGCCCACCTGATCCTCGCCTTCATCCCACTTCTTGTTTTCACCAGGGATCTCGCTCTACCCCCACCCCTGCTAGCGGACATACGTGCTGCAATATTCACGCATTTCTAGCCCGGATTCTTTTCTTCATCTTGAATTATTTTCAGTCCATCTTTTAAAGTTCTCACTTGTGTCTTCGGAAGGGCCATGGTCCGAAGACGAATGAGAACAAAACTAATAAAAATGAAACCGGACTCAATTGAACCCACACGGAAAAAACTCACTGGTTTTAAGTCAACCCACCCCGGAAAGTACAGAACCACTCGTACGAGGTGAAGTTCGGCACTAATGTTATCGCGTACGGCGTAAGCAGAGCTTACTGCAGAGGGTGAAGCATGACCATATGACTGCGCAATGAAATTTTTTATCCTATAGAGAAGACAACTTACCCATTCATTTCTAACAATAAGTAGCGTAGCTCTAGATGAGCAGATGAATTCAGATTGCTAGTAGGGAGAAACAAAATATCTGAGAAGATGTCGCTTCGTTAGCACCTCAGACAAGTGAGACTTGTAGCATAATTCGTAAATTTTAACCAGACTGAATCGAAAAAAATCCGCATCAACTGCCGTGAAGCTCACTATCAGCTGCGAGGATATCGATATTCGCCAGAAATCACCATCGTATTATTCCAACTATTTCCTTGCTTAAAATGGTTAAATAACGTTAGAAATACATTGTGTTTGGTATCATTCTTTTTTGAATTACGTGCACATCACTAATATCTCAATCTAATATAAGTATAATACCAATTGCCGAAATTCATTTTTACACACCTTTTGGGCTAATCGGTGATTCATGCAGCAGTTGACCTCCAGAGGTGGGGATCTTTGAAGCGAGTCAGCTAAAAAAAAGTCAGCGGTCGAGAAAGGGGGAGGCGTGAAAAAGGTTTCTTTTGTTCTCGAGTAACTTGATATTTTCTTTCGAAGCTAAGGTCGTCGTAATACGATCCCTGCTCGAGCTGGGACCTTTTTTTATTTCGGAGAAGAAGAAAGCTTCAACCGGGGGGAGGCGAGTGCTGAATGGCGGGGGATACCAGATCTCGGGAAATGCGCTAATGTAACTATCCTACGGCACTCTGCTTCTCCCTATCGCATTTCAATCTCCTGGGGAAGATTCAAACTATGTGTCTGTTGTTATAGCCATAAATAATACGTTGTAAACACTTCGTCTCATTTTTATCAAACGATGAATGCGGGAAAATTATTCGACGGGACCGTTATCTTCGAACGATCAATGCGGGAAAACGATACTTCGGGGAACGATAGATGCGGGAAAAATTACATTGTCTTTATGGAATTTAATTTGGGACCAGGAGCGGCGAACAATGAATGCAGGAAAACGATGAATGTGGGAACGATAAATCGGGGTTCCACTGTATATTGGCTATTATTTGCTCCACCTCCGGTAAAGTGACAATTGGCTATAACAAAGTGTTTATTTGAGCACCGTTGGGTCTCGTTTTATCGAGGTTGCACTCTATTATATACATCTGAAAGAGCGAAAAAAATACTACTCTTCTGCCTAATCACCTAACAAATTGAGAGGGTTAAAAGCAACAATTACACCAAATGTGTCTTGTGCTCGCCGCTTCCCAAAATCTTCCGTAGCCCTTCCAATATAATAACAAGATGCCCACCAACAAATGTCATTTCTTCGAAAAAAAAAAAGCCACTGTTTTAGCCCCCCGTTAATCTTTCGGTATGTTTTTGAGGAGAGTAGAAGGTGTAGTCGTCGTATCTCCGTGTTTGAAATGACACTGCTTAAATACCTAGACGCCATTATGGTGATAAAAAAATAGTCTCATGTCTATGCTTGTCGGAATTAAAATTAATGAAAAAGTTGAAGCCGTATGATCACAATGAAGACAACAAAATATACAGCCATCACGAAGCCCCGAACCCAGGTCCCCTGGGTGGTAGCCGTAAACGCTTCCACTACCCCACCTGACTCGCCTGCTGAGTGATGCGATATCATGGAACTATACGTGGCTTGTGAAAAGTACCGCATGAAAATTAATTAATTACAGCCAAACTAAAGCCCATTCAACGGAACCACTACTAGTTCAGGGATGTGTTCATCATTCCGAAGGCCATAAAAAATACGGCATTGAAAAAGGCGGAGCAAGTTTCGTGGTCTCCCCTTGTTAGATTTGTGCTAATACACAAATTCCGACTTTCAAAATAACTAAATCAGAAGTAGGAATAATCTACATTATCATTTGATTAGATCAAAGTTAGGCCCACTTGAATTGGGCCTCAGAATGTACAATAAGCTCTCTAGTCATTAGAAAGCAAATTATTCCATGGTATCATTTAAAAGGAAGTAAAAAATTCTCCTTCCAAATATATTATTCTGTGCATGAATATGCACCTATTTCATTGTTCCATTTAACCATTAATACTCTTATTTTTCTTTTGTTGACCATTCAATCATTTGTTGATCTATTGTATTTTGTCATAACTCATCTTTTATCTTCCATTGAAAGATCTTCAGACAAATTAAATTATATATTATTACTAACAAATCTTTGTCAACAAACTTAACACCTAAAAGGAAATGAAGAATATTTACCTGTCCTCCATACCCTTTGATCGGAGCATAAAATTTACTTCTTCTGCTGTAACAGGGCCTTGAAGTTTTTGCCCATTTAACATTTCCTTTTCTAATTCTTCAATAGTCTACAAAGAAATCAAAATTATACCAAATTAAGTAATACTTCACTAAAATTTCATTCAATAAACATATAAGGTAATAACAAATATAATGGCTTTCAATCATTAAAATTTTGTCAAAACTTCATCCACCCAGAAAATAAGGAAAGACTCAAACCATTTAACAGCATTTCACCTCTCATTATCACCATAGTAATTTTTTCACTGTGGCATCAAATATGTATAGCTTGACAAGCTACATGAATTAATTAATTAATTTTCAAATGGCTGCTTTTAATTCCATGATTCTCAATAAATTCCACTTCCAATATTAGCTTCCATTTAGCATGGAATTTTTGCGATATGAATAAGAATTTAGTGGATTTAAAGCTAGGTAAATGAGTGCTCTGAATGGCTGGAAACTCACTCACTGTATCAAGCACTCATTACGTCCAAAGGTTTCCACAGTCAATCTTACTTTCCTTTTTCTTTCCTAATCCTTTCCATTTGAAAGATGGAGAGCTATTTTCGTATGCATATGCAAAGGTATCAATAACATTGTAGATAAATCTCCGGAAACAATATTTTCCACTTTGCTGAATTCTTTTGAGTGTTTAACCATTACATCTACTGGTTCATCCAGGGAAACTGCTGCCATGGTAACCAAATTAGAGATTTTTTTTATGGTTTAATAAAATAAGTTGCAGAAAGTAGGTATTTATGTACTTAAAAATTACTTTTGTTTATGCAACACACACTGTGAAGCAAACGGATGCAAAGAAATATGAATTTCACGAAACACTGTGTCTCACGAAATTCATATTTGGATCGTTCCAAGAAACAAGCACGTGAATGGTTGTTGGAGGGTTCATGGGTCAGTGATGGACAATACATGGCAAAGTGATCATGAATTCAAGATATACTAGGATAGCTAAGATACATTAAATTAATAATTGGTGGTGGAAACTAACAGTCAAGTACTGCACCACACAGTCTCATTCAACAAAAGTTGCTCGAGAGGCAATCATTGCTGGACGTAGATTGTGATCATGTTCACTATTCTTATAAAAATCATTACATTATCACCAGCATGGAGGTGTAGACATTAAGGACACATACTGTCTAAGAGATTGGTTAGCCACCGACATCGTAGCTGGATATTTCAGCATAGCATTGAAGTTAGCTATTTTAGGAGCAACTTTAAATATAAACACACAAGTTTAAAGCAAATACACAGTGCTTGAATAAATATAAGCTCTAGATAACACTGTTATTATTACTTTTAGTACTTAAAAATTGATAACTATGATAAAATGCCAAATGGAACCCTAATGTACAAAATAAACTTCCAAGTGCATATCAAGACCACAGAAAGTATAATGTGAAAATTTATTTGAATATGAACTCTTTTTCCAGGAAAATCAATATTTTCTCTACCTAAATTTAATCAACTTTGCCAAATAAGTGGAATTTCATAATTCAAACACAGTAAAGCATCATTTCAAATCAGAATTCATTTAAGTGACCAATTTCTTTCATAAATGCAAAACAAACATCAATAGCACAATAAAAAGGTGGAAATGGCCTACTTTTGCTTTTAGATATTTAATATTTATCATTACTATATCTGACGAGACTTTTATTGATTATACACTAATGTAGATTGCATTGTTAAATAGTATTAGAAAATTTACCTTGTTACTTTTTACAAATGCTTCAGATACTTTGCGATTTCGTCCTCCATAGCAAGTGGTGACCAAATCTGCTACCCCACAGCTCTCAAAAAATGTGGACAATTTTGATCCAGGATAGAAAATCTCAGCGAATTTTATCATCTCCATAAGACCTAGGCGAATTACAGCTGCCTTTGAATTATCTCCAAGGCCCAAGCCATCCACAAAACCAGCACCACAAGCAACAATATTCTGAAATTCATTTAGGATCAATAACAACTTGCACTTAATAGCTAAGAGACACCTTGATTATGATCACTCAATTCACAAACTCTCTCAAATCAAACATTATATAGTGTTTCAGTGTATGACAACAGAGTGATATAAAGTAATTATTTTTAATCGTAATTTGTAGTTTTTGTTTTTTTTTGCAAAATATAAAAGAAGACCTTTCAAAATGATATAGTACTATGTGGACATTAATAAAACTCACACTACCATCTCCTTGGAATATAGGTAATTATGATTATCAAAATAAAGGCATCCAAAAAATTAATGATAACTATGTCTTAACCTCCACTGCTCAAACGCTTAACAATCACCCACCAAATCAAATCCAGTCATCTAGTAGCTCAAGCAGTACTAGATGAGCGGATTTGATTTGGTGGGCTATTGTTGAGCGTTTGTGCAGTGGAGGTATCCATATAGTATGCAATAATGTATTGGCTTTCAAAAATAAATCACACCCTAATAATTTAAATGCCTTGCACCCAGTGTCTAACCAAAGCAAGTCCATGTTATGCATTCAAATAACTACCCCTTCCAAAGAACACTTACAAAACTTGAGCCAAACAAATGTAAATAAATAGCAGTTATGACACCTTTAGACAGCTGGTAAACGCACCTTAAGAGCTCCACATACTTCCACAGTATCTACATCATCAACAACTACAACACGGAAATAATTAGTCTGAATCAAGTCCCTGAATATGGGTCCATACTCCTTACTCTTGCAGCCTGGGTAAATGGAAAATCAGCATTTTAAAAGACAAATATCTAGGTACAACTAATTTCTACACTAATGTTAGCAAACAAAAATAGTATAAGAGTAGTCTGAAAAGTAACTGGCTTCACTTATAGATGGCTACATTACTTAAGTATGTACTTCCTTCCTTGTTAACTTTTTTCACCGCGTTACCACCACTAATAGTAAGCACTGAAACGTTTCAAGTTGTTCTAATCTAATTTGGTTGTAAAGTTTTTTGCCCTACCAGCAATTTTGTAGATGATTTCTGTTTAACATGGGCATTTTATGGCACTATTGGAGCAACAATGCTAAGATAAAATAGACTCAAAGACAGCCGATTAATTATATTAGCATGAAAAGATACAACTACATGAAAATTAAAAAGTTTTTGGAAGCACAAATAGGCATTTCAGGTCAAGAACTTATCAGACCACCTTCATCCTCTACCAAGCTAAGTAACAAAATAATTATGAATATAACACACACAATTACCCTTTCTATAAATTTCTAAGAAACAAGAACAGAAGATCAAAGTCACTTGTTCTGAAGTAGCTATTCACCTTTGTTCATGCTTTTCCTCCATGATAAAATGGCATAGATTAATGCAAACTCGCCTCATAAAGAAAATTTGTGATGTTTCTAATTCATGAGCCAACAAAGAACATGAAAATAACTTGGCAAGATATTAAAATCTTTTCTATACACTTCCTTTTCCTTGAGAATTATTACTATTGAGCTTAGACTTCAGACTTAAGGACAGGGTCAAAGGACAGTCTCATCAACCCATATAGATAATTCCACCACCATTTATGCAGATATTTTACTAACTTACAAGCCATTTACAAAATGCATAATTTAGAAGAAATTTCCAGGCAAGAATTCTAAACAACTTCATCAGTTGAAAGGTGAAATCAACTACAAATGTATGTATAATCATGGACCACATAATTAAAACCTGAACCTCAGAGCATTGAAGTTCAAACATTCTTTTGGGCAAAATCTAAGAGAAACCTCATTTTAAGACTCCCACTTTCTGCACTCAACACAAGAAAAACCCAATATTTAACCCGGCAGTGGTCGCGTGGGGTGTCCTAGACACCCCAGCCTTATATAAGCGCTATTTTTTCTTGCAATTGTGATTGCAATGACCTGTAACCTCCTCTAGCTGATTTTTTAAGCTTTCTGAGGATACATGTAAAAGATTATTATAAAATCAATGTAAGTTTTTAAGAAAAATTACTTTTGTCAAAGCTCTGCAGAGTGGGGTGCGCCAGACACCCCACGCGACCGTTCTCGTTACGGTTTTGCCGTCTAGTATTTAAAGTCGCCTTGAATATTTTTCATCCATTTTCATCGCATTTGATAGCTACTTTTCTGAAACTGGCAATGAAAGTTGTCTTTTTACGTTTACATCAATAAATATTTATATTGGTATATTTTTTGCCTAAATTTATGTAAACAAATTGAAAGTTAGTAATTTCTTATAATGTTACAGTGATTTTTCTCGAAGTGAGCCACGAAAAATCGATCATGTACAGGCCGACTTACAAAAAATATTGGGGGGGCCCTAACCGGGGATCTTGCCTTGGGAAATTTTATAAGTAGTGAGTTTTAAGTTTTTTAAGCATTTTTGAAGAGTCATATGATCAACATTAGAACACTGATAACTCGAATCTCGATATCTGAACACTCCGGGGAAAATCTACAAGCCTGACACATTATTTCCTCACACCCATAACGAATTTTTGAGGGGGCTCGGGCCCCTTCAGGCTCCATGGAGTCGGCGCCACTGCATGATAATATCACTTAATTAAATTCTTGAATTATTGGGGGGGCTCCGCCCCCCCAAAAGAATTATTGAGGGGGCTCGAGCCCCCTCAGGCCCCATGGAGTCGGCGCCTATGATCATGTAGTACGTACAGCACGTTAATTCAGTACACTATGGATTCCTGCAGTCTTTCTATAAAAAGGAAAAAGCTAATATACTTTGACTTTTGATTGAAAATTTGGATGAGGAATTATTTGTTTCTGACGTCAACTTTTATAGAAAATGCGATTTTTTAGAAGTGATTTTTTGAAGACTTCGTTCAATAACGATAGGGCAGTAGTTATAAAAAAAAATCATTATTTACATGTTTCTGTGAATTTACCATTGAAGGTTGGCCTTGTAATACTTACATTCATCGTTTTCAATTCATACTAGATGTCAGCTACCTCTAGAGTAAAAGAAAGAGTCTTGGTCTTTTGAATGAATCTTTGAGGGAAGAAGATTGATTCTGATGAAAAAGAAGATGGGTGTCATGTAGCTGCACACGATACTTACACTGAACAACAGTGCAGAGATGATGAACTTTTGTAAAAGGGAAGGGAGCTTATGTACGTTGGGACGTATGGAGTTGCAACGTGTAATACGCAGGGATCAAGACCAAACATAAGAACATAAAATTGTAGCAGTGTTACTGAGAAGCAAAAATAAATTATTTATTATTGTATAATTATTATAATTATATACTATTAGCAAAATAAATTCAAATTCAAAACACGAATGGTTTGTTTTCGTATAATGTTCATTGAAAAAATGGTAGAGAAAATTGTAAATTGCACTAATATTCAGGTAGAAAAAGTCACTGAAAATTATTCTCGTAAGAGAGATAGTGAAACAGACAGGACAGACTTAGTGTTCCTGAATAGAATTTTACTTTTAGCCAGGGCAAACAAAACTGAGTAACAGAATTTGTTATTGTATTGGAACCAAAATGGATTAGGAGTGGAAATATGTTATTCCCCCATGAGCCATAACATATTTCTCTTTTCCCCTTTATCTTTTCGTTTCGATAACGTGACTGCTAGAGTAGAGAAAATGAAAAGTGGAAAATTAGCACAAAGTAGAGATGTATTTGAGATGTTTGCTCGCAGTACACGGCAACATTATAGAATTGGGCCATGAGAAAAAGCTGATGAGCAAGTGATTCCTTTTCAAATAAGATGTTCATATGGGCAATATTTACCTTCGAACCCCGCAAAATATAGCATCAAAATGTTTGCATCGGCAAATTCGATTGTATTTGAAGATGTACCTACTCAGGGTTTCAACCAGAGGGCCCATTTTTTGTAGATAACAGTCCAAAAGAGGAGTTAAAGCGAATTTTTTCTTTTGTAAACAGAAACGGAAGGAACGTAATTTGAACAACTGGTTCAATAATATTCCGCAAGCAGATGAAATTCTAAGCAATAATTTGACGGTTGCGGGAACAGTGCGCAAAAAATAAAAGAGATTTATCGCTGAAAGTCGTATAAGTAAAAGAAAGAAGAAAATAGCAGCTTATTTTGGTTTAGGAAGAAAAAAGCTCTAGTTTCCTGCGTTGTAAAATGGTCAAAGAATGTAATTCTTTCGCCAACAATTCATACAGCTATTTCTGTCAATGAATCCAAGACGAACAGATAATAAAAGAAAACCGGAAATATTGACCTTTTCTAACTGCACTGAAGGAGGTCTAGCGACATTAGACGAAATAGGCAGCACCCATCATACAAACAGAAACATCAGTAGATGATCCATGGCCATTTTATTTCATTTGACAAACACTGCTGACATCAGTGCGTTTTTATACCTCGGTATTCCAATTCACTATCAAAATTGCAAAGTTTTCTTCGTGAGATAACTCGATCGTTAACTTTTCCATACAGTATAGATCCATATTGAACACGATCTCTAGAGACTTGAAAAATAGAGGAATATGCGTAAAATGAGCCGGAGAAAAGGATGAGGAGAAAACAAGAAAAAAAATTTGGAAGATGTGTTTTTTTCCAACAGATATAAAAACAAAAATATACTGTGAACTGTGTTAGAAACTAATGCGTGGTACACATTTGCGGAAAATTTTGAGAAGTGATTAGAAGTAAGTAAATAGTTTACATGATTTACTTTCTACATTCTTTAGATTCAATAAAACTTTTCAATAGCGCGAAATTGAACTTCTGTTGAGGACTACATATTTCTTAGTTTACCTTTCCAATGTTGTATATAATTTGTAACAGGATTATTTCAATAGTTATTAGTGACCGTAATATCATCGTAAATTTTTCCTCAAGAATACATTCTGGGAAATCGATTCAATATCGATAAGTAAATTATTTTAGTACATTTATTAGTATTTACGTAAGGCAAATAGAGGTCGACGCTGAAAATATGATGAGATACAGTGATTGATGTTTATAAAATTATATCCCATGTATTTATATCTCAACATTTCAATTGCGTTCTTTGGCTGAAACAAAAAAAAAGTTGGCAATTTTTCCGGAGGAACTGGGACTGCCGACTGGAAAATAGGGTATTCAAAAATATTTTCTTAAAAATAATAAAAGTTGAATTTATGGTTTGAAATATGTAGTATATCAATTCCTAAATAAACAAAGGATACGTCGAGATGTGAAATTTTTAAATAATATATACTATTTGAAAGAAATTGAAGAAAATCTTTTGGGGTGTCAGAGACACCCCACGCGACCGTTTATGTTTGGAAAATGGGCGCGACTACTGCCGGGTTAATAATGATTAATGATGATAATGATAAATATGAAATCCATAGAAAATAACTGTACATACTAAAATTGAATTTGCTATGAGAAGCCTTTTTATATGATGATGATGGAACATATATAAAAACTTAAAATTATGAAATATGTACTACCTGATCCGGCAAACTTTGTACCTCCTAACAATCAATGAACAATACATATACATAGTTACACAATTTATACATCAAGAGCAGCTGTACTGATTTTAATCATTTTTGATTTGATATACTAAAATAAGGAAAAAAATCCAAAACTGCAAAAATAAGTATTACAATGGATTGTTATAAATACATTTTCTTCATTCAATCAACATAGGGTAGGCCAGGGTACATTTGTAGGGATTTTTTTTCAAAGGATTTTCTATTTTTGTTTCTGACTCAGGAAATTTCAGACATTTTAGTTTTATAAAGCAGTTAATGAAGACAAAATTTCATGTGTTCAATTGTTGGCCTATGTGTTTTTAACTCTAAAAAGATGGTCTGAGTTCCAAGCCCATTTTGTAAACTTGCCCTGTTCTCATGCTAGACCATAGCTTGACAGACACTCAAAATCATGTGAGAATAGCCCCTAAAAAGCAGCATTAATACGTCATGACTTGTGGTGCAGCAACTCTGTTCAGAAAAATTGCACTACGCAAACGTATCCTGGTCTAGCCTAATCATTTGGGTTTATTCTCTTGAGTCAAGCTCCTTCTGATATACAAAAACTTTTGTTTTGTTATCAGACCCAAAAACAAATAAAGGAAATTGTTTACCAACACATAAACATGCCACACAATTGACCATGAGAAAAACATGGATTTTCTAGATTCAGACCACAAACACTCAACGATTGATGTTGTGATTTGTTAATCATCATCACGATTGTAACACAAATGGGAAATTGAATTCCTTTTAAAGAGTGTTGGCATTTTGTATTAACTAGATTTGCAAAGTTATGGAGTAAAAAGGGAAAATTTTAACACCTAAGATCAAGACTAATTTTTTCCATGAACTTTTACTATTTTTTAATGATTATTCCGCTATTTGGGGCTGAGGCAAATCCAAAAAACCAAATATCATTAAAATCAGTACATTTATTCTCGAGTTATAAATAAAATAAATTATATGATTAACAGCTTCATTTTATTAATAAATAGATTATGATTTATATAGATAAAGAATCAAGTTTTTTTCCATATTATACATCAAGACAGGTAGGAAAAGCACTTTATTGTCGCAAAAAATACAATTACATTACTAGCAAAATTTTTCTACCCGTGATACATGTCCTTTCAAAGTTATAGGAAATACTCATGTGAACCACAGACAAAAATGCAGTTGGCAGAAGGGAATAATCAATTTATTATAATCACATAAGGTAGCACGCAGAACTTAGAGCATTGGCGAGAAATTCCATCACCCACCTTTGAGCCATGTAGCATATCATTTTACTCCTTGTATTTCATTACCATACGCATTCTTCGAAAAGAACTTAATGAAAAAATAGCTTCTATAAATGAAAGGGTTAAGAACCACACATGAAAAATAAGGATAACTGATAATTGATCATCTTTTTCATCTCCACTTGGCAAAAATATTTTATTGTTGTCAGTACTTCAATTTTTTCAATGAGAGAACAACAATCCAGAATTTTAATTAATCTCCTACAACTATCACCACTGATCAAACATTTGTGAATGCAGTACACATTTCAGTCTTCCTTTGGCATCATCAAGCAAATAAAATCATATTCGTACAATAGATTGATTCTGTGAGGCTGGTCATCACATTCTCAGATTAAACTTTGCAAGACCTAAAGTTTAGGTATTTCTATTAACAAATTCAATGCAGGCCCGATTTTCATGAAAGTCGTCAGATCGGCCGATAAAATAAGAAAGAAAAACAGAGGGAGTTTTCCATGCCATACCTTCCATTCAAATATGCACTGCTATTTACAAACGGCGCGTAGAGTTCGAAAGAGGGAAACTTGCTGAAGGCTATACACACGACTGAAAAACTCAGAAGTGGATATTAGTTACGTACGAAGGGGGAGAAAGGGCTCCTGGCCCAACCGGCAGAGCACGTCAATTGACATGCTCCGTATCTCAGCTTGGATAGGAACATGTCAATTGACGTGCTCAGCGCTGAATGTGTTAAGACAAAATCAGGCATAGGTGAGTAAAGCATAAGAAATGTATTCTTCAGTGTTCAAGAACCTATAGTATTTAAAAGTACATAGTTATTTTAATTGAGCCGGGCAAAAAAGTCATGTTGTATCATAATTAAAGGGTACAAAATGACTACAAATGCACACAAAACAATGTAATAGCTACGTACATTTTGGTATTTTTCATATTACGTCACTGCAAAGACAAAGATCATTCATCACCAGCAACTCACTTCTAATCTTGGGAGAATCACTACCCAGCCTCCGCTATGTTTTCTCCCTGGAGTATTGATAGGGAGTTTTGTTCTCTAGTTGGACTCATTCCCTCAGGTCTCATTTACTTAAATTAACTAGTTCCAGGATTCCTTCCTTTCCATCCTTCCACTCCTATGACTGATATTAAAGCCTCAATTCTATTGATCACATAAAATATTTGCCCTGGTAAATACTGGTTTCGACACAATAAAGGTTGAATGCATATTTTTTCAACAATGACCTACAACCTTAAATGTAAATAAAAAATTTTGCTACCTTAGATTTTTCATCAATTGGTCCACAAAAACAAGTAAAAATACATTGTGCATTAATTGTCAAGAAAACATAATTCCTGGGAAAGTATTCAACAAGTGCTGAAAACATATAACATCCAAAAACCTGCTGAACCTTTTTTTAAATACCAAGGAACACTTTAATAATAAAAGAAATCCTCATACTTACACAAACCCTGTAAATGCAATCAAACTAGCTCAAGATTATTTAACTCACCAACAGTTGTTTCACAAAATTTCTCTTCAGCCACTTCATGGGCAAGATTAGCTCCCATGAGTACACTTACAGGTATTGATAGAAGGGAAGATATTCTATGGGATATTAGAGCAATTCCACCACCTTCAGCTTGATCGAAACCCTGAAAATGTTTTTAAATAATGATGAATACATGAGATTTTGTGAGATTTTTAGGGATGGTTGGATCGGATACCTCAGATCCAAATATCCACGGTTATTGCTCTTCATTAGATTCATCGGATCCTTAGTTGCGGAAGACATCGCATCAGGATCAAAAATTTTAAGTTATGGCTTCAATGAATGCTATGCAGCATAAAGGCTATTTTACACGGGGCACGGAATTGCGCAGGTTAGAACTGCATTAATTTCTAAAATGACATGGAATTGCGGGAATCCACGAACAAAATTAGAACAAGGGCTACTTTGCCATCTAATGTCCATGCATTCTTGCATATGCTCTAGCAATTCACTATTTTACACGACGCAATTTTGGCTGTGCCTTCGTTCACACATGAGATTGTTCAAGTACGTACCCCATGTAAAACGGCCTTAAGAGTGGAAAGAGTTCTGATTCGAATGCACTGTCGCACTGTGATCCTTATCCTACTCACGAACCATTTTGATTTAAAGCTCTCGCAGGGATTGCATATCAGAATTTCAGGAAAATAGAAAAGGCAAAATACGACTGGCACATGGTGTGACTCTTCCCAAAAGATTGAACAAATACCGGGGGAATCTCAGTGTCGTAGGATAATAACCACGTCAAAAGTAACTACATTGTAGATTTCAGAAAACCACCCTCGACCCTCCAATGTTTTTATTCGTTTAAAAGATCAAACAGACCATAAATCATTGTCTTTGAAGAAAATATCAAGCTACACAAGAAAAATCGAAGCGTGTTTCATCCATACCCCAACACACCAACTGACCTTTTTTGGCCCACCAGCTACAATTCTGTTTCTGGAGGAAAAATGCTAGGTGAGTATCGCTTTGAAAGCAACGACGTCACAAAATAACAAGATCTGACACGTTCGTCCCTGACTCCCTCATTCATAGCCTCATTGCTTGAAAGATGAGGGGAGCGCCTTCCTTCCCTCCACCTATCCTTTACACACTTCTTCTGCCTACCTCTTCCTCTCGCTAAGCAGTCGTATCATTCTGTTCCTGCAACTCATGGCATTTGACGCTAATGTCTTTCTAAACATTGTTAATTGCGTTGCAGATGGCACAGTTGCTATTTAATTAAGTAATATACCAATAAAAAAGTCTTTCATTTTTATAATTCTTGTCTCATGTTTCTCTTTACGTCAATAAAATGTAGCACAATGGAAAAAAAAGAACAGAACATTTTTATTGACGTAAAGAGAACCAAGTGCGCGCACTGTGACATGAAGCTATCGTGAGGAAGTGCAAAATCCACCTCACCACAACTGAAGCATTTGTGGGTGAAACACAAGTCAGTATGTGATGAGAAAGTGACAAAATTCGAAGGAAACTTATGTGAGGAATATTAAAATTCAGTCAATGGCTTATCCGAAGATTGAAACCTATTTTCATTCCCAAATGCAAGTGTAACATTTTAGATCCTGAGCGTGTAAAGATTTTATCATTAAAAAAAAAATTTGAAAGCTTATAAGAATGATTTTTAATTAGTAAATATGTATATTAAAATGTGCATTCAAATTTAAAGAACATTCCTTTGATCGTATGTACCCAGAAAAAAACTTGAATAATTACTTCGTTTTATAGAAGGAACCTGAAAATGCTTTTGGATCCAAATATAACCAAAGATCTGACTCCGAAAATCAAGAATCCATTACGGATCTGGGTCCGAAAAAATCCTGGATCCACCCATCCCTAACTAATTGTGATTATTATTAGTGCGATAGGCATTGTTTCTATTAACACTTATTCTCAATCAATAATATTACTAATTGATCAAAAAATTTTTGCTCTCAACAATCGAATCAAATATCCTTGTGGAATACATAGATGCAAATGGCACAAAACAGTTATTAATGTTTATGACAGTGTTCCATCAATTTTAGAAAGAAAAAAAACAATTAGGATTATAAGTACTTCGATGTAAAGGCAACAAGATAAGATTTTTTTCAGGGTGTATATTGTTTCCTTAAATTTTAAATGAATTTTGACAATTTAATCTTACGTAAAATGTTTGTTTTCGGTCAAAAATTTTGAAAATTTTTTTCTGGTAGAACATAATAGCATATACATTTTACATTCCAGAAAACATTTTGAAAATAATAAAAACTGGAGATATGGTTAAAAAATGAAAAATTGGTTTAATTTTTATTGGGGTAAATTTCAATTGTTGAGGCCTGAAACTTTGGGGAAAAACACAATTTTTGATGCCCTTTAAGTGCAAATTTTTTAATTTTCAAAATATCTAAGGGTACTTTTCACCATCTTCACCTGCTAGACCTTTTCAGCATTTTTATGAATCTATTTTCAAAATTCACCGTAAATCACAAGGAAAACTAAAAATGTTTGCATAAATAATAATGTGTATTTATTTTTCTTTCTAATGCTATATGTTTCAACCATATGACCATTACCACTTATTGAAATATGTAAAAGAAAAAAGGCCCCATTCCAAGGCCTCATGGGCCCTGCTTCTCTTATATTCTCACTGTTTAAACCTTCGCTGGACTTACACGAACATTTTAAAACCAAAAGCAGCTGAATCGGTCCAGCCGTTCTCAAGTTTTAGCTAGACTAATGCACAGTGATTCATTTTTATTATATAGATATGAGCAATTTGTAAAGTAATATCACAGGCATGAATATATAGCATCATGCTAGATGAACTGAAACAACAAACCTGGTACTACGAAACCAGGAAGACTATTGAGAATCTCTCAGCATATTTGCTGGATGCTCTGATGTAAAATTGAGCCCTAAGGTCATTTACCTGCAGGGTTATTCCAGTAATCGTATGGCCAGGCCATTAGTTGAAATCGACCATAACTACGGCCTCGAGACATACGTATGGCTTCCAGTGATTCTACTTTGAGCAAAAGGCCATAAGTCGGGCGGTAGCCATGGCCTAAAGGCAGTAAACGCGTAAAGGCATAACACGGGCCATACGGAATAAAATTGCTCACCTAAGGAGTTAGAGAAGAAATTTACGAAGTGTCATCGATTATATAGCGATTGTTTGAAAAAATATATGAATATTGCAGGGAAGCACATATGGATTCAACGGGCATTGGCTAGTTATATAAAAGAAAGATGTCGATTTCATCTGGAAAGAAGGAGGATACGGGATACGCGTAATCTGTTCACATACGATGATGATATTTTCATTATATATTTCCACGCGTCATGAGTAATTGTTGCATACTTTATAGTGGATGAACTAAAAGTTCGCTTGTAGTTAAAAAGTTAGAAATACCTTTTCAATGGATGCTCTTTTGAAGTGAACGGAGGAACAGGCTTTTATTTGCTGTTTGTGCTACATTTGCTAGCAGATTTCTTAATTATTTGTTTCGAAAAGCTGTAGGTAACTTGAAATATCCGATATGAAATGTTTCAAATTTTAAGATTCTCGTTGCATTATTGTTCACGAGGGAAGATACCAAAGAAACATAGGGCAAGACATCTTTTTGGTAATCTTCAGTAAGTCGATGCATAAATGACAAATGCCGTCCAAAAATCAAGGAAAGAATCATAGTCTCATATTGATGTAATAATTTTATACAGCTGCCTAAACATAAGCCTCTGATAATAAAATTAATGAAACTTAAAGTTTCAATTTCATCTTTAGATTTCGTGCATTGGCTGGATTTCTAAGGCTTTTGGGGGCAAATAATTGCAGCCATGAGACAATAGTTACATCATTGGAAGGAGAGGAAGGGGGTTCAAACTAAAAGAGGATGTCATGTTCTAACTCTATCCATTACATGTACAATTCACGAATATTACAATACTGAACAGTACAAATTGTGTACAAATTTCTTCTGCTTTTTCTCATCCGTGATTTGCATTCTTCACTTTTTTCAAAGCTCTCCAACGTCTGCCGCCAGATTAGTGTTTAAATAAAATCCAAAATTTAGTAAGAGTCCATTTTGGTTTTCGGTTTAGGACCATAGAATTAATTTTTTCTTCACGTTGAAACAAACTTCCTTCTCAAAAAATGACTAGTGTCTAAACAAAATGAACCCAACTTATAGAACCAATTATAATTCTCATACTCCCCAGCAGAAAGGGCGCTAAGACTTTTGGCCGGGCCATACAATATGGCCCCTTGAGAGTGGAATCAGTGTACGCTGTAATTTCAGGTCAGGCCATACGAAACTTACAGCCAGCCATACGTATGGCCCCGTTTAACAGAATAGCCATGCTGGCCCAAGTTACCATAAATAAATCATTGTATAGAGTGCTTTATCATGTGTTTATTCGTGATTTCAACTGATTTAAATCAGTTGATGTGACTGATGAATTTAATATTTTGTGAAATTTAGTCTCTGGCATTACTGTGACTAATGCCCATAGCCAATTTTTCATTTACATGAATTATCTAGGGTTTTGAACTTGTTTACACAATTCACTATTGAATGTGATGCCTGCCACTTTTGTGAGTATAGCTGAACTCATGTTTGTGACATTTGTTTCTTTACCTCCTGAGACTAGAGGTCATTGCTGATTATATGTTAACTTGAATGCATTCAAAACTGGCTCGTATCCTTCTTCCTCTATCTGAAAGCACTAGTCATTGCCATTTAGGCGTGGACTTCTTCTCAACCAGTGGAATACTTTCAACATTAGTAGAACATTTTCCATTACAACAATTTGGTAAAAGAATAATGCGATACGTGATTTGATCGCCAAACACATGCAAGAGCATTATTTATTCTATACTAATTATCAAAATATATACAATGCCTTCATGACATTAACATCATGTAAAACTACCAAGTATTTGACTAAAATCATATATATAAAAATGCTTCGATTTTTTCTGATTGAAAACAGCTGTATGAAGTTGGTAGATGGGAACTTCCAGATTTTTAGTTCAGCAAACTTAGTATTACAAGAGTCTAATTTACTAGTGATGTCCTATCATTAAAAATCTAATTGTAGACAATGAACTTACCTTGATTAAGGATAACCCAACAGCCGTAGGTTTTATTTTTCCTTTCATAGCGGCACATAGACCATTTATAAATTGGTGAGGCACAACAAATATAAGTATATCTGCATCTTTTGCAGCTTCAACAACATCAGCCACTGCAACCTAAAAAAAGTTAACAATATATTGTCTTACATTTCCCTCCAGTTACTTTCCATTACAAACAAAACCACTTCAGAATAACAATAGAAGTTGACATTCATAATTAAAGCTCCTGTCAACAACAACACCAACTTGAGACGAAAGTGTTGGATCAATATGCATTACCTCCATAGCTCTCATTTCTCAAACAAATATTCAACTAATGAACACAAGCATCAAGCAACAACCAATACTCTCGTTGTAAATATGTACTGTGATACATCAGTCAACTCACAATAATCAGAGCTTATAGTTGCAAGGGCCATATATTTGAAAAAATATGGAAGATTGTGAATAAATGTGGTTTTTATATTGGCATTATACTTTTTGCAAGGAAAATATTTCACTTTCTTGCAGGTATCAACCATAGAAAGAAATTATAAATATTAAATGTTTCCTTTAATTAATAATGGGTCATTCCACCCAAATTTGACTAAAAAATCGTCAAACTTGAACCTTATGGTGACTGATTTCTACAGAATTTGTCTAAGATTATTCATTTGAATGAAAAACAAAAATATCAAAGTCTGCAAATAATTGCAACTTTAGACGTAGTAGCATAAAATTCAAAATTTATAACCGTTTTACCAGTAATCTATAGCCAAATATGATTAAATCTGTAGACCATTTAACATAATATAGTTTAGCATTATACTCAAATACGCGAGTGTCACTAAACCGTAGTTCATCAGTTGGTAAGTAGGTATTAAAAAATACAATCTTTGCAGGTGTCACAGAAATGGATCATTGGCATAAACAAGATAAAGGGGTAAATTCATTTACGCAGTCCACTTCCTTCGTGCGCCAAACAATCAATAACATCAAGGAATTCACCAAATTTGTGTAGTATATGGAAGCAACATCTTTCACACAACTTTCATTCCTTAATCAAGCTTCATCGGACAGTAATCATGAACATGAATCATCTGATATACACATCTCCATCATTTCGGACATGAAATCTCTTCGTAAGTGTTCGAGTACACATGAGCAAAATGTCTAAATCGCCTTATCAATCTATGCAAGGTAATTTTCCATTTTAAGCGTAATTTAAATCAGAGGAGAAAATGATTTGGTTAGATAGGACTACGTGGTAACATTAATCGGAACTCAAAATCACTTCAACGTCTATACTCACCACATTAGGAGGTAATTTGTGACCAGGTAGGTATTTCACATTTTCATGAGCTTCATTGATGATTTCGGTTAATTTTTTTCCATTTATCATTTCTTCATAAACATACATGGTAACAGTTTTGTCGAAGTGGTCATGTTTTTGTACATTGTTACCAATAATTTTAGCTATCGCCGACCCCCTGAAATAATTGGAGTAGGTAAGATCTTAGCCGATTTTATCAGAAAAATTGAATGAAAATATTAGCTTACATATAGAGAATGTGAGAATGTGCTAGGTTCTACATCGTAAAAAATGTTCGGCGCTCTAACAATTTCTACGCCCTACATTTTTTATGAATCCATATTCTTATAATAATACGGCATTGAAGAGACTATGCAGCTTGGGCGAGAATAGAGCTAACACACTGGATTCTGAGAGAACAGCAAATGTTGGGAAAATAGAGACCAAAATTGCAAAAAGGGAATTTATAGCAAAATCTAACGAAATAATTAAGATGCAAGAGGGAAGAACACTTGCCAACTACCACTTAACAATAATGATTATTATGCAGAAATACTTACCAATTTCCTGAGCCAACAATGCACACTTTCTTAGTCATTGCTAAGGGGTTATCAAGGGGAATACGATACGACGATAGGAGACGAGTGGTGGGTATAAGATGGACAGTTACGTTGTCTCTAACGAAATGATCCACTTCACTCTTTATCTTACCTACTGACTCAGTGACACTTTGCCCTTCTATACTTACTTCTAGATCTAAATGCGAAATTAGGTACTAAACAAAAGACATGCGCATAGCAACAAGCGGAATCGGAATATTCGGAGTAAAAATTTCGAATTTCCAAATCATAAAAATGAGCCAAGATTACTATCCAGTCCTTAAAAAAAGCATGCCGCTATATTTAATATTATGACTAGATATTATTCGGATTAAAAATTATCCTCTGTACCAAACAAACAGATATCGCGATATCGTTATCGCTTTCGAAGGAGAGGGAAAAAATCAAAGAATTAACAAGGACACCTAGTCGTCCAGGTTACGAAAATAAATGTTCTCCAGCTATTGCTACACAAGATACTGGGAGACATTCAAGTGTCTCTTCCGTCTGAAAAAGATAAGACCAATAAAATAAAAGCCTCCAATGTGATTTCTCACCGCTATAGAACGGAAAAAACTTGTCGGTCATGTATAATTTTCAACCATTATATAGGCCAATTTAATGCATTGTATTTTATGATGGGCTAGGATGCGACTTTTCCTCGACGAAGTGGGTGTGGCTCAAAAATGATGATATTGCAAATAATATTTCATTCTATCTCATTAGAGATGACTCTATTCCAATGATAAGTAGGTAGCTGGACCTTAGAAAGGAGCCTTCTACGGGCTTCTATGGCTGGGCATTCGTGAACAACAGACTTGATAAACCTAAAGCCCTATAGCACTTCACTGGGTAGCATTGGCATTCAGTGCCGCCCCTATTCACACCTTTTTATGTCTATTCTTATGGCAAAAAAGTTCAGTTATGAACAATTTTCGAACGTCGCAACAAAAGCGTCTGATGGAAGTGTTCGTGAACGGTGGCCCGGGAATTTTGAATACCCTATTGGAAATATTCAATTCTGTTCAATTGAAAAGTGACAAATTTCAATTGAATCTATGGTGATTCAGTTGAATTTCAATAGATTAAATTGAAATTTACCACTTTTCAATTGAACAGAATTGAATATTTCCAATAGGGTAATACTGATATTAAAATGACAATTTAGAGTGTTCTAAAGGCTTCTTTACACGATACATTTACACGCGTAAGAGTAAACAAAGTTAAAAGGAGGATGCATCCCCCCACAGAGCCTATAAGACAAATTTTATATTATAGTAATATTTACCCTGTTGTGATGATTTCCCGCGGAATTACGCGTGGAACACAAAATTTAATTGCCAAAAACATCAATGTATTTGCAGGCATGTCGTTTTTAAAAAATTTCCCGAGGGCAAGCCCTGGACCCCCGTTTCCTGGGGGAAGGGGGTCACCCCCGCGGGCCCTCGGGCTCTGTGGCTCCTATTCCCTCCCAAAGCATATTCTTATATAGTTACGCCAGATTTGGTCATTAACTCGTACGGGTTAATGTACAGTATAAAAAGGCCTTGAGGCTTGAAATTCTTTTCGTAAAATCATACGCTGGATCAAAGTTCAAATAAATGTTTTCAAATGGATTACCACTTAGCAAAACGAGAGAAAGAAATATATGGGGTAGTTTTGATTGCAACCCCTAAAAAACGAACCCAAACCAGAGGAGGATCCAGATATGGGCCAGGGGGACAGCCCCCTTCAGAGTATCCGATTGACACTTGATAAAATGGCGATTTTGTTGAGTTTTCGAATTCATACCCGCGGGACAAAAAAGACTCGAGAGAGAAGATCTTCTCTCTCGAGAGATAAATGTTTGTTTGAACAACTTAATTCTTTGGAAAATTAGCTCGTACTAGCTTAATGTGTCACCCTTAAAAGGTTTTGCACCGCATTATAAAACAAAGTTCGACTTTGATTCTCAAAAGAAAAATCCTGACCCAACCTGCCACCCCCCCTCTCCCATTGAGGTATGTTATTTATGTCCTGCCGCCCGACGCGGTGATTAGCTGTGGAAATTTGTTCAGACATATATAGTTATAATTGAGGATATTTCGCTAAAAGTGAGAAGAAATTTCAGTTTTCTACTCTTTTATACATCATAAATTCCATGTGGGTGTTATTATTCCATTCTTTATTGTGCACATTATAATTTTATTCACAAGATATACCTATATATTACGAACGCAACGATTGCGCTGGCAAGTCAGAAGCTTCAGCTTATCTCGGAAAGAGGGCGGCTGCAAGGAAATAGTATATACTTTACAAAAGTTTATTCTTGGAGTAGTGGCGGATACATATGGGGGGCGCACGCCCCCCTCTTGCGGGACCGCCCGCATTGCCTATAACATTGCAGAACCACAATTGTAACTTTTTTATATCATATATGATCTTATAAGATTGCGTTGCCTTGTTCAAGCCAGTGGCGCAGCGAGGGGGGAAGGGGGGTGGGGGATAAAGACCCCCCAGAGCTCAGAGAAATTTTTAAGTTTTATCCATTTACTTAATTGGATTGATAGTACTAGTAGAATAGTGCAATAATTAATAAAATATCCCTCCGAAATCCGTAAAAATCACAATTTTGAACCTTTATCTTAAAATTCCGCAATTTATTAATATCGCACCTATCGCTTATCCTGGTGGGTATTCCATACCCCCACACACCCCGGTATCAGTTGCACCTTAACTCCCCCCAGCCTTAATTCCTAGCTGCGCCCCTGGTTCATTTAAATAAAACTTTCTTAAACTTTGCATGTAGCATAATTAAATGTCATTACGACAAAATGAAAGGCATTCAGCAGACTGGTTTTCGGGTTTACTACCGCGTAGATTCATCTCTGCAGACGACAGTTTCGTCGGCATTGCAGCAGGCTTCTTCAGGTCAATGAAGTGGAGATCGCCTCGCCGGAATTTCTGGTTTTATTTTGTTCACTAGTCCCAGCCTTCAGGCCGTCTCCAGTGTGTTTCTGGAAAATTCGTTTCTGGTGTGTTTTTCCGTTATGTCATTTTAGTATTTCTGATGGTGTGATTATTTAGGGGGAGGGGATATGATTTGGGAGGAATGCAGAGTTAGGAGTTCGGTGTTTAAAATTTGGATTTGGTGTATAGATTCAGAGGTTGGCTATTTTTTCATTTTCGGTACGGCTGAGAGATTTCTTGAATTGTGTTAGATTTTCTTTTAAATCGTGGAGAATAGGTGTTATGTGTAGGTCCTTGCGTAAGTCCTTGATTCTGATGAACCATGGAGCGCCAACTATTTTCCTTGGGAGGACGTTTCCAGTTTGCTGTATTTTTGTGAGGTTTGTCTTCGAAGCCATCAGCCAGACCGGAGATGCGTATGCCAGAAGTGGTTTCAGCATGGTTTTGTAAAGAGTGATTTTAGTTTTCAGAGATAATTTTGACTTTTTCTGCAGCAGGGGGCCAAGAGCTCTTTCTGCTACTTTGGTCTTTCCTATGGAGTTGGTGATTTGTTGGTTCCAAAGTAATTTTTTGTCGAGTGTGACTCCTATAAGAACTTAGCTGATTCCTGCCTTTTAATTTATTTGTTGCCGTAATAAATTGGGTTTCCGGTGCCTGCTTTTGGTCGACGACTGAATGTCATATGGACGCATTTGCTGGGATTTGCTGACCGGCAACCCGCACAACAATGGGGAATATGGCTCGCCGCTCAAGGACAGGCCTGAGTTCTGCCGACGTTAGAGTCGCCCTCCTCCCCCAATAATCCACTCACTACTCCGATGGAGTGAGGAGGGTTGGCGAGTATATTAATTGACAACCTTCTTCCGATTTTAATTCATCGCCTGATGATGCTCCCTGTAATGGACGCCCTGTAAAACTCGCTCGACAAAGCTCTACATGCAGCTGCTCCCGCCACGACAACAATACACCTCGCTGCCAAAACCTACGTTCCAAGCGGTCCAAAACCAGGTCCGGAGGAAAATTTTTGAAAAATAGGGTACTAAGTAGAGGGTTTTCAAAATATTTTTACGCTTTTCATAATCAGAAAAACTGCATTTTCAAATAAATCTTTTGTAAATTCATGATTTTTTAAAATTTTGTTTTCCTTTATCATGACGCAAAGTACAAGTACATAATTATATTTTATCCAAATAAATAGAAATGTAGTGTTGTATTTATCCGGAGCTTCAAACTCTTTCAAATATCTAAGAAAGGCTAGAAAAACAACACTGAAGGGCGTTTGTTAAAATATATATACAAGATTTTAACATTACGTACGCTTTCACACATCAAAATTTTTGTCCAAATGTCTTAACTTCGTGCAAATATTTTGATGTAAATTTGACCGTGGGACACCGGCTTTATTTAAGCAAAGCGCTACCTGCTAGCAGGCTGCATCGCAGCGGCGCACATATCCTTAAACCGTAAACATTTTTTTAACAACGATACGATAATTTATTATCTGTAGACTTTCCGTCGATCGATGCTTAATTTTTTTAATGCTTCTAAATATTTCGGGGGGGGGGTCCGGACCCCCCCCCCCAATGGCTACGCCACTGAAAGGACGCATTGGACGCAACTAAAAGTAGCACTACGGGGTTTGGAGCATGAGATGCACCTCTGTACAGACTTTGGCCGCAATCCATGCAGCCGTATGGAAATGGTTACAGGACAGACAAACAGACATCCTCTTTTATATATATAAAAGATTTAGCTAAGCCTGACATTACCATATCACCGAGGAATGCCATAACTTGTTCCCTCTCCAAAGCTAGGTTCACATTTTTATAGTTAGTATGCATGCAACTGAGTCTGCAAATGTAAGTTTGCATCATTATTCACCTACAGAGGTGACATTGAGTGTTGTTTATTTATTGTCAAGGCTGATAATCTTTTTATGGATTGTTACTTACTATATGCCTTTACTCCACCGTTAAATAAAATCAATTTAATTTTATAATCATATATGCAATACTACTTAAAACAAAAATTTGAGGTTGTAATATAAGAGAAACCATCTTTAGATCGGTTACTAGAACTGACCCCGTGCATGGCGTCCGATATATCGGACTGTATCGGACGGTCAGTTTTAATTGTTGATAAAAAAATGCAAAATAGTATACCAAAACTTGAGGAAGTAGGAAATAAAAACATCAACCTTTAGAACAAAAATAAGATAAAAGTTATCAACGTATTGAGCAAAATACTTAAAATAAAAAGTAATTTACTTACCCCGTGTAAGTGACTGAAAATTTTTTCAAAGCCATGTCTCACACACTTCTCAAGTCGAATTCAAGAAGGCAACTAAAATATTAGCGGAGCGGTGAAGGCCGACATCCTTTGAACTTAATATAGTATCACAATGTAGCGCATATCGACTGGAGCCCACGAAAAAAATTAAATACGCGCGTCCGATATACCGGACGCTATGCACTAATGAGTTAATACATGCAATGGGATAACTTTTGCCATAAATTTTACAACATATATGTAAGCTGCCGCGTGAATGGTAGCCAATGACGTGGGATAAAATTAGGCAGTCGCCAAATACGATTAAATGATCAGTTTTTACGTAACTTTAAATTTTAATAGCAGTTCATCTTCCGAATATTAAGGGCCCTATGTGCTGATGAAGAGTTTCTATGTTTTCTCACAGGTTTCAGCTTTCTCACAGTAATTTTTTCGTCGTGTTTTGTTATTTTTCTTCTTTTCATCCCCGCTTTGCAAAAATAATCTCTAACTGTAATTTTAGTGACGGTTGCTTTTCCCATCCAATTGTGACTTTCAAGCAAGGAAGCCGACATTTATTGTTACCATTTATTAATGATTTATTATGTTAGTTGAATATATTTCGCGTATATATCAAATGAGAAACCTCACCATTTTTCGCATGCCACCCGTTTTTCCCCTCCGTTTCGAAAACTGCGAACGATGGTATTTTCAATGCGTAAACAGACTACATTCCGTCAAAATAACATTATCAACCACAATTCAATTCTGAACTTTTATTTTTAAGTTTATTTTATTCCCAAGCCAACGAATACAGCTCATATTGGCCCTCTTTCATCAGGTATTCAACAAATTCAACAATTAATCAGTCACGAACAACCATGCCATGGATAGGGGAATCCTACCCAGGCGGTACTCCAAATCGCGATTTCATGTTTGGTAGACGAGGACTTTCGCCTCCGCCACCGAAGTCAGCGACGTGATTGGAGGTGAAGATGCTATTGATGTCGTGATTTTGACGAAATGCCTGCTAACATAATGAAGATAACATCGTCGGCAATCGCAGAAAAGGTGTAAACTCAAAAGGACCTTTACCGTAGGCCAGCGCATGAGAGAGGAACACGGTCCCAATACTACTATTTGGAATTGGCTCGCGGCCATCTAGGCGTCACATATCAACTCCGACCAGTGGCGTAACTATGGGGGGGGGGGTATGAGGGGATGTATCTCCCCCCCCAAAAGCCTCACTAGGAGAGGTCGCCAAAGTGATGTTCAGGATCTGGATGCAGATGTTATTTTCTAAAACTATATAGGTAAGGTAGAAAAAGTGTCACGGCTTTCTTCCACATAGGCCCGGGTTCGAGAGATATTCGCATGTAAAGATTTCGCGCAGCATTAGGTCCCTTGAGTAAGCGCCTCCTCTCGTGAACGGCCGTGGCGGTGCGGTCTAGGGCGTTAGTCTCGTATGCTTTAATTAGTGTCCCGAGATCGAGACCCAGCGCTGGCAATTTTTTTTTCTCTCTTCCAATTTTTGAAATCACTGTTACATTTTACCCCAATTCGTTTTAATTAGTTACTTCGCCTAATTGCAGAAATAACAACTACGACCCCTACTCGGGCTAAGAGAGTTCTTTCAAAGTGGAGGACGAGTGAAAAGGTCCACCCTGAGATGACAGTGGAAGAGGCACTGTCATTGCCCATACAAAAAAATCTGTGCTGCGACTGCACTAAATCTGCACTGTAACTGGACTAAACTCTGTGTTTAGCACAGTCACAGTACACTTTTCTGTACTAGACTGTACTATGGCAGCTAGAATTTGAGAAGAACTGTACTGTAACAGTGCTGGATCACTGTGCTTGAACTGTGCTAGAGCTCAGACTGCACTTTGACTGGGCTGGGTAACATGACTGGAGCTGTACTATGGCTCAAACTGGACTGCGACTGGGTTGGGTAACTGGACTGGAACTGTACTATAGCTCAAACTGGACTGTGACAGGGCTAGAAAACATGACTGGAAGTGTACTGTGGCTAAAAGTGGACTGTGACTGGGCTGGGTAACATGACTGGATCTGTACTATGGCTCAAACCACTGCGACAGGGCTGGACTTAAACTAGTCATTGACAGGAGAAAGTATTTCTTATATTATTTCATATTACGATCAACTATCATTTCCATGAGAATATGAATGCGTAAATTATATAAAAATTTATGCTGACATTACAGCGGCAATGCATAGCTCCAGCTTGCTTATTATTTTGGTAAAGTATGGTCAAAAGAACAACTTCCGCCGATACTCAGCCATCTTTGTTAGAGCATTGGTTGGCATTGGTGATGAACCGGTTGTAACATTACTTGTTTACGTGCTCTGAATTCTACGCTGTACGATGGATACGTCGATGTAAGATCGACGCTAAGAACATGAAGAAGTGAACTTTACTTCAATTACATCAAAATTAGCTACTTAGCCGGGAATTTTTCTTGCGGGTGAAGTGATATCGTCGATTTTGCTGAAATCCGTGTGGTTCGCGATGAATCAACTTTCCACGATTGATTTCGACGACTCGCAATCTACTCCTTGCGAAGCACGAGAGAGTTGAAAAAAGACATATCTTTATTTATACTCTGCTGCTGGAGGTAAGTACTCAACTTCTCTAAAATTAAATTCAGACAAAAATTAAACAGTCAAATTTTGAAGTAACACTTTATTAGATATCAGTATGTAATGTTTTTTCCTTTTGATTTCAGGAAGGAAGCCAAAGAGGCAAATGAATTGAGCGGCCATGCCTTAACAAGACTTTCATTTTTATGTTTATAATCATGAGTATATTTGTATTTAATAAATTTCTTTTATTTTCATATCTTATTGTCATTTATTGTGCTCCACGGCGTTAGTACTGAAACTTCATCAACAAAAACTATCGAGGTGGGCATATTTGTGGCAACTAGACAAATAGCACTGAAGTAAATTTTGGTGGTTTTTATGTTGAGTGCCCGTTGATGTGCAGAATAGGATTTGTCAATTTTTCTCATAGAACCTAAGGGCTTCGATAGCAATATTTTTAGTACCATAAACTTTGTTCATATTAAGGAAGTGGAACGTAACAAATTCGGTGAGTGTCTGTTAGGAATATGGTTTATCTTTCCTTAGACTAGTCAACATTCGAATGAGTGTAGTCGTTTTGGCCACTGTTATCTCTTTGCGGTTTTCTGATTGGATCAGGCAACCAATCTTCAAACACCTAAAAAGGGAACTATATATCTCTGCTAATTGGCCTATCTTGATTTAATTCTGCTTCTTGTTTTCAATAAGATATACAGGGAATGCAATAGCCACATCAAGACTCAATTATTGATTCATGGACAGAGTATTACAGTAAAAACTGTGCTATGGCAGCTGCACTGTGGCTGTGCTATGGCAACTGCACTATGACTGTGCTAAGGCAACTGTACTCTGACTGTGCTATGGCAACTCCACTGTGACTGTGCTATGACAACTCCACTGTGACTGTGCTATGGCAACTGCACTCTGACCGTGCTATAACTGTACTGCGATGTTTCAATTCAAGTGCAGTTTAAGTAGAGTCACAGTACAGCCCTTTTAGCACAGTTACAGTGCAGCTTTAGTACAGCCAAAGCACAGATTTTTTTGTATGGGTGATGATTGCCTCTGATTTGACCAAGCGTCAACATCGGTCTTTTCGTAGGACAGCTCTGAGCCATGGACACGATTTGTATCCCAGTTATGATAGAATAGCGATAGCAAAAAAAAGGCAGCTTATAACGAAGGAATTAAAATAACTGAGACCATGTGCGAAGTAAACCTTCAAGCACCACTAAACCACACCATATTGGGAACAATAGCCTGCTTAGCCACCACTTCCACCTCTCATGAATTAAAATGTGTGGTGAACTACAGATTAATCTCTAAGTACGGTTTTGATGGAAGTTCGGGCCACTCTCAATATAAGCAAATGTGGCAACAAGTGGATGCTTCAGATAAATTCCTAGTCATGAGTTCCCTTGTATCTCTTAGTTTGATTAAAAAGCAGCAGGTAACAAAGGCGCTACAGGTAACGACTGAAGTTTCCACTTTCTCTTGGTTAATTACATTTATCTCTAAACTTTTGATAAAGAATTTAAATTGCATCGGAGGCACTTCTCACATATAGGCTCTACAATAGGGAACTTGCATATATTTCAGATATAATCAATAGCCCCAAAATTATATAAAATTATATGTTTGCATACCTCGGTGAAAGTTTTTTTATTATTTCATGACGTGGTTTGCGATATTTAATGCATCAAAGTTCACGAGAATTTTCAAATGCAAGTGGGAAGCGAAAACGCCCGATGATTGGCTGGTAGAAAAGTGACGTCATAGTTCAGTACGAGGCACGGCGGCACGGCCATAGTATAGGTTGCGTACTTGAATAAATGCGACGGCGAGGTTATGATTCATTTATTGAAGTGCAGACGTATCGGAGTTGTTCATTGTGACTTCAGGGCTAATATTTGATCTATTTCTCCTCCATTGAAAGCGATAGATTGCGTAAAGATGAAGGCATATGGTTATTCTTAGGCTGATCCTAGCAAGCTTCCTGTTACTGATTCCATCATGATAACAGGGTATTTTAGGGAAACTGTAGACTTCGTCGGCTCGGAAAGTCGATGCCGAGAAATGGAAAGGTAGCTGATGTGCATCTGTAATGTTTTATAGTTCATAACAATGTGAGACTTGCGTATAATATTGGCGAAAGCGTATACTCATGTGAAATGTGTATTCTTTTGGCAGTCCGGTAGAGTCTTATGGTGAACTTATTTCCACCTCGAAGCTGTCGATGATACTTTCAACTTAAAAATACCTTGCCTGGAGGGCGACAGGAAGCTCTGAGGAAGTCAGACTATTAATGTTTCAATTTAGTAGCGATAATATAGACGAACTTCCAACACAATCTACCGTCTTGTGACTAAAAACCCCGAAGCCACTTCCTATTCTGCAGAAAGAATCGGTCAATCGCACTTCGATCAATATAATAAACACAACGTCTTCAGGGTGTTAATAAGTTACTTTTGAAATGAAATACTTCCTAAATTAGCATTAAAATGTGCATGTTTTCCAAACAGAGTCTTTAATACATTTTGGGAGCTTTTCTCACGATATATCTGAAGCCTACTCTAAAGGCGAGCTCATCGTCATTGCGATCGGTTGTCACTAAAAAAATCCGTATCGGAAATCCTAGAGGGATGACCTTCGACGATGACCATGATCACCTGCACTCTCACTATCACTGGAACCCGTGGTGAAAATAACATCCCAATTCAATTTCTATTTGGTTTTAACTGGGGAAAGAGCAACATATAGAACTGCACATTCTTTGGGCAACTTTGGGTTTGACTTTCCCTCAAACACCCCATTTCCCCTGTGGTGCACATCAGTGCTATCTTTATACGATGGCCTGACAACCTTTAAATGGATCCTTGGTTTATCCTGACAACCAACTAAATGGAAATTGCTGATCCACACATGTCCATTCTTATCTCCATAATTTCCAAATCAAAGGCCGCGGAACATTCCTCTCGTGACTCAACTTTTTTTGAAAAGCAAGCAACGGCGCAGAATAAAATCAAAGAATGCTGCGATTCATTTTTTGTGACCACCTCTGGATTCCATTCTTTTTCCATGTACAACTTCCTTTATCTTTCGGGGTAAACTATGGGACAAGATAATGTTTAAATATTTTCATTAATTTATATATAACAAAATATAAGTTCTAAAAATACCCAAAAGCCATTTCATTAATCCGCACTGATGAGTGTAAATTAATGTGGAAGATGAATGCTGTAGACGTAGTAGTAGGTTGAGTTGCAAAGTTCATGAAGTTGACAAAACCGCTAATTTTTCGGTGCGCGGAGTCATTTAATGCACTGGCCGTGTCTACATTTTTGAATTTTTTTGTAATAAAATAAATCAGAATTTAGGATAAAATTTCCTTTAAAATGACGTATAGTTCATTATTAGAGCATGCAGTGAATCCAGGATATAAATTTGCAAAGTACAGCGGCACATCATTTTGACGCCGACAGTAGAAGAAAACGCTGTCTTCTTGGCTGGCACTCGAATGCATGAGGATCAACGTTGCTCTATATTTTCATATTTCCTCCCTTGATTTTAAACATCATGGAATTTTCTGTCCTTCCGTAACTGAAATTGAACAAGTGCCATAAATAATTTGAGTCCATCGTAACCATCGAGAAACACCTATCTCGATTTTTGTTGTGAAGTTGAGTTTTTATTCTACGGCGGCCGAATTATCGAAAAATCTCAGTTTCAAGTTATTCAGTCAATGAAATATGGAAATATTATTTATATTAAAGTTATCTTCGCTCACATAGCACACGGGTTTATCATTCCGTTTATTATACTCTTATTTTTCCGTAACGCTCATCCCGACATACAGCTTGCATCGAGGCTTTTCTTCTAATTTCCTCCGTGGGAATGCAGACGAAAATTTTTTCTTGGATGTTATTGCACAGAGGAACAATGCACCACTTGTAATTTTTCCTTATTTCACCTACGTTCTCCTTTAAACGCAACGTGGCTCTTCCAAACCTGCAGTTACTGGGCTTGGATCTTGGACTCGTACTGAACTATGACGTCACAGCCAAAGATTAGTGGGGGCGGTATTTTTTAGCCCGCGAAACTCGGGCGACTTTTGGGAGTCATTTTCTAGGGTATAAACTGAATTTTAAGCGGAAAAAAGTATATTGCGGTACTAAGTGTTTACTGTAGTATATCAGCATACTGTTTATAAAAAGTATGCAATTTCCCTATTTTAGATGACACTATCTGGGAAAATCCACTGCCGACGTCGACACGATTTTGTCATCCCATCCGCTTTAGGTGAAAAAAAGAGACAAAAGAACTTACAAAATCAGAAAGATATTACCTATATCGAAAGGCAGGTGGATGGCCTTAATGATTTCAACTCTGGATTTTACACGATCAAGTTCTGTTTACTACTGACCATGATCAACGGAAAGGTAATGCGTACATTGCTTACCTTATTTTCCTAATTTTTTCTTAATCTTAAAACCCATATAATTTATTATCCTACAGGGAAGTATAGTCATTTCGAAATTAAGAAAAACGATAGTTTTTAGTTTGCAACACACTGAAGGACAGCTGAATCATGGGGTTCTAAATCTGCGGTGCAATAGCGTCGGGTATGAATAACTTAGGAGATGTAAAATATCGTTCACCTGATATCGATAAATATTCAATTGGTTTGTGTACGCTGTACTGCCACATATGATTTTCTGAATGCATATTGGATATGTCGTATCGATTGGAATTTAAACAGTGGCATTTGATAATTTAAATTTTAATTTATTTTAGTTAGGAAAGGAATGCTAAGAAATTTTTCAGCTAAAATTGATAATATAAATTAAAATAACTATTTTGAAAAAGATGTTCGGGGATTTATTCAAAAACGTACTTACAGGCAAGTGGAAGTTTGAAATTTCTACGCTCCACAAGCAAATTAAAATCACTTTCACAAATTCTGCGCACTCAAGAGAACTTAACTTTCCTTCACCACAGTCAAAGTAGAACTGAGGGTATGATACACGTTTTAAAAAATCTAGAAGTTCCCGTGGAATTGTCTACCTAAACTACCCTGTCTTCATCGTATCTGCTTCAACAACTTTCTAGTGCTTACTGTATGTGCAGAACATGAGATTGTCACGCGATCCATAATTTTCGTCCATAAAATTTTGATTATTTAGTTGCCATCAGTAATCTATGTTCATGATTAGTAGGCCGGCCCTTATTTATCAGAATTTCGAAAAGTTATGTTTTCCTGGTCTCAAAATGATCCAAATGAGGTTTATATTCACGTGTTAAAATTTGGTTACTTTAAAATAACGGCAACCCGTGCCCCAAGGACCCTAAGTACTAAGGACCCTCAATTGAGTTTTTTGGGGTCAAAAAGTGCTATTCCTATGTAAAACGTAAAAGTAAAGCCCTTTAGGGCCAATTTTCTGTTGGTTTTGACCTACTTCTAAGCGTCTAGGAGATATCGTCCGTCGTAAAGCAATCCACCCACCAGGGCGCTACCCCGCACCGCGGCACCGCTGAGGTACGGCCCGCACCACTTACTACAGACTTCCCCTCCACCCCCTCCCCTCCCTCAGCAAAGACTTTGCTCCTGACGACATGATTTACGTGCTAGTGGTCCAGTATTGAATAGTTTGCTCCTCTTGTGTCATGATTAATGTTGTTAAAGCCCATAATGTCAATTTCACCCCTTCAACACCGTCCTATGTACGAGTACTGGGTACCGACCCCTTAATCCTTGATTTTTTTGCCGCCATACGGCCGCGAACCATTCCAGCAGGCTTTTTTCCATAGTGCTTTTTATGTACAAAATATAATAAGCATGTGATACAATTGTGTCTTTGAATTATAAAGGAATGTTGATGACGATGTTGATGCATCAACATCCCGAACTATTCAGTACTGAAGTACATACTATAGTACTATTCATAGTACTAAAAATGGTGATTCAAAATATTGTAGCAGCAATTCTTTTGAAAATTCTTGCATTTTAGTTGTCTTTTTTGTATTAATTCATTCGGTAAACGTGTGGTTAAAGGAGAAACTAGGAATAAGCTGCCAAGTTTATACGATCGAATATTGCTTCTTAGCTTGCCCTATGGTGTATTACACGTCGGCTTTCATCATTTCAAATTATCTTATGCTATAGTTTAAAACAATAAAAATATCAGGCATAAAAATATTTACTATATTTACGAGCCTAGTAATTTGATTTCTCATGCAGAAATACCAAAAATTGGAAATGATTTGATCTAATAAGTTACATGGTATTTTATTATTTATTAATTTTAGGTGTGTGAGCTTCACATCGCACCTTGTGATATCAGAAAATAATCTGTGGCCTTGGACGAGAAGACGAGGAGAAAATTCTTGCTGAATTGAAGGTGCCCAGATTGGAGGAAGGTACCATTGCTTCACTGTTACCTGTCGCCAAGAAGACAGACATTGTGGCAGAAGTGACATAGTTGTGGATGTGGATTTGATTTGTGCAAGTTGGTGCAGTGATAGTGGACGTTCATCGGAGAAAGTATTGAAGATAGTTTTTATGTATCGACCAGTCCTCTTTTAAATAATTTTCTATTCGAAAGAGAATAAGAGTAATTGTTTCGCTAAATTAGATGTGGGATAGAAGAGAAAATTGGAAATATTATTGTGGTTGACAATAGAAAATACATAATATATGTATTGTATTTCTGTGGGTTTTTTCTTTCCTGTCTCTTTAAAATTTCTTGCGGTGGTGACTTCATGCAAAGTAAGTATAAAATCGGAGGTGTGATCTAAGAGATAACATATGTTTTATTTTACAAGTATTTATGCTGGTGATTTGGCAGGACTTTCATATTTTTAATAGGTTGATACATTGACTGCAGTGACCTAGGGACTTTTACTCATCCCAAATAATTTTTCAAATACTTTAGCGCCTGATATGGGTAAGTTTTAGTAGCTGAGACTGAACTATACGTTAATTTCTGCTTGCATTTTGATGAATTCGATCATACTAATAGCAGATGTGTCAGCAATCCTGTTTCATCGGCAATTTTTATTTAAAAATTTTATTTCGTCAGGCTTTAGGGTAAGCTTTTTAATGCTCGTGGGCTATGTGATGTCTTATTTAGTGTCAAAATTAATAAGAATTTACTCTCATTAACATCTCAAGGTTTCCAAGTAAGTACGAGCCACTTAACAATGCTGGATGCTGGGGGTGCGTGAATTAGCCATGAGAATCTCATTTTTCGCAGAGTTATTTAAGTGGCCGAGTAAGTTTTGTAAGTTCTCAATGGGTATAAATAATACTATATCATGAATTCTAATTACCATGAAAAACTCACAACCGACAAAAACTTTGTCGGTCGTGAGTCTTTCATGGTAATTAGAATTCATGATATGGTGTTATTTACCTATGAGAACTTACAATTCATAATGATTCGTATCAAGGTTCTCGCTACGGTCGGTAGCTATCGATTGTGTTGCGTTCGATACATTTTTCGATCGTGCGAGTTACGATATATCTAATTTCGACCTAATCGATTGAGATTAGCCTGAGTGCCGTGTTCCTGCGCGCTTCGTATCCAATCGTACGTGCTTAGTAGCGGACATTCACATGCTGCGTACGCGCTTCGTCGACAGGCCGCGAACGGAAATTATCCATTGACGAAAAGCGACGGAGCGGCATAGTAGTCAATGGGTACTATGTACATACGAATTAGATACGGAGGGTTCTGTGCCGTCTGGGATCATGATAACAGAGTATTAGTGAAACTGTAGACTTCGTCGGCTCGGAAAGTCGATGCCGAGAAATGGAAAGGTAGCTCATGTGCATCTGAAATGTTTTATAGTTCATAACATAGTGAGACTTGCGTATAATATTGGCAAAAGCGTATACTCATGTGAAATGTGTATTCTTTTGGCAGTCCGGTAGAGTCTTATGGTGAACTTATTTCCACCTCGAAGCTGTCGATGATACTTTCAACTTAAAAATACCTTGCCTGGAGGGCGACAGGAAGCTCTTAGGAAGCCAGACGATTAATGTTTCAATTTAGTAGCGAGTATATATAGACGAACTTCCAACACAATCTACCCAATCTACCATCTTGTGACTCAAAAACCCCGAAGCCGCTTCCTATTCTGCAGAAAGAATCGGTCAATCGCACTTCGATCAATGTAATAAAGACAACGTCTTCAGGTGTTAATAAGTTACTTTTGTAATGAAATCCTTCCTAAAGTAGCATTAAAATGTGAATATTTTCCAAACAGAGTCTTTAATACATTTTGGGAGCTTTTCTCACGATATATCTGAAACCTACTCTAAAGGCGAGCTCATCGGAAATAAGAGCAACATAGAACTGCACATTCTTTGGGCAACTTTGGGTTTGACTTTCCCTCAAACACCCCATTTCCCCTGTGGTGCACATCAGTCCTATCTTTATACGATGGCCTGACAACCTTTAAATGGATCCTTGGTTTATCCTGACAACCAACTAAATGGAAATTGCTGATCCACACATGTCTTCTTGTTATCTCCATAGTTTCCAAATCAAAGGCCGCGGAACATTCCTCTTGTGACTCAACTTTTTTTTTGAAAAGCAAGCAACGGCGTAGAATAAAATCAAAGAATGCTGCGATTCATTTTTTGTGACCACCTCTAGATTCCATTCTTTTTCCATCTACAACTTCCTTTATCTTTCGGGGTAAACTCTGGGATAAGATAATGTTTAAATATTTTCATTAATTTATAACAAAATATAAGTTCGAAAAATACCCAAAAGCCATTTTATTAATCCGCACTGATGAGTGTAAATTAATGTGGAAGATGAATGCTGTAGACGTAGTAGTTTTCCTTAGGTTGAGTTGCAAAGTTCATGAAGTTGACAAAACCGCTAATTTTTCGGTACGCGGAGTCATTTAATATTGCACTGACCGTGTCTACATTTTTCAATTTTTTTGTAATAAAATAAATCAGAATTTAGGATAAAATTTCCTTTAAAATGACGCATAGTTCATTATTATAGCATGTAGTGAAGCCAGGATATAAATTTGCAAAGTACAGCGGCACATCATTTTGACGCCGACAGTAGAAGAAAACGCTGTCTTCTTGGCTGGCACTCGAATGCATGAGGATCAACGTTGCTCTATATTTTCATATTTCCTCCCTTGATTTTAAACATCATGGAATTTTCTATGTCCTTCCGTAACTGAAATTGAACAAGTGCCTTAATAATTTGAGTCCATCGTAACGATCGTAACCATCGAGAAACACCTATCTCGATTTTTGTTGAGAAGTTGAGTTTTTATTCTACGGCGGCCGAATTATCGAAAAATCTCAGTTTCAAGTTATTAAGTCAATGAAATATGGAAATATTATTTATATTAAAGTTATCTTCGCTCACATAGCACACGGGTTTATCATTCCGTTTATTATACTCTTATTTTTCCGTAACGCTCATCCCGACAGACGGCATGCATCGAGGCTTTTCTTCTAATTTCCTCCGTGGGAATGCAGACGAAAATTTTTTCTGGGGTGTTATTGCACAGAGGAACAATGCACCACTTGTAATTTTTCCTTATTTCACCCATGTTCTCCTTTAAACGCAACGTGGCTCTTCCAAACCTGCAGTTACTGGGCTTGGATCTTGGACTCGTACTGAACTATGACGTCACAGCCAAAGATTAGTGGGGGCGGTATTTTTTAGCCCGCGAAACTCGGGCGACTTTTGGGAGTCATTTTCTAGGGTATAAACTGAATTTTAAGCGGAAAAAAGTATATTGCTGTACTAAGTGTTTACTGTAGTATATCAGCATACTGTTTATAAAAAGTATGCAATTTCCCTATTGAAATTAAGAACCTGTGGCAGCTTTTATTTATTCCACTTTCTGGAGTAATATTTATGCTTTGATGGCCATATGTATGCTTGTGACATTGTGAGGTTGTTTGACCTCTTCAATATGAAATGTTTACCGGAAAATGTATATATCTGATTTTTATTTTAAATAAATGTTGTTGAACTTCATAAATTATTTTTCTCTCCTGAAATACCGCGACGAAAGGTGCTAGAAAATAACGGATTAGTTTTTAACATGTTAATTTTTTAGGTTATGCAGGGAGGTGAAATGATGTTTCCCAAGTAACATTTTTGGTTGGCCCTCTGTTGGCAGATAGTGGGACACAGCGGTTGGCCCATGGTATGATTTGGCCACCTCGCCAACCGTATCCCAACCAACGATTCCCCAACGATGGGCCCAGCCCCCTCCAACTCCCGGCCGCTAGGTGGCCCCAAAAGCTCCGTGCGAGGGAATCGCCGATAGATGGTGCTAGTGGGTGTTTGCGCGTCCAGCATTACGAAATTGCATTGAACCAAATACAAGACTTGATCGCTGGAACAACGAATTTAAAATGCCTTTAACTGAATTGATCACTAAGAAGCAATTTAATAGCCTTTTAATTTCATTGACAGCCAGTTAGAAAGTCCATGTACAAAAAACATTGCCTTTACAAGAAATTGAAAATGAGATGTTGTCGTCTGCTAGCAGTCGTATTTTATTAGCTCTACTTCGTAAAAAAGAAGTTATTTGCGTCCTGATCATCATATATTTATCGCTAACGGCATACTGCCTGACATATAATTATCAAGGTATCGGTCCCCCAAAAAAAAATTGGCGATACAGACAGTCGAGTCGGCGTTTCCTCCTCCAAGGAACTCCAGCGCAATTATGCTGAATGGGGAAATAAGTTTTGGCTGCAGAAATCTCCTTTAAACTCTCATTAGGTCACCTTAAACAGGCAATCCTAAACTGGTAGCTACGAGGATACGGTTATCTCCGATTCAGAAATTACAAGATCCGCAATGAGAAAAACTGGCCCAAAATTAATTACTGAAAGCTTCACATAACGACTCATATTAAGATTAGAATAAGACTTAATGGTTATTCTGAAATGGAAAATGTACGTTTGGGAACCCTAATTAAGACTTTAGACACAACAAAAACACCTTGCTAAATTCTTAACCCAAGAAAGTCACAGAAATACACATCACAAGATCAACCGAAACAGCAACCAATGTAAAGGAAAAGGGGACGTCTGGGAACGGTAGTTGAAGGAAGTGATTGTTGTTAAATTTAAAATGCATTTATTCATGAAAGCACAAGCACTATCATTAACACTGTACAGGCGAGCTTAAAGGATAAGGGCAAAGGTTGGAAGTGTGAAAAATGTAAATAAATCTCGAAGTTCATGAAGATTTGAGGGTTTTCCACGGTTGTGGCAGTATCACTTCCACCAAAAGATCTGGAGATGAATGACCGCCTAGAAATAGAAATTTTTCAAAATTAGGCAAAATTTAAAAAAATATATTTAAAAAATGAGTTGCAATCCTAGGTCGCATCAGTTATAAATGTGGAATGACAGTACTTTTACCACGAAAAATCTCCACAGTTAGCTAATAATGGTGTTACAAGAGGTTATGTCACACCAAAAATGTGAGGCTTTGAGGCACGAGAAAAATATCATAATGAAAAGGTGGGGCCAAATTTTCGATTGCAAATATCAAGAGCTAAATTCATCCTTTCAATTCTTAATATAACCACCATTTACTCTATTCTCATGACTTCCTTTTTTATTACAGGTAGTAACCCCTGCCCCTTCTCAGCAAAAAATATCCTGACCACATTACTGTTGTTGCACTTTGTTTACAACTACAACAATTTCTAAACTGCAATGGCAGCAAATCCACAGAAGTAAAAAAAATATGAAATTATTTATATCTCAACATCCGTAGGCGGATCACCGTTAGTCCGTGTATATTATTGTCCGCTAAACAACATCAATACTTGCATAAAATGAGCATGTATGCAAGCATAACTATCGCTAGGGCGCCATAAATCTTATCCCACCAAATAACAGAAGTTACCATTATAATTTCACTGTCATTAAGTCCTAAAACTAGAGTAGGATGCACATTAACACTTTCACCATGATCATAAAAACATAAATTCACTGCACAACTGTATCTAATAGGAATGAAATAATACAAGTTTTCAATTCGTGGTGGAGCGATATTTTTCCTCCTGTTTCTGTACTGACACAAAATTCTTCACTAAATATCTAAAGCCATCAATTAATTGCAGAGCGAGCTACGAAACCACCGAGGTTACACAATTGTAATTAAGTACAATAACACAATTAGTAAAAACTGATTGAACTATGCCTCCACGGCAACATGGCATGATATTATTTCGGTATTATGTGAAAAACATGAACCATTGATTTCCCGCGAAGATAAAAATAAAAATTTCCGTAAATAAATATCGGATGCTTTGCCATATCCTCTTTAAAAACAAGAGAAAGGACATGCATAGAAGAGTAAACAAAGCCGCCATTGCAGATACCGCAGTATTTCCGCTATCTATTTGCACCGCTAATTTATTCTTAGCGAATAACACATATTTTCAACTAAAAAACGAGGTCACTTAGATCTAAAACCACGAAAAAATTACCAAATTAATGATAACAGAGCCATAAAACTAGCATCGGTAACCCACCGCATTTTGAGTACTTACCACTGCTTTGAAAAAACTTTTATTTTCAGCTCAGCATTCCTTCCTGGTTTTCCTGTCTCTTGTAGAATTATTAGACACATATCAAAAGCGCGATGCACGAACCATCTTCAAATTTAATAGCTTTTCAGCAATATAACACATCTTCCAAGTGATGAGCTTCGCTGGTTCACCATTGAAATGAATGTAACAGCAACGCGATACTGGGAGCGCGACAGGCTCGCAGCGCCACTCTGTAATGAACTAAAAAAATTGAATAACGTGGGAGGATTTTGGGACCAGCCAACCAGCGGCGTAACAGCCGAGTTGGAGGGGGCTGGATGGGCCAACAGAGCATTACAGTCGGGCCTTTGTATTCCCAACCAGAGGCCAACCCCTCTCCAACGATACACCGTTGGCCCTTTTAAATTCTGCCATCCGTTTCCCAACAAAAGCTATATTTTACTGGAATTTCTCATTTTTATAGAATGAAAGTTAAATTAATTTACCTTCTCACTTGATACGATACCAGTAGATAGAATCTTTACCTTTAACTCCCTATGAATCAAAATGAAATTAAATACATCAACAATCAATGCTATAGGACAAAGTAAGGTTACAGTGGTTAAAAGTGGAAAACAAAAAATCAATATCAGTTCAGAAGGTCCCCAACTTTTATTTTCACAAATTAGGACAAAATTAGGAAAATTTCAACAGCACCTTTCCATATAACAATATGGCACACACAAAAACTGTCCATCTTCTTTGTTGGGCAACAAAACACACTTAGATAAAATCTGGGTGGACTGCAATTTGCATCCAGGTACTATTTTTTTACTACAAATATACCAATGGTACCACTTCTAAGAGGTAATTCAAAGAAATCCTCCTTAATTTCAAACATGTCACACTGCAAGATGTACACCCCTGAGTTATTTGATTCAATTGCCTTCACAATTCCTATTCTCTGGTCTTCGGCAACGAAATTGTTAAGTTTAGTCCATTTTACTTAATTGGATTAATAAGTGCAAGATTTAGGGATATTAATAGGAATCACAGAAACACTGATTGAGTATAATAGTTGATGTATTTTCCATAAAATAATAATTGTGCAGTTGTTATTTAGGTTTACTCATACAAATTCAATCTCATTCTCTTCAGAGAGGTCTAAATCACTCACTTTGTCCATTGAAACACTGTTTTCATTAAAACTTCCACTTATACTAGATATGCCACAATCTGAAAAAATATACATATCGATCTATCTAAATTAATGATGAAAAGTTTAAAATTCCACAAAACTATCTGTTTAAGGTAACATGATTTTAGGAATGCCAGTTTTGTAAGACTTACCAAATGAGGTCAATGCCTTATTTTTGTTAGAAGCACTCGACTTATTTTATTTAACTGCTATCACAAAGACAAAGCCCTAACAACCAAACAAGTCTTGGTTGTTAGGTTGCTAGGGAAACATGTGAACCGTATCCTGCAACGTATGCAATCGAGGTATACATCGTGCTTATTCGATAACTTCCATCGGTTAAGTTAGACTCGAAACAGACAGATCTTATAAGTCTACAATTTTTCATGTGCCCTCCGGGATATATATACTAACAAGTCGCATTAAAGAAGCCTCCGCTTCTTGGAACCATTTATGTCAAATACCAATCTGAAAACACCAGAAAATTAGCAGAACATTACTTAAAAAAGAGTTATACATAATTTCCAAAAATTATCTTATAATATATTCTTAAAAAATTAACTTAAAATAATTATTCTGCCAGCACATAGTCGGTAGCACTGACTGTCAAAGCAAGCGATTATGCCATCCCTATTTTTTAATGAATAGATGCTACCAATCCGATAATCATTTGATACGATAAATCGATTACAATGGAAGCACGAACGATGGAATCTCTACGTTGAAGATCTTGTCGGAATTTTGTTTGCAGCTCTCATGGCGGAAATTGAGGAAATGGTATGATGTCCCAACGGTGGCCCAATGATAATCCATTTCGTAGGGCCATCGTTGGGGATTTCCGTTGGGCCAACAGCATAAACCGTTTCGTTGGGCCGACGAACAATATCTGCGTTGGGCCAATAGCGGAATTTGGTAGGCATATCCACCCACAATGAGCCAACCGTGACTACGGTTCCCCAACCGAGGCCCAACGGTCAATGTTACTTGGGTTATTTAAAAGCCGCTCTATATTTCTAAGTCAATAAATTTTATAGGGTGTTCTTCCATATTAACAACCAATGGGTTAAGTAGTACACTAAACGGTATTTCCTTCTTGGTCTGAACTTCTGGGACGTCGATCGCAGTACTTAAATATATTTCCGTGGATAATCTCTCGTATCCCTTGGCTTGTTATTAGTTCTCACGATTACTTTTTATAAATAGCTGTTAAAATACGAAATATAACTACTCGAATAACTCAACCCTACCGTAATTTTTAGCTTAACTTTAGGGAAGGTGAACGGAGGTCCAACCAGTCCAACCGTATTAACGTCAACAGCTGAGAGGCCGATCCATCGCACCCCAGGCGATGTGCAGAGTAGCACCCCTGACGTCACGTAAAGCGCTGTCGCCATATTGCATGTTCCGGCCTGTATTAAAGGTGGCCATGATTCATGCCGATGCCCTTCATGCCATTCTATGGTTCATGCTGCAGACCATGGTGCCGGTGATGCATGCTGTTTTTCGTAAGGAAAACGGTCTCAAGACGACAGCACGACAGAGTCCCTCGAACTCGTGTGGAGATCTATCGTATGTACTCAACCCTGGGATATAATCTGGGCCTATCCCTCAATGTTTATGGTGAAAAAGAGTTGAGGTCAGCTCACGCAAGCAATTGTCAATTCAAGCCAATTTTAGGGATATCATTTCATTTAGTGGTTGTAATCGCTAATTTCATTTCTGTGTATTCCCAAAATCAGTGACCAAATTTGGTTAAGGTTAAATTTGGCCTTAAGGCTGATAAAGGTCGATTCTGATAATGGAAATCGAAGATGACTGACTGTTGAAGGAAAAGTAGCTCTAAGTGTAAGTGGTAGAGAAACAAATTAGTGTCTTACTGTGTCTTGTCGAGGGAAATAATAATGGCAGGAGCATATGACCGATGGAGTGCATTGAGCTGTGGCCAGTTGTCGCCATATGCAACTGGAGACGATTACAAGGGTGGTGGTGCGAAGAAATCTCACCATGGCTACACATTTCAGTTCCATTTATTAATGCTTTTCGCATTGCGGGCTTATAATTTAAAGTATCCGGACTTCAAGTTAGGAACAGAAGTCGCAGATGCAGATAAGCTGGATGATATTGTGCTCTCATACGGCAAGGGTGGGAAAGAAGGTGATGGAAGATATTTTCGTTTGGTTCAAACCAAGCACACTCAGCGGGAGCAGAAAGAGACTTTGCGAGCTCGTCAGCTTTTCGAAGATCCAAATAAGGACTTCAGCCTGAGGATGTACTTCAATGCGTATCGGAAACTGATGCAGGGTGGAAAGTTACTGGGAAAGTGTGATGCGATAGAGGACTTGATCTTATGCACCAATATGAATTTTAAAAGTGGGGATAGGTTTGAGGATTTTGTCATAGATGAGCAAACTTTTGTGACTGAGTGTAATGGAGAGGATGGAAAAGATACAATCTTAAGGAATGGGTTGAAGAGGTTCAGTGAAAGTTTTGGTGGTAAGGAAACCCTAGTGCTTCACTTGAAAAATTATGTTGTTGGAATTCCATCAGATTTAGCAGTGTGTGTCATCAGTGGAACAGAATGCAGTTGGGATGAAGAAACTGGCGATACAGAGTCACAGCTATGTGAATTGTATGAAAATGTATTGTGGGATGAAGTTGTCGATGTAAAAACTCTTAGGTTTAAGGAAAGTTTCTGTAGCTGCAACCATTTATCAAAACCAGCCCAGCATTTCCGTGATGAGCTGTTCTCCAAGTTCATGGCATGTCAAAATATTGAGGGTGAGAAGGATGAGAAAACTTTTTGTAAGTTCTTAGAGGAAACAATACTACACGAATCACTACAAGAATTATCTGTAAGGGGAGTTCACCTTGACTGTCCTAAGCAATTGGCAAAAAGGCTCTCACGAATTCTTGACAAACACAGAGACACAGGTGTAATCAAAGTGGTATCCAAGGAAAGCGTGTTGTGGAAGCATTTCAAAAGCCTACTGAAATTTGTTTTAATTGAAAGGGATGGTAAAATCAAGTTCAGGGAAGAATTTCTGTATGGAGGTTCTCTACCAGGTAATTTGAGTGAATTCAGGGAAAGTCTTGAGAAGAGTATAGGTTATTTTGGATTGGGTTTGAAAGCCCTTGAAAGTTATACTTTTGAAATAGAGTCAAGCATGTGGGTAACTGCTCTTGGTGATGCCTTGGATGCTGATGTGTGCGAATTCCTCAGAATTTTAAGGTTTTCTGTAAACCAACCTAGCATTGAAGAAATGGAGGAATTGATTTTGGAAGAAATGAAAGCTCACTTCAAAGAGGTGGACTTGCGGAATGCATACCTTAGGTTTTTCAAAATGATGTATTCTTGGGCAGAGAGTAAAGCTGGGAAATACCTAACGAATGAGGACATCAAACAGTTTTTTGGTGCAATCCAGAAAGAATTTTTGGGGAGAATAAGGTTTAACCTTAAAGAGCCTGTTCATAATTTCACTGGTAGGGAAGAGCAACTTGAGAAATTGCACAAATGGTTGCATGGATGTAATGAAAGCATTCATTTAGGGAGAAAAGCGGTGATTTCACAATCTAAGGCTATCTCTGGTCTGGGAGGAATTGGAAAAAGTGAACTTGCACGAAAGTATGCACAAATTCACTATGAGGTGTTATATGATAACATTATATGGATTGATACTGCGAGTAGTGAGAGTTTGCAAAAGTGTTTTCAAATGCTGGCATTTGATGTATTAGGCATAAAGAATGAAAATCCAAATGGTGATAGAAAGGCTCTTGAGTCCATAATCTGGGAAACATATAAATTTTTTGAAGGAAAGAGAACTCTATTTATTTTTGACAATGCAGATAGCTGCGTAGATTTGGAGCCTTATTTTCCCAAACTGCCAGATTATGAACTCATGTATGTTATTATCACCTCTCGCAGTCAGAATTGGGGGGGAATTGATATTCTTGGGTTGAATAATTTCACTCTGGCTGAAGCTTGTCAATTTATAGAATTGAGTTTAGATAATTCATCTACATTCAGTAACGATGATGCTGTTGCATTGGCCAATATGTTGAACTGTTTCCCTTTGGCTATTAAGCAAGCTGTTTCATACATTAAGGAAATGAATCAAAGAATGAAAAACTTGGGTAAAGTCTTTGGGATCAAAGAGTACATTCTCTTGTTTGAGAAGAAGACTAAGGAGATGTTGGATTACACTTTTCCCAGGGATTTAAACAATAGCTACTCTCAAACAACATATAAGACAATGTGTATTGCTATTGATTGTGCTAAAACTAGTGAGCATGGAGATACTGCAATCCTACTGTTAAATGCTATGTCTTACTTGTCACCCAATAATATTGATGTTAAAATCCTCTGCAGGTGTCTGGTAGACCATGATGAAATAGATTTGGCAGGTGGTCTCGAATTGTTGACAAGGTTTTCGATTGTAACAATGAATGAATCTGTTGCCTGCATACACCGCTTAGTACAGTTAGTGAATCGTGTTTGCTTAAAGGATACTGATGAGGAGGAGCAAACTTTAATGAAAGTTTTAGACCTTGTTTTGCTCATGGATGTAGAGCATGCAGTTATAGCATGGGAATATGCAGCAGGGTATAAGGATATAATGGAAAAATACTCATCAATGCCACTTATGATAATTGATAGACTTTCATACAATTTGATGGTAAATGTAGCCCTACAATTTGGTGAGAAAGCAATATCTACTTTAAGATCTTACTTTGGTCCAGACTTCCGACAATTAATTTTCATTCGCAGAGCTATGGGTCAAGCATTATGTATTAATCGGGAGTATGAGAAATCCATCACTATTTTCCATGATGTATTGGAGAATTTAATTAGACTGTCAGGAGAAAATACTGATGTGCTGTTCACCAAGCACTTCATGGGTACTACTTTGATGGAGATGGGAAAATTTAGTGAGGCCTTAGATTTATTTATGGATGTATTGAAGAAGGGACAGTCGATGGTAGGAGAAGATTCTAAACTGTTATTTTCTGCAAAAACTCACATTAGTTATGCCTTGGAGCTCATGGGTAATGTTGAGGAGTCATGGAAATACATGGAGGACTGTAATCAACAATCACAGAAAATTGTGGACGAGTTCAAATTTATTTGTGACCAGGTATTATCCAATGAAGAGAAAACTGTTTTTGAAAGGGAAGCTACGGAGGGAGCATTTCAGAAGCGGAAAGAATTGCTTAAACATGTTTTAAGAGTTGGTGAACTTAATTATGGTCTTGATATTGATTATGTCATCACGGCAATTGTTCACATTTCAAAAGCGCATGACATGAAGGGAAATTTTGAGGAATCTATCAAAGAGGCTGAGAAGGCATATGAGTTATTTAGTGTACATTTTGGAGATAAACATTTCGCGTCGGTATGTTCGAGGAATGTGATTGCCATGAATTTGTGCAAAGTTGGAAAGACTGAAATGGCTTTACAGTTATTAAGAGAATCAGAAGACATTCAATCAGAAGTTCGTAGATGTAAAGGATTTACTTACACAAGACTTAATATTGCAGATACCCTCTACAGTCAGTTGAAGTATGAGGAAGCCCTTAAGGAGTATGAGGGAGTTGATGATGATGTAAAAGATTGGGACATCTCAGAAATTCCTATGCAGGTAAAATGCAAACTGCGTATTGCCGTTATCCTTGTTATCCTTGGGAGACCAAAATTTGCCGTGAATAAACTTGGTGAAGTGTTTGCTATTCTGAAGAATAATTCAGAATCAATTCATTCCATTGATGAATTGATATGTGAGATGGAGAAAGTTGCTAATATTTTTTTGCAGAAGCAAAATCAGAAGGAGGCCCTTGAAGCTTATAAGTTTGTTTACCAATTAAGGAAGGAGTATAAAGGAGAGGCACATATAGACACACTGGAGACTAAGTTTATTTTTTCAGAAATATATTGCCATCACAAGGGAAAAGGAGCATTAGAAAAAGGCATGGGCTACCTAATGGAACTGAATACAGTTCTTTTAAAAAAACTTGGGGATAAAGATGCGAGAGTGGAAGCATTGATGTTGAAGATTTATCGAACTCTCATGTACATTAAACAGATTGAGAAAGCTGAGAGCATGATGATTGAAACATTCAAGGAAGGAAGTAAAATTCTTGGTTATGAATCAGTATTTATTTCAGGTCTATGGGCTATTCTTCAATCCCTCTCACGTTAGTTTTGCGGTCTTTAATAGAAAAAAAGTATGTAGAAACAATTGATTGATCTTTTCAGTTTTCTTTTTTTTTCCTTCTTTTTGATAGCTCAATATGAATACATTTATAAAAGCATCCTACATGCCACTAGCGCAGATAGATCCAGACCTCATGGGGTTACCAGGGATTAGGCCATGCAGTATATTTCAAGCTCAAAACTTTCAGTGTGCTGAAATTCACAGTTTAAAACTTATTATTTCAATTTGTATTGCTTGACTGATTCGAATATAGCCGGTGAAGAATACTCTGGAATGACTCATATTGTGTCACTAATGAAAATAAATCATATGGTAATGCTGGAGCCAACATTTGAACTCGTCATTGAGGAAAGACTAAAGCTGTATTGCGCCATCAGTTATGAAAACAGACTTTTGAATTTTGGTTTGAATGCCTTTGGTGTTATTTAACACAGTCTGTTTTTGAAATTTAAGAGAGGTGAACCAGTGCATTCTCCCCTTGGAGATGGAAACTGCTGAAATATTGCATTGTTAAGATTTGGGGTGGATGATAGAGATGGCAAAATTTAATATTTCTCTGCCACCACTGGGATTTGAACCTGGGCCATCGGGTGGGGAGACAGCAATCAAGCCACCACTTCAATCACATCCCATACATTGTTTGAGGTGGTACATAGATGTTTTTTTAGTCATTAAAGGTTATGACCACGGTCTTAGAATATGAGAAGGTCTGGAAACTCCTCGCCCAGGCATGGTCGTATAATGAAGCCATTTCCTGTGGAGGTCGGTAGAGACGCCACCTATCCTGAAGGGCAAGTTCCCTGTGTATCTGAATACGAAACTTCAGTAATTATGTACTAATTTATGGCAAAAATGATGATAAACACATCGACATCGGTTACTAGTTAACAAGTTCATATGCACTTAACATTTTATAGCCTTACATGCCTTGAAAACATTCTCATACGTGAGTATTAATAAAATGGAAGGTGTTGGATTTCAGCTTCGCCTGCTTACATATTTGTATTAAAATCAGTTACAGCCATAATGAAAGATTGTCAGCAGTTAAAAACTTATGTAGTGAGGATAGGTATTTTTAAGGAAATAATTATTTATAGCTACCTTGTTGTAAACGTCAACATAAGGTCTTTCAAGAATGTAGATGTTACTCCTTACTTTCAAACACGATTTACAAATATAATATCGCAGAAGCGCAAACGACGTCTTACCAAGGCCTACGTGAAATACTTCTTATGAAGTGACACATGTTAATGTTTTTACTCTCCAGAGTCTCGATCAAATGGTAATAATTAGGTAGGGCACATCAAATCTCCAAAAAATTTCATTATATCCTAGGGGCGACATTATAGCGGGTATAGAATTTGCATATTTAAGCGTTGAACAGGGTGAATAATTTCCGGAAATACTATTATTACTGTTAAAGGCTATTATATAACGATACTTACTTACTCACCAAAGGAAGAATTTGAGATAAAAAATATTTATATATCATCGGAAAGATAAGAATCAAAGAGATTTCTTAAATAATTTCCTAATAAACTTCCATGAAAACAGTGCAATGGATATAATCTGAGGGATTTGCGGATGAATCGGATCAATTTTAGGTGTTGGCAAATCTGAAATATTTAACCTTCCCATAAATAAGATAAGAACATAAACAGAAACCACAGGCTAATATGTAGTAACTTTACTTTTCATGAGAGTTGCACCATCGATAACAGCTGCATTAAAACAAATCATTGAAAGAGGTATTAAAAAGGAAAAAATTTCACATTCTCATTTTTCCAACTTATATAATGTAGGTACACACTCATCAAATCTACATTTCCAGAATGAATACACAATTCTATTGGAACTGAGATTATTTATACAATCAATGCAAAGTAATCTAATGAAAATTAAATTTTAAGTACACAACATGTAGCATTTATATTAAAACAGATTCAAATTAGAAAGAATGATGAAAGCCATGAAAAAAATGAATCAATGAACAGCATCTGCGCGTGCTATATCAAATGCTCAGTATCACCAGACATGATACAGTTCGAACTCTGATCTGTAACCTCTGTGTGTTTATTAAACATCCAATCACTTGAATGTTAAAGTTGTTTCAGGTTTCCCACCGGATGATGTTCTCCATCTCTGCCGACGCTTCGATGGTCGTGTCGTCCATCGTCATCAGGGCTTCATCTTTCATGGTTTGCGCGACAGGAAAACAAAGTCTGAGCAAATTCAATTATAGTAAACAAATTCCTGCAAATTAATTCTAATTCAAAGATGGCTATCTCCCGGCCAATACTGTCTGCCGGAGGTCCCCCTTCTTCAGCTTTAAAGCACTTATCTCATGTTAGTCCGCCAGACATAGCATTACATTCATCACAACTATAGGAAGACAAAATAGAGAAGGTATTATCATATTATGCTTCATTCAATATTCCAACATGAAATAAAACAGACTTACGTATTAACCAAAATATTATATAACTACAACTATATTAAACTATTCTATTGCTCAATCATTACCTTCGTAAACTTTCTGGCTACTGGAACAAATTAACATTTTAAAACTTACCAAACAGCAGAATAGGTTGATGAAAGTCATGGTCCAAAGGAATTACAATTCATATCGTCTACATTAATGTAAATCATCATCATAAAAAATCCAAACATCACCGTTATACCTTCGTGGAATGCTTCTTAGATATCCTTCCGTCACTATAATTAAAATAAATTTCAAGGTAAGATGAAACGATAAAAATTTCTGGATGGAAATAATGTTTAAAAAGGAAACTTAGAATGGCTGTGAATTTATGTTAATCAAACCTACTGATAGAAACGTTCTCAATAATTAAGACGTGATTTCAAAACCAGAAAACAGGTCAGGGAAACCTTCAAGTCAATCTTCATGACAGCCTCGAATTACTGACCCTCATCACTGATGAGAACCAACTATGTTTCTCAAACAACACGTTCATGGAACACATCATTCATATTCCTCGAGTACTACATCCAGTGTCTCTAAAAAGCGAAATCCCCGAAGTCATGTGTCATTACCAGTGGTGCAACATTGTACCACACACGTCCACGGCATTTTCCTTTTTTCAGTAAATCTACTATATATATCCACGAAATATTGATGTAGAAAAATAAGGAAATAATGCATAAAACTAGCATACGAAAATAAATGAAAACTAAATCTAAATTAATTACAAATATCACAATTTCCATTTACCTGTAGCACACTCTCAACGATAAGGAAATTAACTTACCCGCTAATGCTTGCCCTCCAGGATAGGTGGCGCCGCCCTGGCAAATGTGCGGCAGGTTGAGGAAACAACTTCAATGGACCATGGGCTCCCAATGGAGTGGGATAGGGAGTGTCATTGGGCTGGTTATGACCCAGTAGGTACATATCAGTATATCCAGACAAAATTACAGCATAACCGTGGAAACCAGGAGTTGAACATCAGTGATGTAAAATTAATCGTTTTATTAGGGTTCCCATGAAAACTTATTTTAAATTTTGGTTTGGTTGAGTTCATCCCTATATATATTCTTGATTAAAAATCAGTACTAGGCTATCTTGTTGCCTTTCATATAAATATGTTTGTAACAATTTTGCAAGGGCAATATTGTAGATAGTGAGGAATAAAACTAGTGTTTTTGGTTGATTCTTTTCATTCTGAATAGAGCTATGTGATGAAAATTAATTGGTATGGGCTGAGTGGGAAACTTTGGGCAAGAGTGATACATACATTGATAAATAATGACGCATAATTATAGGCTATTAAATTTTGAGTTTTTAACATTTGCAATAAATAGTTGCCCAGTAGCAAAAATTAAATTATTGGGCTTGATAAAAAAGTGGTTGCATTCAAATAAAATATCAGTCCAAATTTATTATCGCAGAGATTTTGTATTGGCCCCATATTTGTATATATTTTAGAGGAATTTAAAAAAAATTACAAGCTGTGACCTTAAATTGTCTTCCCTATATTAGTAATTGCTACTGCCAATTATCAATATGAAGAAATTATCCTAATGCAGTGTTCAATAATCCATATCGCCTTGGCATAGATGACTTGACACAAATCTTGGCATCCTTGTTCCTCCTTTTCTACCAGTGTGTCTTATCAACTGATATGATGAAGCTTTTAGCATTTGATGAGTGGGCTGGTGTGGTTTTGCATCAATTTTATATTTTCATACCGTAATGTGATAAATACATATTTTTAAATAATGTATGGGATATGTAAAGTTTATGAAAGATACCCTATTTGTGTAAAATGTGACAACTGTGATATGTGTGTGTTGAAAATGAGGGTGTATTATAATTGTGTTAATTAAAATTTATGGCCCTCTTTTGCTGTGGAGGGATAAGTTATAATGAAGGTCCTGCGTCAAAATTCCCTTTGACCATTGCTCTCCCCCGAAAATTTTTGAGTTGGGGATATTTACTTTGGCAGTGAATACATTTGGAGGGGGTTCACCTGAGTAAGTACATATCACCTATTACTATGGCCTTGTTGTCATTGACGTGTTTTTCAAGCCTTTGCATTTTTGTATGTAAATGAATGCTACTTTTGAGTAGCAATTGAATGAGCTTTCACTGTGATATTGGAGACATTTTATTTTCAGATTAAATAAGATTAAATCTGTTATTTTTATATTCGACTGATGGCTGTGTTGTCTTTAATATTCTTGTATCTTGAAGTGGATTAGAAAAAAAGTGCAATGGCAATGTTTGTGAAAGGTAAATGGTGGATCATTTCCTATAGTAGTGACCATACAAATGAGGAAATTACATTCAATCTGTGCCTTCCTGAAATTTTACCTATTGATGTCTTCAGTTTTTGTTAACATGCTGGTTAACAGTGGTATAACTATTGAGGGAATGTGGGGGTTAGATCCCCCTCCAAAGCCTCAGAGAAAAAAAATATTTAATGCTATTGCCTAGTTTAGGCATAAAATAACTTTCAACATAACTTTCAAATGAAACCCAAATTTTAAGTTCCAAAATGATGTAAAATATATGTCCAGGGATGTCATTTTTTTATTTTCCCGGACTTTTTTGCCTGGGAGAGGTGGACATCCCTCCCTTCCCCAGCCGCTGATCCCCTCACATACCGTATTCCTAGTTAAGCCACTGCTGGGTAAATTATGTATTGGCTTGTATGTATTTGGAATACTTTGAAAAAATTTTAGGCACTATTGCAATTAAATTGAAATGTTTTCTTTGTGCATTATTTTCTCTGCATTAGATGAGGTATGCACCATTGTAATTCTGAATCAATTGAGCCAGTTGTTTTTAATATCATATCTTCTATTGCAAAGTAGCTATGCAAATATGACATTATTTTGAGCTGTTTTGATGAATTTGCATTTTTACCCTCCAATTCGGAATTGATCAAATTTTATGGAAAATATAGTTTTTCCTTGATCACAGTCAATGTTATTTTGTATGTTTTTGTATGTAAAATTATTTTTCTGTAATATTTTATGGAATGTATATGTTAATATTGTTAGGTTTCAAATTTTTAGACCTTCATGGAAAACTGCTGATACAGAAAATATTTTTTTTTCCTTGTTAAGTAATTCAATGCAGGCCCGATTTTCATTAACATCAACAGAATCGGCCAATGAAATAAGCAAGAAAAATAGAGAGTGGTTTTTGTGCCATAACTTCCATTCAAATACTGCTATTTTCAAACAATCTACATGGGTGGAAAGAGGGAAGCTTGCTGAAGGCCATGCACATGATTGGAATACTTGGAAGTGGATATTAGTTACATATGTACATAGGCGGAAAAAGGCCCCCTGTTCGACCGGCACACCACGTCACTTGACGTGCTCTGTGCTGAGTGTGTTAATAAATATAAATGCGATGGTGGTTGGCGTAACATGGTGAAACTCCTTCATGATGCACAAAGGTTAAGAAAACACTTAGCTGTTTCACAAAACAAAATATATTGCGACCGGTTTCGATACAGCGTATCATCATCTGGCCAGATGATGATACGCTGTATCGAAACCGGTCGCAATATATTTTATTTTGTGAAACAGCTAAGTGTTTTCTTAACCTTTGTGCATCAATAAATATAAAGTTCTATCTTGTGTGTAATTCTCATGCTAGTGACTTATTTAGGGGCTACTCATCCCACTCCTAATGAGACATTCTATAAAGTGAAAGAGGGAGCCAGTGATGAATGCTTTGCATCGACTTCTGATAATTACATATTTTCAAATGTATTTGATGAGTAAAATAGAGTATGTATGATTGATAATTCTTTTGTATCAAAATATTTCATGTTAAAAAAATGGATCTGTGATTTTTTAAATACCTATTTACTGCTAAATGTATTTCTAACTGCCTGCTTTTTTTACATATACAATAATAAATCAATCATGATTATTTAGAGGGGAAATTAATTTTGTTACCTCATACAATTTTTTTTTACTGATCAATAGGAAACCATTTAACTTGCTTATATGATGTGGTATGGATTACTTCTCAATAGAAAATATAGGGATTATCAAACCTGTGAATGTCCACTTCAGAAGTAAACTTCCAAATTTTGATTTTAGACGAATGAAATGTTGTCAAAATGGGCCAATATAGACTTTTCTAAATCTTGAAGGTGCAAATTTGAAATTAATTGCCTCTCTTCTTGGTGTAAATGAATAATGATCCAAGGTACAACGGGGAAAGGATATTACGCAAAAAAAACCCGATGATATCCAGAAAATCCAGCAAATGGCCACAGATAGTACCAATGAATGTTCATGTCAATGAAAATCATCACTAGGTCATGAACTAATTAATTTTATTCAGGAGTTTAAACAATTTCGAACATTATTCAACAAGTATATCATACTAACCTTAAAATTTCCATTCAACAATAATTTTTAAATTATTGAATAATTAAAAAACATGATAGCAATAGATCCTCTAGCATTGTTATTTTCAAAGCTATAGCTTCTGCTCAGGCCTGCATTACCTTTTCGTTTGTTCGTCCTTTTCCTTTCTCTTGGCCGCACGCTCTTCTTGGAGAATTTTTTCCTGTTTTTTCATTAGCCTCTTTTTGCATTCCTCTTCTCTTAGCTCTTTAAACTTTTATGATAATATGGCATACATGGGCTTACTCATGCTTATCTTTTTCAGTCACTCGTAGCAATGTATGAAAAACTCACGTGTTTGCTCCAAATTGTCTCATACTCTTTATTAACCACGGACCTTTGGCTTTCCGGTAAAATTGCCATGGGTACTGTCCGGCCGGCGAGAGTTGTCCGACGACAGCGCAACAGGAGGGGCGGAGAACCCTTCGCCAGCACGGTTAGCAGCCAATCGCTATCCCCCAAACGCACCTCACAGCCAAGGTGAGTATAATAGGCACCTTGTCCTATTATACGCACCTTGCCTCACAGCCTCGCCAAGTCAGACAACGTTGTCACATGCATATGAAGCACCGAAACAAGCCTGACCCACCAAAACAATCTCTTTCTTTGAATCACCGAAACAAGGGATTCTTCCTGTGTCCCTCACGCTCGTCGTCCCTTCCAGCTCTTTTCTAAACGGAAGCATTTTTCTTACATGTGATGTGGGCGTTTCCCTTTCTTACCTGGCAACCTTGCCCCCTTCCACGAACTAGACCCTTCTATCTATCATGGGACAACTTTCGGCGGAAAGCATATGATTTGATTTTTTTGATTTTGGGATTAAAAACTTTGCACAATAGGGTAGTTTCCTTCATCAAAGAAAACAAAAGGCAATAATTGCGATTCGTTACCCACCATTAGTGTATTCATAATATTAAATTATTTCGATTTAGAAATGCCGGTTTAAACGAATGGCAATGGTCCATTTTTATCCTCATTTGAAAAGGACCAGATTGGCACCCATGCGATTCCACTCCACCTGACGTCACAGGGACCTAGTTTCTGCACGAGAGGATAGGAGTTATACATCGTCTGAGGTTACCAGTGCATGCATGAGGCGCAGAGCTCAGGGAAACATGTCTTAATAATCACTTATTAAAACTGGCTAAGGTCGGAAAGTTTTCCTCGTTTGATACGGTATTAATAATCCTTATTTAAGCCAAGCGCTACCAGCCAGCAGGGTACTCAGCTACCCGCTAGCAGCCTGCGTCGTATCAGCGCTAAGCCTCGCCTCAAGGTCACCTCACTGGGCGGGAGGGGCAACCAGAAATACGACGTACGGAGAGATTTCCCGGCATTCATACTTATGCGTCGCGTTTTCGCGCGCTTGAAATTTTTCACTTTTCATTTAATCGCGAAAAATAGATATTGTCATTTAAAAATCTAAAAGCGTGAAATACGTACTCCAGGAGTAATAATCTTTCAATTTAGGCAATAAAAAATAATAGGAAACCACCCTATTGTTATCAAGTGCATGTTTTGAAAGAAACCGTTTTTCATCGGTTGCTTTTTTAAACAAATTGAACAAATTTCGCAAATATTACCCACATGGATTTTTTTAATTCAGCATGTTTGAAATAATACCAAACCTCTTGTAGTAATTTAATAGCAACAAAATGTAGAATGTAGGATGTAGGATTGTAAAAAAAGGATTGAGGTGTTACCTCAAGATATGTACATCTCATATACACAAAGAATCGATTGTGATACGTTGAGATGAATTGCGACTGCCAACGACGTCGAAATTAAGATCGATTTTTCGGCAGTGCGGCATGGTCTGGAGCTTGCTGCTGGCCACGCACAGTGGGCTGAAATAAAATAAAATCTGGCCCAAAATGATTATGTTTTCACTTTTAACTTTCGAAAAAACGATTGGATTTTCTAGTAGGGTGGTTTCCTATTATTTTTTTATTGCCTGAATCGAAAGATTATTACTCCTGGAGTACGTATTTCACGCTTTTAGCTTTTTAAATGACGATACCTTTTTTTTCGCGATTAAACGAAAAGTGAAAATTATCAAGCGCGCGAAAACGCGACGGATAAGTAGGAATGATGGGAAAAGTCCGTGTGACGTATTTCTGGTTCCCGCTGCCGCCCTGTGAGGTGACCTTGAGGCGAGGCTTGAGCGCTGATACGACGCAGGCTGCTAGCAGGTAGCGCTTGGCTTAAATATGGATTATTACTACCTTATCAAACGAAGGAAACTTTCCGACAATTTTAATAAGTGATTATTAAGAGATGTTTCCCAGAGCTCTGTGAATCATGCATGCATTGGTAATCTCAGACGATGTAAAACTCCTATCCTCTCGTGTAGAAACTAGGTCCCTGTGACGTCAAGTGGAGTGGAACGCATGGGCGCCAATCTGGCCTTTTTCAAATGAGATTAAAATTGACCATTGCCATTCGTCTAAACCGGAATTTCTAAAACCAAATAATTTTTATATTATGAAAACACTAACGGTGGGTAACAAATCGCAATCAATGCCTTTCGTTTTCTTTGATGAAGGAAACTACCCTATTGTAGAATATTGAATAGAATCATTCAACATATTTCTGAAATAATCTTATATCTAAGTCATTTGTTTAGAGAGAAGATCTCTGCCCTATTGGAAAAAAACAAGCATATTAAATAAAATTCCAATTGAATTATTGAATAAAATTCCTATTTTCAATTGAATTTCCTTGTATTTAATTATTTATCCAAAAATTCAATTGAATTTCGAAACTTTAAGTAGAAAATACGAATATTCTATTGAATAATAGGAAGTTCAATTGAATTCGAAGAAAAGAACCAATTGAATTTTCAAATATTCAAATTAATTAATCATATTCAAAAATATTTTCAAGAAAATTGACTTAAGTATTTTGCTGCAGTTGCATTTTGTTTTAAAATGCTTAAATTAAAAGCACGCCATGATAAAAACGAACAGTTTGAAAAACCTTTGTGGTGAAAATTTTTATTCTAGAATAGCTAGTTTTGACTACTTTTTCATAAAATAAATTAAAATGTCTTATTTGTCACGTATTTTTACATAGGGTAGAGGCAAACTTTACCCTTTTCACTTTGAATAGAGTGTTCTACACGACATTATATAACACAATGCGTCAACTGTAATTCTCAAAAGAGAAATCCTGCTCCACCCCTCCTAAAAAGTGATGGGCATAGGTGTCCAACCACCCCCTACGCGAATTATTTGAGAACTATTTCAATGTTTGTTCCCTAATCAATAGAATATAATAAATAATTCGGGATATTTAAGGAAATTAATTGATATAAATATTCATTTAGTTAACTATGAGCAAAATTTTGTAACTGTCAATCATTTTTTATTGAATTTATGATTTGTTTAAAATATCACCGTCCAACGCTATTTTTTTACCTGATGCTAGGATGGAAGTGGTTACCACCGCTTCCCGCTCCTGAGATATTTATACCTGGAGTTTGACTGAAGTTTAAATTATTAAACAAAGAAGAAAAATCTTGCTCCAACTGGCACCCCTCCGGTATTATCGAGGTAAATCAAACTGATGTCGGATGGTTCTCACGGCCCGTGACCCACAATACACGAGGTAGGCACTTGGCGTGATATGAGTAGCAGTCCTTTTAATGGACTGGGTTTTCCCTAAATCTTGAGTGAATTGAACTCATTTACTTATTATTTGCAGTGCCTTTATGGTATGTACCCTTTCCTGATGGTTTTACCATCGGGTCTTTCCGTGGAAGGCTTAGGAACCTTACGGTTCACGCTCCCCCTAGCCCTTTGTCCTCGGCGGCTACCCCTTTATGCACTCAGATTTGTTCTATTACTTTGAACATGTGAAAATGTTTCCATTCTACAAATTAGTTTTTCCTAAAATATGCCACCTACACGATTGGCTCATTTCATCTCAAGGTTCATTTCCTACTAAGTGCTCATTATGTCTCCCTTCAGTATTCCTTGTCGAAGTTTGTGCTGAAGGACATTCACAGTATATTTGTCCACTCATGTATACAATGAAAGTGACTCACCAAAATGTAAATAGTATGGTATTGGAAAATGGGGGAGGTCCATGAAACAGATGAAATCATTGGTATTAAAGTTTTTACACAAAAAACGAATATAGGATGGAGGCAAGAAATAAAAAAAATGCTTGTGGCCTTCATTCGAAAAGTGTTGTTTCATCAATATTTTTGAAAGTGGAATGAGTACCCCAGAGTGAATAGCAGATTTCTGAAGTTTCATAAAATTTGGTTAAAACAGCCAATAACACTTCCTACCCGTCTTAAAATGTCTCCCCCAAATGTGTTTGAGTTGGTAAATAAATATTAATTGATTAACAATCCTAATAGAGTGTAAAATCCTTTTCAAGGAATTCTGAATGACCTAATTACCCATTTCTCAGTAATTTAGAGAGCTGTTTCCTCTGGACTTCAAGTAAATTATAGTTTTCTCAGAATAATGCCTAAAAACAGCTAAAATCTAAGTATCCATGGTATCACATGCCACCAATTATTCACAACATGGGCAAGTATAACATACATGGAGCAAGAATTGTGAAACATGCCATTCTTCCTATTGGAGGCATTTTCGAAGAGGTGTTGGAAGCCTGGCACAACAATATAAGAACATAACGTGAAAAAAATGCCACAAAAGTATCTTGGTTTACCACAAACCATGACCTTTTCTGTAGGCTTCTGCTTACATAAAATTCTTATATTTCTTGTTCCGCGGGGGTGCACGTTAAAGTAAAAAAATACCAGACGAGGAGAAAAATTTTGATTTATGAAGAAAAAATTTTGGAGCATGAAAAATCTTCATCTTCGTACGCATAATAGGAATTAAAGTTAGTGTGCAGGACTACAAAATAGCCCGTGTTCTAATTCCAAGCTCACATTCTCGCAATTTCAATGTTTTCAGTTCTAGCTTGCGCAATGATGTCCCGCGTGTAGAACAGCTGTAAGAATAGCAACAAGTCAAGAGACAATTCAGTTATAAAAACTCTCATAGTGTTTTCTCCCTCGCATGACACGAAAATAATTTGTTAGGATGCTTTTAACAGATACCCAATCCCGTACATTGGCTCAGCAATCCATTCCAAATTTTTGTCCCTATCTGTTGCTTATCATCCAGAAAGTATTCGATAGAAAGTATACTACCACATTCCCAACTTAAAATTTTGAGTTTGAGAGTGAAATTTCATCACACAACTTGCTTCCCTATCAGTAGCTGCCTGACATGCCCCTCTCTGAAAAGGGGGCAATACCTAATCTATATAGCCTGTAGTAAGGAACACCTTTTCATGATGTTCTTTATAGCGAAGGATTAGGCTAGCACAGTTGATAATCATTCCATTTGAAAAGAGCAGGCCACTTTTGTTTATTTCTTTACGGCATTCATGTTGGACTAATACTTTTATTGACATGGCCCTCGGTTGAATTATATCAAAGTTACCTTTCCACAATCTCAAGTAATCATCTTTTTAGCGATATTATTTAATGCCGCTATGCTCTGTAGATTTTGAATAGATTACACTGACCGTTTGTCGATACCCATGGCAATTTCTTATGAAAGACCGTTCACATCCGAATCAGTCAGAGGTGGATCTTATTCAAACTCCGAGGTGGATTGGCATCCAAAGCGCTCTACCCAGGGGTGGTCTGGGGTGATTGGGGGCACTTGACTGGGGCTCATGATGGGGCCCTCCTTACTGATGATTCGCTGATTCTATCCCAGAAAATTTTAGGAAATTTCATACCCAGAGATGGATTTTGGCACTATTCAGGCTCTTAAAATCTAGATAAAATTTAATGAAAAATTGCAATTTTTGGATAAAAAATACTACGAAAAGTGATAATTTCATTGCTTATAAAATTTAACTATGCATTGTGATTCTATTTTCTACATAGTGAATTTGTTTCTTGGAACTGCACTGAAAACTGTGAAACCTCAAAAATTCTTTTTCGAATAACCCTTTCAATAAACCATCAGGTTCTCATCTTCCAACAACTTTATTTTATTTAGTTTTTAATAATCTTTTCACACTGAGTACGATGTAAATAAAGCAACAAATGAAAGCATAGAATTTCATCATTGCAAAAAAATATGATTCAAATAATCTGAGCCTTTTTTCATCACACTTTTCACATGCACTTCACAATACGACGATTGGGGCCCCCTGAGCATGGGGCCCTCGTTGATTGCCAACCAGCTGACCTGGCCAGACAGCTCCTGGCTCTACTAGGCAAAGAGTCAAGTAGATTCAGATACAATTTCTAGGCAATTTGGACTCATGAGTCAGAACTATGCACCTTGAAAGCCTAACTCGACCATTCCACCAATTTCCCAAGTTGCACACATGTAGGGGAGGGAAATGGGCTTGCCCAATTAGAACCAGATGAAATCTTTGGTACTTACGGGTTTAACAATCATGAAGTCTTAACGACCATCAATCAAATCTAATCAGAAGTTTGCTATTCACATTTTCCATTTTTGAATCCAACGATAATGAAGATAGAGAAATTTAATTTTGTTATCGAATTGAATTATGAATATATATATAACAATTTCATAATCTAACGCTTATATACAGGGTGGAGAAAAGTTGTGTCAAGAAATTTTAACCCTGTAGAAACCAAAATTACTGATGATATTTAGGCCGAAAACATACCATTTTTAAACTATAGAAACTTTGGGCCAAGCGCTCCATTTGGCCGAGAGTTTGCCCTGTAGCAGGATGCTCAGGACAATTCATGATTTCAAATGTTTTGCCTTCTGTAGATTGCTATGTATCCAAGGCATCTGGGCAACACGGCAAACTTGCGACCAAGTGGAATCATTGGCTCAGAGTTCCTGTAGTATAAAAATGGTGCATTTTTTCCCCAAACATCATCATTAATTTTTATTCCTACTGCCATTAGCTATCCAGGGTTACAATTTCATGACACTATTTTTCTTCTCCTGTATATTTTGCCAGGTATTAGTCTGAGCAGTCTTATATACATGCAGCGATCACAACAAAATCAATATCTTTTCAAACAAAAAAGCTGTACACACCATGACGCACTCTAAAACGTGATCAACCAAATTATATATTCTTACAGAAGTCAGTAGAGCGGACACCTTAGGTGGTTTTAACAGATCGTCATGGCAAAAGAAATTAACAGTCAGAAGAAAACTCCTACATCACAAGAAGATTCCAAATAGGAACATAATAAGTCAAATATTTGATCCAAAGATATGATGATGCTCTGAGCAATTTCTGGTGTAAACTGGAAGTAAAAATCTGCTCTTACACAGCCGATAATACGGTTAATACTCTCAAAAGGGTCAAGAGTCAAATTGAGGTCGATGATAGAAGTCAGTTGATCTCTGAGCTGGCGATTATCATTTCCTCTCCAAACCGCAATAGACCCAAGCAGCGGACGATATCCATCAGATTTGTAAATAAAATTGATACATCCAAAACACATTATGGATATTTTGACAACGTTACATTGATATCCTGGGAGGTATCATCATAGCTACGACAATGAGACAATAGGGTGGTTTCCTATTATTTTTTTATTGCCTAAATCGAAAGATTATTACTCCAGGAGTACGTATTTCACGCTTTTAGCTTTTTAAATGACGATATCTATTTTTTGCGATTAAATGAAAAGTGTAAACTTTCAAGCGCGCGAAAACGCGATGCGTAAGTAGGAATGATGGGAAAAAGTCCGTGCGACGCATTTCTGGTTCCCCCTCCTGCCTTTAGAGGTGACCTTGATCGAGGCTCTGAGCGCTGATAGGACGCAGGATGCTAGCAGGTAGCTGAGTACCTTGCTGGCTGGTAGCACTTGGCTTAAAAAAGGATTATTAATACCTTATCAAACGAAGAAAACTTTCCGACCTTAGCCAGTTTTAATAGGTGATTATTAAGACATTTTTCCCTGAGCTCTGTGCTTCATGCATGCATTGGTAACCTCAGACGATGTATAACTCCTATCCTCTCGTGTAGAAACTAGGTCCCTGTGACGTCACGTGGAGTGGAATCGCATGGGCGCCAATCTGGCCTTTTTCAAATGAGGATAAAATTTGACCCTTGCCATTCTTCTAAACCGGTGTTTCTAAAACCAAATAATTTGTATCTTATGAATACACTAATGGTGGGTAATGAATCTCAATCAATGCTTTTCGTTTTCTTTGATGAAGGAAACTACCCTATTGTTCTTGGATGGCTGGCCAAGCACAAATACACTTGGCAATAGATATGGTATACAGTCAGTTCAAGCTCTTCACACTTCCTCCAAGAGAGCATTAATTTTTTCTGTGAGCATTATGGCCTGAGAGGCCATTGTACATAAATGCTATCCATAATGCAGAAATTCTTAATACTACAGTGAAACCTCTATTTTACACTTTTGAATGGACCACTCACAAAAAGTGCAAAATTGAGGATATTGTAAAATAGAGTATCATTGTTTAAAGGCGGTATTGTGTGGGACCTGATAAAAACTGTGCAAAATCAGGGAAAATGTATAATGGGGGAATGTAAGATCGAAGTTTCACTGTATACCATTGTAAGTGTGTTGCAATAACTTATGATTTGAAAGCTTTTTTCATGGCTCCTTTAATTTAATAATGATGGCAATTTACTTAGACAAAATTGTCATTAATCAAAAACATTTATGATGATGATCACACACATCCATCCCCTGTAAGCAAAATTGGCCGGATTTGAACCTATGGCCAGAGATTTGGCTGTCAAGGACATTCACCTCATTGCCACAGAGACCGACATGAAAATATATAAGTTAATGTTAATTATATTCATAAGCCTAATATAAATCTAGATAAACTTCCCAATCATTATCAATGCAAAAAATGAAAAAAGAACTCCACTAAAATATTTGTTAAATTACATACACTAAGCTTGAACAACCTGTTTCACCTTAAATTATGAGAGAAAACTACAAAGTAAAATGATTGAATAAATAGATTTAATGATCAAAATTTTAATGTAAAGATATAATCACATAAATAATGACAAAAAATTTCACTTAAAGAGTCAACAAATAAGCCTGAATTAGGTTATCGATTTCAAAATATGGTCTTTTATACAAAAATTAAGGGAATACGTATTAATATTAAGCTCCCACAACAGGATGGTTTTAAGCTGCAGAAGTGTTTAAGTTCATAATCACAATGAAATACTTACAAATTATAATTTAAAATATACAAATGATTTATCGCAAAGCAGATAAGCTACCAAAGCCACTGCCAGCTCCTGAGTTGAGGCTCAATTTGTCAAAAGCAGAGAGACTACTAAATCCACTGCTGGCACCAGAACTTAGACTTAATTTATCAATCTCTTCATCTGCCTGGTTGTTCTTTAATTCCTGAAGAGTGTAAACCAGCTTGGTCCATTCATCATGCCTAGGTTGAGCCAATTGCTGAAAAGACAAAATTAAGGGCGTGAAGCGAACTCACACAAGGATTGATATCATTGGCATCAATAGCTAAGTTTTCACTAGAGATGTGTGAATGTCATATTCATACTCTTTGAGATACCACAGCTAATGTTAAATAGACTCACTATCCATATTGTTGATGTTCAAGAGCTGACCTTGTTATTCACTCAGAGAGAACAGCAATAGGGGAGGCTTGGAAACAAAAGATGGGAGGACAGAAGTTGAGGTTGCAAATAAATCGCAGGAGAGAGAGTAAGTGACTAACATCAACACCATCAAATGGTCTCACAGCAAGAGACTGGGCAGTGGTGTAAAGAAACTGAAATATTAGCCAGACATGTGATGAGAGGTCGACAGCCGATGCTTGCCGCCTTCAAGGTCATTATGTGCTACTTTTTTCCAAGCATCACAGTGCACGATCGCACTCAGTGATCAGAGATCTGCACCCTGCAACAGTTAGTCGCACCCCTGGCAACTTGTACGAGATGCACCTCGCGCTGTAGTTTTGAAGCATTCGTGCAAATTACTTTTCTGAATCCATGATCCAGCAGTCACGGTTGCATGATTTTTGGAAACCTGGTGTTTTACTGAGCAGTAGAAATACCATTACAATCATGCCAATGCCACTTAAAAGATCGCGGTCGGGAAAAAAGCTCTATCAGGTTCCGGAATGAAATGCAGAATAACAGACAATGTGCATAAATAAAAATAGACTGTTTGATTTACATAAATTATATGAAATTGAAGCGAAAGTTTGGATTATCCGCGTTTTCCGATTATTCGTGCCACCTCTCCCCATCATTAGCCCGGGTAATCGGGAGGTTGCTACAATAAGATTTAACTGTGACAAAACAATTCTCACATCCACAAAAATATCATAATTTTCCAAAAACGAACTCTGATTAACCCTTTCGCTGCTGTTCTATCTCCGAAAAAATTCTCCTCACATGCGGCGAAAATGTTAAAATGCATTTCGTGGGCCCATGGAGCAGGTACTTCCAGGATGGGTGTGGTACACCCTTCGAAGGGTCGCTAATCCGCGGCCTTATCCTCGACGAGCTCACCCACGCAGGACCGTCTCTTCGTCCCCACCAGCGGGGGCCTACCCTCCCGAAAAGTGACCACTCTGACTGCATTTTGAAAATCGATCAATCAGTCCGATCATTAAAAAATTATTGTTTTCATCGCAGTCCTGCCAATCAAGCAATCAAGTACGTCTTTGAAACGTGTTTCTACAATGAAAAATAACGATTTTGTTAACTTTGCTAGAAATGTGGCTGCGGACAACCGGAAAAATGGTCATTTTAGCAAAGTTAACAAAATCGCTATTTTTCATTGCAGAAACACGGTTCAAAGACGTATTTGATTGCATCATTGGCAAGAGTGCGATGAAAGCAATAATTTTTTGATGATCGGATTGATTGATTTTCAAATTGCAGTCAGAGCGGTCACTTTCGGGAGGCAGGCTACCTGCTGGTAGGGTCGTGGAGACAGTCCTGCGTGGGTGACCTGGTCGAGGATAGGGTCCCGGATTAGGGACCCTTCGAAGTGCTTCGGCATAAGTGCTGACCGCATGGTAGGGAGGAAGAAGAAGTACGTCCACAGCAGTCTGCAGTGCGGACGTACTAGGTACGTCCACAGCAGTCTGCAGTGCGGACGTACTAGGTACGTCTACAGCAGTGAAAGGGTTAAGCCAATACTTAGGATAAAGAAGAATAATTGACAATGAATGATACATTTTTCAGTTAAGGAACTAATTTGATGACTTAGAGTACAACTAGCCAATGTTAGAGTTTTTCGTATTATAGCCAATGAAAACTTAGGCAACCCAAGAGAAAAGACATTTTTGCACTAGAATGGAGATAGAACCTTGGGAATCAATTAAACTTTAAACACCAAACTAAAATAACATTCCAATTCAAAGCATTCACATGAAATCTCATTCTTACCTCTCCAACCTCATAAACCCATATTTTTCCAAAATCATCTCCAACAGTAACATGGTCTCCAAGGGGTGTCCATGAGATTCGGTTCAATGCTGGCCCACCCTCTACAAATGCACTAGCTGTTGGGACTTCTGTATCCTGGTTAAGGCTCCACAGGTCTAACCTTCCCATTCCATCAACAGCAGCAAACAGGGCAGGATGAATAGGTGACCATGCAACATCATACACATAATCACCATTGTCTTCAAAGGAGTAAAGGGGCTTGTTTTCCTATAAAAAATTAGAAATTCTACATGAGAAGTTGTTTGGTTGTGAATTTCCCAGACAAAGTCGAGCCTCGCCACCTGTTGGCGATACCACGAATTGTCGGGTTTTCGTTTTGGTTTTGTTTTGTTTTGTCACTCCGAGAATGGGAGTGAATAGTGCAGTCGTCCAGTAAACTTCGCAAGCGCATGGTTGCAGAGCAACCCAAGGAGAAGGAGCCAAGTCGCGCCCCCGACGGGAACAGCAGCGGTGAGTGGTATGCCACCGGCCCGGCTCGACTTTGATTTAAACAATATACAGTCCACAATTATAATCACGTTCGGAAGTGATCAGAAGTCATTAAAATATCTTAAGTCAATTTCTAATATTTTTTTAAACAGCCATTACGTAACTATTTTAAGGGTGAATTCAAAATTCCATCAAACCTAAATGTTGAATCCTTTTGTTCTCGAGTATCAAACCTTAACCCTCACTGGCGTATCAAGCTCGAAAACCAAGGATTTCAACAATGAATGTACATTCTGGTCTAGAATGGCCTGACGTATTCTTACAACGTACTTCAAATGTCTATAGTGCGAGTTTTCAAAGCTCGATGTATAGTAGCTAATTTATTTTTAGATTGGCAAGAGGAACCGACACCCATGGCATACAAAGTACGCCATGCGACCGGCTATGTACCTCGTGCTTTGCTTTTCCTGAAGGGCGTCATGTATTCTTACGATGTCATTTTGACTGTCTATTGTGTGAGTTTAGAAAGCACAAAGTATTGAAACAAGTTTTTTAGATAAGCAAGAGAAAATCGACACTCGTTGTGTATAAATTACGCTATGCAACCGGCCATGTACCACCTGTGTACCTTCAAATCTGTATCATTTGTACATGTAAAAGGTTGAACTAATTTCAACAAATAAAGATAAATTTTAACAAAAATCGAGTGTTATCATATAAATTCATATATTGTGGACAAAGTATGGCACGCACCCAGTTATGTAAAAATATCAGGTGCAAAAATATCACTCAAGGGTTAAAATTCCTCATAAAGGGCATAGCTGAATAAGAGGGTGAAAAGTACCCTCTCTGGGATTTTTTCCGTACTTGGGGCATGCGATTTGGAATCAAACAGGACTAACCTCCCGATACTTTCAGCCCGCTAGAAGCCCACCAGGGCCGACTAGCTTGAAAATATGATTTTCACTCTTTTTGAGATACCTCGGTCAAGAAAGCTTATTTTTTAATGTGGTTTGCGGCATTTGAAAACTCATTTATTGGAGCAAATTTTCAAGAATTTTCAGTGGGAAAAGGAGAAATGGTATCGATTCAAAAATTTCTGACGCATAATTTCATAAAATATTTTTGAGAAGGCCACGAAGTAAAAATGTTTTCCGGGGGCATTATTAAATACTTTTCGGCAAGTGTTTCGGAAAATTTTTGTTAGGTGGTGGAACATTGCGAAAAAAAGAAGAACATGTGATTTTGGCCAATTTTTTCCATTTTCTCTATGTTCTAGCCCTCCATAACACCCTTTACAGACCATTTTACAAACATTTCGTCCTCTCATGAACGCAAACGCTCACACTGATTGTAACATCCACCACAGGTCCTGATTTTTGTGGAAAAGCTGAAAATGGCTCCAAAAACTGCCCATTTTGTGAGAATGTAGATTATGAAAATGAGCCTAACACTTCATCCTATCCTCAAGTGTAGGCAGAGTTATAGGGGGCCATATAGGGACTTTACCCCTCACCCAACCATGCATAAATAAGCCCAATTCTAATTCCAAGCCCAAAAATGTAATATTTTATGGTCATTATCTATAGATTTTGCCGAGATACTGTCCTTCTAGATCAAAAATTTTGTGCATTTGGACCTATCTGCCACCGTTTAGCCTTAAAATGCCTAATTTGAGTCCGCGCCCGCAAAGAAAATATTCCAATGCCCACGCAGCATCGCGGATACAAGAGCGGCAGACCGATCCCGTCCCCTGCCTGCTCTCTTCTCCCCCTCCCACGCCTCGAATACAGCAAATTTCATCCCGCGTGTGCTGCTAGGAGGGCGTTCATATTTGATAATATAAATCATAAGATGGTAGAAGGTACAAAAGGATGCGTAGTGAGATGACTTGTCCCTTATTTGGAGCTCGTCGGCGTTAAACAAATCGATGATACCAACTTTTAGAGAAGTGATGAAATATTTTTAGATCCGAGAACGCACGAGCCTACGATCAATGAAAAGGCCTCTCGAGTGGCTATAAATGTGTGCGAACTTTGGATATGCGCTTCTATTCCGGTATTGTCCTACAGCTGTGACTAATTGGATTTTGTGTGAAGGCCGCTCGCGTCCTCTCCCCTCTCCCCTCGCCTACGCCCCAAATGCACCAAAATTCACACCAAGTGCGTTCACACGACACTTTCTTGGTTAGTCTAACTAATATTTGATGTTTCAGCATCGTCTTTCTGGGAACAATCACGAGAGAATTACTACAATCAAATTTGAACGCTCATCGATAGATTTATGAATTTCCACAGCGCTAACGTCAGATGTAACCGGAGGTACCTTGATCTATCTCCAATATATCATCAGTGGGTAGTCCTTTACGTCGATACTAAAATCCAGCAATTAACAAAATCTCGGATTGGTCGTCAAACGCATCCTTGCAACAACGCAAATTGGGTCCCTAAATTGCCCTCCCAATGTTTTTGTCACAAATCTAGTCAACTTAGTGCAATTAGCATGACCACTGTAAGGGATGAAATATGATTTGATGCTTTCCCGGCGAATGATGTGGGTAAACTCTTCTCGGGATTCAACAAAATTTATCCCTGAGGATGAGTCCCGAGTCGGAAACGTTTCAACGTTTCCGACTTGGGACTCATCATCGGCTTGAAACATTGGCCATTATGGAAGAATTGACCCCGTGTGGATCTCAAGAAGAGTTTACTCAAACAGCAAGGGATGTCGGAATTATGATTGTAGCAGAGGGTTGATGCCACTTTTTGGGCGGTATTCACTTGGTACGATCACATTCAAATCATTTTTAATTTTGTGTATCTAGTTTTCACTCGGAAAGGAATGGAGAATCGCAGATTTTACAACTTTTGGATAAGCAATCCTCCGATGGGGGAGGCAGACCCCCAAGAGTGGGTCCCTGTTTCTTCAACTAACACCACACATTTCCCTCTACAATTGATAATTCTTCTTGCCTTTTTTTCATCAGACAAGAGTATTTCATTACATCAAAATGGAGCCCTTTGATGACACCCTTTGATACCTCTCTTTTCTTATTCACAGTAATTAGTATCTTTTTCTGTCTACATAATCCAAGGTAGTATTCTGGTACACTACCTTGGATGTATCTTACGAAGTTACTATTTTTGCGTCAGCTAAAGTTGCGGAGACGATCATTGCTGTTGCTTGGTTCTTGCATATACCTCTATCACAGTTGCCAGATGCATTTTCCCCGCAGAAGTTCCAGCTTGAGTTTAGTCCTTAATGCTTGTGTCATGAGGAACGTAGAGATAAAAATCGGCTGATACCTCGTCAGTTTAATTTTCTTCGGATGAATTGATGAAGAAATTTTTGATACTATTAACCCATACAATAATTGACGATGTTGACTCAACGCTCTCCGACGATTCGCTATTTTTTCCTCAGTTGCTGAGTTTCATTAGGATTCAATCCAGCAGCCATCATCTTTCGTTTCGTCCGCTTATCTTTCAAAATACCTCTCCATTAGGGGGGAACCTTTTGCTCCTTCTTGCTCTTAAACGCAAAAATATTGCGTAATTTCAAATGTTCCTTTAAAAGTGTTTGAGTTTTGTACTTCAATAAAACTCTACTTTTGGCCTACTTGCTTTTTCCGTAAGATTTAGTACTTCCTGTGGTACCGCTAAATCCATTTAGTCACACACACAATGGAAGAGAAGCGCATCACCATAGTTCGCACAACCTTTATAGCCACTCGAGAGGCCTCTTCATAGACCGTAGGCTCCTTTCCTGCGTTCTCGGATCTAAAAATATTTCATCACTTCTCTAAATGTTGGTAACATCGATTTGTTTAACGCCGACGAGGCGCCAAATAAGGGACAAGTCCTCTCACGACGCATCCTTTTTTACTTTCTACCATCTTCCGATGTATATTATCCAAGACGAACGCCCTCCTAGAAGCACTCGCGGGATGTATTTTGCTGTATTCGAGGCGTGGGAGGGGGAGAAGCAAGCGGGGAGGGGAAGGCATCGGCCAGCCGATCTTGTATCTGCGACGCTGCGTGGGCGTTGGAATAATTTCTTTGCGGGCGCGGACTCAAATTAGGCATTTTATGGCTAAACGGTGGCAGATACGTCAAAATGCACGAAATTCTTGCCCTTAAAAACATCAACTCATCAAAATCTATAGATAATGACCATAAAATATTATATTTTTCGAATTTCGACCTTCCCCCTCTAAATTGCATTTGAGCGAGGGTCAGGGGTTCACCTAGAGGTCTCAAATTTTTCAGGCCTTATTTTTGATCGGTCCCACAACTTTTTTTCATTGGGCCAGATGGATTTGAAAAAAAATCGATTTTCCGATCCGCCCTAATGTGCATTATCGATTTGATCATGATGCATACGGCAAAAAGTAAAAAAATAAAAATAAAAAGTCATGGATCAGAAACTTACTTTAAGACTCCATAGTTTGATTGTCCAATCAGAGGACGATGTAAGGAAGAGATGAGAAAAGTCTACTTGTCCTTGGGCACACTGTGTATCCACTCCAGTCACAGGCCCTTGGTGGCCTTCATACAACTCCGTAATACCAGCTCTACTGCCATGTCGGCATGCTGTATCAGAGAAAATTACAGCTTATTTTACATAGACATCAACCATACATCTCATCTATCTCATTATATACAGTTAACTCTTGACTATCCATACAATAGTCTGACAATTTCATTTGATGATTTGGCTGTTAAATAATTTAGCAATTAATTAACCTTAGACGATGAGCAGATGAAGTAGAATTAGGTATTGAAGGGACCTCTTATGAGACAAATATTGCAGCTTTTGTGTACACCAGGTAATTGGATTAATAATGATAAGTGGTCACTATCTTATGGAAATACGAGAACACTTTGTTAAGTTTTTCCTGCAACAAATTATCCAATAACGCTGTTTACTGTGTCACGGTGAGTCTCCGGAATTACTACTCGGCACTGACACGTGCCGAGCGTGTGAGCTTATATGTACGCTCTTTCGCGGCCGTGTTAAATTTCTTTCAGACTTTATTGATTCAGAATATCTAATTCTTCAGGAGAGAAAGCGTGTCTTTCTGTAATTTCCAAGAATTTCACGATCAGGTGAAGAGGGAGGCCGTGATTAATTTACTGTCAAATTCAAGCGGAGACATCACTATAGTGCGTGGTATTACACGAATTCAATAAGCATGAGACAAATCAAGCCTATTCACCTTGGAATCGTAATGAATAGATCGAATGAACGTCAGCAGCGTTAAACAATGAAGGTTAAGGCTTTAATTGATTATGACTCAGTAGATGTGATTTTTTCGCTAATTCACCTTAAACCGCAAAAAATGAGAAATTTTGCTTTTATTTACTGATTTCGAGTTATTTCGTGATATCATAACTCGCTAATTTCACAGATCTCTAATCATAAGTACTCTAGTAAGCTAAGTAAGCTAATAATATTACATATCCAATGTTTTCTTGGAGAGTAGAGAAACTTCTTGAATTGTTTTTGACTCAGTTCCTTTGCATTGTGAGCCAGCTACAGAAATTGGCAAAAAGTCAGTATCATGAAAAAATGTATACACACCTGAATAAACAGCACCTTCTTCACTACCCAAGATAAAATTATTTACATCGCCATGAGGGAATGCAATACAAGTAGCAGCCACAGACTTATTTTGCCTGTGATACAACTCCAATGTTTCCTGGGGCTGAGACAGCATGTCTAAACTCCAAGAACACAGTCGACCATCAGTAGAAACACTGATAAGATTATGTGCATTTTGAGTACCAACTACACTCAGGCAATACACTGGATGCTGAAAAGATTGAAAAGAAATAAGCAATCACAAACAAAATATTTTAATGTTTTGCATTGCAATACGCAGCTGCTCCTGAAAGTCATTACAGTAGACTCTCGTTATTACGAAGTTCACGGGACCGAAAAATCTGAGATTCGTAATAACGAAGTTCGTAAGAACGTTTCTTTTAGGAATCGTCGAAAGCAATAGTGTATTATAACACGCGGAAAGAAATATAAACAGGAAAATGCGTTTCAGTTTTTCAACAGAAGACTGCGCCATGACGCATTCGAGGGTTGATATCTTCCCGAATACATGAACTCCGATATTCAAACTCGATGCGTCCCAAGACCTTGTTCCTTGGTTGATAAAATTACAGTCCGGCCACCGAGAGTTGTCCAATTACAGACCCAATGGTCTAGGTCCAGGGAGGGGGCAAGGCTGCCATGTAAGAAAGGGAAACGCTTACAAAGTGTTCCGTGAAGAAAAGATCCGGAAGGGACGACGAGCGTCAAGGACCTAGAGGAATAATCACTTGTTCTGTGATTCGAAGAATGGGCTTATTTTGGTGGATCAGGATTATTTCGGTGTTCGTTTATGCATTTGACAACGTTGTATGACTAGGCGAGGGTGTGAGGTGCGTTTGGGGGACAGCGGTTGGCTTTAAACCCTGCTGGCGCAGGATTATCCGCCCATCCTATTGTGCCGTAATCGGACAACCCTCGCCAGCCGGACTATGTAATTTATCGCAGAGTAAGGTTATCCTGCGTGATGCAACACTGCATTACACGTATGCGCTTACTCAAGCTTGTGGCGAACTGATCTAGCGGGGCCTGCGATGCATTCGGAGCCGAAAAAATAGCTCCCCGCGGTGACGAAGAACGGGCGAAACGTTGAACAGTTCCTAAATTCACTCCATTTTCATTGATACCTTATTCAGATCATGATCACAGTGAGAGTTTCCCAGCGCCACACCGCGTAGTATCGGCCAAATCGAAAGGCGCCAAATTTGAAATTTGAAAATTTTGAATGCTCGTATCTCTGAAAATTCGTAAATCGAATGTGCATAGGAAGAGGTCTGACTGCACATCCTATTTACGAACGGTTATGAGTAGGGCACCCTGACTACACAGGAATGAAGCTAGTTATATGATTTTGCGTGTAAACTGAATAAAGAACCATAATTGACGCTCTTAGGCACAGTAAACGAGAATAACTTAAACGTGGCGCAATTATTGAAACTTAAGTGTAGTGAATATCCACCTAAATACCGTGACTTGTGCGTGCAACTTCGTAATAAAGTTCGTATTGTAACTGCCGGGACCGGGACATAGGTTCGTAATTTCGTAAAAACGAAAATTTCGTAATAACGTTTCTTTTACTGTTGCTTGGATAGGCCCTTTCGACGGGACCAACGATTTGCTTCGTAATAACGAGGACTTCGTAACAACGTTGTTCGTATTAACGAGAGTCTACTGTAACACCAATAAATCTCACTGCAAAAGCCTACATTTCAAACTTATACACTGCATGTGCATATGATGACCACCAGCTTTTTGGATTAGTGATATCTAAACATGAGGAAAATGATGTGAAAGTAAAATTTATCATGGCCCCACTAGATCATTTCACTGGCCTTCACAAGAGAGAGAAGATGTCTGTTACGTACCCATAAGTAAGACCATTTACCCTGTCAGCCCTCCCATTACCAAGAGTTCAGGAATAATGTACTTCTTAAGTGAAAGTGAGGCTGACTTTGTACGACATCAATTCAGTCAGACTCATTTCTCCGCTCTTTGAAAGTTAGTTTTATAATTGAAGAGTATTATTTAAATTAGTATTTCCATTCATACTATTATGCACAGTAAGAGTCTAATGAATTTTGTTAGCATTTTCTCTATAAATTAAACACTTGAAAAATAGGTACATTCCAAAAAATGAGCATGATAGCACAGTTTCTGACCCATTTAGGCTCTTTTCCCCTCAGCTGCCACAAGCCAAGTATTGTTCTTGAAAAAAATTATATGAACAAGAGCCATATGCATTAAACTACATGTTTGGTCATAGATTTACAGACCATTATTCCCAATTTATCCTCATGAAGGTATGGTATTATTATCTTACAGTATACGTCAAAAATCCCCCTCACAGAGAGAGAAAAAACAGTAAAACCTGAAATACTCATAGTGGCAGTAAAAACACCACAATTTTCATTTTGCAGTATGTTGGAGCACATATTTACCTCCAATTTAAACAAAAATTGAATGAGTTCTTTTGGTGATAATTCTGAAAATATGAAGCAATGTTTTGAGCTCAAAAAATCGGTTAATTAACAACTGATGACATCATTTTGGCTAACATACCAATGCAAGGGGAATAAAAGAAATTACTATGGAAGCTTTGTGCATGGATAGACACGGGGTCAAAATTTTATTCAAATATATTGGATGGTTTCTCTACTCTATGAATTTCTATCTTGTGCCCTGGGGGTCTATGCTCAAAACAGGTTGACGCTCGACTCGGCAACAAAGCGAGTGATGAGGTAGAGTGGTATCCCGAGTCAAGTGGAGATCGGTATGCTTGAGACAAAGTCGACCGCATGCAACATAGGTCGCTCCAGTAACACGAAGGGTGAGTGACAACGTTACAGAAATGAGCGCTCAAGAAGTACACAACAGCTAATTTTAAACAGTGTCTCTGACAAATGAGACTCCAAAAATGCCATAGGATTATCGGCAGCCCGGGAAGAAGTTATAAAGAGTTGATCACTGTTTTGTGAGATATTTACAAAGTTTAATTACACTGCAGACTCAATTTCTTACTCCAGTTGGTGCGATGTGGCTTGTGTTTGGAGATTTTTCTGTTTTTATATCATATTTTTTCTGGCCTAAGTAAATAAGTATTTATATTCAAGGGTTCAACAGTCATCGATTGAAGAATGTCGCTAACTTTTGGTGCTTTATATATCGGAATTTTCAAGTAAAACTGTCTTGAAGAGGATTTTGTGTGCTAAGTACTTGTTCACCTATGCCTATAATGATTATACTCTTCTGATTAGTAGTGACAAAATTATCTTAATTTGTATTGTAACAATGTACATTCATCTTCAGCAATGGCTTGTTTAAATCATTTGCCTCATTGTTCGCCGTAAGTCCACGACTTCTAAAAGGGTAATTATTTAATTAGGAAATCTTTTTGTCGCTTGAAATCACATTTTGGGCCATTTAAAATACATTTGTTGACAAAATCATAGATTACGTGGATCTCATAGAAGAACCATTGCTAGTGTTGTGAACGAATGCTTGCAAGGGTATTTACGAAGGTAGGAGAGTTACTTTCACTATAAATCCCATTCACTGCTGCTCATGAAGGGTATTGAAGTTAAGTAGAAATTGAACAAAATGTCCATGAAAATATTTCATCAACAGTGCATCAATCCTATTTAGCAGCCCATTTGCTTTTGTTGAAAATCAACTATATTATAATTTGATTTCGGAACCTAACTTCAAGAGTCAACCATGGATACCTATCGCCTCTTGTAATACCTAATTTAAAAGCGAAGCAATACGTTACTTTGTAAAAATGATGGAATATAGATAATGTACAATACCTAATACTATTGGAATGCATATTGTAATATTGGCAAAGTTGATTACTGCTCCCACTACGTAAATTTTACGTTTCAAGTATTTAATCGATCATTTATACTATAAAGAACATAAAATTAGAGCCCTTCAAAGTCTCTAGCGTCCTTGATTATAATTTAAAATAGTCAGCATGGGCCTTAAAGTGCTAAACTGGTCTTTTGCTAAACATTGTCATGGATTTCATGAAAATTACTCCTTAAAGGCATCATTTTATAGACCTTCGCTATGCTGAATGAAATTCCCTCTGTGCTATACTGTAATTGAATATAGATAAACTATTTCTCCATTTAAATGTAATCACTTAACTCTGTCTTGCTTTTGCTCTTGCTTTTGAAATAAAATTATTTATATTTCAGTAACCGAGAAAATATTTAGCCAATATTAACCAGTTTAACCTCATCAATTAAAAAAAACTCATATGGATATGTAAAATACCATAGTTTTTTTCCTAGTTGCTACATTTTATTAAAATACCCTCCACAATACTCACCAATACCCCAGGAATAAGGATAGCACAATGAGGGTTAAAATAGTCAAAATAGGCTATAAAGGCTTTACTCACAAGTGCATTGCTATTTGTCTTTTGACACCAACTAGCACAGGCAGACAGGAAATTCGAAGATCCAAGCATGATGGAGTAGAATTTTTCCGTATGGAAATACACAAATTCAATACAGGAAATTTTTCCGTTTATATGGATGTCAATAAAAATTAAACCCTGCAAACAATGTTAAAATAAAAGAACTCGCAATCCACATCAGAATCTAGCTCAGGAGCATCTATACTCTGATCCTACACTTTTTTATATAGTTACATTTCATAATGCCTGCCATGATGAATATAACTTTCAGCAATATTAAAATCAAATTTATAGGGGTTTACCAATGTCAAATGTGTGTGAATTAACAAAATATCAGTGTATGCAACCCGCTCCACACCTAAGCTTCCTATAAATCATATATTGGACTAAATACCTGTGTCTCACTATAAAATCTCCTGCATAACTAGACAACTATACACCTGTCGCTAGCCTCCCACGGAGTCAGCCAACCGGCCACAGTCGCATAAGGTTAATTGAAGAACAATGATACCTCCCAGTGACTGACCATCATTCAAGCAGAATTGTTCCCCATATTCCAAAAATTCAACCAATAAATTCTTCTTGATAGCTAAAGAGGATTTTTATTAGTAGAGATGATGCTTAGTGAAATTCACTTACAGTGTGAGCTGCAGTTGATAAAGGTGTTCGTTGTACAGGTGTTCTTTTCTGCACTCTGTTATCCCAGAGAACAATCTGGCCAGAGTAGGTACCACCAAGAATAAGATTAGGATGAAACCTTAAGAAAGACAATACAGATAGCTTTTGACATAGGGATAAAAAAAGATCCAATAAAATATCAAAAAAGCAAAAACAGAAGCAGTTTTTGAGACATTGAACAAAATATAATTATCACAATAACACTAAAAACTCTGAAGGAGCTATCTTTCATTATTAATATGAGAATCATTTGAATCAACCTGTTCACTCACAGTCAGGAGGATTTCCCTCTGACAATTAAAAATTAAAAAATTAGCTTTCAATGGCAATATTATTTGTTCTGAGTGGCAAATGCAAGAGACCAACATTTATCACATGAAAACTGCAGCATGTAAGGAAACTAACAGTAAAAATATGACACTAGTCCACTATAATGGCACCTAGCCACAAAAAAAATGTTTTAAGAGAAATCTCTTTGAGCACTGGTGAATAGTTTGATAAATGATATTCGTATTAGACAACCTTTTCAAGAATTATTATTCACAGTTATTCACAGAAATGCAACTCAAACATGCACAGTTGTATCCAGAAACATACCTTGCAAATGTTGCTGAAAGGACGGGACTTTGACAATGGAAAATATACTCTGGAGTGGTTTTTTTAAATTTTGTATTCCAAACGAGGCACACACCATCTGGATCATGCGGCGAGTCCTCATTATTATGGTAGCTGGCAACTAAGAGTTCCGGAAATTGAGGAGACCAATCCATTGATGTGACACATCTGTTGCGGGACCATCTCTCATCGTGGAACCATCTACTCAGAGACAAGCGCAAGCCACTCTTCTCATCCCTGTGATAAATTCAAAAATTGATTGAATACTTACAAAACCTGACAGAACAGACTTGGTGAATAGACGAGATATTCATGGTGAAGCAAAAACCCAGAACTGTTCCACAAACTTTTATATGCTGTCGACTAGTTTTGATGGCTATAGCCTCATTATCAAGACAAACAGCTGCATTTGTCTTGATAATGGCGCTATAGCCATCAAAACTAGTCAACAGGAAATAAAAGTTTGTGGAACAGTACTGGGTTTTTGCTTCACCATGAATAATAGTACCTTACTTTGGTCGCCAAAGTGCAAAAATGTTCTTTACAAACGAGTCTTTTAGATTTGGCTCCAAACTTTGGTACTTATTAGGGTGGGTGGAAAAAAGGTTTTTTTTTCCGCGGTCAATTTGCCCTGTGCGGGAAAGTTGCGAAATGATATCAGGATCTCGCACTCAAAAATTTTTTCAAACCAGATGATATTAACCACTGCCATCCGAGCTCTAAAGTTTAATATTTTGCAAAAAATCAGGCTGATTTAAAAATCAAACGGTTATGAAGACTAACTTTATGCAAATATGGGATAATGAATAATATTAACCCTTTCGCTGCTGTTCCATCTCCGAAAACCTTCTCATCACATGCAGCGAAAAGGTTAAAATGAGTTTTGTGGGGCCATGGAACAGATACTTCAAGGATGGGCGTGGGCAGTACACCCTTCGAAGGGTTATTAATCTGGGACCCTTTCCTCAACGAGCTCACCCTCACTGGCCCCTCTCTTCGACCCTTTGAGTGGGGGGCCTCCCTCCCCAAAAGTGATCGCTCTGACTGCATTTTGAAAATCTATCAATCAATCTGATCATCAAAAAACGATTGTTTGCATCACACTCCCGCCAATCAGGCAATCGGATACGTCTTTGAACTGTGTTTCTGCGATGAAAAATAAAGATTTTGTTAACTTTGCTAAAAATGGCCATTTTCCGGTGGTCCGCAGCCACATGAGTATAGACCACCCGCACAACACAATGCTTACCGTACAAGCGCATGTAAGAGGTGCACCTTTTTTCCCAGAAATTGCAGCCGAAAATGGAGGTGCGCCTCTTACACAAACTTCTTATCTTCCCCCCTCCCCTTCACCGGTCGCAAGTCCAAGGGGAACTGAGTGGCCTTGGTTTTCAGCGTGAGTCAGTCATCTGTAATCCTAGGTCAAAAACAAGCGGCAGGGAGGGGAGTTTCTCCCTTAGTGACATATTTTTAAAATGCTCCTGTTTGATTTTCTTGTAAACATCGCCTCCCCCCCCCCCCCCCCCCCCCCCCCCTGGCACGCCGGTACCCCAGAGGTGAATATGGAAAAGATCACGCGGGGTTTTTCCCTCTGCTTTATACTGCAAATAGTAATCGCTTATCAAACATAGGGATACGCGTGGTTTTGAAGGACGTACCTGGTTAATAGTCAACATCTGTCTTGCCGAGCAATTTCCATTACACTGAGGACCTGATTTTTCAAAAATTTTTCAGACGCTAATACGAGGATTTTTGCAACAGAAAATGATATTGGTGTCAAAACCTGCGGTTTAAAAAATTCGAACGAGAGTGTTCATTGTTGGACTAAATGGTGGATAAAAGAAATCGGAAATTCTTATAAGTGAATAGCGTTGAGGAGAGGCGGAGGGGAAGGAGCGCGTTCCCTCCCCTCCGTATTTCAAGCTACGATGCTATGAGCGAAGGAGCAAGGGAAGAACACGTCCCATCTTGCATGTGACGTCGTTGCCTTCAAAGAGAATGGGTGAATGCGCAGCAATATGTGATATACGCAGTTTGCATTACCTGAAGTTTCCAGTCCGTCTCGTCTTGTTTGAATGCGCTTATGCTACGCTTGTTTCTTCTGCAATTGTGCTGTTTGGACTCTGTTGAATATTAGTAGCCTTGCTTTAACTCTAAATCTTTGTGTCAATCAATTAGAGCTTAAAAAACTTAAATGCTGTCAGATATACGTCGCATTAGGTGTCATTCTTTTTGGAACCTCGTGCATGCCGTACAATTGCTGAAAGATACCGAGATATCTTCGAGCTCAGTAGGTGACTCACCTAGCATTCGGCCTCCAGAAACCGGGGGAATTGAACCTGGTAGACCGAAAAAGGTCAGTTGGTGAGATGGGGTAGGGATGAAACACGTTTCCATTGTTCCCCTGTAACTTGATATTTTTCCTATTTTCCTGTGGGGTCTCGGAAAGGAAAAAAAATGGCAGAGGCATTGGCTGATGGAGGGCCGAGTATGGTTCCGTTAAATCTACGACGTGGTTATTATCCTACGGCGCTGAGATTGCCCCGATTGTGGTCAATTCTCTTGGGAAGGTTTATACTATGTGCCTGTCGTGTTTTGCCTTAAAATTGTCCACGGCCGCAATTCTACTGAAATACCCCTGCGAGAGCTTTTAAACAAAATTGTTCGTGAGTAGGACTAGCATCGTTGAGCAACGGCATGTGCAAAAAGAGGATCGGAACCCTTACTACTCCCTCTTATGCCGCTGTTACCGCCGCAGTTATCAAAATTTCCTCTTTCAATTCGTATTGAAAGAAGAAATTTCGATAACTGTCGAAATTCCAGGCATACGTCTGCAGCACCGCACGATAGGATAAAAAAATGCCGCAACATTTCTTTTCTTTATAGCTTCGATGCTCAAAATAGGGGTGCGCCTCTTACACGTGAGCGCCTCTTACACACGCTTATACGGTATTTTGCCTACGTAGAGCTACATTTCAAAAATTCCATTTTGGGGGCAAAATTGAAAAAAAATAATAATCATTTCGGTTGAATTTCATTTTTGATAAATATTCATTGCATGCATGAAATTTATAAAATTAATGTATCAAAGAATTTCTAAAAATTGCATTATTTACAAATGTGCGACGTAGCTACAGTTTTCTAATATGAAGATACATAGTAAATTTTCCTAGAACTTTGATAAACTTCGTTGGTTGTGTTAAAATACTCGAGGAAGACTGAGTTTGTGATATTCCTTTGAAAGTGCCAAGTTTAGAACAGGAATAGGTCTCTCAACAAAATTTTAATACCCCTTCAAATATTAACTAAAACATTGTAAACTATAGTAAAATTGTCATTAATACCTCTTTAACACACTTATTTCACTGGTGAAGTTGAGTACAGGATTGTGTCAAATCTTATAAACATTGTGTTAATATTAGAATTCATTTTCTTCATTCATTCACATTCGTCAGCAATTTCTCATCCAAACCAATCTTCGTTCTACGTCTTGGGGGACGGTATGAAAATATTTATTTGGAGCATTTCTAGTCGTATTTCTGCACTTACGCACAATACAGTACTTGAAGCTACGGTTCGACATATCGAGGAATAACTACGACACGAAAAATACAGCATAATAACCACAATATCTCCACTGTAAACTTCAATAATGTGCACGATCAAGTTGGTAAAGAACAACACTATTGCATGAGCTGACGTCATTCAAGATGGCGGCGGTGCAAATTACGTTTTTCTTTGATGGCTTGTAAGAGGTATTTTAATTGCTCATAATAAAAAAATAGATGACTTTACAGCCATATTCTTACAACTTTTAGCTTAGTAATCACATCTACTTTTCAGAAACATCTTTACCTAAATAGGTGTTCAGAGACCTATTCCTTGAGGACTAGGAAAGAGACAGGAAAATGATTACTGGGGCCATCAATGTCCAGGAAACTAAAAAAAGGAAGAGGAGGCTGTGCAGGTTAGAAGAAAGAAAAAGAACACCCAAATGCTCCACCCTATCTTATCATTACACTTCTGTTTGGGAAGACTCAGGTGATGAAATGATAGGGAACGAAGAGTTATGTGATGCAATAGATGGAGAGGATTTCATGGAAAAAAGGTTAGTGTAAATAATTTGAAATTGTCAAGATTTGCCTCAGCCTGTGAATGATTCTGCATATCAAATCGTGCTGCTGCAGCCTTTGCATCTGTGCTCCTAGTAGATATCAGGTTGGTTACTCAAGGAGACGATATACTTGTTGTTGACAAAACCAAAGTTAGAAGGGATAGGGAAAAATTGCGCACGTCTCTTCTGATGTTGCACTGCAAGCACTTTACTTTGATGGGAGGAAAGACTACTTTTATTCACAGTCAATCAAAGCGAAAAATGACAGTGGAGGAGCATGTAACTCATTCAATAGCCTGGTTCCCGTTTCTTAGGGCATTTCACCCAATATGTCAGCAAAGCTATTGGCCTCAAAAGATTCTGTCATGAATTTTCTTGCAGAAGAATTGATCAATATCGATGAACTACAAGCAATTGGGTGCAATAGAGCTGCGGTTAACACTGGAAGGCAAGCCAAAGAAATCAGGAGAATGGATATGGCCCTAAGAAGACCTTTGCATTGGATTGTTTGCCCGTTTCATTGCAATGACCTTTCGCTGAGTCACTTGCTGAATATGCTTGATGGCCCAACTTTTGGCCCTAAAGATTACTCAGGCTCGAATGGCCAATCTATGAGCAAATGCGGCAATCTACCAGTTGCAAAATTCAAAAAATTAGTTCCACTATTCCTGTCATCAATACAGATGAATTAAGGAGTGACCAAAAATACCTATGTGATACGGCATGGGCTGTTTCAAGCGAAGAATGCCCACAGAATATTTCATAGAGAAGTGCGAGAAAAATGAATCATTCTAGATGGATCACTGCAGCAAATTGAATTCCTTGATTGAATTTTTCAACTGAGGCACGGTCAAAAGAACTGATGACCCTGGCAAAACTGTTATCGAAGTTTACGCTCCAAAGTGGTTTTCAAAAAAATTGAGACCACATTGCTCAGAGGGCCCGAAAAATATTATAAACATGATACTTCTAATGAAAAATGTGGATAGTGACATCAAATTACGCCTCTGATCTATAATTCAGGGAAACGCTTTTTTGCTCACCCAGAGAATATTCAGCTAGGATGTTAGCTGATGAATGCAGACAAATTCATGCAATAGCCATCACAGATATTGAAATTGAGCGAAACTCAGCGGGAGGAATTGAGGAAATTCGAAATTCCAAAGCTAAACATCAATGCACAAGATTATATCGGCTTGGTTGACTGGGAAGCAATTGACGTAACTCAACCACCAATAGAAGCTGGAATGACAAACAAGGACTTGGAAGACCTTGTTACGGAAAGAGCTGCGTTAGCAGTACCTACTTTTCCCTGACACACACAAGCAGTTGAACAGATGCTACAAATGATCATGTTGGCATCAAAATCCAAGTGCAGTACAGAACGCAGGCATGGATGGGCTTTATCAGGCATCGAAGACAGAGAAATTCAGCCAAATTTCGAAAATAAAGCACAATATAAGGTTTTGTCAGAGTAATTGATGTGCTTACACAAACGTGTCCTTTGGAAGGATGGTTGGGGGGAACCAGGGAGAACTTGATGGTAGCCAGCCCCTCGTGGTAAGTTCTGGGTAGTTTCTTCATGAAATTACCAGAGACCTACTTCGTGAATTGCTTGCTGGTCAGGTTCTGCTCTTTCTCAGCCTTGGCTAAATTTCATGGTGAAAATTGCTCCACAGATACGCTATTCATTATGATTGATGTAAAATTTAAAAAGTTACCTAATTATTACTTTTTGTGGGATTATTTACTATATTATGATGACTTATTTCCTAAAAAATGAACTTCAATCAAAATAAATATTATTTTATCTTCAATTTAGCCCCCAATATTGAACATTCAAAACGATGCAATGTTTTTGATGAAGGTTGGATAATAATTTTCAGGAATCAGCTAAAAATATGGGTAGTAAAAATAAGTAATGAGAGGATGACAATTATTTTAATGAAATATTTTAAGGAAATTATAATATAAATCAACTTAAAAGCATTCCCACACGGAATATAATTATGGACATTAGTGATTCCATTTTTACGCATATCTCAGAGGTCTCAATGAAATTTTAAAATTTTTTCTGTAAAAGTGACATGTAGGTGACTATAGTATTTCTAATATAATAAGAAAAGGTGTAAGTAGGTACTCGAAAAATCGTCATTGCATCAATAAAGATGAGTGAAATAAAGGGACAGCAGAAGTTCACTAATCCCGAATTCTAAACTACCGAATATCTAGTAAAATGGAGGTTTTCTGGAATTTTGCCAACTTAACGTTTTCTGTTGCCTCGGCGAAACGAGGGATTTATGAGCCTTTAAAAAGCCTCCTGTGTGCACATTTTGGATTTTGAGGTCATCCTTAATTTTTACATTGTCTTAATCGGGACCCAAAAAATATAAACACTGAATGCAGAAAAACATTGAATCCAAAGATGTTAAATCCGAATCAGACTGTATTTATTACAGGCATTTGTAGTGATCCAGAAATGGAAGATTTCCATTTCCAAAACATGCATAAACATGTTGTTGTGTGACATATCAGAATAGCCAGCTATGACAAACTATGCCTCAGAATTTGCACAGTTTTCACTTTCAGGAATGCCTAACCTTCCTTTTCCCCTTCCTCTTCGAGGAAAACATCCTGGTCCCACTTCCCTATTTAATGGCACGGTGGAGATGCTATTGGCACTCACACACTCACTTACTTGACGCAGTTACTCAGTCACCAGTAGACTCACCAGTGGTCAGTCGCAATATAGCCGTCAGTTGGAGTCGAAGTGCAGGCTGTATGGCCCGTGCGACCTAAGCGCCCCACTACCCACCCATGCCATCACCAGCAGCTCCTCTCCTTCCCGAGACTTTGGTGTTATATTAACTTTTGGCTATTCTGGACCCACAAATTCATTATTACTTCATGCCTTTTGCTTGAATTGATTTGGAAACTGGGATTTTAAGTGGGCAATAAACTTTGGGTAATACCGCCGCACCATTACACATTGTGTGAGCCATAGATTTTGTCAAATAAACTTGAAATTTCATTTTTGTAAACTATAAACATGAATACACTCTTTTATATTATTCATTATTCCATTTTTGCATAAAATTAGTCTTCACAACGGTTTGATTTTAAAATTATCCTCATTTTTCTCAAAAATTTTAACTTTAGAGCTCGGGCAGCAACGGTTAATATAATCTGATTTGAAAATTTTTTTTATTCATTTTGCAACTTCCCTGCATAGGGTAAATTTGATCAGGAAAATAAACCTTATTTCGGCCCACCCTAAGGCACACGCCTTCCATAACTGAGTCATTACTACAGGTGATTCTAGCGAGAATTTTTTTATTTTATAAAATAGTATGCATAAGCTACAACAAATATATCCAATCAACTACCATGTCATTACCATGTAAATTCATTAAGTTTATGGCTTCAACTCTAAATTCTGGTTCTCAAAGTACAGTAGAACCTCAGTTATACGACCTTCAATTATACGATGACCTCACTTATACACCAATTTTTTTTGGTCAGATGAATAACCCCATATGAACCCATGTATTTCCAACGTCAGTTATGAAACTTTTCAGTTATGTGAAGACCTCGGTTACGAAACGTATTTTTCCAGGCCAATGAGATAAAATACCTCACTTATACAACTTGTCAGAGAACTGCTTTAGGAGAAGATTGCGGTACGCAAGCCAATTTTATTCAAAGGAGTGGGAGTAGTATGTGCTCATTACATAGATATGTCAATAAAGAATAATAAGTTTTGATAATGAGCAATGCTGTTTATTAGATATTAATATTAGATGATCGTCAATCCGGAATTATCAACTTCGGAACATCTTTCTCAAACAGAAGATTTTCTAGAATTTTTCCAAGGTTATGTTTTCTGTCGCCCCAGCGAAATAATGCCTAAATGAGCTGTTAAAAATCCTCGCATACCAAAATTTTGGCTTCAAAGGTCATCCAAAAAAGATTATGGTATTTGCAGTATGGACGTAAGACGAGAGGAAGTAAAGAGTGAATAAGGAGAAGCCCAGAAGTTTGTATGGTATAAACTTCTTCATTTCTACCACCCAAGTTCAAGAACAAACTATGGTTTAAAATCTATAGTTTTGAGCCAATCTAATATGAGAGATAAGTTGAGAAAAAAATAATTTCAACAAGTAAGATAATTTTTCATAAAGTAGACACATACCCCCCATCTTCTCCATTAGATGCTCCAGTGTAATCCGTGTATATATCTACTTGCTCAGCCAGTGCTCTCTCCATTAAGCGCCCAGTTCGATCTAGAAAGCGCTGAAAATCTTCTGAGAGAATAATAGTTTGCTTCTCTTCCTCACTGAGCTCCCTCACTAAATACATCAAGTAAAGAGAACAATTATCAGTGGGAAACAATCAAAATGAGAGGAGAAGAGAAATGCATAGAAATGGAAGCATGCTTCATGTTAACCTAGACCCTGCAAGGTTAATTAGTTGAAAAAACTTCATATTTTTTAGACAGGTACATCTCATTCAACTTACAGCAAAAAAAAAATTATTTAAGAAATAATTAACTCTCAATTGTATGTGCTAATTAATTAATTTTTAAATAATCAATAGGAGCAATCGATAAACAAGGATAATATGTAAGCACTTGGAAAAAGTCACTGAATAGGCATTCAAGATGTTGAGTGGAAAACACCAGGCAAAATGTTACTATCATCAAACAAACGAATAAATGGCATTAATTACGCTCAGACTTCTACTTCTTTTTTGGTATTTGATTAACTTTCAAATTATGATTTCATTCCACCATAAACATACAGATTTTTAAAACTGCTAAGCAGGAGTAAATATTAAGCAAAGATAACCAGCTAACTGGGTAATCACAGAAGCTAGGTATGCAATTGAGAGTTAACAAATAAATGCCAATTACACCAGCATTTGAACATTTGCCTGCCGAGATCCATCCAACTGAAAATCAACAGATATTTCAGTCAGCTCTGGAATGCAATAAAAACAACACTGAAATATAAAATACTGTTATATCTCAAAAATAGACTCAGAGAGCATTGACAAAGAAGTATTCCTTGCCTTGTCCATCTTGAAAATGTATTTATCTCCTGCCTAAAACCAATTTTTAATAATTGTATCTGGAAACAAGCAGGACCATAAAATTACAAACCTGTCTTTGGAGCTTGTTTCGCAGCTGCAGCCTCCTCTTCTACAGCTGTGAGGGCTGGTTGAACTTCCTTCACTTGGGGCAGACCATGGGGCAGAATGCCAGGAGGCAGCTTGCTCTGGTACATTCCACGGCCTCCACCATCAATGTGCGCGCCAAGAGAGCCACCCTCCTCGTCCTCCGCTTGCGATCCACCAGGCACGTCATCAAAAGTGATAACTGTGGTGAATAACGCTGCTGGCCCCACTCCCAGGGAATGGGAGACAAAGCCTCCCTTGGGATACAAGGGAGCCAATGCCAAACCCATCTCCCGAAAACTGATGTAGTTCTACAAATTTACATACTAACACCCAAACACATTGCAGTGGTGCCTAAAAGAAGCAAGGGGTGTGTACCTACCATACTGGCTTTTATTGATATTTTTTTACCCATAGGTATGATGAGATAGCTATACTCAAATACACAAATAAACCCACCTAACTTAAAAAATTATATCATTCAGAATATCTGGCACATAATTGACAGACACTAAATAGCTGCCTCAAAAAATATGTATGTCTTCATTTATAACTCCAAGAACTTAAAAAAATTCGCTTGGCAGGCTTGGTGGCAGCAGGTTGAATTCCTCACTTACAATTTTTAAGATTTCAATTTTGAATTCTACCTAAGTGCATTTATCTCTGAACTCCCAATGCTAAAAAGCTTGTCATGAGGAAGTAATTTTTTATGAACAATGTCATTTTAAGTGTTACTCTTATTATTAAAAGAAACACTGTATATACTTCACAATTCCAGATTTTTAGAAGCCTCATCTACATTTCCTACAGCCATGATACAAGAAAAGTAACTTGACAAATCAGCTAAAAAGAATAATAAATGTGCCCCAACCTCATTGTCACTCATAAATAGAAATTTTAACATTGAAATTATTAGATTACCTTGGCCATGAATATTATCATTGATAGGGATACAGCAATCTTTTATTTCTCCTTTTCCTACTCCTTATACCCTTTTTTAATATGTATGGCCAGTACTTGGGAGTCTTCTTCCCCTCTGATGAATCTAACTCCATCCCTCAGCATATCAACTATGTATTATTTAATTCCAATTTTTTTCGGATATTAGGAAGAAAAACTAAATATGCTAAATACTGTTAGGAAATGTAGATTGAAAAACCCATCATCATAATTATTCAAAAACTCACGAAATGAGCATGAAATTGGATCTTAAGGGAAACAATACACCCATAAGAAAAGAAAACTTCCAAACAATACCACCCTCTCCAATAGTCAAATATCCAATTAATATTTTCAAACATTCATATATTTCTAATCAATTACAACCCATTCACAGGAAAACATACACAAAAAAGCAACCTTATGAAATTCAGAAAATAATGATCAGCCCACGAAGAATTCCATTTGGTTAAGCAAAAACGATCCTCTTAAAATACATTGCACCATAAGATAATGTCATGAAAACTATTGAACAATTACACCATTAACAAGTTTAAATAATATAATTTTTATAAACTAGGAGAGAAAAGCTTTATTCTATGCTATAAGACATGAAGGTACTTGGACGCATGTCATGTGAAGCAAAAAAAAAGCAGCAATAGTGTAATGCACGTATGCTACACGCATGAATATACATAACAATGCTAAGTACACCTCTGCAGTTATATGGATAGGGTGCTATCCAGTATTGCATTGTGATAGCAAATGACACAAAACATAATAGAATACTGGACTTTATGAAGCATTCCATTAATAAAGAAGTTGTACAAAACATTATTTATATGTACCTATTTGAGCATAAAAATAGTTCTCTAATTCATTTTTATAGCAGCTAATGGATCAAGTTTTGCCTCATATGGGTATACTGATAATAATACAAATATATTAAAAAATAAAGACAATATATTTTTTGAAAGATATCATTCACCCCTATTCATTGAATCTGTCAGCTACCATAAGCCTCTAATTAAAGGGTAACACCAAAAAGTAATTCCATCCAAAGTATCAATTTATACAGGGTTTGAAAAACAGCAAATATACTCTAAATCTTACACACTCAGTAGTGGTTAATGGATTATTATTCTTTTAATTTCGTAATACTGTAGCCAAAAACATAACAAAATCAACTTAAGTCTCTAAAATTTAACTTTTTCAAATATTAAAAAGCAAGAGCTTAAGAGTTTTAAAAGATATGATTAACAACTGAAGTGAAAATAAAATTGGCCCCAACAATTGCTACAGTTAAAAAAGTGCCATTTTATACACAAAAGAAGCCATGATGCAGCTACAAAAAGGAAGTTCTTAAAAATAAGAATAATTCTATTGCGGATAGATGCAATCAAGACTACCACTCATCATGCAACATTGACAACTCCATGCATTAACTCCTCCTTCCCAGCTATAATGTCATGAGTAAAACATATCCTAAAGTATTATAACAAGTAAGCATGAGCATACTAACATATGTGGGGAAATAGCAACAGCAATGAATGGATTTCAATTGAAAAATAAAAATTTTAAGGACTAAACCAAAAAATAAAAAGCACAAATTTAGCTAGCTCAGGTTTCACGAGTAAACCACTAAAATACCATGCTAACGCAGCTTCCATGAGTTTCTCTTTTTTTTGAAAAAAACAATAACAACAATCATAAAGGATATAAAAAATAAACTTCTTCAAACAATTTTATAATTACAAGGCTAATTCATCAATAACTTACAACATTATAAATAAACTTTTATTAACTGGCATGAATAAAATTCAGCTAATGGTGAATATCACCCACCATTAGCCATTCATAATGACAAGCACCAACAAAAGTAAAGTCCCATGCATAAATTAACCTTCAATCACCTTTTACTCCCAACTGATACAAGATACTTAATAATGTTTAGAACGCCCAAACATTAAAAATTTACAGATGCATTCTGAAAGAAATTTTACTCTTTCCTAGGGTGTATCATGCAAGACCTCACATAAACTTGGCACAGGACAAACCCAGAAGCAATTAAAATTACCCAATAGACAGCTTGGTTAATATTTTAAAGCAGAGTTGGAAATGTAAACAAAAATAAACTGCTTTATGCATCACCCTCAGGTTGGTGGAGAGAATGAACAATAGATAAATAAAAGCATGTCTTTAACATAGGCCTAGGAGCATGCGAGCCACTTCATACTATCATCTTTTTATTATTAAGGCTTCCTCAACTACAATATGTGAAAAAACATGAGACAAAATGTAATTTTTACTGTCTAAGCCTTTGGTCACACATGCATTTTTCGGCACATTCATAACCACTATTTTGCATCAAATAAATATGAATGTCCATCAAACAACATCGCCACATTCGTAGTGAGTATTTAATAAAAAATATTATATTAACCACAATGCACTCATATCTAGAATAAAAAAACAAACTGAATAAAAATTAAGAGTAAATTTCATGGCAAAATTGAAGTCTAAAATAATTATTAAAAACAGAAAAATCATAACCAAGTAGTGTTGTCCTACCTATCACCCATCTTCAATGGGATCCAAAAAGTTAGGATAAAGAAACAGGGAGGTGGATATTCCCAGATTTATCGCCCTCTTAAAATAAATGGCTAATAAAAAAATGCAAGTGTGGCCGTAAGCTTCAATTGATGAAATGACAAGTATGTCATCACAAGCAACACCCGTAACAATTACAGAATAAAGAGTGGCTCTGGCTGCCCAGACCTATAATTGATTTAAAGCATCATTGAATGAAAGAGAATTTTCATCCTTCTTATAAGATTAGAATTGAGAGCAGTGCTTAATCCGACAACCTCAGAGTAAAACATAATAGAGTTATTAAAAAAAACCTGAATAATCCACATAGAATTGAAAATGGGCTGTATTATAAGACTTACATAGAAATAGGTCTTGGAAATCCGGTTCTCAAGTTCATTGCAGCAAGAAAGAAACACACCGGATGGAAAAATTGCTCTACAATAATTTATTTTGGAAAACCTTGTTTTCCAGCAACAATTCTTCATCAATCAACAAATAAGTTAAACATGGAGAACTTGGTGAAAGAGTAGAGATACTAAGGACTTTTAAATATTTTATATTTTCAGCCACAAACTTACACTAATGAATTAAAAAATAACAATATAACATCCTGTTACTTTCCTCGCAAAATTAGTCCTGATAATTTCAGAACCTATTAAAGAATTAAGCTTAATGTTGGTGAGTTCAATAAAATTTATATAAGAACACATCTTGACATCCATGAATTGAATAATGATGCCATCAATAGATACTAAGTAGCAAATAAGTTAAGAGTGCATTTTTTTGTACACTAAACTTAATAATTAATTTATGTATAGTTTGTTTACATATTAACCTTAGGAATATACCAATGTAAGTATTCTATATTTTCAGTAAGTATTTAACACTATAGCATGCATGTTAACAACCAAGGTATAAAAAAATTAAAATGTTCACTATTGAAAAAAGCTTCATCCAAACCATAACCATCGGACAACTGCTGATTGTTGATATTACTGGTAATAGGATAAAAGAGGAACAAAAAAGGGGCAATGGAAAAGGTAAAGAAGTGTAAACTCATATGGGATAAGGCAGGCAATACATTTAAATTATACATGTGCAAGCATTTCTCAAAGGGAGATTGCTGCACTGCCGACCTACCTGTGAACTCGTCATCCCATTCTAAAGCAGGGTTTAGATTGTACTCGGCTTGATGGGAATGAATGGAAGAGAAAAATGAAATCAGATACACTTTTGATGACTGAATGGAAGTAGGTGAGATTAACTCAGTTTCCCCTTTCTTTCCTTAATTAAGTTGAATTATTTTAATGGAAGCAGAAAATTTTAAAGATTATTTCTCAATCACAAGTTTTAAGAGAATTTCCAAAGAGAGATTTTTAAACCAATGCAGAGACAAAAAATGTTATACTTTCACATTCATCATAAAATAGAAGATCAATCTATGGACACTGAAAACACATTTTCCTATTATTCCAAATTCTATTTCAGTACTGAGCAATAATACTAAATCTATAATCAACACCCATTCTGTACGAATATAATAGTATTTTAATACAATTCATGCAATAGCAAATATGTTACCAACAATATCTCCAAAACTTTGTCTTATTAGCTACAGAAAATCATTCTGTGGAATGATCATAATGCATGCAAGTCAACAATCAAGCAAAATAAAAAATAATACTGCCAAGTTCCTAAGCTATTTAAATTTACTGTAATAACCCAAAAAGACGCCACAGCTAGTCAGACAGGAAGTAACCAAAAAATAATGCCCAACAAGGCTTCCCGACTGATATAAAGCTACCCTCATTCCTGAATATGCTGTGCAATTTATACTCCTTCCATAACTACAATTAAAAATAAAGTAATTCACATAGTCAGAAGGGAAACCAGAAAAAAATCTTAACAGGTTTGTATTCAGACTGCAAATGGTCGGCTTTGGAAGCAGAATCAGCAAAACAATTGAATATAAGCAATTAAGTCCCAAGTCCAAACCAAGTCACATTCTGCTGGTGCATGACATGAATTCACTTCAAGGCTGATTCAGCCATTGACAGGGTGTGAATTCATACCTACCAGTAAATTCCATAAATGAGGCCATAAAGTGTCCCACTAGGGTGATTACTAATGTAAGTATCGAAATGTCATCGGGTTTTTCTGTGGCATTGGTTCCAATGCAATCCAATATCAAGCACAAATAATTTACTTGATTTCACTTGATTTAAAGCATGAGTGTTCGCCTTCTTAGGGTGTGGCTTTTGGTTGGGTGGAATTTCCACTAGTAAGATAGTTTTACAATGTTTAGGTTAAGGGTATATCTTAACCAAAGGGTACATTTTCTTCAGATGAAAGATGATGTTAAGGAAAGATTAAATAGGACTTTGAATTATTAGATTATGGTTGCATCACATGGGTCTTGGGTTTGAGGGGATGACTGCTCCAATTGGAAGATGGGGCTATTATATCATCACACCATTTCTTCATCGTAATACTCGAGGAGGACGTGGGAGTAGATTACATGAAGAAGAAGACAAAGAGGAGCCCATCAGATTGGCGGGGTGTGGATTCCATGCCAGGATGCCATGCCTTCAAAGCCACAAACTCTCCTTAAGTAGTACAATCTTTCAAGTACCTCTACATAAGTAAAGGTAAAACTATTTAAAAAATTGCTATGCTATAATGAAACTTAACCCGTCAGCACTCAGAGGCAACAAAAAACGTTAAGTTGGCAAAATACCGGAAAACCTCCCTTTTACTAGATATTTAGATATTTATTTAGGTAGTTTAGAATTCGGGATTAGCAATCTTCTGCTGTCCTTTTATTTCACTCATCTTTATTGATGCAATGACGATTTTTTGAGTACCTACTTACACCTTTTCTTAATATATTGGAAATGCTAAAGTCACCTACATGTAACTTTTACAGAAAATTTTTTAAAATTTCATCGAGACCACTGAAATATGCATAAAAATGGAATCAATAATATCCATAATAATATTCCACGTGGGAATGCTTTTAATTTGATGTACATTATAATTTTCTTAAAATATTTCATTAACACAATTGTCATCCTCTCATTACTTATTTTTACTACCCATGTTTTTAGCCGATTCCTGAAAAGTATTATTCAACCTTCATTGGGCAGAGAATATTGAATCAATGAATTTTTTGCTTTATAGAGCACCTTTTAGTTACTTAAAATAATATTTTTTATGCATAAAAAGCCATTCCAATCATTACAGATCCTAAAACCTGAAAAAAATGGCAGGTCCTCATTTAGTGTTTTAAATTTAGTCACCCTAAAAACTGTAAGATCAGGATTCTACTGTATTTCCTTGAAAGAATAGTTTTATTTCAGTTACCTATCTTATACTAATATACATCATTTTTCGTGGGTTTAAAGAAAATTTCTTCAATACTTTTACTTCAATTCAGGAGTGATTTTCCTTAAAGACTTCTGCAATTTTTGCTTCTAGGTGGGGGCGTCTGCCCCCCCCCCTCCTAGAAGCAAATAGATGCCAAGAAAAATGCAGTGACTGGTACACTGTTACCTCCACTTTTAATATCTTAAGAAATGCAAATCATGTAGCAGAATAACTCAAATGACATGCCCTAATGAATTTTTACTGATCTAGTCAATAATAGCAATTTGTAGCATTGACATTGCTTATGATTCGAGTTGGAACAGAATCAATTTTTTTAACGTCAATAAAGAAAAGCCTCATTAGTTATATAAGTTGTGTTGACCCCATTACTGCAAAAAGAGAGAAGAAGTTAAAGTGGGGAAGTCCACAAGATGGAGCTAAGAAAAAAAAGAGTGAGGAAGAGATCACTCAGCTATTAAGAAAAGTAAATGTGAAACATACATATTGAGAGCCTGGATACTTTATCTATTGAAGATGATTCAAAGAGTATCGATGAGTAAATAGAAGTACTTGAGGCTGTTTAGAAACTATTACACTTTAAATTTTAATTTGGATTCATGGATTTTAGCCCTAAAACCAGAGGTTGCTTAGTAAATATGTCTCTTGGATTGACTGATGATTGGATGACACAGTAGTGAAAGGATGGAGAGGGTCAGAAAGGAAGAGAGAGGGTTTAAGTAGGCAGACAGTAGTTGAGAGGCTGACAGATGGATAAGGCAAAGAAATGTTAGTTGATCATCAGATAGGCAGATTTCTATTGTGTTCACCTTCATGGCCAGCATATTGTGACTATTTAAAGAAATAAAAATACTATTTCTTGTGCAACAACAATGCTTGCGACCGGCTTCCAAATAAAGGTGAAAATTTTAAATAAGTGCATTAATACGAAAATTGACTTATGTGAATTACTTTGAATGATTCAAACTAGAAGAATTATTGATAAAGGCTTTTAAATATTAAGGGTATTTTCAAGCATTTAGAAAATAAAAGCAAAATACTGCAATATGTATGAGGAAGAAATTGAACAGACACCACACACCCGATATCGATCCTTATTATATCTCACATGTTTTATACATAAAGGTATGCCATTTATAGGCAAAAGCATTTTCAAACTTTTCAGGCAATTACAGATGTGGACATGCTGTCTTGTGAATACCTCACAAGACTTCAAGTTTAAAATGGTACACATGATATGAGGTAAGTATCATATGCTTTACCAAATAGATTATAAAATGCACGAGTTCAATCAAAGAATTAGATATTCCTACATGATGTAATACTGTATGTTCAATTAAAAACATTTACAGTTTAAATTTTAAACACCTGTGCTTCCAGATCTTGTATCTATCATCCACTTGTTTCATTAGTAATACCTAATTAAAATACACCAAAAATTACTAAGGAGAAACTCCCGGAAGGTGCGTGTATTTATATCTCTTCAGCAAGTAAAATTAATTTACATCCCTCACAAAACAATATATATTACAATATCTTCTTCATAGCTGGAAAGGCATTACCAAAAATATTTCTTTATCCAAAAAGTAAAGTGTTAGCAACAATCACTATAGCCAATCAAAATTTTATGGTGCTAATTATTACTATTCACAATACTTTGACAACACAAAATAAACATTGCACTAAGTTAATGAGAAAAATTGAAAATCGTAACTTACCGTAATAACCGAGGGCATGTGCTGAAGGAATAAGTGAAATAAAAAAATGAAATTTCAGCAAAACTTAAACATTTTTTGCATTTGATTAATTTCTATTTTACAATGAAAATATGAAAAGCGTTAATTTATTTACTGAGATTATGGCAATATTAATTATATTCCAAATTCATGAAACAAAAGCTCATTCAATACCATTAATCAAGTTTAAAAGTAAGAAAATTATCATTACAATTACAAGTACATACAGGCAAAAAGTAAACAAAACTCATGAAAGATCACTTGATAAAAAAAATGACTTGCTTCATTACAACATTACAATGGCTTGTCAAAAATTTACTTAAAACAGTATGGTCTTATCTCAGCACAAATTAAATACTTCCCACATGCAAGAATAAAAAACTATTATCTGAATAAAAACTATCAAATGAATACCAAACACTGCATAAACTCATAAAAAAGGTGCACTTTTCCTCCAAAATCGCAGCCAAAAATTGGTGTCTCTCTAATGCACAAACTCCTTAACTGCTTCCCTTACAAGTCCCAAGGACACCTGGATGTCCTTGATGTTCAGAGTCAACTGGGGAGAAGGGATTACTAGCATATTAAAAGGGGAACTCGCTGTCTGTGCTCATGTAAATTATTAGATGCAAGTGGAAGCCTGAGATACTGGAAGAGTTTGATTAAAATTTACAATTTCCCAATTAGATTAAGGAAAAAGTCCCATTGTTCTTTTTTCTATCTTTCTTGCTTGAAAGAGAGGTGCATCTCTTGAAGGAGTATATGCAGTAATTTCTACAGAAGTAATTACCTAAGATAAAAAATAACAAAATTAGTGCTAAAAAAGAAAAAACATGCAGGAAGTTAGTCAGTGAAGAAAATAATGGTTAGGTAGCTAGAAAAAAAATACCTTCACATTGGTTTTGAAGAATGCAATAGCCTAACGGTAATTAGTGCCTTGAAATTAGCCCTGCCTAAATTAACTATTCTTTGTGATACCTTTCTTATATCATATTATAACTCCTAACTAAACTGCTAGTGATTTCAAGTAACATTATATTTGCATGGAGTAGTAAGCCCCTAAAATATGCACTCAAAATAGCCGCTATAATAATTTCTACAATGATGTTGACCAAGTAAAATGAATTAATTAATAAAAAATATTAAAATATGGTCAAGTGATTTTTAGCTCTTTCTCAGCAAAAATGTGCAGGTGCAGGCTATACATATTAGCAAATAAACTAATCAAACAGATGATTGATTACTGCTGCCTCCAATGCACTCACAGATTCGAACCAAGGAAATATTTTTATTATTTCCAATTTGATAATAAATGTGATGCTGGGATTGATCCACCCAATTTGTTGATCCAGTTTACAATGAATGCATTCATTAGTCATAACAACACCAGCTTAAGTCCAGAAGAAAGCAATTTTTATTAATGCAGAATATATGTATGCATTATGATAAGATCATAATTCATTTTCCAATCAGGCTGTAAAGCAAAATCTTCAAGATCATGGTTTCCACAATTCTATAAACAATGCATAAAAAACAACACAAAGTAATAAAAATCAGGAGATTATGAAACACCTAATGAGAACTTCAATAGCCAGTTTAGAACAGAAAAAATTCAACCAATGAACTCTGAACGAATATTCTATCGCATTCCTTTAACATGCACTTAATTATGTTGACTAATGGAATCGCGATAGAAAGCCACTTCATTAGAGCTAAATAATAGGAATATTGAAGCAACTATTAAAAAAAACATATTTGGAAGTCCAAAAAAAGAGATTGAACGAGCAAGTTAATAAACTTTGACTTGTGATTTAGCATTGAAAAGCCTGAGCCAATTCCATCCTGAGCTGAGTCAACTGATGCAATTATTAGAGCTATTTAGCAGGCCACACTCAGAAAAAACAAATTTTAGATACATATTTTGGGCAAGGTTCTAATGTACCATTAGCCTTTGTGTGTATCCTCAAGTACCAAAAATGCAAGAAATACATATTTTAAAAAATTATGTTTCCAATAATATTTTCCTTTAGTCTCAAGATCCTCACCAATAAGTCTTGTAAGAATATAAAGCAGATAAAATGCTCATTAAAAGTGAAAAATAAAATTTTATCATTTGTTTTAAAATGTGACCTCCCCTGCCAAACTTGGATAACCATACAATTTGCCACATTTTATTTTATTATTGCTACTATTTTGATTTGAAAATAATGTTAACCATGGATATTGTACGAATCACTAACTAAAAACTTAACAAATTAATGTTGCTCAATATTTATTAGTCGTCAAATACTATCAATGAAAACTTAGGACCATTGACTGCATTAAAATTTATTTCGACTGATATCCCAGCCACTTAAAATGAATTATATACGTGCCACTCAATTGACAAAAAAGAAAAACACAATGAAATAGCCATCAACCGAAGGTAATAATAGATAGCATTACAAGGCCAAAACACAAAATGATCATAACTTCAAACGATTCAATCATGCAAGTAAATACTAAGCGAAAAAAATAATGCAACCTAATTAAAATCCAAACCCATACCAGAAATACGTCTGCTAACTTCAGCATTTATTTTTGTAAATACATCTTTATTAAAATAGAACAAAAAATTAGCATTTAAATTATCTGTAGCTATTTAAAGTAGATTGACCATAAATATAATCTTAGTACATTGCAAAAGAGGAATTTACGAAGATTCTTTATACCAGAGACAAATTCACAAACAGCTTCAAAAATTAAAGTCACCTCATGTATCAACTAACAAGAAAACTATTATAAATGAAATAGTGAATGGTTTGATAACATTAATTTACAAGTGAAAATTTTTTAGAAAAAGAATATTTTAGAATGAAAATTAAATGTTATCAACAATATAATTAAAACTCAAGGCCGCAACTTTTATCAAAGTACCTAAGAAGAGCTACATTGTTTAGCATTGAGTAAAAATGTATACTTATACAATACCAACCTTTACGTGGTCTCCACCAATCCTCAAAGTAAGCTTGCAAATAAAGGAGGCAAGATTTATAGGATTTGACCATATTTACGTTTACCACTCAAAGTTAAAATGTAACATGATTATGATGAATTTCGCTCCTTTGATAACAACAATTTAGGGATATGTATGCTAAAAGTTTCATAATTTTTTTTATCCAAATGCATTTAAGCAGAACCACAGATAATACAAAGTTAGTCATAACACATTCAGCTGTTCAAATCAAAATGTGAAACCTCCTTCATTTGTAGCATTTACATAAAAAATATTTCATGAAGTATGCTTTATAAAAAAAAATCATATGGGTTAATATAAATCAGACTATCATAAAACGCACAACTCTTTTGCAGAAGACTGCATACATAGCCTAAGAGCATGGCACTAGAGGTGGCATGTTAAGAGAAGTGCAACTTCACCACTACTATTTTGAGAGAATATCTGAGAGTGTCAATTTTGATAAAATTTGGAACTATTATGAATTATCATTAAGTTCTTAAAATAAATGCACCATATAGCTAAGAAGTTACTGGTAGTGCAACGCTCCTACCCAGCACAGACATACCCATCAAGCAGCAACTTCCAAGCTGCCTTGTTAAGTGAAAGAACTAGGTACCTTAAGCACTTCACTTGTGAGTGTGGCAACAGAATAGAGGAAAACATGTGAGGTGAGTGTTCAAGCCATAAAAGCATAGTTAGTCGCTATCGCTACTTCCCAGTTGATGATGCGGTTTTGATGTCAATTCCCTTGCACAGAAAATTTTGCACACTTTCATGATAGCCCACAAATGTTATGATCAACTGTGCTCCAGCAGCTCTTCACCACCCTCTCATTCTCCGCATTTAAATTTTTTCACCTATTTGATTGAAAAATACATCACTGCATGTGGTGAAGTATATAATTAATTGAAAACTCAATTTCTTAGATGGAATGGCAATAAGATGGAAATCATTCAAGCAAATAAAGTGGTGCCACTATTGGACTTGGATATTAAAAAATGAAGGGTCGATAGTAGGCATGAAAAACTAAATCTGACTCTTTCCCGCTGCATAAACTGGATGTGTTTTTTTTAAGGATTTCATCCAGGTGAGTTGGTACATCATAGCAACTCCAAAATTTAAAAAAGAAAATCTCATTATAATGAACACCCACACATTATCCCAGGCAAAAGCATAAAAATCAAGCTGTATAGGTGGCAATGGCACTGACTACTTTCACCTTCCACTAATTATAAAGATGCTATTGATATTAAATAATATATATGATGATATTAAATAAAGAGGTTCTACATAGCATCAAAACCCATCATCAATATTAACTGAAGTTGCATACTGATGACATGATGTTGATGTAAAACAGTATCTGTGTACACTAGGAAGATTTGTAACCTCTTATCTGCTACAACCTATGGTTAAGTTTTTAATTAAACAAACTAATAACCTTACAATTCATTCAGTATCTATAGCAAAACTTCACATACTACGATCATAAGCTCATGGAATCATTGCAACACATAAAAAAAGAAGCAAATACTGGATTGGTATGTGTATTAGAATTGCCATGAGAAAAAAATTGGATTGATAAATAAGTCTCATTTCCAAACCTCAACTAATATTTTTTTCAGCAAACATTTCGCTAATGACACAATTATGAAAAACATTTCACAACACATTTAACCAATTTATTTAATTATTCCCTGATTTCTCTCCCATTCTCTTAAAACATTTGTAGTTAACAAGATGATATTAAAAGCATTTTTTCCCCTTTTGCAGGAATATTTCTCAGGTTTCCAATCATGCATGGATTTTGTTGTACGGTCCCAACATTTTGGAGGCTAAATCTAACATTATCTTCTGAGGTAGAATACGGAACCAATTTGTCTGAATTAATACCATTGAGTGCCATTTAACTGAATCCTGATTAATGGTTCCTCCATTGATGCAGTCATTGCCCCTTGATGATAGCAAACTTAGCCTTCCAAATGTTGGGACTATTTATTCAAATCAATACCTCGTGGGAAACCTGAGGAATATTCCCGAAACTAGCACCTGGAAATTTTTTTTTTCAATTTTGTTATGTTTTTCACTATTTCCAACAGATTTTCTGTATTCTACAATTCAAATTGAAATTGTCATTAATACCTACACAACCTTTTCATTTTCACTATGTATAACATGATTCACACCACATTTTTTTTGCAAAAACAAAAAAAAACTAAACATACATAAACTACACATCATTTTGCAAAATAGTCTCAAGGCATTTTGTTTGAGGGTTATAATCCACCCACTCAGAAATAATTATCAAAATACATATAACTGAGACCCTAACATTTAAGTCAAGTACATAGTTAGTTGGTAATCAACTCGAGTGATTCTAGTAGTACTGGGGGTTTTTAATGAATATCAGGGTTTTAATGCTTTATAATATTTATTACATTACCGTGTGACAAATGGTGCTCACTCTGAACACTTGTAAGGTGTGCACATGTGTATTGTGGCTAAGAAACAAAACTGTTTGAGATGCTCTTTCATTTGACATAAAATTTATAACTGTAAGTATAATGCAATAAATATTATAAAGTTTTAAAACCCTAATACTCATTCATAAACACCTGCTTTTACAATTGTCCAGTTGATTAGTTTCGGTTATAGAGTTGTTGAGGCCATTAAGTTCAGATATCTGCCGACAGAAGGTGCTATCATGAAACTCATGCAGTAATATACATATATACTCGTGTATGTATTTCATAAAGTTTGATAAGTTGTTCTAATGCCTTGGCCTAGGAGTTGCAGCTTTTGTACAAGTAGCAGTCAACCACTATAGTAGTCGACATGGGTGCCGAACACCTTTTTTTCAGTCACAGTGTCCAACTGTCTTCTGCCCCGGCGGCATATTCGGAGTGGAGCACAGCATCTCCTCAATGCTTTCTTGTGAGATACTTATATACCCTTCCATACTTTCTTTGTTAAAATGCCGAGGAAATATGTAAAAATTGTTAGGATTTCTATGGAAAAACGTAACTTTTAGGTTTCAGAAGGAAATGCCAGTTTTTTCTGGTGTTTGATGTCACAAGTAGTATAACTCTTTGGTATCACTTTTAATAAAACTTCTCAACGTTCCCAAACCTAGCAACTTTGGAAAGGAAGTACTTGTCCAGCTGCAAAAGTGTGTTGCGAAAGACATTTTTTAGTTGGCTGCAATACTGTAACATGGAGACGTCAAAACCTGTAGCCTGAGCATGTAGAATAATTAGTTTTTCTGAACAAGAATTTGAAAGGATCAAATATTACATGATACATATACCTATACAATCCTAAATAAAACTGTACAAATATCTTTGCTGAAGGTTCTGCTGAGCAGTTTGGATACATACATTGACGACATATTACTAGAGGTTAATTCATTTCAATTGTGCTCATGGAAATGTTTAAGACACATTAATTTTCATTCATATCCTAATTTTGACTCAATTTCCAACAACGTTCCTTGTTATCTTTTCCTTTTTATATCAAGCTAAGCATTCAAAATAGAAAATTCGCAAGGTGATTGAAAAAAATGAGAATACATTGGAGCAACGCCGTATTGCCTAGTTCAAGAATTACTATACTCGACTCCACTCGATACTCGCGAGTAATTTTCAACTCGACTCGAGGTCAAAAAGTACTACTTGCACATCCCTAGGAATGACCCAAATATTATTCACTACATGGGCTGACTCAACTTAGTTCATTGAAAGGCTTTATTTTATTTATCAAATGATGGAACAGTTCTCAAATTTGAATCAAATAATGGAGACTAATTTTGCAGAATACATTGCAGATATAAATTCAATTGAGCATGCGTAAATGAACATTACACTAGTTTTCCCTTTTGCACACAATAAGCCAGATTAAGTATGCATTGGCTCAGATATTTTGCATACATAAAACGGCAAAATAATATAAAGACTATAATTTCAATAAAACTGCCAAGTAAATATGAAAAATAGACAGTCAAAAAGAAAAAGACATACAAAAGGAAGTTATAATAGCATAGCCATAATTAGCAAGCAGGAGAATATTAAAACATTTTCTTCACTTAATGAGGGACTTCTGCAACTTGTTAACTTTCATTTGAACTCTAAGCATTTTTTAAACTGGTTTTTCCTCAAACCTCAACATAACTTTTTAAATATACCTTATAAGCACGTGTAAGAGACGCACCTCTATTTTGTACATCAGAGCTAAAGAAAAACATTTTTGCAGCATTATTTTAATCCCATCACCAGGTGTTGCAGACATATGCCTGGACTTTCGACAGCTTTCAAAATTTCCACTTTCAATACTAAAAATTTACGCAGCATTTTTCAGCTAAATTTACATGATATGCATGGTACTCAGAGATATGTAGGTATTCACTTGTAGTCTTAACTTTATGATACTTATTGGGGATGGTCGGATCAGATACCTTGGATCTAAATACCCACAGATGCCCTTCACCTTATACTTCGGATCCAAATTTTTTGAAGAAATTAAATCTGAAATTTAAAATCAATGCTTTTGTCAATGACACATCCCATAATAGGGAAAAGAAAGAGTTCCGATCTTCTCTTTGCATACGCCGTTGCACTACGATGCTTGTCCTTCTCACGAACAATTTTTTTAAAAGCTCTTGTAGAAGTATTGCAATAGAATAGAGCCGCGGAAAATTTTAAGGAAAAACAGCAGACAGCTTAAATCTTCCCAAGAGATTGAACAACAACTGGGGGAATCTCAACACCGTAAGATAATAACCATGGCGTAGATTTCACAAAACCAACCTCGCCCCTCCATCAGTCCATGCCTCGGACGTTTTTTTTCCTTTCTGAGACCACACAGACCATAAATCATTATCTTCGAAAGAAAATATCAAGTTACATGGGAACAATGGAAATGTGATTCATTCTTACCCCATCTCACCGACTGACCTTTTTCGGTCTACCAGCTTCAATTCTCCCAGTTTCTGGAAGCCAAATGCTAGGTGAGTCATCTATTGAGTCCAAAGATATCTCGGTAGCTTTCAGTGACTGTACGACCCGCACAAGGTTAAAAAAAAGAGTGAGACCTAACGCGACGCATATCTGACTGCATTTTAGTTTTTTAAGCACTAATTGATTGACACAAAGATTAATTGTTACAACAAGGCATTACTAATATTCAACATAGTCTAAATAGCCCCATTTTGGAAGAAACAAGTGTAACATGAGTGCATTCTAATGAGAGGAGACCAACTGGAAACTTCAGGCAATGCAAATTGCGTGCATCAAAATGCTGCGCCTTTGCCCCT